>NC_069687.1:61144414-62481637 GCF_023699985.2 Odocoileus virginianus | reverse complement strand
ACATTCAGAAAACTAAGATCATGGCATCCAGTCCCATCACTTCATGGCAAATAGATGGGGAAACAGTGGAAACAGTGGCTGACTTTATTTTTCTGGGCTCCAAAATCACTGCAGATGGTGATTGCAGCCATGAAATTAAAAGATGCTTACTCCTTGGAAGGAAAGTTATGACCTACTTAGACAGCATATTGAAAAACAGAGACATTACTTTGTCAACAAAGGTCCGTCTAGTCAAGGCTATGGTTTTTCCAGTGGTCATGTATGGATGTGAGAGTTGGACTATGAAGAAAACTGAGTGCCGAAGAATTGATGCTTTTGAACTGTGATGTTGGAAAAGACTCTTGAGAGTCCCTTGGACTGGAAGGAGATCCAACCAGTCCATCCTAAAGGAGATCAGTCCTGGGTGTTCATTGGAAGGACTGATGCTGAAGCTGAAACTCCAACACTTTGGCCACCTTATGTGAAGAGCTGACTCACTGGAAAAGACCCTGATGCTGGGAGAGATTGGGGGCAGGAGGAGAAGGGTATGACTGGATGAGATGGTTGGATGGCATCACCGACTCAGTGGACACGGGTTTGGGTGAACTCTGGGAGTTGGTGATGGACAAGGAGGCCTGGCATACTGCAATTCATGGGGTCGCAAAGAGTCAGACACGACTGAGCGACTGAACTGACTGACTGCATGATTGGGGTTTTCCTAGGTGGTGCTAGTGGTAAAAAACCCATCTGCCAGTGTAGGAGATGTAAGAGACATGGGTTTGATTGCTGGGTAGGGAAGATCCCCTGGAGAAGGGCATGGCAACCCACTCCAGAATTCTTGCCTGGAGAATCCCATGGACAGAAGAACCTGGTGGGTTACAGTCCATAGCACTGCAAAGAGTCAGACACGACTGAAGCGACTTAGCTTACACGCACTGCATGATCTCATTAGCTCCTTCTTCACCATCAGAGCCATCAAGGAAGCCCTTAGCTCCTTCTTTAAAACAAAAACAACAACCAAAGAACAAAACAGATGATCTGAAATTCCTGAAGAGTTTATTTAGATTGATTAAGTGCCCTCCCTCCCATCCTAGCTCTATAAACTTTTTAATGCCCAGGACAGCCTGAACCTCACTCGGCTCAGCCCAGGTTGGGCTGACAGGGTCCCACATGGGTGACATCTAGATGAAGGAGGCTTTTCCCGTACTTCCTGGGCTGGTGCTTCTGGCTTCTGGATGGCACCAAGATCTTTCTCCCCCTAAGGTCTCTCTCCCCTGGAGGACAGCCCTGTGGGGGTCCCCCCACTGCAGTCCCTCACAGGCAGGGTGACTTGCTGGCCTGCTGACTTTGGGCCGTGACTTTCCAGTCTCCCCATGAATGCCACTGGTGTCCTCTGGAGCCCCCACACCACGCTGTTGGTAATGATGGCTACTGCATTGGCACATCTTGTTGGGGTTCAACTTCTATCTGTGCAGCTTTTGAGCTGTGTGATATGGGCAGGGGACGTCAACTTTCTGAGCCCGAGTTGCCTCTTCTGGAAAGTGGGAGTCATGCCGTCTTACTCGCAGGGTGGTGGTGAGTTCACACGTACAGTGTTTCTCAACCTGTTCTAGTCTGTGTCCTCTTTTGGTCAATACAACAATCTCAGCCTTCCTCCTTGAAGGCTCCACCTCTCCAAGGCCTAATAAGCATTTCATGCACATCCACCAGCCGAGAACATTTGTCCAACTTTCCCACAATTTGTGTTATGAAAGAAAAGACTTACCCCCCATTATAAAATCTTATTATTCTGCTGAATGTATTTTTTTGAGCTGTAGACATACCCCTCTCTCTGCCTCTCGTCATCTTGGTTCTGGGATATTTCCTGGAGTAATGAGCTTCTTTCCCCCGTTCCCATAGAAATGGAACAAGTGGGCAGGGCCTGCCGATGCACACTCACTAAGCCATGGATCCCTCCCATTCCCGCAGGCAGACCACGGCCGAAGGACCATCAACCAGATTATGGTTTTAAGCATCGCCTCTGCAGATGCTCAAGTGTAGATAAAGCCCCCTCTTACAGTCTTTTATAGTTCACTTTATTTTTTTAAAAAATAGATTTGACTCTTCAGAGCAGTTTCAGGTTTACAGAAAAATTGCACAAAAAATACAGACAGTTCCCACACCCCGCCGCCCACCCCCCCCTCCTCCATGTTTCCCTATTTCTCACATCTTGCATTAGGGCAGTGGCCTTGTTACAACTGCTGAACCAATCCTGAGATATTATTAATAACTAAAGTCCATAGTTTCCATTAAGGTTCACTCTGTGTTCCACAGGTCTATGGGTTTTGACAAAAGCGTCATGCCTACATCCACCAAAACTGTATCAGACAGAGTATGTGTGTGCTAAGTCCCTTGAGTCATGCCCGACTCTTTGCGACCCTATGGACTGCAGCCCTCCAGGCCCCTTTGTCCATGAGCTTCTCCAGGCAAGAATACCAGAGTGGGTTGCCATGCCCTCCTCCAGGGGATCTTACTGACTCAGGGATTGAACCCATATCTCCTGAGTTGGCAGGCAGAGTGCTTACCGCTGAGCCACCTAGAAAGACCCATCAGACAGAATAGTTTCCCTAAAAGTGCCCAGGCTCCTCCCATTCATTCCCCCCTCTTCCCTCTGAACCCAGCTTTCTTTGCTTTTTCTTCAATGCCCTTTGGCCCCATGCAGGACGTATACTGATTGCTTGGAACCACTTTGTTGGATGAATGAGAAGTGCAGTGGAGGGAACACAGCAGGCTGGAGCACGGTGGTGTCAGGGCAAGAGGAGGAAGCACCACCCAAATTGATTTTGCCTTTCTCAGTCACCTCCCTGTTAGGAAGATGACATGGCAAGACAGTTATTCCTGAGCAGAGCGGCTATGTGAGGGGGCCATCGACACAGCGGCACCATCCCGGTGATTGGTGCTGCCCGTCCTCATCCCATTGGTACGGCAAGGCCAGGTCACAGGAGCCCAGCCCTGAAACCGATCAACAGGATACAATCCATCAGAGTCTTCATCATTGTGACTTTTGGAGTCACCTCTAGATGTTTTGGCCCAGTAAATGATTAAGCAGTTAAATAAAGACAGGCTCATTAAGGAAACACGCTTCCCTGCGTATCTGCCCCAGTTACTCCTAAATTTAATCTGTCCATGAGCCAATTTCCAGGACAAAAACACACTGTCTTTTTTTTTGTCTTCAGAGCCTTAACCTTGAGGTTGCTCATCAGTCAGGGCTTTTCCCGATGCTCTTCTCCCACCTCCCTCCGGTGGCCCCGGGGTGGGGTGGGGGGCTTCTCCGCACCCTCCCCCAGGCTGTGAGGGGCGAGCAGGTCCCAGGATACTAAAGCTTGGAGAAAGGGTCGGTTCCGCGAGCCCCGTGCCGCAGGCGGCGGGCCGGCCCGTGAAGGCGCCCTTTCTTCTCAGTCACCCGGGAGCACCAGCCTTAAGCGGATTGAGTTTCCTTGGTGGACAGGTCGGCCTTGTTCTTCTGTCCAGATTTGTGTCTGCTGGACTCCCCAAATTGCTTCTCGAATGTTCTCTGACCTGATTTCCCTGAGGACACATCAGACTTTGCGGGTTCCACGGGGATGGCCAGAGCACAGGGCTCGGTGAGGGTTGGGTGACCTCAGAGGGGAGACGGGCAGTGAGGAGCCAGGCCAGCCCATGCAGGATGTTCTCACGACCACTCCTGGGCCCCCTGCCAGCTTTCTGCTTCCTTGCCCTCTGCCCTGAGCTGACTCTGCTGAGGGTGGGGACCTGCCTGTGCCCCCCTGACTGTGGCCAGGGGCACCCTGGGCTGCAGGGCTCATAATCAGCAGGTCAGGAGAGGACCTCCGGCCCCTTCCCAAGGCTCTGCAGCTCCCCTCGCCCTAGATGGCCATGCTCGGGCTGGTCCCGGCGCCCTCCGTGGGGGAGGTATGTGGAAGAAGGGTTTTGCTGATTGCAAATCCCGGGAGGAAACCTCTTTTCCCGGAATGCCGAATAGAAAGCTGTTAAAAGAGGACTTCCTGTCAGTCTAGTTGAATCCTGGGTAAAGACCCAAGCCTTGCTCTAGAAGGAAGAGCTGCCCGCACTGTGGGGAGAGCCCGCAGGAGGCCGGGACCCCTGCCTACTGTCCCCCACCCTGGCTTCCTCCATTCCTCGGCAGGGTCAGGGTCCCGGTGAAACCACCACTGCAGGCGGTGGCCCTGCTCACGGTCACTCACCTCTCGCTCAGGTCCCCAGGCTTTTGGCTGTGTCCTGCCCCTCCTGGAACAGTGGGGGCCCAGGAGCCTCTCTGCACCACGGCCACCACCCAGCTTCACCTGGCCACGAGCGAGGATCCGGGAGAGGACGCAGGCCCTGGCAGAGCTGATCGGTATCCTCCCCTCGTAACTCGCGGGTGTTAGAAGGGGAGGTGACGGCGGCAGGCAGCCCCTCGCATGGAAAGAGAATGAAGACAGCACATCCAGAGATGTCGGGGTGGGGGAGATGGAGGGGTGCCTGAGAGTCTTTGCCTCCCTGCACCCAGCAGGCCCCTGTGTCTGCTTCCTACCTGTCTTTTCTGGATTTATTTTTGTCATCCACTAAGTCCTCCATTTTACTTCTGTTCATTCATTCAAATTCTGTTTCTTTTTTCTTTTCTTCCCCCCCTCTTTTTTTTTGCAAGTGAAAGAGTGCCGATGGATCCAGAAGTGGTGAGGAGCTCTCTCCACCTCATGGGAGGTGGGCTGGTAGGGCAGCCGGGAGGGCAGGGACCAGCCTGCCTGGGTTTGACGCTGATCTCTGCACTTAGCACGGGTTACTCTGGGCCAGAACTTGGAGCTTCTGGTCTGTAAAATAGGAGTAATCCAGTGTCTACCTTGGGAGGGCGGTTATGAAGATGAGGTGAGTTGATACACACTGCAGGTGATTTGAACAGGGCCTGGGGTGCAGTCAGTTCAAGAGCTGCTATTATTACCCTCTCCCTTGGGCCCAGTGGCTGGTGAGCAGAGCCTCACTACGCCCAAGTGCTGGAGGAAAGGGAACAAGCCCAGAGTGTGAGAGACGCTCTCTTGTGACCTGGTTAGTGTCTAGCTAGGGGGCTGCTGGTCTTGCTGGCAAGTGAGGAACAGACGGGGTGCCTGCTGAGTCCTTGCAGATGACCAGGGGCTGGCCTGGGCCTGCCTCCTCACGTACCAGCACTCAGACCCAAGTGGGGACTACTGGACCTGCTTAGGTCAGAGGCGTGGAGGGGGCCCACACACCAGCGGCTCTACCCCAAGGTTGCCTAGAGAAACCCCAGAGAAATACGCACAGGTGCTCACAAGCTGTGCCTGCAAATGTCTAAAAGAGTATCATTTGAGATGGCAAATAGCTGGATACCATCCATAGGCCCGCTGACAGGAGGATGGGTAAGTGAGTTGAGTTATAAACACATAGTAGAGTACACCATATACTGGTGAGAGGAAATCAAGTATAACCACACACTGGGAGAAAATATTTGCAAATGATACGAATGATGAGGGGTTAATATCCAACATACATGGGCTTCCCAGGTGGTGCTAGTGGTAAAGAATTTGTCTGCCCATGCAGGAAATGCAAGAGATGCGGGTTCGATCCCTGGGTTGGGAAGATCACCTGGGGTAGGAAATGGCAACTCATTCCAGTGTTCTTGCCTGGAAAATCCCATGGACAGAGGAGCCTGGCGGACTGCAGTCTAAGGGGTTCATAGAGTTGGACACGGCTGAGCACCTGAGCACGCACACATCCAACATATATAAACAGCTCACACGCCAAACAAACACGCGGCCTTATCAGAGAAGGGGCAGGAGAACTGAAGAGAGGTGTTTTTAAAGAGGAAATGCAGCTGGGCCAAGGCTCATGAGAAGATGTTCAACACCGCTAATCGTCAGAGAAATGCCGATCAAAACCACAATGAGATATCACCTCACACCTGTCAGAGAGGCTACCGTCAGAGAGAACGTAAGTTACAAGTGTTGGCGACGGTATGGAGAAAAACCTCCTGCATTGGTGACAGTGTAAATCGGGGCAGCCACCATGGAAACAGTATGGAGCTTTCTCAAAAAACTGAAAGTCAAATTACGATATGATCCAGCAGTCCCACTCCTAGGTATATATCCAAAAAAACCAAAAACATGAGTTCAAAAAATGCATGCACTCCAATATTCATAGCGGCATTATTTACAGTAGCCAAGATATGGAAGCAACCTGAGTGTCCATCAACAGATGAGTGGATAAAAGAGTACGTAATATATATATCTACAAGGAATGCCACTCAGTTATAAGAATAAAATGTTGCCTTTGCAGCGGCATGGACGGACTTGAAGTACATTATACTAAGTGAAATACGTCAGTCAGAGAAAGACAAATACTGTTTCATATCACTTACATGTGGAATCTAAAAAATACAACACACTAGTGAATAAAACAAAAAAGAATCAGACATAGAGAACATTCTAGTGGTTATCAGTGGAGAGAAGGGAGGGGTGATAAAGGGGTAGGGAAGTAAAAGGTACAAACTACTAGGCATAAAATAAGGGAAGTAAGAGGTACAAACTTAGATATAAAATATGCTACAAGGATATACTGTACAACATAGGAAATGGAACCAATATTTTATTAATAGCTACTCATAGAATATAACCTTTAAAAATTGGGAAACACTATATTGTACATTTGTAACATATAACATTAGTTAGTTCAGTTGCTCAGTCGTGTCTGCCTCTTTGCGACCCCACGAATCGCAGCATGCCAGGCCTCCCTGTCCATCACCAACTCCTGGAGATTACTCAAACTCATGTCCATCGAGTTGGTGATGCCACCCAGCCATCTCATCCTCTGTCATCCCCTTCTCCTCCTGCCTGCAATCCCTCCCAGCATCAGGGTCTTTTCCAGTGAGTCAACTCTTCACATGAGGTGGCCAAAGTATTGGAGTTTCAGCTACAGCATCAGTCCTTCCAATGAACACCCAGGACTGATCTCCTTTAGGATGGACTGGTTGGATCTCCTTCCAGTCCAAGGGACTCTCAAGAGTCTTCTCCAACACCACAGTTCAAAAGCATCAATTTTTCAGGTGCTCAACTTTCTTCACAGTCCAACTCTCACATCCATATATGACCACTGGAAAAACCATAGCCTTGACTAGACGGACCTTTGTTGGCAAAGTAAAGTCTCTGCTTTTTAATATGCTATCTAGGTTGGTCATAACTTTCCTTCCAAGGAGTAAGCATCTTTTAATTCCATGGCTGCAATCACCATCTGCAGTGATTTTGGAGCCCAGAAAAATAAAGTCTGACACTGTTTCCACTGTTTCCCCATCTGTTTCCCATGAAATGATGGGACCGGATGCCATGATCTTAGTTTTCTGAATGTTGAGCTTTAAGCCAACTTTTTCACTCTCCTCTTTCACTTTCATCAAGAGGCTTTTTAGTTCCTCTTCCCTTTCTGCCATAAGGGTGGTGTCATCTGCATATCTGAGGTTATTGATATTTCTCCTGGCAATCTTGATTCCAGCTTGTGCTTCCTCCAGCCCAGTGTTTCTCATGATGTACTCTGCATGCAAGTTAAATAAGCATATAACATACTGTACGTCAACTATTGTTGTTTAGTAGCTAAGCCATATCCATCTTTTTTGTGACCCCACACTCCTCTGTCCATGGGATTTCCCAGACAAGTATGCTGGAGTGGGTTGCCATTTCCTTCTCCAAGGGATCTTCTTGACCCAGGGGTCAAGCCTGTGTCTCCTGCATTGGCAGGCAGATTCTTTACCACTGAGCCCACCTGGGAAGCCCAATTTAGGAGAAAAAAAAACAAAAAGCTGCAGTCATGGGGGTCAACATGGTTAAACTGGAGACATGGGATACTGAACTTAAAATGCAAGTTGCAGAAGGATCTAAGATGCATTTTTGATAAAGCTTGAAAACAAGAAAATAAGCACATAAGCACATTAGACACACACTGTATTTGGTAAACACAAGAAGTGAAGCAAGGGGAAGAGACCAAATGAAACGCAGGGTGTGGTCAACTCACGGTGGGTTTAGATGTGTGGGGATGGGGGCGGGAGGGCATCACGGTGGATCCGCCTCAGCTTGGATGGACTCGGCAAGTTCTGGCGCCTACACCGAATGGAGGGGTTATGGGATTTGTTTTTTCATCATGCTTTATGATTTAGTATAAACTTCATTCAGGTATCCCTGTGAAATAGTTCATAATAAAATGTTAAAATGTTTCAAAAGAGAATGCTGGCTTGACTTTGCTGTTGGTTACGTTTCTCCCCTCCTTCCATTTTTCCTTCTTTCTTGCCTTCTTCCTTCCCTCTTTCTTTCTCCCTCCTTCCCTCCCTCATCTCTCCCTTCCTTCCTTGTATTTTAATGAGCAAGTATAATTTTGCCTCTGAAAAGATAAATTACAAAGCAATTTTCAGTTGCACTGCCATTGCCTGGATGAGCCCATAGTTCATCCAGCCACCATCCTCACTCCCTCCACTTCAGCCCCTACTCAGCGTCAGAGGGATCTTTGAAACCCTCAGTGGCATTGGGCCACTTTCCTGCTTAAAACTCACCAGTGCTTCCTAAAAGCCCAGGGGGATCTTTGAAACCCTCAGTGGCATTGGGCCACTTTCCTGCTTAAAACTCACCAGTGCTTCCTAAAAGCCTGAGGCCATTCGAGCCCACTGTTCTCTTTAGCTGGGTTGTTCCCTGACCTTTGTAACCAGAACTAGAATTCCCTGAACCCAAGCCCTGCCTCCTGCCTCTGGGCTCTTGGTCAAGCTGTACTTGAAAGAACAAGTCAGGTCTAGGCAGCTTTGCCAAGGTCTTTAAGGGTGCAGCAGTCAAAAGAGATCAGGTTCGAGCTTCATTCTCTGCACGGCTCAATTTAGGTAACACCCCCTCCAGGAAGCCTTCCCTGATGCCCACCCTTTGTTCTCTCAGCCCCTCTGTGAACCCCTATCAAAACTTCCTGAACTTTCCACAGTGCTGTTAAATTTTCCATCAATGTATGTCCTCCATTGGACAACAGCACCCTGAAGGCAAGAACTGGGTCTTTATTTTGTTTCTGTAGTTACTGAACTACAGGCTCTGGCACAGTGGCACTCGAATGCCAGCTCCATGAGGGTGGGGATTTTGTCAGTTTTGTTTACCCATGAATTCCAAGTACCTAGAACAGTGTCTGGTATGTGGAGACATGTTGCAAACATTTGTCGAGTGAGTGAATGAATGGATGGTCGGATGGGTGTTATACTGCACTGAGGAGAATTCTGCTGCTCAGCAGCTGTGAAAGCCTGGGTCAGACACTTGGCTCTCTGTGCTGCCCCTTCTCCCTCTGTAAATGGGGGTATTAATAGTACCTTTCTTGGAGGGTAGCTAGGAGAATGCATGTGCAAGTACCTAACAAATGTCAGACACATAACCCAAGCTGGTGCATATGATTCTCAGCCTGACCCCAAAGGCCTGGACAAACTCCCAGGCGGCCCAGTCCCCTCCCTGTGTGGTCCACGGGAAAAGTCATCACGGGTCTGTGCTCCTTCTCCTTAACCAGGGGCTAGTGACCTCTGGGGGTCACCTCTGAGTGCTGGGTCAGTGCATCTATTGTGCAGCGGTCCTTAATGGCTGGGCAGCTCCAACGAGTCCCCGGAGCCCAGCTGGTCTGTGCAGCCATGACCATGGTCCCCATTTCCTAAATGGCTCCTCTTTAAATAGAGGCAAACTCTTCAGCAGCCACAGGCAGCTCCTGACTCAGCCGTCTGACCACTCTCTCAGGCCACTTTGGGTCTGGAAATTCTAGGATGGAGGCAGCAGGGAGGTGGAATCATGCAGACCTGGGCTCCAGGACTGCTTCCCCCGCCCCACACACCGCCCGCCACACCCCATTCTGTCTGTGTGATGCCGAGCAAGTAACTTTATCACTCTGAGCCTCAGGCTCCACATCTGTGAGATGGGGAAATCAAGCCTATCCTATCCAGTGGGACTGTTGTGAGGCTGCACTTGATTTTCCCGGTAAAGTGGTATTCACTAAAGAGTTATATAAATATCATGTATATAATATAATACTATGTAGCAGTATAAGGTGTGATAGCTGCCCTAGTGGCTCAGTGGTAAAGAATCTGCCTGCCACGCAGGACACATAGATTCAATGCCTGGGTCTAAAAGGTCCCCTGGAGTAGGAAATGGCAACCCATTCGGGTATTCTTGCCTGGGAAATCCCATGGACAGAGGAACCTGGCGGGCTACAGTCCATGGGGTCGCAAAAGAGTCAGACACGGCTTAGTGACAGATTATAAGATGTGGTACTTACATAATTACAAAGATGATGATGACAGTGTCTGCATTTCAATGAACTGTTTTATGTAGACTGAGCGTCAGGGAGAAGAAAGAAGCTATTGCACGTGTGCTTGTACGTATGTGCTGTGTGTCTGTATATTTATATACAGACATATATGGTGTGTATAAATAGACACTTCACATTATGTAAGAGAAAGTGACATCACAGGAAAGACACGTCTCTGTTATTGAGCATGTCTGTGTGCATGAACGAACAACGAAGCGCTTGGAATGCCAGTTCAGTGCTACAGTGCTGCCTAAACGCAGCCCAGGTCTTAGAGTCGCTGATGCACAGACAGAGGGCTCCTGGTGCAGCCTCCGGCTCGGAAGCGCCCGCTCACCAGCACCTCCCCATGTTCTTGCTGCTGCTCCTGCCACACCAGGCTTTTCCTGTCACCCACACCTGGGGCAATCACCCTGTTACAGAACTTGTGGTCGGATGAATGAATGAATGGATTGTTGGATGGATAGATGGGTAGATGAGTGATCAGAGAGATGAAAGGACTGATGCATGCATGCATGCATGCTGCTTGGATGGATGGTCAGATGGATAAATGGATGGATGGATAGATGAATATCATAGATCTACCCTTGAGGAGCTTACGGTCCATTTGGAGTAATAAGATTTAGACCCATAAAATGGTCAGTCATAACTCAAGGCACTTTGTGGTCCAGTGTCTTTGATGGAAGGATGTATTTCTGTGGGAGGAAGAAGAGGAAGAACCTTGTGACTGGCAAATGGAAAGGAAGCCCATGATCATCTCCTTGAAGGACAGAAATTTTGTTTGTATGAAACAGGAGACATTCTCAAAAGACCCAAGGACAACCTCTTCCAGTTTCAAACACCCTTCTGTGTCTTGGCTGAAATTCAGTACTGCATCGTTTCAGTTCTTCAGGTCTTCATTAGCTATTCCTCCTGCCAGGCTCTGTGCCAGGGTCTGAGGACACAGACAAACCCGAAGGTCCATGTCTGAGAGCCTCAGATCTGCAAACGTCACACAACTGTGCAGGTCACAGCAGAGAGGTGTCAGCGCAGAGAAGAAGCAAGACAATCTAACCACCACCACCGAGACAAAGAGTCAGGGAGGAGGTGGAGGTTAAGCTGATCCCTAAAGGATGGACAGGAGGCTGTCCTAGTAGAAGAAGAACCACAGGCAAAGCAGAAGAAGAGGTGAGAGCTTGTGGCTTCCTAGCCCGAGTGCCCGCTACTCATGGGGAGGCGAGAGATGAAGCTGGAAAGCTTGGTGGCCACGCCCAGTTGGCCAAGGCCTTAGACCTTTTTCTGGAGGTGATGGAGAGCTCTTGTTGGCATTTAACAGGAGGGAGACCTGGTTGCATTTGAGGCATGGTAGAAGGGGAAGATCATGGCATCTGATCCCATCACTCCACGGGAAATAGATGGAGAAACAGTGGAAACAGTGGCTGACTTTATTTTTCTGGGCTCCAAAATCACTGCAGATGGTGATTGCAGCCATGGAATTAAAAGACACTCCTTGGAAGGAAAGTTATGACCAACCTAGACAGCATATTAAAAAGCAGAGACTTTACTTTGCCAACAAAGGTCCATCTAGTCAAGGTTATGGTTTTTCCAGTGGTCATGTATAGATGTGAGAGTTGGACTGTGAAGAAACTTGAGCGCCGAAAAATTGATGCTTTTGAACTGTGGTGTTGGAGAAGACTCTTGAGAGTCCCTTGGACTGGAAGGAGATCCAACCAGTCCATCCTAAAGGAGATCAGTCCTGGGTGTTCATTGGAAGGACTGATGTTGAAGCTGAAACTCCAATACACCTCATGCAAAGAGTTGACTCACTGGAAAAGACCCTGATGCTGGGAGGGATTGGGGGCAGGAGGAGAAGGGGACGACAGAGGATGAGATGGCTGGATGGCAACACCGACTCGATGGACACGAGTTTGAGTAATCTCCGGGAGTTGGTGATGGACAGGGAGGCCTGGCATGCTGCGATTTATGGGGTCGCAAAGAGTCAGACACGACTGAGTGACTGAACTGAGCTGAACTGAGGAGGGGAAGAGGTGGAGTCAGGGAAGCTGGTTCAGAGGCCACAGCAAATTTGAAAGTGGTGTAGGTCTAAATAGATGCTCCAGATAGACAAGACATTTCATTTATTCGTCTCTAAAAGTGGAGGGAAGGCAGGTAAAGACTGCTTATCCCACTGTCCAGGGCAACATATGGGGGTGGGAAGTTGATGACTGTTTTTCCTGCTCTAAGAAATCCAAGACGTCTGACCGCACCCCTGCCCCACCTCTGGGGTACGGAGTGCGTTACTGGGCGGTGCTGTGTACGGACTTACTGGGCGGTGCTGTCTGTCTCTGGATTCTCTTGCCTGCCAGATCAGAAAGGAAGGGCAGGCCCTCTCTGAGCTGCAGGGGACAGAACATGGGGCTGGGCTTCTATAGGGAGGAGGGGAGGAGAGGCACCTAGCGGGCAGGCAAAGGGAAGAGGGCTGGGGGAGGGAAAGACTGGAAAAGTGAGGACGGTAACCCCTGCTAAGATCCAAACTGAAAGGCAAAGTGGGGAATCTAGAGAAAGGGCTGAACTATGACCACAGGCAGAATTTTCTGTTTCCAAATGCATGCGAGGAGGAAGGTTTCATTTCCCATGAGTTTGGGAGAAATGACCCAAGAAAACAGAGGGTGTGATGGTACAGGTGGATAAGAACATGTTTTATAGCTCGTCTCCTGAAACATTTGTTTTTAAAGGAGACACTCGAGGGCCAGAGTACCAAATGCCTGACCACAGGACAGGGCAGGTCACATACATGAGGGAAGCAGGCTGTGTGTTCAAAACACAGGAGGTCAGGCATGAAAGAGCCCTGCAGGCAACAGCAGGCTGTCGTAACCAGGATACAATAGAGAAGGGTGGAGACTGTGGCAAATAGACCATGGAGCCAGCCAGAGCAAGCAGCACCGGTCAGCTCCAATGATTTATTGTCATGAATAAATACAGGTCCAGGGTGGTCAGGGCTTCTGATTTTTTTTTTTTTAATTCAGAATCTTACTTTTTTTTCCCTTAAAAATTTTTTAAAATTTAATTATTTTTAATTGAAGGATAATTGTTTTATAGAATTGTGTTGGTTTCTGCCAAACAACAACATGAATCAGCCATAGGTGTACATATGTTCCCTTCCTCTCGAACCTCCCTCCCCATTCCACCCCTCTGGATTGTTACGGATTGTTACAGGTTTGAGTTCTGGAGTCACATAGCAAATCATTGGCTATCTGTTTTACATAAGGTAATGTGAGTTTCCGTGTTCCTCTCAGATGAAACTTCCTGATTTACAAATTGTAGCAAGTAGGTCAGATATTTTTCTAATCATTGTGCTGCCTAAATGGTGCAAACAGGCAAACCCACCGCACCCGTGGACCCTTGTGTGCCCTTCTGCTCTAGCCCAGCCTTGCAGCCAACTGGAAACACGTTTTATAGGCCCTGCTGCCTCCTCTAGTGTCCCCGGCTCTCCCAGAGCCGGTCTGGAGAGAGGACTGGCCTGGGGGTCAGGGTGTGGCGTTTACTCCCCAATTCTACGTCTAATGAGATTGCTAGAGCAGGCCCTTCAACCACGCCAGACCTCAGTTTACCAATCTATATAGTGGCAGGAAGGTCTCTAGGGATCCACCTGCCCAAATTCTCTTCTCTTTGTTCTCATCTTCCTTGCGTCACTGCCACTTTCCATTACATAAGGCCCTGCTATGTGCCAGGCATTGTGCTGCCCACGATCACACAGCTGTTAGTGCTGCTAGAGCTGGTTTCCAGCCCCAAACTGTGTGACCCCAAATGCCATTGGCTTAAACACTCTATTCTACCATCTCCAGGAAAAGTGAATTATTCAATAATTCAGGTGATGGTCGAGGGAAAAGGAAAGATGCTCAGTTGCCTTTCATTCTGCTACCCAACTTCTAGGCGACCCCAAGGATGATTTCGGTAGCTCATGGGCCCGTACAGATTTTTGAGGTTTCTCTCTGACATTGCAAAAGGCTGGAGACTGGAGAATGTCACCAAAGGCCAGAGGAACCAACACCAAATGCACTGGGGCAGGGGTGGGGGTGTCTCAGCTTGGTGGCTCAGCCTCGGCTCCCCTAAGGTTTCAGGCCAGGCCTGGGCTCACTGGAGTGGGGCGCATCAGTTTGCACCCCGGGCAGAGGGAGCTGGGAGGAAAGCACTGGCCTGCAGAGAAAGGGCTGGAGTGGGTGGGCAGGCCAAGAGCATGGCCCCCGCTGGGGTCGGGGTGACCTCAGGCAGCTCGTGCTTGCCCCTTGCCTCCAGTGTGGAGACCAAGACTCAAACCGGAAGTTTTATTGAATTAAAGGGGTTCCCCCCCATATTGCTTTCTTCAGTTATTTCAAACGTCACCACTTTCCACTCCATTGTTCAAATCAAAGCCTGGATGATCCTTGACTCCTTCTTTCCCTTCAAGCACCATATTCAATCCTTTGCCAGATTCTGTGATCCTCCCTGAAATGTGTCAAGAATCCGTTAGCTCCCCTCCATCAGCCTGTGACTCCGTAGCCTCCCTGCCGATGTTCATGGTCACTCCTTTCCAGTCTACTCTTGATCCAGTGGCTGGAGAAATTTTTATAAAATGCAAATCTGGCCTTGTCCCTTTTCTGCTCTAAAGCCCATTGGTGGCTCCCCAGGGCACCATTAATAAAAGCCAGGCTTCTCTCTACGACCTACAAATCCCTTCATCATTTGGCCCTGACGAACCACACTCCAGCCACTGTGGCCTGGTTCCAGTTCTTCCCACGATTTGAGTTCTTTCTGACTTTGGAGTCGCACTGAGCTGGATTTGAATCCCAGGTAACCGCGGGTAAGTGACGGTACCTCTCTGAGCCCCACTCTGCTGACTTCTGAAATGGATATAATTGTGTAGCTTATTTCAAGTTTTAAACGATAAACCCAACAGGTGTGGAGCACTCTTTTGCTGGAAACTTACAGTCCCACTGGAAAGGGAGGAGAGAGAGATTTAGTCTAGTGATAATTTTATCTGCCTCTTCTACTTTAACAACAAAATAAGTCGAGACATTCATAAATCTTGGCTTCTTTTTAAGTGAGTTGTACAAAGAAGTATCAACTGTTTTCACTTTTTAAAGAAAACAACAAAATCTCCATCTCCTTATTTTGAGTGTGGTACTAATTCTTCCCTTGCTTTTCTTTATATTTTTATGATTTAGTTATGAATTCCTAAACAAGGGATAGCTAGTTTTGGCTGTGTGGGACTTTGGGTAAATGGAATCATACTGTACATGTCTGTGACTTGCTTTTTCCACTCACATGAGGGTTTGGGAGCCCAAACTTAAGCCCTCGAGCCCAAGCCCCAAGCCCAAGCATTAATTCCCGGGTTGGGATCTGCTGGAGAAGGGATAGGCTACCCACCCCAGTATGCCTGGGCTTCCCTGTGGCTCAGCTGATAAAGAATACACCTGCAATGCGGGAGACCTGGGTTAGGTCCCTGGGTTGAGAAGAGCCCCTGGAGAAGGGAAAGGCTCCCCACTCCAGTGTTCTGGTCTGGAGAATTCCGTGGACTCACGCCCAAGCATGCAGTGGTTGATTCGTCTTCACTCCTGTGTTGTGTTCCTCTGGAGGAATGCCACCTAGTTTCCTCAGATGTTCTACTTTCTGTGGGCATTTGGGCTGTTCCCGTCTTTACGACCGTGGATAGTATTGCTGAGCGAATGAGTGTGCATGTATCCTAGCATGCACTTGCAAGGTTCCCTGGAGGGTCCACAGCTAGGAGTACAACTGTGGATCTCTGGGTCTGTGTGTGTTCAGCTGAACTGGGTAATGCCAAACTGCTTCCAAACGGCTCATTTTGGGAGAATCCTCCCACCGGCGATGGATGGGAGTGCCCACTGCTTCTCACCCACTGGTGTCTCGCTTGTCAGAATGGCCAGGGCGTCATGCAGCCGGACAGTTCCTGCCTGAGCCCGCCAGGACTGCGGCTGTGTTTCCTCTCAGACCCTCCAGCGTGGGGCCTGGGCTGACTGCAGTCTTGAAGAAGGCCAGGAACACTGGAGCCTGCTTTTCTAGAGGAGGAGGACCCCTCATCCAGTCTGGTCAGGGGGAAATAAGACCATTGTATTCCTCTGCCCTGAACTTTCCAGAGGTGCCCAGCTCATGTGCATTAAAATTCCAAGTCCTTCCTGTGCCCATGTAGCACCATCTCCTGCACTGACCTCCTTCCGTGTTTGAGCTCACCGAGCACGTTGATCAGGGCTTTGCCCTCATGCATCCTCTGCAGGAACACTCTTGCCCAGATCTCTACTTTGCTCCATGCTCCCTCAGTCCCTTCTAGGGCCTGTGCCCAGGGACCTTCTCTGGCTACGCTGTCTAAAAGACTGGCCGCTGTCCATCGCTCTCTGTCCCTGGCCCTGCTCTATTTTTTATGCAAACACGACTGTGCAATGCTTTACACGCAGGTGTTCATCTGTCTGCTGTCTGCTTCTCCCCCAGGCTATGAGCTCCAGGAGACGGGGATGCATCTCATTTCCTGTTGTGTGCACACGCCTAGGGCAATGCTCGCTTAGGAAGTATTTGTTGAGTGAATCAGTAAATGAGTGAGTTGCTCAACGTACTTTAAATAAATAAAAATAAAATACACTTTTCAAAAAAAAAGAGCCCTCAGCTTTGGAGACTGGTTCAATAAAGAGTTCTTTTCATTTAACAACATTCCTTACTAAATTTTTGTGAAGAAATGAACAGTGTAGGGTTCTTTCATTCCTGTGAGTGAAAACACTCAATGATTAAATAAGCTTACATACACACATACACAAAAAGTAGCCTCTGTAGATTCATTTTATTCCACCCTTCTTGCCCAGCAGCCAACGTTAGTAGTCTTCATGCTCAAACATGTGCAAAATGAGGCTTATAAAAACAAGTTGCTTCTTGCCAAACAGTGGGATCTTGTAATTGATATTGTTCTGTACCTTATTTTTCTCATTTAACTATATCCTAGATGTCAACCCCAATTGTTGGCTATATAGCTAATTTCTTTTTAAAATCACATTAGTATTCCATTGTTTGAGTGACCTGTAATTTACTCAACCAGTTGATGGACCAGTCTATGCCACTATAAACAGTACTAAAATAAATATGTGCTACTTATAAGTCTTTTAAACTGGTGTTTGTTATGTTGGATAGGTTCCCATGTAAAGGATTATGTGGTCAAAAGATATGAATATTTCGTATTTTAATAGATATGACAAGGTTACTTTCCAAGGGGTCATTTGTTCTGCTCCTTTGCTTTCCCAGGTGAATTCTTGGCTCCTGGCTTCCCTGGTCCTGGCCCCCCACCCCCCACCCCACCGAAGGTCAGTCAGAAGTTGGGTGCATCCTGAACACCTTCCCTGGAAAACTGGTTTCCAGGTGTGTAGTTGCTCCCGGTCAGCCAGTTTATTTGGGGAAAGCGATCCTAACACCATGCCTCACTTCTCTGCACGTGCCTCGACCACTTCCCCTTCAGCTGCTCAGCTAGGCCGGGTCCAGTCAGGTAAAGTGTCTTCAGGAGCCAACCGCAGAGAGAGGGCAGGATGGGGGGTGAGGAGGAGAGAGAGGAGGGAAGTGGCTGATGGAAAAAGGCATGTTCTCACTCTGCTCTGGGTCCCCTTTCTTTTTATCTTATTTATTTATTTCTGGTTGCGCTGGGTCTTCGGTGCTGTGCACAAGCTTTGTCTAGTTGTGGTGAGCAACTCTTGGTTGCGGTGCGTGGGCTCCTGTTTCGGCGGTGTCTCTTGCTGTGGAGCATGCACTCGAGGTCCACGCTTCGGGAGTTGAGCCCTCGGGCTCAACAGTTGTAGGGCAAGGGTCTAGGCGCTCTGCGGCATGTGGCATCTTCCTGGATCAGGGACTGAACCCATGTCCCATGCATTGGCAGGCGGATCCTTAGCCACTGCACTACCAGGGAAGTCCTGGGTCCCCTTTCTCTACTGTCTTACAGCTGACATCATCCTAACGATGATGACGATACTCATAGCAACAGCGATGATAATAACAGTCAGCATGTACCGCGGTGATTCTCAACAGGGGGAGATTTTGTGCCCCCAGGGGACATTTGGCCGTGTGTGGAGACATGTTTCTGTTGTCACAATTTGGAACAGGGGGTGCTATTGGCATCTAGTAAGGCCAGGGATGCCGCTGTGCATCCTACACTGTGCTGAACAGCCCCCAACCACACACACACAGCAAAGAATTATCTGCCCCAGATAGCAATAGTACCGAGGCTGAGAACACCTGGTTTCCAGTGCGCTTACTGTGTGACGAGAGCTGTCCTGGGCGCTCAGTAAGTGTTAGTCGCTCAGTCGTGTCTGACTCTTTGTGACCCCATGGACTGTAGCCTGCCAGGTTCCTCTGTCCATGGGATTCTCCAGGTGAGAATACTGGAGTGGGTTGTCATTCCCTTCTCCAGAGAATCTTCCAGACCCAGGGATCGAACTCAGGTCTCCTGCATTGCAGGCAGATTCTTTACCAGCTGAGCCACCAGCCTGTATGCACCATCTAATTTAGTTCTCACAGTGTTCTTTGAGCTAGGATTATCATTGAGCTCATTTAACAGATGAGGAAACCGAGGCTCAGGGAGCTAAAGTGACCTACTCAAGGCCTGCCGCTTTGGGGTGGCAGAAGAAGTGTTTGCCCTCTGGTTTGCTTGGCTGCACCCCTCTAGGTGGTCTCTGGTTCACCCTCTTTCCCCCTGTCCTGTGACTGAATGCCAGTGGGTGAGATGGCTTCATGCTATCGCAGCAGATGGAGTGTCTAATGCAAACCATGTGCTAAAGGCTTGGGTGGGGTGACGGCCTGGTGTGATCTCGGTCCCTCCCAGGTACTTCTGGGACAGCGGGGAGGTCGCCCTCTGAGTCCCTCAGCCCTGAGCTCCCTGTGGGGCTGGGGGGGGGGGGTACCTTCCTCCCTTCCCTAAACACCTGGCTCAGGCCCCGCTCCAGGGCATGCTCTGTGACCTGGGAAGCTGGCGGCCGAAGGGACACGTGGGCAGCAAATCCTGTTATGTCTGATGTGACATTCCCAAACCGAAGGTGGGCTGTCCTGTCCCACAGCTCGGAGTGTGTGCTTGCATCCTCTGTTTGAACGCATGCCTGTGTATGTGTTTCCCTGTATGTGTATTGATTTGTGTGTGTCATAGTGGGTCTGTGAACGTGCAGATAAGTGTGAGATTGTGCTGTGTGTCCTTGTATATAGGTGTCTCTCTTTCTGTACATGGCGTCCTTCTTCCTCTATCTGCCTGTGTTTGAATATCTGGGCGGATACGTCTGTGGATTTGCTTACCTCTGACTGTGTTAGCGCAGTATCCATGTCTACGTGTATATGTAGGTGACTGTGGTCGTGATTGTGTCCATGTGTGTGTAAAATGAGTCTGTGTACATGTGCACACATGAAGGTATGTTGATGTGTTTCTATGCACACAGATATTTGGGGGGTGTGTCTGTACCTACATCTCTGTGCTTGAGTAAACAGTGTGTCTGCCTGTAGACGTGTCCCAGTGACTGTAGGTTGTGTGTTTGTGTGTGCATGCAGACTGTGCTCAGTGATCGCTGTGTGTGTGTGAGAGGGAAGAGACTGACTCCAGGATATTACCAACACAGAGGAAGCTGCAAGCACTGCTCTTCATTTGCTCCTTGCCGCCTCCGGGGGTCTCAGCATCTCACCTCTCCTTAGGTTAGAAGAGGTAACCACAGGAGGACCACCCTGGGACCCTGGCTCTCCCTCCCCGCTTCCCCTGCTGGCCCCCACAGAGTCAGACGTCAGGGGTGACGGCCTCCGCCCGCCCCTGCCAGCCAGTCACTGGGTTGAACATTTCCCGAGGCCTCATAGCTTCGGGGTCAGTGCACACAGGCAGCCTCTGGTTTGCATGCTTTCCCTTCTGTGGACTGAGGAGAGCAGGTGCTGGGGAAGTAGATAAGCCAGGGTTATGGTTTCCCTCCATGGAATAGGCTGGCTTAATCAAGGTTTGCTTCACCTCAAGAAATTTAACCTTGGCAATGCATTCACTCACTTGTGTATGTTAAACTCTAGTGTGTTTGCCAAATCTGTACACTTCCTATAACTATTGTTTTGCATTTTAAAAAACTGATCTGCTTTTAAAAATGTAAATACTTATTTAAGCTTTATTCAAAGCAATTATCTTCTATAATCAAAGATTAGACATGCTACTTATATATTTATACATTTAAAAAATTTGTTTTAATATATATTAAAAGGCACACATCCCTATACTCCTTCGAACTATCCTGTTTGTCCCATGTGGGGGTGAGAACGCTCTGGAAGTTCCCTCTTGTCAGCTTTAAAAGGAACAGTCTGTGTTAGAAGATCTGATTTCCATACACCTTGCTCGGAAAGACACCTTTTGCATAAAAACAGGCAGAGCTGGTGTACCTGCCTTCAGTTACTGGGAGAGAGATTTCCACACTCCCCAGTGGAAAATTCTTGGTTAGGGCAGGATGCCTGGGGAGCCTAGGAAGGCAGTGCTGGAAGGTGGCTCCCCGGAGCGTCTGAGAGGCTCTCTGCCGTTGTCTCTCCTTGGTCAGGACCCTCCCCCGGGGAAGCGTCAGCCCCTGCTGTCACTGCCTGGGTGACCCGGGCGGACCACAGAACTCCTGCCTATGCAGGTGAAGCGCATAGAAGGGGAGGGGGGACAGAGGGGACAGACGCGCAGACAGACGGGCTGGGCCACCAGCTCTCCCGGCCTAATGAATTTCCTCCCCTGGCCCTCAGGCAGGTCAGAGACTGAGACCAGTGACAGCATCTGGGATGATTCCAGGAAGAGGCTAATAAATCAGGCCCAGGATGAATCTAGCTACCCTGGAGACAGAGGGAGGCAAGCCAGGTACAAGGACAGCTGTGGGGGGGTGGGGGTGGTCCCTGGGACCCTGCTGCAGCCAGCCTTTGGGGGACGCTGGAAGGAGTGCCCTTCTGACAGGAGTCGGTGGGCTCCGAGGCACTGACTGTGGGTGGGTGGGAGATGAGTTCTCCTGGTGGGCTGGCTTTCTGACCTCTGGGGCTCAGAGGTCACTCTACCCCCACCTCCCCCCACCGTGACTTCCTTTCAAATGCACTGGTACCAGGAGGGCGTCATTCCTCTTCAGGGAAGCCTCCTGGACCTCGAGGGGCTCCGTCCATGTGCCCCGAAAGGTCCCCGAACGTCCACCTTCAGCACCCCCCCCAACACACACAGAGGCAGGCTTCATCTGCCTCCCTTGTGGAATGCAAGCTTGTAGGGGCAGCGGTGGCAGTTCCTGGCATGTGGCAGGTATTAATATTCATTCGGTGTTCGCTGAGGGAAAGAAAGGAGGGAGAAGTCAGAGGTAGCAGGGGTTGTACCTCTCCAGGGGAGCAGACTCCACCTGTCCCCAGACGGAGGCCACTCTGGCCACTCGGGGCCCTGAGGGCACCCAGCTGCCTGTGCTGGCCCCACCACTAGCCGGGGGCCGGCCTTAGCCTCCTGTTCATAACCTTCCTGAACCTGCCGGGAGGTTCCCCTCTCGGTTGTGTGAATCCAATCTGGTAGGCTACTTGTAAGTACTTAGAGAGGCGTGGAGTTTCTTCCACTTACCAAGTGTCAACTATGAAATCACACACTCTCCATCTGTTGGGGGAGTGGATGAGAGAATACCTCCTTTAACTTCATTTTGCAGATGGGCAACCTCAATCCCAGTTAGGGCAGTGAACGCGTCCTGGCTCAGACACAGGTTAAGTGAGCACACGATTGGCATTGATAGTCCAGTTCTGGAACCAAACTGCCAGGGGCCAGAATCGAGCTTGTGACTTGGTGGCTGTATGCCTGCAGGCACTTACCCTCTTTAAGCCCTGCTGTCTCATCTGTAAGGCGAGGGTGCAAAGGGTACCTTCCTCATGGTGTTGGTTGGGGGATGGAACAAGATGCTAGGCATCTTGTGTCCTACGCTAGGGTTCAAGGTCTTCCTGGGGAAAGTTTGCATTGTCACAAAGAAAAGGATTGCGGGTGCGTGGTATGAATAAGAGCGTGTGAGTGTTCAATATTATGGGCATTTGCGAAAGCTCCCGTGACTCTGACCCTGCGCGCATGCGGGAGAGTATTGGTGTGTGCGCATGCGTGGAAGTGACAGCGTGGCGTTCAAGGGCACAAGTACCCTGTGAAGTGCGATTTTGTGTCTATAAATGGGAGCGTGCTCTGAGAGGGTGAGTGGGCGTGTGGCGGCGTGCGTGCATGTGCACGTGTGTGTAGTGTGGCTGTGCGCCCCAGGCACGCGCACACCCGGCCTTCTGGAGGGAAGGGAGCAGAAGTGGGTGGGACATCTCCGGGGGTGAATTTCAGATGACAGCAGAAGGGCTCAGCCAGGAATTCTGGGGTTTGCCATTCCAGGCCCAGCTGGGCGAGGCTCAGGCCAGAGAAGGGATGAGGAGTAAAAGCTTTGAAGGGGATTGTGGGGTCAGAGTGAGGCTGGCGCCTGTGTGGGCAGTGTTTCCATGGAGAAATCCCCAGAGGAAGCGGGCTATGGCACTGAAGGGAGCATGCACAAAAGACTGCCCCTCCCACACATACCCCACATATCACGTGTCCTCAGGGACACAAGGCAAGCTGTCTCAGCTCTCAAATGAACCGCTTTCTGTGAATTTGCTACCTCTTGGTTCTTGAGTTGAACATTTTGCACATTCTATTACTGGAGAAAGTGTCACCTATTCCTTCAGTTCCCATTCAGAAAGTCCTAGGAAAGGCCTCTGGTCTGAGCTGGGGCAATCAAAACTGCTTGAGGTGGGAGGGTGCCACGATTGACTGTTTGGACCGATCAACAAGAGGTTGGGGAACAGGGTCCTATAAGACATGGCCTCTCCAGAAGTTCGGTGGCCGAAGTGGGGACAGAGTTATTCCCAGGAAAGGGGGTGGCACCATGCAGGTAGGACCATAGTTATTGAATACACTCAATCCTCTGCCCAAATGCCTGAATTTCCTTCAGAGGTTTATTTGACTAAACCCCAAAGGTATTTCAGTCTCCGAAGGCTTCTATTGGAACCCCCGTTAAACTCATACTGAAGTTGAAATTAGCTTCCAAGGATTTGAAATCCTGTGGGAATAGGGTAAGAACAGATGCCTATGGGATGGCTTTGCAATTTGGCTCCAGAATCTGCCAATACATGCCTATAACAGAAAGAGAAACAGCTTGGGGAAAACATAGGCTTTGGAGTCAAGCGAAGCTGGGATCAAATCTCCACTCAGCATTCCCAGGAGCTGGTTGTGTGGCTTTGGGAAAATTACTTCACCTCTCTGAACCCCCATAAAACCAGGAAATGAAAACTGAGGCTGTCATGAGTTCAGTTACATCATTCACAGCTTATCGATCTTCACTGAACAGGTGCGGCTGGATGCTTTCTTTAATTCGGCCTGGCTGGTCCTTGTCCTCTGATGACCAGATCAGAAATCTTGTGAGCTATGTAACCAGAGAATGGCATGTGTGTAACCATTCTCCTGGCAAAGCAAGCACTGTACTTTGCTGATTTCCCCACTAGATTAGAGAGAGAAGGGAAAAGTGGAACAAGGATGGCTTTTGAATCAGGTAGAACCAGACTTGAATCCCACAAATGCCACCAACCAGTTGTGTGACCCTGGGAAAGTCACTTTTCCTCTCTCATCTGATCTTTAAACAATAGATAATTATCAAAAGCTGCATGTGAGGATTCGATGCAGTAACATACATAATTGCCCAGTAAACAATGTCACTGCCCTGTCACTGATTTTAAAAGATCATCTTGCATACCTACTGTTCATTCAATTATCTGACAAGTATTTATGGAGTGGCTCCCAAGTGCCAGAAATTCTACTAGGTACTCACAAGCAGACTGTCTCTCCTCTTCATAGCCTAGCAAATGCAATGTGTCAAGCACAGATACATTCTTTGAGAACAAAGGGAATGGGGATGGTGAGTGACGGGGTGGGTATGTGGAGCAGAGGATGCAATGTGAGTTCAAATACTGCAAGCCAGTTGTGTGGATTCCCAGGGGCACAGAGATGGAGAGACCCAGTTCCTCTCTTCTAGGAGGTGTCATTTCAGTGGGGAGAAAGAGAGAAAGCAGACGGTGTGGTTGAAGCTGGAATGGAAGCATGCAGAGGAAGATGGAGGCTCAGAGGTGCTCACTGCAGGCCTGTGTGCTCAGTAAAGCTGGTCTCTCACCCCTGTACCCCTTCTCTCCTGCAGGAACTGACCCTTCTCATAGTCCACGTGGGATTCAGAGGTCCACTTAGCAGCATCCGGGTCCTCTGAACGCTCCAGGACCCTTCTTTGGATGCCCATGGAACGAAGGTTGCAGCCTCCCCGCCCACTCCCCGTCTGCCTTCCGTCCCTCCCTCTCCAGGTGCCCTGAGCAGAGCAGGTGGGTGTCAGTGTTCAATGGGTTTAGAGTCAGATCCGGTTCTAATCTTGGCTCAGTGCCTACTGGCTCTGTGACCTTGGATGAGCCCTTCACATGGCTGAGCTTCACCTTCCTCATCTGGGAAATGGGGATGATAATGGCGCAGTGATGCAACATTTCGAAAGCTCCCCTCCCAGGGTCCAACCTACGAGACACTGCTGCCCTGCCTTCCTCCTCTATCCCCTCTCCTCTTCCCCTTCGTCCAGAATTCTGCTCTGTCTGGGGAACAGGTCTGTGCTCCCCTTCAACATTCCTTGATGCTCCAAGGGCAGGAGGGGGTGTGGTTTCCAGTCAGGAACAATGTGGTCTTGTCTTGGCCATTCAGCTGTGTGACTTCGGGCGCTCTCTTGCCTTCTCATCCCTTATCTTCCTCATCTGCCAGTCATTAGGAATAATGACCACCCCCCAGGCCTTGCCTCCCAGGCAGGTGGTGAGGGTCTGTGAATCTAATGCAGAGAAAGGACCTGGAACATCTCACTTCTGATAAGCGGCAGCTGCTGTCTTTCATTCCTAGGCCTCAGCACTTCATCTGAAAACGAGTGACATTTACTCAGCACTCACTATGTGAGTAGAAACTCACTCAGTTTGCCTCTCTTAGCCAACACTGTGTGGTTTCATTATCTGCCTTCTGTTTGAAGTCTCTGAACCAAGAGAGGTTAAGTAACTTGCCTAAAGCCCCCGACGTTGTAAGTGCTGGCCAACATTCACAGCCTAGCATCTGGCTCTGGGTAGACCTGGTCATCTAGCCACTGTGGTCCTCTCTTGGCGCTCAGCTGTTGAATCACACTGATTGGTGTTCTGGGTGTAGACTGCTCAACCCAGAGTCTCGGTCTCTGAGAAGGTGCATTGAGGGCCCCGAGGAGGGGCTGAGTGCTGCCTTCTCCTGGTGGACCGTTTGAATTCTCTGCAGGGCTTCTGTTAATCCCACAGGCTAGATGGTGAGTGAGGCCCCCCCTGCCCTCATAGACCTCAGAGTCTGGTGGCAGAACATCATAGGTTGGCTGAGCAGAGATGAACAGACCCTGAATCCAGCAGCCTGGATCTGAAGCTCAGCTCCAGCACTTAAGAGCTGTGTGCCTCTGGGCAGCTCTCTGAGCCTCAGTTTCCTCAACTGCACAATAGGGATAATAATCCTAGTGCTGTCCCTGAAGTTGGACATGACTTAGCAACTGAACACCACCACCATCTGAAGGTTGTTTGAGGAGTGAGTGTCTACCGGTAAAGCATGTAGAGAAGCGCTTGGCTCATGGGAATGCCCAACAATAGTTGCTCTTGGAGGAGGAAAAGGCCAGCATGCAGGGCCAGCTGGGGCTGTGTGCGCTAGGACCAGGCAGCTGCCAACAGGCCGTCCAAGAGGTTTATTAAACACCTATTCTGTGCTCTGGGCCTCGCAGTTATAATCCCGCTTGATCTTCACGGCAGCTCAGGGGGTGGTAACCACTGCTCACCATGGGCAGACAAGGAGGCTTGGCTTAGAGAGGTCACAGCCAGGACACACAGTGGTGCGAGTGAGCTGCCCTGGTGTCTCCTGAGCAGGGGCCATGCTCCTGGCAGGGCTTGCCAGGCTTGTGGTTGGCCAAGCCTCTTCCTCCCTCTGGCTGGCTTCCTGTCGCTGCCTCCCAGGGCTGGTGCTCCTGGAGATCCTTGCAGGCCACTGTCTTCTCCTTGGGAAGCATCCTATTGGTCCCCAGGGCTAGCCAACTTGGCTTCCATCTCCTGCCCTTCCCAGCTTCCATGGCCAATTCCAACTGGTCCCATCTAACATTGCTCTGGGAGTCAGCCCTACTTCTCCCCGCTCCCCCCAGCCCACCCCAGCCCACCCCATCCATGGCTCATCCCATACTCAGCTTGGGTCTTATTTAGAGCCATCTCACCCTCACAAAATTTCAGTCTCCAATTTCTGATAAGAAGAAAGAGCCTCATCTGATGAAAACTTATTGTATTAGTTAGGGTTCCACAGAGAAACAGGTTAGATAGATAGACATGTATCTATATATGTAGATTGGAAAAGGCCCTGCTGCTGCTGCTGCTAAGTCGCCTCAGTTGTGTCTGACTCTGTGCAACCCCATAGACGGCAGCCCACCAGGCTCCTCCATCCACGGGATTCTCCAGTCAAGAGTACTGGCATGGGTTGCCATTTCCTTCTCCAGGAAAAGACCCCAATGCTGGGAAAAATTGAAGGCAGAAGGAGAAGGGGACGATAGAGGATGAGATGGTTGGATGGCATCACCGACTCGATGGACATGAGTTTGAGCAAGCTGCAGGAGTTGCTGGTGGACAGGGAGGCCTGGCATGCTGCAGTCTGTGGGGTTGCAAAGAGTTGGACATGCTGAGCAACTGAACTGAACTGATATAGGTAGATAGGTATAGAGATCATAAAGAATTGGCTCATGAAATTATGGAGGCTGACAGGTCCGAAATCTGCCGTGTGGACTGGCAGGTTGCAGACCCAGGAGAGCCAGTGGTTCAGATGAGGTCTGATGACAGTTTTCTGGAGAATTCCCACTTGTTTGGAGGCCTGTCTTGTTATGTTCAGGCCTTTGATTGGATGAGGCCCACCCACAATATGGAGGGCAATCTCTTTTAACCAAAGTTCATTGATTTAAATATTAATCTCATTTAAAAACACCCTCCACCTAGAGATTATCATGCTAAGTGAAGTGAGTCAGACTGAGAAAGACAAATATTAATATCATATGATAAAAAAATAAAAATAAAAAATAAAAACACCCTCCAAGTTAACACATAAAGTTAACCATTGCCTATATTATCTGCCCCATGCTCTGCTTCCTGCTAAGGAGAATTCCAAAGGGAAAAATGGGATTTCTGACATTCTAAAGCTCAAAGCTTAATAAAAAGATCATCCCAATTCTGTTATCTGTCTCAACCTGGGCTTGAAGCTCTTTGCCTGCTCCATCCCATCTACCATGCTTGTGGTTTCTGAGGAGGAAAGTAAGCCTTCATGCTGGTCCCCACATAATTCTGTATCTCTCTGGCTCCTGGACATTCTGCTGTGCTGAAAGGGTATAGTTTTGTGTATGTTTTGTCTTCCTGGCACGTCACCCTCTTCTGTGGGTGAACTGCTCCCCTTGCTCCTACCTCCTGATCTGGGGGTCCTGCCCCAACCCTGCACAGCCGTGACCATGTGACCTGGGGCGGGCCAATCAGAGACCTGCCCTGGGAATTTGGGAATGAAGGTTAATGGAAAGAGGCAGAGAGTCCTCCTCTGTGGTCACCATGAGATGTGCAAGCTTGGAGCCCATTGACACCCCTGGTTTCAGCCTCATAGAGTATAACAAAGTTGATGGGGCTAGAGAAACAGCAGTGAAAGAGGAAGAGAGAATGTTCTGGTGACGTTCCACCAGTTGATTCCATTTGTCCCCGAGACCCAGCCTCACCCCTGCCTTTCCCCTCTTTTCGTCACACAAGCCAATGCCATACTTCCTGGTCCCCCCGGCTCCATCTTATTCTAGCACAGTGGTTCTCAAACGCGGATGAGTTTGCCCCTTGCCCTAGGAACATCTCGGAGTATCTAGAGATATTTTTGGTTACCACAATTTAAGGATTGTTAATGGCCTCTAGGGCGGAGAGATCAGGAGGTTGTAAATATCTTATAATGTACAGGTTATTCACTACAGCAAAAAACAATCCTGACCAAAATGTCAACACGAGGAACCCTGCTGTAGGTCCTTGTCCAGATGATCCCCGCTACTCAAGCACGTCTCATGGTGGCATTACTGGACCAAATTCCCAGCTTGGAAGTATATAATCTGGGTGACCTGAGACAAAGCCTATCACATAGCCAAGGCTCCATGTCCAATATCAGAGTTGCAATGTCCAATATGGTAGCCACATGTGCTTGCTGTGGGCTTGAAATGTACTAGTCCAAAGGGAGACACACTGTAAGGGTAATAGACACGCCAAATTTCTAAGACCTGATAAAAAAAAGAAATATAAAGCATCTCATTAGTGATTTGTCTATTGACTATGTATTAAAATGATATTTTGGATGTATTTATTGGATTCAATAGAACATAGGATCAAAATGAATTTCACTTGTTTCTTCTTATTCTGATTAATGTGGCTCCTAGAAACATTAAAGTTAATAATGTGGCTGACTATAATTAAGAAGAGACCAGGACCTTCTTGACGTGGATGAGATGATAGGTACGGAGCCATTTTTCTGATGCCAGGTACCTCGTGCTGACAAACCTGGAAAACTGCACCTCAAAAATCTATTGAAGACCTCTCTTCTGCAAAGTCCTCTCCAGTCTGGGTTCCAGGTGCTTCCGTCTCACTGATGGGAGCATCCTGTCTCCTTCTCACTCCAGCATCTAAGCTGCAGCCTGTGAGACAACTGTTAGTGGCTGTGATCTCAATGCAAAGAGTAATCTGGTTTTGGGGATCTTAGCACAGGTTAAGACTTAGGAACGTTTCTTTCTCTCAGCCTGAATTTGGTTTGCTCTTGGGTCTTTTCACTGCATTCTGGGTTAGCTAAAAATGTAGGAAATGTGACTCCCCTCTTTCTCAGCTCCCAGCAGTTCCCTGGTGTGATTTTTCTGTTCATGGCTCTCACGTCCCAAACATGTTTTCCGTGGCTCTGCCATTGTTATAGAAAATTCAGGGGCAAATTGGAAGTTGATGCTGCCTGGTTGCCATGGCAATGCCAGCTGCTTCTGCCTTTGCACAAGGCAGAAGCAGCCACGGGGCTGACAAGATGTGATTTGAGCCTCCGAGAACAAAACACCCGAGGCCCTTCCAATCTCTTTTAATACCAACCTTCTTCCAGACCCTCAGCACCACCACCTGTTTCTCTAGGGGTGGGGAGGGGGGTTGGTGCCCTCCTACAGCTGGTCTGCCGGTGCAGTGGATGAAACACGCCCCTCTGGGTGGAAGGGGAGGCCTGCATTGCCCTTGCCAGCCACCCTGAGGTGTGAAGACCTACTGTGTGGCGTCTCTACATGTAGACGTTAGTGACTTCAGCTCCTACGCCAGCCTTCAGGACGCTGAGAGAGCCCTGCCCTGCTGGCCTGTTTCCTTAGCTACTGTCACGGGAAATTTCCCTTTTTGGAAAGAGAGCTGTTTTTCAGGGAACGTGACATCATCTTTTCTGATTCCTGGATGATGAAAGAAAATCATTTGTGTCTGAATAGATGGTGTTCCTAAAAAAAGAGGAAAAGGCAAGTAGCCCAGGCATCTTTAGGGCTTTTGCATCCCTCGGTGAGTCTTGAGTAAGTGCTCAGTGAAGAGATGTTAAATGGCTGGTGGATTGCTTTAGATGGTGTTTGATCTTTTCCACAACCCTGTGGATTAGAGACTTTCATTATCCCCATTTTATAGATGAGGAAACTGAGGCTTAGCAAGGCCAAGCAAGGTGCCCAAGATAACACTGTTGACAGGCAGGAGAGTCAATCCAGGTGTCTTTTCCCAGAGCCTGAGATCTTACACAGCTTTGGAGCACATAGGAACAAATGTGAGGGTTAACAATTGTCATCCTAGTTTACATCTGAAGCCCCTGAGGCTCCCAGAGGTAAGATCAAATGCCCAAGGTCATTCAGCTAAGAAGTTGCAAAGCCAGGATTTGAAATTCAGTCTATTGTGTTCCGCCTTCGCTCACCCTGCCAGGTCACTGGAATAAGCAGAAGGGCATCTGGGACACAGGATGGGGCTTTCCCGCTGTGAGTGGGCACTTCACAAGTGGGACGCTTTCTCAGGAGCCCCCAAACATGTCTGGAATGTATTGCGAAGAGTGCTGCTGGGTTGGGAGAGCCAGACTCGCGCCGGAGCTTGGGGCTCATGCGGTGATCTGAGCCCAGGGAGCAGCTGCGCCCTCAGCCCTCTCGGCAGGCCGTGCGGTGAATCAGGAGCAGGTGAAGCGGTCGAGGGGGCTGAGAATGCTTAGCGTGCTGTGGGGACTGCTTCTGAGCCCTAAGGGCACGGCATTTGCTTAGGGAGTTTCATCATAGCCACTCAGCCCCCACAGCCGCAGCCAAGGCACTGACGACTGAAATCTCTTCTAAACATGCCCCAAGGTCCCAGGGAAGAGCATGGCTGTCTTCCTAAAGAACCACCAACCCTGAACATTGATTGGAAGGACTGATGCTGAGGCTGAAGCTCCAATACTTTGGCCAGCTGATGCAAAGAGCTGACTCATTGGAAAAGACCCTGATGCTGTGCGGTTTTGATTGAGGTCAGGAGGAGACGGGGGTGACAGAGGACGAGGTGGTTGGATGGCATCACTGACTCCACGGACATGCCTTTGAGCAAGCTCTGGGAGGTGGTGAAGGACAGGGGAGCCTGGTGTGTTGCAGTCCATGGGGTCACAGAGTTGGACACAACCGAGTGACTGAATAACAAGACCCTCCAAGGAGGAAGATGCATTCAGGATGACTTTTCTGAGGACTGTCAACTGGGAGGTGATCTCAGAGACAGCCTGGTTCAGGGGTTTTGCTGAAAGAGATTTGCTTTCCTAGGGTTTTACACCCCAAAGAAAAAGCAAGAGAAGACCCCAAAGAAAGAAAAGCAAACTATAGGAGCCCCAGTTTGTAACCAAACCAGCAGCCTTCCGACATCACCCTGTGCTCTTAACATCCAGAAGGCCGCATCGGGCTCCCCAGCCGGCACCACCTCGGCCAGCCTCAGCTCCACGTTCTCTGCTGTTCACCCCTGTTCTTCATGGTTTCTCAGCTCCAGAACGGATCCACCTCTTCCTTCATTTCCTCCTTGAAAAGCTTTTGGGTTCACCCTAAGTTTGAATCCTCATTCCACCATTCTCAGGCATCTGAGCAATTTGCTTGACTTCTGGAGAGCTTCATTTTCTTGTCTGTCACATGGAGTAAATTACACTTGTCTCTCTAGGTGGAGAAAGTGGAGGTCAAAGCCCCAGCTTAGCACCTGGCCCATGGCCAGTGTTCAGCACAATTCTTTCCCGCCTTTCCTTCATCCTCTCCAGGGCCTGTGTGCGTGGGGTCTGGAGCTGACTAGATGCTGAGCTGGTGGCCCACTGGAGCACTCCTGCAGGCCTGCACACTGCCACCCCTCTCTACCCCCGGCCACTCCTCATCATCCCACCCGCCTCTCATGACAGACCGGTCTGTAATTAGTCTGCTGCCTGGCTGCGGAGGATGCGCCCATCAGCACCGCTAGTGGCCCCGCCTGGCTTGTTGATGAGGCCTGCCCCAGCCCTGGAGCCAGGAGAGGGGATACACGATCTGAGGAACGCGGAGGAGCAGCTAAGGATGCACTCTCCTCAGCCCTGTCCTCTGAGGAAGGCCCTACTCTTGGACCCATGATAGCAGGGACTGTGACATGGGCCTGGCCCCAGCCAGGGATAAGAAGGGCCTGACTACAGTCACAGCTGTCTGGAATATTGCCAAGAGAGGGTTCTGGAAAAAACTCCAAAGCCTTCCTTATATAATAGATATAGGCTCTGTGGGTCTGGGGCCTGACCATGCCCTGGGGCCTCCTGGGAGTCACTTGCCTCTGGGTCCAGACAGTTACCCCTTACACCACTCTGTTCTCTCCACCTCTGCGGGCTTTGCCTTCGTCACCTTCTGGCAGGCCCTTTCTCGTTCCTCTGACTGCATTGTAAAAGTCGTCTCCTCAGGACCCTTCCCTCGCCACACTCACCGCCCCCTTCAGTCGCTCTGATTCCTCATCCAATTTTATTGTCTTCACAGCATTATCCTCATCAGAACCAATTCTTCTTCTTCTGTGTTGATTGTCTGCCTCTCCTAGTAGACCGTCAAGTCTATAAGATGATGACTGGGTTTTGCCTGTTCTAGATTGTACCAGGACTGGGACTTCCCTGGCAGTCCAGTGGTTAAGACTCTGCGCTTCCACTGCTGGGGGCACAGGTTCGATTCCTGGTTGGGGAACTAAGATCCTGCATGCTGTGCTGTGCAGAGAGGGTGAGGGGAGATTGTACCAGGTCTTAGCAGGGGGCCTGTACAGTACAGAGCATAGGAGCTGGGTGAGTGAATGAGTGAGGGAATGAATGAATGAGTGAGCGAGTGAGTCAGTGAGTGAGAGAATGAATGAATGGGCCAAATTCTCTGGGCCTGAGTAGGAACAGGCCTCCATGCCTGGTCCCACACCATCAGGCTGTGGTTTTCCTTGAGTCCATCTCACTAGCTAGACTCTGTCTTGAGACCTCGGAGCCCCTCCATGGGCTCTGGAGGGTCTGATCCTTGGCTAAACCCCCAGCTTCAAGGATAAGACTAGGCACAGAGTAGATGCCCCCAAAATATACATACCTGTGTCCAGTGAGTGGGTGGATGGGATCTGATTCCCGTGGCAAACGCGATTATGAAGAACTTGAAAGCGTAGCTCAGGAGTCAGGAACTGACTGCTTGGGCTCAAAACTTGAGTGTGATAGTTTCTTGTCCTTTGAGACTCAGAGCACATTTCTCACCCTGTCTGAGCCCGTGTTTTCTTCAGTACAAAGCAGACAGAAACAGTCGGGGTCCTAGGGGGATATGGTGAAGACAGAGTGAGATCATGCTTGTGTAGGTGCTGACACAGCGTAGATACTAATGACGTGTGCAGTTGCAGCCTGTACCCACCCACACTCTACTCTTAAGGTGCTTGTCAAGTGAAGGAATGGACTTACATGGAACCTCACTCCCAGGCCCTGCAGTTGAGACTTTGGAGGGAGCTGAGAGCCTCTCTGACATGCTCTCTTCTCTGTTTCTGCACCATCACCATCACCATCACTGGGTTATAGTTCTATCATGGATGAAATTAGCAGAGCAGCGTGTCACAGAGACGAACAGGGAACGCTTTATTCTGTTTTCCCTGGTTGGGGTGGGGGCGCACATTGATGCTTACAGCCTAGTTGCCTCCATGTGAGTGCTGGGAAGATGAGGCTAAGGAATAAAATCTAATCACCCCAGATAAGTGTGGACTCTGCCAGCTGCGAGGGGCCATGAGGGTCACTTACTCCTCTCGCCTTAGACAATGGGGAGACTGAGGCTCAGAATGGGAAACAGACTTGCTAGCTCATGACAGAGCCGGGACTCACTCCTGGGCCTCTTGGCTTCCAGCCCTGCTGTTCTAAAGTCAGTCTTGGGCCTGGGAATGAAGACTTTAGAAAAATTTGAGAAACTTGTATTTAGAAACTTGTATTTTTTTAACTTTTTGAAATTTATTTTTAAGTTACTTTTTTCATGTAGTGTGTGAATCCCATAGCCCAAGTTTGTCCCTCTCTGTCCTCTCCGCTTTGGTAGTCCTGAGTTTGTCTTGTCTGTGAGTTTGTTCCTGTTTTGTATATGCATTCACTTGTGTTGTGTTTTAGATTCCACATATAAGTGACATCATATACTATTTGTCTTTCTCTGACTTATTTCACTAAGCTTAGTATTCTGTAGGTCCATCCATTTGCTGCAAACGGAACTATTTCCTTCTTTTGTACGACTGAGTAGTATTCCATTGTGCGTGTGCACTGCATCTTCTTTTCTGTTTGCTCATTTCTGACTGCATCAGCTCTTAGTTAAGGCTCTGCAGTGCCGTGGATGGGCTTCTCTCTAGCGGGTGGGCTCTGTACCATGCAGCTTGCAGGCTCTCTAATTGAGGCATACGGGCTTAGCTTCCCCTCAGCATGTGGGATCTTAGTTCTCCAGCCAGCGGTCAGATCATGTCCCCTGCGTTGAAAGTGAATTCTTAACCACTGAGCCAGCAGGGCAGTCCCGTCCCACATCTTCTTTATCCGTTCATCTCTCAGCGGACATTTGGGTTGCTTCCGTGTCTTGGCTGTTGGGAACAGTGCTGCTATGAACACTGGGTGCATGTATCTTTTCAAATTAGCATGTTTTTTGGACATGTATCCAGGATTGCTGGATCATAAGGTAGTTTTATTTTTAATTTTTTGAGGAGCCTCCATATTGTTTTACATTGCGGCTGCACCAGCTTACCTATTCCCACCAACAGTGTTTGAGGTTTCCCTTTTCTTCACATCCTTCCAGCATTTGTTATTTGTAGACTTTTTGATGATAGACATTCTGACACGTGTGAGGTGACGCCTCATCCTGTGTTTTTTTTTTAATGTTTATATATTTATCTGACTTAGTTGCAGCTTTCAGGGTCTTCATCAGGCCATGTGGGACCTTCCGCCGCAGCGCACAGACTCTCATTGTGGCTCTCAGGCTCGGTCGTTGTGGCGCGCTGGTTGGTTGCTCAGGGGAATGTGGGATCTTAGTTCCCCGACCAGGAACCCAACCCAGTCCCTCGCATTGCAAGGCAGTTCTTTACCCCTGGACCACCAGGGAAGTCCTCATTCTGGCTTTCAGTTACATTGCTCTAATAATTACTTTTAATTTGTTTTAAAAACACTGTAACTACTTCCCATACAGTTAGTAATCTTAACAATAAAAGCAAACAAGAAGACAAGAAACCCCAAACCTTAGGCTGGCTGAAACAAGGAAATGGTAAGTGTGCGGATTGTCCAAACCTAGATCCTCCCCACCTTCAATTCCAACCTCCTGGTGCGAGGGCTTTGATCTCCATCTAGATTCCCTTAATGCACAAGGTGACAATGGCAAGGCAACTGTAGCCTTCATATCCACACACTGTCTCTTCTTGTAGCTATTCTAAAAGACCCCAGTCCACCTCCCTCATATCTCATTGGCCCAAATGGAGTCACATGCTCATTTCTTTTAAAAAATAAAAATTTTAAGTATAGTTGATTTACATTATTGTGTTAATTTCTACTCACAGCAGAGTGACTCAATTATACATACATACAAATATATGTATGTGTGTGTGTGCTTTTTCATATTCTTTTTCATTATGGTTTATCACAGGATATTGAATATAGTTTCATGTGCAATACAGTAGGAACTTCTTGTTTATCCATTCTATATATAAGAGTTTGCATCTTCTAATTCCAAACTCCCAATTCTTCCCTTCCCTGCCCCCACCTCTTGGCAACTACAAAAGACTGTCTGCTTTTGTTTGAGAGATGTGTTGATTTATGTCATATTTTAGATTATACATGTAAATGATATCATATGATATTTGTCTTTCTCTTTCTGACTTACTTTGCTTAGTGTTATAATCTCTAGGATCATCCAAATTGCTGCAAAAGGCATTATTTCATTCTTTTTCAATATGTACCCATTTCCAAATCAGTTCCTATAGCTCTTTTTGGCTGAATACTGGATTAAGCTATTCTTCCTTTCAACAAAATATTTTAGAACCCCAGCATAGTGATGAATAAAACAAGCAAAAGTTCCAAAAGTAGACTTATATTCTAGCAGGAGGATATAGACAAAAGCACAGACCCAAGTAAAACATGTGGTATTTTGAATCTGTCTGCAACGCAGCAGACACAGGAGACGCAGGTTCAATCCCTGGGTTGGGAAGATCCCCTAGAGAAGGAAATGGCAACCCACTCCAGCATTCTTGCCTGGAAAACCCCATGGACAGAGAAGCTTGGCGGGCTACAGTCCAAAGAATTGGACATGACTAAGTATGCAAGCACGTGCCAAGGAGGGAGAAATTTGGAGAAAAATAAAGTAGAGCAGGGAGATGGAGAGCACAAGTGGGGGACGTGGCGGTGTTAACTCGGGGAGTCTAGGCAGAGATCAAAGAAGGTGAGCAAGTGAGCCCTGAGGGCAGCCGGGGGAAAAGTATTCCAGGTAGTGCTAACAGCCCATGCAAAGGCCCTGAGTCAGGAATGTGCAAACAGTCTGTGCAAAGGCCCTGAGTCAGGAATGTGCAAACAGTCTGTGCAAAGGCCCTGAGTCAGGAATGTGCAAACAGTCTGTGCAAAGGCCCTGAGTCAGGAATGTGCCTGATACTTTTGAGTAAGAAGGAAGCCAAGTGACTGAACCAAGGAGGGGTGTGCAGGAGTCAGGTCATGGAGGTCAGGGGAACAGCAGATGGTACTGCCCTTGAGACCTGTGGTGAGAATATTGCCTTCTCCTTGGAGTAAAATAGGAAGTCCATAGAGGTTCTGAGGAGAAAAATGATAAGATCTGATTTTAAAACAGAAGTTCTCAGTCTTGCTTCCATGTTGGAATCACCAGGAGAGCTTTAAAAATATAGATGCCTGGGTCCCACCCCCAGAGGCCCTGATGTAGTTGAGTGGAGATGGGCTCTGGGAATTAGGATCTGTAGAAGTTCCCCTGGGAATCCACAGGGTTTCACTGTATGCCTGAAGTTGAGAAAAACATGTCTATAGGCCAAATCCTTGTCTCTGACTTAAAAGCGTCCCTGCACATACATGTTTCAGTCAACTTCTGACTCCAGGTCTCAGTTTGGATGCCTGATCATCATCATAATCATCTCCCAACTTAGCCTGGCCTCTGTCAAAGCTCCTGACCACCCCCCACCAAACCCGCTGTTCCCATAGTGTCCTCTACCTTAATGCGTGGGTTCCCCGTCCTTCCAGTCCTCAGGAGAAAACCTTGGCGTTGTCCTTGACTTGTCTCTTGGTTTCTCATCACACCTTCAATTCTTTACAAGATCCTGTTCGCTCCACCTTCAAAATATATCTAGAATCTACCACTTCTCATGTCCACTGCTGCCCTCATCAAAGTCCCAGATAATCTCCAGGTCTTGCAGGGCCTTCTAACTGGTTCCCCTGCTTTATCTCTTCCCTCCAGCAATGGTTTCCAACCTAACTTCAGTGGATTTATGTGGGTAGCTTTAAAAACTATATTGCTGAGTCCTCGGCATCTGCTGGAACTTGTGGAGCATAGCCAGGCACTGAGAATTTTAAAAGCACCCAAGTAATTCCACTGGGCAATCAGGGTTGAGAACCACTGAAATAGGATTTAAATCCATAAATTTGGCTGTGATTACCTGGGCAGAGAGTGTAGCAGAGAATCAAAGAGATGCAAAGACTGCGTTCTGAGTTATCCTATATGTAGAGACTGGGAAATGGGGAGGAACCAGGAAAAGATTAAAAAAAAAAAAAGACAGATCAAATCACTGTGGCAGGGTTCGAAGGTCACTGACCAAATCAGACACACCCTTTGAATTATAGGTGAGGGGTAAGAGTACCCTAGCCAGAGCAGTACGGGCAACCAATTGAATGGATACCTGAATCAGCTACCTGAATCAGCTGAATCGTCTTGAAGGAGCAAGATGAATGTTGGATGGTCAAGAAGTGTCTACCTGTCCAGTTTGTTTCTTTTGCATATAGCTGCCCAGTTTCCCCAACACTGTTTATTATTGAGGTTATCTTTCCCCATTATATTTTGTCTTCTTTATCATAGATTAATTACCCATATAAGTATGGATTTATTTTTGTTTCACTCATCTGTGTCTTTTTTTGTGCCACCTGAGGCAAAGAGCCGACTCACTGGAAAAGACCCTGATGCTGGGAAAGATTGGAGGCAAAAGGAGAAGGGGGTAGCAGAGGATGAGATGGTTGGATGGCATCACCAACTCCATGGACATGAATCTGAGCAAACTCCAAGAGATAGTGAAGGACAGGGAAGCCTGGCATGCTGCAGTCCATGGGGTCACAAAGTGTCAAATGCGACTTACTGACTGAACACTACCACCACCATACTGTTTTAATTACTGTGGCTTTGTAATAATAGTTTGAAATCAAGGAGTGTGGTCCTTCCTGCTTTGTTCTTCTTTCTCAGGATTGCTTTGGTTATTTGGGGTGTTTTTTGTTTCTGTGCAAATTTTAGAATTATCTATTCTAGTTCTGTGATAAATGTTTTGGTATTTTGAAAGTAATTGCATTGAATCTGCAGGTTGCCTTGGGACTGCTGGTCAGTTTAACAATATTAATTCTTCCAATCCATGAACATGATATACCTTCCCATTTGTTTGTGTTATCAATTTTTTCATCAATGTTATACAGTTTTCCAAATACAGATCTTTTACCTCCTTAGATTTTTACCCAAGTATTTTATTCTTTTTGATGCAGTTATAAATGGGATTACCTTCTTAATTTCTTTTTCTGTTAGTTTGTTGTTAGTGTATAGAAATGAAAAAGATTTCTGTACATTAATTGTGAATTCTATGACTTTAACAAAGTCATTAATGAGTTCTGATAATTTTGGAGTGATATCTTTAGGATTTTCTATAGATAGTATAATTATGAAAATAAAAGATGCCTGCTTCTTGGAAGGAAAGCTATGAGAAACCTAGACATTGTATTAAAAAGCAAAGACATCACTTTGCCTACAAAGGTCCATATAGTCAAAGCTATGATTTTTCCAGTAGTTATGTCCTGGTGTGAGAGTTGGACCTTAAAGAAGGCTGAGAATTGATGCCTTCAAACTGTGGTGCTGGAGAAGACTCTTGAGAGTCCCTTGGACTGCAAGGAGAGCAAACAAGTCAATCCTAAAGGAAGTCAACACTGATTATTCACTGGAAGGACTGGTGCTGAAGCTGAAGCTCCAATACTTTGGCCACCTGGTGAGCCAACTCATTGGAAAAGACCCTGATGCTGGGGAAGATTGCAGGCAAAAGGATAAAGGGGCAGTAGAGGATGAGATGGTTAGATGGCATCACTGACTCAGTGGACATGAATTTGAGCAAACTCCGGGAGCTAGTGAAGTACAGGGAAGCCCGGCTAGCTGCAGTCCATGGGGTTGCAAAGAGTCAGACACAACTTAGCAATTGAACAACAACAACAATGTATAGTGTCATGTCATCTGCTTTCCATATACAAAAATATATACCACATACAAAAATATACCATATACATATACAAAAATAAATTAAAATGGATAAAAGACTTAAATGTAAGACCTGAAACCATAAAACTTCTAGAAGAAAACACAGGCAGTACTTAAACTCTTTGACATTGACCTTAGCAATATTTTTTTGGATCTGTCTCTTCAGGCAAGGGAAATAAAAGCAAAAATAATCAAAAGAGACCACCTCAAACTAAAAAACTTTTGCACAGTGAAGGAAACTATCAACAAAGTGAAAGGGCTGCTTCCTGAAAGGGAGAAGATACTTGGAAATGATGTGTCTGTTAAGAGGTTAATATCTAAAATATACAAAGAAGCCATGCAACTTAACATAAAAAAAAAAAGAATAACTAAGCCAAGTAAAAATTGTGCAGAGGACCTGAATAGACATTTTTCCAAGGAAGACATACAGGTTGTCAAGGGGCACATGAAAAGATGCTCAACATCACTAATTATCATGGAAATTCGACTCAAAACCACAATGAGATACCACCTCACACTTGTCAGAATGGCTATTATAGAAAAGACAAGTAACAAGTGTTAGAGATGATGTGGAGAAAAGGGAACACTTGTGCAGGTGGGAATGTAAATTGGTACAGCCACTATGGAAAACACTATGGAGATTCTGCAAAAAAAATTAGAAATAGAAGAACTATCACACCAACCAGCAGTTTCACTTCTGCATAGTTATTTGAGAAAAATGAAAATACTAAGAAAAGATATATGTACCCAATGTTTATCGCAGCATTATTTTCAATCGCCAAGATATGGAAGCAACCTAAGTGCCAATCAAAAGAGGAATGGATAAAGTGTAAATATATATATATATATATATATATATATATATTTGAAGTGAAAGTGAAAATGTTAGGCACTTAGTTGTGTACGACTCTTTGCAACCCCAGGAACTGTAGCCCACCAGGCTCCTTTGTCCTTGGAATTCTTCAGGCAAGAATACTGGAGTGGGTTGCCATGCCCTCCTCCAGGGGATCTTCCCGACCAGAGATTGAACCTGGGTCTCCTGCATTGAAGGCAGATTCTTTACTGTCTGAGCCACCACACACACACACACACACACACACACACACACACACACACACACACACACACATTCAATAGAATGTTACTCAACCTAAAAAAATAATGAAATCTTGCCATTTGAGACAACATGAATATCCTAGAAGGTATATTGCTAAGTGAAATAAGTTAAAGAAAGATAAATACAATATGATTTTCACTTATATATGGAATCTAGTAAAACAATGAACAAATATCAAAACAGAAAAAGAGTCATAATTACTGGAAAAAAACAAATTGTCAGAAGGGAAGGATGTGGGGAAAGGAGTGATATAGCTGGAGGGGGATTAAGACGTAGAGGAACTTCTAGTTGCAAAGTAAATGAGTCACGAATATAAAATGTACAGTGTGGAGAATATAGTCAAAAATTATGTAATATCTTTGTGTGTGACAGATGGCAACTAGATTATCATGGTGATCATTTTGAAATGTATAGAAATATCAAATAGCTATGTCATGTAATGGGAACCAACATAGTGTTCTATGTCAGTTAAACTTCAAAACAAACAAAAAAGCAATCTTACACAAAAAGAGATCAGATTTGTGGTCACCAGGAGGTGGGGGGGGAGGGGGAATTGGATGAAAGCCATCAAAACGTACCAACTTCCAGTTATAAGACAAATAAATACTAGAGAGGTAATATACATGATAAATAGAATTAACACTTCTGTATGTTATACATGAAAATTGTAAATCCTAAGGGTTCTCATCACAAAGAAAAAAATGTTTTCTATTTGTTAAATTTTGTATCTTTATGAGATGATGGGTGTTTATTAAAGTTATGGTAATAATCATTTCCTGATGTATATAAGTCAAATCATTATTCTGTGCATTTTTATTTTATTCAGTGCTATATGTCAATTATATCTCAATAAATGTAGAATAAAAAAATGTCTACTAAACCAATAATGATTATCATGAAAATAAAAATAATAATAATTGTATTAGTTAATTCAGGCTGCCATAACAAATACCACAGATTGGATGGTGTAAAAACAATGCAAATATTGATATATTTTCTTGCAGTTCTGGAGGCTGGGAATTTTGATATCAAGGTGTAACAGGGTTCAGCTTCTGGTGGAGCTGTCTTCCTGGCTGGCAGGTGGCTGCTTTCTTGTTGTGTCCTCACATAACCTTTCCTTGGTGCCTGCACGTAAAGCTAGAGAGATCTCTCTCTTCCTCTTCTTAGAAGGCCACCAGTCCCATTGGATTAAAATCCCACTTTATGAGCTCATTTAAACTTAATTATCTCCTAAAAGCCCTACCTCCCAATACAGTCAAATTGGGAGTTAGGGCTTTAACACATCCATAGCATTAACACATCCATAAAATAGAACATTAGTGCTTACTTCCTAGAGTTCTTTGGAAGATTAACTAATGGCTGGCTCAATGCCTGGCACACAGCGGGAAGTCAAGGAATGTGGGATATTATTAGGCAGGGTTAGAGTTTGCAGACTTTGTTGTTAGTCTTTTCAGGCTTAACCTTAAGTAAAGTTAGTCCACCGAGCATTCTACATTCCTTCACTTTTTCATCTTTCCAAATGCTGTTCCCTTCTCCCTTCTCTCCAGGCTTACTCCTACTGTTCCTGAAGGTTGGAGATCAGGCCCCTCAGGTAAATTTCAAGGCCCCTCTTCCAGGCTCCACAGCCCCATGTAGAAAGATCCCCCCTCCCATCTTAGCCCTCAGCTCATGGTGTTATAATTGGACCTGGTTCTCCCTTTAGACTATAAGCCCCATGAGAGCAGCAGCTGTGTGTTATCCTCTATACTCCCAGTGACCAGCCCTGGGCCTGTTGCAGAAAAAAAGTTCAGTAAAAGTTAGGTGAACAAATAATTAATGAGTGATTAATTATAGCCATCAACATAAACCGCGTGCATGTCCAGTCGTGTCCGACCCTTTGTGACCCCATGGACTGTAGTGCACCAGACTCCTCTGCCCATGGGCTTTTCCTGGCAAGAACACTGGAGTGGGTTGCCATTTCCTCCTCCCGGGGATCTTCCTGACCCAGATATCAAACCCATGTCTTCTGCATCTCCTGCATTAGCAGGCAGATTCCTCACCACTGAGCCATTTGGGAATCCATCAACATAAAAAAAAAAAAAAAAAAAAAAGCAACCATTCTTGTAGAATCAATGTGGCCTTCATAACCACACCAGAAAGGATGTTCCTTCTAGGAAAGGAGCTTTGTAGAATGATTCAGCTACAGTCACTGAACTCGTGGTCTTTCCTGGAGGGACACTCGATCCTTCTTGCCACAAATACCAGTTAAACTTTTCAGGGAATTTGACTATAGGCCTCAAGATACTATAGCCAAGTGTAATAGTCAGTGTGAAAGACTATTCGTCTCCTCTGACCTTAATCCAGTCCAAGCCCCAGGCACACCCCAGAGTTGGGTGCAGCCACCTTTCTGTCCCACTTCCTGAAAATAGATGGCAACCTGCTCCAGTATTCTTGCCTGGAAAATCCCTTGGACAAGGAGCCTGGTGGGCTACAGTCCACGGGGCCACGAAAAGTCGCACACAACTGAGCAACTGAGCACGCAGTTGGAATAATTAAGTTTGTGCACGTCTCTTCAGGAGTGGGTGAGTCTGTAGGAAAAACTCAGATGATGGAACTTCTAGGTCAAAAGGATCACTATTCAGATGTGAGCCACCAGGACGCCCCTCCTGCTCTGTCTGCGCTCTTCCCCATCTCCCTGCAGTACCACAGACCTGGCAGACAACCCTGAGAACTGTGCCCTTCCTCGTGGCCCCGGGCATGGTTCAGTGGGCAGGAGTTACTCCTTCCTTGAAAAGATGGAGTAAACTATCTTCAGAGTCTTGGTCAGAGACCTCTAAGGGAGGATCATCCTTGATCCCTCCCACATGGGGGATCAACTCCAGCCCAGTGACTTCACCCCAAGTCCCAGAACAAAGGCATAGATCACAGCCGGCCAAGGAAGTTGCGGTAGCCAGAAAAATGCCCTCTCTAAAGATATCCGTGCCCTAATCCCTCAAACTTGTGAATAGGTTGCCTTATATGGCAAATGGGACTTCACAGATATGATGAAGTTAATTAAGGCTCTTGAAGTGGGGAGGTGATCCTGGAGTGGATCCAGATAATTACAAGGGTCCTTAAAATATGGAAGAAGGAGGTAGAAAGTGAGAGAGATCAGAAGAGGTTGTGCTGCTGGCTTTGGAGGTGGAGGAAGAGAACAGAAGCCAAGAGATGTAGGTAACCTTTATAAACTGGAAAAAACCAAGGGAATATATTCTCCCCTTAAAGTTACCAGAAGGAATATAACTGAGCCACCACTTTGATTTTAGCCCAGTGAGACTGAACTTCTGACCTCTAGCACTGTAAGATAATGCATTTGCATTGTTTCCACCACTGTGTTTGTGGCAATTTGCTATAGCCTCATCAGAAAATAACACAGCAGGCCCTGACCCACCCAGACAGCCACCCAGCACTGTCTCTCTCCTGACTCCCTGGGCTCCTCCCTTCTCTCAGAAGACCTGACCTCAAATCTCAGTTCTATTTACCCATGTGGTGCTCTTGCGTACCCATAGCATCTCTTTGGGCAAAACACAGCTCACAATGAAACTGGCCCCACGGGCTTGCTGTGAGGGTTAAATAAAATTATGCTCATGAAGTCTCTTAGCAACAGTGCCTGGCACCAGATTGGTGCTTGATGACATTTTCAGTTGTTGAGCATAATTCTGTAACTTTCATTTCCACTTCTAGAACCGTCTTCTGCTCTGGCCCTGACTAGGGTCCTAGCCCTCGCTTAAGGGGTCAGCCCTTTCCTGTAGCGCGTGGACCTGCAGGAGATCCGCTTCTTCCCACAAGTCCTGGGGGCAGCAGCATCCTGAACACTTCCCCCATAGCAAGGATTTGAACAGTTTGTGATCCCTCTTTAAGAAAGGGCATCCATTCTGGAATTAATAAGCCAATATAGCAGGTTGCACAACACAATGTTAACGTATAAAAGTTAATTGTGTTCCCTCTATATTTAGTTCAGTTGGTAAAGAATCCACCTGCAATGTGGGAGACCTGGGTTTGTTCCCTGGATTGGGAAGATCCCCTGGAGGAGGGGAAAGGCTACCCACTCCAGTATTCTGGCCTGGAGAATTCCATGGACTATACAGTCCATGGAGTCACAAAGAGTCAGACACGACTGAGTGACTTTCACTTCACTCACGTTATATTAACAATGAGTAAGTAAAATTCAAATTTAAAAACACAATACTATTTACATTAGCAACCCTCAGAATGAATGCTTAGGTATAAATCTAACAAATATATTCAAGATTTATATGAGGAAGGTCTCTCAGTTTCCATTGTTTCCCCATCTGTTTGCCATGAAGTGATGGGATCGGATGTCGTGATCTTAGTTTTCTGGATGTTGAGCTTTAAGCCAACTTTTTCACTCTCCTCTTTCACTTTCATCAAGAGGCTCTTTATTTCTTCTTTGCTTTCTGCCGTAAAGGTGGTATCATCGGAGGTTATTGATATTTTTCTTGGCAATCTTGATTCCAGCTTGTGCTTCATCCAGCCCAGCATTTCACATGATATACTCTGCATAGAAGTTAAATAAGCAGGGTGACAGTATACAACTGTGACGTACTTCTTTCCCTATTTGGAACCAGTCTGTTGGTTCATGTTCCAACAATTAGAACTAACTCTTGCTTCTTGACCTGCATACAGATTTCTCAGGAGGCAGGTAAGGTGGTATGGTATTCCCATCTCTTTCAGAATTTTCCACAGTTTATTGTGATCCACACAGTCAAAGGCTTTGGTGTAGTAGATAAAGCAGAAATAGATGTTTTTCTGGAACTCTGTTGCTTTTTGGATGATCCAGTGGATGTTGGCAATTTGATCTCTGGTTCCTCTGCCTTTTCTAAATCCATCTTGAACACCTGGAAGTTCATGGTTCACAAACTGTTGAAGCCTGGCTTGGAGAATTTTGAGCATTACTCTGCTAGTGTGTGAGGTGAGTTCAGTTGTGCGATAGTTTGAACATTCTTTGGCATTGCCTTTCTTTGGGATTGGAATGAAAACTGGCCTTTTCCAGTCCTGTGGCCCCTGCTGAGTTTTCCAAATTTGCTGACATATTGAGTGCAGCACTTTCACAGCATCATCTTTTAGGATTTGAAATAGCTCAACTGGAATCCCATCACCTCCACTAGCTTTGCTCATAGTGATGCTTTCTAAGGCCCACCTGACTTCACATTCCAGGATGTCTGGCTCTAGGTGAGTGATCACACCATCGTGATTATCTGGGTCATGAAGATCTTTTTTGTATAGTTCTTCTATGTATTCTTGCCACCTCTTCTTAATATCTTCTGCTTCTGTTAGGTCTATACTATTTCTGTCCTTTATTGTGCCCATCTTTGCACAAATGTCCCCTTGGTATCTCTAATTTTCTTGAAGAGATCTCTAATCTTTCCCATTCTATTGTTTTCCTCTATTTCTTTGCATTGATCACTGAGGATCAATGAGGATCACTGAGGAAGGCTTTCTTATCTCTCTTTGGTCTTTTTTGGAACTCTGCATTCAAATGGGTGTATCTTTCCTTTTCTCCTTTGCCTTTAGCTTGTCTTCTTTTCTCAGCTATTCATAAGGCCTCCTGAGTCAACCATTTTGCCTTTTTGCATTTCTTTTTCTTGGGGATGGTTTTGATCACTGCCTCCTGTACAATGTCATGACAGAGACTCTGTCTATCAGATCTAGTCCCTTGAATCTATTTGTCCCTTCCACTGTATAATTGTAAGGGATTTGATTTAGGTCATACCTGAATGGTCTAGTGGTTTTCCCTACTTTCTTTAATGTAGGTCTGAATTTGGCAATAAGGAGTTCATGATCTGAGCCATAGTCAGCTCCTGGTCTTGTTTTTGCTGACTGTATAGAGCTTCTCCATCTTTGACCGCAAAGAATATAATCAAATTTGGTTTTGGTATTGACCGTCGTGTAGAGTCTTCTCTTGTTTCATTGAAAGAGGCTGTTTGCTATGACCAGTGCGTTCTCTTGGCAAAACTGTTAGCCTTTGCCCTGCTTCATTTTGTAGTTCAAGGCCAAATTTGCCTGTTACTCCAGGTATCTCTTGACTTCCTACTTTTGCATTCCGGGCCCCATAATGAAAAGGACATCTTTTTTGGACTGCAAGGAATCCAAATGAAAAGGACATCTTTTTTGAACTTCAAGGAGATCAAACCAGTCAATCCTAAAGGAAATTAGTCCTGAATATTCATTCAGAAAGGACTGATGCTGAAGCTGAAACTCCAGTCCTTTGGCTGCCTGATGTGAAGAACTGACTCATTAGAAAAGACCCTGATGCTAGGAAAGATTGAAGGCAGGAGGAGAAGGGGACGACAGAGGATGAAATGGTTGGATAACATCACTGACTTGAGGGACATGAGTTTGAGCAAGCTCTGGGAGTTGCTGATGGACAGGGAAGCCTGGCGTGCTGCAGTCGATGGGGTCACAAAGAAATCAGATACAGTTGAGTGACTATACTGACTGAGCTATATGTGGAAAGCTACAAAACTCTGAACAATGAAATAAAAATACTAAATAAATGTTTGCAGGTAGAAAGGAACATTCAATATTGTCAAAATGTCAGTTCTTCCCAACTTGATCTATAGATTTAATGCAATTCCTATCAAAATTCCAGCAAGTAAGTTTGTGAATATTGGTAAACCAATTCTGAAATTAATAAGGAGAGGAGACCCAGAATAACCAACACAATATTGAAGGACAAAAAGTAAAGTTAGAAGATTGACACTACCCAACCTCAAGACTCACTGGGAAGCTGCAAAGTAATCAAGACAGTGTGGTAACAGCAAAAGAATAGACAGGTGAATGGGACAGAATAGAGAGCCCGGAAATAGACCCACATAAATACAGTCAACTGATCTTTGAAAAAGGAACAAAGGCAAACAATGGAGCAAATATAGTGTTCTTAGCAAATGGTGCTGGAAGCTGGACATCCACATATCAAAAAAATGAATCTAGACCCTTACACCCTTCACAAACATTAACTCAAAATGGGTCATAGACCTAAATATAAAACATAAAGCTATAAAAGTCCTAAAAGGACTTCCCTGTGGTTAAGAATCTGCCTGCTAATGCAGGGAACACAGGTTTGATCTTTGGTCTGGGAAGATCCCACATGCCATGCAGCAACTAAGCTCATGTGCCACAATTTCTGAGCCCATGAGCCACAACTCTGGGGCTGTGCTCTAAAAAAGGAGAAGCTTCCACAATGAGAAGCCCACTCACTGCAATGAAGAGTAGCCCCAGCTTGTCACAACTAGAGAAAGCCCGTGTGTATTAGTGAGGACCCAGCTCAACCAAAAATAAATGAATAAAAATTAATAAACAAAATGCCTGAAAGATACTAGAGGAGAAAACCTCGATGACCTTTCATATAGTGATGCCTCTTTAGGTACAACACCAAAGACATGACCATCAAAGATAGACTTGAGAACCTGGACTTCACTAAAATAAGAAACTTTGCTCTGCCAAAGACAGTGTCAAGATGATTAGAGGACGGGCCATAGACTGGGAGAAAATATTTGCAAAATGCATGTGTGATAAAGGACTGGTATCTCGAATATACAAAGAACTCTTAAAAGTCAACGGTAAGAACACACATAATCCATCTAAAAACGGGCCAAAGACCTTAACAGATACCTCAGCAAAGAAGATATCCAGAAGACAGATAAGCATATGGAAAGATGCTCTACATCCTAAGTCATCAGGAAGATGTAAATGAAAACAATAGTGAGATACCACTACAGACCAATTAGAATGGCCAAACTCAAGCACAGACAGCAAATGCTGGGAGGATGTGGAGCAACGGGAATGCTCAGACAATGCTGGTGGGAATGCAGAATGGGACAGTCACTTTGGAAGTCAGTTTTGTAATTTCCTATAAAACTAAACATACTCTTACCATAAAATCCAGCAGTTATACTCCTTAGTATTTCTCCAAAAAAGTTAAAAATGTTTGTCCACAAAACATCTGCATACAGATGTTTATAGCAGACTTATTTGTGATTGCCAAAACTTCAGAGCAACCAAGGTGTCCTTCAGTAAGTGAATGGATTAAGAAACTTGTGTAACATGCAGACAATGGAATATCAATCATACCTTAAGAAGAAGGCGCTATCAAGTGCTGAAAAGACACAGAGGGGACTTAAATGTATATTAGTGAGTAAAAGAAGCCAATCCAAAAAAAGCTACATGCTGTATGATTCCAAGTATGTGACATTTGGAAAAGGCAAAACTATGAAGACAGTAAAAAGTGGTTGCCAGGGGTTCGGGGAAGGGAGTAGTGAATAAGTGGAGCACAGAGAATTTTTAGGGCAGTGAAAATAGTGTGTAGGATATTACATTGACAGATACATGTTGTTATACATCTGTCCAGATCCATACAATGTACAAAAGCAAGAGTGTACCGTAATGTAAGCTATGGACTTTGGAGAGATTATGATGTGTCCGTGTAGGTTTATCCTTGACAACAAATGTACCACCCATGTGAATGATGTTAATAAAAGTGGAGACTACTTATGTGTGTAGGTAGGGGGTATGTGGTAAATCTCTACACCTCTTTCTCAGTGTTATTGTAGACCTAAAACTGCTCTAGAGAGAAAAAATATCTTTTTAAAAGAGAAAGAGAGAACAGACTTTACAAATATAAACCAAGGTCTCAGATAGGACCTGTGCCAGAGAAACCCTCTGAAGCTTAAAGTCCATTAGTTTCTTTTTCTGCTCTAAATCCCTTCTCTTGCTGTGCCAAACAGCCTCCAGAAAAGTCCCTCCAAACAGCTCGAGTAACTGGCACAGGCAGTGACCACTTGGCCTCCCGGCAGTCTCCAAGCTCCCTTGCTAAGTGAGCAAGACCTCTGATAAAACAGATGCAAACTCTCTAGGATGCAACCAGCTTCTTGCAACCGAGGAAGAGCTAATCTCCTCCTTGCTCTGACAGGTAGTCGAATTTGGCAAATCGAAAGGTTGGGTACCCAATTCCATTTGCGTTTCAGATAACAAATAATTTTTTTTAGTATAATATAGGACAGTTTGGGCTTCCCTGGTGGCTCAGTGGTAAAGAATCTGCCTGCCAATGCAGGAGATGTGGGTTCAGTCCCTGGGCTGGGAAGATGCCCTGGAGAAGGGAATGACTACCCACTCCAGTATTCTTGTCTGGGAAATTTCATGACAGAGGAGCTTGGTGGGCTGCAGCCCATGGGGTTGCAAAAGAGCCGGAAATGACTTAGCAACTAAACAACTTCAGCAACAGGACAGTATGCAGGGAACATATAGCAGGGTGTCCTGTATGTTACCTGGCAGCCCTATCTCTCAGGGACCCAGCAGAGTCAGGTTAGTGCCATGGGAAATGAAATTGATTTTAGCAGTGGGGCTCCTGACAGTTCTTTGCCAGACATGCCAGGATGTGGGTAGTCAGACTCAGGGTGTGTCTCTCAGAAGTGCCCCTGGTCTGGAAAGTGGGTGGAGACACTTGATTGGAGTAATGAGCAGCAGAAAGGATGTGGGGTGGCCACACCCCCGCAGGTCAGGTCGGTGACTCAGAGCCAGACCACCTGGGCTTGAGTGATTGACCTGAAATTGTGAAGATCTCACTTCCCTCTGAACCTGTTTCTCCACCTGTAAAATGATGGCTCCTTGGTTCTTGGGTGGTGTGAGCATAAAGTAGGAAAACATATGTGTAAAACGTAATATGTAGGAGTCAATGGTAAGTACCCCTCTGTTAGACTTTTTATTGTCAGGTATTTAGGAAAGATAAAAACATTTTCCCAAACTGTTGGACCTGCTTTGCTGAAGCTGAAGCTGGCAGGTGGGGGCTCCGAGGTGCACGTGATCACCCCTCTGTGCGGGACTCTGTTTTTCTCGAATGATCCTGTGTCCTTGGTCCCTACAGTGGGTTCTGACAGACTGCGCACTGGACTGTTTTTCCGGGGATCCGCCCTGGAGGCCCTGCTCGCTTTGCCTCTGACAGCTGCAGGCTCCGTGGCCCCCAGCACAGGCTGCTGACAGCGGTCTTCCGATTCTGCCGGCCCCCTGCTCGGCCGAGGCTGTCGGCCCTGCCCTGAAACTCGCCAGGAACATCTCTGGGGCGGCCTCCGCCTGTCCCTGAAGCGTGACTGTGGAGCCCTGAGATGTGGGTTGCACTCAACCTGGTACATTTTGTCTTCTGTGAGTCTTGAGAGCAGGCTTCAGCACACCCACTCTGCAGATGCGGAAACTGAAACTCATGGGAAGAACACCATGTGAGCAAACACCTGTGCTGGCGTTTCACATGCCTGATCTCACAATTTAGAGTGGGCAGATTCTGTTGTTGTTCCCTTGAATGGAATACATTCAAACATTACAAAAGCATTGTATTAAAAGTAAGTCTTCATCCCCAAATTCAATAGCCCTCATCTCTCTCTCAAGTGGAGTTTCTCATTTAGGGCCAGATAACTCATTGTGGGGGCAGTTCTGTGCCTGTTCCATGCAAGATGTTGAGAAGCATCTTTGGCTTCTGCCATCAGTGGCACACTCCCCCTGCCCCCCTACCACCGTGTGACAACTGACATTGTCTCCAAACTTTGTCAGATGTCCCTGGGAGGCTGAATGAGCCCTGCTGAGAACCACTACTCTAGAAGAATCACCGTTAATAGCTTCCTGAAAATCTTTTCAGAATATTTCTAACCATGTGTGTGCCTTTATTTTTTAACAAAGATGAATTAGTATGTAAACTCTTCCACTGCTTGCTTTTTTACTTAACAATATGTCATGGACCTCTTTCTGGATATGCACACAAATCTGCATTTTGCCTTGGAACAACTGCATGCTAGCTCTTTGTGGGTCTCGCTGTGATTGGTGTAACTAGATTGATAATTCCCTTAACAACGAGCATTGGAATTGCTTCCAGCATTTTGCTGCTACAAACAATGCTCCAGTCAGTATCCTCACATGTATATCTCGATACATCCATGGAATAAACACATAAAAGTAGAATTGCTGGATCAGAGGTAGGGGCATTTTACATTTGATCTGCCATGCTATTATCCAAAATTGTTTGTACTAATTTACTCCTCTGCCATGAATATCTTGATTCAAGGTACCACAGTATTTAATGAGCATTCACTATATTTCAGGAGTCATGCAAAATAATTCACGTGTTCTACCTTATTTACTTCTCATGACAATTCTTTTTGGTAAGTACTGTTATTATTTCTACTTTACAAATGAAAGAACTGTGGTTTGGAGAGATTAAAAATCTTTCTAAGCTTGCACATGGCAGTCCTGGGAGCCCTCTTAAATTTCATTTAAGAGGCCTTGGGAGACAGGCCCCACATTCCCATTTTCTAGTGAGACCACTGAGACCCCGAGTCAAACGACTTGCCCAGGGCTGCAGAATCCAACCACACACTCAAGCCTGACTCCAGAATCTGTGCTTTCCTATGAAGGCTCTAGTGGCACCTCCTCCAGGAAACTCTCAGGGATGACTTCAGTGGCCTTCCCACCTGACCTCTAGTAGCAACCCCCCGGGAGCCCTGGAACCTGTAGCAGAGTGCAGATTCCACACTCACCGACCAGAGTGTGGGTTTGTGGGTGCATGGGGCCTCACAGGCATTGGTGCTATACAGACCTAGGTCAGGATCCCGCTCGGCCCTCTACCCACTGCAAGTAAACTTGGGCAAGAGACCTTCCCTTTTGGGGTCTCAGTGAGTCCTCATCATGATTCTTGTTTTACTGCTGTTACTTGTTCCCCTGACACATTATTATTGATAATTGATTCATTATTATCTGGGCTTCCCAGGTGGTACTAGTGGTAAAGACCTGCCTCCCAGCGTGGGAGGCATAAGATGCATGTATGTGTGTGTGTGTGTGTGTGTGTGTGTGTGTGTTAGTTGTTTAGTCGGGTCCGACTCTTTGCAACCCCATAGACTGTAGCCCACCAGGCCTCTCCAGCCATGGGATTCTCCAGGCAAGAACGCTAGAGTGAGTGGCCATTTCCTTCTTCAAAAGGAACTGTAGGAAGAAAGTGAAGTCGCTCAGTCATGTCCAACTCTTTGCGACCCCATGAACTATAGCCTACCAGGCTCCTCCATCCATGGAATTCTCCAGGCAAGAGTACTGGAGTGGGTTGCCATTTCCTTCTCCAAGACATAAGATATGCGGGTTCAGTCCCTGGGTCAGGAAGATCCCCTGCAGGAGGACATGGCAACCCACTCCAGTACTCTTGCCTGGAGAATTCCATGGACAGGGGAGCCTGGTAGGCTACAGTCCACGGGGTCACAAAGACTCAGACACGACTGATGTGACTTAGCACGCGTGCACATTAGTGTTTATATAGATTATTAACTGAAGTCCGTTGTTGGCACTAGGATTCTCTTCTGGTGCTGTGTGTTCTCTGGCTTCGAACAGATGCATCAGGACATGGATAATCCACCGTACAGTCTCACACAGAGTCGTCTCAGCCATCAGAATCCCCTGTGCTCCACCTCCTCGCCCCGCCTCCCCTGGCTCCACCCCGACCCAGGTGCCATTTTCAGCGCTGGGGATACAGCTGGGACAAATAAAAATTTCTGTCTTCATGAATCTGACACTTTAGTGGAGGACTTAGATGAGAAACGAACAAATGAATAACTCATAGCAAGTTCCAGTAATGAAAGCCTCTGTGCAGAGAGTGTGTGGGAGTGGAGAAGGGGTTCCTTTTTAGACAGAATGGATAGAAGAAGCCTCTGAGGAGATGTCGTTGGAGTAAGCCCTGCCCATGTGTGATGCCCATGGATCCCACTGGGAGCCCTGAGCTCAGAGACCCCTGCTTCTGAGAGGCCAGACAGGCACCCTGACCTCTCACAATCAGAAGGGTCAGGGCTGAAATTCATTTATTGAAGTCCCAACCCCTAGTACCACACTGTGACTGCATTTGGAGATAAGGTCTTTACAGAGCTAACTAGGTAAAAATGAGGTCTGATATGACCGAAGTCCTTATAAAGAGAAGAAATCAGGACAGAGACATGGAGGGAAGGCCATTTGAAGGCACATGGAGATGCTAGCCACCCACAAGAGGAAACCAACGCTGCTGACACCTTGGTCTTGGACTTCTAGCCTCCAGAATTGTAATAAGTTTCTGTTGTTTAAGCCCCTGTTGGTGCTTTGTGTGGCAGCTCTAGCTAAAGACAGGAGGCAACGAGACTGTCCTTCCACTGTCCCACCTGCCCATCAATTCAGTGCTGTTAGGGAGGATGGTCCAACACCTCCCTAGGGAAGAACAGTTCTGACTCCATGTTGGGTCTGTTTCTTTTCCTTTAACCTTTGTGTTCTATTGCTTTAGCTACCAGTTAAGAATGTTGCCTATAACCTGAAAAATATTGGATAGCCCATTCTCAAGGGTCTGACCTTTAAAGTATAACACTTTTCTGTTCATGTAGTGATATAATTTGTAGAACAGAGAATAACATTTGCTGTCTTGGAGATTTAGTAACATTGTGGCCAGACCTAGGCAGACAGTTGTAAGAACAAAGGATTCTGGCACCAAGAAGTTTGCAACAACCAAACTTGCCATGGCAAATAGATGGGGAAAAAATGGAAACACTGGCAGACTTTGTTTTATTCATTGGAAAGACTGATGCTGAAGCTGAAGCTCCAATACTTCCGCCACCTGATGCGAAGAGCTGACTCATTGGAAAAGACTGTGATGCTGGAAAAGATTGAGGGCAGGAGGAGAAGGAGATGACAGAGGATGAAATGGTTGAATGGCATCACCGACTCAATGGACATGAGTTTGAGCAAGCTCTTGGAGATGGTGAAGGACAGGGGAGCCTGAAATGCTGCAGTCCACGGGGTAGCAAAGAATCAGACACAGCTGAGCGACAATAACATCAACAAAATTTTTATAGTGATCATCTATCTATAGCAAATGAGAACTATTTTCCAATTGCTACTGTGAGAGAAAGTTTCCTCTTAACATAAATTTTATTAGCTCAAAGGACCAAATGTTTGGGGTGCACTTGGCACAATGCCTGCCATCCCCTACTCAAATGAGGTAGGAGCACTTTTATTCCATTAAGTATTTGTCTTTACAATGAGCCTGTGATGGAGGTATTATTCTCATTTTGTGGCAATGGAACTGACCTAAGGACACATTCTGCTGTCCAGTCAGCCTGCCCACAGCCTTGAACCCCACTGCAAATCCTCCAGTGGGCTCAATGGGGTGCTTGGCTGTGGCACGAAGGTCACGGGGGTTGAGGTTGTGGGTGTGACTTTGTAAATAAGTCTCAAAATTCCTGGTCGTCTTGTCCATCCCTCTGCAGCCCCTTGGCCCTAAAATGGATTTTCAGTGTTATCTCCAGCTTTTTTTTTTCCTACTTCCCTTCTAATTTACCTCTCTGGAGCACAGATGCATCTGGAAAATGAGGTTTAGAGGTTCGATGAGTTTTCAAGCAAGCAAGCAAGCTTCCTCCTAGCAGCAGAACCATCCTGAAACTCTGCTTTAAATGCTGCTGGAGGATTGAGGACCCCATGGTGACAGTCACTTAATGAAAGTTCTTATTGATTGTGTGTCTCCTATGTCTGGGACTTTTCATATATCATCTGATTTTGCTCAAAGGCTCTGACAAAGAGCCATGGAGGTGGACAGTGTTGTCACTATTTTTCAGATGAGAAGACGGAGGTCTGGAGATGGGCAATGAAGTGGTGAAGGGCCAGGGGTCAGGGCATGGCAGAGCTGGGAGTCAGACTCACATATGTCTAGGTTCAAAGACTGTGTTTTGTTTTGAGGCAAACATTGTTTTGTCTGGAGTACAATTCAGTTCAGGTTTATGGAAAAAATAACATTTATAGTAACACAAGTGACCTTCATGTTTTAGCAGCAGGCTCAGTGCCTGGGGCATGATTTTTACAAATCCTGCTCTTCCTTTCCTCTGCCTTGTGAGGAGAAAAGCCCCTGTGCCCTGAACATTTATCTTAGCTTTCACAAAAAGAAGCCGGAGGCAGGTGTGTTTCTGTAGCTCTCCTTTGAAATGGAGGGAGTGAGGAACAGAGATATTACTGAGGCTTGGGGCCGAAATTTGAGGGCAAATAGAAATCTTAGAGAGGTGTTGATTTCCTTTGGACCTGAAGAAGTCTGTCAGAAGGATGCTAATTCCCAGAGCTCAGAGGAGCTTCCCAGAATGCATTGCAGGAGAGAAGGACAGATGCAAATGAGATGAGGCTGCGTGGCCCTGATTCCGCGGGAACCTGATGCGATGGGGACAGATACGTGTACAAACACTGTCTGCTGGAGAGTGCAATGCAGAGGGGGGTGGGGAGAGGACAGGAAGGAGGAGGAAGAGGAGGAGGAGCCTCAGAAGGCCTGGATTCAGGCTCAGCTCTGCCACCAGCTACCTGCGTGACCTGGAGGAAGTTGCCTAGCAGGTAGGCCCCAAAGTCTCAATCTCTAAAAAATGGTTGAGCACTAGACTATCTCATTGTTCTGCTTAGGTCTAACAGATGAATTTGGCCAGTACAGTGTGGAATTCTGTTTCCTAGGAACATGCCCTGAGCAGTAACAATGGGAAGAAACGATAAAAATAGCTCAGACTTATTAAGCACTAGTGCTTCTAATCATGGCTAATCACCATGTGAAACATTTTGTGTGGTTTATATCACTTGTGTCTCCTAATAAATGTGAAAGCTGGATACTTTTATATCTTCACACAGATGAGAAGACTGAGGCTCAGAGGCTAAGGGATTTGCTCAAGCCCCAGACCTAGAAAGTGGCAGATCTAGGATTCAAACCTGGCGTGCCCTCTTAAGTGCAGCTTCAAGTAGCAACCCTAGGCCTGGATGCAGGGGTGGACACTGCCAGCCCCATTGACATCCTCTCATCCCAAGGTCCGGAAAACCAAAAGCTGACCTCCCCCAGCTGGGTGTCCCTGGCTCAGGGAGACATTGCTGGGGTGTAATGGGATCTGTTTAGACAGGCCCCGGCAGTGGGAAACCTGAGCTGCTCCCAGACCGTCCCTGAAAGGGGCTGGAGGACAGCTTGGGACTTGGAGATTGGTTCACACGAACCCAGATCTTCCCTAGCAGGCTGAGTGGCTTTCAGCCCTTGTTAATAGCGTCATCTCAGGTCAGCGCCAGGGGAGTCACTGGCCACATGGGTCACTCTGGGCTGGGGAGGTCTGGGCCTCGGTCCCTTCGGTTGATTCACTACCTGCGTCAAGTTGGCAGGGCAGAAATTTCTGGTGGAAGGGCTGCCCAGGTGCAGGAGTTAGTTTCATACCTGCATGTATATCACTTGCAAGCTTGAACCACAGCCTGCCTGCAAATTCCTGACCACGTTCCTGAAAGCCAACCTGATCAAATATTCATAGACACTGGTGGGTTGTCATCCTCATGAATCCCATGATCTGCATTTATTGCTTTAGTGCTATTTTATGAGAGTGATTTTTCCTCCTTTGCCGTGTGTCGCATTTTCACTACCCTCCAAAAAAAAGCTCCAGCTTAGGGAGATGTGGACAGCTGTGGTTTATCAAAATTGTGCTCAGGCCTCAACCTTGGAAAGAAAATTAATTTATGTATGTGGCATTGATTATAGAGATGGAACCACTTAAATATTTGTTTGTAGATGTGCATGGCATGGAAGGAAAAATCTTCCAATCAAACACTTGATTTAGTCAAGATTTATCATGTGCCAAAACAATACTCATATGACAAATCTATGAGCCAGATGATATTATCACCACCTCCATTTTTCAGATGAGGAAACTGAGGAACAGGGAAGTAACTTGCCCAGGTCTCATACATTGCAAAAGGCAATTTGCTGAGCCCAATTTGCACTTACTCAGAAAGTGAGGGGTGATAATTCCTAGTTTATCAGGTTCTTGGGAAGATAAGATTCTGTGAGGGAGGAATGCTAAGCATATGGAATGCTCTCCATCCTGCTCTCCCTCTCTCCCTCATTGTTTCTTTCTTTCCAGTGTTGATCAGTCTCCATGATGTCAGGTCTAGCGCCAGATCCCGGAGGGATAGCCCGAAAAGTCAACAGTGCCTCCATCCTTCCTGTCTGCTGAGAGATTGCCATTTTGCTGAGAGAGGGGCAATAAACAGTGACCTTCTCATTGTCTCACTCTCCACTGGTGCCAACGGGGCTTCAGTAGTTCCCCTCATATGGCTTCTGCTTCCCCCCTAGTTCTGGAGGGAGAGGTGATTCTTCCTGGCAGGCAGACTCAGAATCTTTGCCATCTGTTACCGTTTCCTTAGCATTTTATGTGAGCAGAATTCTGACCCAGGCAGAGGCCAGGGAAATGGAAGGGTTTGCCCAAGGTCACATAGGAAGTAAGCTAAGCCAGGATTTGGACAATATCTATCTGACCCAAGCCCCATGATAAGGGTGGGTTGCCATTTCCCTCTCTAGGGGATCTTCCTGACCCAGGGATCAAACCCTGGTCTCCCACATTGCAAGCAGACACTTTACCGTCTGAGCCACCAGGGGAGCCCCGTAATAAGACAGTACATTTCAAACTCAGAGCACAGTGATGGGTTCCAAGCCCCTCCCTACTCTGAGCCTAAATCCACAGCCTGTCACGGGCATCCAACAGCCTCCAACCTTGGATCCAGCCTTGCATGCCAAATAGAGGTCACTCCCTTCAGCTTCACTCTGGCAAATGTTTGGCATTATGACTCTGTCCTCACTCAAGATCCCTAATTCCTTAAAGTCTTCTGGTTGGAAAAGATGCTGAGTTCCCCTGCCTTCCCTGGCACTCTTCCTTGATCCTTTTATCAAGGTCCCACTTTTAAGCAAGATACCTGAGGTTGAATGAGTCGCTGCAGATGAGGGCTAAAATGCAATGGGACCTGCTTTTCACCTGGAGTGGGCTCCAGCTCAGTTTCTCTGCTGTGCACACCCAGCGCAGCGTTATCTTTGAGTCAGCTGGGGTCCCCAGGTGACAGGCACACCTGCTGCCACTCAGGCAAAGGTGTGCAGCACCCGCAGGCAGGGAGCACCTCCTAGACCGCAGGCTCAGCTCACGCACAGTGCTGCTCAGAATCCTCCCCTGTCTGTCCAAGGCAGGTCTTATCAGCCCCGAAGGAGACGCTGAGGCGCAGAGAGGGACTGCACTTAGAATCCCAGAACTAAGTGAAAGCCCCTAATCTGGTGTCTCTGTGGTCAAGATTTTGAGTCCTGGTGGGAATGACTTACCCTTTGAACATCATGTGATCGGATTCAGTCTCTCATACATGCCGTTCACAATATTTTAGGGCCCCAAGTATTTCAGTGCATCCAAGTATTTCAGTTGGGTTGTGGCCCCTAACTTTGTAATTTCTGGAATGTAATCATCATGTCATTTGTAAATGTCACGAATGGGATGCCATTGAGTTCAGAGTCCTGAAATCTCCACTAGAGACCTTCCCCGCACCAATCTCTACAAACTTACTAATTTTTGAGACTTGACCCCAAGAATCCAGCGAACATACTCTCATCCCCGCCCCCACTTCTCCAGCTTGTCCAAATGAACATTTCACGAGACCACTGTGGTTGACATGGGTAGTTTTGAATCTATTTCTATTCTTCTTTTGATATTAACATTTTTATTTTCCTTTGGGGAAGATGGTAGATTAAAATATTGCTTCTAATCTTCATTCCTGTAGAACAGGGCTATACATCATGTTATTCAACTCATGGGTTTTCAGTGCCTCTCAATCGAGTAGCCGGAGTTTTATCCACTTATGGCACTGTCATTGGGCTTGGTCAGGAGGCGTGTGCTGGCCGGTGGGACGTGGGGGACACGACGCGAGCAGAGGGCCTCCGTGTGCTTGTGCGGTTTGGTCTGTGCACCTGTCATCCGAGATGAGAAAATCCACATCGGATGAGGAGCAAGTGGCGCAGACCCAGCTCAACCTGGAGCCTGGAACCTGGCCCAGGAGACCCCAGCAGGGGCACAATTTGTCCTCAGATGCACGAGCAAAAAAAAAAAAAAAAAAAAATGCCTGTTCATGTAAGCCACTGGCTTTGGTGGCTGTTAACCAGAATTAGCGTAGTGATTGCCAGTTCCTACTGGGAAGCATTCCCCTTCCATCCTCAGTTGTTTGGATGGGGCTTGGCAGCACCCAGTTGTGGTCAGTAGATGTCCCTGTGCTGGAGATGCTCATTTGCCACCCCTCCCATTCACTCTCTGCCCAGCTCCTGCTGCTCCAAGTCCAGGGGAGCTTTCTCCCCTGCAGTCCCCACTAGCTGATAACGATGTTTTCTTTCCTTGCCCCTCAGGCCAACAGACAGTGTGCGATTTTCTCTGTGCTCCTCCCAGCTGCCTCAGCACCCCTATCAGCTCCCTCTCTCTCTCTTTTTTTTTGTCCTACCCAGTTTTTGTTTTGTTCAGTCACTCAGTCGTGTCTGACTCTTTGTGACCCCATGGACTGCAACATGCCAGGCTTCCCTGTCCTTCACCACCTCCGGGAACTTGCTCAAACTCATGTCCATTGAGTTGGTGATACCATCCAACCATCTTGTCCTCTGCCACCCCCTTCTCCTTTTGCCTATAATCTTTCCCAGAATCAGGAGCTTTTCCAATGGATCGGCTCTTTGCGTCAGGTGGCCAAAGTATTGGAGCTTCAGCATCAGTCTTTCTGATGAATATTCGGGACTGATTCCCTTTAAGATTGACTGGTTTGATCTCCTTGCAGTCCAAAGGACTCTCAAGAGTCTTCTCCAGCATCACAGTTTGAAAGCTCCAGTTCTTCAGCACTTAGCCTTCTTTATGGCCCAACTCTCACATCCATACATGACTACTGGAAAAGCCATAGCTTTGACTATACAGATCTTTGTTGGCAAAGTAATGTCTCTGCTTTTTAATACACATTTTAGGTTTGTCATAACTTTTCTTCCAAGGAGCAAGCGTCTCTTTTAATTTCATGGCTGCAGCCACCATCCATGGTGATTTTGGAGCCCAAGAAAATAAAGTCTGTCACTGTTTCCAATGTTTCCCATCTATTTGACATGAAGTGATGGAACCAGATGCCATGATCTTAGCCTACCTGATTACATGGAGGTTTCCTTGCCTTTTTGGAAGACTGAGGTCTTCTGCAGTGTTCAGTACATGTTCTGTGTAAATGGTTCCACTTGCAGGTGTATTTATTGATGTATTTGTGGGAGGAGGCAAGCTCCACGTCCTACTTCTCTGCCGTCTTGATTCCTCCCTCTCCCTCCACTGCCTGTCAGCTCCCTAATTCACCCCATGTCTCCGTAAACAGATCAAACAGTACTTTATATTCAGCATCTCCTCCACCCCCTAAATGGACCCTCTATTGGGATTTGGTCTTGTCCAGTATGACACTTCTGATGCCCATGGACAAGTTCCTTAAATTCATTTTTCCCCCACTTGACAAAATGAGGATTGTACTGTTTTGCCCTTTCGAGGTTGTTGTGAGAAAGAAATCGGATCACATATGGGCAGTGCCCAATTTTGTGCTTGACTCCTGGGGGTTGCAAGACAGGCCATCTCTCCCAGCCCAACTTGCTATGGCTGACACTCGCTAAGCATTACAAATATTTGTAGTTTGAAAAGCTCTATGGTAGATTTTCTTCCTTTGACCTTTTGATTATTTTTCCTCTTGAAATAGCAGAATAAGGCCCCTAGTACCATGGCGACAGTCTCTATAGAAATCCATAGCTTGTTCTCAGCACACCCACGGATGCCAGTGGGAGGCTGGCATAGATTTGGACCAATGGAGAGAAGGGAGGTTTAGCCTTGTCCTGGTTACAAAGAACGTTTTTTTTCCTCTCTCAAATGGACCTTTCTGTCCCCAATTCAGCATCATCTAGGCTTCTACTAATGTGGGCTAATTTTCCAGCAGCTCCTAGAAAGAATATATTTCCAGTCTCTCCTGGGACAGACAGAGGAGTTTTGAACAGGATAAAGCAAGTTTCGCTGGGGAATATTTGGAGCCTGCTGAGGAGTCAGGTGGCCCTGACTGCATTCCTGTCACGGGTTTTGAGTGTGTTTGCTTAGAACAGGTAATCCTTTTGGATGCTGTAATGTGAGGTCAGAAATAGACTTGTGTGGCTCCCAGAAAACCCTGTGGTTTTGGCCTTTTCTTTGGCAGGCTTGCTCTGGTCAAGGTTGGAAATACATTCACTTAGGAATGGAGGTTCTTTATGAAACCAAGGAGAGTTTCTGTCCCTTTAAGAGGGTCCTTGAGCAGGGACAGTCAGAGAAGCACAGAGATGAGGGCCAGATGGCCAGTAAACAGGATGGCAGTGAGTTACAGGGGGGACCAGCTGGGCCGTCTGCTTTAGTCACCTGGCAGTAGAGAAGCCTTCATTCGGTGGCTGCAGTTAGAAGATTTGAGTGAGAGCCGGGCAGCCTGGTCCAGGGACCTCAGGATGATCTGACTTGTCCCATCTTCTGCCTGAACTGGGACTCAGAGTTCTAGACTGGGAGACAGTGGGAAAACAACAGAAAAAGTACAGGCTATGGGGTCAGACAGGTCGGGGTTCAGATCCTAGCTGTGTTCCCTGGAGGGTGATATAATCTGTCTGAGCCTCCATTTCCTCATCTGTGAAATGGGATGATAGCCCCAGCTCACAAATATGTTGTGAGATAAGTACTAATAATGGGTAGAGTATGCTGTATGGGGTAAAGTTCGGGAAATTTTAGGCCCCTCTGCTCTCCTCTGAAGAGCGTTGTTGTTATGGATGTTCAGTTGCCAAGTCATGTGTGACTCTTTGGGACCCCATGGACTGCAGCATGCCAGGCTCCTCTGTTCTCTGCTATCTCGCAGAGTTTGCTCAAAATCATATCCATTGAGTTGGTGGTGCTATCTAACCATCTCATCCTGTGCCACCCCCTTATCCTTTTGCCTTCAATCTTTCCCAGCATCAGGGTCTTTTCCAGAGTCAGCTCTTCGCATCAGGTGGACAAAGCATTGGAGACTCAGCTTCAGCATTAGTCTTTCCAACGACTATTCAGGGTTGATTTCCTTTAGGACTGATTAGTTAGATCTCCATGCAGTCCAAGGGACTCTCAAGAGTTGTCTCCAACACCACAATTCAAAAGCATACTAATAACTGTTAATCAGGAGAGGCAAAAGGGAAAATCTTTCTCTGAGAGCCTGGAGTCTTAGCAATTTAAAAGTGAAATCCCAAAATGTAGCTAAGTACCTTACTCAGAATGCAAGTATTACTTAGGACTGACTGGTTTATCAGCTCCCTGCAAGAGAAAATCTAGATAATCATGACTTAAACAAGATAAAGAATTATTTTTCTCTCATGTGACACTGAAAAGAGTCAAGGTTTGGAATGGTGACTCCCATGTCATCCCTTCCAGGGAGCCAAGGTTCCTTCCATCTTTTTGTTCTGTTATCCTTGAAGTGTGGCTTCCAGCATCAAGATCAATACATGGTCATAAATGTTGCCACAGCTCCAGTCATCGTGCCCACATTTCCAGGCACCAGCAAGGAGAAGAGAAATACAAGAGAGTGTGCTTCTCTGATGAGTCAACATTTAAGAACAAAACATCCATCCAGTGATTTCTGCTTATATCTTACTGCCTACCTCCCCACACATGCACACAGCAAGGGAGGCTGGGAAAGTGTACTGGGTAAGTAGATTCCCCTACCCCAATAATATAGGGGTTCTTTTTAGCAAAGAGAAAGGGTAAAATGTTGTCCCTGCCATAGTCAAAGCTTCTTTAGTTTCATTGGAAAGGTGTGCCTGGGCCAACACTGGAAGCAAAAGCATTTCACAAGAACCTGGTCACTCCAGCACTCTTGCCTGGAATGGACGGAGGAGCCTGGTGGGCTGCAGTCCATGGGGTCTCTGAGAGTCGGACACGTCTGAGTGACTTCGCTTTCACTTTTCACTTTCATGCATTGGCAAAGGAAATGGCAACCCACTCCAGTGTTTTTGCCTGGAGAATCCCAGGGATGGTGGAGCCTGGTGGGCTGCCATCTATGGGGTCACACAAGAGTCAGACACGACTGAAGTGACTTAGCGGCAGCAGCAGCAGGTTCTCCATAGATTGTCAGCACAGGTTAGTTCCTGTCCCTTCCAACTTTCTATTGCTCCATACCATTTCCATGTTAGAGAATCTAATATTAGCTTACATACAACTCCTAATGCTACATAGATTTTTTTTATGAATCAGAAACATTCAGAGTCAGAAGCTCAGGTGAATTACACACAGGTTCCTTGTGGAGAATTTACTAAAATCTTAAGACTAACCACCAAAATAAAAAATATTTTGCATTATCTCATACCTGCCTACTTTATCAGCTGCATTAGTTATCTATCACTGTGTAACAGTGGCCCCCAAACAGTGACTTAGAAAACAACACGGGTTTATGATGTCACTAGTTCTGTGGGTCAGAAATCTGTACATGACTTAGTTGGGTCCTCTAGCTCAGGGCTTTGCACAAGGCTGCAACCAAGTTATACAGGAGACTGTGGTCATCTCAAGCCTCAACTCAGGGCTGATCTTCCAAGTTCACTCCTGCAGTTACTGGCAGGATTTAGCTCCTCGCTGTCTGTTGGCCAGAGGCTCTCTCAGCGTCTTGCCATGAGAGCTTCTCCGTAGCGTAGCTTACGATATGGCAGCTTGCTTCAGCAGAACAAACAAGGGATAAAGCCAGAGACAGAGTGGGTGCAAGAGGGAAGTCTTTTAGAACCTAATCTCAGAGGCGGCATCCATGGCTATCTTATCCTGTTTGTTAGAAATAAGTCACTAGGTGTAGCCCAAACTAAATGGGATTGAGGAGGGAGAGTCAGAAGCGCCAGTGTTCTGTCTCTTCACTCACCTTCACTCTCAGGGTTTCTGACACAGGAGTCTATTTCCTCCATGAATGAGCCCAGCTCCTTCCTACCACAGGCCTTTGCATGTGCAGTTCTGTCTGCTTGGCAGCTCTTGTCTCCCTCCCTGCCTAGTTCTACTCATTTTTCAGAATTCCTCTCCAGCCTCATTCTTGCAGAGAAGCCATCCTTCTCCTGTCACAGGAAGGAAGGGTGCTTGAAATTTTACTCAGCCCAGCTCTGAATATGTGTGCCTTACTGGCCAAGTTACTTTTATCAACTGTGTTATTTCCTTCATTCACGTGTAATGGGTAGGATTTTCAGTCTACAAACTCAGGTGTGGGATACATATAAAATCTGTGTTTCTCTATTATGCCTAGGTTCAGTTTCTATTGAGCCTCTATTTAGCTGGGGCAGGTCTCAGCTGAATCACAGTCGAAGCATTCCCTCCACTCCCCAGCAATCACGTCTATGCTGGCGTGCTCGGTGATGGCAGGAAGGCCACTGGTCACTGATGTCACCTTCAGTGGCGTTTATCATTCAGTCATTGGTCAATGCGGACACCATGGAGCGGTCCCTTGTTCTTGTTTGTGAGTTAACTCAGATCAGGTGACTCTGTGGCCTCTGTGACAGTCTAGGGCTCACAGGAGTCATTGTATGACTTCTTCTGCCTCACAGGATTGTGGTAAACTCTGAGAGATGTCTGAACTCCCCGTCGCCTACATGTCATGTGGACACTGCTGCGCTTTGGGGCTTTCCTTCCTCTCTGGGGGTCCTCCTTGCCTTCTGCTCAGAGACCCCACAGGTTCTTCCTCTGGGGACTTTGTCCCCTTACCGGGCCCGGGGAGCCGCGCACACAGGCCTGTTTGGTCAGGGCAGTGACTCTCACTGTCCCCGCCCCAGTCCTTTTCTGCACAGCCCAGGGACACTTTTCCGGCCAGCAGGGAACAGTGCAGCATCTTGCTCTGACATATCTTCCTCCAAATGTTTTTAACTAAGCCACGAGTTCTGTCCAACCTCCTGAGAATCTCCTCTTAAAAACGCAAAAGCAGACTCCTGACACCAGGGGATGAGTGACGCTGGAGGGCATGGAGGCCCAGAGGAGGCATCCCACCTGGGCCGTCCAGACGGGAGGGGTGGGCCTTCGAGGCCGGAGTGGAGCTGAAGAATGAGAGGAGTTGGAGAAGCCGGAAGGGGCCTCAGCAGGGAAGAGCCTGGTTAAAGGGGAGGCGTGGAGATGGGCCTCTGAGGGGCTGCCGCCCGTTTGGACAGAGGAGGGTTCTGGTTGTGCCTTGGGGAGCAGCTGTGGATAAGGCTGGAGAAGTGGGCAGGGATCTGGTAACAGAAGGTCTTGGATGTCAGGTCTGGACATTTGGATTTTATCTTCAGAAAATGGAGATCTAGGGGAGGATTTTTGAGCATGTGGCGAGGTGGCCGGTTTTGTGATTTAGAACGTTCTCTCTGAGCTGGGCGGTGGGGGGGACAGGGGGGGCGGCGGGAAGGATGGGCTGGAGTCAGAAGAGCAGAGAGGGGCCTGGTGCAGCCACCTTGACAAGGAAAGAGAGGCCTGCAGTGAGCAGAGAGACTTGGTGAGCAGGGGACCAGGTCCCTGGAGCCCGGAGGGCAGGGCCACCCAGACTTGGTAAATGGGGGGGGGCGGGCACAGAGAGCCAAGAACTCAGGATGACCCCACAACCTCTGATGGTGCCTTCTACCGAGCTGTCAAAATGGGGACCCCAAGAGAAAGAGCCTGGAGAAGGGGGTAAGGGTGAGTTTGGGCTGAAGTCCAGTTTGGAGTTAGGACTCTGTGAATAAGGAAGCTTCTCAGCAGAAACCTCTAGAGCAGAAAAGCTCATGTCAGTCTGTCTTCCCCTGTGCCTCTTGTTAGGCTCACACGGAAGGTGTCTTGTTTTAGTTAGTTAAAGCCCTTCCCTTATAAAATGACTAAATTAACTCATTATTGATTTAGTCCAACGGTTAGAGCTTTTACTCTATTAAGGTACCATCATAGGAAAGAGAACCAAAGATAAAAATGTTAGAGTTTATAGTCTAACATGGAGAACGGATCATTTTTAAAATGACAGTAGAAAATAAGTGCTACAGGGAAGTGTATTCAATGTACTGTGATAAACCATAATAGAAAAGAGTATGAAAAGGAATGTATATATATATATGTATAAGTGAATCACATTGCCATACAGTAGAAACACAACATTGCAAATCAACTATACTGCAATAAAATAAAATGCAAAAAAATGTATATCACAGAGGCAGCCTCAGAACTCCAATAATTTCTTGTAGTTGCTAGGGACCATGGTCAACTAGAATTCTTCAGCAGCAGCTGACTGTAAAATGCACTGTGGCCCAAATAAATACAAAAACTAGAGTTCACCAAAGAAGAGCACCCCAGGGCTGCTTTCTGGGGCTCAGCCATCCGTGCAGGGATCCCGGGGCCTGCCTGTTGCTTCTCCACCATCCTCTGCACTTCAGGTCTTTGTACCGAGCTCTCCTGGTCGCACATGCGTGCTGCATCCTCATCTCCACCCTTTCAGTGAAATAGACCCATTTTCCCAGGAAATATGACATTTTCCTGGTTCCGCCAGTGTATTGACATTGGCACTTGAAAGCACATTTGTCATCCCCAGGTGGACAAAGTGTGGTGTGTTCAGCAGCATTTTAGTAGGACTGTAAAACATTTGGGAGGTGATGGGGATATGAGGAGAGAGTTTAGCCTTTGAAGCCAAACAAACCTGCATCCTGGTCTTTCTGTGAGTGCTTGGTGGGGGGAGGTCACTTCCTCTCTCCGAAAGTCTCTTTTAGCACCTCTGAAATGCAGAGAGTCGGTGACTGGGGCCTGTGGGTGTCTGAGGAGATGACTTCTGTGAAGGGCCTGGTGCCCTTCCTGGCTCACAGGGCCTCTCTTCTTTGCTGTGTCAGCATGCCTTCCCTCCCACCCACCTGCTCTGTACACTAAGAAGTTGCTGTTCTATCAAACAGTCCATCCCCCGACACCCACACCAGGACCAAGTTCAACCCCGTGCAATGACCTGATCGTGGTAGAATTTCAGGCAGGTGCTGAGGGAGAGAGTTGGGGGAGGGATTTGAGGTGGCAAGGATAGGGAAAATACAGATTGCTTGGCTAATACATATACCATATGTATGTGTGTATTATTTTTTAAAAATCTGCTCACAGTGACTATTCCAATGAATAGAGCCATAATTGGGAAGCAAGAGAATGACTTTGGTCTTCTCTGGTGCCTCAGATGGTAAAGTATCTGCCTGAAGTGCAGGAGACCTGAGTTTGATCCCTGGATCGGGAAGATCCCCTTGAGAAGGGAATGGCTACCCACTCCAGTATTCTTGCCTGGAGAATTTCATGGACAGAAGAGCTTGGCAGACTACAGTCCATGGGGTTGCAAAGACTCAGACATGACTGAGCGACTAATACTTTCACCCTTTTTCTTCCCCCAGGATGATTTCACTAAAAAAAGTCTTAAAAACCACCTGTGTCATGTTAGGGTTTAAGCTATCAGAAATAGAAACGCCCCCGCTGTCAGATGCCTCTGTTCCGCTCATTCACCTGGCAAAGCTGTGAGTGAGTATGGAGCCTGCTTGCAGGGGGAAAGAGGCTGCCTGGCATGCCTGATGAGTCACTGCAGCCTGCCCTGGCCCCCTGCATGCAAGGTGGCCACTGTCTTTAGACATTTGTATTTTCCTGTGTGTGGAAAGGTAATTATGGCCTCCATAGCCTGTGGCTGTTACCATTTTGCACGACCCTGAATAGAGACAGAAATCTTTCATAAAATTCTTCTTTTTCAGGGAAATTGTTGGGCGAGGGGTGGTGGGGATTTGAGTCTGTTTTCTAAGGTGTGCAGAAGCAAGGCTGGTACAAGTGTAGCAACCTTTCAGGATTTGCAAAATGCTCAACTGTTCGCCTTTAATTACTGCCAAATGTGGTTGTCATGCAAAGTAGCTTAATTGGCCCACAGGTGGGTTGAGTTTGAAACCCTTGAATTGTACCAATGCAAGAGAGAGGAAAACAGATTTGACAGATTCAGGCTGGGGCTGTGTAGTTTACAAGAACACAGAGGAAAAACATCTGAGGACAGAATGGGCCTTAATGGTCAGATCATAGATAGAAAGATAGATCAGTGGATAGATGTTAGCTGACAGGGACCAAGGAGAAATGCAGACATCAGGAGTTTGGGATTGTAATATTTAAAAAATGTAACCATGGCCACATGGAAGATATTCCAGACAGATGCTATATACGGAGACGTCCAGGGATTGAAGATGACAATTCACTCCAAAGAGTTAGTCCACATTGTAACTAAGCAGAGCTGGCTGTAGACATCATCAGTGGAGTTGTGTCACCAGAGGAAAATATTTACTCATGGAGTCTAGAGTTAGGTTCAGCAATCAGATTCCCAGTTTTGAGCTGCCACCCTCAGGAAATCAGGTAACCTTGGTAAACGACTTCTTTGGATCTCAGTTTCCTCATCTACAAAATGAATGCCTGTCATGGAGAGCATGGAATGCTGCAAAAGACATGCCTGACGTACAATTAGAGCTTGGTCCATGATTGCAATTATATTTTCATGTATCACTTTTGTCAACACTCTGTAACTGCAGTTGATCATATCCTGTGTGCCTGGTCTGTACTAGGAGCTAAGGATATGGACTTGCTTATTTCATAAATATTTGCTGAACACCTATCATGTGCCAGGTCTTCCTGGTGGCTCAGCAGTAAAGAATCTGCCTGAAGTGCAAGAAACCTGGGTTCAATCCCTGGGTTGGGAAGATCCCCTGGAGAAGGGAATGGCTACCCACTCCAGTACTCTTGCCTGGAGAATCCCGTGGACAGGGGAGCCTGGCGGGCTGCAGTCCGTGGGGTCCTAGAGTCGAGCACAGCTGAGTGACTAGCACTTTCCCTTTCACTTACCATGTGCCTGGCAGACTGCTCAGCCCTGGAAACAGACTTGGGTAGAAACAGACAAGACCCCTACCTACAAGGTGGCTCCAGGCTGGGGAGGCAGGCAGACATTCAAATAACAAAAATACCTGCCATGGAGAGGTCCTTGCTGAATACCAGAACTTCAGGGGGCTCCCGTTCAATGGGCTCATCACAGGGATTATCAGCCCCTTTTGCAGATGAGAAAACTGAAGCTCAGAAAGGTGAAGAGACTTGTCTAGGTCCCCACATCTAGTGACTGGCAGAGCCTCAACTATCATAGAACACAGACCAGCCTGACTCCAAAGTGTGGAGTCTTTCTCAACTGCACACAGCTTCTGGGGTATGTTTCAAGTTTCTGGGTGAAGACACCAGGCCGAGGCAGAGCTGAGAACATGCATGGACGCTGGAGGCATACAGCTTTCAGAGGCTCCAGTTTGGGAAGGATGTAACTTGCAGGCTACGGACGAGGGTTTTGAGAGGAGTAGGCTCCTCCTGGCCGCGAGGGGTACTGGATGTGTCCTGGTGTGTGGATGTGTGTCTGTGACCATCCTTGTGTGTCTCCATTTCTGTGTGTGTGTGTGACTGTGCGCACGTACCTCTGGTGTGTGCGTGAGAAGGGGAGGCAGGCATGTTTGTGTGTAGGTGTGTGTGTTTGCATATGTCTCTGTGTGACTGTGTATCTCTGACTGTGTCTGTATTTAAGCGTGTGTGTGTGTGTCTGAGTCGGGGGTGTGTGGATAGCTGCGTCTGTCTGCATCTCTCGGTTGGCATGCATGTCTCTGGAGACGTGTCTGTCAGTGTCTGTGTGGGCGCATGCCTCTGTGGGTGTGTGTGGGGTGACCTCCCCCCCTCGCCCCCCGCAGGTGTTTCTGTGGAGCTAATCGAAGTTGTTCTTCAGAACCAGGGAAACGACGGCGTCGGTGCCTTTAGCCTTATCTCCCAGCCTGCCGTTCTGTCAGAGGAAATATTTGCTTGGCACAACCTGCTCCTTGTGAGGTCATTTTGGCTGTGGTCTGCACGTTCTGCTCTCCTGAGGCGTTTGTCTTTTGATTGCTTGATGAATACATGCCAGCCAATGTCGAGATTAAGAGAACATGGGTTTCGGGGCGGGGGGGCGGGTTAAAATAAGAATCATCCAAGGATGTGACCTTAGCTGTCCGTCTTCTTTGCTGTGGACTTGGAAACCATGATAAAGAAGATAGAGCTTTGGCTTTGGGATGGTAGGACCTCAGTTCAAGTCTCCTGCTGGCCCCTTATTTAAAAGCTGTGTGACCTTGGGGAGGACACTGTACCTCTCTGAGCCCAGGGTTTTTTACCTGCTAAGTTCAGAAGTTCTTTGGAGGAGCCAATATAATAAAAGATGAAAATGTTCTCAGAAATCCACAAAGTCCTTAAATTCTATGGTGTCAAGGCTGAGAGGCTGAGCGGGAAGTCTCCAGGCTCAGAGGTCAGGAAGGTGTATGTTTGGATCCTGGATCTATTCTTTTCTTAATCAGCAAGTTGTGATGCCTCTCTGAGCTTCAGATTGCTCCTCTGTTAAACAGGATATTATTTATAAAGCACTTAGCTCACTGCTAGCCACTGTGAGAGGCCCCCAAACAAGAGCTGTTACTATTTTGGCTGATACAACAAGGGTGGTGGGAATATGAATATCTGCCCACTTTCAAACTGTCCATGAATATAAGCAAGACACAGCCCCTGGGAGTGAGGGGGAAACCGATGATGTGATAGAGGTGATTTACTATTAACGCAGCGTCAGCAGAGTGTTCTTGGCATCGCCATTTCTGACCAGCAATTTGTGTTTCCTCTAGAACTCAGAGGCTGTTCTAATTGCAGAAAGGAGCTGAGAACGAGGTGGCCTCCATCCCAGAGTGGTCCAGACCAACTGCTGGGGGCCAACTTCCCCACATCTCCAGCCGCATCCCTTATACAGGATTCCCTCACTCCAGCAAGACTTCACCTCCCGCCCGTTGCCTTGGAACACGCTGTTCCCTCCCTGGGAATAGCCCTCACCACCACCCTACCCCTAGACTGTCTGGGCTGGGCTCCAGGTGCCTCTGCTCAGGCTAAGACAGATGTCCCTGCCCCCTCTCCCCAGCCTACCCTGGATCACCACACTGTGATGCCCAGGGCATTTAGATGGTCTGCTCTGTGTCTGGCTGTCTCCCAGCCAGTGCCCTCCAGGAGGGCACGGACAGGGGACGACAAGGCCCTCGCTGGGTGTTTGCAGAGTGAACCCATGGAGATCAGCTGTTCTCTCTCATTTTCTTCCCCTGCCCCCTTAGATGCAATGCCTTCAGATATCAATCTATTCATCCAGACTCGCTTCTGACAACCATTTTGCTCAAAAACAGAGATCTTGGAGAGACTGACCTTGTTGATTTGGTTTGGTTTAGAAGCAGGTTTATGTCTGCTGGACTGCTGGTCTTTAATAAGAGTGCCACGCAGGCCAGAAGACAAAAGTTTCCCAAGCGCTTGGCCAGCTGTCCAGTGTATTAGGGCTAGCATGGGGGGGTTGTCATAAAGACCGTGGTCATCCAGGTAGGCCTGTGACGTCAGTGTTGGAGAGTGCTTGAGGACCTAGGTTCTGGGATTGGACTGCTTGGTTTCCAGCCTCAGAGATACTGAACCTCTTTGTACCTCAGTTTCCTCATCTGTAAAAAGGGGATACATAATATACGTTATCTGCTTCACTGAGGTTTGGTCAACATTAAAGGAGATCATTCAAGTAAAGCCCTTGACCCAGTGTCTGGTGTAAAGTGAGTGTTCAGTGGAGGTGAGCTAGTGTTTCTGTTGCATTGCATTTGTGACTAATGGAAATACGCGCCCAGGCCTCCACTGTGGCTGTAACAGAGACTCCACGGCTGCAGTGAGACATGATGTCCCTTCCACCAGAGCTGAGCTCCAGGAACTCGACACTGGAATTACTCTTTAATTCAGATGAGTGTTTGTGAACAGGAAGACATCATTCGAGAAGAGATATGAGATCTGTCTGTACCTGATGAGGTGTGAGCCTTTCTCTTCCTCAGTGGGTACCTGCTATGTGAGTTGGTCGCCTTGGCGGTTGGGTCACCTGATGGCATAAAGCAGCGGTCAGCAAATGACAGTTCCCAGGCCAAATCTGTCCCACAGTCTGTTTCTGTAAATAAAGTTTTACTGAAACACAGTCACGACCATTCCCTTACACAATGTCTGTGGGTGTTTTGCACCATAATGGCAGAGTTCAGTAGTTGTATCCGAGACCTCAGAGCTTGCACAATCTACAGTAGTTTCTGTCTGGTCCTTTACAGAAAAGTTTGCCGACCCCCTGGTGTTAGACTGAAGTGGGATTAAAGCTGATTGAGCTCAACCAGAACAGCGGGCACCATCCCATCTCTGGCTCTCCCTCAAGCCCTGGCATCAGGCTGATCACCAAGACCAGATTATTTGGCCCACACTATCTCATACATTCGGTCCCCCATCTCTTCCTCAAATGCCACAGCCTTCGCTCAGTGCTTTCCCCACCCCTCTTGACTATCACACACAAGGGCCACCACCAGCCCACAAGGTGTCTGGGTGAACTAGATAAGGACATCTTCTGTGGGTAGGTGCAGCCCCACCACACGTCGCTGGGCAGCAGGAGTGCCTCTTGGCTGGAGAACCCCCCCACCTGACACTATTGATTATGCTGGCTCAACTGTAGCTCTCACACCTCTTGTTTCCGTCTGTTGATTATAGTGTCTCCTGGTGTCCCTGTCCAGGCAGTCCTCCACACCAGAGCTACAGCGATCCTTGTAACCAAATTGACCACTTCATAGTTTCCCCTGGCCTTCAGGACAGAGCCTATGAACATGAACATTCCATGCGGTGTCCGAGTTGGACATGACTTAGCAACTGAACATGTACACACACACACATACACATTATACATACATACATACACACACACACACACACACACACACACACACACACACATATATGGTGCTAAGTCACTTCAGTTTTGTCCGACTCTTTGCCATCTTAGGGACTGTAGCCCACCAGGCTCCTCTGTCCATGGGACTTTCCAGCCAAGAATATTAGAGTGGGTTGCCATTCCCTTCTCCAGGAGATCTTCCCGAACCAAACCCGCATCTCTTATGTCTCCTGTGTCGGCAGGCAGGTTCTTTACCACTAGTGCCACCTGGGAAGCTCAACATAGATATAGATGTAATATAGATCTAATGTATTATTTGTTTAGAAAGATCCCCGGCCACACATGGAATGCTATAAATATGTTAGCTAGTGTGTGTGTGTGCCCGTGTGTGACCATGGTTTATGATGAGCCTTATCTGAAAGCCTATGCTCTGGCTGAATCTATTTTGATCCTTATTAAAGCAATTATTTGACTACATTAAATTTTTTTTTTTGTATTCTTTTCTCTCTCCTTTACTAGACAGGCAGCTCCTGGGAGGTGGTAGATGTGTCTTATTTATCTCTGCATTTCAAGCACCTAGCATCATACTTACTTGATCAATGTTTTTTTCTTTTTCTTTTTTTTTTTTTTAGCAAATGAGAAAATGAGGCCTAGATGCAGAAGATGAAGCCCCCAGGGTCTCCTTACTGCAATAGCAGGGGCCAGAATCCTCCAGTCCCTCCCCAGCTTCCACCTCCTCCTGGGAAAAACATGCCAAGCCTGCCTGGGATTCAGGCAACGTTTGCAGGCTATCTGGTGTCCACGATGAAAACAGGTGAGCACATCTCACTGTCGGCGAGAAGGAGGAAGGCATGAGTGACCCTCGAGCAAGAAATGGAGCTTCCAGGCTGATGCCGGGGAAAATGGAAACTGCAGCTGACTTAAGAGATTTCTATAATGAGAGAAAACCAATTTAAATGCAAATAGCCCACAGTGAGTTGGGGAAAGATTCCACTCTGCCTGCCGAGGAAGGATGGGAAACAAACACTGCCCTCATCACGAGGCTGGTTCACTCCTGGACAGGAGGGTTGCTTTATCTGTTTACGATTAAAGTCTAAACTAGTGACCAAAGTCACATGCATTGCTGGCAGCATTTCCTGGTGCTATGTTGTACCCATTGAGAAATGGGGGTCTGTAAGGGGGCCAGCTGTCAGCCACTACAGTTTACTGAGGTCCTGGCAGGTGATAATTGCTTGGCATGGCATAGAGGACCAAAGATATTCTGTAGATGGGCACTGCCTCTGAGGGGCCTGCAGCCTAGGGGCCTTTAGACCCTAGTCAATTCTGGAGCCATAATAAGAACCAACATTTTACAGAGCATTTTATGTGCCAAGCCCATGGCTAAATGCTTGATATGATAGTAACTCACCAAATTCTCACAGTGACGCTGTGAGATAGAGCCTATTATTATTCCCATTTTACAGATAAGCAAACTGAGGTTCTAAGGCCCAGACAGGGTTCCATAGCTCTGGCTCATACTCCCCTGGGAGTATGAGTATGCTGGGGAGAGACATGGAGTACATGTACCCCAGTCTCTGCAGAGCAGAGATGCTCGAAGTCTGGACGCCCTGGGACAGAGGCTGCCCCCGGTCTTGGCCTGGGACGGAAAACATACCCTGATCAACAAAACAAGAGGTGTGGGTTGCTCTGCCACTAACTGGCTATGTGACCTCAAGGGTCACTCTCCCTCTCTGGGCCTCATTTGCTTATATAAAATGAAGAAAGTAGTCTCAAATGATTTTATGCTATAAAATCTCTTATTCTTAGCTGGAGAGTAGACTCCAGCTACTCTCAGGAATAGCCATTGTCCAGCTGATAAAACACCTCCTTCACTCTCCTTTGTGGCTCAGGCCCTGCCCTCTAGCCCTTCTGGCCCATATCTGTTGCAATGGAGCACTTTAATTTCCTCCTTTGGTTTCATAATTCAAGGACAGCACCATCTGCCACATCAAATCCACAGTTCCTGATAGCCTCCTTCTCAAAACAAGAGATGGATAAAGGCTTCATCTGGTTTATTTCATGGACAGAGAAGGAGCTGGCAAAACCAAGTGGGGACAGCTTTGGCTTTGCAAGCTGCATTAATCCCCTAATCTTCTGGGAGGGCCCCAGAGCCCATTCTGTCATCTCCACCGCCTACTCTGGCCAAGTCATTGTGATGATGATGATGAGAGATGGCATTTACTAAGGCGCTTCTGAGTCAGGCATGTTCTTAAGTGTTTTGTGGGTTAATTTATTTCATCTCCACCACAGTCTCTGCAAGGAAGGAGCTAATAAACATAGCCCCACTTGACAGATGCAGAAACTGAGTCACAAGAGGCTTCAGAAACTTGCTACAGGCTAAATGTGAACTGGCTGGGGAAATAAACAAACTCAAATGCATCCCAAGATGGCCAGTCTGAGGAGGGCTGGACTTCATAGCCGAGTGCTCTGACCTCTGCTCTTCGAGGAGGTGGAGCCACTGTCCTCTGTGAAACGTTTACTCATCACGTTTTTGTGGAGCAGCCCACAGGGTGCCGCATGCTGCTTTCCAGGCTGGGCGCCAGCTGGGAACAAGGCCCATGGGGGCCTGCTCTCCGAGGGCTGACCCTTTTGTACAGGAGACAGGCCCCCAATAAGCAACTGAATACACAGACACAATCATTTTAGGAAAATACAAAAGGGGGCGAGAGAGAGATGGTGAGAGAAGGCCTCTTGGCGTGGAGGACTTCGGAGCAGAGCCGCGGGCATTCAGCCACACCCCTGGACTCCTCCACCTCAGCCCGAGGGCGTGTGGGGCCTGGTAGCTCTCTGTCGGGGGGTCTGTCGGGGGGTCTATCAGGGGTCTGTGCTGTGCTTTACGAGGCATTTAGGAGCATCGCTGGCCTCGACCCGTAAGATGCTGGTGGCAGCCTGCTCCCTAGTGTGACAGCTGACACTGTCCCCAGATGTCAGCAGATGTTCCTGGAGGACAAAATCTCCCCAATGCTGAGCTATGAGATCAGCAGAGCCGACAAATGGGCAGAAGGGATAGCAAAGCAGGCTGAGTGGGTGAGGAGCAGAGAGAAGGCTGGTTTGGCTCGAGGGCAGTGGCCCGGGGGGAAGGCGAGTGGGATCATCAGGGCAATGGGCTCTTTTAGAACTCTCTCGAAAGTCCTTAATAGCAAGGCTCTGTGCCAGGAAATGCGCAGGCTGTGCCCACGGATCCAGCGCACACTCTAAGGTGGGCATGGCCAAGGTGCCATCAGCTGAAGGCAGACGTCAGCATGGGGCTGTCCATGGTCACAATAGAACAGGATATTCTGGACATAAGGCCAACAGAGCTCCTTGGAAGGCTGTGAGCACAGTGCAGGAAGGCCTCGGGCAGGCGGTGTCTGGACCGCCTCACAAAGAGGGATACAGGTGACTGAGGCCTTCACCTTCCCAGTATCCTGGCTTTTCTGTTGCCATTAGCAACCACCCCACTCCCCAGGGCCCCATCACAAACTATTTTGGTGAATTTCTAATCATGGTAGCCACCCTAGCCTAGCCAAGGGGTTGGCGTGAGACCCAGGCTTGGCTATCAAATTCTTTCTTACTGGAGTTAGAATATTGGGCAGAGAAACCCACGGGCAGAGGATGGCTTGAGTCAGTTTTTCTAATGGAAATGGAACAAGGCATGTTCTTTTGTTCTGACATATTTTTTTACTCTCTCAGCTCCCTAAGAAACCATCATTTCTCTCTCTTTCAAAGCCCCCTAGTTTTTCAGCTTTTCCTTGTAATGCCCTTTTGATTGATGTTTATCTATTTAATTTACCAGTGAGTTTCTGATGCTTGACACCGCAATTAAAATAGAAATGGTGAATTGTGAACAGGGAAAAGGGAGTGTGCATTTCTGATCCATTACACTTGGTACTTGACATTAAACAAGCTGTGTATCTTCCTCTCTCCTAGCTGCAACCAGGAGCTTCTTCAGGGCTGGGACCCTGCGTTTTCCTTTTCGTACCCACATCAGTCAGCTCACAGCTGCCTTCTTATTAATTTACTTCTGGCTGTGCTGGGTCTTCGTTGCTGTGCATGGGCTTTCTCTAGTTGCAGTGAGCGGGAGCCCCTCTTCGTTGCTGTGTGTGGACTCCTCACTGCAGGGACCTCTCTAGGGCACCTGGGCTCAGTCAGTGCGGCTCATGGGCTTAGTTGCCCTGCAGCATGTGGGATCTTCCTGGACCAGGAACTGAACCCATGTCCAATGCATTAGCAGGTGGGTTCTTTACCACTGAACCACCAGGGAAGTCCTGGGGCTGCCTTCTTTTTGCACTCGCCACGGCTTGTAATGACTTATTTCTCTGCGGGATAATTTGTTTACTGTCTCCTCCCCCACTGTGCCGGAGGTCCCACGGAGGGAAGGCACATGCAGTCTTCACACACAGTGTGACCGACTGACCTGATTTGCCTTTGTCACATGGGTTGCCTGGTTCTTGGTCTGCTAGCGCCGGAATCAGGAAAATCCTCAGCAAATTGAGACTGTGGTCACCCCACCACGGCAGGCATACAGGAAGTTTTCAATCACCATTCGTCCCTGACCCTCAAGAAAGGGTCATGTTGAAAAGGACTGTAGAGGCATCCTGGCATAAGACAAATTCTTTTCTTAAATTACGTTTTTTCACACTTACTCTGTGCCAGGGAACCAGGTTGCCCGAAGCAGGAGGTGCAAGGAAGGGGCGTTCCAGCAGCCAGAACTGAAAGTGCAGGTTAGAACCAGACTGAGGAGGGGCGCACACGCCAGGCTAAAGAATCTGAATACACACAGGTGCGGCAGATTCCAAGCAATTTAGAAGCAGGGAGGAGGCCTGGAAAGAGGAATCAGTTAGGGGCGATGCCTCAGCAGCATTTACCAGGATCTCTAATGAAGGAAACCTTTGCAGGGGCTGCTGAATGAGGGGATGAAACCTGAAGTCATTTTGTCATTTCTTCCTAGGGCGTAGTCTGGGCAGAGAGGGGTTAGGCTATTTCCTTTTTCATTCAAACACAGCCATCTGCTCAGTTCAAAATGCAGAAAATGCACTCCTCTGGAAACATACATTCATTCGTGACTATGTGGCAAATCCTACTTCTTTGCTTCTCATGGAGATCCAGGGACCTGAACTATTCCAGGAGACCATCCTTAGGGTGGGTTTCACTCCTGCTCTGTCCTCAGGGGAAAAACATGGATGGGTAGCCAAGCACACTTTGGGGGCCTGAAAATCATCTGAGAAGACTATGTTTCTAATCCAGCTCCCTCATTTCAGAGAGGGGCTTCCAGGTGGTACAGTGGTAAAGAATCTGTCTGCTAATGCAGGTGACTCAGGAGATGTGGGTTTGATCCGTGGGTCAAAAACATCCCTGGAGTAGAAAATGGCAACCCACTCCAGTATTCTTGCCTAAATATTCCATGAATAGAGGAGCCTGGCAGGCTCCAGCCCATGGAATCACAAAGAATCAGACACAACTTAGCAAAAGCATGGCAGTGGCGTCTCAGAGAGGGCAAAGAACCTTCCTAAAGAGACCTGACAAGTGAGAAGCACAGAATGGGCTGTTCATGCCTTACCTTTCTCAGTAAAGAACTGAACAGCATAGAAGGGAGCCCCTAGCAGACGAGAAAGTTCTAGGAGGTGAACAGACGCAGAAATAAAAAGATAGAATCAGGTGGTTAGAGAGTTTTTCCTTTTTAAAGTCTTTCTCAATCCTTATTACACCAAGAAGGCCCCCACTGGGGCACTAATGTCTGTCACACCTCTCCAGATCTCCCATTTAAATGAACATCTAAAAGGCTTCATGAGCCTAGAGTCTTCAATGGGCGACCCTATTCCTCTAGAATTCAGCAATACTGCTTCATTTGCATAATATTTCTTTTTATGAGTAGCTTCTATTTGTGGCTTTCCATTTATAGTAATGAGTATGCTTCCCTTTAGGAGCAACATATTTTGAGCTTTGAATGTGAGACAAATTCAAGAAAAATAATGAGGGAACAGGAGACCCAGTAGACCAGGGGTATACAGCTGTTGCACAATTATTGGTGGTCCTCAAACAATTGAGGCTTGAAAACAGGGGCGGAGGACAGACCCCAGGCTGCTCACCTGAGCAGGCTCCATTCATGTCATTCAGCAAATGTCAAGCCTGAAATGTAAAAAGTGGCTCCTTAAATGAATTAGAGACAGAGACCCCGGAAAATGTCAGAGGGTTCTTTCCATGACCTTGAACAGATAAACCTCCTGAGATGAGAGAGAGTAGATCTATTGTTTAACTAGGCAAAGGACCTCCTGGTGGGTAAGGGGTCTCCTTTCTAAACAAAAGGGTGGCTGGTGAATTAAAAATCACTGAAACAGTGATCATGGCAGGAATGGTGGTAGAAAGTCAGTAGCAGCCTTATTGGCACCCTGTGTTAAGTTCTGTGCTTCCAAAAGCTTCTCCCTTGATGCAAACTCCCTATAATGCTAATGCTAATATTATCTGACATTTAAGGAGAACATACCATGTGCTACGACCTCTTCAAAGTTCTCCATCTATTCATTTAATCCTAACATCAGTGCTAGGAGACAGGTATTATTACTCACATTTTACAGATGAGAAAACTGAGGTCTTGAGTAGAAGCAGATTCAAGCCCAGGCAGTCTGGTTCTAGAGCCTGCCCCCAACTATCACACTTCACAGAGGTGAGCAAGTACAGGCTTTATCTTCATCTTACAGAAGATGACTCTGGGCTTGGAGGGTAGAATAATTAACCTGAGATCACACAGCTAATGAATTGTGAAGTCAGCTAAACCACCTCCCAAGAGTAAGCAGCATTTTCCTGAAAGCAAGTCATTTCACTAATTAACAAATGTTTATGGAGCATCTACCACGTGGACAAGCTCCCTCTTCTTGCACACACGTGCTCTTGCACTAGCCACGTACAACTGGGGGCATTGTGCCCTCCCTTCTCTCCCTCAGACAGGGAGGGGGTAGGGGGCAGTAATTTCATGACTTCTTCCTGGGGCCTCTGGGTATCTGGATGCATCTAAGGCAGATCTAAGGGCCCCAGAAGCCTCACTGTGTGGCAGAATCAGCCAGCCTGGGCAAAGGCTGTAGAAACTTTATTCTGGTCCCAGTTCTGACATTTTCTGCTAGAGTCTGGGCCTTCCGAATGGTCTGACTTAACTCATGGGGCTATTGTGAAAATGCAATGGGATGACATGGCAAAAGACTTTTCTTCCTGTAAATGGCTCCACGTAAACGGTGGCCATTAGCTTGCATTGCTCTCTGGTGCATGATTTTTAAAAGAGAAATTATTATTTGTTTCTAGTTGTCAAAGTTTGGGCGTTACAGAAAAACGCACAGAAACAAAGAAAAAATTGTTCATTTCCCCTCTACCCCTTGATGGTCTCTATTAACCCATTGATGTAGTTCCTTCTGGCTATGAAAATGTAAATGTAAATATAATCATTGCCTGACAAAATCCAGCAGTGTCCCATTGCACTTAGAATAAAATCCAAACTCCCTGTAAAACCTCACGTTGCCTTTCAGACTACTTATGCTGCGTGTGCCTGACTCTCCCCTACCTGTTTTCTCCCGGCTCACACACTACTTCTCTTCCTTTATTTTCTTTTCTAATACCCCAGCTGCATTGTCCTTAAAGCCTTCGGCACTCTGCCTGAAATGCTCCTCCCCAGATCTCAGGACCAGAGGTTTTTCAATATGTGGGAGGCGATCAAACCGTCAGTTCTTCGGATCAGCCCTACCTTGTCCCTCAGTCTAAACTAGCCCATCTTATATCTTCTTTATGGCACTGTACTACTCTCAGGAATTACCTTGTTTATTCTCGAACATATTCTATGTTTGACATCTGACTGCCTCCCAAATAATACACTCACCTCGTTGCCCTCCATCACTTAAGTGTTCAGAATATTGTCTGGGACACAGCACTTTAGCGACTTAAAAAGTGAGTGGAGAGGGCGTGGACCGCGGTGGGGCCACAGCCCGCCTGGCCTCTGACGCCTCTGGTGGACCCCAGGGGCCTGCCCGAGGGGGTGTCCCGCCCAGGCGCAGAGCTCTGCTCTGACCTGCATCGCGTCCTTGGCCGCGGGCCGGGCCCCGGGCCGGCTACGAATTCTCTGCGCTCAGAGCTGCGGGGGGCTCGCCCACCACCAGACTCAGCGGGGCTGGTTGAGCCAGACCTGTGACCTGTCCCTGGCCTTCTAGTGGCGCCTCCTCAGGTGAGAGCCTCTGTCTTCCTGCTTACAGAGGAGCCCTCCCCACCAGCCAGCCCCTTCCCTGCCTGCCGGCCCCAGGATGGGCGAATTCAGGGAGAAGTCGACAACTACATGTGGCACTACCTGCCTCAAGCCCCTTCTCTTCACTTGCAGCTGCCGCTTCTGGCTGGCTGGACTGGCCGGCAGGGCCCTCAGGCGTGACTGCATCAGCCAGCTGGCCTGGAGCACCTGCCTGGCCACAGCCTGCATCCTGGTGGTGGCCGGCGCTGTTGTCATGGTGACGGGTTTTGGGCTGCTCTGCCGCCTTCAAGGAACAGAGGAACCTGCTACGTCTGTACTGCGTCCTTCTCCTTATCAACTCTCTGCTGGAGATCATTGCAGGAGTCCTAGCCTATGTCTACTATCAGCAGCTGAATGCAGAGCTCAAGGAGAACCTGAGGGACACCATGAAAACGGGGTACCCGCAGCCGGGCCACAAGGGCGTGACCAGCGCTGTGGACAGGTTGTAGCAGGAGTTCTACTGTTGTGGCAGCAACAACTTGCAGGACTGGCAGGACAGTGAGTGGATCCACTTGGGCCAGGAAGGTGGACCCATGGTCCCCGACAGCTGCTGCAAGACCAGCCTCCAACATCTACAGAGTGGAGGGCGGCTGCCTCACCAAGCTGGAGACCCTCATCCAGGAGCACCTGAGGATCAGCGGGGCTGTGGGCCTGGGCATCACCTGTGTGCAGGTGTTTAGTGTGCCGTTCACGAGCTGCCGGTACAGGAGCCTGAAGCTGGAGCACTGTTGCCCGTGTCCTCGGGAGCCAGCCCTCTGTGTGCGCCGTAGCTCCTTGAGATGCGGTGACTACTGACGCTCCTGACAGAAGGCTGCTGCAGTCCAGGATGCGGCTCTGCCCCCTCCCCTACCAGGGAGACTGCGTTCTGGTGCCTGGGGCCCCCACTGTGCCATCACCGGGACCTCTGGGGACCCCATACCCCAGAGGCAGCTTCAAGTGCCTCTAGCTGCACACCAAAGTCCCAAGGCCTAAAGGTCAGCCCCACCTATCTGCTGGGGCGGGGATTAACTAGGGTCCCCCCTCCCACCGCTGTCTTCTTTGGGCTGAAGTCATGGCCTTGGGTTGCTCCCAGGCCTGTGCGATTTGGGCAGAAATGGGCTGGCGCAGGGGGCGCCGAGCAGCAGGTGAGGAGGCCCCAAGTGCCTCCCCCACAGACCCCTCGGGTATTGGGGCCTCCTCCTTAACTGGGGGGCACTCCCCTGGCCAAGCCTCTGCCGCTCCCCCTGCTGCCCTCCCACTGTGCTGACACCATCTGCAGGCTTGCGTTCACTAGTTCTTTGTTGTCACCCCTCCCCCGGAGGCAGGCGCCCCGGGTTATAGTCACTGCGGTGCTCCACGCCTGGGGCTGCTCCTGCTACTTGGCAGGCGCTCAATAAATCGAATTTAAAAAATTTAATTCTGTGGAATTAAAATAAAAAGGAATGGATTTTATTAATGTACTTTCAAGCTGAGAGCATACTATATTAATGGTTTGCAACTGGATGTTGTCACTCAATATGGTGACCACAGTGACTTTCCCCGGGTGGCTCAGTGGTAGGAATCCTCCTGCCAAACAGAAGACCTGGGTTTGATCCCTGGGTTGGGAAGATCCCCTGGAGAAGGAAATGGAAACACACTCCAGTGTTCTTGCCTGGGAAGTCCCATATGGACAGAGGAGCCTGGCAGGCTACAGTCCATAGGGTTGCAAGAGAGTCGGACACGTCTTAGCAACTAAACAACGACTTTTAATGGTAGTGTGGTAGTGCGTTGAATGAATATATCATCATTTTCAACTAAGTCCCTGCTATTGACTAGTTGGGACATTTCTTTCTTATTTGATTTATTTTATTGAAGTATAATTGATTTACAGTGTTGTGTTAATTTCTGCTGTATAGCAAAATGATTCAGTTAGACAATCATATACATTCTTTTTCATATCCTTTTCCATTATGGTTTATCACACGATATTGAATTTAGTACCCGGTAGGACCTTACTGTTTATCCATTTTATATGTAACAGCTTGCATTCGCTAATCCCAAGCTCCCAATCCACCCCTCCCCCACCCCCCTCCCCCCTTTGCCAACCACAGATCTGTTCTCTTTTTGGGGTTGGAGGGCAGACATTTCTGATACTTGTGTTTGTAAGTGATACTATGGCAACCATCCTTGTATGCACAGTTTTGCATCCCTCCATGACCATTTCCCTAGGGTTAATTTCTAGCACTGAAAAATGTGGCATCAAAGGGGGAATCATATTTATCCTCTTGATATATATTGCCAGACTGGCTTGAAGAACAGTTGTATCGTCTCTGAGTTTGCTTTGATGACCCTTAGCATTTGGCCTTCTTAGTGGAATCCTCTGAACACAAAGGAACTGTCACAATCTCCTTACTTAAGGTTGAGGTCACTCAACAAGACAGCTGATGTCTACTGCCTACAGAAACCTCCTTCATTTCCCACCACAGGTACACCTTCAAGCACTGCTGACAGGGCCAGCACGTGATTTGTAGGGATCCTCTAAGCAGTGATGCTTTAAGACTAGAAGTCGCTTCGGCTGGGCTTGAGGAGTTTATCATTCTGGAAACTGATGACAGCCTGCCCCAGCCAGATTCTGTCCCAACTGGATATTCCTCCTTTTGTGTCTAAAACAGGCCCTGGGCTCAGCCAGCCGGCCTGTCGCTGAAGCCTGCCCACACCTGACCAAGTCTTATGTGCCTTTGCTCACCTGCTTCTCTATACTCTCTTCAATCTGCTCCCCCACAGTCTAGGCTACTCCCCCTCCCCGACTTTCTTGGGAGCCCCTCAGGGAGGCCCCTCCAGCCCAAAACTGCTGTCAGTCACTCTGATGACCAACCTCTCCCCTGACATTTCATCTCACTGTGCTGTGTAGACACCTCTGTGCCTGGATAAGTTGAAATCTCCAACTGAGTATTTGCCTCCCTCTGGGAACTGGTCCATGGTGGGGATAGTCAGGCCTGGGGCTGAGCCTTGCCTCTGCTTTCTACTAGCTCTGTGCCTTTGGACAATGTGCCTTTGAATCCTTCTGAGCCTCAGTTTTCCCATCTGTAAAGTGGGATTATAATAGTACCTATCTGAAAAAGTTGCTCTGAGAATCCAATCTGCATAAAGTGCTTCACAGAGTGCCTGACCATGAAACAATTGCTGAAAACAATGAACAAATAGGAACTCATCCTTATTTTGTCTCTACCTCCACAGAGGCTGAACCGGTGATATGCAAAATGTTAAAGGAAACATTTGTGAATGGAATGAACATATATAAGCCTTCCCTGTGTTTGTATTTACCCTTACTAAACAGCATCCAGGGGGACCAGAACCAGCCATCTCAGGATCTAGGGGCAAACCAAGGAAAAAGGAATCTTGTCTTTAGCTGACTTCTCAGTGAGACCTGGATCCAATGTTTCTCCTCCCCACATTATCTGATTTAATCCCTGCATCAACCCTGTAGGGAGACATTTTTATGTCTCTCTGACAACAAAACCTACCCTTTTGGGACCATCTACTGTGTACTAGACCTAGGCAAGACACTTTTTAAAACTGTGATTTCGTTGAAACCCTCACACTATTTTAGTGAGGTGAGGATAGTTATTCCTGAAGATGAAATGAGGTCAGAAAATTTAAGTATACCACCCAAGGACTGACAGGTAGTAAGAGAAGAGAATGAGACTGGATTTGAAAAAAAAAAAAAAGAACCAATACCCCACCTTACCCTTCAAAAAAGCTAGAAATTTCACTAACCACCTGACTTTTTGACATTCTCACAGAACAGAGCTCTGCATTCAGTTGGCGGTTAATAGAAAGGGGACTCCAGCTGTGTGGTGATCTTGGCCCTTCTAACACATGCTTCAAAGGGAGCGGTTTCTATTTCCGGTGGCCATTCGTGATCTCCAGGGAGGCTGCTCCCCACCTCCTCCTCTGCCATCACGATGTTCTTGTTTTTCTCCGGGCCCTATGACTCAGCACACAGCTCCAGATGGCTTCCTGCCTTTCCAGCCTCGTTGGCCGGGGTGCCCAGGTCCTGGTACAGTAAATTAAAACCGAAAATAAGCTACAGCTAAGAACGGAAACACTCTCTTCCCTGCCCTCTAATATGAAGACCGCAGGGCCCACAACTCATGCTGGTTGGTCCCTCTATCGCCTTAGCTTACATTGTTCATCCCTTCTAGCCCCAAGACACCCACATTCCACCCCAGTGCATCCTTGATGCCTTAAAGATGACACCCTGGGGTGAACCCAGGGGCCAGGTTCCGCCACCACCTTGGTTGATTGACCTTAGGCAATTTTCTTTGTGAGCCTCAACGATCAGACAGGGACAGTGATACTGCTTGCCTCTGAGGATTGTGGGGTTAGTGTTGCCAGATAAAATACAGAGCACCCAGTGCTATAGACTAAATCCTTATATCTCACCAAAACTCATTTGCTAAATCCTAATGCCCTACTGATGGTATTAGGAGGTGCGACCTCTGGGAGTTACATAGGTCCCAAGATCAGCAGCTTCATGGATGTCATGAGTCCTGATACGAGACCCCAGGGAGCTCCCTCATCCTTCCTACCATACAGGGACACAGGGAGAAGACAGCCATTTGTGAACCAGAGAAAGGGCTCTCACCAGACGCCAAATCTGCTCGTGCCTTGATGTGGGACTTCTTAGCCTCCAGACGACGAGAAATCAATGTGTGTTTTTTAAGCCACCTGCTCTGTGGTATTTTGTTATAGTAGCACTAAATGCACTAAGACACTCAATTAAAATCAAACTTCAAACAGACAAAGATTTTTTTAAGTATAAGTATGTTCCAAATATTGCATTCAGATTTAACTGGGTAATTTGTAACTTCATTTACTAAATTTAGTAAGTCTGTGTAGAGTGAGGTAACAAATGTGGAAGTTCTCTGTTGCCTAGCAAGAGCTGTATACTTAACAAAGTCTTCACCATGAGGCATATGTGTATCAACCCCTGGACTGCCAGCTTGGTCTGGAGCATAGAACAGATAGATAGTTTTACCATCAGGTGGTGGAGAATTGTACCACCTCAGCCTATGAATTGGGAAACCTGGATCTTGTTTGTCAATTGCCTGTAGTAAAGTAATGGTCAAAATTCTTCAAGCCAGGCTTCAGCAATACGTCAACCGTGAACTTCCAGGTGTTCAAGCTGGTTTTAGAAAAGGCAGAGGAACCAGAGATCAAATTTCCAACATCCACTGGATCATTAAAAAAGCAAGAGAGTTCCAGAAAAACATCTATTTCTGCTTTATTGACTATGCCAAAGCCTATGACTGTATGGATCACGATAAACTGTGGAGATTTCTGAAAGAGATGGAAATACCAGACCACCTGACCTGCCTCTTAAGAAATCTGTATGCAGGTCAGGAAGCAACAGTTAGAACTGGACGTGGACCAACAGATTGGTTCCAAATAGGAAAAGGAGTACGTCAAGGCTGTATATTGTCACCCTGCTTATTTAACTTATATGCAGAGTACATCATGAGAAATGCCAGGCTGAATGAAGCACAAGGTGGAATCAAGATTGCCAGGAGAAATATCAATAACTTCAGATATGCAGATGACACCACCCTTATGGCAGAAAGTGAAGAAGAACTAAAGAGCCTCTTGATGAAAGTGAGAGGAGAGTGAAAAAGTTGGCTTAAACATTCAGAAAACTAAGATCATGGCATCTGGTCCCATCACTTCATGGCAAATAGATGGGAAAACAGTAGAAACAGTGGCTGACTTTATATTTTGGGGCTCCAAAATCACTGCAGATGGTGATTGTGGCCATGAAATTAAAAGATGCTTACTCTTTGAAAGGAAAGTTGTGACCGAACTAGACAGCATATTAAAAAGCAGAGTCATTACTTTGCCAACAAAGATTCATCTAGTCAAGGCTATGGTTTTTCCAGTGGTCATGTATGGATGTGAGAGTTGGACTATAAAGAAAGCTGAGCACCGAAGAATTGATGCTTTTGAACTGCAGTGTTGGAGAAGACTCTTGAGAGTCCCTTGGACTGCAAGGAGATCCAACCAGTCCATCCTAAAGGAGATCAGTCCTGGGTGTTCATTGGAAGGACTGATGTTGAAGCTGAAACTCCAGTACTTGGACCACCTGATGTGAAGAGCTGACTCATTGGAAAAGACCCTGATGCCGGGAAAGATTGAAGGCAGGAGGAGAAGGGGACAACAGAGGATGAGATGGCTGGATGGCATCACCGATTCGATGGACATGAGTTTGAGTAAACTCTGGGAGTTGGTGATGGACAGGGAGGCCTGGCATGCTGCGGTTCATGGGGTTGCAAAGAGTCGGACACAACTGAGCGACTGAACTGAAGTGAACTGGACAGTTCACTCTGGGGCTTCAGTGATTCCATTTTGAGTTCTCCCAAATTCTAGAATGAAAAACTTTGGGACAACAGGTAGCCAGAACTTTTCCTATTGCTGGTTGACAGGCACACGTCTGGACCAAAATCTCCTTTTGACTAAGTGATTGAAGAAGAAAAAAACCCAACATGACTTATAAGTGAATTATGTAACGAAAGATAGCTTTAGCTCAAGAACTCTGCCTAACATAGGAAAACAAAAGGAAACCACTAGTGTACCACACAGACAACTTGTTTATTTAGGGCCTTGGGTGTCTCCTGCCACCAGAACTCTCAGGGAAGGAATTTCTTCTGTTTTGTTCTTAGTGCCTGGCCTAGGCAGCATAGACTGTTTGTTTACCTGAAACCAGTCTAGCTAGTTACATTAAAGAAAAATAAAGGTCTTAATCTGTGAGGAAGGAAGCTTTCTCAGACCAATATCCTCCCTTCCTTGTTTAGGAGATGATATTCATGAACTTAAGGGTATTGTTTCTTTTGGCTTTTAGTTTCGTTTTTACTTTTTTGACTGTACCACATGACTTGTGGGATCTTAGTTCCCTGATCAGGGATCGAACCCAGCCCTTGGCAGTAAGAGCGAGGTGCCCTAATCACCGGACTGCAGGGAATTCCCAGCCCCAAGTTTTTTAGAGCAATTTTTATCACCTCTCAACAAAATCTCCCCTAAACAGTAACCAACTCAAAAGTCCAGTAACTGGGGTCCAAGGCCTGGGTTCCTTGGCCTGCATTCCCCCAAGTTCCTTAAATGTCTGCACCGTGTTTTGTTTTGTTTTTTAAACAGATTTGTCATTGGTTACCAAGACGCTAGTGAATGCCCAGTACCCAGGGAGTATTTGAATGCATGACTGGTTGGCTCCACCAATCAAAGAAGGACAGGTTGACCCCAGGAACTCCTTAGCATTCAGAAAACCATCTTGGAATTCGCCTCTGACAAGCAATCCAAAGGGTGGCCCAAGAATGTTGGGGACTCACCAATTCCTGCAGCTGCATACGCACCCCCTCCTCTCAGCGTCGCCCTTCTTTCATCTCTATCTGACCTGCCACGGTGTCAGCTTTCTACCCCGTAGTTCTCAAAGCTGCTCCTGCATCCATTCCTGTCACCTGCCCAGGCCAGCCTTCCCCATCTCTCCCAAGATTATTGCTTCCAGACTTTGCTCCTCACATCCTTCTTCCCCACTGCCCCAGAGTGATCCTTTCTAAACCAAGAGTCAGCTGCGGTCAGCTTGTCCCATATCTCCCATTCTATTACATTTAGGAAGCCTGACACTCTCACTAAAACGTTTCTTTGTGCAAGATGTGGGGAGACAGGGCTTACACACTCATGACCATTTCTGATTTTGAATACCTGCTTCCACTGAATTTGCTCAGGATAGGAATTAAATACCTTGCACACATACTAGTGCCCTCCAGTCATCTACCTTATCAATATAGACATGGCTTTGGCCCTTTTTCCAATTTCCCACTGCCCCAAACGCCTATCAGTCATTTTTGTGAGCATCAGACTTTTCTGAAGTTTTCTGGATAGAGAAATTTATATGTCAGCAAAACATTGTGTCTTTAATTATGAACTTGAAGTAAATGTGTAATGTGTAACTCTTCATTAAGGGAAATTAAAACATCAGAGATAAAGCTCACAGCATAGAACAAGAAGATGGAGGAACATGTTTTATTGACATCATCCCTGAGTCCCCATCCAGCCCCGGAGTGTTTACCTCTTGAACTTCCTGTTGTGAGATACAAATAAACTCCTACACACGAGGCTACTTGTGAACCAGGTCTTTTGCTCCTTGCAGTAAATATAATTGTATCTGACGTGTTCCTCATCTGGCTCTGAAACTGCCCACTCTTAATGATTTCTAGGCTCTTACCTGTATTTATTTTCCTACCTAGCATTTCAACACTAGCTGAAGATACACTATTTCTTAATAGCTTACAAGTTTTCTGTTTTCCCACAAGAATGTTGGCTCCTGTGAGGAAGGAGCTTGTCTTGCTCCTGTATCCCTAGGGTCGAACACAGTACTGGGCATATAGTAGGTACTCCATATGTCTTTGTCAAATAAATAATAGTAGTAGTGTTAGTCGCTCAGTCATGTCTGACTCTCTGTGACCCCATGGACTGTAGTCCGCCAGGCTCCTCTGTCAATGGAATTCTCCAGGCAAGAATTCTGAAGTGGTAGCCATTCCTTTCTCCAGGGGAATCTTCCCAAACAGGGATCAAACTGGAGCTTCTAAGTGGGTGAATACAAATCCGATCATGTCCCTCCCCATTTAAAGGCTAAACTCCAAACTACTCAAATAGGCAATCCAGGTCATTTCTGCCCTGGACTCTGCCTGCCCCACCTGCCTTATCCCAAATCATACTTTCTGCTGCTGCCTCTGTCTGCACCGTCTGCTGAGGCTTTGCACAGGCTGCTCGCTCATGCACACACACACATTATTGAGACCCTACTCAATGCCAGGTGCTCATTTACGTCTAGGAGAGAACTCAGTGAACCAGACGAGTAAAATCTCTGCTGCTCTGGAATTCAGCAGGCAGGACAGGTGTTGGCCAAGTAGCTACCATGTGCAGTTTTAATAAGATGGGGGTAAGGGAATGATAAGAGCTCCTCAGTCTCTAGGCAGCAAACTTCTATTATTCTTTAAAATCCAACTTAGAGGAAGTTCCAATGTCACTTCCTCTAAGAGGACTTTTCCTTGCCTCTGGCCTGGAGCAGGTGTTTCTGGTGCCCCATAGACACTTACTGGACACCCCAAGCCACAGATGCAGCACATTGTCTTTGCTGTCGCCTTGTGTGTTTCTCTAGCCAGCCTGTGAGCCCTGCCTTACTGATCTCTGTATTTTGCAAGGCCCAAGAGAGGGCTCAGCAAGGAAGATTTTATTGAATTCAGCAACTGACCTGTCCCTCCCGTGGCCTCCCCCTCCTTTGCAGCCCCCTTTCCGTTGCGCAGGTTTCAGGCTATCTTGGTCTCTCGCTACCACGCTCAGCTCCCCAGGCATTTCTTCATCTTGTTTGAATTAAGCCATCCTCTCCCAAGGGAAGCTGTGGGTTGGGGAGGTACCAACTTCCTTTTGGGATAAGCAAAGCTTAGGTAGTCACTCTAAACTCTAACTAATAGTGATTGCTTTTATGCTTTCCCCCCCCTTTATTCCTCAGGCTAAAAAGCCCCTTTTCCCCTTCCTTGTCTTGCATTGTTACCCAACTATACTCTTTCCAGAATATACGAGATTTCTCATGTCTCTGTACCTCTGCACATGCTGTTCCCCTCTGCCAGAAACACTGTTCCCCACCACTCTTTCTTGATGAAAACGACCACACGCTTTGAAGCCTAGCTCACATGTTACCTCTTCAGTATGGCTCTCCCATGTCCCCTCTCCCATGCCCAAGCACAATGAATTGTTCAAGGGTGCTCTATGCTTCCTTGGTTATCACCTCATTCTACAGCATTTTGATAGTTTGCTCATGATACTTTTATTCTCAGACAGCGAACTACTCACCATTTGGATCAGTGACAAGTCTGTGCTCACCCCTCTTTGTCCTTCCAGTGCTCAGCCTAGGGCTGGCACCCCACAAAAGCAAATATTAATAAATGATTGCTGCTTTGGATGGCTGAGGTCTAGGGCAGGGGTGAGAAGGAGCAGCTCTCTCTTCTGGTAACAGCACTTTGATAGGCCCGGGGATCATCTCCCCACTTTTTGCCCATATGGTTTGGGTGAAACTAAGAACAGAACGTACAACCCAAGGCAACCCAACCAGCGCAACTGACCACAGCGGTTGCCCAGTGCTGGTTAGGCAACCCGAGCCTGGGCAAGCAGAGCATGGCAGCAAAACCGAGCACGGATCTTGGGGGAAAGAAAAAGGATATGCTAAAAGCAGAGCCAGTGCCCCTAAAAAGTGTCCCTGAAGTCCAGGATAATCGACAGTCTGACTGCTCATGGTTCTGTGCTTCCAAAGGACCAAAGTGTTTCTACCCTCAAAATCTGCTACTGTTGTGGGAGAAATTAGGTCTGCCTAGAGTTAAATGATGATAACCCACTCCGGTACTCTTGCCTGGAAAATCCCAAGGATGGAGGAGCCTGTTGAGCTGCAGTCCATGGGGTCGCTAAGAGTCGGACTCGACTGAAGCGACTTAGCAGCAGCAGTAGCAGAGTTTAATGAAGCAGGATGAGGATGTGGTCAGAGAGCACACACTTTGGAGTCAGACTGTGGAAGACTGAATTTCAGCCCTGCCACTTGCTAACTGCCCCTTATCTCTGTGACCCTCGGTCTCTTCAGCAGGCCAAAGAGAGTATCAGTTTGAAGGGTCGCTATAACAAGTAGGAAGTGCATGTATATAGCAGTTATTTCATTACTACTATGACTCTGTTATAGTTATTAGTAGGTGGTCTGGTACAATAATCCAGGGTAGAGATGCTAAGGCCAACAAAGAGGTTTAAGCTAGAACATAGAGTGAAAACAGAAGATAGAATAAATATTATCCAGGTGGTGCTATTTGGTGTCATTTATTTGCAAATAACAAAGACCCAACTTTAAAACATGCATAAGCAAAGAGGCAAGTATTAGTCCACGTAGCTGAAAGCGAGAGGTATGTTTTGAGTTTCACAAATGACTGTAAGACTGGGTGTCCCGCTTGCACCCTCTCTCAGCCTCGCTTGTCTCTGGGGTGACCTTATTCTCAGGCAACCAGCAGGCATGCAGAGTCTCTAGTTGCTCCAGAGAGCTAGCAATTCCTGTTGAAAATAAAGCATCTTTTATGCAACATGCGACTATCTTGGAACTGAGGCTCATTGGTTATTGTATTCACCACATTCTTATCCTGGAGCTAGTTAAGGGCAAGAGAAAATGTTCTGATTGGCTAAGCCTGGGCCAGGTGACCAGCCTTAGTGTTGAGTGGGGAGGAGAGAATCTGACTTCTTTCAGTCTGAGAGTGGTGGGGCAGAGGGTCTCCATGGAACACCAGGATCCTGTCATCCAAAGAGCAGGGTATGCTGGGGAAAAAATCCCCAGAACAACAGCTGTGCTCTACTAAAGGGGATTAGTCGGGCCCAAGGAAGGATTAGTCGTGGAAGCCCAGGGAATCAACAGGCTCAAGGCTAACCGGACGGCTTTGAGTTCGCAGCCCCGACTTTGGTCCTTGACTGGCCTCAGGAGCATGACTCAGCAGTCAGGCTGCCACACACGGGGTTTTGCAACCGACCTTTCCTCTCTCGCCAGCCCTGCGCTGGTGTGTCCCTGGGGCTGGACCCAGCTCCCGCCTGGGCCTCTGCCAGTCCCTGGGAGAGGGAGGGTCTCTGGCCTCCGCATGCCAGCTCTCTCATTTCACCCTTCCATCCTCCTTGCCCTGGGGCAAAGTCTGGCAGTTGTTGAGAAAACAGTCAATGGCCACTTTGCCCTTTGGTTGGGAAGCACGTGGCCAGTGATGTGTGGCTTCCCAGCCCCCAGCCAAGCAGGGGAAAAACCAGGATTGCTTTGCAAACACCGGGGCCCCCAGAGAGGAGCTGGGTCCAGTGCTTCTCAGCCTCCGGAGTGATAAATGGGAATAACAATAGCTATTCTGATCAGTCCTCTGTCGGTAAATAGCAGATAAGGTTGCGCTGGGATCACTCCCATGCAGAGCCAGGGCTCCCGCCCTCAGCTGACCTTTCCTGAGCACCTACTGCCTTCCAGACTTGAGTTGTGCAGTGACAAAGAAAAGAAAAATATCTAGTCCCTGCCCCAAGTTGTTCACTAGTTTCTCTAGTGGGGACAGACAGGTAGCTGTCAGCCTTCAGTGTAGAGTCCTTTTATGGAAGGAAGCACAGGGGGCTTGGGGAGAACAGGGGAGGCATAGAGGAGATGGCTGGGGCAACTGGGAGGGGCCAGGCCAGGGGGATGGGGACTGAGCTGGCTCCCGAAGAAGAACTTTTCAGCCGGTTGGAGAAAAGAGGGAAAGGGCATCCCAGGGCAAGCAGCATGTGCAAAAGCAAAAGTTGCTTAGGAAGCTGTTAGTGGAGCCCAGGGCACCGGGAGGGGAGATGGAAAGAGGAAATTGAAGCAACAGATGGGACCACCGTTTAGATGTTCTAAATAGGGGAGGGTAGGTCTGATAGAGAACTCTGGTTCAGGTCATTTCATCAGAAAATTAAACAGAAGCTCTGGCAGAGTAGAAGTCTCCCTTCCATAGGAAATTAACTTAGCAAAGATTTGGGAGCTCCCAGGGAAAGATACAGGGAAGCCTAACTTCCCAGGAAACCCCTTTCCAGGGTCATATCCATTGGCACATCTGGTGCCAGCTTTTATTTCCTGCATTGTCACCCCCTTATATCAAGCTTATTCCTGAGAAGTCACAGCATGGTAGAGGATTGGATGGTAGCAGTAGTCAGGAAGAGAGGCACACAGCCCCTGCCCACCTCAGCTGGCCAGGTCAAGCAGCCAGGCAGATGTCCAGCCAGCAAAACCTGCACATGCTGAAGGGGCCTTTCCGATGGGTGGGGTGGGGCAAATGCATCTTTTTCTGTCCCCTCCTTTTCTCATTTCAAAGTTAACTTGCTGTTTGTCTGCTCCCTCCTCCCAGAGGCCTGAGGAGGGAGGCCTCCAGCAGGGCACACTGGAGGTCCCGAGGAGCAGTGTACACTCCAGAGAGCAGGTTCATCCCAGATCTGGTCATAAACCATAGTCTACTTATTCCAAAAGTCACAGATCAAGTGAAGAAACTGCCAACTACAGTGTGTCTTAAGGCCTAACGTGACAGGGCTTCCTAGTGACCTGGAGTTAGGCCTAACTCTGCAGTTTCACCCCAGAATATGGCAGCTGCCCTCCCATCTTCGGTGTTTTCTGGCTCTGTGAGCGGCTTCTGGGAAGCAGCCCACACACGCCCCTCCACCCTCACTTAGCAAGTGGCACCCACTGGCCTCCCAAGGGAAGACAGAATGGGTGAGATGCCTACAGAGGCCTGGGAAGTGAGTTCGGACTCGTAAGTGGGAATCCCAAAGTCCTAGAAACCCAAAGTTCCACCTGGAGGGGAGGTCTGTGGGCTCCAACTGGGCAGATTCCTCTGTTCCCTGAGACTCCTCACTTGTGGGGAAGGAAGGCCCAAGTGGGCTTCTCTGAACTGCAGGGCCCAGGGCTGAAGTCCTTTTTGTTCTAGTCAGAGGGTGCTGGACAGGGAATCAGGAAAAAGACATCAGGTTTTTGGTTTTCTCCTTTCCAAGTGAGATTGTTCTCTCTAATTAATTAAATTCTGGCTGCATCGAGTCTTAGTGCCCCACGCGCACCCTTCGCTGTGGTGCACAGGCTTCTCTCTAGTTGCAGCGAGGGGACTCAGTAGCCCACCCCCCGGCATGTGGGATCTTAGTTCCCCGGCCAGGGATCAGACCCACATCCCCTGTGTTGGAAGGCAGGTTCTTAACCAGTGGACCAGCAGGGAAGTCCCTCCAAGTGAGATCTTGAGTCAGTCCCAGGCTCTCCAGGACCCTCGTCTGCTCAGCTGCGCACTGACTTGGTCAGTCTGTGTCGTCTCTGAGCTTCCTTCTGGACCTCGTCCAGGGTCCTGAAGCTGCCCCCCCCTTTCTCAGGCCAGCGTGTGTCAGCCAGCAGCTTCCCTAGGCCTTCCTGCTAGAGGCCGGCACCTTCTCAGCGCTGAGCACCTGGACTCCTGAAACAGCAGGCCCAGGATTGAGAAGCAGATAAACTAACAAGAGCCTTTCCTTGATTTCATCTGTGGCCTGGGATCATAAACGCAGTCTTGCCCACACAGGTGCCTGAGTTTGCCAGGCAGGACAGCTTTCATTACCAGCCTGTTGACAGTCTGGTTCTCCCAAGCCAGGCCTATAATCAGGGTTTTTAAAGAAACTAAATGAGTTAGGCAAACTGAGAGGCCCGAGAGTTCCTGTGAGTTCTGCAGGGCTGGGGACAGTCCTGGTGAGGAGAGATAAGGACCGAGGAGGAAAGGAGGGGAGGAGGTGGGGGAGGGGCACAGGAGGACGGGTGGAATCGTTATTACCAGTTAGAATTTTACCAAAACTTTCACATGCGTTTGCTCTGTGATTTAACGATTTCACAGATCTGTAAAATCCTCTCCTTTCCAATGCCTGATTTCAGGAACTGAAAAAGAAGTGAGTTGTTTATTTTTAGTTTTGTCAAGGAAACACATTAAAAAAACAAATATTCATTTAATTGTTTATTCATCTGACAAATATTTATTGAGGGTTGACTGTGTATTTCAGGTTCTGGGATACAGCTGTGAATGAAATGGACAAAACTCCCTGTCCTCCTGGGAAAAGTTAGACAATGGACCAAACCAGGAAATAAATATTAGGTCTGGTGGTGCTAAGTACCATGGAGGAAAAACAGGTCAGGGAAGGGGACCGGGTGTACCACGGATGGGCTGTAACTTTTAATAGAGGTCAGGGAAGCTTTCCTCCTCCGTGTCCAGGAGGACACGTTTGAGTAAAGTTCTGAAGCTGGTGAGGGAATGAGCCTTGTGAGTGGACAGCTGGGTGGATTAGGGATTCCAGGTGGAGAGAATGAAGAACAAAAAGCCTAGCCCTTTCAACCACAAAATAAAAAAAAAATAAAGGAGAGACATAATCTCAGAAAAAAGGCCAAAATTCTTCTTAAGGGAAGACAATTGAAAACCTAACATGGGGATAAATATCACCATGTCACTATGTCTGTATATTTGCCTACATAATATATAGAGGGATCTATAGATATGGATATACATATGTGTTGTTGATATATGTAATATATATATAATATGTATATCATATATGATATAAATATACAATAATCATTGCTATCCTTTTTCTGTCTGTCTTATATGTCCCAAGTCAGTATTTGTCTACAGACTAACATATGGCAATGTACTATTTGTACTTTGTAAGTGAGGAATTTGAGCCTTGGAGAGGAAGATGGCCTTGCCCAGGCCTTGTCACAGCATCTGGTACCCTCAAGGCCAGCAATCCATCTAGACCCAGGGCCTCTAGTCTTCACTGTGAGCCACCCTGGGCTGCTTTGCAGCCACACCTCCTGAGCCCAGCCCCAGGACTCCACAAGTGGTGAATAAAAAAACAGCTTGACCATCTGGTTGAACCTGAGTTTTGTTCATTTTTCTTCCTGAAACTGTGGGCCTAGGAAGCTGGCGAGGCGGGGATGGGAGCTGGCAGGATGAAGGGTGGCCTTGCAGGGCCACAGACTTTGCTTCTATCTGAAATCAGTGGGCAGCTCCTTGGCACTGGGCCTGCTGGAGCCTTTGTGTTGGCATTTGTTCCGATCAGGAAGTCTAGCTATGCTGGCCGGGTGTGGCCTAGGAGACTGCATTGCTTCAAACCACTTCATGGCACTGAGCATATTACAGGCCCCTGTTCAGGGCCTGTCTCCAGGCTGGAGACTTTGTAGGCCATCTCAGTGAAATGAATCCCCTCTACAACAGTGAAAGGGCCACCACTCATTCATACCTTCATTCTGCCAAAATTTGTGGAACACCATTTCACTCCGGAGAGTGTGGTCTGAGCCAGACATTGGGCCCTGAGCTTGTGTTATCATTTAAAGAAATGTGAATGAACTGGTCTAGAAAACCAGAAACAGAATCATGGACACAGAGGACAGACTGGTGTTTGCCAAGGGGGAGGAGTTGGAGAGGGATGGAGTTGGAGGTTGGGGTCAGCAGATGTGAAGCTTTTGTATATAGAATGGATAAATAACAAAGTCCTATCGTATAGCACAGGGAACTATATTCAATCTCCTATGGTAAACTATAATGGAAAAGAATATATATATATGCTCAATGGTACAAAATCCACCTGTCAGTGCAGGAGATGTGGGATCAGTCCCTGGGTCAAGAAGACACCTGGAGGAGGAAATGCCAACTCAGTCCAGTCTTCGTGCCTGGGGAATCCCATCAACAGAGGAGACTGGCAGGCTACAGTCCATGGGGTCGCAAAGGAATAGGACACAACTTTGTGACTAAACAACAACAAAATACATACACACACACATATATGTATATGTGTATATGTGTGTGTGTACGTGCTAAGTCGCCTCAGTCGTGTCCAACTCTGTGACCCTATGGACCGTAGCCTGCAAGGCTCCTCTGTCTGTGGAATTCTCCAGGCAAGAATACTGGAGTGGGACCCTCCTCCAGGGGATCTTCCCGACTCAGGGGTTGAACCCAAGTCTCTTATGTCTCCTGCATCGACAGGTGGGTTTGTTGCTAACGCCACGTGGGAAGACTATGTGTGTGTGTACCTGAATCACTTTGCTCTAGAGCAGTAACTAACACAAAGTTGTATATCCACTGTACTTCAATTAAAAAATAATTTTAAAAAATAATAAAAAAGTATTAAATCAGAGCATGATATAGGGAGAGGTTCTTTGGGGTGAGAGGAGGGGTTTATTCAGATTGGAGGAGACCTGGAGAGGTTTTGAGAGGAAGTTAAGATCAGGGTTGTGTCCTACAAAGCTGGGCCCTTGGAAAGTTTAGGTGGGAAGTGTCCAGGCTTGGGGAATGGCCCGGGCAAAGGTTGGGCAGCCAAATCAGGAAGGGTATGTTTGAAAACCAAGAGCTGACTCTCTGGAATGGGATTCCTCTGTCTCTGTCTGTGTGTGTGTTAGTCACTCAATTGTGTCTGATTTCTTTGCAGCCCCATGGACTGTAGCCCACCAGGCTCCTCTGTCCATGCAGTTCTCCAGTGGGGAATACGGGAGCGGGTTGCCATCCCTTCTCTAGGGGATCTTTCTGACCCAGGGATCGAACCCAGGTGTTCTGCATTGCAGGCAGATTCTTTACCATCTGAGCCACCAGGGGAGCCCTGGGTTTCCCTGTAGGACAGCGGAAAGAGAAGTGGTTAGTGGAGAGAAGCCTGGGAAAGAAGATTCACACTGGTCTCCTTATTCTCTTAACCCTCTGACTGTGTGCTGTCCTGTAAATAAGGCTTCATTGTCCTCACCCCAGCTGTCTTATGGGGAAGTTCGGAAGGTCTAGGGACCCTATAGATTTTGCGCAGAGGAAGGGATTGCTTGCTTTCTCTGGCTTCCCTGCGGCTGTCCTTCGTGTTCCCACACCCCCTGTCCAGCCTCTGTTCTGCTGGGCACGCGGGGCCTGGCTTTCAGTGGTGTGCTCAGGGCTGGTCCCAGCCACAGCTCACCAGGCCCCTGCGGGCTCCTGGAGGTCAGAGGTGTGTCCCGCTCGTTTGCATGCCTGGGGCTCACACATGGCATGCACCTGAGATGGGTGGACAGAGCCGTGGGGTCAGCCTCACCCCGGTCTGAGTCCCCAGGCAGGCACAAGTTGCATGTGACCCTCAGGGACCCCCTTCCAGCTCTGAGCCTCAGTTTCCTCGTTGGTGAAATGGGAGCGATAACAGGGTGAGCCTTGGTGGGCAGTGGTCAGTGAGGCCTCCAGGCTGACCCATCCCAGTGAGTCTTCCAGGACGGGCTGTGGTCACCGGTCTACACCAGGGCCCTCTCCACCTTTCCCAGGAGATCCAAGGGCCACAAAGGCTGCTGAGGGTCCAACTCTCAGGGTAGTGAGGGCAGGAGAGAGTCCCACCTGACGGTCACTCCAATCATTCTGTTTGTTTACTCAGTCATTTACTCACTCACTTACTCATTCCTTCAACAGATGTCTACTGAGCACCTTCAAAACACCTAACACAGCCCTGGGTGCTTTGCTTATGCAAAATGAGTGAGATAAGTTTTCCAATCTCAAGAGGTAATTAAAACAAGCCCGTAGTATATAATTATGAATCCCCTGAATGGAGCAGGCGGTGGTCTTTTGAGTCGAGAGAGAGGAAAAGACACAGAGACTGGAGGGCCTCCCAGAGGTGGTGGCCTGCGGAGCCCAGATGGGTGTGGGAGAAGGCGGCATTCCAGTAAACTGCCCCATGAGCAAAGGTGGAGAGGAAGGAACACCTGTGGCAACCAGACCGGCTCGGCTGGAGGGCACAGGTGGGATCTGGCTAGACAGGTGGCCGGGGTTGGGCAGCAACAGGCTGGGAGTCTGAAGACTTCCTGCAGCCTGGGATTCCAGGCTGTTGACAGGTGGAGGCTGTGACACCACTGAACTCGCAGGGTCCTGGAAGGTGGTTTGGTGGGAGGGCTCTTGCCCCACTGGACGGAGACAGGTAGGAAGAACACTGTGTATTTGGGGGAGCCTCTGCCTCAGTTCACTGTGTGACCCCAAGTAGGTCACCATGTTTCTTAGAGCCTTGGTTTCTAAACGTGTAAAATTGGGACAACTGGGCCAGATGATTTCAGTTGCCTTTCCAGCTCTAAATGCTCTGAGTGTTGATTCCAGACACGCGCTGCTGCAGAACTACCCATTCAGTTTCGTGGCAATCACTGTCTTCACCAGCCAGCCACATGGCTGGCCTGGGCAGCCATGTTTGCGCCACATGAGCCCGCCCACCCGTCAAGCTAATTGGACCAGAGTCCAAAAGAGTCTTGACCCTCAAGAAACGTATTCCATAACAATTAGATTGATCCTTTGGAGAGTTTAAACCAATTAGATCAATTGATAGATCAATTAGATAGAGTTAGTCTACAGCTGCAATATTCTAGGAAAAAGGATAACTAATATTTGCTGCACATTTGTTCTTCTGCACACTTTATTTCATTCTCACATCACCCTGTAAAGTAGTATCCCCATTTTACAGATGGGGAAACTGAGTTCCAGTGAAATCCCGTATTTGTCATGTTCTGGCATGCAGCTGGTTGAGATACCTTCCAGTTTTCTAGGAAAAAAACATATTTTTCATCATACATATATTGAAAATTTAAGGTATTTGTAGAAGAAACCATTTCATTTTGTTCATGTAAATGTGATAAATTTTATAATGAAATTCCAGTAAAAATTCCAAATAAGTTGTATTTACTCCAAAATAGAGCATTTCTTGGAACTGGCACAAAAGTTGAAGAATGTAAGAAATAAATCTAACATGAGTTTTGCATACTGAGAAGGATTTCCACTGAGACCTTATGATCATATGCTGTAAGGTCTATGTGTTATTTTAAATCTTCAGTATGGATCTCTAATCAATAATATAAACACACCAGCTATATTAGTGGGGAGGAGAGAAGAAAGGATACAGATACAGAATTTGTCTACATTGGTGCTATCTTTCTGTATTGTTCATCCATTGGCAGGGGCAGTAATAAAGTTCAGTAGAGAGGATGTGACCTGGGTCTTTATCATTTCATGCCCTATCTCCCCAGGGCATAAAGCAGAGCTGGACACGAGCTTGAAGCAGGAAGCAAAAACCTGAAGACAATGAGGGTCTTCCAGGGACGGTGGAGCACGTGATCAGAGAAGCTGCCCCAAGCATGGAGCCACAGAAAGATGTAGAAAGAAATCTTTGGTTCCCCTGAGCCCAGCATGTTTCCTACAGTCCGAGACTGTGAGATTGCTCTGTATCTTGTTGACTGGCTTACTTTTATGCGAACTTTTCCAAGTAAAATTCTATTCCTAGCAACCAGACAATTCCCGATGGAATTCCTGATTATGTCCTATTAATAAATGATTCGAGGTATGAATCCACTCCATTAACTTGACCGTGCAAGAAATTTTGCCTTATTTTATGTCCATAAAGTCTAATTAAATCTGACCTGCATCCACATTCTTGCCAAGGTGACTGGAAATTTGGTCTTAGTAGTTATTGGGGTGAGGGGACCCCTCTGGTTTAGGGCAGCCCACTATGGTAGCTGTCCACTGAAATGGGTCTTCCAGGCATCCTTCCAGCCACAGGTCTGTTGATCTTCCCCATGTCCTTCCTGTGCACCCTGATAGAAGGCATCCTTGCTACTACCATGCCAGGGGCTGGCCTCCCTAAATTAAATGTTCCCCTCCAAGCCACCTCCCCTGACGCAGCCAGCCTCTGCCCCATCCCCCTGGGGAATCTTCCATCTCATTGCACTCAGAGGCACTTGGCTCTCTCTTCTCTGAAGGATAATAACCTCAAATTCAGGCCTTTTTTAAGATTTGAACTTATTTAGTTTTTGGATGTGGAGTTGTTTTTTTTGTCTTTATTGAATTGTTACAATTCTGCTTCTGTTTTGTTTTGGTTTTTTTAGCTGTGAGGTATGTGGAACCCCAGTACCCCGACCAGGGATCCAACCTGCACCCCCTGCATTGGGAGGGGATGTCTCAACCACTGGACCACCAGGGAAGTCCCAAGTTCAGGGTTTTTGAAACACAAACCCCAAGGAGGCAGATTGCCACTGAGCATTTTCTATTTATAGCATGAGGCTACCTGTTTGTCCTGGAAAAAGGAAGCGTGAACATAGGAGCACAGAACAGGAAGTACTGCCACGATCAGCGTGTCTTCCCGATAGCGTGGTACCCGTGCCTCTGTTGACCTTCCTTCTCCAGGAGGGCCCTGAGGCCACTGTACCCAGGCCCTACACTGACATCTGTGTTGGTTCTGGAATTCCTGCCTGGAGCACAGACCTACTGGCTCAGAGCAGTGAGGGAGAGGGAGGTGGCAGCTGTATCCCAGCCTCCGGCCGTCTCCTAGAGAGGAGGATGCTGTGGCCACTGTGATCAGCGTGAGGACCCTGTAGGCATTCAGAGGTTGCTGCTTCCTCAGGCACGCTTCCCAGAGTCATCCTTCCTAGCCCAGGCCGCTGCCATTGCTCCTAGATTTTTTCTTGGAGTAACTTAAGGTTTAATTTTATTGAATATGAAAAGTCATTTTCCATGAGCTCCCATCTGACTTCTTTTCCTTGTTTGAAACCCTTGGCCTTGGGAAAAATTCCAAACTCATCAGTGTAGCTTGCAAACTCCTGTGTTATCTGGTCTTTGCTCACCTTTCCAGTCTCAGTCTTCATCTCTGCCTTCTTCACATTAGCTCTACCCTCTGGGATCAACTGCATTCTTTCCCTCTCTTCCCTGGGTCCTCTGCCTGGAACAGTCTGCAGCAGTGTCATTGGCTGGTCCTCGAACCATGCTGTACTGTCAGGGAGCATGGGGAACACTGACCCTAAAGACCCTAGGCCTGGCTTCAAATGCCGGCTCCATGCTGGCTGGATACGTGACCTTTTATTTGCTGAGCCTCAAGTGTCTCATCTAGAAATTGGGCATCATTATGCCACCTTCATGGGGCTGAGGTGAGGATTCAGTGAAGAAATAGATATAAAATACAGGATGGCTAGAAAACCTGCCCTTCTACGACGTGCTTGGTGAATCAAGCCTTCTCTCATTTCTTTGACTGACGTCCCTTCTTTGCACTCCACCTCCCACTGAATGGAAGCAGAATGTGGTTTACTGAGCTTAACTAGTGACTGACGACACGAATCTTGGCCAGGAATTTGAGTAATAAACTGAAAAAAATGAAAGCAACAGCCATCATCTATTGGCACTTATGTTGAGCCAGACCCCAGCCCTGTGGGCAGTGCTAAAAGACATCACCTCATTTAATTCACAGATCCTGCAGTGGGAGAGTTTCTATTTAGCTGTTTTTATGGAAAACAAAACAGAGGCTCAGAGAGTCTGTGATTTATCCAATGTCCCAAGCTTGTAAGTGGCACAGTCCAACTGGAACTGAGTTTGAACCCAAAGACTCTGCAGGTAAACACATCCACACACATATACACATGTATGCATGCCTGCACTCACATCCAGAAACATACACACCCATATTTACACACACAGGTTGTGTAATTCATTTCCTAGCATCACCAGGCAATTAACTCAAATCTCAGTGGACACCGATTGGGCATCCTACAATTTAACTCAATTCAGACACTGTCTACTGAAAGCGTTGCATCCTGTAGATTAAGGGCTCAGTCCTCTAAGACTGTCCTGTCTTCTGTTCAGATGCCGATCACAAGTCCAGGTTGTCTGCTGAGCATCTGATCTGTCAACTATGAGTCAGAAGCCATCACCTTCTTCTTGAGGTTGAATTACTTTGCTAGAGCAGCTCACAGAAGTCAGGAAAACATTGTGTTTCCTAAATCACCAGATGATTAGGAAAGGATATAACTCAGGGACAGCTAGATGGAGGAGAGGCATTGGGCAAGGCATGGGGAGAGGAGCTTCTCCCCGCCCCCGTTACCCCTGCCACAGGAGCACCCCACTCTACCGGTACCTCCCCGTTCTCCAACCTGATGTTCTCCAAACCCCATCCTCTTCAAGGCTCAATAAATAAGTGAAAAAGCAGAAAGAAAATCCAACCCTCTAATCCTGGTTGGTTCCCTGGTAACCAGCCGGCATCCTCAGGCACACTTAGGTGTGGTTGAAAGTGGTTTGCTATGAATATCCAGAGACAGCTTTATCGTTCCTATCACTTAGGAGCTCTGTGCCAGAAACTGGGATGAAGAACATATATATATATATATATATATATATATTTTACTATAAAGCACAATATTGCACACATATACACACCCATACACACATAAGGAAGGGTACTTATGTACCGGGAATATATTATGGGGGGTGGGACCTCCAGCTGACTTGCAGAAAGGCATATGACACGAAGAGTGAAGGGGACAAATGACACGGCTCCAGTTTCAAACACGGAGGGGCGAGTAGGCGGAATTTGGGATCCCAGCCTCTCCCCTCACTTTGCTTCACCGACACTGTGGTTTCATTGGGGTTTAAGGGCTTCTGTCTCTCCTGAAATATTCTTCCTCCTCACAGCAGTGCAGATAGATGACCAGGGCCGGCAGAGACGTGTTCACTTGGGGGCAGGGGTGACTGGGGGAGACTGGCCCCTTGGCCCAGAGCCCCCCAAACCTTCACCTTACCTGGTTCCAGCAACACAGACACACTGACAGGTGGGCAGAATATTCCTCTGATTTCTCCAACTTTCTGATGCTATGTTGATTGCATAGGCATTTCTCATTTCTGTAGATGGTGATACACATGTCAGTTTTGTAACTTTTGATTTGCTTTTTCAAAAGAGAAAAATGTTTAAATAATGTCTGTGAATGCCTGTCAACATTTTAGCATTTCAGCAATGTCCTCATTTTAGAAGTGACTAGTCTTGTACCCAACAGGCTGGCCCATCTGCAGTGTTACTCATCCATCCATTCATTCATTTAAAAAATGTTTATGGAGCACTTACCATCAGCTGGTCACTGTGATAACAATTATGAACCAAAACAGACAAGGTTCTTGAATCCAAGGAGACATGGGAGGATGTGGAAGTCAAGTTAGCAAACAAAGGAATAAGCAAAATAATTTTAGGTCCTAGGGTGTTTTATAGACACAATTCCAGAGATTCTGTGATACTCAGAATAATTGAGAGCAGGGACTCGAACAGATACTCGTGGGCCACTGTTCATAGCAGCATCCTTCACGTAGCCAAAAGGTGGAAATAACCCAAGTTTCCATCAACAGACACATGAACAAACAAAATGTGGAATGGGCATACAGTGAAATATTGTTCAGCCTCAGAAAGGAAGGACATTCTGATTCATGCTACAACACGAATGAACCTTGAAAACTTGACGCTAAATGAAATAAGCCAGACACAAAAGGACAAATGTCACATGATTCCACTTATATGAGTTACTTAGAATAGGCAAATTTATAGAAAGAGAAATTAGAATAGAGGTTACTAGGGGCTGGAAGAAGAAGCGGGATGAAAAAATATTGTTTAATGGGTACAGAGTTCCTTTTCAAGATGATGAAAGTTCCATCTGCAGATGGTTGGTGGTGATGGTCACACAGCATCGTGAATGTAACTAATGCTACTAAAACATACACTTAAAAATGGTTGACGTGGTAACTTTTATGGCACGCATATTTTGTGTGCTAGTAACTTTTATGGCATGCATATTTTGTGTGCCTATGTGCTAAGTTGCTTCAGTCGTGTCTGACTCTTTGCAACCCCATGGACTGTAGCCCTCCGGGTTCCTCTGTCCATGGGATTCTCCTGTCAAGAATACCGGAGTGGGTTTTCATTTCCTTCTCCAGGGGATTTTCCCAACCCAGGGATCGAACCCTTGTCTCATAAGTCTCCTGCATTGGCAGGTGGGTTCTTTACCACGAGTGCCATTTGGGAAGTATGCATATTTTACCATAGTAAAAAAATATTGACTTTTTTTTTTTTTTTAAAAAAAGTTATATGATACAAAGAGAGGTCTAATTTACCTAAGCAGTTTGGAGAAGGCCTTTCTGAAGAAAGAACTTTTGTTCAGAGTGGAGGCGAAAACAGGATACAGTCAACTTGGCCAGACCATGGTAAGCAAGGAGACTGAGGTTAGGTGGACCGGGGGAGGGCAGCGCCACATGGGACCTCGTAAGCTGGGGTGTGTGAAAGTCACTCAGTCCTGTCCGACTCTTTTCGATCCCATGGACTATACAGTCCATGGAACTCTCCAGGCCAGAATACTGGATTGGGTAGCCATTCCCTTTTCCAGAGGATCTTCCCAGGTCAGGGATCAGACCCAGGTCTCCTGCACTGCAGGTGGACTCTCTACCAGCTGAGCCACCAGGGAAATCTGAGCTGGGGTCGGGAGTGTAACTTTTATTTCAGGAGCTGTGGGAAACTACAAATGCGTTGCAGTCATTTGCATAAAGTGATGCATTTTGTACATTTAAAGGATCTCTCGGGGTTCTGTGCAGCACCCCGACGGCCAGGAGATGCTGAGGGCTCAGTGGAGAAGTGACAAAGTGAGGTCTGTCTCCTGACCCTTGACCTCCTCTCCCTGACTGTTGCCGTGCTCTGGGGCCTGTGGGCCACATGTTGGGAAAGGAAGATGAGGAAATGTGGGTGTTGAAATCTACTGGTGCTTCTCTCAGTGGCAAAAGGCTCCTCACTCTGGGGGCCTGGACCTGGCCCACGTGGGCCCTCTCTAAGCCTGATTCACCCAGCTTGCCAGAGAAGGGAAAGGCATAGTGATCCGATGGCAGAGCCAAGAACAGGCAGGCAGTGGCTTACGAGAGTATGGGCCTGAGCATCTGGGAGGGCTGGCTTGACCCCGGTTCTGACCCCAGCTGCATGGCTTGGGCAGATGAGTTCAGCCCCCTCAGCCTCAGTTTCCTCATCTGTAAAAGCATGACAATAACCATACTTACATTACAAGGTGATTGCAAAGATTCAGTTAAGACAATGCGTTAAGCTCTCAACGATGCCTAGCACAGGGTGAAGAGTCAGTAAAGACCATCATCCTTCACATCATTATTTGGCTACTGTGGGTCTAAAACATCTATTCAACCAACTCTGGGTACATCAGGACCATGAGACACCTCCTTAAAAAGATGATAAATTAAATCCCTTTGACTAACAGGGTTGGTTACTTCTTACACTCTGCGAGCATCTCAGGAGCAGAGTCTGAATCTTTCTTCACTATTTTTCCGCCTTTGGGCCACACAGTAGGTTGGCCATCTGTGTCCCTTAACACCTGAAGCTGCATGTCCAGTGCCTGCTAGACATGCTTCATTAAGGCAAGAACACCGCTCCCCTTGGTGTCACTGTGTTGACTGGGCACTGGTTAAGAATCTGGACTTCATGTACAGATCCTAAATAGCTGAAAGGAAGATCTTGAAGAGACACGTGCACGCTCATGTTCATAGCAGTGTTATTCACAATTGCCAAAAGGTGTAAATAATGCAAGTGTCCACTTGTGGATGAATGGATAAACACAATGTGGTATATACATACAATAGAATATTATTCAGCTATGAAAAACAAAGATTTTGCAATCCGTGTTATAACATGGGTGAACCTTGAAGGCATTATGCTCAAGTGAAATAAGCCAGTCACAGAAAGACAAATACTGTGTGATTCTACTTCTGTGTAGTACTTAGACTAGGTGAAATCCCAGGGAGAGAAAGTGCAGAGGTGGCTGCCAAGGTGCAAGGGGCGGAAGTGGGGAGTGGTTTAATGAACACAGTTTCAGCTTTAAAACGGAAAAGAGGAACTTCTGCCACTACTGAGCCTGCTCACTCTAGAGCCCGTGTGCCACAGCTGAAACCTGACAAGGCCAAATAAATAAATAAGTATTTTAAAAATTATTAAAAAGAAAAGCATTAGTAAGTTGGACTTCATAAAAAAATTTAAGAAGCTGAAAATAATTATGGAGATGGATGATCGTGGTGATTATATAATATTATGAATATATTTAATATGACTGAACTGTACACTTAAAAATGGCAAGATAGTAAATTTTATGAGCATTTCACCAAAATAAAAGCATTTTGAAAAAGAAAAGTAAGCAGTATCATGTGTTTTCTGTTATCAAACCCCCAGTGGCCTGTCTTTTTACTTAGGGCAAAAATAAAGTCCTCACAGAGGCCTTCACGGCTCACGTAACTGGCACTGATACCCTGTGACCTTGACCCCTACCACCTTCCTTCTGGCCCTCAGCTCTAGCCTCTCTGCACTTCCTGCAGTTCTCTGAACATGCTCAGCAAGCTCCTGCCCCAGGGCCTTTGCACTTGTACTCCCAGAACCCTCTTCCTGCTGATATCTCTATAGTGTGCGCCCTCCACTTTTTCAGATTTCAACTCATGGGCCGTCTTACCAGTGAGGCCTTTCTGCCTCCCTTATGAAGAGAAATGTCCCTCCGGCAACCACCGTTCCCCCTCAATGGCCTTCACCTTGTTATATTTTTCGCCATAGCATTTATTACCACCTGGCATGCTATATATCTCACTTATTAATCCTCATTATCATCAATACTCTTCCCCCCATGAAATGTCAGCTCCGTGAGAGCCAGGATGCTTCATGACTTACTGTCCTCTCAGAGCCCATCTCAGGGACATGGTGGGTCCTCAGTACCTATGTGCCCAATGAGTAAATGAATGAACTCAGTATGCCCACCTGCAGAGGTGGTGACTTGCAGGGGCTGTCAAGCCGTAAAAGTCTAAAATGACTGAGATTCACTGTGTTGTATCTTTCTTAGAAGAAAGAGCATCACTGTCTTAGTTACTGCAAGCTAACCATTCCTTGAGAGTTTACTGGATAATCCCATGGCCCAGTCCAACCTGAAGAATGAGACTGACTGGGTTCCCCTCCCACTGCCCCCACTATTTCTGCAGTAACCTCTCCCAGACTCTGTGGAAAACCAGCCCCTCTAACTGGCACCTTTACTAAAAGGGATGCTGGGTGTCTATGGTACTAGGGTGGACTCCTAGGTCCTCTGGAGTAAGATAGGGGAAATGCAAATACTCCTCCTTGGGGGCCTGAGTTTGCTGGAGACATGCAGCAGAACACACAGCAAATTCTTTACAGGCAGAGCACGGGCCTCCCTCCCGACTCTCTTCACTCAAGCTAGGACTTCTTCCTGAGCACCGTGGCAAGCCTGCCCTGGTCACGGCGTCTGGCAACTTGTCCCCGCATCCCTAGCCTTCTCTGCGCGTTGCCATGGAAATGGGTCCCCGGCTCTCCAGAAAGACATATTCCAGCGGCATTCCCTGGCACCTCCGAGGGCCCCACGACAGGCGCACCCACGGGCACGGTGACCTGGTGCAACGCTCTAGCCGCCCGCCGACACCACCAGCACGAGGAGAGAGTCACACGGCGGGGACTTAAGACTCACATGGGCGGCTCATGTAGCTCATGTTCAAAGAAGAGGGGAAATAAGCTGGCTTCACAAATGCGATAATCTTTGCGGGAATCTCTCGCTCTCTCCCCCTTGCATTCAGTCTAGAGGTAAAACCAGAAGAGGAGCGTTTTGCTCTAAGGAAAATGAAATTGTGGTTCTAGGCCTCCTCAGTGAGGCGGGGGGAGGCTAATGCCGTGAATGCCTCACCCTACTTGAGAGTGACTGTGACTGCTGTTCCCTGGCAGGGTGCCCGCCTGTAAGAAGGGTGGGTCCACCTCCCTTGGGGCTGAGGACCCACACACGGGTCTCAGCCGCCTTTGGTTTCACACCACCTAGCAGAGAGTCGTGGAGGAAGCCTCCGCTACTGGAGCACGTGGGGTCATTCATGGGGAAAGCGCTCACAGATGAGATCAGCATGTGCACATTCAGCTCAAGCACACACTTCACACACACACACACACATGTGTGTGCACATACGATCCCTACACCTACTGCGATCATTTCATGCACTGCACACACAATGTGTATCCATGTACAGACACCCGGCCCGGCACGCTCTCCACAGGCACAAACAGAACTCTCTACAAGCGCCTTCTTCTGCTCTACCAAGTACACATGTGCTTATGGAACACTCTGATGGAACATCGATTCACAGGAATGGGATCCGTGCTACCGCAAAATGGCCAACTCCTCCACCCACGCTGGATCTACAGAGGTGGGGGACAAAATTCTAGCTTTGTAACCCTGAGCCCAATACCTATTTGAGGGGATAAAAGTGTTGAGACTGAATAGGTTGAGAGGAAAGACCCTCCTGGCAAATGCTCTGATATTTTCTCTTGGCCCAGCCTCAAAGCAGGAAATGGGGGTGGGGGGAGTACTTCCTTCCCATCTGACGCCTTCAGAGGACTACTTGGAGAGCTTGGTCTTTGCCCCTTGAATTTGCAGGAACACACAGGGCTGGTGTTTGCCCTCCATCTAAGAGGTCAGGGCCGAGAAGAGGCTGGGGTGAAGAAAAAGCAGAGGAGTGCCGAGCTGGGAATGGCCAGCCGTTTGGTGAGGCAGAGAATCTAGATGCGGGCATCATGCAGAAGCGGCGGCTGACCGGAGTCTTTATCCAAAATGGCCACCTAGGCGCAACGACACCAAAGATGAATCTGCAAGATGTGAATTGAGTGCTGAAGAATTGATGCTTCCAAACTGTGGTGCTGGAGAAGACTCTTGAGAGTCCCTTGGACTGCGAGGAGATGCAACCAGCCCATCCTACAGGAAGTCAACTCTGAATATTCACTGGAATATAAACTGATGCTGAAGCTGAAACTCCAATACTTTGGCCACCTGATGCAAAGTGCTGACTCATTGGAAAAGATCCTGATGCTGGGAAACATTGAGGGCAGAAGAAGAAGGGGGTGACAGAGGGTGAGATGGTTGGATGGCATCATCGACTCAGTGGGCATGAGTTTGAGCGAACTCCAGACACAGTGAAGGATATGGAGGCCTGGAGTGCTGCTGCAGCCTATAGGGGCGCGGAGTCAGACCCAACTGAGTGACTGAACGACAACAACGAGATGTGAGACCCACAAGATAGGAGAGAAAGAGTCAGGCTTAACCCTCTGCCAAAGCCAAGGAAGACCAAATCCAGAGACCATGGGGACCAGGCACCATGGAGAGATGAGCACTCCTGAGCTCCACCCTCCATTTACCCTGAGGAACCAAAGGAGACCAGCGCAAGGGTCCTAAGCAGGTGGCAACTTGCTGGGAGGAAACACATCTTCACTTTAAATAAAGTTTGGAGTCCCTTCAATTACCTGGACTAGAAATTTTAATTATGGAATTGAGACTATTCTTGGGAATATAAGTGTCTGGGGAAAGTTTTGTTGTTACACAAGATAAGTGACCAAAGAAGTGATGGCTAAATTTCCAGCTCTCAAAGATCTTATCCAAGGTGGCAAGGAGTCAAGCTAAGTTTACAAGCTAAGTTTACACGAGAAAAAATGAAGTTCCTGAGTTGGTGCCCTGTACCAAAAGAGTTGTGTTTTTCTACCAAGAACTGCACCTCCATAGAGAGTCAGCAATAAAGATCCAGCGATGAGCTTTCTGTATCCAACCCACACTCCCACCAACACACATGCTGTCTCTCTGTGACTTTGGGCCATGCCATAATTTGATTTCTTCACTTACCCCCTGTCCCTCCTCCAGTGCATACACAGACTCATTCAACATTAACACTATGGTTTTGCTGCAAACCAGCCACAGTGAACGTAGCAAAGAGCATTTCAGCAACCTTTACCAAAATAAACATTCTTTTTCCTTTTAGGTTCAAAGATGACACAGGAAAAACAGTGAGTTGAGACCCTGGATGATGATGTTTTCTATTTTAACATTTTACGTCTTTGACCAAAAAATGTCGTAGTGTGACCTTAGGCCAGATATTAGGTTTAACCATGGAAATTGCAAACATCTGCAAAAATATTTCATATGTTTTGACCTAATATTCTATCTTTTTGATATTTGAAAATTGAAATCTCAAATTCCTTTGAGATTCTGTGTATCAAATGAGAATAATAATTCATACGTAAAGGATGGTTTGTGCAAATGTATGATAAATACTGGGACCTAGGTTGGTAGCCAAATTCACCAGTTTTCAAATGCATCTTTGACACAGATTGTTGGAAACAAGGTGTCCTGCTACCCAAAGCTGTGGCTTGGTCTTCTGATGTGTTGCTCACCCAAGTCCCTGGGAGGGAAAAGGCCTTTAGCGTCCCTCTATTTTGCTTTCCTTTTTCAAAAGGGCTCTTTCTTATCCTCTGGCCTTTCATTTTTATAGCCTCTGATTCTTGTCTAAGGGATGGAGTTGCCACCCCTCCCTTCTGAAGATATCACTGCTGTTGTTCATCTTCTTGCTCCTTGAGAGTTTTCTTCTGCCCTTAGCATCATCTCTGTCACCTTTAGGTCCCTTTTCTTTTTGATTCACTCCAGAGGCTTTGACTGCTGTTCACTGTTAAGAACTGAAAAGCTGTTTGCAAGCTCATCCGTGAGGCTTGTTGATTGGTGAGTTTCGCTATTGTGCAAAAAAGTGGTGAGTTGGTTTTGCTCTTAGGCTAGTTAGTGTCCCTAGAAAGAAGTCCTTCACCCTCTTACCTGATACCCAGGATGGATACCTGTATTCAATGTGGAGACTTTCATTTAATATCTCTGTAAAATAGTTTTTTTGCACCTGTCTTGAGCTGTAGGAGGGTCTCTCCAATTCATCTTACCCCAAAGAAAAGCATTAGATTTTTACTGTTTGCATTTGCCAGCTGAGGGAGGAAATGGTGCTGGTGCTGGTGTGGTGGTGACATTGGTGACGACGGAGATGATGGTATTTGCTCTCTCCTACTTCCTGAACTCTTCCTATTACTTTCAGCCCTACTTACTACAGCTTCAAGCTACCTACTACCCAGTTCCTGAGATGCTCTGGGGTCCTCTGGCTTCTCTTTTGTAGGCCTAGGTTAAAGCTTTCTCTGGTTGGCAAAGCAGATTACTATTTACTGTATAGTTTTCCCTTTTCATAAAATTAATTGATATATCTGAGTTCTTATTTTTTTGGTAAACTTACACCTTTTATATTCCTTTGTCATTTTAGTGGTATTTGAGGGAGAAGCAGATACAAATGAATAGATTTGATCTTCATGTTAAGATGAAAGTTCCCCCCTGCTCTTTTATAAACCTAAATTTTGCTTCTTTTCATCTTATCTTCTGCCCCCCCCATTGTCTTATTTTATTTTCAGTATGAAGAATAGGTTCCATTCAGAGGCATGTTGAATAGTCCAAAATGCATAAGAGCTTGTCTCTATACCATATGAAATCAGACACCAGGGGCCTGGATTTCTCAAGGAATAAAATAGCCCTGGGCCACTTCAAATTTTTCAGTATCTCTGAGTCATTTTTTTAAAAAAGAAGATATGCTGAAACAAAATTTAGGAAACTTGGGGTATACTTTAAACATTTGCATTTGTCAAACTCATGCTTTCAATACTGAAACAAATTACAAAGTAGTATCATTATGCTATTCACAAGATAATTGCAGGATTTATTAAATATATTAACTCACTACACACAGACGGAATGCTACAGAAATTAGATACAAGCTTAAAAGTCTGCAATGAGTATCTCCTTTGAATTCTATCTCAACTCAGAGGTAATTTCAGCCTTCTAGCCCTTAGGACTTCCATGAATATGGTGGCTGTGGTGTATGCTCCCATCTACCCTGCGTCCTTACCTTCAGCCAACTCTCACGCCCCGGTGGTGAGATGGTCCCCAGAACATCTGCTGGGTAGCTCCCACCCAAGGCAGCAGAGTGGCAGGAGGGATGAGCAAATACTTGTCCCTGTGCAACAGGCAGGCCAGGCTTCTGTAGCAGCGCCACGGGGCATCCCGCTCCTGGCTCTCCTCACAGGCTTGGGTCTTACACACGGTGGGTGCTTTAGGGAAGGATGTTTCCTGGGCCCTGACAGTGGAAAAGGAGTTAACAGACCAACAGGGAATCCCCTTTTAAGATTCTTAGGTTACCCAGACTCTACTCGAGAAGGGCTTGGAACTTCGGTGGATTCCTCTCTTTTCAGTCCATCCTAACATTTAAAGAAATGGTATATAAAATAAAAAAAAATACCCCTCATTTTACTACTCTCCAACCAAGTAAATAATCTAGAATTTACCCCATGTTTTCTACAGATGACGTGATTATATAGATGCACACGCACGCACACACACACACACACACATGTCTTAAATAGAAGACTGGGTCAGAAACCAGACAGAGCTGGATTCAAATTCTGTCTTTTACCCTTACCAAACACATGACTTTGATGATATGACAACTTCTCTGAACTCCAGTTTCTCATCTGTACAAAAGAGATAATAGCATCAACTTCACAAGATCATCTCAGAATATATTAACGTGACATAATACATGGGAAATGTTGATCACTATGACTGCCACAAAATGCTTGCTCAATAAACAATAGGCAAAGTTACTGTCATTGATTATTTAATTCAATAAACATTTATTAAACCCAGACAGGCTTCCCTGGTAGCTCAGACAGTAAAGAATCTGCCTGCAATGCAAGAGACCTGGGTTTGATCCCTGAAGAAGGGAATGGCAACGCACTCCAGTATTCTTGCCTGGATAATTCCATGGACAGAGGAGCATGGTGGGTTATAGTCCATGGGGTGGCAAAGAGTCGAACAGGACTGATGGATTAGTACTTTAACTTTTTTCACAAAGATTGGCCTTTCTTCCCAAAAGGCATCCTCTAGGGCCAGAGGTGGACATGTAGACAGACAGTGAGAATTTCCATTGCATGCACGCTAGCAATGACGAGGCCTGAACTGGGCTAGACAGGAAGATCAGGCTGGTGAGGATCTGGTTAACGCAGGCTGTGAGGGCTCGAGGAGAACCTGCAGAGAGACAGTTTGGTATTCTGTCTTTTTATGCTGAACATTAAATTACAAGTGCTTTTGATGCTGCTCCCTAATCTTCCCGTCATTTTTAAAGACTGCATAGTATTACAGTGCTTCAAAGGACTGTATTTTCCCTCACCTTTCCCCTGTCATTTGGTTTTGAGGTTACCAATTTGGAGCTATTAGAGATATCACCACAATGAACATCCGTGTGACAGTTTTTCCTTTCAGGAATTATGTCTGTAGGATAAATTCTAGGTCAAAGGGGATGAACATTGTTCAACAGCTCTGGCAACTCCCTGCCAAACTGTCAAAAGGTTTATGTACTGAGTATGATCATTTTATGTGTTTTGTCAGGTTAGGTAAAGTTGGTATTTCGATGTTGTTTTTGTTTCCATTTCTGTGCTGAGTTGTTTGGTGGAGGAAACTGAATGAAAATGACTATCTTGGATAGATCTAAGGGAGGGAGAGTGCAGGAAATTGAGACTGCAGGGACCGGCTTTGGGAGATGGATTTCTGCCACGCCTCAGTGAGGTGGAGGAGGAGAAAGAGGCTTATAAGCTGACACTGACTGTGTTTCTCAATTGCGTTGTTTGTATTTTCCCTCTCTTCCATGGCGAACTAAATGAATCATTATCATGGCAATCATCACTCCTGTATGTAATCATCACGGTGTATGAAAAAGAATTGTCATTTCTAACCATGATTGCCTTCTCAGGAAGGTGGTGACTGTTGAATAGGGACCCTTTGTTCTGCAGAGCACTTGGGAAAGTTTGGAAAAGCAACTGAAGCCCGGATAATGTTGGCAGATGTTCCATTATTGATTGGCAACTTGCTGGAAGTGTTGTTGCTATCTGCCTGCTGCCTGCCCACTGTGGCCTCAGGGAAGGAGCAGGGTGAAGGTCATCTCAGGACAGAGGGGAAGAGTAGATGGCCATCAGGTCCTGAACTGCAGGAGGCGGGGAAGGGGAGACCTGCTGCTTCTGCTCCCGTGTGAGTGCCCCATGGAGAAGAAGAGGCCAGGAGGAGGCATGTCTGGTTTTCCCAGGTCAGAGAGGAGCCCCAGAGGAGGGCGTGGTGGGCCCACTCGGGTAGGAGAGGGGATGCTGAGAACAGGGCAGGGACAGATGGCTTACTCCGGGGGATGGTGAGCAGGCAGCACGACTGAAGGGAGATGCTGCCCAAGGTCACGTCCAGCTGTGCTGGGCCAGCAGCGGCCTGTGCAGGTGTGGGAGGCTGAGGAAACGAGCCCGAGGCAGCATGAGGTGTGCAAGGTTTCAGCAAGCTCCCTGGCGGCCCAGTGAGGGACGCTGGGACGCTGAAAAGGGCTGATGTGAATGGGCTTAAAACCAGAGGCAGACAGCTGGACCATGAACTTCAGCGACAGTAGCCACCCGCTGCCCCAGTGGCCAGTCAGAGTAACTACTCTCAGCAGGCACCGATCCAGGGACCAGACTGAGGCAGGCAGTCCTCAGCAGAGTGGGCACCAAGAAGAACTCAGAAGGTGCACGTCTTACAAGGCCCGGTCGGCCCTGACATCCACTGCTGTTCCATCCCCCCATGTTTGGCAGAGGATGCTGAGCTAGTTTGCATGATGGAGGGAAAAGCATCTATAAATTCTGAACTTCAGGAATTTGAGGGAGGAGGGAAAAAGTAACAGAGATGACTGGGAGGATGTTTCAGATAGCTTGACTGCTGTGATGGAAGACCACTGGCCAGGTGGCTTAAACAGCAAACATTTATTTCGCATAGCTCTGGAGGTGGAGAAGTCCAGACTGGGGGGCCAGCATGCTCAGGTTCTGATGTAGATCCTCTTCCTGGGTCTCCCGTCTTCTTGCTGGGTCCTCCTCTATGGCAGAGAGCAGACTGAACGGACTAGCTCTCTCCCACTTCCTTTCAAGTCCCTAACCCTATCGTCGGGCACCAACCTCATGACATGATCGCCTCCCAGCCCCACCTACTAATACCGTCCCATTGGAAGTTAGGGTTTCAACACATGGACTTCTGGGGGATAAAATATGTAGGCCATAACAGAAGTGAAGAGATGACTCAAAAGCCAGCGGGATGGCGGAAGGCCGTGTGAGGTCATCTTCCCGCCTTTGACCCCTAAATTTCCACTAAAATCTACTCAGCTAACTTAAGTGCTTGTCGTCAGTTGATATTTTGTAACCAACGCCCCCCAAAGGTCATTTTTCCAGTCAGTCCAGATGGATGTGAAATAGATGATAGTTGTGTGACCAAGTCACTCCTCTCTATGCCTCTGTCTCTTCTGTAACACGGGACTGGTTGTAGCACCGTAGGATCACCTGTAAGTCTTTTAGTAAGTGAACGGCCACAGAAAGCATTCAGAGAATGGAAAGTATTGTTGCTGCTATTATTACTGTTACTTTGGACCTAGAGAGCATCGGGGTCACTTAGAGGGCTTAAAAATCTTTGGGAAGCCTTACTCTAATGCTGATCATGGGGTTATCAGACTTTATTTTTTGGGGCTCCAAAATCACTTCAGATGGTGACTGCAGCCATGAAATTAAAAGATGCTTGCTCCTTGGAAGAGAAGCTATGACCAACCTAGACAGAATATTAAAAAGCAGAGACATTATTTTGCCAACAAATGTCCATCTAGTCAAAGCTATGGTTTCTCCAGTGGTCGTGTATGGATGTGAGAGTTAGACTATAAAGAAAGCTGAGCACCAAAGAATTGATGCTTCTGAACTATGGTTTTAGAGAAGACTCTTGAGAGTCCCTTGGACAGCAAGGAGATCCAACCAGTCCATCCTAAAGGAGATCAGTCCTGAATATTCGTTGGAAGGACTGATGCTGAAACACCAATACTTTGGCCACCTGATGCGAAGAACTGACTCACTGGAAAAGACCCTGATGCCAGGAAAGATTGGAGGCAGGAGGAGAAGGGGACGACAGAGGATGAGATGGTTCGATGGCATCACCAACTCAATGGACATGAGTTTGAGCAAGCTCTGGGAGTTGGTGATGGACAGGGAAGCCTGGTATGTTGCAGTCCATGGGGTTGCAAAGAGTTGGACATGACTGAGCAACTGAACTGAACTGAACTGAAGTCTAAAGCTGCACTGTCCAACTTGGTAACCACTAGAAACATGTGTCTAGTACAAACTGAGATATGCCATGAGTGTAAAATATATACCAGACTATAAACATTTAGAACAAAAGTAAGAAACTCATTAATAATTTGTTTTATATAGATTGCCTCCTGAAATATTAGTATTTTGAGTATATTAAATATGCTGCTAAAATTAGTTTCACTGCTTTCTTTTTTCTTTTTTAATGTGGCTATTAGAAAATTTAAAATTGCATACATGGCTCCCATTATGTGTACGCGAAGGGCTGCTCTAGATAAAAAAGTTAACATTTTGCAGAAACTGTAGGTGGTTTGGTCTATCTGCAAGAATGCTGTGTGTGTATGGAGCTGAGACATTGAGGGGAGGCAGAGCAGACCCAGTGGTAGGCTAAGTACTTGGACTTGAGTCTGCATGAGTCAGAGTGATTCGGAAGCTATGAGAGGCAGAATGGCCTGATTAGGTTGTTTAGAATGACACCTTGAAGCAGAGTAGGGGAAGGATTAGGAGGTCTCACAGAAAACAAAAGCCCTGAGAAGCAGAGCAGTGGAGCTTAAAGAGCAGCCAGCTGATCGCTGGTCACACAGACCAAGGTCGCTCTCCAGATATGTTCAGCCTCCAGCTCCCCAAGCATATCAGCGGGTAGAGAATCTGAACTTGGGTTCGATCGGTGGGTCAGGAAGATCCCCTGGAGGAGGGCATGGAAACCCACTCCAGTATTCTTGCCTGAATAATCCCATGGAGAAGAGGAGTCTGGTGGATTATGGTCCATGCGGGTCACAAAGACTCGGATGCAACTGAGCATGCATGTGTGCATATATCAGGCCGGCCTCAGCGGTATGGGCTTTGGCATCAGACTGTCCTGTTTGTTTCTTAAGCCTTCCACTTAAGGTCACATCTTCTACTTAAATTTGCTGGGTCTCAGCTTATTCATCTGTGAAATGCAATCAGTATCACTGTGCTTTTACAAGGCACAAAGATATTGAGTTGCAAAGTGGGCAAAACAGGGTCTGTTTGGTTCTGCTCGGTCCCATGCTCCGCTCCCACTTTGCTGGGAGGATGTGGTCTTGTGATTGGATCAGCCTAGGTCTTGTGCCCAGCCCAGGTGGACAGGTAGCTGGGTCTCTTACCCTAGGAAGGGGGAAAGGCAGAGAAGGGCGCCAGAACATACAAGCAGCAGCGGGTCTGTCTGCTCGACCCTCCTGGCTCAGTCAACTTGAGCAAGTGACTCAATGGATCAGAAGCCCGACTTCCACTTTTGTGAAACCTTCTTAGAGAAATTGTAGAATTACACAATTCCTGCTCCACTGAAGGTGACCAGCAAACAATTTACGGTGCTGCTGCAATAAAAACCCAGAATTAGATGATTATCTGAATTGGGGAGCTGTCCTTTCTGGGGGTCAGATCATACCCTCAAACTCAAATCAGTGTCAACAGAAAGGTTAGCGGGGACTTCAGGTGGGCCCCGGCCTGGTGTCTGTTTCACAAACACCCCTGAGCTTTCTGGAAGGCTTCCCTCACTGGCTATGCAGTTTTGGTCAGACCTGTTCTCCTTTTGTGAGCAAGGGTTTTGTAAGAGGCTAAATTCCAGGCTGGGGCAGGATAAACAGGATCGCATGGCTAATGATTGGTGAGCTGGCCTGGAATGCAATTTACTGCAGATAAATTTTTGTGGAGGAGAGCTGGTCACCCCCTGGACAGTTTACAGGGAGGCTGTTAAAACAGGAAGGAGCATCCAGGCTCTGCAGGATGACTGCTTGGCATTTTTCTCTACCCCTTTTGAAGGAATGGAGACACCTGCTACCAGCTGGGAATTCTCTGAGTCAATCTGCTTTACACAGAAATAAAAGCCTCTTGGCCAAAGCTTTATGTTCGTCCCATGCTTGGCAGCTTACAAAAGATTCTTAATTCTAGTACCATCCAGTTTTGCAGGTAGGGAAACTGGAACTCAGAGAGGGGAAGGGACTTGCCCAAGGACACACAGCCAGGAAACAGCAGGACTAGGATGAGAAAATTTTCTAAAAGGAGATTGGGCAAAAATAGTGTTTGTGTTCAGTCAACTAGTTCATCAGCTAAACCCTTCTTGCTAGGGATTAGCTTGACTTGAATACAATCTGGGGGTGATGGGATATAAAGAGTCCCTTGTTTACCATGGTGGGGAAATAGTTTTCCTTTTACCTAGCTCAGAATTTTAGGAAGCTGTTTTCTTTTTTAAAAATCTGGTCATTGCTTATTTATTATTTATTCACCATGTCATCTTTTAAAAACTTGAAGTACAGTTAATTTACAATGCAGTGTTAGTTTCAAGTGTACAGCAAAGCGATTCAGTTATACATATACATACATATATATATATATGTATTCTTTTTCAGATTCTTTTCTGTTATAGGTTATCAAGAGATAATTGGGAAATCTGTTTTCTTGACCTCACACTGTCCTCTTCAAACAGCCTCAGCCTCTCCAACTAATCTTGGTGCCTGCCCCATCTCTAAAGGGATTTCAAGGCCTATTGGTCACTAGGAAAAGATTTATGTTCCTAGTATGGAACTCTACAACTCTGCTGCTTGACCTTCAGCAAATCACTAACTCTCTCTGGACCTCAGTTTTCTCATCTGAGAAAGGGGTGTGTGAAGTCTGAGTGAGCCGCACGTGCCCATCCATGCTTCTGAAGCTTCTAGTCTGGCCCCCTGCTTGCAGCGCAGGCATGGGAGAGCTGGGGCCCAGGGCGACGTCTGGCCCTTCCCTGCACCTCGGTGACCTGCTCTGCTGGGGACATCCACAAGCCTCCCCAGGCCTCCGAAGGATGGCCTTGGCTGCCGTCTCTGGTGAGCTTAGCTCACCACCTCATTTTCGAGAGCTGATGGAGGAGATAACGGTAGCCACTGAGATAAGGCACGCTCGCCCTCTGCCCCCGTGCAGCCTACCTCCCTCGGCAGCTGCAGTGAGCAGGGCTGGGGTGGGCAGGCGCCATTAGCATATTCCCCTAATTGTTCTGGCCAGTGATTGCTCCTCCCGATTAATTTCCATTTAGCACCAGGAAGACCAGCTTGGGTCAGATTCTGCCAGCTTTCCAGAGCCAGGCCTGGGCTATTTCTGGCCTGGCCAGACCCACGCCTTCCTGCTTCCACAGGAGCTGTCACTCTGGGAGGTCCTCCTGGGCACTGACCGTGTTGCCAGCCTCGCGACAAGACTGAGAAATGGGTCTCCTTGTTGCCATTTTATGAACATGGAGACTGAGGCTCAGTGAGGTTGAAGTGACTTGCCTGGATTCCCGCAGGCAGTAAGTGAAGCTGAATCCTGCCTTATGGATTTTCAAACACTCGTGCAATTTTGTAAAATTGCCTCCTCCATATTCTTTTCCCATCGCTGTGCTTGACTTATTTAGAAACAATTAATCCACGAATAAACCCCAGGCTTTGTCTTTCCAATTGGAAACCCAGATTCTGTGACAATCGGGCCATTTTTCTAAGCTAGTCAGGAAATCTGGTCATATTAGGAAGAAGCAAAGCCATTGGGGTTTTAATAATACGGTGAGAAAAGACCGTGACTTTAGTCTTTATGAGCCCTGGGATGCCTTTTCCAAAGCAGGAATGAGCTGACACAGGCAGAGTGTCAGCTGGAAAAACAAGGTCTGGGTTAGGTGGCCCAGAAAAAAACCTGCTTTGGTGCCCAGAGCCTCCCATTGATTTCAATTGCTGGTTAGCACAGGCCAGCAGAATAATTGTCCCATTGGTGAATGTGCCATTAGAAATGACCCCACGCAGCTAATGGAGGTTTAATACTGGCTTTCTTGGTCCTTGGTATGGTTCCTGCTCTTGTTTCCAGTAAGAAAATGATCTGTCATTCCCTTTAAACTTGTACAGTAATAATTAGCCAGGCCCCAAAGAGAAGCTGGTCACCTTTAACCTTGGCTGGATGAAAGCTCAGTGACCCATTAAAGTGTGTGAAGTCATTTGACTCTGGCCAGCTAGGGAGGAATGCAGCAGATATTCAGTAGATGGTTATAACAACTCACATTTGTTCATCATTTCACAATCTTCAGAGATCAGGGTAACCTGAGGTCATGAGCAAGAATTCTCACTTAAGGGTCAGCAAACCAAGGCCAGCCACCAGCCAAATCAGACCTACCCCCCTATTTTTGCAAATGAAGTTTCCTAGGAGTACTCTTGAGAACCCCTTGGACTGCAAGGAGATCAAACCAGTAAATCCCAAAGGAAATCAACCCTGAGCATTCTTTGGAAGGACTACTGCTGAAGCTGAAGCCCCAGTACTTTGGCCACCCTATGCAAAGAGCCAACTCATTAGAAAAGAGCATGATACTGGGAAAGATTGAAGGTAAAAGGAGAAGGGGCAGCAGAGGATGAGGTGGTTAGATAGCATCCCAGGGGACATGAGCATGAATTTTACAAACTCCAAGAGATAGCAGAGGACAGAAAAGCCTGATGTACTACAGCCTGTGAGGTCGCAGAGACTGGGCACGACTTAGCGGCTGAACAACAGCAAAGGATTGCTTCTGTGCCCGTTTATTTATATATTGTTCGAGGTCGCCTTTTCACAACAACAGTGAGGTCTGATAACAGAAACTAGGTGGCCTGCAAAGCCTAAAATATTCACTATTTACCCCTTGATAGAAGTTTGCCAACCTCTGCTCTAATTCATATAAACCAAGTTTGAATCCTGAATCAACCATTTACCAGCTGTGTGATCTTGCACAAATTACCTTCTTTCTCCACTTCAGTTTCTCCATCTGTTAATTAAATATCTGAGTGGCAGATACTACCAGCTCTCACCAGCTCCTTCAGTTACACATGCTCTTGCACTTAGGCGTGACCCAGGGATTTGCTTTGAGCAGTGAAATGTAGGTGTAAGTGATGTGCATCTCTTCTGGACAGGAGCATGTAGAGCTGGGTTGGGTTTCCATGCCGTCTTTCTCTGTGACTTAGACCAAGGAGGCCATGTGCGCTGGATGCTGTCATTACAGGATGTCAGTTGAATTCCCAAATGCTTAAAATGAATAGAGAGCCCCTCAACTTACAAATGATATTTAGCATGGGTGAGAAATTTTTGGTGTTTAAACCACTGAGATATGAGCATTGTTTGTTGCTTCAGCAAAACTTAGCTTTTGTGCTAACTAATCCACCTACTTCCTAGGGTTTTTAGGGTTAGATGAGTTAGATGTGTAATGTCTTTAGAATAACGGCAGGCATTTGAAAAGTACTCAATGCAAGCTACCTGAATTTAGTTATATCATTTTATCAATTGTGAATAAAAATGTATACTATTTTTCATAAATTATCTCATTTTTAACTTCATAGTGACTATGAGGCAGTAACTATTATCCTCATTTATTTACTCAATAAACATTTAATGGGTTCCTGTATTCTGTTAGGTAATATGCTACATTCTAGGATGTAGAAATAAATCAGAAAAGCTTTACATTCATAGAGGGGAGGTCCACTGAACTCAGATATTAGAGTGGAAGTGATGTTGAAGGAAAATGTTGTGTAGCTGAGTCTTGGAAGGTAAGTTAGGGTTTCCAGATGAAGAAGGTCAGGAAAGGCTTTCCAGGCAGAAGAAACCGGCATATGTAATGAAATAGAAGTTGAAATTATATGCTCTTTTAGGGAACCCTGAGTGAATTAGCACATTAGAGGGACAAGATTAGGGTTAGGTATAAGGAATCTGCCTGCAATGCAGGAAACACTGGTTTGATTCCTGGGTTGGGAAGATCCTCTGGAGAAGGGAATGGCAACCCACTTCAGTGTTCTGGCTTGGAGAATCCCCATGGACAGAGGAACCTGGTGGGCTATAGTCTATGAGGTCGCAAAGAGTCGGACTTGACTGAGCGACTAAGCAGAGCACAGCGCCACACAACATAGCAGACAATGTTATTTGGTCTCTCAATGTCCATTTACAATCCACTCCTCTCTTACCAGCTTTACAGTACAGAGAGAAGCAAGATATACAGACTCCCTTGCAGTTAGAGATGGCCATGTGAAACAGTATCATCCAAAAAATATCAAGAGATGTTTCCTGGGGAACTTCAGATTAAAGCAAAGAAGTCAAGGAGGAGAGGTCCTCACTGTCATGTGTGAGTGTAATGCCGAGAGCTGTGGCAACTATCTTGTGATCATAAGGGGAAGGTCAAGAGAACTGGGGACATATGGAACAAATATCTGGACCTTAGGCTGCTGCTGAAGCAACTCTGGAAGCAGTCCCCCCAGACTTCTTGCTAAGTAAACAATATACGTCTTGTGACTTAAGTGACTGTTCATTTGTAATTTGAAGCCAAAAGTATCCTAACTAATGGGGAATTGTGAGGAGTGAGACTGGCAAGGTTAGTGGGGTCTATGTCATGTAGGGAAATAGGGGAAAGTCAAGGATTTTGCATAGGAGAGGGAAACACAGGCTTAAAGAGGGCACGTCACTACTCAGGATCCCACTGCTAGTAAGAATCAGAGCTGGAATTTGCACAGAGATCTTCCAAGCCAATACCAAGTCTCTTTCCACGGCTTCATTTTTCTCTTCAACTGAATGGTCTTAGCTAGTCTTTATAGGAGAGCATTGCTCATGGGCTGTTTTGGTTCATGGGTCATTTAACCACATACTGGATAAATTGGGATTTTTCCAAACCTTCTTCCTTTTGGGGGACCACATCTATGAAATTCATAAATAAGGAGGCTTGAGGAAGTGTGTGGAGAAATCAGAGAAGATGAGAAGGTAGAGCAACTTAAAGTCAAATTGGGCTTGGGGAAAGACTTGCACACACCCAGGGCATGGAGGAAATCAGAAAGAGAAAGAATGGTTCCAACCCTTCCACCATCTTGGTTTCATTGGCTGGAAGAAAGTCACAGCCACAGCATCCTTTCCAGCTTCTATGTAGTTTGCGTAGAGATGTTTGAGACAGGCATGCCGGACCTAGATGTGTCTCTCAGAACCTGGATCTGTGTGTCATTTATCAGCATCTGCCCCATGTGGACCGAAACTTAAGACAAAGTAAAATTAAGAGTGATCTCATCTCTAGGGTGGCCACCTCCTCAAAAAGCAGTATCACGGTTTATCTCAATTTTGGCCCTCAACTCATATATCAGCCCTTCCCTGCCGCCCCCCCCCCCCAAATATCATCAAAGACCAGCTGATGTTCAGTCCAGTTTGACAGTTAAGAGAGTCAGTTCTCAGAGCCCAACGGCCTGGCTTTGCCACTTTCTAGCTGTGTGGCTACGGGCAAATAGTTTACCATCTCTTCTTCTAAATTCTCTCATCTATTTAAGAAAGTATTGATTTCATATACTTGTGAGAATAAGGTAACACATAGAAAACATCGACACACACTAAGCACTTGATACATGGTTTATTATTATTGTTGTTGTTACGTCAGCCGTTACTATTATGGTATCATGATTCAAGGCAGCCCTCAGGACCCTGATCCTCACTTTAACCCTCTCCAGCTCCTAGTGTTTGTAGAACACATACCCAGAGTCTTTGCCTGTGTACTCCCACCTGGGCACATCCATCCTGCCATTACCCGCTCTGCATGTAGAATCAATGAAGGTACTTGCCCCCAGGACTTGGAGCCCAGCCATCCCCTATAGATCCAGGCTCATTCAGTCCCTCAGGCCCCAGTGTCCCCTGTTGCCCCAAGCGGGACCAGCCCAGATCCCACACTACCCTCGTCCCCTCCAGACTCACCCCCAGCCTGCCACCCTGCTCTGCTCTCAACAGAGAGGGGCGAGGGAGGGGACATGTGCCCTGGCAGGCCCAGCTGTGCATGGCCTTCTTTGTGTATTTCCACCTTCACGCTCCGGTGGCCGTCGCCCCTGACTCATCAGTTAGTTAACAAGCTCCAGAGCCATGTCTCTTCCCCGTGGCGCCTCATCAGACAGTCCATCTAGGCAGTGTGGGTGCAGGCTCCATGGGGATATTTCCTTGGGAGAAGTTTGCTTGCCTGTTTCCTGACACAGCCGCCCTTTTCCTTCTCACTGCGCCAAGAGCATCTCAAGGGCAAAGTCTCTGTCTCTTCTTTCTTTTGCAGTTTCTGAATATGGGTGGAGAATTTGGTTTTCACAGCAAGGAGTCATGAGCCATCTGTAATCAGGAAGGTGATTATTTTTAACAATAATAATAGTAGCTCACATTTGCTGAACACTTACTATGAGCCAGGCGGTTTGCAAGAACACTATCTGTTCATTAACTTGTAGAATGTTCACAATAACATTGGGAGGGCAGGTGCTTTTTTTAATTACTGTTTTACAAATAAAGAGACGGTTGCTTAGTCATGTAATTACTGATAGTAAATAAGCTAGGCAGGATTTGACCTCAGCCTTTCTGACTCCAAAATTGTGTCAAATCCCAAATTGGAGGGCACACAAATCGCTCAAAGACTGTGTTAAAAATGTAGCCTCTGGTTTAGGACCTAAGATTTAACCCTCACAGGGTGGTGATGCTGCTGACTTGAGTACACACTTTAAGTAACAGCTCAAAATTGTACTATATTTCCCAGGTATGTTAGGTTGAAAACAGGCTGTTCAATTAAGTTCTTTCCTGGAAGGAATTTCCTGAAATAAATTCATGGAGAGGGTTCATGGCTAGGAGTCCTGGATGTGAACCCCAGTAGCTATTATAATGATCTTAGGCAACTTCCATTCTTAGAAACACAGCTTCCTTGTGGGCAGCGTGAGGTAAATTGTACTACCTGATGGCTGGTGATGAGATAATAGCCCTGAGACAGGGCTCTGTAGACTGTCCAGATAGGATGGTTACTCGAGGAAGAAAAGCCAAAATAGTAATACGACTAATAAAACCTCCCACTTGAATGGACCATAGGCAGATTCTTTCAAGTTTTCATTCATTTCCCCAAATATTTTTACCTTTTTGCCATCTGAAGATCAAAGGTTAAGAGATTCATCAGTGTTTCATTGCACTAATTAGGAGCTTTCGCTACCTGAGCATCTGAGTCCTATAGAAGAACCCTCTGTATAGGGTGGTTTTATACCCATGGGCCAATTCTCCCATGCCCCTTCCATCTTTGGCATAATAGATGATACAGGAAGAAAGCCTAGGTCAAAGGAAAAAAAAAGACATCATAAAGAGAGATTGACTAAGTAGGAATGCTGAGCAAAGCTGACAGCCAGCGCTGAACTCTCAGCCATGGAGATCCATCATGGAGAGCAAGAGATGCCTGGGATAGACAGATATTGTTGGTCTGACCAACTGACAGATGAATGGGATTTTAGGTATTTTTTAATTTGTCCTCTGTAAAGAAAATCTGGGGCTTCCCATGTGGCTCAGATGGTAAAGTGCCTGTCTTCTTTGCGGAAACCGGGGTTCGATCCTGGGGTTGGGAAGAGGGGGTTATGACGGCTACAACTCTTTCCCTGTTCTTCCCATTGAGAGATGAAAGTCTAGATTTCCTCCCCTTGAATAAACGCTGGCCGTGGGGCTTGGTTTATAATAACCAGCAGAACATGGCAAAAGTGATGGTCTGGCGCGTCCAAGCTCAGGCCTTAAAAAGAAGACTGACAACTTCATTCTCCTCTTGGGAGCCAGCTGCATGCTTTAAAGAAGTTTGGGCCAGGCTACTGAAGGGTAGAAGCCACCAAATGGAGAGAAACTTTGAAGGTGAGAGACCACCTTGGGCAGTGTAGCCCAGCTAAGCCTCCTGTGGAAGGCAGGTCATGAGTGCCCTCAACCACACCATGTGGAGCAAAAGAATCTCCCAGCTGAGCCCAGTCAACCCACAGAATTTTGAAAAACAATACCTTATAATTGCTTTATAGCCCTATGTTTAGGGATGGCTAGTTACACAACCACTGGTAAATAAAACACTGGACATTTCTGGAATCTAATTTTTTTTCTAATTGTCCCTTCTGTTTGTACATCCAACAAAGGTTTTCTGTGTGTTAAACCTATGGCTGTTAGTGTGATCCCTACAGAAGCATCACTGGGAAACTTGTTAGTGCAAATTCTAAGCCCCAGCCCAGATCTACTCCATCAGAAATTCCAGGGTGAGACCCAGCAACCTGAATTAATGAGCCTTTCAATACTTCTGATAAAACATTCAAGTTTAAGGACCACTGGGCTAAGCCATTGGTTCTCTACCTTACCTGTGTATCTTGATCACCCATGAACTCTAAAAATCTACACTTTATCAGAGCTCCCTTATCCCCAGACCTACTGAATCAGGTAAGGCCTAAGTGGATGTGATGTTTAAAGAGTTCCATACTAATTTTGCTGTGTAACCATGTAACCCAAAGAAAGGCAATGCCAAAGAATGCTCAAATTGCACAATTGCACTCATCTCACACGCTAGTAAAGTAATGCTCAAAATTCTCCAAGCCAGGCTTCAACAATACATGAACCGTGAACTTCTAGATTTTCAAGCTGCATTTAGAAAAGGCAGAGACACCAGAGATCAAATTGCCAACATCCGCTGGATCATTGAGAAAGCAGTTCCAGAAAAACATCTATTTCTACTTTATTGACTTTGCCAAATCCCTTGACTGTGTGGATCACAACAAACTGTGGAAAATTCTGAAAGAGATGGGAATATCAGACCACCTGACCTGCCTCTTGAGAAACCGGCATGCAGGTCAGGAAGCAACAGTTAGAACTGGACATGGAACAACAGACTTGTTCCAAATTGGGAAAGGAGTACTTCAGGGCTGTATATTGTCACCCTGCTTATTTAACTTATATGTAGAGTATATCATGAGAAATGTTGTGCTGGATGAAACACAAACTGGAATCAAGATTGCTGGGAGAAATATCAATAACCTCAGATATGCAGATGATACCACCCTTATGGCAGAAAGCAAAGAACTAAAGAGCCTCTTGATGAAAGTGAAAGAGGAGAATGAAAAAGTTGGCTTAAAGCTCAACATTCAGAAAACTAAGATCATGGCATCCGGTCCCATCACTTCATGGCAAGTAGATGGGGAAACAGTGGAAACAGTGACAGACTTTATTTTTTTGGGCTCCAAAATCACTGCAGATGGTGACTGCAGCCATGAAATTAAAAGACGCTTACTCCTGGGAAGAAAAGTTATGACCAACCTAGACAGCATATTAAAAAGCGGAGACATTACTTTGCCAACAAAGGTCTGTCTAGTCAAGGCTATGGTTTTTCCAGTAGTCATGTATGGATGTGAAGGTTGGACTATAAAGAAAGCTGAGCTTTTCTGAAGGACTGATGCTTTTGAGCTGTGGTGTTGGAGAGACTCTTGATAGTACTTTGGACTGCAAGGAGATCCAACCAGTCCATCCTAAAGGAAATCAGTCCTGAAAGTCCAATCATTTGGCCACCTGATGTGAAGAACTGACTCATTTGAAAAGACTCTGATGCTGGGAAAGATTGAAGGCAGGAGGAGAAGGGGATGACAGAGGATGAGACAGTTGGATGGCATCACTGACTCAATGGACATGAGTTTGAGTGGACTCCGGGAGTTGGTGATGAACAGGGAGGCCTGGTGTACTGCAGTCCATGGGGTTGCAAAGAGTTGGACATGACTGAGAGACTGAACTGAATACTGAACCATGTACCATGGAGGAATGAAAGATGACTCTCATAAAGTTGGGTTCTTGGAGACCAAGGCTTCTCAAATATTAATGCATAGATGATTTGCCTGAAGCTCTGGTAAAAGTGCAGACTCTGATTCAGTAGATCTGGGGTGAGGCCTGAGGTTATGTATTTCTAATAAACTCTCGTGTGAGGCTGATGCTGCAAACTTCACTTGGAATAGCAAAGCTTTAGGGAGTCACCATCGTCTCCATGGTAAATGGAGTTGTATATATATCAAAAGGCAGTTGTATATTACACACAGAAACCCACACATGCCCTTCTATAAACGCTCAGTTGGAGGTGGGTCTAAACAGTGCTGTTGAGGCAGCCTCCCTGTCTGCACTGCACAGCCTTTAAGGCCCTACAAGAGATGCTATTTGTGTTTGTCTTGAAAGAGAATAGATGAAAAGGGTTTTGTCCAACAGACATGGAGAAGGACATTTTTTATCTTTTAAAAATTTTTTTAATTGAAAGATAATTGCTTTACAGAATTTTGATTTTCTGTCATATCTTTTTTTAATTGTGATAAAATACACATAAAATAAAATGTACCATCTTAACCAGTTTTCAGGGTACAATTCAGTGGTATTACATACATTCATAATGTTATGCAACCATCACCACCATTTGTTCCCCATAATTCTTTTCATTTTTTAAAACTGAAATTCTGTATCATTAAATGAGAAATCTCCATTCCATTCCTCTCTCTCTCCAGCCCCTGGTAACCACCATTCTTCTTTCTGTCCCCAGGATCATTTTCCAAGTACCTCATAGAAGTAGGGTTCCCAGGTGGCTTGGTGGTAAAGAACCCACCTGCCAATGCAGAAGACACAAGAGACACGTGTTCTATCCCTGGGTCTGGAAGAGCCCCTGAAGCAGGAAATGGCAACCCACTCCAGTATTCTTGCCTGGAAAACCCCATGGACAGAGGAGTCTGGTGGACTACAGTCCATAAGGTTGCAAGGAGTCGGACATGACTTTAACAACTGAGCATGCATGCATTTGATTTTTTGTGACTGGCTTATTTCACCGTGATCTTTCCAAGGATCATCTGTGTGGTAGCATATTGTGGAATCTCTCTACCTTTTAAGGCTTCATAATATTCCATTATATGTATATGCCTCATTTTGCTTACCCATTCATCCATGGATGGGATGCTTCCATGTTTTAGTTATCATGAATAATGCTGCTATGAACGTGGATATACAAACATCTCTTTGAAATCTTGGTTTCGACTCTTTTGGGTTTAAACCCAGAAATGAAATTGCTCAATTCTATTTTTAATTTTCAAAGGAACTGACATACTGTTTTCCACAGCTCCTGGGCCCTTTTACATTTTAACCAACAGTACACAAGAGTTCCAAAATCTCCACGACCTGGCCAATACTTGTTATTTCTGTTTCTATTTATTTATTTTAGGGTAGCTACCTTAAGGGAAGTGAGATTGGGAAAAGTCTGTGTTAAGGAAGCCATAAAGAGTCACTCATTTAGGTTGAGGTCCAGCTGGGGCAGTATGGGGGAAGGGGAAAAAAGGCAGCAGTGGTTTGTGGCTAGATTGATATGACCTTGAACATCAGGCTTTAGAAGACCTCATTTTATCCCATGGGTCCTGGGGAGCCATGAAAGTTTCTTCCATAAAGGAGTGATGGTTCTGGGCCATCAGAGCCTGGTTCCCACGTCAGGTGGGAGGGTTGCTCTGATTGCCCTTGTGACTGCAAGATGTCTATGACGAGATGGAGCAACACAGGGTGATCTGGGGCTGGGAATGAATGCACCAGACCAATATTTTGAAACCAGTGTGGCATGTCTTCCTTTAAAGAGAACAGTTCTCCAATCTTTTTGAGGAATTGCCCCGAGGAGGAGGAACAGCAAGGTTTCCACTCCCAGAGAGCATAACTCTGGTCACATGTTCCAGTAAGTAATGTTCTCCATACCACGATGAACAGAAAAATGTGTGTGATGGAATGAAAATCCCACTGGCCGCCTCGCCGTGGGCAGCCTTAGTTACTATGGAAAATTCCTGATAAAAGTCAGCAGAAGAATTTCCTAGCTAGCGACTGTTATTAACAGGCGCTTCAGCCTTGTGCTGACATTCAAGATTGGTTTCTTTCATATGCCATTGCACAAGCCAGGTGATTAAACCCCTCTGTTTTTTAAAAGCAGAGAGCGTGCACCCACCTTCACCAGGCTGACTGCCCTTTTTAATAACCCACGCGGTCCTGCTCAGTTAGCATGAGAACAAAACTGCAACCATGAAATTATTTTAACAAGACCATAAAAAAAAAAAAACAACAACAACTTACTTGAGTGATGTTTAGGGAGAAGGGGAGGGGACCTACCCTCTCTCTAAACTAATTAAACTGTACTATATGTCCTTGTGTAGTTCCTGACATTTTTCTGGTTCACTCATTTTGAATGGTTGTACAAGGATCGGCGCCAAGCTCCCAAATGGCTAACTCAAAACAAAAGTGAGGTCTCCAGAGTATTCTCAAGCAACCAGCAAATTGAGGGAAAGTTGTTTTGGTTTAATCAATGTACTTCAGTTGCAATCACATCTTGCCTCAGACAAAAGGCTTAACACAAAAAATTACTGTTTGAAGCCCAACCCAGGATGAACTAGAAAGTGACATTGACCTTGCTCATCCCTTCTGTCTTACTTTCATTTTTCTTAAAATCACACCCTGCTTTGGATGAAACCATTGACAACGGTCTCTCGTTGTCTACCCACTCAACCCCACCTCTCTGCTAATTTCTGTCCTTCCCACTCACACCACCTTTTGCCGGAAGCCACGCCATTTTCTTGAACATTTTTACAGGCAAGTGGCCTATTCTTAGCCTGGTTGGGACCAGACATTGATTAATGGCTGGGAACTTTGGTTTCTGGCAAGACAAACTGGAGAGGCCCTAGGGTGTTGGTCAGGCTTTCATCAAAGCCAAACTGAAAAGCATAATAAGAGCTTTGGACATAGCTCACTTGTGTATGCATGAGACATGAGACCTCTCTGAGCAATGAGCCCCTTTTTACACTCCTCCAAACCCATGTTTACCAATCTCTTGGAGTTTAAAGAAAATGTTCCCTTTTGAAAAGCTCTTTACCATTGACAAGGCAATAACATTTGTGGACTACCAGCTCCCTTTAAATTCCAAAGAACTGTGAAGCACAGATAAAACATGCAATTCAATTCATTTTCATTTAAGCAAAATACAGCCAGCGCCTGCCATGTGTGAGATATTGATGGGGCACCATCCTTTGGATGAACAAGATGAAACTGATAGAGGTGCTTCCTGACTTCAAGGAAATTAGACTGTTCTAATTTAAGAGGGGAATCAGTGTGATAAACAGTAGAGCTGCTCATAGTGATAAGCCCTAATGTTTTCATTACCCTCTGCAATATGCAAAGTGTGTGCATATATATGTATGTATACACAGCTATGAGGCTGTTCTTATCTCCTGCCAGTAGATGCTGGCAGTCTCTGACTGCTCTGAATGCTTCTCCAACTCAGTGGGGGGAAAAAAATCTCCTGGAATCATGGGTTCATTGTGGAGATACAGATGACCAGGTGATTGACTGAGAAAGTAATGGACATCTGGAGTAAAACAGAGAGGTAGGTCCTGGCTGCACCACTCACTAACCCTGAGCTTGTCCCACAAGGGATGCAACACGCCCTTCTCAGTGGTCTTTGAAAGCCACCTCCAAAATAAAATATCCTAACCTCTTACCTGGCACATGGCTAGCTCTGCACTCCTATCGTGTCCCTTTCCCTCTCGTGTGATTCTTGCTTGATCAGTTCCAAGCATGTCTCGCATAGATGCAGTGGACCATGCTGAAGCTCTGCCATGCTTCCCAGGGTCCCTCTCCAGGGCCATGTACATCCTGTCCCCTGCCCCAGAGTCCTCTGTAGGGTGTGGTCTCACTCTTTGCGGAACAGCTGCCTTGCCTCGTTGTCTGCAGGAGGGGATGCTGGGAAGGGAAGCTGCCAGGAACAGCAACCCAAGTTGAGCTACTTCCTGTTTTGAAACCCAGGGACTTGCTTGCAATCGAGGATGAGCAGTGGTGGTGTGGGGTAGACAGTTCCCAAGGCCCCACACATAAGGGCTGTCCATCACCCATGGTTAGCATGGCTGGCAGAGAGCTCTTGAGCTTTCTTCTGGCTTTGCAGTATGCCCTTCCTCCAGGGGTTCCTTTTTATAAAAATCCAAGTCTGAGAAGGGCACTATCTGATGACCTGATATAGGAAGGATAGGCTGTTATTCAGCCTTGCAGATATACCTACGGTATGTGTGGCTTCATTTGGGTCCCTCAGGCATTGTCCATGTGCACAAGGATAAGAAGAAGCAGAGCTACTAGTATAGCTTGGAGAAAACTTTACTCACGACCCACAGCTTACCAGGAACGAAATGCCTGGACCTCAATTCTGGCGCCGCAGTGGCCACCCTCTCTCAAACCACCACCATCTTGTGCCTTGATCCCTGCCATAGTCTCCTAATCACTGCTTGCCATGTTTTCCTTCCTGCAACCCCAAGTTCAGGCCCATGCTGCAATCAATACCATCTCTTAGAATGTAACTCTCTGATCCAGGCCAGGCCAATGAGAGTACAACAGCCCCCTAACTGGCATGACTGTCCAGGGATGGGCTGTAATCTAAGCTACTGAATAATTATCAGTTCAGTCGCTCAGTCATGTCCGACTCTTTGCGACCCCATGAATCACAGTATGCCAGGCCTCCCTGTCCATCACCAACTCCTGGAGTCTACCCAACCTATGTTCATCGAGTCAGTGATGCCATCCAACCATCTCATCCTCTGTCGTTCCCTTCTTCTTCTGCCCCCAGTCCTTCCCAGCATCAGGGTCATTTCCAATGCGTCAGCTCTTTGCATCAGGTGGCCAAAGGAGTTTCAGCTTCAACATCAATCCTTCCAACAAACACCCAGGACTGGTCTCCTTTAGGATGGACTGGTTGGATCTTCTTGCAATTCAAGGGACTCTCAAGAGTTTTCTCCAACACCACAGTTCAAAAGCCTCAATTCTTTGGCACTCAGCTTTCCTTACAGTCCAACTCTCACATCCATACATGACCACTGGAAAAACCATAGCCTTGACTACACGGACCTTTGTTGGCAAAGTAATGTCTCTGCTTTTAAATATGCTGTCTAGGTTGGCCATAACTTTCCTTCCACTCTCATCTATTAGGCACTTGCTGTGTGCCAGATGTGGGACAAAACACCTAACAGCCAGCATCTCACTCCTTCACCTGCACAGTAATCCTATGGGTTCAGTGCTGTTAATATAAGAGGAGGTAGATAACTGGCCAAAGGAGTCTAGTGAGGGCACATCCAGAGCTTGAGATCAGTTCTTTCAGATGCCAGAACCCAGGCTCACACTTGAGTGAGAGTGTGGACGCAGAGCGCTCCGGGGATGAGCGTGGACACGGAGTGCTCTGGGGATGTTTTCTCCAAACTCCATCCTCATATTTGTCTTCAGTGAAGTTGCTCAGTCGTGTCTGACTCTTTGCGACCCCAGGGACTGTAGCCTTCTAGGCTCCTCCGTCCGTCGGATTTTCCAGGCAAGAGTACTGGAGTGGGTTGCCGTTTCCTTCTCCAGAGGATCTTCCCAACCCAGGGAATGAACTCTGGTCTCCTGCATTGCAGGCAGACACTTTACCATCTGGCCGCCAGGTAAGCCCCTAGTAAGAACAGTACTAAGGCGTAATATGGACAATATCAAGGGAAACTGGACAGTTTGGCTGCCTGGGGCTTGTCCCCCTCTCTCTGCTACCAGCAACTGTGAGGGTGACATACTGGCCATTTTATGATAGTGAACATTTTATGTTTTGTGCATGAAACGTCACTGTGTTGTAGCAATCTGGTGGCTCTTGGTGTATCTCAGTGGACTGATCAGTTTCTCCCTTTGAGACTGTGGACATTGTTGTGCATTCATCTAGGGATGAATCTCCTTTTGGGTTTATGAAATAACATTGGCTTTGGGCCAATATCCACATCCTCAGCACATGTCATAGACTCCCCAGAGAGGAAGAGTCTCATGCTCCAGGGCAGAAACATGGGGTCAAAAGGACTAGTGTTTAAGAACTGTCTGATCTCTAGCAAGGTATGAGAACCTCCTAAACTCATCGTTGGTTGGATGATAATCCTTCCTCTCAGGTCTGGTGGAAGGTTGGGCTCATTTATGTCACCTGCTCAACATAGTGCTGGGCATATAACAAAGCTTCAATAAATTTAGCTCTTTTCATTCATTTTTCTACCAAGAGGAAGAATTGATTTAAAAACGCAACACTAGACTCCTCTGTTTGCTTGTTTATGTTCCGAATTGGTTCTCGGTCTGAATCTAATCTATTTTTCTCTAATCTTGCATGCATGTGTGCATACTCAGTCATATCCAACTCTTTGTGACCCTATGGACTGTAGCCTGTCAGGCTCCTCTGACCATGGGATTCTTCAGGCAAGAATACTGGAGTGGGTTGCCATGCCCTCCTCCAGGGGATCTTCCTGACCCAGGGACTGAACCTGCATCTCCTGCATTGCAGGCAGAGTCTTTACTGTCGAGCCACCGGGGAAGCCCTCCCTAACTTTGATTTGGTCTCCATTCATAAACCACTCTTCTGTACTATTATAGTATCATGGTACATATATAATACCATATGTGTTATTATAAGATGCATATGGAAAGGGGTCAATTGGATACATACAAATTGTCATTGGGAAGATATTTATCAAAATGTTAAGATCTTAAACACCTTTTGTCACCACATAATCTTGTAAACCCAGTTGATTAAGCAAGTTGGTGGCAGAAGAGGGTTTTATGTGTGTGTGAGTGAGAGGAAGAGAGACAGAGAGACACAGAGAGAAGTTTCAACAGCGGCACGTATGATTCTATAGTCTGTAGTAGGCTTGGGTCCCTGGTGACAGCTTGTGATGTTTATCTGCTATCTTCTGATGAGCCTGGCTGACTCATTTCTCTCTGGCCTGCACATCTGTCACCGCCTTCTGGCCGCTCCCTGGGATCCAGAATGGGCATCTTTGATCCACTTTTATTGAATCCCAGTATTACCCACAAAGTAACCTTTGAACTTTTTAATCTAGTACAATGCTCTCATTTTATAATTGAGACTCAGAGACATCATGGAACTTTCCTGAGATCACACAGCAAATGAGTGGCACAATCAGACCAGAGCTGAGGTTTCATCCCTTTGTTCATTTATTCCTATAGGCACATGTATATTTATTCAACAAATATTTTTGAGGATGAATAGGCATCAGGCATATTGCAGGCTCCAGAGATGCAGCAGTGGACGAGATGAACACAGTGCCTGCCGGCTTTGAGCTCCCATTCTAGAGGGGCAGATGAACGAAGGTGGACAATGGGATTTCAGACTGTGCTAAGCACCACAGTCTACAAAGAGCTACAAAGTGAAGGGTTGGTGTGGGGAAATGGCAGAGGCCACTTTAGGGAAGGTGGTGAGGGCCTCTTTGATTGTGACATTTGAGCCGGCAGCCAGCCCTGGGGAGGTCTGGGTCTGGGCATGGGTGTGAGGTCCAGGAGAGGACCCCAGCTGGGCTTGCTCCAGGATCAGGGATGGGCTCCACGGGCTGAGGCCCAGGAGCGAGCTGGAAGGAGGCTGCAAGAGAGGAGGCTGAAGGGGATGCAGGGGCCGCCACAAGGTCCCCTGCACTGTCTGCCAGGCCGTTCATTCTCTGCACAACCAGACCACAGCTCAGCCCTTCTCACTGGATCGGATTTACACCCAGCAGTATTTTTAGCCTTCTGTCCAGCTCGGCGAATGTGCCCCACATGAAAGAGAAGACGCATTTATCTGTGTGGTTGAGAAATGCTCACATGGGAGACGCAACGTGACAGCAGGAAACGGCGCGGGCTTTGGAGCACAGGAGAGCTGGTCTTAGCCTCAGCTCTGCTGCAGAGCCAGGTGCGGTCCTTAAGACAGACTCCCTGGCGGCTCTCCACCTTGGTGTCCCACCTGCAGGGTGGAGCTGCTAACAGCCAGCATTGGCATAGTGCTTGGGCGGAGTCAGGCACTGTCTCAGGTCCTTTATAAATAGCATCTCAAGTCATTTTCCTAAGAACCTTCTTATGGCGTTGTTTCAGGCATACCGTGCTGTATTGAGCTTTGCCAATACCGTGTTTTGGTTTTCTTTTTACAAATTGGAGGGTCGTGGTAACCCTGTGTCAAGCAAGCTATTGGTGTCATTTTTCCAACAGCATCTCCTCACTTGTGTCTCTGTATCACATTTTGGTAATTCTCACAAAATTTCAAAGTTTTTCATTATTATCATATCTGTTAGGGTGATCCACCATCACTGATGCTACTACTATAATTGGCTGAAGCCTCGGTTGATGGTTAGCATTTTTTAGCAACAAAGTATTTTTAAAGTATGTAAATTGTTATTTTAAACAGAAAGCTATTACATGCTTAATAGAGTATAGCATAACATAAACAGAACTTTTATATGCTCTGAAAACAAATAAAAATTCATATTGTTGTTCAGTAACTTAGTCATGTCTGACTCTTTGAGACCCCATGGACTGCAGCATTCCAGGCTCCTTTGTCTTCCACTATCTCCTGGAATTTGCTCAAATTCATGTCCATTGAGTCAGTGCTGCTATCTAACCACATCACCCTCTGCCAACCCCTTTTCCTTTTGCCTTCAATTGTTTCCAGCATCAGGGTATTTTTCAGTGAGTCAGTCCTTCACATCACGTGGCCATAATATTGGAGCTTCAGCTTCAGCATCACTCCTTCCCATGAATATTCAGTGTGGATTTCCTTTAGAATTGACTGTGCGACTTATTTATTGCAATATGTGCTTTATCATGGTAGTCTGGAAGCAAACCCTTAGTATCTCTGAGGTTTGTCTGTATTGTCAAGCCCATTTTATACTGATGAGGAAACTGAGACTCAGAGCATGGAATCTGGCTTCCAAATCCCAGCAGTCCTGCATCTTCCATGTGATGCTGGTTTCAGAGGCTTAAAAGAACTAAGTTCCCAGCCTGGGCCCGCACAGTACTCAGTCAATCATCTTTTTCTCCCAAGGAAGCAGATGGATGCTGTTGGACTCAGATGCTCCATGGCTGCAAATGTGAGTCAGTGCAGACGAGCAAAGCAGGTTGGCTGTGTTGCTCACTGGGATTCCCTAGCCCAGCAGCTAGATGCCCAGCACATTCCTCCTGTTTTTCGGTCATGGAAAAATAAGCAGGTTCAAGTTCTTCTCACTGTACTTACTAGAGGTCCGTGGGCTATGACTTTTTCTTCTGAATTCAACATTTCTCAAGGTTCCTGTGAAGCAGAGAGAGCACGGTCCTCCTCTGGGCTTCCACTGCAGTACAGACATCCTGCATCGGCCTTTACAAAGCTCTGTGCTATTTACCTTCCTTGCCCAGGGCGAGAGCACAAATAGAGACCCCCATATCATAGGTCTAAATATTGAAAGTTATAAATCAAGCTAACAAACTGCTAAATAAAATACGGCCTGTCCACACACCTTACAAATATATCTGCCTAACAATCTGGAAGGCTAAGATGGAATTGAGAAATCTCAGATGCCTCAGAATTCTGTGACATAGGAGAGATAGGCCCCAGCCCCAGGCCTGGGCCCTGCCCCCTTCTGGGCCCTGTCCTGTTATGAGACAGACCTCAAACCTGCACAAGGGCACCCCAGCCTCATGTCTAAGCCCCACCATCTACACCCTCTCCCCTCCAACAGCTGAACTTTGGCCTCCACTGGGCCTTCAGGTTTGCACAAGGGCAGCTTGCTCAGCCTTTAGGAGGACAAACAGGGGAAAGTCTATGCAGGTTCTAGAATTGGGCTCTTTGGGCAAGGTTTCCATGGTCCCTAGTATGTGTGCTTAGTGTGTGATCTAGAAAGGTGCTATCTGATAGAAATACAACAGGAGCTACAGGTGCCAGCCATGTGTGGAATTTTAAATTTACTCCTAGATCACATTAGGAAAAGAAAAAAGTTTAAAGAATCAGGTCAAATCAATTTTAGTAATTCATTTTATTTAACACAACATATGCAAAATACTATCATTTTAACTTGTAAGCAATATAAAAAAATATTCTTGAGAAATTGTACATCAGCTTTCTCATACTGTCTTTGAATTCCAGACCACCCATCTCAGTTAAGTCCAGCTTCCCCTCGGATGCCTGACAGCCCCTCAACAGCTAGCGGCTGTCTTGTTTGGCAGTGCAGGTCTAGAACTGCTACTCCAAGTGTGGCCTGGGGGCCAGCAGAATTTACGGCACCTGCAGAATCTCAGGCCCCAACCTAGACAGAAGCAGCCTTTTCGCAAGATCACTAGGCAATGGATATGTACGTTGAAGTTTGAGAAGCTGGCTGCTCTTGAAGGCTCCTAGACCAGCTGACTCCCCTGAGAGGGACAGAGCTGGGCAGGAGCCAGGGGGTGCTGCCTTTTCAGGGAGCTTTTGCTGCGCTATTTCTACTGATCCACACTGTGTCCCCTTGAGCCCTTTCAGTTGGGCCGAAAAGATCAGCACAGCCTGAACAGGGGAAATGCAGAAGGCTCAGGGAATAAGAAAAGGATTCTTAGGAAATAGGGCTAGAGATGTCAATGAAAAGGAAAAAGAAGAAAAAGCATGATCATAAGTGGAGAGCAAACCACGAGTCCCTGAGGAAGTTCTGGGGAAGCTCTGAAGGGACTCCACTCTGATGGGAGATAGTGGTAGATAGTTACACCAATTTCTGGCCACGATTAGGTGAGTGTCTAGTAAGTAAGTTAAAGTCCCCATGTGGGAGATTGTACAGGGAAATTCTTGATCACACACCCTTCCACTGCAAAACCAGAGCTGTGTCTCAGTCGATTACATTTATCAAAGATTTGAGTTGACATTTTGTACAGGAGCCAGACCATAATTCACGTTTTGAGGAGGTTCCTCAAACACGCTGGAGGTGAGAAGTAACTTCTATGGGAAATTACACGGTGGCAATTTCACTGTCCTTTCTGTTTGCTTAATGAATATTTTTTTGAGAACAGCACTCCAGGTATACTTTAGACTGTTAGTTCAGGCAGGACCCGTGTCAGGTTGGGTTGGCTGGACAACAGTACCTTTTCAAATGTCTTCAAATGAAAATAGAGACAGAATGAAAGGTCTACCTGAACACTTTGACTTTGCTTGACAGGTAAGGTATCTCTGTGAAAGGGCATTATCCTCTCTCTAATAAGTGCAGTAAGCTCACTGCTGCCTCTCCAATGCCTGAACAGAATTATTAGAAAGAATCAATCAGAGGGTTGGGATAGGGAGTGACTGCTTGCAGGCAACCAACAGCCTGCAATGTAAACGATTATTGCACCAATCTTACAGTTGTGAAAAATAAAGCTCAGTAAAGACCACATACCTAGAAAACTGTGAAGCTGAGATTCAAACCCATTTATTTCTGACACCCTAAATCTTTCTGCTACCTCATCCCACCTGTGGCTTCCAGGGACCTGGAAATGTCCCTGCTATGGCAAACATTCAGATATGAATCTTAATTTGGACACATGCTGTCAATAGAAAAGAGACCACCTTGCCTGTGCTTTGTTTGGCAAGAGATTTTTTTTTAAATTTTATCAATCCATGTTTGGTATTAAATATTGGGAGAGATTCACGCAAGAGATTTTTAAAAAAATTTTATCTATCCATGTTTGGTATTAAATATTGGGAGAGATTCACATTAAAGTTCTTATTTTTGGGTACAACTGAAGAAACATGAGACAATCTGGCCTCTCTGGCCTGACATTCTCTCATGGTAAAAAAGTCAGTGGGGCCTGGGAAGCAGCAAATGACATGAGATGGAGCAGGGCCCCCTGATCTGCCTCATCTTCCTCCTTTCCCTACCACCATACCCTTGCCAGTTCACCTGTTTGTGTCACTGGCCTTGTCCCCTTGGCAGGTTGCAGCCTCCTCCAGATCTGCTGCCTGCATAGCTGACAGTGGGGTCCCATGGCATCTGTTCGCCACTCCAGCTGCCTAAATCTGCAGCCAAGTGTCCTTGAGGAAGGGCAGGGATGGGACCCTGGGAGCATTTGGAGAGAATCTGAGTTTTCCCATGGGACCAGCAGCACTGGTGCTCTGGGACTTCTCTCTGGGCACTGCTCTGCCACCCAACACGGCCCTAGGAGAGAGGCTGGAGACATCACCCCAGGGTGTATGGCAGGGGTGGGGAGCCCCAGCCTGCCAGCCGTTTGGGCAAAAGGTCTGGGATTGAAGAGGTGGGGATAAGCCAGGCTGCTGTAGCTCCCAGAGGCTGGTTTCCGGTGAAGCTCTCCAATTCTGTGCAATTTCACACTCCTTAGACTTTGCATATGTCCCCTGGGACTTGTTGGAGCTGTAGAACACTACTTGGAGACTCATTGTCCTCTCGCTGAAACCACTACCACGGGAAGCTGTGTACAAACTTTGGGCCTCTTTCTTTAGTTTTTCAGTTCTGAAATGCTGTTTGTTGTTTTCTTTTAAGTACATGTATGATTTTGTTTGGACAGTGTTGCCCTAAGAGGATTCCCTTACAAAAGCAGAAGCAAGAACAATAATAATAATGCTGACGATTATAGTATAGTTAAGAAATGAGGTAATGCAGGGGAAAAGCCCTCACTCAGCTCTGCGCCAACTCTGAGGATGCAAATACTCAGGGAATTCTCAGTCCAGAGGGAGAGCCAGATGCATAAACAGGCCATTACAATGGAATCTGAGCAGGCCGGCTCCAGAAGTAAACAGAGGGTATTCTTGGATATTGGAGGATTGACGTCTGCTCTCAGATGGGAAAGCTGCTGGAGGAGGACCTTGACAAAAGATTCAGCAGAACAAAGAAGAGAAGATAATCTCAAAGAAGAGAGGATAATCCAAGTAAAAGGAGCCGTGGGAGCAAAGGTCTGGAAACAGACAAGAGCGTGGTGCATGGTGGGACCCACGAGTTTCTGAAACTTGCAGAAAAAGGTTTTGGAGGAGGCTGGAAGAGTACGGAGCAAGTCACGGGGGACTGTAGAGTCACCTTTAAGAAATGGAGATGCCATGAAAGGTCTTAAGTAGCAATATGTCATGATCAGATGTGCTTATTGGAATGACCACCCAGACTTCACGTCTCCTAAGGATGGAGGATAAATTAGAGGCTGGATTTGAAGTCAGCAACTGCTCAGCACTATCTCACACTAAGGAAAGAAGGAAGCTAACATTCACCCTTCTGTCTCCAGGGTTCTTCATCTCTGTAATCGGAACTTCCATCCATCCAGTTGATCAAGTCAGAAACTTGGGCATCTTCCTTACCCCCACCTCTGTATCACCAAGACGTGTAAAGCTACATCTTCAGTATCTTCCTTATGTGCTTATTTCCTCCCTGCCACTGCAAGTTGACATCACCATCATCCTCGGTGGCCTCCTAACTGGCTTCCCTGCCTCCCCATGTTCTCCTTCTCCCAGATGTTCTCCAAGTCACAGCCAAAGGGGTCTTTGCAAAATTCAGACACCCTGACATTGCTTAGCAAAAATGCCTTCAGTGGCTCCCATCAGAAGTCCAGCTTATTTACACAGATGATAAATGTATAAAAAGGGTATAGAGCAGCATATGAGATCACCAGAAGTTTGTAAGCTATCACATGGCAAAGGACGTGACTTAGGTATCTTAGTCTATCCATTGCTGGGTACCAAACCATCCCAAAACTTAGTGGCTTAAAACAACCACAACCTGAGATGATTTCTCATGACTCCGAGGTCTCACTGGGCTCTGCTGAGCAGTTCTTCTGACCCATATGGTGTCAACAGAGGCTGCTTTCGTCTAGAAGCTCAGTTCAGCCAAGATGACTTGCTCTCACGGTGGGTGGTCGTTGTTCCTGGCTGTCAGCTGGGAGTTCAGTTGGGGCTGTCAACCTGACTATTCTGTTCTTTATGTGGTATCTCCATGTGGCGTGGACAGCTGGACTCCAACAGAAAGCATTTTCAAGGTGTGAACGTGAAAGCTGCAAATCTAAAGCCCAGTCTCCTGAGTTTCATGGCATCACTTTTGCTGAATTCTCTTAGTCAAAGCAAGTCACAGGTCAATCCAGATTTGAAATAGACTCTTCGTGGGAGAGGGCTTCTTTCATAGTTCAGTTAGTAAAGAATCTGCCTGCAATGCAGGATACTGGGATTCGGTTCCTGGGTCAGGAAGATCCCCTGGAGAAGGAAATGGCAACCCACTCCAGTATTCTTGCCTGGAGAATCCCATGGACAGAGGAACCTGGCAGGCTACAGCCTATCGGGTCGAAAGAGTTAGACACGACTTAGTGAGTAAACCACCACTACCTCTTCGTGGGAGAAGGGGCAGAAAAAAGGTGCAGGATCTTTGAATGCACCTTACCTGAATAACCTCCTAAATCATCTATACAGAGTAGGATTGGAAACTGATTGATCAGTTGATTCCATCATTTACTTATTTATTAATTTGGGAATCATTGACCTTGAAACAGATTTACAGTCTTGGCATATGTGAGAAGGCAGCTCCATGTGCTGAAGAGAGCCTGTCAAACCTGTGGTCAGACCTCATTTCTCCTACGACCTTAGGTAAATCCCTTAGTCTTCTTGCATCTCAGTTTGCTCCTCAGTCAAATGAGCAAACTATGGGACAACCATGCCTACCAGTGAGAGTGACAACAGCCATATCACAAGGTATCTCCAGGTTTCACTGGTCATGTCCTAGCCTTGGTTAACCTTGAGCTGGTCTGACCAATTAGAAGAAACCTTAGTCCGTTCTCCAAAGAAACAAGTTTATTTTGGGGAAGAAGGGGAAAATTGAAAAACCTCTTGCGTTACTTTAAAGCACTTCCATTTGGAACAGTCAGAACACTATCAGCAAAGAAGACATTGACTTTTTATTTTATAAAGATTGTTCATTGAAGAAAGCCCAAAATAGAGGTTGCCTCTAGGAGGACCAGGAATCAGAGGTAGGTGGAAAAGTCTATGCTTCACAGTTTACTCTTTGTCTAAGTATTTTGTTCTAATGTGCATGTGGTGTTTATCATTAAAAAAATTAAGAATCTAAACATGGGAAATTCAAATGTTGAAAGAGTTTCTTCTTGGTCACAATTATTTTGATGAGCACATAGTTGGTCATTGATACGACTCGTAGTTAAACACAAAGAGGATCAATTCCATTTTTCCTGTAACAAGAAGTCTTGAAAAGAGCGCATGGAGTGGGACTACCAAGGTCCTTTTCTCTTAACCAGACTCAGTTTCCTCCCAGATCCTCTAATTCTGCAGGGCAGCGGCTCCTCTCAGTCAGGTTTCTACTGCAATCAGAACACCAGCCTATTTATAACTCTAAAATCTAATCTATTGGCAGAAAGCATCTGAAAATATGCATGTACTGAGCCAAGGATTCTGATGGTCAATCAAAAATGGCACATTATCTTACTGATAGCTTAGTAAGATAAGAGTTTTGAGGGTTTTAACAACTTTCTATTTCACTTCTAATATTTTGGTTAAAATCAGTCAGAACTGTTATTTTATGGCAATATCTTCAATAATGATCCCACTATGAGTCAGTTACATGTAAATTACTTGATTAAAGGAAACAAGTAAATGTGATACTATATTTGCATACATTACATGTGTAAAACCAAAGAAACCAAATATGAAAAATATTCACACTTAAAAAGGAACTCCAGCCTATTTAAACAGAAAATAAAGTTATAAAAAGGGAAAACTGTTTTATAACTCCCCTGGGGAGCTTCTGCATTGTTCATTAAATGCCTGTTCAGACTGCAGACAGCACAGGCCGTGTCCCATCATTGCTGGAGATGCTGCATCTATATATCCACAGCTTCCTCGCCACACACCCTCTTCAGGAGCCCTGACTTCTGCCTGGCTAGACCTTTAATCTGGGACTTTCAGGTGGCCTAGTGCCTGATCTTTTTTTTTTTTTTTAAAGCAAGATCATGATGTGGGATATGTGCCTTGTGCTCAGTTGTGTCTGACTCTTTGCAACCCCACGGACTGTAGCCCACCAGGCTCCTCTGTCCATGGGATTTCCCAGGCAAGAATACTGGAGTGGGTTGCCATTTCCTCCTCCAGGGGATCTTGCTGGCCCAGGGATCGAACCCGGGTCTCCTGCACTGCAGGCAGATTCTTTACCACTGAGCCACTGGGAAAGACGTGATGTGGGATATGTTGAAAGTCAGCTGAGGAGGAGAGAGGAGGCCTGTAAGAAATACGGATGGAAGAGAAGAAAGAAGGAGACAGGGAGAGAGGGGGATAGGGGACTGATCCTAGCATCTTTGCAGACTCTTCTCCAAAGCCTCTCCTCCTCCAGATCCTTGCTACTTGCTGCAGGTCTCCCTTGCCCCTTCTCTCCTTGCAGTCCCCCGCTCTTGCATATTACACAGACTGGTGCAGATCAATACATGTTCTCTGAAGCACAGGAAAAGGGGATTTTTAAAAAGCCTACCATCATCCCCCATCATCCCCCCACTCCACCACACATGCACACACTGCCTGCGTCTGCAGGTCCTGTTAGTTCTATGGAAATGATCTGTCTGATCACCCACCTCTGAGTCTCCACCACCACCATCCTCATCTCTCCAAATGGAAACTGAAATGGATGTGAGCCAAAGTATGCAAATACTGCCTACCGTCCTTTTTTTTTTTTTTTTAAAGGCTGCCCTTAAAAGTTTATCGCGGGGGCTTCCCTGGTGGCTCAGTGGTAAAGATATCTCCCTGCCAATGCAGGAGACGTGGGTTCAATCCCTGGACTGAGAAGATCCCACATGCCACAGAGCAACAAAGCCTGTGTGCCATAGCTATTGAGCCTGTGCTCTAGAGCCTGAGAGCCCTGGGAATCCTGGGCAGCTAGGAGCCCACGGGCCACAGCCCTGAAGCTTGAGCGCCCTAGAGTCTGTGCTCCGCAACAAGAAACCCACTGCACCGCAACTAGAGAGTGGCCCCTGCTCTCTGCAACTGGAGAAAAAGCCCGGGCAGAAGCAAAGACCCAGCAGGGCCAATAAATAAATAAAGTTATTAAAAAATAAGAGTTTATTGTGGCTCCTCATCTTTTTCTGCTCTTAAATCTTCTTTTCTAAACCCACCTCCAGGTGGCAGGCAGACCCCCACGAAGCTGACCCTCAGTCTTCCGTGATAGTTCTGTTATCAGTTAAATGGTGTCACTCAAAAAGATACGCTGGAAGCCAGGCTCACCCCCTCCCCTGCACCGACTTTAGAAAGTGACCGTATTTGGAAATGGGGCTGTTCAGGATGTAATTAGGTAAGATGAGGTCAATCTGGAGTGGGGGGGCCCTGATCCCATGAAACTGGTGCCTTAGAAGAAGAGGAGACACACAGACACGTGGGAGAAGGTAGAGGTTGGGTGACACAGCTATAATCCAAGGGACACCAAAGATTGCCGATTATCACCAGAAGCTGGGGAGAGACCAGGAAGGATCCCCAGGATCCCCCAAGGGTCTCAGAGGGAGCAGGGCCCTGCTGACACTGCGACTCTGGTCTTCCGTATTCTGGATCTGAGAGAGAACAAATTCCTGTTGTTCTAAGCCCCCAGAGGGTGTGCTATGTTATGGGAAACTGGGGAACTCAATACAGCCCCCCAAAGTCATCTTTGATTCTACCTCTGAACAAGAGTCAAAAGGAACCAGGTGGTAAGATGTCAATTGGCTCAGTTTGAATAGAATTTTGGAGGCAAAACACATGACCTTTCACCAGATTCTAAAAAGGCCTGCCTTCCTCTAAATGTCCTATGAAAAATACAGAGACATTAGAAGATGTAACATGTCTCTCTCTCTCTTATCCTCAAAAGATAAATTATCAGGATAACAGGGTTGGAGGGCAGAACAATGCAGAGGGTGGACAGAGGGAGAACACGAGGTCTCAGAGTCACCCCTCATCTGTCGGCTGCGTGGTCTTAGACGGGTGGGACCAGCCAGCCAGAGCCCTGGAGGAAAGGTCATTCACAGCAAGGGGTTAGAGGATAAGCAGTGGCAGCCACAGAGGGAAGCCAGGAGCAGCCCTAGGGCTGGGGGACAAAGGGAGGAAATCGAGTTACTAGAGGTTATGGAAAATTAAGTCATGGAAGGACACAGATCCTGGCGGGGCTCCCTCTTCATCCTGAACTTAGAGTTTTCTCTGTCAACTGGGGGGTAGGACTACTGACCTGATAGACATGTGAGTAGTTAGCCTGGTAATGAATTATAAGGGATGTAGTGTGATGCTTGGCACAGAACTGTGTCCTGCATAAACATATCACAGATACACAATGATGGCAGAATGAATATTTTTATAAGGCACACACATAATAATTGTCTTTTTGTAGAAAAAGGTCTCAAATGATCGACTCGGATAAATTATGCCTCCACTCTGTGTCATAAAAAGTACAGAGGGAATTGTACAGCATATTAGAGATAATTAACTCCAAGTAGAATCAGGGCTGCCAGAATTCAGGAAGGATTCCTCTAGTCAATCTTGCCCTAAAAAGGCACCGAGGCACATGTACGGGGAAGGAAAATAGAAGCCAATTAATTCAAAACATTTGGTACCTTGTAGCCTCAAGAGGTTTAGATGGGAGCACTTCGTGACTGTGACTGAAATAGCAAGTGTGTTGGTGGCACGTGATGGGCTGGACAGAGCATATTCGGCCACCATCCAGAGGAGTCCATGGTGATGTCCATTTCCAGGCACTGTGGACTCTAGATGCAACATTAGGGCCAGTGGGTTTGGAAGTGGGGTTGAGAGCAAAGGCTTTTTCTGGCTCTGGGGAATTATATTTGAATCTTTACCCAGTTGCAAGAGAGCAACTTTTCTTGGGTACCTGCACATGTGTTGGGTAATGGGCTAGGCGGCTCCTAGAACCCCCACGGCACGTGGAAAAGCAGAAGAGGAAACATGCCCAGAGAGGACAAGGGTCTTGTCCAAGGTCCTGTCACAGCCGAGTGGCCCAAGAAAAATTACACTTAGGTTGTTTCACTCTCTGCCATGTATGTTTCCCACCCCATCAGGAATCAAACATGTCAGCCCTAGATGTAAGGTCTGGGCTTAACAGCCACCCCCAAGGAACTACACCACCACAGTGGGGAAAAAACAGATATCAAACCTCCACACAGCAAGAGAAACAGGGGACCTGGATTTAAATTCCAGTTCAGCCTCTGCCCCAGAGATTGCTACCACCATATTTCAATGACTTGAATTTACACATATTTCTATTTCACATTTTAACACCTGAGAAACCAGAGCATAATTTACAATTAACAGCATGTCATAGTGTGATAGTGGCGATTCTTTCTTAGTGGTTTATTAAATAATGGCTTGCTTTATAATTGCTGGTGCCATTATTTATGAAATGTATGATTATCACCTTCATTTCTCATGGATGAGTAATAGCCTGGCTCACAAGTGAATCAGGGGTCTCCTGTCCATCTCCCTGACCTCCCCTCTTCCGAGGACACCTGCCTCTTGTACCACGTGCCTTCTTTTCCCACCTCTCAACCCCAGCTCATGCCACTCTGTATTGGGTACCCTTGATTGTCTTGTTAATACTCCTCACCCACCCCCTCAACAGAACCCTGATTTGGATTGATGTGTCCACTTGTGGAGGTGGACAGAACGGTTATCCTATACCCCATTGCATTTAGATACCCAATATAACCATTCAGTTCAGTTCAGTTGCTCAGTCATGTCCGAGTCTTTGCGACCCCATGGACTGCAGCACACTAGGCCTCCCTGTCCATCACCAACTCCTGGAGTTTACTCAAACTCATGTCCATTGAAATGGTGATGCCATCCAACTGTCTCACACTCTGTCATCCCCTTCTCCTCCTGCCTACAATCTTTCCCAGCTTCAGAGTCTTTTCAAATGAGTCAGCTCTTCGCAACAGGTGGCCAAAGGATTGGAGTTTCAGCTTCAACATTGGTCCTTCCAGTGAATATTCAGAAATGATTTCCTTCAGGATGGACTGGTTGGATCTCCTTGAAGTCCAAGGAACTCTCAAGAGTCTTCTCCAACCCCACAGTTCAAAAGCATCAATTCTTTGGCACTCAGCCTTCTTTATGGTTCACCTCTCACATCCATACATGACTACTGGAAAAACCACAGCCTTGACTAGACGAATCTTTGTTGGCAAAGTAATGTCTCTGCTTTTTAATATGCTGTCTAGGTTGGTCATAACTTTTCTTCCAAGGAGTAAGTGTCTTTTAATTTCATGGCTGCAGTCACCATCTGCAATGATTTTGGAGCCCAAGAAAATAAAGTCTTTCACTGTTTCCCCATCTATCTGCCATGAAGTGATGGGACCAGATGCCATGATCTTAGTTTTCTGAATGTTGAGTTTTAAGCCAACTTTTTCACTCTCCTCTTTCACTTTCATCAAGAGGCTCTTCAGTTCTTCTTCACTTTCTGCCATAAGGGTGGTGTCATCTGCATATCTGAGGTTATTGATATTTCTCCCGGCAATCTTGATTCCAGCTTGTGCTTCATCCAGGCCAGCATTTCTCATGATGTACTCTGCATATAAGTTAAATAAGCAGGGTTACAGTATACAGCCTTGACGTACTCCTTTCCCATTTTGGAACCAGTCTGTTGTTCCATGTCCAGTTCTAACTGTTGCTTCCTGATCTGCAGACAGATTTCTCAAGAGGCAGGTCAGGTGGTCTGGTATTCTCATCTCTTTCAGAATTTTCCACAGTTTATTGTGATCCACACAGTCAAAGGATTTGGCATAGTCAATAAAGCAGAAATAGGTTTTTTTTTTTGGAACTCTTGCTTTTTCAATGATCCAGCGGATGTTGGCAATTTGATCTCTGGTTCCTGTGCCTTTTCTAAAACCAGCTTGAACATCTGGAAGTTCATGGTTCACGTATTGCTGAAGCCTGGCTTGGAGAATTTTGAGTGCTACTTTATTAGTGTGTAAGATGAGTGCAATTGTTTGGTAGTTTGAGCATTATTTGGGATTGCCTTTCATTGTGATTGGAATGAAAACTGACATTTTTCCAGTCCTGTGGCCACTGCCGAGCTTTCCAAATTTGCTGGCATATTGAGTGCAGCTCTTTCACAGCATCATCTTTTAGGATTTGAAATAGCTCAACTGGAATTCCATTACCTCCACTAGCTTTGTTTCTAGTGATGCTTCCTAAGGCCCACTTGATTTCACATTCCAGGATGTCTGGCTCTAGGTGAGTGATCATACCATTGTGATTATCTGGGTCATGAAGATCTTTTTTTGTATAGTTCTTCTGTGTATTCTTGCCACCTCTTCTTAATATCTTCTGCTTGTGTTAAGTCCATACCATTTCTGTCCTTTATTGTGCCCATCTTTGCATGAAATATTCCCTTGGTATCTCTGATTTTCTTGAAGAGATCTCTAGTCTAACCATGGGTAGTGCCATTTCTTTCACTTGTGATTGGTTGGGGACTGGGCTTGTGAGCCAGTTCTGGTTTAAGAAAAGAGTCCTGTGGTGGGGAAGATGTCCCAGGGAAATTGTCTTCCCTTTTCAAAATGACATATGAGAAGTTTTCTTCCTTCCTTCTCCTAGACAGAGGTCCAAATACACCTGGAACTACTGACAGCCATCCTACAACAATAAAAGGGATCCAGCCTTGGGATGCTGGGGCTGGCAGAGCAGTCACGTGGAAGACCCCCCCTTCTAATGACATGGCTGAGCACTGCTGTCTCCCACTCCTCGCCTTTGTACTTGAGAACTCCCAGTCATGGAAGTCAGAAACTTCTTTATTATTTAAGCCACATTGAGTCAGGTTTTCTGTTATCTTCAGCTGGAAATGTGTGCACAGTCTCAAATTGTTTGCTTTTGCTTGACCCTCTCCCTTGGGCTGGCTCCAGCCCATCCTTCAAGTCCACCTCTGAAGTCACTCCTTGTCACCTTCCTGTGGCAATAGCACTTTACTGGACATACCTCCTGCCAATCACCCCATCGCATCCTGTCCTGTCTCCTGCAGAACCCTTGGGATTCATGAAACCTCTGGTTTATGGACCGCAATCTTTTCCCCCAAACTGGAATGCAGGTCCCATGAGGGTTACTCATCATCTCACTTTCCAGGACCTAGCCCAGTGCCTGGCATATAGCAGGCACTCAAGAAATAATTTCTGGGTGAATGAGAAGTGGAGAGCTGGCATTCCAAATTGAGGCATCTCTCACTTGTTAGCCACCACCTTTCGGAACTCTTCCCCTCCCTCTGTTCAGATTCAGGTTCCTTCTTTCCCTAGCAGTGTGGGCCCACCAGCTCTAGGAGGCAAGCCTAAGTTGATTAATCTCACTGATATTTCACCCTAATCATCAGCATTCTGTCGTTGCACTCAAACCCTTAAAAAACAGACAACCAACACATAAGCAGCTTCCTGGTTTGCAGTTGGTTTCTCTGCCCATGATGTCTGTGATCCCTAGGCTGAGATTCCAGGCCCAGGACTGGAATGGCTTTCTCATCCTTCGGTACATCTCCCTGCCCTCTCTCCAGAGGCCCCCACCTGATCTGCTGCGGAGGGACAAAGACTGCATAGGCAACGAGTCCCAAGAATTCCATCAGAAGATGGAAACTGTAGCTCAGACTAAGAAAGTGCTCTTGCTACAGGCAGTGATTGGAAGAGAATCTTGGTTTCCTTTCTCTTTGGATTCCAAGATCTTCTCAATAACCTGTTACTTTTCTTAGATGGAGACAGAGAAAACTGGGATCAGACACTCCAAGTTGCCATTACCTCCGGGGTAACCGAGAACATGTCATTTAAATTCTGTGAGCCTCTATTTACCCATTTGCCTATTGGTACGCTCAGCCAGCCTCATGGGTCTTGTGTGTGTATATGTTTCTTAGAATATCAGGCAAGGACTGATATAATGTTTATATAAACACCAAAGCAGCTTATTCTTTAAGGTCAGTTTCAATGTCCATCTACATCAGGCATTTAAAAATTTGATCTTCTATAAACATGCATCGCTGTCCTTAAAAGATGCTTATCCTCAAGCATCCGTTGTCAGCTTGCCGCATCTGATGGGCCATTTCTCCCAGCTCCAGGACATCTGGTGCCAGTGCTGACCTGTTAGCTTCCTTGCCCGTCCCCAGAGCAGAGAGATCTGGCCTCCAGCTTGATCCGGGCCACCATGAAATATTTAAGCAGCTCTGACAGCTGATAACTTATTTTGACTGGATTCTGCCAGCATTGTGGATTGGATTACAGAGGAGAGGTCTGACCAGTTAAGAGAAGTCAGAGGGCTAAAGCAGGGCTACCTGCGACCTGGAGTGTGTGCGTGCATGCTCAATCGCTCAGTCATGTCTGAATCTTTGCAACACTGAACTGCAGCCCACCAGACTCCTCTGTCCATGGGATTTTCCAGGAAATTCTGGATTTCCCAGAATACTGTAGTGCGTTGCCATTTTCTTCTCCAGGGGATCTTCCCACCCAGGGGTTTATCCTGTGTCTCTTGCTTCACTTGCTTTGGCAGGCAGATTCTTTACCACTGCACCACCTGGGAAGCCCATACAATATGGAGAATGAACACTAAAAAGCAAATTGCAACTTAGGATGTTACTTTTTCAAAAAATGTAGACCTTGTATGCTCAAACTTGCTGAAGCCCCCTAAAGCATTGGCCGAGACCTGAGAGCTGATTTTGGAGAGCAGAGCACTGCAGTTCTAAGAGTCATGAAAATCTGGGTTCAAATCCAGCCTGGCCATTTTCTATCTCCATTCCCCTGGTAAGTTATTGAGTTGTACTTGAGACCCAGTTTCTCTGTCTGTAAGTCAGGGAAAACAAGGCTTATATTCCAATGTTGCCATGAGGCCTCAAAGTGATAAGGTTATTTGGAGCTACCTGGTAGCTTCTTTATGTAAATTTCCTTCTCCCATCCAATTTGGGGCTTATCTAGGTCAGCTTTAAGAGACAGACAGGCATTACCTGATGGATATAGGATCCCCAGGAAATGGAACCAAATTCACTCCATCCAGACACTTGGAACTTACCCCATACCCCGAGGATTTCTTTACCATTTATCTCATCCCCCACAAAGGATCTGAGGCTATTGACTATGAAGTGTGTTTATACACACTTTGTTAATAAAACAGGAGTAGGAATAAGAGCAACCTGTGTTTACAGAGTGCTTACTAGATACCAGGTCTGGAGTTAAGTGCCTTACCGTCATTAATGTTTTTCCAAAGATGAAAAAAAAGAAAAAAAAGAACACCCCAGCAAGCAAGTGAACACAGATTGTTAAGCAATGGTGGCCCATTTCTTGCTTTAATGCCAGTGAAATCCTGAGTTCAGGGTCATAGTTATAAAATAAATTGTTTCAATAGCAGAAAAAAATAAGGGGGTTTGGACTAGAGAGCTTTAGAGTCACAATAACAAAAATAATTTTTCCTCCTGGAGTCCCAGCAGTGAAAGTGTTTCTGTAGCCGGGAGTTCACAGCCATAAAATCTAAATGTCAGCAGCTCCTGCGATGCTGGGTCACACGCTACTCCTCTGACAGCCGGCCATCAGCTCTGACACTGGGGCAAAGCATCCAAGGTATTTTTTAATCCTCTTTATCATCTATCTCAGCCAGTGTTATGGTGAAGTCTCTCAAGGCAAAGGTTACAACTTCAAAGCCATTCACCTATCATCACCCTTGCGGTTCCCTCAGGGGGCCCTGTAAGACCAACTGTATACTCTAGATTATCCATCCGGTTATGGCCAGTTTGCACAATGGACACTTAGCTGTAGGAGAGAAGTCTGTGACTGAGCTAGCCCAAGGTTTCTCTGAGCTCCCTAGCAGCTCCTTCCCAAAGGGAAACTTGGTGAAGTCCGGAGAGTGTGGATGCTTCGTCTTGGCTCTTTTGAAGTGGGCGCCATCTACCAGGCTTTGGGATGGTTGATTGCTTTCTTACCCCTCTGGCTGTGGCTTCTGTGGAGTGAAGATGGGGTCTGTCTGCCCCTTCCATGCAGACTGCCCATAGGATTTGATTTGACAGACCCTAGACTCCTTTCCCATCAGCCGCAGAATGTGTCAGTCGCTGTCCACCTGCCCAGATTCCACACTCACCATTTCAAGCAATCTTGACAAGTCCCCTTTGAGTTAGACAGTGCCAACCCCTTGGACAGATGAGGAAAAGGAGGCTCAAAGAGATAAGGTGGGTGGTCTGACCTCACCAAGCCAGCCAGTGGCAGAGCCCAGGCCAGACCCCAGGTCTCCTGACTCCACTGCAGCTTCAGAGGGTCCAATGCAGGGCTTCACTGCACACAGGGAGCTGAGCCTCAAGCCCAGGGCTCTAGTTTTGGGCCCAGCACTCACCCCATAACACTACACGACATCCTAGCTTCCATGCACTCATGTGATAAATATTTGCTGCCCACTTTTCAAACATCAGGGTCTATGGGAGGTCCTGAGAATGCAGCTGTGAGCAAGACAGACAGGGTCTGTGTTTCTTGGGCTCACCTTCTAGCAAGGGAGGGGGACTCTAAATAAAGAAGCTGATAAACTGACAATTACTATGGTTGGGATGAGTTTCATGGTGGAAGTATGCAGGGGCTGTGGAGAGAAGGGTGGGGTGGATGAGGGTGTGGGGTAATTGCTTTGGACAGGAGGTCAGGGAGGGCTTCTCTGAGGAGGTGACATTATCTGAGAACTGCATGATAAGTAGGAGGCAGATATGGAAGAGAGAACAGGATGGGGGAAGGCCTGAAGGTGGGAAGGCTCTGTGACAGGGACTGATGGAAGGTGGTGTGTCCAGAAGGTCATGAGTGAAGACAAGAAGGGCTTGGGGTGAAAGTTGGGCTTGAGGACACAGGGAGGGGCTGGATATTGTCCTGTGAGCAGCACAGAGACACTGAAGATTTTAGGCATGGAGGTGACATGAGCAGATTTGCATTTTAGAAAGAGTACTCTTATCTGCTGTGTGTGTGTGTGTGTGTGTGTGCACGCACATGTGCGTGAATATGTGTGCTGGGGTTGGGGTTTGCAGGCGAGTGTCAGAGAAGGCAGAGAGAGGCTGCTCTGGGGGCCCCAGCACGTCTGGACTAGGGTGGCGGTAACGAGACTGGAAGAAGGGGGCAGACTGGGGTCACACTTAAAAACAAAATTATCAGGACTTAGGGACGGTCTGAAAGTGAGCCGTGAGCGAGCAGGAGGTGTTCAGAATGACTTCCAGGCTCTGGGCTCAAGCATACCAGGTGCGGAATAGACCTTCTATTTTGGGGCTGTCAGGATGGGACGGTGAGGGCAGGGCTGGGGAAGATCAAGGGCCCTGCTGGGAGGCTTGAGTTTTGAGTCCCACCCTGCCCTGGGAGCCCTTCCAGTAGCAACCAGACCCGTCCGCCCACAGAGCAGGCAGATAACCATCCCCACGGTGCCCAGAGCCTTCCGGGAGCCCCAGCCAGCCAGGCTCTGCAGCAGCCAGGTCACTGCGCTCTCTAGATTGGGTTCCTGGAAAAACTGCTCAATTATTGATAAGGAGTCCTCCTGCCATCAGTGAAAGATGACGAAGCTCTCTTCTCGCTTAAGTAGTGCCTCTCTGCCCTGCAGATCTGGGTCCTCCAAATCTGCAGTTGGAAGATGGGGGTAGAGGGGGAAGGGGCGGTGAAACAGCCACAAGGAAATCCTCAGAACAGAATAATACCAATGACAATACTGTAATAACTAACAGCTTCTGAATACTTGCTGTGCGCTAGGCAGGGTTCCCAGGGCCACAGATTTGTTAAGAACTCTATAATTATTCCCACTCTACAGGTGAAAAAATTAAGGCAAAGGGCGGTAAAGTAAGTTTTTCTACGTCACTTGGCTTGCAAATGGCGAAGCCAGGTTTAAATCCCGACAGTCTGGCTCCAGAGTCCCTGCAAGCCCCCTGCTCTCAATTGTCTCCATGTGCTAACCCAGGTGGGGAGCTGGAACTCATAGCAGTGGGGACTGTTTTGTCTCTCCTCATTAAAAATGAATTTATTAGATAGAACAATGTGGGAAATATTTAGCTAGGCTCCTGTTAGGGGCTAATATTCATTACTTAATTTGAGTTACTAGCCCTCTGTGAAATGAAGAATCTTGCCATGTCTATTTTATAGATGAGAAAACTGAGGGTAAGAGACATAAGAGGTTTTATCAAAGATTGGGCAGCTAGGAATGAACAGACCTAGAATTTGGGCCTTGGTTATTTAACTCCAAGGGAAGAAACCTCTAACTTCTATAGGTAGATGCCTATCACATCTATAAATTGGACAAGTTCGTTGAAAAGAATCTTACTGCTCGGACACAGAGCTAGGATATGTATTCTTAGGCTGTGAGGTGAACTGTGTGAGCGTGTCCATCCCCACAGAAAGCCCAGGGAAAGATCCACTCAGAAGCTCAAATTCCAGCTGCTTCCTTGTTTTTGTTTTTCTAATTTTGGGGTGTGCCTGTCTTTTCCTGGCCTTAGAAGAAAGGAAGTTAGACCCCAGACCCATTTCTCTAAACTTCTGTCAATTTACTGCTTTGAAATAGTTTGTTGTTTCTCTTTATTTTGCTCTCTTCAGCTATTTTCAATACCCGCCCCCTTCTTCTCCTCCCTTGCCTTCTTGCTCATTCAACCGAAGACATTCACAAAGCATTTCCTCGCCAGCAGCTTCAGTGTTGAGCAAAGATCACTCATAGTGGGGCTACACGGCCAGTGCTCCACTCCCAGCTCTGCCCGTGACCTTGGGCAAGTTCTTTCCTGCTCTGCGGCCTTGTGCCAATTCTCCCCCTCCCTGCCGCCCCACTCCCAGCCTCAGGAGCTTCATCTGTAAGATGGGTTAATTGTACAATTGACTCCACATGGGTTGCTGCAAACAGGAAAGCTGGTTGTGACTGTGAAAGTATCTGATATGGAGTGTGGTGAGCAACCAGTTTCAGCGCATGCTGATGGACAGCGAGACTGGGTGTGAGAGGAGACACAGGGTCAGACTCAGACGCTGTCCTTGAAGAGCTCCCTGCCTGAAGGGGAGACAGGGCAGAGATCCACACGGCAGAGTGTCACAGGGGCCAAGAAGAGGCACTTAAAGTGTCCTGAGGACTAGCAGGCATTCTCGTGGAAATGCCTCAGTTTCTACAGAACAGCCTAGAAACACATACCTTCTTTCTCTCTCTCTCCTCTCTGAGGGGTCAGGAAGATGTTTTTCTAGGCCAGATTCAAATCTGCCCTGAATCCTCTGTAAAATAGGGCAGAAGGTAATGAGCAGGAATCGAGGTGATCCTACCTGTGATTGGGGCCAGCAGGTTTAGAAGCAGCAGAAAGCTCCCTCGGGCTGGTGTCATCCATGGGCAAGAGCCAGAAGTCCAGATCTGCTCCGAGTCCCCACTCTGCCACCTCTTAGCTGTGTGATGTTAGACCAACAGCCCAGCACCCAGAAGCCCCTGGTGTATCACCTGTAAAGCACAGTTAACGACAACAGCTCTACCTACAGGGTTGCTATGAGGATTGCGAGAGCTCCATGCAAATTCAGCACATATGGAATATCTGTAACAAGGACCATGTTTCGCTCTGGTTTTGATGAGTGGGGTGTACTTGGGCCTCTTCTGAGACAGGTGGATATTTTCGGCTGATTAGAATTTTGGCAGCTCCACTGCAGGACAACTAAAGGGTAGATACTTGACAATGTCATGTTTTCAGTATTTGACAAAGGAAACTGTCAGCAACAGGTGTGCTTTGAATCAATGGGAGCAAGCCAGTTATCAGACAGCCAGACTCCTGTATCCAGTTTAGAGCCAAGTTCGGGGGCAGAATCCAGCATCCATCTCACCTGATCTGATCATCATATTGCAGGGTGGGTTTTGGGAGTCTAAACAGGAGGATCCCCACAAGTGCTGTAGTTGGCAGCAGCCGTCCAATTGGGGTGAGCACCATCAACAGGCCAGCAGCATCAGTAATGTTCAGAGTTTAACAAAGCACACACACAGACACACAGACAGGCAGACACAGACACACACACAGACAGACAGGCAGACACAGAGACACACAGACACACACACAGACAGGCAGACACAGACATACACACAGACAGGCAGACACAGAGACACACAGACACACACAGACACACACACACACACACAGAGACACAGACACACACACACACACACAGGCAGACACAGACACACACACACACACACAGGCAGACACAGAGACACAGAGACACAGGCAGACACACACACACAGACAGGCAGACACATAGACACACACAGGCAGACAGAGAGACACACAGACACACACACACACAGACAGGAAGACAGAGAGACACACAGACACACACAGACACACAGACAGGCAGACACAGACACACAGACAGGCAGACACAGAGACAAACAGACACACACACACATACACAGACAGGCAGACACAGACACACACACAGACAGGCAGACACACACACAGACACACACACACACACAGACACACACACACAGACACACCCACAAACAGGCAGACACAGACACACACACAGACACACACACACAGACACACAGACAGGCAGACACACAGACACACACACAGGCAGAAACAGACACACACACAGACAGGCAAACACACACACAGACACACACACAGACACACACACACACAGACAGGAAGACAGAGAGACACACAGACACACACACACACAGACAGGAAGACAGAGAGACACACAGACACACACACACATACACAGACAGGCAGACACAGACACACAGACAGGCAGACACAGAGACACACAGACACACACACACATACACAGACAGGCAGACACAGACACACAGACAGGCAGACACAGAGACACACAGACACACACACACATACACAGACAGGCAGACACAGACACACAGACAGGCAGACACAGAGACAAACAGACACACACACACATACACAGACAGGCAGACACAGACACACAGACAGGCAGACACAGAGACAAACAGACACACACACACATACACAGACAGGCAGACACAGACACACAGACAGGCAGACACAGAGACAAACAGACACACACACACATACACAGACAGGCAGACACAGACACACAGACAGGCAGACACAGAGACAAACAGACACACACACACATACACAGACAGGCAGACACAGACACACAGACAGGCAGACACAGAGACAAACAGACACACACACACATACACAGACAGGCAGACACAGACACACAGACAGGCAGACACAGAGACAAACAGACACACACACACATACACAGACAGGCAGACACAGACACACACGCAGACATGCACACACAGACACACAGACAGGTAGACACAAAGACACACACACAGGCAGAAACAGACACACACACAGACAGGCAGACACACACACACATACACATACAGACACACACACAGACAGGCAGACACACACACACACACAGACAGGCAGATACACACACAGACACAGACAGGCAGACACAGACACACACACAGACAGGCAGATACACACACATATACAGACACACACAGACAGGCAGACACACACACACAGGCAGACACACACACACACACACACACACGCTCCACCGACTTCATTCAAGCAGTCAGCTCATGCACATGCATGAAGCTACTGTTCAATGACCAATCAAAGGATATCTTCTGAGCAGGAAGGGAAAGAGCATAGGCCGGGGAAGTGGAAGTCTGTTCAAATCCAGGCTCTACCTGTTTCATCCCCCTAAGCCTCAGTTTCCTCATCGGTAAAAATGGAGATAATAATGGGGGCTGTAGAGAATATTAAATTAGAGAATTGCTATGAAGATGACCTAACACTGAGCTTGGAAAGTGGCAGAGACTTAATAAATGCCAGTTAAATTGGAAGGCGCTGACGACTAGGAGGAGGACCTACAGATTTAACGGATATTGTTGAGATCCAACTGTATGTCAGTTTCCTGTCAGGTACCAGGCATATGGAGATGAATAAAACATGCCATCGTGGGGTCTATATTTTAAACAGTGGGACACACGCACAAAAGCATCAGGAGAGACATCACAGAAGTGAAGTTTATGCCGGGCTGAAGGACACGAATGGGTTTGTGGTCAGAGACACTGCTCTGCTTGTGCTTTCGGGAACTTCTAGCTTTTAAGAGCTCACAGCTGTAGAGAAAAAAAATGAGGTTCAATAGTTGATTCAGTTTGAACTGGTTAAATATGAGGGACAGAAGGTGAGGTCAGGTCCCCAGTCTGGCCAGCGGGAGCCTAGTCATGTGCCAGCCATCCACCTCCACAATCCCAGGAACAGGCCATTCAGGTCCTAAACTATTCTTTGCCTTTCAATCTCCAGTCCTGGCGGTAAGGGGCAACAGCCTTGATGTGTTGCCAGTTGAGAACTAGTTCTCCTGAAATCCTCCATCTGCCCATTCAGACCACACTCCACGCTCTTTCACCTGCTCTACGCCTGCTCCAGGTGGCTGACCTGGTGGATTTGAATCAATGAGCGCCTCATCCTCTGCTTAGGCTCCAAAAATGGGGAGTCTGAAGACGGGATGGGGAGACAGGAGCAAGTCGAGGTTGGGGATATTTATTCCCCTGCCTCCGCCTTGCTGGGCTGTGTGGGTTGGGTGAGTCCTTCTATCCAAGGCCACAGCTCCTGCCAGGTGGGACTCCCACAAAGGACTCTATCTCAGGGTTCAGGTCACCGCTTTGTCCCCTCTCCCTTCAGGCCTAGGGAAGGTGACAGCCCTCAGCTATTCCCAGCCTCCGGGGAATTGCACTATCCTTGTGGTTCCCCCACGCCTTTGTAGATGGCTCCTTTATCACACTCTCCTCCAACTGCCTAATTTGAGAGTGCCGTCTGTTTCCTGCCAGCCCCTGACACCTCCAGGTTCTCAGCCTGGAGATCATTTTGCTCTGCGCATATATTTTTCTGGCCCAGTGGAAAATAAGGTTGGAAATTTGGCCACGATGAAGCTGTCCTTCAAAATTTTTGCACATCCTGTTTGCTCTTTGGTTTGGACCAGCCACAGTCTCTTTTCTTCCCAGCTCTAAGGAAAAGTGGTTTTCAAGCCTCATCTGAGATTAGGAACCTCAAATGCATGTGTGGACAGAATTCACATGAACCACTGGGGCCTATTCATCTACCATGCACGGAGGTTCTCAGAATTAATTTGCAATCATACATGCCAAGCCCTCAGGAGAACACCTGGTAAACAGTAGGCATTCTTAACCTGATTTGGTTGTATCACTGGCTTGACTACTCCCTGACGATTCACAGATTCACACAGATACTGTCTCAGACATCCATTCTGCTCTGTCGCCTTGTTGTTTTACATCTGCAACATGTAGAAATATAATTCACTTTTACTTGAGCTCCTGTGGTAGAGTGGGATTGACAGTGACTAGACATGCTTGCTCTACCCACTTGCTGCCTCATTTACCAACTTGTGACCTTGAGCCAGTTACTTAAGGCCCCTGTTAAAACCTGTCTCCTCATGTGTAAAGTGTATACAATAGGGGTCCCAACCTTAGATTTGTTGTGAGGATTCAGTGAGTTAGTGTGTAGAAGAACTCACATGGGCTTATTACGATTATTCAATCCTCATAGCCACCCGAGAGATATGTGTGATTGTCAGAGCTCTGCAGACCTGCCTGGCTCCGAAGCCTGGTGATAGCACACTGTTTATGAAGCTGTGGGGATTATCTTTGGGAACAGAGTTCCGGGAGAGATGTAATGAATATATTAACAATGGCTGCTCCACCATGCTTGCCAGGAATCATGCTAAGGACCTTACATATGTTATCCTGATTTCAACCTCCAATGTTGTAACCAGGAAACCATTATTAACCTCATTTTAAGTGAGGAAACTGGGCACCGAGGGTTAAATTACACATCTAGGGTCATGTATATTAAGCAGCTCTGGCAGGATGGAACCCTTGTCTCCCTTGACTCAAGACATTCATGTTCTTAACCAAGAAATGACAGTACCACGCTTCTCAACTGACAAAACTCAGGGATCCTCCAGAAGCCTGTCTGGGGGGATTCTGCCCTGCAAACTCTATCCTAACATAAACAAGGTTGGCATCAGCCTCTGCTGTGTAGCTTAGCACCGCGGCTGGCAAACACAGCATCTGATGTAATCTATTCCATTATTGAATGTGCAGAAGCTCACGTTAAAAAAAACAGAAGAAAAGAAAGGCTGTAGAAATGTTAGGAAGGCAGGAGGCCCAGAGCCCAGCCAATTGCAGAGCAGCAGCTGGCATTATCCAAGCTGAGCATGATGGCCATCAAACAGGAAGCAGGGGAGAACCCTAACTGCCGAGCTCATCACCATCCCTCCCTGCGGGACAATGAAGGATGAAGACACTTTGACAAGGCCCAGCTCAGCGGGGAGCCCATAGGCAGGCCCAGCTGTACAGAGGAGCATCACTGGCTCAGAGGGGGCCATCTGAGGGGACAAGCGCCCCAGTGTAGAGTCCGTCCTTTGCATGTGCTGTCATCACCCCACTCTGCCTGCCTGAACTGGTTGCTTGCACCAGGGAAGGGGGAGATGACCCTGTGTCCTCCTTAAAAGACTTCAGTCACAGAGGACAGATGGACAAAAACCAACAGGAAAATAAGATCTGGCTTCATCCAACACAAAAGAGGGATGGTGTGTGTCAATCCCAGCATGAAAGAGACCTGGGACAAGGCTGATAAGGGAAGGGCCCTCCTGAAAAGGAATGCCAGTAGGACCCAGCAGCGGGCAGCTGCCACTATGGAGGGCTGGAGTTTTGCTGGAACCAGCCCCAAAGTGGGTGGACATCTTCCGGCTGGGTTGGCTTTAGGCACCGGAAGCTCTGGATTCCACTCAGCTCTCTGTGACCCCGCGCCTGGGCATGTTTGGTTGGTCTAGGGGGAGAGTTCAGCTGACCAAGATAGACCAATCAGAATCTGACTGGAAGGGACACTCCCCCTGCCAACATACACAAGGGCAGCATTTGTTTTGGTTCTTTTCCCCCTATTTTGTGCATTGCTAAACCCCAAGTGCCTAAGGTTATGCCAGGCACAGATACTTAGTATATATTGAATTGAATCTTTCTCTGCACTTGGAATCAGGCAGCTACGATCTGCAAAAGGACTAAGGACTGTGCAGTGCGAAAAGGAGGAGAAGCAAGAAGCAGAAAGCAGGGATGGAGGCTGAGAGTGGCCGAAGAGGCTTCCAGAATACATCCTTGTATCCCTATGACAATGTTTCCCTCCCCTCTTTCTCCTTAAGCTAGCTTGAGTGGGTCTTGATATTTAAAACCAAGTCGTTCTAACCCAAACAGCACGTCCCCTTGAAGTCCTTCCCCAAAGGGATTGGTGAAAATTCCTGTGAACTCTTGAAGTATTTTTAGCTGCAGATACTTCGACAACTTTAGCCTTTGATCTGCCTCCTGAGACAGGGAGGTGGGAAGGCGTGATGGCACTCTAGAGCCTGACTGCCTGGCTCCCAGCCCTGGCTCCTCCCCATCCATCCTGCAACCTGCATCAGATTATCTAACTTTCCTGAAACCGTTTCTTCCCCTGCAAAATGGACATTATAATTGGACCTACTTCATTGTGGGTTTTGAAAATATAGTGTTTTGCACAGTACTTAGCCGATGGTTAGTGCTAAGTAAAAACAATGTATCCAATACATTGAACAAGCAGGATTCTTATAAAAGTAATTTGATTTTTGTCTCCAATTTCCCTTTAAACATATTCACGGCATGCAATCTGTTCCTCACTCTAGAATCAGATTATGAGCAGTCTTATGAGTTTTCTAATGACTATTAGGTAACAAAAAGCTCCTGTGGTCACTTCAAGTCAGGGCAACTGCCTTAATTCATCGCTTCTCTCCTTTTTCCACCAGGGCCTGCTGCCAGCAGGATCCTCTTGGTCAGGTCTATCTGCTCCTCCCCTAGCTGACTAACCTGATTTCTGGTCCCTCCAAGGATCACAAGAGGACAGAGAAGGAAAGTGAAGGGGATAGGAAAGTTCTCAATGGTTTGGTGCTGTCGAAGACTGGTGTTTCCCTCTCTGAGTCTGATAGATGTTTGAGGTTGACAGTTTCACACCCAGGTTTTCTGGAAAGGCTTCTGCTAGACCGTCTATGATGACAAGTCCAAGCTTTCCACTTGGCCAGTACCTATCTTGGTCTCGGCCTTCAAGGACTTCCTTCAGGAGAGGATCTGTTTCACAAAGTCCCCAGGCTGACATTCCTACTGCTGTTCTGAGTGTAACAACTCCCCAGGCCCCAATACCCGGCCCCCACTTTTCTCATCCCTGACCCGCCATGGGCCATGTCCCTCCTTGCCCTTCTGTGCTGCCACTGGGGCTTCCGTGAGCACAGGTCAGGCCCACGGCTGCTGCCTGACTCCTCTTCATTGCATCACACAGCTTCCCGGGGAAGAAGGCTTATGAGGGCTCAGTGCCTTGCCTTATGCTGCCTGGCACTTGGGCTGTGGACCGTCCATGGCCCAGGGACACTCCTGACATGAGGGATGTTCTAAAGGCCTGCCTGGAAAGGCAGCCACCTCCTCAATACAGAGCTAAAGCACAGACGGGAGACTTCCTTGAAGCGGCTCGAGACAGCCAGCTCTGTGACTGGCAGCTGGGTTCAGAGAAGCAGCCAAAGAAAAGCCTTGCTTCCTCTGCACATAAAGCATCCATTCTCAGCCACACACACTGGCACAGATACCCACAGACCAGCGCCTCAAAGGGCTGGACAATGGAACAGACATAGGCGAGAGCAAGAGATTTTTTTCCTCCTTTCCAAATGCAAAACTCAGAGAATACAAAACGCATATACAATTTGCATGCGAGCTGACATTTTTATAGGAAAGGCAGAGATTTCTTGTGCCAGAGTTTTGGGGCAGATGGCTGGGGGAGGTGTCTATAAAGACAGCTTTTTAGCCTGTGGCCACTTCCTCCTGGTGATCAGCACATGGCCAAAAATACACACCGCAGCAGCTCCCTTTCTCCCCAGGTTTCTGATCTTCTACCCATCTCCCTCTCTCCTCTCCCTCCATCTCCATTACTGGTATTTTCTAGTGGCCAGCCCTGGCCTAGCTTTACAGATGCATGACTTTCAAACTTGCCCTGCAGGGGCTCACGGTTATATAGGGGAGACAGGAGAGGAAACACTGATGATGAAAATGCAGGATGATGAGGTAAAGATGGAGATGCATGCAGAGTTCTGTGGGGGCTCAGAGAAGGGTAAGGGAAGGAGGGAGAGGGTGGGGGGTGGCGGGGGGAGGATTTTCATGGTATTTTACAACTGGTATTGACCAAGTTGTGAGAGCTTGGTCATTAGACAAACATACTTCAAGAGTGAGGATGGAGAGAGACTGAGGAGAACACCACTGAGATCTCTATCTCTGGTCCTTTAGAGGCCCAGAGTGGTCAGGAGATATTTGTTGAATAAACGAAGTGGAGGCAGTGGGGTAGGCAGTCATAGAGGATGATACTGAAGAGCATCAATAAGACAATAAGAATATTGGAGTGGGTAGCTATTCCCTTCTCCAAGGGATCTTCCCAACCCAGGGATTGAACCTAGGTCTCCTGCATTGCAAGCAGATTCTCTACCGTCTGAGCCACCAGGGGAGCCCAAGACAATAATGGAACTTTCATTTATTGTCGTCTACTGTGTTCTGTCTTGCCTGTCAGAGGGAGGTGAAGCGCCAAGATTAGAGGAGTGAAGATACATATGAAACATCTAAAACAGTCCTTGGCACATAGTAAGTGTTACATTGGTGTTATTGCTATTCCAAAGTTTCAGATACACATGTGGAAACAGAGAAATATGATGACAGTCTGGACAGCCGGGCCTGTCTGACACCAAATCCCATTCTCTTAGCCCATACCCTGCAGTAGGACTGTTTCACTTATGTGAATTGTACTATACATATTAAAACAACAACAACAACAACATTTTAATTTTCAATGGCCTGCTCCCTTGAGTATCTATGGGGTAGAAGCCTGACTCATCTCTGTTCCTACAGGCCTCTCATGGCCAAAGCAGTTCAGTGTGATTTCTACACAACAAGCCCCTAAATGAAAACCTATACTCCATCTGGGGCTCAATCAAAGAAACCATGACTTGGCACCCTAATGGAAGCTAAGCCATCTTACCATAGCACACACAGGTGAAGGCGTTTGCTGGGTGGTTTTACAACATACACTGCAGTGTAAACTGTCACGTATTGTTAAGGTGCAGTTGTGCCGTGTACAGCCTCCTGGGTTAGGCATGGTCAGCTGGTATTGGGTTAAGGGTCCTTGGCTTGATGATCATCCTACCTGTCTTGGAGTATCTGGAAGATTTTGTCTGAAACCTGGTATTGGTTTTCCCAGCTTGGAAATACAATGAAAACCTAATGAATCCCACCTGGATGCTACCCCCGGTTCTCCACTGCAGTCTTTTTGCTATTAACCTTTGGACCTCAGAAATGAAGTCTCCTTAAAAGAATCGGAAGATTCTCTCCAGGACAAGAAGGTACTTCTGGGCTGATACTCTCTCTTGACAATCTGAACATCAAAATTCAATCCAGGATTAACAGCCATCACCTGGACTCATATTTCCAAAGTGACTCAGACTGACAGGCACCAAATAACATCCAAATTTTACCCTACATGGTAAGAAAGAAATAAAAATAAAATCAGGCTGCTTCAACATTAGTCTCTCATGAACGTACCTTATGAATATTTTTCTTTAAAAGACTAATGTGCGGAGGACCCAGGAAGCCGTATTTGTGTGTGCATTCATTAAGTCCCCTACTCTGAAACACATTCTGGGACTAATTATTTTTTAACTAACTGATCAGCATGTTTCATTCATAAATTGGGATTTATCAGTATAGCACATGAAAGCAGAGAACATATTATTCTTTTAATTTGGTTAATATGCAAAAAACACCCTGTGTTTGTAATGACCTGCTTTCAGTGAATAGAGGCAGGCTGGAAATAGTAGCAGCTTCCTCTAATGAGGGTGTTGGCTCCAGGTCCCAGCTGTTCATCACCAGACGCTCCACGTGCTCCCTGACCTATGCATGCACGTGCTCCTCTGATGAGGATGCGGAGCCATTTCCGCGCCAGGGGAACTGGACGCCTGTGTTTGTTCTGCTGATGGAACCAGTTATACCTGCTTTGTTAGTCGGGGGAAAAGGCCTCGGGCATGGGGTGGAGGGTGGTGGGAAGGAGTGTTCACACACACAGACACACACACAGTGGGAAGCAGTGTACACACACACACACACACACACACACACCCTGCCCTGTTCACACACACACAAACACACCCCACCCTGTTCACACACACACAGTGGGAACTAGTGTACACACACACATACCCTGATCCTGAACCATACACACACACACCCCGCCCTGTTCACACACACACACCCCACCCTGTTCACACACACACACCCCACCCTGTTCACACACACACAAACACCCCCCACCCTGTTCACACACACACAGTGGGAAGCAGTGTACACACACACACACCCCGCCCTGTTCACACACACACACCCCGCCTTGTTCACACACACACACACACCCACACACCCCACACTGTTCACACACACACAAACACCCCCCACCCTGTTCACACACACACAGTGGGAAGCAGTGTACACACACACACACCCCACCCTGTTCACACACACACACCCCGCCTTGTTCACACACACACACACACACCCACACACCCCACACTGTTCACACACACACATCCCACCTTGTTCACACACACACACCCCGCCTTGTTCACACACAGTGGGAAGCAGTATACACACACACACCCTGCCCTGTTCACACACACACAAACACACCCCACCCTGTTCACACACACAGTGGGAACTAGTGTACACACACACATACCCTGACCCTGAACCATACACACACACACCCCGCCTTGTTCACACACACACACCCCACCTTGTTCACACACACACACCCCGCCTTGTTCACACACACACACCCCACCCTGTTCACACACACACAGTGGGAAGCAGTGTACACACACACACACCCCGCCCTGTTCACACACACACACCCCACCTTGTTCACACACACACACCCCGCCTTGTTCACACACACACACCCCGCCTTGTTCACACACACACACCCCACCCTGTTCACACACACACACCCCACCTTGTTCACACACACACACCCCGCCTTGTTCACACACACACACCCCACCTTGTTCACACACACACACCCCACCCTGTTCACACACACACAGTGGGAAGCAGTGTACACACACACACACCCCGCCCTGTTCACACACACACATCCCACCTTGTTCACACACACACACCCCGCCTTGTTCACACACACACAGTGGGAAGCAGTATACACACACACACCCCACCCTGTTCACACACACACAAACACACCCCACCTGTTCACACACACAGTGGGAACTAGTGTACACACACACATACCCTGACCCTGAACCATACACACACACACCCCACCCTGTTCACACACACACAGTGGGAAGCAGTGTACACACACACACACCCCGCCCTGTTCACACACACACACCCCGCCTTGTTCACACACACACACACACCCACACACCCCACACTGTTCACACACACACAAACACCCCCCACCCTGTTCACACACACACAGTGGGAAGCAGTGTACACACACACACACCCCACCCTGTTCACACACACACACCCCGCCTTGTTCACACACACACACACACACCCACACACCCCACACTGTTCACACACACACATCCCACCTTGTTCACACACACACACCCCGCCTTGTTCACACACAGTGGGAAGCAGTATACACACACACACCCTGCCCTGTTCACACACACACAAACACACCCCACCCTGTTCACACACACAGTGGGAACTAGTGTACACACACACATACCCTGACCCTGAACCATACACACACACACCCCGCCTTGTTCACACACACACACCCCACCTTGTTCACACACACACACCCCGCCTTGTTCACACACACACACCCCACCCTGTTCACACACACACAGTGGGAAGCAGTGTACACACACACACACCCCGCCCTGTTCACACACACACACCCCACCTTGTTCACACACACACACCCCGCCTTGTTCACACACACACACCCCGCCTTGTTCACACACACACACCCCACCCTGTTCACACACACACACCCCGCCTTGTTCACACACACACACCCCGCCTTGTTCACACACACACACCCCACCCTGTTCACACACACACAGTGGGAAGCAGTGTACACACACACACACCCCGCCCTGTTCACACACACACACCCCACCTTGTTCACACACACACACCCCGCCTTGTTCACACACACACAGTGGGAAGCAGTATACACACACACACCCCACCCTGTTCACACACACACAAACACACCCCACCTGTTCACACACACAGTGGGAACTAGTGTACACACACACATACCCTGACCCTGAACCATACACACACACACCCCACCCTGTTGACACACACACACACACACTCCACCCTGTTCACACACACAGTGGGAAGCAGTGTACACACACACACACCGCCCTGTTCACATACACACACCCCACCTGTTCACACACACACAGTGGGAAGCAGTATACACACACACACCCCACCCTGTTCACACACATACCGCACCCTGTTCACACACACACACACCCCACCTTGTTCACACACACACAGTGGGAACTAGTGTACACACACACATACCCTGACCCTGAACCATACACACACACCCCGCCTTGTTCACACACACACAGTGGGAAGCAGTGTACACACACACACACCCCGCCCTGTTCACACACACACACCCTGCCTTGTTCACACACACACAGTGGGAAGCAGTATACACACACAGCCCCCACCTTGTTCACACACACACAGTGGGAAGCAGTATACACACACACCCCACCCTGTTCACACACATACCACACCCTGTTCACACACACACACACCCCACCTTGTTCACACACACACAGTGGGAAGCAGTGTACACACACACACACCCCGCCCTGTTCATACACACACACCCTGCCTTGTTCACACACACACAGTGGGAAGCAGTATACACACACACCCCACCCTGTTCACACACATACCACACCCTGTTTACACACACACACCCCACCTTGTTCACACACACACAGTGGGAAGCCGTGTACACACACACACCCCACCCTGTTCACACACACACAGTGGGAAGCAGTGTATACACACACACACCCCGCCCCTGGACCGTAACCTGTGAAGAGTTAGGGCCTAAATCTATTAATAAGAGATTCCATTGTGATCTAGTAATTCTTGTCTTCCTCGTGTGCAGCTTGTCTGCCATGCAAATAAATCCTCTGTTCTGAAGTCCCCTGATAAAGGGATTTATTTATCAGCCTGACCTGAGTGTCCCATTTGTTCCTGCAAATTTGCTCCTCCCTGCTCTTGTGCACTCCGATTTAGAACCGGGGATGCAGGTTCCCCTGTGTTATTGGTATAATCACCCCACTCCCTCCGGGTCTGGCTTTGAACCCGAATCTTCTCGCCCCTCTGGCCTGCGGAACTGCTCTGGCCTCACCCAGAAGAGGTAGGGAGGGCCGGGCGGGCCCATCGTGCTGGCCTTCCCGTGACACCCTGGAGCACGGTCCAGCCGCATTCTTTCTGCCCAGCCCTGGTGCCAGTCTGCCGGAGGACCCCGCCCCGGGACATCCTGAAGTGGCCTATTCTCCAGCCAGGCACTGCTTTTGTGTTTTAAAGGAGGACACTTCCTCTTCTGTTTTTTCATGTTTTTGTTTTTTCTCCTGTTCGTGTTAAAAATTTTAACTCTAGGAGCTATCTTTTTTTTTGAAGTTAGTTAATTTACAATGCTGCGTTAGTTTCAAAATGTACAGCAGGATGGTTCAGTTATACACATATATGTTTTTCTTTACAGGTTATGACAAGATGTTGAATATAGTTCCCTGGGCTGTACAGTAGGTCCTTGTTTACCTATTTTATACATGGTATATACAGCATATACATATGAACATGTATATGTTAATCCCAAACTCCTAATTTACCATGCTCATTGTAGAAAATTTAGGAAAAACAGAAAATACTCCATTAAAAAATAATCTAAATCATACTGCCAAAAGCTTCTATATTCCCATTTGGGGGTATTTCCTTCTGATCTTTTCTGCCTATGGCAGAACAGGTCCCTTCAGCCAGTGAGAATACTCTGGGCTTCCTCTATTTGTGAAGCAAATGCTAAAGGCAGGATGGAAAAACACTGTGCTGTATTTTAAATATTTACATGCAACAATCAGAGTCACATGATATTAGCAAGAGTATATCTGTGACTGTGTGACTATGAGAGTATCCCTGTGTTTATTTATAGAACTGTATTTAGAGATCCTGTCAAAAATCTAAACTTGAGACCTTCAGTGAATGTGAGGCCAAGTCAAATCGCTCTCCTGGGTCCCTTACCTCACCCCCATGGGTCTTACCTGTGTGTATTTGTGCTTATATCATATTTGAGATCATTCTACCTTCACTTTTTATATTAACATTACTTTGGTCACATTTTTATAAATCAATAAAATTCCTCTTCAGTAAGTTTTGATGGCTACTCAGTATTCCATTATGTAAAATTATTTAAGTTTTACCCATTATTGCACATTTCAGATAATTCTTTTTTTTTTTAACTATGTAAATAATACTGCATTGAACATCTCTCTGTCAAAATCTCTGCAACTCTCTGGGATTATTTCCTTTGGATGGGCTCCTGAAATGAAAATCACTGGTCATAGGGTAAGGAACATTTTAGTGTCTTGTTTCATGTTGCCCAATTTGATTGTAAATAAGTGGTACTGATTTACTCTGAAAGAACATTTTCATCATTTCAATTAACCTTTAATTGCAGGTCATTCACAGAATACAAGCTCCTTGTAAAAGGGTTTAAAAGGTAAGTCCTATATCTCTTATCACCACTTCCTCTAGTCCCTGAACCCCTAGCAGCAGCCATGGTTTTCAGTTAAAAAGCCCTCAATCAATGCATTTATATATGCATTTATAATGAATGTGCTTATATAAAATGTGTGTCTACAAACTAATATAAATTTGCATCTCTCTGTAACTATGCAAAACATGGTTTTGTGTGTGGATTTTTTTAATGTGAATGATATCATATTGTATGTATAGTATGTGACTCCTTTTCCTCAGCTTTCTCCATAGCCTTGCTGTATATATGTTACATAAACCACCCTTACTCTTTCTAACTTTTCATACATTTCTGTGGGATGGATTCAGCCTCGTTTTGACAGTCATTCACCTGTGCATAAATATTTGGGTTGATCCAACAATTTTTCATTTTGACACAAAATACTGCAATGTACACCTTTTTATACAAGAAGTGATTTGAATAGGATTTTCCTCTACAGTAGAAATGAAGGAAGAGAATTTCTGGGTCATGTGGTATGCACACTTTTTCTTTTTAATAGATATTCCCAAATTGTAGAGGAAATTTTAAATTATTTTTATTAAGGATCTTCTAGAATGCCTTGGATTGGGGCTTAGTTATCATGATGTAGTTCTGAAGTGTCTCATCAGGTAGGGTGTCACCGAAAGGTCTGCTCATGTATTCGTTCACTAGCCTACTCATCTCTGTCTTCTGAGGATCCAGCATGGCCCCTGATACATAGTGCAGAGTCCATAAATACCAGTTAGGTCCTCTCCTCTGCACCATCACACCCTCAAGGGGCCTCAACCCAACACCAGGCTCCTTTCTGCAGCTGCCAGTCCCCAGCTCATCTCTCCAGATAGCATTCCAACATCCCCTCTTCTTGGAAAGCCTCCCTGGAGCCCAGACTGAATATGGCAGCTTCTCTCTCATGCCCCGTGGCACCCTTATTTACTGACTTGTGCTTACTGCAGCATGGGATTTACTCACCTCATCCCTGTTACACTAGGTCACCTCAGGATTTCAGTGGCGCATGACGCTCAGGCATCACCTGATCAGTGTTTGTGGACTGTTGACAGAACAAGCCTGTCCGCATGGTAGCTGTTGGCTTTGAAAGAGAGGGGGCCAAGTGTATACAGTATTTTTCATATCAAGCTTAACAGCAAAGGGTTGTAAAAAATTAGATGATGAAATTGACCCTTACCAGTGAATATGTTGATAAAAATGATGAATGGTGGGTAAGTAGGGTAAATCACAAACTCTCACACACACACAAATGTAGAACCATGTCATTCACCTCTTGGGAAACATTTATAATTCTCTTCACATCAGTATTTCTCCATGAAATCTAGAAGTTTTCTTATGCAATTTATCTTTTAAAGTGCATCACAGGGAGTGACAAACAGCAGCCAGAAAGCCGTTCAAATAGTTGGAGTATGGCAGCTTATTGTCATAAATCTCTAGGTAAGATCTTTACATTGAAAAGAAACATGAAAGAAGACGGAAACAAATATATCAACATGTTAATAATGGCCGCACCAGTGGGGTTAGGGGGTGATGTGTGATGTGACTTTCTTCATCTTTTTACTCTTTTTTAAAAGCCTTTCAGATTATGTTATCACATATGTACATTCATTTTATGTCAGAGACACAGAAACAACCACAACCACTTCTAGCAATTAATGAAGTTTGTAAGAAGACAATTTTAAATAATTTGTGATGTGTGGATACCTATGACAGAAGAAGATAATTCCAAGAGGACTCACCTGAACTAACCTCTCAGGTTAGACAAGTCAGTCATTCAGTATGAATCGGGTACCACAGCCGAGCACCATGCTAGGGATGAGGGGATAAGGTGCAACATCAGGTACACTTCCCACCCTCATGAAGCTCACAGTTCTAGTGGGGACCGCAAACTCGGGCAGTAACGGGGGCCAGGCAGCAAGGAGAAAGAAGTGAAGGCCACCAGTGGACCCACTTCTAATATTTGCTAACATTTACAGGCCCTGGGAAAAAGTTTAAACGGAAGTCCATTTACCAGATAGCTCAATACTTAAGTCAGAAATCAAGCTAACAAATTGAAGTAACTTCTAGCCTCCTCCCTTGACAAACGTACCTTTATAATGACCTGGAAGGCCAAGTTCAAATGTAGAATTCTCAGACTCCTCAGAGTTCCTTACCTGAAGATGATGGAGAACACTGGTACCCATGCCATAGGCCTCCCCAAGCCCGCTCAACACAGCGTGTCTGCTCTTCTCTTCTCAGGCCTGACTTCATCTCCTGTAGCTAGGAACTGTGTATGGGTGGATGGACCCTGGGACCTGTGCATTCAAGCTTCGGTCCCTTGCCTCCACCCAACTTAGTCTTGGCCACCCCTTGGGAGAAATAACTGAGGAAGAGATCTCTGTAGGCTCTGGAAGCAGGCTTGGGTCATGTGGGGAGGGAATTCCAGGTCTAGAAGGGGTAGTGCAGGGATCCCTTGGTTACGTGGGGTCAAGGGCAGGGGTCCCACTTGCCTGAGCCTTAGGGCAGCACTGTTGCCTTGGGAAGGTCGGGACTACATTGTGTTGTAGAGCAAATGCCCCACTTACAACAGCAGCAGCTATGCAATGCCAGCCCTAAATTGCCGTATGTGGCAAATGGATTCAGATGGCTACCTCTTCCACTTTTTTAAAAGACAGGACACCAATCTGGGCTTTCTTATGAAACTGCCTAATTTTTACGTTACCAAGTAGTGATAATAATTTAAGAAAACACAAAAATCATTCTGCTGGTCAAATTAAAAATATCTGTGAACCACTGTGACCTCTATGAAAGCAAAGAAAATTAAAATTCCATTCACAAGTTGCTTGACCACCATTTGGTTTTGAAAATTATACTCACCAATTCATTAATGTCACTTTAGCCCATAAGTAAATGATATGCCTCCATCACCATATATATATGTCTGCATTTCATGCACTTTCTGTTCCCCAGTAGAAATCTAATTTACTTGGTACCTCCTAGTACTGATGAATGTATGTCCCCTTAAGCTATCAGGAAAGGCCTGATTTTTGGATCTCTACTTTTTTCCCCCTGACACTGACTTTCATCATGTTATCCTCTGGCTTGCCATAATAACCTGGGCACATACCTCTCACTGCACTTCCCTATGCCACTGTCATTAGCTCTATACACACCTGTCACTTGAAGAGTTACCTCCATGTCCCTAGGGCCTACCACAGAGCCTGTCATATGGTACACTCCTAGCACATTTGTTTGTTCTGGACTGAATTCATTGGTGGTTGCTTCTTTGTGATGACCCACATCTCCCCAATCACAAATGAATAATCATCATAGGTGACATTTCTCGGTTCTTTGCTATAGGTAGGCACCATGCTAAGAGCTTTACATGTATTACCTCATATAATCCTCTCAACTAATTAATTTGTCATCTCCATTTTCCAGATACAGAAACTGTGGCTCAGAGATATGAAGAAATAAACAGATAAAAAATTGAGGCCATTTACAAACGATGTTGGGTGAATAACAAATAAAATGGACATTCAGCTGACAAACGTCAGAGGTCAACTTGAACCAATCTTGCCTGACTTGAAAGGAACTTTGTGCAGGTGGATGGCCCCCAGGACCTGCGCATTCAAGTTTTAGCCCCTCCCCTTCCCCAGCTTTGTCTTGGCCACGCCTTGGACACAGGTTATCCTCCTTAGCAGTACTGTTACTCAACCAGTAAGCCAGGCTTCTTTAAAAGTGCCACAGACCATTCTCAAGATGTTTTTAGACAGCACAGAGGAACTCTTATTTCAATTACTAGGCATTTTTTGGACTCAAATATGTACTTATTTTAGCGTGTGTTAGGAAAAAAATAAATGACAGCATCTGTTTATGGCAAGGTGTGTTGATTTTTCTATTTACGTTAGTGATACAGGATTTTCCTTTTAAATTTATTAAGTTCTAAAAAAACTGAGTCCATTTACAAATGATGTTGGGTGAGTAATAAGTAAGATGGATCATATAACAATAAAGCAGAAATTATGTGTCTGAGTTTATATAAAGACTAAAACTTGAAAAACACTGCCTCATAAACTGGCATAAATGGACGAAACACACACATACAATGAAACTAATTTTTAAACTCACACCATGCACTTACAAGTTTGTAGAATGTTGCTTAAAAAACACATCCCAGAGCCTACCTAAGAGGACTCCAACTAGCCTCTAAAGTTCTAAATTTGAAGCGTGTTTATTTCTTTTTCCTCTTTCTATTTTTGGAACTTAAATAGCCAAATGGATGAAAAAAAAAACTGCCTCTAAATAAAAAATGAGCTAGGGGTCTGGAGCTCTCCTCTGCCTCATTTCAACTCTGAGCAAATGGTGAATTACAACACCCCTGGACATAGTGGTTTCTAACTACCAAGCTGCCAGGCTTTTAAATAACAGCAGCACAGAAGTGAAGCCATAATGCTACCTATTTCCCTTACTAAATTATTTATGCATTTATTATATTTTACATGGGCTGTTGAACCTGAAGTTACTTCTGTAGGGGCTAGGTCATTTCAAGAAACCCATTACTGAGAATCAACTCAGCTACATTAGAAACTGACACATTCAATTGTATGGGATATTGCTCATTAATATTACATAATTACTGTCTCTGCTGTTGTTTTCAGGTGGTGATACCTTTCTATATGTGTACATGTGTGTATGTGCACTATTCAATGGCTTCTAGGCAATTTGCTTCATTAAGAGGCAGTTTAACACTAAGGTGTATCAATAAAGACTAGCTTAATGCAATCATGGAACTGCACCTAAGATGACTTGGCCAAATGAAGCTATTACCCTATATAATGTGTTTTACATGAGACTGAAATGGTTTACTGTTTATAAAAACCATCTGCCAGGATTTACAGTGATGGATTTACTGTAAGATGAGCAGCATTTTAGAAGTTTTATGTCAATAGAAACTTGATGTACCTTATTAGGAAATTTCCCAAATTTTCCAAGGCTTGTTGTTAAAGTCAACCTAACATTCATTACATTGAACTTTGTTATGACTCATATATCAAGAAGAAAGAAAATCGATTAATTAAACCTTAATTCAACAAGCACTCATTAAAGGCCTACTGTGTGCTGGGCATAATGCCAGGCTCAGGGGATACAAAGGAGAGAATTTCCTGACTTGGAAGAGCAACTCCAGTGGGTGTGATCTAGTCAATTACATAATATTCAGTTATGTGACCTAGTGTTTGTGCCAGCCTAGAAGATGCCCACCTCTGCTGGGGCGGGGAGGTGGGCTCAAGGAAGGAAGTGAGGGTGCTTGAGTCCAAGCTTCCCTGGTAGGTGTCTGCCTAAGAAGCTGTGTGGTAAGCATAGGATACATTTGTTGATTCCTCCAGAAACTTTCCTACTCCTTTTCTAGGAGAATTCTGATTTTGTTTATTTTACCTTGGGGTCCTTGGGTCTCAGGGAAGGCTGGCCCAGGTCTGGTCTAGATCAAAGCATGTGACCCCATCTTGAGCATAAAGATATAATAGGAAGTGTGCTTGGAGGGTCCTTAAGAAAGACCTTTTCTCCCTGATCAGAGGACAGCTCTTAACCAGAAATGCTCAGCTCTTAGAAGCCCTCTGTGTCTTGCTTCTGAATGCCATGGTATGATGACTGGAGCTGTGGAAGACATCTTAAGACCCTGAAAGCAAGGGCAAGAACATCCAGAGATTCCAGCCTAGAGCCTTGTCACACTTGACCACCCAGCATCAGCAACTGCTCACCTCTAGACTTCTTCATGTGCAAGGAAAATCACCTCTTATTGTCAGCCTTACTCATACATTCTGTTACTTTCAGCAAATAGTATTCCTGACATTGTAAGTTCATGGAACCTCAGATTTCTCAGAATGGCTAGAACAGTGCTCTCAGAGAGTTGCAGGTGATGATGCTGAAATGTCATGCAGGTTCATCAGGTACATGCGGTACCACATTCAGGAATCTGGCAGTGCTTTTCAGACAAAGGCTCCCTTCCCACTGGCGTACATGAGACAATGGTACACAGACAAGATGGTATATAATCTTGTAAATGGTACACAGACAAGACAGTATATAATCTTGAATCACACAATGAGAAATTTAGTTCCTTTTCAATTCTTTTTCAGTCTTTCACAAGTAAAGAAGACCTTTCCAGGTTGGGTTGGTGAGTCTTTAGCACCTCTCTCTAACCTTATTAATCTTCCCTTTTAACAAAGAGAAAGAAAGTCTCAGACTTATGGCCTTTGATATATATATATATTACAGGATCTAGGAGCAATTCAATACCATTATTTTGTTTTCACTGTTTTAAATGTGATAATTACCTTTTGATTTTGGGTGGCAAATCAAGTTGCCTAGACTGTATATTTGTTTGCCTTTTAAAGCCAGTTTATAAAAATGTTAAAGGAGTGACAATGTAGGAACTACATCCATATGGCAAAAACTGGAAGGCTGGGATGAGAAACGCTGAAGTTTGAAGAACAGAATTGAATACATCAGGAAGCTACTGAAAGTATTTAAGCAATACAGTAAGGTCAGTAGACTATTTAGAAAAATCCAGTGAGCAAGGCCAGGTATTAAACCTGGCTTCTGCAAAAAGAAAAAAAAAAAGTAAAATCCTGGTGAGAAATAATCAGATTTGAACCAAAGCAGAAGGTGGGGAGAAAGGGGAGATGATGACGTAGCAAAATGAAGAAAACACGGGACCAATTATTAGCTGATGGAGAAGTAGGAGGAGGAGCTTAGAATGACTCCTAAGTGTGGCTGAGGCAACCCAGAGAAGGAATCATGGCACCGCTGAGTAAGCTAGAGAAGATGGGACGAGCACCAGGGCTGGGGCGGTGGGGCGGGGCGGGGCAGTGAAGTGAAGTGAAGGGTTCAGTTAGTCACATTCAATGGAAGGGGCTTGTTAAATTCAAATAGAGATGGCCTGTGGACCAGTGGCTCTCAAAGTGATTTCAAGAAACCAACAGCATCAGCATCACCTGAAAACTTGTTAGAAAGGCAGATTCATGGCTTTACCCCATACCTATTCAATCAGAAATTCTGATTTAACTCGTTTACCAAGTGATTCTGATGCTTATTAAAATTTGAGGACCACTGAATAGAGGGAGGAGTTTTGAGTCAAGATACCTGGGCAAAATAACTGAGTTATTTTAGACAAGGCCCTTCCCTGGACCTGTTTCCTCAACTGCAGAATGAGGTCATTGACTTGGCTCTAAGACCAAAAGCAAGTCATGAAACCTCTCTGGGCCTACATACCCCACCCCTGATATCTGCCTCCCTTTGCTTCCTTGGTAATAAAATATCACTTTCTAACTTCATACATACAGCATGAAATAAAGACTACATTTCCCAACCTCTTTTGCCATTAGGTGTGGCCATATGTCAAATTCTGCCCAGTGAGAAGAGAATGAAAGTCATGTGTATGTCTCTTGAAAAGTTTCCTCAAAGAGGAGCATTGTGTCGTTCTTCTTTTTTCCTTTGGTCTGGAATACAGATATGATGGCAAAAGCTTGATCAACTATCTTAGATCCCAGGCAGAAGTTAAATACCGAGGAGGGAAGAGCAATGAAATAAAAGGAATGCTGGTTCTGATGATTTCCTGAAACTACCTCACCAACCCTATTATTGACTCTTGCAAAGTTCTTTTACGCGAGCAAGACACTTTTTGTTAATTATTCTTCATCTGGATTTTTCCTCTTACATTATGAGAAAATCTTTTGTACTTTATAACTTTATGAGAAAATACTATGAAAAAACTTAATCAGAACATTGCGGGGGCAGGACCTGAGAATTTGCATTTGATGGGCTCCTATGGGGACTGATTATAGTTTAAGGTTGGATGATTATGAATCTGGCTTCCCTTCCCAGGCAGTGCAATGGTAAAGAATCCACTTTCCAATGCAGGAGACACAAGATATGTGGGTTCAATCCCTGAGTCAGGAAGATCCTCTGGAGAGAAAATGGCAACCCACTCCAGTATTCTTGCCTGGAAAATTCCATGGAGAGGAGCCTGGCGGGCTGCAGTCCACGGGGTCACAAAGAGTTGGACATGACTAGGCAGGCACAACATATAAATATACATACATATATATACACTCCAAGAATAGAGAATCAAGAAATTCGGATGTAAAAGAAAATTGCCATCTCTAGTGCTTTTGTAAAAAATATATTAATAGATGACTTTCTTTGAAACTTTATTGCTTACCAGTTCCAATATGAAATTCCTTTGGTGGTAAATATCCTGTCTGAAAGGAAATCATCAAACTGGACCAGTGCCTGTGGGTTCAAGGCTACACTGGGACTAGAATTTTGGTCTCTGACTCCTAGATCTCTCACCTCTGGACTCTGCAGATTGTCTGCAAGCTCCAAAAAGCTCTTCTTTTTCCAGCATTGCAGGTGAAAATCCCCTAGTCTAGCCACAGCGTGTGAGATGGCAGCAGTTTGGCTGCCTGGCTGTGGTTTTAATACAGGGAAGTGAAGTGTGTCCAATCAAAACAGCCAGGGGTAATCTAGGTCAACTGCCCATCCACACAGGTGACTGGAGCCACAGAAGAATCCAAGTCATTCCATGTGATACAAGTCACAGTTTGGAAGGTCAACCCTCCGTTCAGCTCACCTAAATCTTTGCCGGGATTTGGTGATTTCAGGTGAAGCATGACTCTGTCCGAGACCTTTCCAAATCTTTCCTTCAGCGACAGTGCACTGAAGAACTGGCTTCATCAGTCACCACCACAGTGGGCTGTTAACTATGGACCTCATATTAATGATAATATCTGAAATGGGAAAGTGGGAAGAAAATAGTATTTAAAATGCAGAGGGCTTGTGCAGGTTATAAAACAACAAACAAAAGGAGAAATTGTAACCTAGCAATTAACTGTAAAAATAAAATGGTGCTTTCCAAGTAAATATACCCACCTTCCAATACTGAAACAAGGTGAAGATCAGAAGTGAGTTTAATGAAATCTGCTTTCAGGACCTTGTTCTATTTCTGTCCAAGTTGCCTTCTGGTAGTGAGCTTCTACTCTTGGAAAAGAGGATATTCCACAAGTAATTTCACCTTTTTCTCTTCCCCTAACCTCATAGGACCTGGTTTTGAATGTAATTATTATATATATTTTTGTTTCAGTAACATACATTCTACTATGTTAGAATGCTTATTAATGCTTCTAGGCAAAATAACTGCTAGGTATTAATCTCTTAGGGGACTGGACCATATACTTGCCTGGACTTGTCTTCTCATTATAGCTCCCCACCCAGGACAACACCAAGGACACCGTGTCCTTCAGTTCCATTACAGAACTGGGCCACCAAATTTAAAAAGATCAACTGCTTTACATATTTCTGTATGTGATGAGCATGAAAGATTATTGTAAGATATGATCGTTTCTGTTGGCTTTGTGTACATGTCATATTTCCATAATGTGCCTTGGTGTCTCATGGAAATGAACCACAGCAGACTGCATTGTGCAACTCCAGGGGAGTGGCATTCACATCATCGTCTGTGGTGCCTTATGGAGTTGCACAGTGCACAACCTAGGCAACCTTGGGCGGTGGCTCTGATTGCGAGTCATCAGACAGGCCCCCTGAGGAGCTTGGGTGTGTGCTGCTGGGAGAAGATCATGTCTGCTTCAAGGGCAGCGGTGGAAGACATTAGCTAGCATGGGGCAGAGTTCACGCTGTGTGATTATGGGGTGAGGTTTACACCACTTGTCAAGTTTCAAAGAGGCTGGTGAAGGAAATATTAGGGGGGCTCTGAGTTTGGGTCTGGTTGACCTCAAACCCCAGAGGGGGCTGGGCCAGCAGAGTCCACTCACTAGCCTACAACTTCTTGGAAAGTGCGTCGGCTCTCAATGGACAGGAGCGGAGAGTTTGTTTTTTTAAGGTTTAAGAAAAAATAATCTGGTAGCTCCTTAATGTTCAGGCACAGCTCCCTTTCTCTGCAACCTGAAAGCTTCCCAGTGAGCATGTTTCATGGGAGGGGCTCTCTTCTGCTAACAGAGTTTTCGCGCCAGCACTCATCTGCAACTGTTGATCTCTTTGGAAATCCTAAATAGAGCTGCTGAATTGTTGTCATGGTTACCTGGGGCAGTTTCTGAGCCAGAATGTTCTCAAGGAAGGCAGCCCTGAGCTGGGTATCCTGGGTTTCTGAGTAGTCAACTAACTCAAGAGAATTGTTTCCCTCTTCCTTCTCCCATGCTCTTAATTTAATTGCTACCCAGAAGTCTGATGTCTACAGAGATCATCTCAGCTTCAGCCCAGCCCAAACCAACCAGCATCCTGACTATGGCGCTGGTGTGCCTCCTCCCTCTACAAAGTGACCTATGTTCCTAGATTCACTCATGCATGCAGCATCTGGGAAAAAGACACTAGCGAAGTAGTTCTCTATGCTTAGTATGTCAATAAGGAATTGACATTTTTGAAAACCTCCTACGAGCCCAGCACTTCACTTGTATCTCATGTAATTTACTACCTTCTAGCCAGGGAGGAACTATCATTCACATTTTATTGATAAGGAACCAGGGGCTTGTAGAGGTGATTCCTGCCCAGAGCTCTACAATTAGGCAGTAGATCTAGGATTCAAATAACCAGTTTGGTCCTAAAGATAACCCTCTTTCCTTCAAGCATGGCAGCCATTTCAGCCACTAAGAATTGGCAGCCCCAAAAGACTCTCAACCATCTACTGAACATTGAACATTCATTCATTCAATAAACATATTCTGAGTCCACTCTGTGCCAAATCCTCTGATGGCCACTAGCGACACACAGATAAATCAGACAAAATATCTGCCTGTGAAAAAAAACTGACAACCAGCAGTAACTAAATGAGAAGAATCTACAAAATGCTACAGAAAGGAGAGTCAGGGAAACCATGCTGGAGGAAAGGACACCTAATTGAATCAGCTCAGTCTCAAAGTATGACTAGTTATGGGGAATAAACAGCAGAATAAGACCCAATCCCTAACACTCAAGGAACTCAAAGCAGAATCACAAAGACTCACGTTCAGGACATAAGACAATAAATAAATAAATAAATAAAATCACTGATGAAGATCCCAAACAGGTGTTCTACATGGAAGTATGGGAGGATTGATAAACTGAGGCAGCAGAAGTTGGGGCCATTGAGGAAAGGCTAGGGAAAGGAAGTGGAAGTCATTTCTTCTCATGAGATCTTTCTTAAAAGTCTGTGATCTCTCTCCTTTTTACTCACTACTTTTGCCATAGTTACTTGTGGATTTACTCTGATTTCTTCATTTTTCATTTTCTACTAAAGGAAGACACTACTCACTACTCAAAATCTTTAGAACCTTTGCTGAGAGCGAGGTGTTAATGGTGGTCATAGTGGTGGGTATGTACAAATATGAACAAGACAAGGAACCCTTGGTAGCAAAGGAATAACCTAAATGATGAAAGTTTGAGAGACGTTAGCCCCAAACCAAATGGCAGACCTGAAAAGAGGATTCAGGAAGGATATCACTGTAGTTGGTTTGTTCACTCTTTTTTTTCAGCATCCATTCGCTGATGATTCCTATCTATCAATACAAGGTCCTCTCCTCAAAGAGCCCACAGGTGACCACAGGTCCAGGAGACATAAGCAACCGTTACAGTAGAGGGTGACAAGCATGAGAAATATACTGGGCCATGGATATTCATTCAAGAGGGATTTCAGAAGACAGAATTGGTAGCTTTTGAACCGATTCCTAAAACTAAGTAAGGGTTTACCAGGTGGAGGAGAGAGGAAACGGAAGGTAAAAAGGAACTGAGATTATATTTCGAGGAGCTTGGTGTGGGGCGTTTGGAGGAGATGAGATGTTAAGACATACTGCCCCCAGAGTGCAAAACGCTTGAATATCAGGATAAAAAGTTTGGTCTTTTTCAAGGAGGTAGTGGGCAGCCGTAGAGAGGGCAGAACAGGTGAGGATCCTGGTTAAGATTCTTCGTTTTGGAAATGTTCCCCTAATAAGCGGGTAGGGTCCATTAGAGCGGATGGGAATAAGGAGGGCTCGGCCACGGACGCCTAAAGCAGCTGTATTTCTGTGCCTGAAACCCTGCACCGGACGGGAGCCTAAAGCAAGCAGGAGTGGGGGTGGGGGGAAGGAAGGTGAAGGGAGAGTCCCGTTTAAGATCCTCTTTCAGGACAAGGACGTACGCAATTCTAGGCACCTTACAGCAGCTGGTAAAACCCGCCTCCTCTTCCAGATCCCTCTGGGGCGGAGCTCGAGCCAAAGCACGAGATGCCTGGGGAACCACGTTTACTCTGGGCAGGCCTCTCGTTCATCCGCGGTTTCATGGGTAGCCACTCCGATCTCCTACTCCTGGACTCTTTTCCACAGTGCTAGGGCCAGCCGTTCTCTTCCGCGCGTCCCTGAACGCTCCTCCTGCAGAGCGTGGTTAAGCGAAATAAACAGCGCAGTAGCCCTTTGCCCACACTAAAGATGGCGACTCGCTGGGCTCCCTCCGGGTAGTAGAGCGAGTTCCAGGCTCCAGGCCTCACTGGGCGAGGCGCAGACGGAAGGGGCGTCTCTCGACGTAACTTTTCGACCTTCCTGGGAGGGCACCTGGATTATGGGCGTGGCCTTATCTGAATTGTAGCAGCTTATTGGCCTTTAGGCAGGTGGGCGGGGTGTCTGCCCTAACCCACCCCTCCCTTTTCGAACCGGAAGTGTCTCTAGGTCTTTCCAGCTGGTTGTCATTTCACTCGGCTAGGTCCTGAGGAGAAGGACTCAGCCGCGGCTGCTGGACCCGGGCACCGGGAGGCGGCGGCGGCGGCGGCAGCGGCAGCGGCAGCAGCAGCAGCAGCGGCGGCGACAGCAGAAGAGGAAGAGGAGGAAGAAGGAGAGAAGAAGAACAGCCAGGCGGAGTTCGCAACTACGACAGTGGGGACTGCGGGACCGGGGTAAAGCAGCGGCGACGACGACGGCCCAGCAACCGTGAGGAGAAACAAAAGCCTTCTAAATTATAGTTTTAAAAAAAATCTGGGGGCAAAAAGAGAGAGAGCAAAGGGGGGAGGCCCTTCTCTTTTAGAACAACTAAGCTAGTGGGGTTTTCTTTTTTTCCCTCTCCCCACCCCCCCCCCGCACCCCACCTCCCCCCTCCCCCCGCGGAGAATCGAACTGAGAGAACTGAACAAACCGCCCCTGGGTCCCATGAGGGAAAAAAACCCCGGAGCCGCAGAGAGGGGAAGAGGCCGAAACCGCAGGACCTTCCAGGTCGCCCCCTTGGTCCCCGCACCCCCGGGCCGCCAGCTCGTCCTCGTCGAGTCTCCCTAATCCATCCTGATCGCGACACCCCCACGAGGGAGAAACGGGTGTGTTTCCAAACCATTTCATGGGGGAGAGGAAGCCAGGGGGAGCCCAGGAACAGCGACCGCAGCAAGATCTGCACCCGGAGCTTCAGGAACAGCCCCAGAGGCCAAAACTGCACCCCGTGAAAGAGCAGAAACAGGACCAGGAAGAGCAGAAACCTCCCTGCAGTCATCTTTCCATTAGTCAATGCTGATTTCCTCTCCCGCAACCAGGAATTTGCCCCCTATCCCAGATAACCTAATATAATCTATATATATAAATATATAATATATAATGTTCTTAAATTATTCCTGATTTTTTTTTAACCAAGCTGCCAAGAAAAGAACCTATTCTCCTCTTAGCCCTATTCTAATTTTTATGTGAGTGAATCTAAACTGCTGAAGAAGACCATATGTGATTGTTAAATTATATATATATATTTTTACTCCTTGCAATGCTTATTCTTCTACATCCATAGATGCTTGAGAAGCCGTGTTTTTGTCATTCATGTACGTTTTCCTTTGGAAAAAGAAAGCGCCTATTTTACTAACCAAAGACTTGATTTTTACCCTCTTCGTTTTTATTCCCTCCTAGAAATAAGCCTAGTTGAATTCATGTCAGTGTTTTAAGATTTTTTTTTTTTAGTTTTTTTTTTTTTCTTTCAGAGACCAGAATTCCAAATCTGAACTATTTAGGGTGATAAGCTGCATCTTTGAGCTAGCTAAAATAAGACGTTTCAAACAAGCAACTTACATTTGGAGTAGAGGATACAAAGGCTTGAGATACCAGGTTGTTGTTTTTTATCTTAAGATTCTGAGCCTAAAAATAATAAATGGGGGATTACGGGTTTGGAGTGCTAGTGCAAAGCAATACTGGGAATAAATCTGCTTTTCCAGTCAGATTCCATCCACATCTGCAGCCTCCACACCATCACCAAAATGCCACCCCCAGCCCTGCTGCTTTTATAAATAATAACACAGCTGCCAATGGCAGCAGTGCCGGGTCAGCTTGGCTGTTTCCTGCTCCGGCTACCCATAACATTCAGGATGAGATCTTGGGATCAGAAAAAGCAAAAAGTCAGCAACAGGAACCGCAAGACCCTTTGGAAAAGCAGCAGCTCTCCCCCAGTCCAGGTCAGGAAGCTGGAATACTGCCTGAAACTGAGAAGGCTAAACCTGAAGAAAATCAAGGGGACAATTCTTCAGAAAATGGCAACGGGAAGGAGAAAATAAGAATCGAATCACCAGTGTTGACAGGGTTTGATTATCAAGAAGCCACGGGGCTAGGTACTTCGACCCAACCCTTGACATCAAGCGCATCGTCTCTCACTGGTTTCAGTAACTGGTCAGCAGCAATAGCGCCTTCCTCCTCTACAATCATCAATGAAGATGCAAGTTTCTTTCACCAGGGAGGGGTCCCAGCTGCTTCGGCTAATAACGGTGCTCTGTTGTTTCAAAATTTCCCCCATCATGTCAGCCCTGGCTTCGGAGGCAGCTTCTCTCCTCAAATTGGGCCTCTCTCACAGCACCACCCTCATCACCCTCATTTCCAGCATCATCACAGCCAGCATCAGCAGCAAAGGAGGTCTCCTGCCAGTCCCCATCCCCCACCTTTCACACATAGAAATGCTGCTTTTAACCAGCTGCCTCATTTGGCGAATAATCTTAGCAAGCCCCCTTCTCCGTGGAGCAGCTACCAGAGTCCCTCTCCTACACCGTCTTCTTCCTGGAGCCCAGGAGGTGGTGGATATGGTGGCTGGGGAGGGTCCCAAGGCCGGGATCACCGTAGAGGGCTGAACGGAGGAATAACACCCCTGAACTCCATCTCGCCTTTGAAGAAGAATTTTGCAAGCAATCATATTCAGCTCCAGAAGTATGCTCGCCCCAGCTCTGCCTTTGCTCCTAAATCCTGGATGGAAGATAGCTTGAACAGGGCTGACAACATTTTTCCTTTTCCGGTAAGATTATGTTCCATTAATAGATTAAGGTGAAATAAGGAAACGGCATGGTGTAATATCTATGTAACTAAGAGAGTTTGAATTGTCTGTATTCATATCAGAGCTCTTCTTAGAAAAAGAGTTCATTGTCAGACATTATTTTGGCAGGAGAGCAGTGTAATTTGGAACAAAATATTCAGCTCTTCTTTTTTTGTAATTTTCTAATTGTTAATCTTTCCATAGATAACCATATAAATTAGCATAATTGTGAATACCAGGTAGCTAGTGATGTCATGATTATTAACTGCAGTACCTTTCTAGCCTGACAAGAAAATCGTGGTAGGTTTTTTCCTACTTATTTAAGTGAGAATAAATAATGTAGATATAAATATATTTCATTATGGAAACTGATCAACATTTTCTGCCCATATGCATAACTATATACCCTCCCAAATTTGTTTTCACCACTGTAAGGTAGTGATTCGCTGAAAACCAACTACTGAAATACAGTTTTCTTTCTGGTCATATTTTAAACCCAAAACCTCTCTGAACCATGCAGTCTGAACAGTTTGCATTCATCAATTTGGAAATTCCTATTAAACATTTTTTGCAAATTCTGGCTTGCCTTGTGTCAGTAAGGACTGCTGGAGAAATGATGTAAATATTTTCTTGATCCCCAATTATTTTTGAATACTATGAAACTGTTGGTCTCTTTTATGATGCCTTTTCACCCATTTGTTTATTTCCCAGTGTTAACACTAGGGGTGTAGATAATTAAACCATTCCTAAAAATAGGTCCAAAGATTACTTGTCTTTTTTGCCACTAGTGTATTCTTATTCTCCAAGAGTCACATTGTTTGATGTTTTTGAATTAATGAGCAGCCAGTCTAGTTGATAGATATAATATAAAGGGAGTTTCAGAGTTAATTGAGCATCAGATTCCCTACTAAATTTGTTTTCTTTGGGGGTATGATCATTTATAAGTGTTTAGGAAATTTATATGGGTTATAAGCTAACACTGAATCAGTCCTCACAATGAACCCCACAAGGAAATTTCTATTATTACCCCCATTTTAGAGATGAGAAAATCGAGCATCAGCAAGATATAATAACTTGCCCAAAAGCACACAGCTGATATACTAGGCTAAAAAGCAAGGATTAAAACATACTGTGTTATATCTTAAAAGTTATTTTAGAGATCTTTCTGTAAAGGCTAAAACAGATTTCAAAATAATTGTACTGTATCCAGACGTGATGTCAGCACAAGTGGAGTTATCTGTTTTAATTAATAATTTGCTCAGAGGGAGGGAAAATTTGCTAAGAGAACTCAGTGTCATTCCCAAGAATTAAATATCCATTCTCTAAGGATTCAGGTATAATAGTTAGGATGTATCAAAATATTTGGTGAAACCTGTTTTTAAATTTTTTTTTAGTATTTTTTTTGCCCAGTTTGAAAAAAGATGTTGGCTTTTGTTTTTAAAAAGGGTTTTCACTCAAACTGAAGAGAGCAATTTTCATGCTCTAGTGATCAGGTAAAAGGCTGTTTAATACATTGGCAGTTCCATGAAGTCTGTTTTTAAAAAGTTGGTTTTGATAGTCCTTTGAACATAAATTTAAGGGAAGTTTAATGCAAAGGTAATTTTTGCAAATTATTCATATATTCCAAATTAAAAATCCAAGATGGCATTCTCAACATTTTAACTGGGTTAAGCTCACAATTGAAAATACTTTTCTTTTTTATTTTGCTACTAATCAAGTGACAGAATGGATTTGTGTAACTGCATAGTTTGTTTTCCATTCTCAGTTTACTGACTTTTTATAAAGATTTGCTTTGGGAAATTAATTTCAAAAAGTGACTAAATTATATGTATATACACATTATTAATATTTTTATGGGGCTGATGAGATGTGTTTAACGTGAGATTTTTTCAGTCAGGTGATTTCTTAAGAGATTAAGCTGATGTATGAAATAATAATGTAGTAGACTAAGATTGATACTAAAAGATATTGTTAGAAACCAGCTCTTCCCTTAGAATTGTCTGTTATGCTGAGGGTGGAAAAAACAATGAGTCAATGTACCTGGTTCAAATATGGTAGGATTAGGAACTAAGTTGTTGATTTCTGTATACCATTCCCACCATTTTTAGGAGAATGTGTGTATTTCTGTGTGTGAGAGAAGAGAGAGAGAGAGGCTGGGAGTTGGGGAGCTGAGAGAAGGGTGATTTGAAAGTCACAATAAATATAAGTGATCTGAAAAAATTCTTTATGAAAAAATTCCTAATTGAGTTTTGAAAATATAAGAAATTAGTAAACTGAGTACTTTGGTGCTTACTTAAATGAATGCAGAGGTGTGTGTTTAAAGAATTATTCTTTAGAAAAAATTTTTGGCTAAAAAAAATGCCATTTTGAGTTGGTATGAATTACTTGGTTAAATTTGATATGAAAATATTTGAAGGAACATTTCTTTGACTGGGATCTCAGACACCTAGTTTGTGGTCTTCGCCCTGTCAAAGTCATAGCATTTGGGGGCCTCAGTTGCTTCATAAAATTGGCATGGGGGTGACCTAGGTGATTTCTAAGTTCCTTTTGATCCTAAAGCAAGCTACTGTGAAATTTAAATTGCTGCACTCACAGTCCATACTTTTTTCTAAACACTGCTATCTTATTTAACTTTATTAACTTAAACTATTAATTTTAGGAAAGATGTTTTAGACATTAGTACTTCAATCGCTATTAAAAAGAATTCCTTAGTTGTTACAGAGAGATCTTAAAATTTACTACAGAAATTACAGGATAGAATTTACATGGTTATATTATAATATTGGTATTCAAAGTCTAGCATGGAATTATTAAAAGGAAATAATTTACCTGAAATGTAACTAATACTGGGTAATGTTTATTTTAGTTTGAAATGAATCAGAATGGTTTTTACATTTGTTTAACACAGGTTTTGGGCACATACAGTGAATTAAAATTCATTATGGCATTTTAAATTAATTTTTTTTGGCCAGTCTTAATCTTCTCTTTTATGGAACCAGGAGCAAAGATTGAAAATACTGAATTATCTTCTAAATAAGTGATATGACAGGCATTATATCTTAACATTTTCTTTGTATTAGTATATGTGCTGCCGAAGCGAGTTAAAGTTCTCATTACGTGAATTCAGATAACATGCCTCAAATCCAGTTTTCAGATAACTAATGTATATTTAATAATTGCCTGCTTATGATAATCTGTTTTCACATGTATTAATTCATTTCACTCAATCCCATGAAGTAAATATTATTGTTATTATTACTATTCACACGTGAGATTAGGCTTTTAACCGTTATACTACAGTATCTTTTCACATAGACATGATGCAGATGAGGAGTTGGGGGTGGGGGTAGGAAATGCCTTCCAGAAGCATGTAGGTAAGAAGAAAATTTTTACAGTGAAATATTGATACCTGATGTTCAAAAGCTAATTATAAAGTTTTGAAAGTGGAAAGTAGTAGAATATATTTGTCAACTTCAAAATATTAAACTTAGATAATAGCCCTCAAATGAGTATTTTTTTGTTTTTAGTACATGCCAGATATCAGACACTGAGCTAGCTGCTTTCATATTTGTCATCTCACTTCCTATATAGGATTTTTCAACCCTGTGAGGTTTAGTTTTATTGTCTTAATTTCAAAATGAAGAAACAAGGTCCATATATTGTGACTAAAGGCATGATTTGACCCTTACTTCAAGAGGAAAAGAATCCTACCTGTCCTGCCGAACACATCCTGGAATCCTGATGTGCAAACCAAATAATGTATTGGGCACCTGCCATTAATTATATTTGAATATAGCACGTTTTTGGAGGGGTGCCTAGATCTTCTGTCCTTACAGGAAGTAAATGAAAATTGTGTGCTATAGATTCTAGTATTCTGTTATATTCAGCTCAGTTATGCCCGCGTCTCTATTAGCTGAGAACCAAGAAGTAGGCCGAAAAAGAAAACAAAAAGAAAGAGGGGAGACAAAATCTGTCACAAAGATGGTCTTAAAACTGGGTTGTTAGGAAGACATTTTAGGATTTAGAGTCCATTTGCTTTGGTCACCATGGATTTGTTAAGTTGTCTTAACCAGGCAAAATAATTCATGTCACTTTAATAACTCTCCTTGTGTTGTCAATTTATTGATCTACAAATTCTACATGGCATCTTATATTTGAAAACAAAGTTACTGCATTGCTTTATGTTCAAAAGTCATGGTGAATTATTAAAATTATCTAAAGTGCAACTTTATTACATTACATTTTTTTTTCATGTAGTCCTAAGAGAGATCTTTGCATAGGAAACATTTTCTTTGACTTATTATATTTATTTATATTAGAAGAGGGGAAACTCATTATTTTTAACTATAAAGCATGGGTTAGATGATTCTGGCTCGAGCAGAATTGATATATTGGGAAAACTTTGGGAAAAATCTACCAGATACAATTTTACTCCTTTTTGTAGAAAGCCTTTTAACTAGGTTTAATTGCTTTTATGATGAAATCAAAACTTGGGCAGGGTAGTTTTGAAAATTTTTATTTTCTGTTGTGTCTTCAGAAAAGCCGTGGAATATGATCAGCACACTGTTCAACATCTTTCAGGAAATGCCTGTTTATTGCAAGCCTAGTGAATGTGGTTGTGTTGCTAGTTGCAGTTGGAAAGATGCTGTTAGTTTATGATTTTATGCTTTTGAGAATAGTTTTTGTTGGTATTCATAAGAAAGAAATGGAAAAGTAGGCTTAAAGTTAACATATGCCTGTTTTGAATTTTGCAGTCTAAATTTATTTTCCGTATGACTTTTCTCTCTCTTGTTATAAGGAAAATAAGCTTGAAGTACCATTATCACATTTTTTTCAGCACTACGTTGTACTTTAGTTTTTGGTCCCAACTAGATAGTATATATAATGCATTTCTCAGGGAGCTTGTAACATGAGCATTCATTTTAACTTTTCCTGACAGAAGTCATTTTATGTTGTTCAGAGAAAATTGTTCTTGCAGAAATTAAAGTGTATTTTTGCCATGATACATTTATAGTAATGTATAATTTTTTAGAAGGAGTTTATAATATTATAATACTTTATAGAATTAGAAGGAGTTCCACTTTCAAGTTTTTAGAAAATTCTTAGTATATGGAAATATATAGGTATAGCTCCTATTTTTAATCAGTTTCTGAAACTGACACTTGGATAATTACTGAGAAGGGCCATCATGTGAGGCCAAAAATACAGTATACTCAAGCACAGGTCCTGAATCCAAACAGACTTAAATTTGACTCTTATCTTTATTTAGCTTGACCTTGAACAAGTCACTGAAATTTGGGAAGACAGTACCTCATCAAGATATTAGTACCTATAAGTGAAGGGTTATTGTGAGGTACTTTATGTGGCCATATTAAGTAGCTTAGATTTTTTTGTTTAATTTAAAATAAAATTAAAATTTCTAATATTGAGTACAATCTTGAAATTAAAGTAATCAGAAAAAGCTTCAGTATCTATGACAGATTTTTGAGCAGTTCTTAGTGTTGTATCTTATCATACATTCTACACTTCTCAGAATACGTCTTTTTTTTTTTTCTTTTTCTTTTGGCCATGCCACCTGGCATGCAAGAACTTCATTCCCTGACCAGGGATCGAACCATGCCTCCTACAATGGAAGGGAAGAGTCCTAACTACTGAACTGTCAGGAAATTTCATCAGAATACTCCTTTTAAATAAGCTAGATGCAACCCAGGGCAGATAAAACATTTAGCAGAATTGTCTGTTTCTTTGAAGAGTTTAAAATTGTTTATGTATTTAAACTTTTGTTAGCAATAGCAGTCTGCATCTTTCAGTAGTCTAAAAGATTTTGCCTAATTTTAAGAAATTTACAACATTTGATTTTTTTGTATACATTAAAGGAGGCTGTACCTTGATGGGGTTGGTTAAAAGATAGGAAAGGCACGATAGATTTAAATTGGATATGTTTTAACTTTTATTCTGAAATTAAGTTTTTTTTTTTAATATATATTTTAATTAATTTGTATAATGGGCTTCCCTGGTGGCTCAGCTGGTGAAGAATCCACCTGCGATGCAGGAGACCTGGGTTTGATCCCTGGATTGGGAAAATATCCTGGAGGAGGGGAAGGCTACCCACTCCAGTATTCTGGCCTGGAGTATTTCATGGAGTGTATTGCCTATGGGGTCACAAAATGTCGGATGCAACTGAGCAAATATAACACATTTATTGAGAACTTGCTATGTTATGAATTAGGCACAGGACTGGATATCTCATAAAAATGGTTTCGATTTGATTTGTAATTATTTCTGATCTGTTCTAATCTTTTAATGATACTGAACCTGCTTTTTTTCTCATTATAAAAATATTAACAGCTAGCCCAGTAGTTATACATATTTCATCTTAAACCATGGGTTGTTTAAACTTTAAGGAAAACTAACAGGTTAAGCTTTAGGTATAGCAGAAACAATGTATAAAGGACATTTTAAAATATTTTATTAATGGTTACATTTATAAATATACACTTATACACATGTGCTTTTTAAAAATTCTGTGACAAAATGGTACCACAAAAGGCAAACTTTAACCTGTGAGTCACAGAATTCACATCTCATTATATGTCAAGGACCACTTACAGGTCCTCTCTCATGTTTGTAAACTGAATTTTTAAAGTGCAAAGTCTTAAGCTAAACACATATTTTTCCTATTGTAGAATATTTAGATTAGGCAGTTACTGTTTGCTGAATAGTTGCCAGGTATATCCCAGCCAGGCTTTTCTGGTGGCTCAGTTGGTAAAGAAAGCACCTGCAATGCAGAAGACATAGGTTTGACCCCTGGGGCGGGAAGATCCGCTGGAGAAGGGAAGGGCAGCCCACTCCAATATTCTTGCCTGGGGAATCCCATGCACAGAGAAACCTGGTGGGCTACAGTCCGTGGGGTCACAAAGAGTAGGACATGACTGAATGACTCACACACACACACACACACACGTATCCCAATCATTGTTTTCTTGCAGATCTATAGTGAGTTATAGTTAATCCCTCAGTATACATTTTAAAGCCATGTTTGTACTTAAATATTATGCACCATGTGCTGTGCTGTGCTTAGTCGCTCTGTCGTGTCCAACTCTTGTGACCCCATGGACTGTAGCCTGCCAGGCTCCTCTGTCCATGGGAGTTCTCCAGACAACAATACTGGAACGGGTTGCCGTGCCCTCCTCAAGGGGATCTTCCCAGCCCAGGGATTGAACCCAAGTCTCCCGCAACGCAGGTGGATTCTTTACTGTCTGAGCCACCAGGGGAGCCCCATTATACAACGTATTTTTAGTAACAGTTCTTGCAGATATTTTTGAGGAGTGCATCTGGTGCTGGTCAGTAAAATAGTTGCTGTAGCCTTACTGTCTATAAGAACCTTAAAAAGAACCAAACAAAAAAAGTTGATGCAAGAACATTGCTACTCAGAAAAAGCTGTTAATTATTGTATGGAATTCAGATCTGAGTTTCAGCTATGGCTCTGCCACTTGCTAGCTCTGTGACGTAAGGTAAGCTACTCAGCTTTCCTGAGTCTTCATTTTCTCATTTCTTTTGTCTTGTTTTTTTTTTGAAATAAGATGAAGTATTTCTAATATTTGGCTTCCCAAAGATTCTGTTGGTATAAGAAAGAAGGTCATCAACTAGAAATACTAATTCAAAATTTGGAAATCACACAGATTCTTAAAATGTGAAAACTGTTGTTTAACTGTTGTGTGGTAATTTGAGCTTAACTTTAAAGAAGAATTTTATAAGCTGAACTATAGTTTTGTTTAGTAAACTCAGTGCACTAGGGAATCAGCCCAGATGATGCTCTCATTTTCTTGAACACTGCTGGAAAATTTAGTGACCAACTGGCTTTTTTGTTTGCTTCCTCTTTGGGTAAAGTCTCTCCCCCCATCCCCAAGTCTTTTAATTTCTTATTATGGAAAAATTTAAACATATTCAATAATAGAATATATAGCAAAATCCCATGTACGTGTCTCCTGGCTTCCAACAATGATCAGCTCCTTGACAGTCCTCTTTGATCTATCTTCCTAACCCTCTCTTCCTGCTTTCATGTTATTTTGAAGCATTTCCTAGGTACTGTATCATTTCATCTGTAAATGGTTTAGTATGTGTTTCTAAAAGATAGTCTTTTTTTCCCTCTTAAAAACATACAAAGATATCTTCTAGTTGTTTTTTTTTAAAAAAAGACAGTGAGAAACTGAGGCAAGGCCCATATTTTTGTTGTACCTGCCCAGCCTGTTTTACTGCTCAATCTGATGCTAATCTCTAAAAAAGCCACTATTGGCCACATCTCCCTTCTCAGACAAGAAGGGTGCTGGGGGTCACATCTCTGTCAAAGAAAAGGGAGAGAGATCCAACAAAACACTGAATATCAGCTGATGACCAGGTATCTGGGAGGGGATTGTCCAGTTTTCTCTACGCCATCTCAGCTTTCTCCTAGGTTTATATTTCTGTGAGAAGGCTCTCCAAAAGGAGAGAGGACAGGACTCAGAGCTTTTTGGCTGTATTTTTGTTTGTTTGTTTTTGTTTTTAAGGGGAATTTAAAGGTTTGGGATCTTTTGTAGGCCTTTGGACTGCATCACACTTTTTCATCTCTTGTTTTTCAACACGCAAATGTTTTATGCTTTCTATGGACCATATGGTGGGAGTACATGACCAAGGTAGACACACTCTCCTCCTTATGAACTGAACTGTCGGTAACCTCTTGCTTTGTGCCTGAATATTGAGAAGTGCCTTCTGCTTAGGAGACATTGGAGAGCTAAGAATGTGAGGGTGGTAGCTATGAGAGCCCAGAGGCTGCCAATGGGCACAGGCTGCCTTTTGACGTTATGGTCAAGGCTCATGGAAGAGAAGAAATGTTATGGATTGTATGGGGTACAGGATACAAGCCTCAGTTTAGGAATAAAGATTGTGTATTTGGGTGACCATTCTCTCATGACTCCGGACCCTGATCACACCCAGCAGATACATAGCAGAGGAATGCTGACTGCCAGTAAGCAGCCAAAGATAGAGGTAGGCCTGAGTTTTAGTAGAACTTACTCACTTTCCTGAATTAATGATCTCTTGCCCTGAATAGTGTATCAGGTAGGAAAGATCTTTTCCCCCCTTTTTTGTTTCCCTCTGAAAATGAGCTATAGGAAGTAGCATGGAACAGCTGAATTATCCACATACCAACAATGCCTAATTTAATATGTTGGTTTGGGGCTCTTCTGCCATCGCACTGGAGAGGAAATGTTTGCTGAGTGGATCTCCTAACTGGTGGGTATTGTGCATGATCTATCATGGACTTCATTTCATTTCTCCTCAGCCTAGTTTTATAAGGGAGATGTGTGAAATAAGGGAGATCCTTATTTCACTGATGAAATCAAGGTTCAGAGATGATATGGTGTCAAGACCACTTGTCTAGTAAGTGGTGATTTAAACACAAGTCTTAGAATAGATTTTAGTTATTTTCCTCTGCCAGGTAAAGTGGAAATGAACACATGGTTAACAAGAAGAAGGGGTCTATTGATTTAGGAACTGACTAATCAAGTCTAGAATGCCAAGTTGTTTTTTTAATATGGTCAAGTGGTGACAAGAAATATTTATCACTTTAAGGATTTCTAATACTGAACATGAATGTGGTTTATTTAGTGAAGGTGGAATAAAAGCAAATTTTCTCAAAGGCTTTCTGGAGAGATCTGGTTCATCAGTTCACATGGGAGAAAATCGAGCTATTGATCCAATCAGGGTAATATACTAAAGACATTGATCCGTTTTGTTATAGTTTATTATTCTATTAGGAAGCACTTGGTAGCGTAAGATCTGTAAGACTGTTTGCTTCATTATAAAGTGGTCATAATGAGAAAACACTGACTGAAGAGGGACCCTGCTAAGAAATATGAGATGCTAGTAACTGTATGTATGCTAGTAACTGAAGTATCCTACTTCAGATAATTACTTCTTTCAGTTTAACCTCTGACACTTGTTCTCTGTATTCAGACCCTGTATACAGTGAAGGATTTCATACCTTGCAGGTGTTGAGAGATTGAAATTTCTAGGTTGTGACAAAGTTCATTTAGTAACAGACCACTTTTCTGAGCTTCTGCTATAAAGTAGACTCCACCACTTACTTGGTGACTTTGAGTGCAAGTACTTAACTTCTCATAGCTTCATGAGAAGCCTAAAATGGGGGCAATAATTGTACCCACTTTACATGATGGTCATGAGGAACTAATGTACAGAAATCATGCATCTTTTATTTGAGACACAACACAGAGCCAGAAGGGATGTTCGCCATTTTAATAATGATGGCGGCAGTGATGAGGCACTTACTATGGGCTGCACAGTTGCTGCAGTCTGTGGCTTTGGGGATGAGTGGAGCTCACAGTCCAGGGAAGGAGGGAGTGGGTAGCCATCACAGAACTTACTCATAAATATGGGCTGTCAGTGTGCTTGGCAGATATGGGAAAAGGGGACTTGTGCTTGCATAGGGATGGGAGGGTCATCTGAAAGTGGAATCTTGAAAGTTGACTATATTGTCAGCTTTTGATGTCTGTGGCCTTAAATATTTAATCCAAGGAAATATTTACGTTTTGGCAAATTTTGGATTAAAACTGTCATAGTTACCTTTGATTAATTATGGGTTCTGCTGGCATCTCAAATTTCGTATTTATTTTGGCAACTGTTATACTGGCACAGACTTGGCCTTTCAGATCAAAATGTTTTTCTTTCCCTTTTTCACCAGGGAGAAACTTCCAGAGTAAGCCAGAGAGAGAAAGTTCTAAAAGCTAGTACAGATACATAGCAATCTGAGAATGATGCTCACAGTCATGTGTGTCTTTATAGGAAGACAGTAAAGGGTATAGCTGAATTTTGGCTTTGATTCTTAAGAATGTCAGTTCAGTTCAGTTTAGTTGCTCAGTTGTGTCCAACTCTTTGCAACCCCATGGACTGCAGCACTGCAGGCCTCCCCATCCATTGCCAACTCTTGGAGTTTACTCAAACTTATGTCCATTGAGTCGGTGATGCCATCCAACCATCTCATCCTCTGTTGTCCCCTTCTCCTCTTGCCTTTAGTCTTTCTCAGCATCAGGGTCTTTTCCAATGAGTCAGTTCTTCGAGTCAGGTGGCCAGAGCATTGTAGTTTCAGCTTCAGCATCAGTCTTTCCAATGAATATTCAGGATTGATTTCGTTTAGGATGGACTGGTTGGATCTCCTAGCAGTCCAAGGGACTCTTGTGCTTTAGTCAGGTCTACTAATGCTAAAACACACTAACTCAAGTATGACAAGACAAGAACTAGTAATGGAGTGGTTATAGTGGTGGTTCTGTTGAAATTGAACTTAATTATAAAAAAAAAATTGCATCTTAGAGCTTGGAAGAGAGGACTTTGTTTTTGATTTTGAGAGTAAAAGCTTTCTCTTCATAAGGAGACTGTAAAATAGTTGATATTTAAGCTGGACTGCATCATAATTGTTAAATAGGGTGTAAGCTATAAATCACATTCTGAAGTATCTAATGAAATTAACCTGTGGAATGGACTTGCTTAACTCAGTGGTTCTCAAAGTGTGGTCCCCATCTTCACTTGGAAACTTAGTAGAAATGTGAATTCTTGGACCTGCTGAAACCTACTGAATGAAAAACTTTAGGTGTTGACTCTGTAGGCTGTTTCAATAGGACCTCCAAATGATTCTGATATTCTCTTAAGTATGGGTAACACTGGCTTTTATTATTCATCTGGATATATTTTTTAAAGTCTATGAAATTGTAATTTTGGTTTGTGGCATAATTGCAATCAGGTTGTTCCTTCTGGTAGTAATAGACCCACAGATTCATGTGCTTCTTGTGGCTACTTCTGGGATGTTACAAAAAGCCATGTCATCAGTTACTTGCTGATGTAAATCTTCCTATTTGGCTGTGGCAGTCAGAATTATTCAAGTGTATATTAAAAGGACAGGTCTTGCTCTTTGAAATGCTAATTTGTTTTGTCAGAAGGTTATTTTTATCAACTTTGATTTTCATAGTGGCTTTTGTGGTTTTTTCTTTAGAAATTGCCCTGTGAAGTGGAGATGACATAAACTGAAACCAACCAGTTACTGATGCAACTCAATATATTAAATACAACAATTGAGGTTACCAAAAAAAAAATAAAAAAATCATCTCCGCATTGTAATCAAGTTTACTGAGCCTTGAAAATAATTGGTGGTCTTTTATTTTCATTTGTCGTTGTTAAGCTCACATTTCTAAAGTCAGGCTGGTGGTTCGTTCTGCATTCTCTGCTTAACCTGATATTGATAAAGTTACTTAATCATGCTAAGCTACACCTTCATCTGTGAAATGGGATAATAACTGAACACTTATTATATAGAATTTTGTGAGGATTAAATGAGATTATGCGTGTAAAGCATTAGATCTTGATAAGTGTTATCTGCTGATATTACTACCACTACTACCATTGCTGCTCCTGTGGTTGGCTCTAGTTAACCTAAAGATGCATGTTCAGTTCAGTTCAGTTCAGTTCGTTGCTCAGTCATGTCTGACTCTTTGCGACCCCGTGAATCACAGCACGCCAGGCCTCCCTGTCCATCACCAACTCCTGGAGTTCACCCAAACTCATGTCCATTGAGTCGGTGATGCCATCCAACCATCTCATACTCTGTCATCCCCTTCTCCTCCTGCACCCAATCCCTCCCAGCATCAGGGTCTTTTCCAATGAGTCAACTCTTTGCATGAGGTGGCCAAAGTATTGGAGTTTCAGCTTCAGCATCAGTCCTTCCAATGAACACCCAGGACTGATCTCCTTTAGGATGGACTGGTTGGATCTCCTTGCAGTCCAAGGGACTCTCAAGAGTCTTCTCCAACACCACAGTTCAAAAGCATCAGAGATGCATGTTAGGTCTCTTAAAATTGTGGACCACATCGATCTGTCATCTCAACAGGAAGAAGGAAGATAAGCCTTCTCTATCTCTTATGTTTTTAGTATCTCTAGTTTTATATTATCCTATATTTCCTATATACATTTTTTTTTTCATTTATTGAGTGATGCTTGAGTGCCTCCTGTTTGCTAGGTACTAGCCAGCATGTTCCTCACCCCAGGACCCTTAAGGCAGGCAGAGTGTCTCATTTATTCTAATATGTATCTTAATTAGTGTGGTCTTTTGACTGTCATGACCATTATTTTACCCAGAGTAGCGCCACCTGCTTTGGAGTGAAACTTGGGTTCTTGAATCCAGACTAAGCTGCTGAACTAAGCAGTAATCTGTGCAATAAACTGTGTTTTCCCCTGGTCTTAGTTTGTATCATTAGGTTGAGAATTATTGTTTAATTGCTCAGTTGTGTCCGACTCTTTTGTGACCCCATAGATTGTAGCCCCCCAGACTCCTGTCCGTGGGATTCTCTAGGCAAGAGTATTGAAGTGGGTTGCCATTTCCTTCTCCAAAATTGAGAATAATACAATCTAAATTATAAGGAGGTTTGAAGATTACTAATGACAGTATTTAAAAACTACCTAGAATATTGTCAGATACTTAGTAGATTCTCAATAAAGAATAGATCTGCTTTTGTCTGTGGGTTGCCAAGATAAACTGGCAGTGGCGGGTTGAAGAAAATAGAGTCATCAGTGTTTTTGTTTTATTTTGAGCTTTTGTTGGAAATCAGAACATTCCCCCTTCAATAAATTGTGTTTTTTTTTAATAAATCTTGTTATTTTGCATTATGTATAGCATAATGAAAACATAATGACTGTCCTTTTAAGACTTATAAGAGTTCATTTTCTTATTAATCAATAAAATTAATTAACTCCCACCTTTTTGTGGGCAAGAAGTTATAAACTTTCATCAGTCATCCTCGTTCACATCTTCGATTCCTGTCAAACTCATTATAATTTAAACTGCAAATCTTGAAAGAGCACAGACTGGTTTAGGATATGGGAAAGCTAAAATACAAATGTATTTTGTTGCTAGGAAAGGAACCTTAGAGGTTTAATTAGACTCTTTTCTATTTCAGATCAGGAATGAGGTCTAGAGGATGAAAGTGCCCAAGCTCACATGACATGCCACACTTCCTAGTGTCTATAAAGCTCCACGGATTTAGGCTGATGTCCATATTTTGGTCACCATCTCAAGTTAAATTGAGAAGATTCTGTTCTATTAGAAGAAATTTTCTTCTGTTCGATTAGAAGAAAATTCTATTACTTAACAATTTATATTTTATAGTTAGTTTACTTTCTGGGAAATGAATTTTAGAAAATAAATAAATGGTTATGATGTTTGGCTCAATTAGCAAACCAAAACGGCAAAATCGAAGGATGAAACATAGAAATCAGAACATTCTTGATTTGACACTCTGATTTTTGGGCAGAAAAACCAGCATTGTTTGTCTGTTCTTATTTCTTGGGTTTATTTGTGTCTGTCCCCCTCCATCTACTTCTTAATGGCACAGATGTTTATACTTTAATCCTTTTGGTAAAATTGTATATTTAAAATAGAAAAAAATCAATGAGAGAGTAATCAAAAATGATAAACTTTGGACCTGTCTGAGAACAGAACATTTGCTTGGTAAAATATGTGGCTTGAATTACTATAGCATCATAAGAAACAAAGTGTTATATAAATGTAAAGTAGTTGTAATAATTATAATTTCAAATAAGATTGAATTGTGGGGAGAAGTACATGTTAGACATATTAGGAAAGAATACTGGAATGGGTTGCCATTTTCTTCTCCAGGGGATCTTTCCCACCCAGGGAATCAAACCCAGGCCTCCTGCATTGCAGGTAGATTGTTTACCCACTGAGCTACGAGGAAAGCGAACATATTAGACCAGGGTTGGCAAAAATGTGGTTCTTGTGCCAGTAGGACTTGTATCTTGCATTTCCATGTGTCTTTTGAGGCACTGTTTTCTTCTAAATCCATTCAGAGCCTGAAAATTCTTCTCAACACATTGCATCTGAGAGTCAGAGTTTGTATATTGGTATTTATTTATCAGATTTATATTAAATTATGACAAATGAAAGGAAGGCTAGTAAAAGTATAAAAAGGATAGAGGGTTTTTTGTTTGTTTTTTAATTCCACCAAGCACTACTGAAAATTTAGATACCCATTTAGGATTTTAGTTTTAATGTACTCTACCAATCATAAGTCAGTGGTTGTTATTTTAGCAAAAATCTTTATGTTTTAGACAATAGTCTGGAGAGTCCTGGGGTGGGGTGGTATGAAGTGGCTTTGCTGAATTCCACTACCACATTTGGAAACCTCTAGGTGAAAAGGATGCTTCTTGACTTACCAGAAGCAGCTGTCATAAAACAAACCAAACAAAAACACTATTTTTTTTTTCCCAACTGATTCTCTTGGGTGCTCTTGTCATTCAGTGATTGGCAAAATGTAAGTCCTGAAAGTTCACAGGTTGCTCACTACTGTAGTTGCATTAAAAAAAAAAATAGGCTGAGGTCTCCTCTTACATCTCCCACACAGCCATTACAGTTTTATTTTGATTACCTACCCCCTGACCCCGCCCAGCTCTAAAAGGGGATTTAAAAAACAAAGCTCAAGATAAGGAAATAGGAGAGGAAAAATACTTTCAACATTTAATAAAAATTACTCAGAGGAATTCATTCATTCATCAGTTGAGGAAATGTGTGTGCTTTCTAAGCTGCCAGACCCTGTGTGAGGCACAGTGATAAACAGACACGTGGAACAAGGCTTTTCAGCCTGTTTCACATCATGGCATACGTAGAAAATGAAAATATAGAAGCAGAAATCGTCTGCCAGGGAGTTCCTGCCATATCAGGCCCTCTGGGCAGTCCTGTGTGTTGAGGAGATGAACATCTCAACACACCATCACCCTTTGGGAAGTGTACACATGGGGAACGTTTGATGTAAGACATACTTCCTACCTTTGGGAAACTGACAGTCAGAGGACATAGGTAAGTGAAGATGCTGAGCATTAGTGTCTCCAAGACTGATTTTGTTGTGGAAATAGAGATAGTGGCTGGCCTGATTTTGGGTGTGACTTATAGATTGTTGAAGGCAGGACAGATCCAGTGACTGCAGAATGAGATAGTGGAATTTGTTCTTAACTTCTTTCTCCAGTTATGCCTCAAATCCACTTGACTTCCAAAAGAATATGCAATAAAGTTTTGATTTAATTCAGTGCTTGAGATGAGGAAGGCTAAAAACAGAAGAGTTTCTCCTTTTTGTGAACACACTTAGAAGTTCTTATTCTGGCCACCTGTCCTCTTGCCTCTCTCTATTGACCATATTGAGAAGATGAGGACAGTGAGAAAAGAATCAGGAGGAGAAGTGGGAAAGATATTCTGGGGGAACCATACTAGTTTAGAGCAGAAGAGCATGTTAAGACATCTACTCCCCTTCCCATCTTTATCCCCTGCCATCACAGGGGAAAAAACCTGTAACACTGTCTACTTTAAGTATAGATTATATCCAAGTATAACTACCCTTGGACCCTTCAGGTTGTGGAACTTAAAAAAAAATAGTTTGTGTCCCATAACAGTGAACATTTTTGGATATCTGTTTGGTGGGTGGGGTCAGGAGGAGTGGTCCCTATTTCAGGGAAGAAGAAGAATAGTACAGGGTGAGTAGTGTTATAGAAGGACAAAGGAGAAATGTCAGAATGATCAAAAGATGGAGGAAGTACTCTATCAAACTTAAAGTTCTAGAAGTTAGCTGGAATGTGGAAAATGAGATCCTAGCAAGTCTGAAAGAAAAGGGGGTGGGGGGGATAAAAGTAGGCCAAAACTTTGAATTAAAAAGTAATGAGAGAAAAATATCATTGAAGAGTGAGTTCTGAAATTATGCTTCTAAAATTCCTTTGGAAGCCCCTTTTTCTTTAATAACCTTAATAATCTTTGTAGGTGTATATTTATTCTCAAGGTAGGTCAGAAACATGTATTGTACTGCTTTCCCTTTAGTATTTAACTTGAAAATGTTTTCATCTCCTTTTCACTATCAAGCTAAACTTTGGTTTTAGTGATCTCTAATACCCTGAAGAATGCTGCAGCATCAGCATGGTTGTATATTTTCAGATTCCTCACCCACTCATGAAGTCCCTTTTGTTAAAGGTTGAGACCAGCAGTGTTCTTCATATCTTGTCTTCCCTTTATTCTAATGGCAGAAAAATCAAGACTACTTGGTCACTTAGTGGTCTTGTAGACATTTGATGACTATTTTCAGATCTTGGCTTATAAGTAAATATAGCTATTCTGAATAGCACATGTACATGTCACCTTAACAGATTACTGCTGGAACAAGTTTGGTAAACTTTGCCACATTACTGAAATCCTAAGTGACAGAGAAAGACTATGAATTCTATTTTTATATGTATTTAATATTCTTAACCATATGAGAATAGTTTTTGCTTTGTTCTTGAAAGTAATGCTTTTATTGATGATTATTATTGGAAATCAAGTCAGTCTTTGCTGAGTCCTGGGTACTTGTGATTTTGGTGTTTCGCAAGTGTTAAAAATAAAGTGTAGTAATAATGTGCCTTACATGGAGAGGGAAGAAAATTCCTGCTTTTTGATCTGTGTCCCATCAGATGCAGCTTATTATTTTCTTTTATAATTATATGCTATTTTAAAAGTGGTTTGTGGCTGTTTGTGTTTACAGGATCGCCCCAGGACTTTTGACATGCACTCATTGGAGAGTTCACTCATTGACATAATGAGAGCTGAAAATGATTCGATTAAAGGTAATTTCCCAAATGTAACTATTTGATTTTAGTAAATAGTGTAAAATGTGTATTATTATCTGTGTAACTTGATGAGCAATATGGAAAATATTATAGGTTCACATTTTAAAGATCCAGTTCCATCTATTTTATACATGTATCTCATTTTGTTCAAAAATCAAACTTACTTGATAGACATCCAGTGCAAGCTCTTTACAACACCAGTTAAGGGAACTACAAGAGTGCTAATTGCTAAGGGAGGGCGGTTAACTGGAAGGATGGGAACCGTGCTTCTCATTTTTTGTCTTTCAGGCAAAACCTGCTTAGTATTGCTCACCTGTATGTCTGTTCACCAATGACAATAACTATACACTAGGAAGAGTTCAAATGTTGATAGATCTTTTGGCCTAGTTTCACGTTTTTTTGTTTTTTGTTTTTTAAATGGCCAACAGTGTCAAAGTTAAAATGAAACTTTGTTGTTCTTGAAATCCTTTTTATATATTATGTTAAAAAAATCATGCTATTCCCACTTGGATTCTGGTCTCAATTCTTTTACTGAATAAGATATTGCAGTTTGACTAGGCCTCAATTTCTTCATCTCTAATAAAGTACTTAGAACCACTTTTATAATAAGGGACTTAATATTGGGGAACTTTAAAGATACAAATAGATGCCTGGGCCCTGTTCCAAGTGTGGGATGGGGCTTATGATTTTTTTTTAATATCTCAGATGATGTTCATGTGTAGCCAGAGTTGAGAATGACCAGATTAGGTGTTTTTTAAGGGCCATTCTAGCTCTGATGTTATGAAAACTACCCCACAAAATAGATACTTTTATGGAAAAATTCTCATTTTATTATACTGCAAAGTTTTCCTGTTTGTTTTTAAAAACATTTGGGTTGTTTGGTATATTTGGTCCTATCACTTAAATTGTTCATTCATTCAATGTTTATGAGCCTGCTTTTTGCCAAGACAGCTTTATACTAGGATCGAAGGTGACACGGAGCCTATGACTTTTAAGTGGTAACTATCTTGCCCTAGTTTTCTTTCTGTTTGGTTTACCATATTGCTGATGCAGTAAAACTGTTTTTCAGCAGACCTATAACAGTAAATTTTTTAATGAGAAATTTTTTTAAGTCTGGAAAGATGAAAACTAATATGTGAAAAAATATGTATCTCTCTGATTTTGAAATAGGATTATTTTGAATGTCTTTACTGAATTCCTTATGGACTTCTGATGTTCTCCAGTGGGGTTGTATGCTTTGTTTCTGAGGAAAGATGGTCTTTCAGAATTGGCTTTTTGTTTTGTTACTTCTTAGCACTCTGACTTTGGCTAGTCCTTCAGCCTCTCTGACCGTTTGTTTTCCCAGCAGAAAAATGAGGAGAGTCTAAGGCTCTTCATAGCACCAGAAGAACTGCACACTTTTTAAAATAAAGTAGCTAAAGGAGAAATCTGAATATAGTTTGTGGATTGTACAGTCTCACTTTCCTGGTTTTGTACTATAGTTACATAAGGTGTTCCCAATTAAGGACACTGAGTAAAGGGTACACAGAGTTTCTGTACTACTTTTTGTAACTTGCTGTGAATCTGTGGTTGTTTCCTTAATTGATTTAAATAGATTTAATCAGCAACTTCTTTTAAGAGCCTCTTCTCTTATGTTGTAGATACTAGGGATAATAATTAGAACTCATTTTCATGATAAGTGCCTGTGTCTTTTATCAGAGAAACAGTCATAAACCCTTTATTATGTCATGCTTCTAAGAAGTAGGGCTTCCCTTGTGGCTCAGCTAGTAAAGAATGCCCCTGTAATGTGGGAGACCTGGGTTTGATCCCTGGGCTGGGAATATCCCCTAGAGAAGAGAAAGGCTCCAGTATTCCTTTTAGAATACTCACTCCAGTGTTCTGGTCTGGAGAATTCCATGGACTGCATAGTCCATCGGGTCGCAAAGAGTCAGACACGACTGAGTGACCTTCACTTCACTTCACTTCTAAGAAGTAAGCCTCTAGTATTTTTATAAGAGTTTGTACACATTTTTCCAATAGGATTAACAACATTTGCTTGGTTTATCAGATATAGTCAGGACAACTCAGATTCATTTTTTCTTTTCTAGTTCACTAAGTGCTTATTGTATAAACTTCTGCCTTTATTCTATGAAAAGAAAGTGTTAGTTGCTCAGTCATGTCCGACTTTTTGTGACCTCATGGACTGCAGCCCACCAGGCTTCTTTGTCCATGTGATTCTACAGGCAAGAATACTGGAGTGGGTAGCCACTCCCTTCTCCAGGAGATCTTCCTGATCAGGGATTGAAAATGGCTCTCCTGCATTGCAGGCAGGTAGTCTTTACTATCTGAGTCACCATATTCCCTTTTAAATTTCTTATTACCAATATTTACCTAAATAATCACCTAGACTAATTTTCTAGAGATAAAAGAAGTCTGGTGACAGAATTAAACCTGATTGATCTAATATGGGAACACAAAGATTTTGTAAAATTGTGATTTATAAGAGGAAATAAGCAAGAATGGAAAGACCATGGGTTTTCAAGCCAGATAGACTGGGATTTAAATTGCTGTTCTGCCACTGGTTTGTGGTGATTTTGAAGGTTAAATGATATGATATGTCTGTAAAATCTAGCATACTGCCCAGTTCATTGAGAAAACACTCAATATATGGTATTGATTTTTATTACTAAACATCTATTTGTCTGTTTTCATGCTTATCAAATGAGAAAACCAGTTTCAATATAAGGTGCCAAGGTAACTTATTTTTAAACCAATATGATGAACTTTGTACCATTGTAGTCCATTGCAATGCAGTTTTGCTCATGGTAACACTTTATTTCTTGTCAGACTTTCCTCTTTCCTTTTAAAGTAATAATGCCTATCCATTTTAAGGGAAATAAGTGGACTCTTCATGTGCTTTGCTTCCTTAGAAATAGAGTAGACAGAAAATAGGCATTATTTCTGTGAGATTAGTGTAGAACAATATGGCTTTCAGAAAGATGGTATAAAGATGCAATTAAAAGAATTAATGAAAATTATTTTTAAAAAACTATCATGTGGAGGCAGATTTTATATTTGGGTTCATTTTATCTTAAAATGATTTTATAAAATGTATTTTGAATGACTTCATTTATTTTTATTTTCATTTGCAATCCCACATAGATATGTGGTTTGTGTGTATATGTTTAAATAATAAAGCCTAAAGTTTATACAATATCTGTCAATTGAATGAATTTGTAAGGCTGTATTATTTATTTACATTAAAAAAATTCAATTTGCTTATTTTTGGGGGGGGGAAAGAAACTCCCTTAATAAAGTGGATTTAAAATTTTATTTTTGCCATCAACAGACAAGATGTTAATATGTCTATGTTTAAAAACTTTTAACTTTCAAATATAATTTTTCAGTTTTTTTATGAATATGCTGTTGATTCCAGTTGGCTTGTTTAGCAGCCTTTAAAAAGATAAAAGAAATGTGCAAACGGAATAGCTAGCTTTCATTTCATAATTTACATTAGGTTTTTTTTCTACAGTTTATTTAAAAATAGTTTTTCTAAGAATTTTAAGGCTTCTTATCATCTTCTCCATGTACAGAGGTTTACCTCTTTGAGAGGAAAAGGTCCTCCCTCTGCCTTATCTCTAGGTCCTTTCACTGATCAGCTGGCAAGTCTGTATGTTATTTTTACCCATGAAATTATGTTTTGCCTTCTCCATAGCTAACACCAGTGACAATCTGTAGCAGTTCTTCCCCAGAGACTGATTTCATTTTCCTCATTGTATACCCAGTCTCATAAGCTAAGAACCTGCGCTGTACACCAATTTTTGAGTTATCTCCGAGATGGCAGCTTGCACATTGCTACAATGATTATTAGGCTTATCAAGTAATTCCTTCACCTGGACAGGAGAGTCTTTTACCATTGTAGATGCTGAGATGTTTATTTGGGAAATATTGTATCTTAGTGCTATTTGTGTTTTCTCTTGCCTGTGAAATTGGTACTTACTGTTTAGAAATGGAGCAGCATGAAATAGATTAAAATCACGTGCCAGTGCATCTGCTTTCAGTCTCTGAAGCATAGCGTGGACACAGAGAAATAAAGACTCATGAAATGGTATTATTTTCAGTATATGTAGGAGAGTCCTCTAAAAATTAAGGGGCTTTTTTTTTCTTTTCTGTATGTGAATGGAATAAAGGAATATAGGCATAAACCAGTTTTCTGGTTTATGGTTATTACTGGAAGCAGAGGGAGACAGCACTGGAATAAAGAGACAAATTATCAGAAAGAAAACTATCAGATATCAGACAGTTGAACAATCCATAGTTTCATATTAGTGGTTGAGTGTTTTAAATCCTATATATGAAAACAATTTAATATCCAGTTTGCTTCATTTCACTGGAAAGCCTAATGAGACAGCAAAATTATTGAGTGAACAAAGGCAATCTGTAAATTGTCAAAACAATGTATAGTTGTTCTTCAGATATTAATTAACTAAGTTATGATCAGAATACCATTTTAATTTTCCTGGAAATATTGTGAAATTAGAGTCTTTTACTCTTCATGTTGTTACAAAATGCATCTTGCTTCCAGGTTTTGGAAGGGGGAGCTCAGTGTTATCTACCCCAGTCTCGCTGAGTTTCAGGCATTTTAAAATACTTAATTTGCATGTGGGCAATGATGATTGCATTCAGAAATGGAAGTTATTTAAAAGTGCCAGTCTTTTACATATTCCCCTGGTGCCCGAGAAACCTATTGCATATGTTGAGTAAGTGTGGGAGTGTGTTGTGCAGTTAAACCTTAGTGCCTTACTTGCGTCATATATTCATTTAATAAGAACTTATTTGAAGAGCTGGACCTATCCCCCAAATGCTATGTATTTTAACTCCTGACTGCTTAAGGTATTGTGACCTTGCATTTTAAAATAACTTCTGGGAATTTTTTTCTTTATCTGCACATTAAATTAGAGGGCTCTCCCCCGACTATTTTTCATATGTGTGAATTTGTTTGAAACAAATGCTTAAACGAGTGCACAAGTGATGATTCCATCTGTGCCTCTTTTCTTTGTTGCTAAGAAAAACCATTTAAAATAATCTCTCTAGAAGAAAATCATGGAAGTCAGTTGAAAGTTGAGTACACAAAGCCAGTTTTGTTAATTTTGAGTAAGATTTTTTGTGTCACTGTGAGAGAGAGAGTGACTGTTGGAATAATTACTTAAATTCTGTATCTCTACAGCAGTGGAAGGAGTAAAGTTAGTGCTACTTTAAAAAGATATCATAAGTAATAACCAGAAAACCTTAAATTTTCCTTGGATCCACAGTTCTTTTCATATTCCTATACATAAAATTGTAGTCACGTAGTTCTGTGTCTTCAAGAACAGGTGTTATATACTGATACAGATGTTTTGAACAGATATTGTATATGACTTTATGTACACTGAGATAGCTCTAGAAACCTTCCATCAGAGTTTCTGAAAATAGGACTAAATTTTATATTCAGTTATAAATGTGAGTTTCAGAGTACATGCAGTTTTAAATATGAAAGGAACTTTTACAAAGTAATTTCTCTTGCTACACTATTAAAATGAATTATTTGAAATAGTGGTGGGGGGATATAATTTCTTATAGTGTTTCATCATTTTCTGTTTAAATCAGTGGCAATTTGTGGAAAGACAGCTATGTACTACTATGCAACCCAGTCCCCAGTCACCTTTTTAAAGGATTAGATGGACGTTTTTCTTCAAGGAAAAATGCATATTTTCTTCAATGCATATTTTTCTTAAATATGCACCATATTTAATGGTGCATGATAAAAAGTACCATAGAGAAGATATGGATAATGAAGAGCAACTAAATTATACTTGGATTCATAGTCAAATTTCTCTTTCCTAGCAAATGACCATTATGTGGTATCACATGTCTTCTGGTGAATTGGAATATCTTTAAATACTACAAGCCTTGAAGACTCAAGAATCTTACAGGCAGCTGCCCTGCAAACCTGGCTGGTTCTTTCTTCCTCAGTTTGGATGATACCAAATAATTCAAAGCAGCCTAGCAGGGGAGTGAGTAGCAGAGGGCTCTCAGGAGGAGAAAATTGCCTTACTCTTAGAAGCCTCTTGAGTAATGGAGTAAGGCACACAGCAGAGAATACAGTTTATAAACTTGGTTATAATAAACTTTGCGTGTGGCTGTTGAGAAGTGAAGTGATTTCCTCTCCTTCTACACTCTCCCTTTCCTGACTGCTGAAATGGAACATCCTAAACAGTCTTTCTTTTGCTTAGTTGTGCTGAAGGATAGGACCTGGGCTTCTGTGTTGAGGTAACTTCCTTTGTGAGGAAGGAGGGGACAAAGTGGTGGGCCATGATTGTCTTTCTATTCCTGGTGCAGGTTGGTTTCTGAATTCAGACCCACTCCTTTCTGGTTCAGTGTTGCTCAGGATTCTTTTGATTCCTCATAGCACTGTGTACGCAGAGTTTACAAAGGTGTGAGTTTCAAACTGTGTGACTGTACTTTTCCAAGTTGGAGGATTGCTGTTGTTTCAGGTTTGTTTTGTTTTAAATTTTTCAAGGGGAGGAGGGGAAAGGGAAATTCCTGGGAGAACAGAATGGGATGTCTGTGAACACTGATGTGCTGGTAACCTGAGACTGAAGTCTTCCTTATTCTAAGCTCTAAACTGAAACTAACCTGGTTCATACTAAATGCCCCTTGTGCCTTGGCCAGATCCTCATCTGCCGGACTTTTTATATAACATGTGCTGGTAAATACAAAGTAGTGATCCTTTGCCCTCCACGTGTTGGTGATGAAATATTGACCCTTGTTCTTGTTTGTTCTGAAAATCATATAAGTAGGTGTCACAAGAGGGGAATTTGTCTTATGTCATCCGTGATCGGTCCATAATTACTCAAGCAGTCTCCATATCTTAATTCTGAACGTTGAACACAAAGAATCTTATTTGAGTCCAGGAAAATTGAGTAGGCATCTTAAAACATTATTGTAACACTGTTTTTACCCAGTTGAGAAGTGAGGGTAAAGGGGGCCAGAGGGGAAAGTGACAATAAACTTTTTATGTTATTTAAAAAGTTAAAAAGCCTAACTATTTCTAAAGATGCTTTTCACTCACACAGTTTTTTCTTTTTTTTGCAGCTATATTAAAGCTCATATACTTTATGGCTGTTGTGATTTAATTTTGTTAGACTCACATTCAGGGCAGGGATTGGTAAAGAAATAAATATTGGTAATATTTATTGGTAAAGAAGTTGATAAATTTCTTGGTAAATTGGTAATATTTATTGGTAAAGAAATAAATATATGTGACAGTTTACCTTTAGAAATACCATATCAAAACCCAAGCAGCAATCAGGTAACAATTTTATGAGTGCTTTTCTATAATGTACATTTTCACATTAAGTATTGTGTAAAACTTAATAGATATAGATATTACAACGTGGACAGATAATAATATTATTTTCCATTCAGAAGTGAAATCTGAATAGCATTTAAGTAGTAAGGTTTTCAGACTTTGTCAGCAGGTTGTCAGTGTCAAAATATTAGGGATCTCCCTAATGTATAAAAAGTAGAAGGAGGTCCAGAACATTTATAGAGATCCATTTTGTTCATGCCTCATGTCCAAATTAACAATAGTATATTGTACCTTTTGATAGTGTCACTTATTATTTTTCTGTTTTTTCCTTCTATATGGTAAAATTCTGTAGAGAGGTGACTTGCTGTTTCATTTCCTGATAGCTACTAGAACAGCTCTATATGCTATTAATCTGCATAATGAAAGCCCTTTTGATTATGGAGTAATACAATGGTGAGTTGTCTGTGAAGGTTTAAGACTTTCCTTAATCCTGTTATATAATCCCAGAATGTCATTTGCTGACATTGAGGGAGGGGAAGCCATGCCACTTGATTCATAGCTCTCATAAAAATATCCGAGATTCTCTTTGCATTCAATTTAACAACAGGAAGCAGAACAGTTGCATAACTGTGCCACAAATTATTTCTTCCTGAAATGTATGGAATCTCAACCTAAATATTGTAGGCAGTTATTCATTTATCAGTTGTGTATACCTGATTTGTTAATTTCTTTATTTGCTACTCCTTATTTATTCCCCTCATGTTGCCACTCTCCTCACTACCAAATTTAAAAGAGGGAAGAGAGAGAAGTGTTGATGAACTTGTTGCTGTTCTGCAGTAAAAATTTGCAAAAGGAGTACCTTTTAACTAGTTTTAAACTAGTTCACTTCAGTTCAGTCTCTCAGTCGTGTCCAACTCTGCGACCCCATGGACTGCAGCACGCCAGGTCTCCCTGTCCATCACCACTCCTGGAGTATACTCAAACTCATGTCCATTGAGTCGGTGATGCCATCCACCCGTCTCATCCTCTGTTGTCCCCTTCTCTTCCTACTTTCAACCTTTCCCAGCATCAGGGTCTTTTCCAATGAGTCAGCTCGTCTCATCAGGTGGCCAAAATATTGGAGTTTCAGCTTCAGCATCAGTCCTTCCAATGAATATTCAGGACTGATCTCCTTTAGGATAGACTGGTTGGATCTCCTTGCAGTCCAAGGGACTCTCAAGAGTCTTCTCCAACACCACAGTTCAAAGGCATCAATTCTTTGGTGCTCAGCTTTCTTGTGGTCCAACTTTCACATTCATACATAACTACTGGTAAAACCATAGCCTTGAGACAGACCTTTGTTGGCAAAGTAATGTTTCTGCTTTTTTACATGCTGCCTAGGTTGGTCATAGTTTTTCTTCCAAGGAACAAGCATCTTTTAATTTCATGGCTGCAGTCACCATTTGCAATGATTTTGGAGCCACACAAAATAAAGTCTGTCACTGTTTCCTCATTTGTTTGCCATGAAGTGATGAGACCAGATACCATGATCTTAGTTTTCTGAATGTTGAGTTTTAAGCCAACTTTTTCCACTCTCCTTTTTCACTTTTAAACTAGTTACTACTTTTCAGGTCAGGTATGGAGATGGCCTGGCTGCCTCTGGGCTTCATTATTTTGTCTGATTTGTCTGACAGACTGAGTCTGAATTCAGTCCCACATCAGTGCACTCCATTCTAAAAGCAGATCTCTTTTTTATTCTGCTTATTACCTGGTAACCAGTAAATTAAGAACATTAGTGAAACTCTGAAGGGAAAGTAGTTCCATAATCTCTTTGGTATCCATCCAGTTGAGCTGATGCCAGTTGCTATACATTGGGAAAGAGAAGGAGGAATCAACCAATTAGAGGAACTTTTTTTAATTCTTGAGAACCAGCACTGAAGTGCAGATCTTCTGAAGAGCAGCCATGATTAATTACTGTTAATTTGTATAAAGAATCTAAAAATAAAGTCTTTACTTCTACTGGCTATAATATTCCAAATAGTAAATGTCTGTCATGGTGAATTAAATGGAGATACTTAAATTGGCCACTTGATGTCTTTATTGTAAAAGATCAGAAGTTGTTAGCTTATAGTAGACTTTCCCAAAATGTAAGAAATAAAGAGAAGCATTGAGGAGTGTATTAAGACCTGGTTTTGCCATTAGCAGTTACATGGCTTAAGTTGGTCACTTCCCTCTAGATCTTGGTGTCTTCACCTAAAAGAGGAAGTGAAGGGATTGAATTTAGTGAAGTTTAAATTACTATCAGCAATTCCTCGCAGTCTCTGGCATGGTATTCCTAAATGTCAAGGTTGAAGGTTTAATGACTGAAAACAGCATATGGGTTTCATGTGAGCGTTTACTGTTGAGTAGCTTGGAAGAAGGGATAAACCAGAAATCAGTCAAATCTGCTCATTTGGGTGGAGGCTTTGTTTCTAGAGTGCTTTTTTTTCTTTTTGAGACAGGCTAAAAATGCTGTGTCTAGAAAGCAGTTGTTTACACTTGGCTTTGTGTAATGTTTCTGTTCTTAATTTGTGGATCATGGGGCCTCTTCCACTGTGATAATTATTTGGTGGGATCCAGGAACCTGCTGGACTTCCCTGGTGGCTCAGACGGTAAAGCGTCTGTCTACAATGCAGGAGACCTGGGTTCGATCCCTGGGTTGGGAAGATTCCCTGGAGAAGGAAATGGCATCCCACTCCACTACTCTTGCCTAGAAAATCCCATGGACGGAGGAGCCTGGTGTCCATGGGGGTCACGAAGAGTCGGACACGACTGAGAGACTTCACTTCACTTCAGGACACTGTTAGAACCAAGCATTCCAGTTAGATGATAGATTTGTTATGTGTATGTTGCATGATTATCTTTTAAAGCATGCAGATGCTGATGTAATACAATGAAAATACATTTAAAGGTGTTGCTGAATTCACAGTAGCCTTTTATTATTAAGGGCTTTTCTTGTGATGGTTTTACTTGTAATATCCACTGAAGTGGGGCTTGAGGGCTTCAGTTATGGTGGGGAGCCTCTGCAAAAATTTTGATTAGTGTAGGTCTTAATAATTATGAAATGTTACGAAACACTGCTGTGGAGAACTTCTCTAATTGTGCAGCTTTAAACTCCTGCCATTAGAATGTTCCCCATTACCAAAAAGAACATAACTGAAAAAGGAATTCCATAGAGGAAAATGGTGAGGATGAGGACAAAGGGGGAGTAAGGAGTCACTTACCTTATCCTAACTTATCATCTCCACCACGTATTACTAGCATTTTGGAATGTTGTCTCTGGGGGCATCTGTAGCCATCTTTTTGCTTTTTGAAGCATGGCTAGGGGTGTGGACTGTTCAGATTACAGCTGGCAGAGTGCCAGGGGCACAGGGAGCCCTGTGACAACGGGGGTGCACCCTGGTGTGGGGTAACACAGCGCCCTTGTTAGGAGGGAGAGAGAGCCTTCTTCAAGCCATGTAGTACTTCTACATTTTAGCTTCAGCTTAAATTCCCGCTCCATGTATTGGGTAGCAGTAAACCACAGTGCACATTTGATGCTGGTCTATATATTTCTTTTTTGACGTGGACCTGGACATTCTTTATAGGAAGCAGTGTTAACAACAAGTTTCAAGTCAAAGGGCAATTACTTCTGATACCATTTCTCTGACTTTTATGCTTTGCCCCTTCTGAAAATTATCTCTAATTTAAATCCTTACAATAACCTTCCATGTGAGTTTTGTGGTCTCCAGTTTATGGCTGAAGAGACTATAGTTCCGAGAGATACAATAGCTTTGGAAGTCAGTCAACTAACTGGTGCCTAGAGAATCAGGATGGGAACACATAGCCTCCGGCTGATGGTCCAGTAGCCACACAATAGATATTTATGTGTGGCATTTATGAGGAGACAAACATTAAAAATGTTTATTTTAGTATACTTTAGGCATTCAAGTGTCTTAATTTCTTTGTAGGAAACTTGGGACAAAATTTAAAATCTGTATTTTATCATAATCTTCTGTAAAAATTCAGATTTCACACACCTGCTGATTTCTTATTGGAGGGTACCTTTCAGAGGGTGAAGGTCTGGAATCACTGAGGGAACTTTTCCAAGCTGGCTTTTTCTTTTTCCTCTTTCTGATTCACCAGGTCTGTAGTGAGACTTAAGCATGTTTATTCCAGAAGTGATTCAGATAGACTGCTTTCCCTCCTTACCCCACCCTCATTCTGCTTTGAGAACCACTTTGAATATATATGTAAAGTCTAAAGTTATGAGAGGCTGTTCATAAAACAAATATGTTATCAAGCAGATAGTGCCAAACACTATTTTAGCCTGTTGGGATATATCAGGGAATAAAAAATAAGACTTGACCTCATGCAGCTTATCCTCCAGATAACTTGCAGACATCTTCGAACAGCCTGTTTATTATTTAGTTTTGAAGACTAATGAATAAGAGGAAGACTAAGTGCCTTTAGTATTAATAAAGGAAAATAAGAACAGGGCCTTTTGAGAAATAACAAATGAAATTAGATATGAAATTCAAGTGAATGTTAAGGTTCAATCAAGTCATCAGAATTTATATTCAGTAAGTGATTAGTGTTGCTGATAGGTGCGTATGCAGAATGCCAGTTACTGACTGCTGATTGCTTTTGGGGTTTGGACTTCAGTAACCAGTGTTAAGAGGCTTCCCAGGTGGCACTAGTGATAAAGAACCCACCTGTGCGTGCAGAAGACATGAGACTTGGGTTCAATCCCTGGATCGGGACGATCCCCTGGAGGAGGGCATGAAAACCCACTCCAGTATTCCTATCTGGAGAATCCCACGGACTGAGGAGCCTGCAGGCTACAGTCCACAGTGTCACAGAACTGAAGCGACGTGGCATGCATGCAACCAATGTTAAGAGTGGCTTGTCTCTAAAGTTCTCAGTCATTTGCAAGCTTATTTTATAGTCCCTAGGAACTCCATAAATTTGTCTTGATCTTCGTGTCAGTGCAGGGAGCCACTTCTCAAAATCTTTACCTTCAGGTCAGTTCTACAATTATTTATTTTTAACCACTGGTTCTTTTAAAATATGTCTCTTATAACACATGCTTGTTTTAGTCAACCTTTTTACAAGATAGAATTTTAATTAATTTTAATTAATTTTAATTTTAACTGCCTTGGCTTTGTTTCTAGATTGCTTAAAACTTTTTTACTACCCATCGGTCTGTTTTACCACTTTTCTTTCCGTTATATTATCTTTTCTTTTTTTAACTGGCTTTGGCTGGTTTACTCTGAATAAAAAGTATGCCTAATATTTTAAAGCTTGAAAAGTTGCCATTAATCGCTGGTATCATAACATCCTCTTAAGGCAAGTTATCCTGTTGCTGTGTCCTCTGGATGTAGCATCCAGAGTCAGAAGGCCTCTGGCAAGGGTAAAAATAGCCTTCCTGCTTGCTGGTTTGTTGTTAGGTTTACTGGCAGTAGGAAATCTTTTGAATTCCTTAATTGGGTCAGCTCTTTGCTGGTGTCTCTCTAGACATTCCCTTCTGCCTGAAATTCTTAGATGCTTTTAGATCTTCCACCTTTATACCTGCCCTTGGTTGTAGTTAAAGCAGCCCTTATGAAACCTTCTTTAATCTGTAGAAACATAGCCCATTGACTTTACTTATCTTAAAGATAAAATGTTATTTTCTCTGTCTTTTTTTTTTTCCCCCTCTATACTCTGATTTTCAGCTACCATATCACAATTGAAAAATTAAATCTGAGCTCTTGGCACAAAAAGAAGCTCTTCTTTGGCTTTTATTGAAAAGAATATTTTTAAGTTGAATTTCTAGAGTTTTCATTTCCTAAAATACTGCTGCTACTTTGCCAGTTTGGCCATCATAAAAGAAAAGAGTTAGGTTTTTTTCTCTCATCTCCTGAAAGAAGAATTATATCCCTGTTTGTAAGTTAGAATATTAGCAAACTCTCATTTCTCTGAAGCTGAAAAATCCCCCAGATGGCCACTCCCTTCTTCAGGGTTCCAGTTTGGGTCTTACTTGGCAAGGAGGAATCCTTCCTCTTTCTTTCTCTCACAAGTGGGAAACTGTTAATTGTCTCTGACTTTTAAGTTACTGAAGGGAAAGGAATTACTATTAATTGAACACATAATCTATCCAGGGGGACTTTTCTGGGCATTCTGAAAAAGTTATCTTATGAATTTCTCACATGTGCATGGAAATATCTCCGTTTTTACTTCAGAGAAGCTAAGTGACTTGAACCTGCCTCACTGGATGAGATTGGTCCAGCTCTACACGTTGCACTGCCTGTTGCATGCCAGAGAGACCACTAGCTGCTAGCTCTGTTTTATTTACTTGACAGCTTTTTATTGAGTGCCTTTCTCTGCTCTAAGCTCTGGGATGTGAGACCCAAAACCTGTCCTCAAAGATTTTCTTGTCCTAGAGGAAGAGAGTTTAGAAATAGGTGATTTAAATACAGTATATAGTAAGTGTAAAGAGTGTTGTATGGAGCTGATAGGGCTGTCTGAACCAAGGAGCAGGTGGCTTTGGGCAGGTACCTTCCATAGGATGTGGGGCCTAAGAAAGACGCCCCCTGGATAAAAGGGAGGGGGCTTGAGTGGTGAAACACTGGAGGCAGAGAGAAAGGAAGGCATTCCAGACAGAGGAAGGGACCCAGATGAGAAAGTTAATGGGCCAGTAGTTCTGAATATCTAGAGTATCTCGAAGAGAAATGGCAGTGAGTTAAGCAAGAGAATTAAAGTATTTTTTACAAGCTCCAGACTTTAAACTGAAAGTCAAATCTATCCTGGAAAGGGGTTTTGTGTAGTCTGAATTGTGTGTGTATGCATGTGTGTGTGTGTGTAATTTAAATGGCTTTTAGGGAAGGGAGGCAAGACCCTTCATCCAGTTGATGTCAGTCCCAGCTGGTGTCTCCTTCATAATTTTGCATGGAAACATCTTTACTGGAAGTTGATTGTATCACAGATAGGTCATGAGGTAGAATAAGGTTACTGATTATGCTTTGTGGAGTTACTTTTAGGTCAGTGGAAGGAATTATTAAAAATGATTATCTTTGGGAACTTGCCTGGGGATCTAGTGGTTAAAACTCTGAATTTCAAATGCCGGGATCACAGTGGGTTCAATCCCTGGTCGAAGAATTAATATTCCCACATGCCAACAATAAAACACAAAATGACCTTTGTATCATTAAGTGATAGAATATAATGAGCACATTTTAATCAGTTCATATTGATATGTATTCTGCATTTAAGTATAAAGTTAGTATTCAGAAATTGAATTTATCATTTCTTGGGCCTTGCTTACATTGTGCAGGCCCCCACAGTGCCATCTTGCTGCAAATCTGACAGTATTGGTAAAAACAGCAAATGTAGAAAGATAGGAACAGCACCTCCTTTAAACAATTATTTATGGCAGTAAGAGCAGAACCAGGAGAAACATCTCTAGTTAAACAACAACAAATAATGTGTATGTATATGTATGAATATATTTGTGTGAGTGTTGTGCTGTGTTCGTAAACTGTTTGATATGTCTTAGAAATGGACCTAAGTCCATGCTTATCCTTTCCCTGTGAGAAATTTTAGTGATGTCCACTGACAAGGAAGAAAAGTGAAGTCGCTAAGTTGTGTCTGACTCTTTGCAACCCCATGGACTGTAGCCTACCAAGCTCCTCCGTCCATGGGATTTTCTAGGCAAGAGTTCTGGAGTGGATTGCCATTTCCTTCTCCAGGGGATCTTCCCAAACCAGGGATGGAACTCAGGTCTCCCACATGGCAAGCAGATGCTTTACTGTCTGAGCCGTCAGGGAAGCCTGTGCACTGAAACCTCTCCCTTTTTGTTGATGTCTAACAAAATTAACTCAGAATTCCAGGCTGTTTGTCACTGTTTTGGTCAGCATGTATTTTACACAGCCTTGCAGAGTTGTCCCCTGTTATCCTTCCTTGGCCTATACCATGTTCCCAACAATGCTCGCATGACTGAAAAAGAGAAGGTCATAGCATGAAATCTAATAGCACTGTAGAACATTTGATATTTTTTATTGCTTGTGTGTTTGAAATGGCAGCATTTATTATATCATTTCCTGCTGCATCATCAGTAGCAATACTATCTGGGTTTCATTGGTAGCAATACTATCTGGGTTAGTTTTTAGAAAATAACTTATTTTACCTAATTTTGAAAATAAGAGATACTAATTTATTAGAGTATTTCCTCCTCGTTTTTTTTCCCTTCTTTCATCTTATTAACTTGGTTACTTTAGTTAGTATCTTAATATGATAGTTATGATAGTACATACTGTTCTTTTGAACACCTCCTCCCCCCAGTAATTCTTAGTCATTCTGGTTGGTAAATATTGGTTCTTTCCAACTCACAAATGCCTCCTTGGAATCTGAATCTTCTCTAAGCTGTAGAATTTGGTAGTGTAGTTCCCCAGAGTCTCACTGTATCAGTTGCCTATATTTGGCTAGGTTGAGTCATGTCACCAAATATAGTCTATGCCTTCTGCATGATGTATGCCAGGCTTCTGGCTCCAAATGCCACAGCTGGCCTACAGGGACAACTACTTTTCCTGTCATAGCGTCCCTTAAGGTTAGGACTGCTGATCTGGCAGTATTTCTTTGTATTTATAACATAATCAGTAGTAAGACCCTCCAAAGACTGAATTTTATCCACAAAATAGATTCACTTGCCAGAAATCTTAATGCTTTCCTTCTCCCTTGAGGAATTCAATTCTAAATGTACCAAAGCCTGGGTTATGTTTATAGATAAATGAGTTATCAAAAAACCAAAAAACAAAACTCACACTGGGTTATATTCATGTTTAGATTTTTATTTTACTTCAGTGTATTCATTTGTGAAATGATGGTGTTTTAAGTTCAGTGGAATAAACTCATTGAATGCTTATTTGGTGCCCCAACAGGAAACTCAAGATACCTAGGTTTAATAACAGCATCAGCAACAACGAAGCTCTAGCGCTTAAAGAGAGGGGCTATTACTTAAAAGAGATAAGATAGTTAGTGAGTAGCTGAAATGATTACCTAAGATGGTTGCCTATTGCAATATAGATAGAAATAAAATTTGGTGAGTTAATCTGAAAAGGGGGGTTCTTGTTTGGGAAAGGTGCCCTAGGGAAAATAATTGAAAAAAACACAAGTAAACAAACAAAAAAGATTTGAAAATATTCTCCATTGGAAACAAAGAGGTCTTGGAGGGAGGGAGGGGGTTGTTAGTAATCTAGCCATGGAATAGAAAAATGCAAAAATGCTGGTGAAAATTGGCATCTGTAGAGCAGAAATGATGGAGAAGGCAATGGCACCCCACTCCAGTACTCTTGCCTGGAAAACCCCATGGACGGAGGAGCCTGGTAGGCTGCAGTCCATGGGGTCGTGAAGAGTCAGACAGGACTGAGCGACTTCACTTTCACTTTTCACTTTTATGCATTGGAGAAGGAAATGGCAACCCATTCCAGTGTTCTTGCCTGGAGAATCCCAGGGACGGGGTCGCACGGAGGCGGACACGACTGAAGTGACTTAGCAGCAGCAGCAGTAGAGCAGAAATGAAAGGGACACAGGAGAATGTGAAAGGCTTGTAGAAGACTTTAGAGTAACATGGAGCTTATAATGCGAGCTTCCAGAGGGCTTCCAGAAAGGGAGGGGGCTGCGCTCTTCATCATAGATGTCATGAATGGGTGATTCTAAATATTTTAATTATAGAAAGAATTTATGGGATAGGGTAGGTAGGGTAGGGAAGCATTATGAAAGTTTTTTTCCAAAAGTTTTCTCATGTCACAGCTAATATTTTAAAATTGAAATAGAAAGTATTGCTATTTGTTTACCAAAATATTTAACAGGTGTATTTTCTATACAGAGGGCATAACTGATTCCAGCCCAATAGGACTCATCATAAGAACAGGTCAAAAAATAAAAACAAAACAAAACAAAAAAACAAGTATCACTTTCAGAGTTAAACTGTAAATTTTGCCAGTGATTCTTCAGTGCCCTATTGTCTTGGCTAAGGGATAGAATTACAGTATTTAGAAGTCTGAGGAGCAGAAAAAGTCTCAAAGGATACCTACTTAGTGAGTGCAGGGTGGCATCTCAGGAGGTGTGTGTTGAGGCAGACTGAGAGAACTGAGTGAGGGGGTATTTTGGTGCCTGTTTTGTTGAAATATTATCTCCTTCTCCTTAAAAGGTACCCCAAAGTGAGTTTCTGATAAGATGGAACTTGACTAGTTAAATTGGGCCAGCTAGTGTGGGAATTTATCTTTGGATTCTCATTGTTAATTATCCTTTTTTAGTATCAAATAAGAGGCATTATAGTTCATACAGAACAGCCTTGGTTTCATTAATGTTACCTTTTTAAAAAGTTAAGAGTATCTTTTTAGAAATAGCAGAAACTTAACTTCAGTTAATATCATTAAATATTTTTGTTTCTGTGTTGATTTATATCATCTGTTTAAAAAGTGTTTTATGATAAAAATGGTATGAGTGATAACTATTAGTTCATTGACTAAAGGGTTTTACAGCTACAAAAGTAATGCAGGTGTTTCATCACAGAAAATCAGCTGCTGCTCTGAGTTAAGTGATTCAGAAACACTACCCCTCCCTCCCTCGCGCCCTCCCTCCCTCCCAAGTTTTTAACAGTTAAGGTCATGTTCTTGTTCCAGCATCTCAAGTCTGTGCTTTTTTAAAGATATTCTTGTGACAGGTCATATGATCTGGGCTTTCAGTTAAAGCAGTTAAGCTGGAATTCACTGGATTTAGATACTTGGCTGTGTATATAAACATTAAATAACAAAGCCAATTTTTAGGAAGAAATTGAAATATCAAAGTTAATTTTCACCTCCTCCTTGCCTGTCTCCATCCCTCCCTTTCCTCCCTAAACAGGAACACACTGAAATTTTAAGTGAATCAATTTGCAATTTAAAAAATCCTTGTATTTGGTTTTAAATTGTAGAAAAACTTTCAGATTTTGTTTTATATTAGACTCCCAAGTTTCACATGTGGATTAATTAAAGCTATTAGCAACAGAGAACACTTTCCTCTTTTCTTAGCATGAGTTTATTTCTGTGGAGACTATTTGAAAGAGGATTTTGAGAGATTGGAGGATAGCTGTGGTCTAAAGTTCCTTTCTAAATACTTTTAAATGTGTGGCTGGTGGTGAATAGGACCGCGTACTGGCTCCCATAGTGCTCATTGCAACTAGGTGGGGTCTGGAGTCTGGAGTCTTCCCGGCATCCTGAAAGGCTTTCTCGTCATGGGAGAAGCTCTGCTTACCCACCATTTTTATTGTCTTGGAGAGTCTGTTATGGTTCTGTGGGGTCAGAGTTTAAACTGCTGTTTCCTAATTGGAATGTTTGTAATTCTGAGTCAATTTTATATTCTCACACTACTCCTGATGCGTAGAGTGCTGTACTCTGGTAGGTAATTAACCATCAAGTTCCCCTTTCCATTGCTTAGATGAGCAAGACTTGAGGGTTCCTTACCATTCGTATGAAGGGCATGTGGAATATGGAGACATAAAAATGTTGTAATAATGAGTTTTATAATTTATAGCATAGATCTAGGTTCATAGTATGTGCAGTCTGGATACTCAACTTACATGTAGAAACTCTTCCAGAGTGGAAATGCATTCCCCCCTTTATTTGTGGAAGATGGTGTATCCTCCAAAAATTTTAGACTTTCATAAGCCCTTTTCTCGTGGGTATCTTGCGTACCCATTTTAGGTTCAATATTCAGAGAAAATTAACCCAGCATTTATTGACTGCTCTTCTGCCTCTGTGCATTTTGCTGTGTGCTTTTCTATTTTCTTCATGTGTAAGTACAGTGAAATGTGTTCCTTTACTTTCTGTATTTATTCCCCTAGATGTGAATTTAAACCTACTGGCATGTCTATACATGTAGGCATAAAACTGGCACTTTTGTTATGATTCATATAAAAAATACTACTGCTAGCTACATACTTTTAAAAAGCAGTAAAGAACTGTACATGAAAGAAAACTTGCACATTTATGGGGGAAAAACATGAAGATTATTATTAGGAGTTGATATGAGAACATCATGGTGTTAGGATTGCTTTGGATGGGGATTTGGAAATCAGAATGACTGAATAGTGAAATATAAGGATGTTTTATTTTCCCACTTTCAGGCTTTCCCTTCTGAATGTTTGTGAACATGCTGTTTGGTATGTCCTCTGACTCTGTGTGTTTATTAGCACAGCTAAGTTTTATTCCCATAATATGGTTTTTAAAATGCCTATTAAGCAATTAATTCAGCTTTGCTGTTGAATACATTTAAACCATCTATGAAAAAAATACAGTAATGGCCTTCTTCTACCCTTAGGTCGTCTAAACTATTCATATCCAGGATCCGATAGCTCTCTGCTTATTAATGGTAAGTGATAATAATTGATTCACCCTAGTGAAATTCACAGAACTGAAACAAGTTAGTACTGTTATAAAATGCAGTAGTTGTGCTTCAGCAGGTGGAGAAATGACATTAGTTTGCCCTGCAGTGATAACTGCAAGTTGCTATTAATCTGTCAGATACTTTATGAATAATTACTAGTCCTTCAAATTAGAGCAGAAACTTTTTTTAAACTATGAGAGCCAACTAATTTGCTGTCTTAAAACTGGTGACAATGGAAATAAATGAGGATCCCATAATGACACATAAAGAATGGCTTAATTCAATGTTTGCTTCTGTAGAGTGACCTTTGAAATGTCAACACGAAAACCATTTCTGTGTAGTTGGAAAAGGAAAGGGAAGGTAATCAGAGATCTAAAATCAGGAAAAACAGCCTAAGACCACAGAGCTTGACCTTGCAAAGGACACGGTCATTCACTGTTAACTGATGACAACGAGAAAAATGAAGTTTTATCAGCCTTCACAGTGCCTTTAGTAAATTCTCTTTGCCTATTCTAAATATTACCACTGAGCCGTTCTCTTTTTATATGTGTGTTCTGAAGCAAACTATATTTATTAAGGAAGGAGGGGCCATCTACTCACAGAAGGAATTAAAGAATTTTTAAAAAGTTTTTTATAAGACTATAGTTTAAAATAATTGGGTGGAATACAGAAGTCTTGTTTACTTCTTTTTCACTCTTTTACTATTGGTATATGGATTTCAAATTTGTGTATTCATAGTGCCATCTACTATGAATGAGTTGCTAAATGAGTTGCTAAAACTCATTTTAAGTCCCACCACTTCTGTGAAATATTCTTGACCAAATAACCATATTCTCCACATTCCCCAAACAAAGCAAAACCAAAAAAAAATCCTCCTTGTCCATGGTCTAGTATGAATTAGGAGTTGAAACTTACTTTTTAAACTGGATTTCTTTTTCTGTAGTGTTTAAAAATCAGTGTTCTGTAGAATATAGAATTATTGAGCCAAGAAAAGTTAGAAGGAGATTTGATTTATGAGAGTTGCTGCATGTATTAGATCCTCTGGAGACCATGTGGCTTGTAAAAACCTCCCTTGTCCATCAGTCTTTGGTCTTTACATGCTACAGTGCCAGAAATAATGCCAAAATACAGTATTTCAGCATAAGTGTGTATAGACTGAAACCCCAAACTGGTGACAGTGGCATCAGGGTAAGGAGGAGGAGTATAAGGGTTGCCACTGTAGTGTGGTTCATCTTTTCCTGTGGAATGAGTTCCAGAGTCAGGTGCTGGAAATTGCAAGCAACCAAGATCTGAGATAGTGTTGTTCTGTCTTAGGCAAAGGGATCAACTCTTCATTCTCTCAATTGTTTCATTACTGCTAAATTATTAATTAGGTCAGTTGTCCCTGGAGTATCTCTGTTGAGTTGAGAGAAAAACATTCTCTGCTGGGTTTTCCTTAAAGCCAAATTCACTTAGTTTTTTAACGTCTACTATAAGATTTTTTTCCTCTTATACCTCCCCACCCCCCTTAATATCCTTTCTTTTAAGATTAGGTAATTTTTTAATGACCCTCACTTGGCAAAGGAAAAATAAAGGTAACTCCCCCCCCCAAAAAAAAAAATTTGTGTTTTAAAATTTTACTGCCCACACCCTCTAGAAGTAGACTAGATGGTTTTTTACTGTTGTATACATGGAAATTTTATTCTAGAAGTAAACTGATTGAGGTTAACACTATCTCAAACTGAAAGATAGGAAGATAAAGAACAAAGAGATGTCAAAGAGGGGAAACTTGCTACCTCCTCAGGCAAGACCCAGAGTATGGGGTTATGGCTGCCATGGTCTCAGATCCAGTATTCAGCTTTGTAGGGTCCCAGAACTTGATTTTGTCAGTATGATCAAGTGTTAGTTCTTAATAACAAGCTGACTTATACTGGATGCCAGTTTATACATTCATAATGGGGAAATACTTCCAGTATCTCTAGATACTGGAGTCTACTGATAGACCCATTCCCTCTCTGACAGCAGAGTCCAGAGTATAGAAGGTTGCTTAAAAATCTTGAAATTAACGCAAGGTGGAGGTGGAGGGATGTTAAGACAGTTCTTTAGTCACCTTGATTTGGGCATGCAGGAGACTCCAGTTTGATGCCTGGATCGGGAAGATCCCCTGGAGAAGGAAGTGGCAACCCACTCTAGTACTCTTGCCTGGGAAGTCCCATGGTCAGGGCAACCTGGCAGGGTCGCAGAAGAGTTGGACATGACTGGGCAACTAAGCAGCAATAACAAATTGCCCATTCTCTTCAGTCAAATTTTTGAAACATCTTCCATGGTGGATTGCTTATATAGATAAATTGGTCTCATTCATATGATAATTCTTAGTAGCACTTTGTTCTCACTATAGCTCAAGTTTTGGGGGCTCCTGTATTGCAGAGCTAGTTTAGTGTATTACTTGTGTTTAATGAAGATAAACTCAAAAATCACAAATGATACCCATCTTGTAGGATTGTGGGGGAGATTAAGTACATGTAAAATCATTTAGCATAGCACCTGGTATGTAGTCAAACTAAATTAATTAGAATGTCATTTTGGGAATATTAGTGCTAATGATTTGCAAGGGGACAAAAAAACACAAACCAGGAGATTATGATGAGTTGAAAAAATTATCTAATATTGAACATGCTTTCTTTGTCTCTTATTAAGATAGATAACCTGAAATTTAATTTATTTACTTTTAAATGCAGTCTCTTTACATCTTACATCCATTCAGCCTTTTCTGAAAGCTGAAAATAAGCCTAATATGTTGTGTTGCTTTGTATTCATTATTCAACTTTGAGACTTAAAGAAACCAGCAGGAGCTGTTCTTTTCTGTCCATCACAAGTAGTCTGTTCAGGCTTTTAAAAACCTTTAGAAAGGTGATTATATAGCTACTTTACTTTGCTTCAGTTAATAACTTTCAGCTTTTTCTTCCAAACCTCTGTTAAATTGAGAACCATTTCTTGTTTTATTTGAATAAACATATGAAAGAACTGTTTCCTAACTTATATGTACTTTTGAATTTCAACGTGACTTTTATTGTATAACTTGTCTTGAAATTTTCAAGCAATCAAAGGTTTGGGGGAAGAAGTGGGGTTTAAATTCTAAATAAATAAAAAGATTCAGAATACTTAGTCTACTAGCTTCAGCAGTTATATTGAAATAATATCAGTATTTACATGTACAAAGATAAAAAAGGGCTTGCTTACCCAGCAGATCAGATTACTTTCTTTTTTCCCCATGGCTGTACTCAATCATCAGTTTTCAGACTATGCAATTACCTTCATATTACCACTCATGACTTTTAAGAGACATTGCCAGTATAATTCAACAAATATTAATTGTGTATCCTAGGGAATTATTGTTGTGTTACTAGTTGTAGAGATTTTTTTTGAGGGGCATCCTTAGGGGGAGATTCTTGGATTTTAAATGTACTAAAAAAACAAAACAACTTTCTGGCTACATTTTGGATACTGTAATTAGTTCTCTAGGACTGCCATAACAGGTACCACTGACTGGATGGCTTGAACTGAAATTTATTTCTAATCTTGGAAGCTCGAAGCCTGACATCAAAGTGTCAGCAAGGTTGATTTCTTCTGAGGCTTCCCTCCTTGACTTGTAGATAGCTGTCTTTTCCCTGGCTTTACACGGTTTTCCCCTCTGTGAAAGTCTACGTCCTAATCTCTTATAAGGACACCAGTCATATTGGATCAGGGCCAGCCTGGTGACCTCTTTTATTTTAACCACCTCTTTAAAGCCCCTGTTTCAAATAGTCACATTCTGAGGTTCTGAGGGTCAGGACTTTAGCATATGGATTTTGAGGAGGGACCACTATTCATCCCTTAACGGATAACATTTCCTAGTTTATCTTACATAGTAGGAATATAGTTAAGAGTATTCATTTTATAGTTATGAAAAGCAACCCTGAAACAGTTTCTCAGCTAAGTCAGAAAGCAGTGCTAAGCATAGGTCAGATTCATCTCATATGTCTCTGGTGTGTCTTGGTTTAGCTCCAAGCTAGATATCAGATTGAATGATTGATTTTCCTTTTATCCAACTTGAAACTTTATTTTATGCAAGAAAGCCAACACCTAACCACTACCACCACCTCTGTGTGAAAGTACCTGTGTGTGGCGCTTCTTTCTGCAGCCTCCCGCTGTACAGCTTTAGTAGTTCAGGGTTAGCTGCCTCAAAAACGAAGCTTCTGGCAGGGAAAGTTAGAGAGCAGCAACAAATACTAGTTTTGAACAGATGTGTGTATGTATTTCTTTTCCTCTGTGAATGTCTCTCACTTAGAAGCATCAGCTAAAGTACTTGCTTGTCCCAGAAGAGATTAGTAAGAAATCTTTTAAAAGTTAGCATAGAAAAATATCTCTTAATTATAGTTCTTTTAAAGGGAGAAGATTGTTTGCTTAGGGAGGGTAGGGGACAGATATCTGTGGAAAGGGAGGGCATAATTTGCCCAGGAGAAGTGTAGATTGTAGTCACTTGCTGAAAATGTGTGTAATATGGTTCACAGCTGCTCCAGGAAGGAGCGTGTTGAAAGATCCTTTCATGAAAAAGACAACACGAAAACCTATTGTAAACTCTAAAGTGCTCTACAGTTGTTAGCCTTGGAATAGTCATGAAGAGCTGAAAGTAACTGTTGAAGATCAACCTAAGAATATGTACATATGAGTTTACTTTTGAGGAAGGAAGAAAATTATTATTTACTGAGTGTCTGTCAGACCATCATATATATATGTGATATCTTTTGTTATTCATTTTTCCATTTTTATGAATAATAAACTGAGGGTTTGGGAAATACAGAAACTGAATTACATTCAGTCTCTGCTCTTCTGTAAGCAATTTAAATAATCCTCTCATATATTTTTTATATCTTGTCAGCATTCTTTGAATTAGTATAGCAAGCTAGTATAAACACAAGCCAATGTGACATAGGAAATTCTATAAATCATATGAAAGTGAAAGTTGCTCAGTCGTGTCTGATTCTTTGCGACCCCATGGACTGTACAGTCCATGGAATTCTCCAGGCCAGAATACTGGAGTAGGTAGCTGTTCCCTTCTCCAGGGGATCTTTCCAACCCAGGGATCGAACACTGGTCTCCTGCATTGCAGGTGGATTCTTTACCAGCTGAGCCACTAGTGAAGCCCAAGAATACTGGAGTGGGTAGCCTATCCCTTCTCCAGGGCATCTTCCTGACCCAGGAATCGAACTGGGGTCTCTTGCATTGCAGGCGGGTTCTTTACCAGCTGAGCTACCAGGGAAACCCATAAAGCATATATCTAAAATAATTTTGTGACAGTGAACCCATTAAGAAATTAGGGGATGATTTATAAAATCATTTAAAATGATTCTTTGCATCTTGGTTGAATTATATACTTTGGCCTTTGTGATGATTGTCTGCTTTTGGTTTTGCCACCTTTATTCTTTTGTTTACAAATTAACTCCTTTCAGCGTCCAGTCTTTGATTTATATCTTTTTAACTGGTTTACTAATTTGACTGATTTTCCCACATACTTTTTTTTTTGGTCCTACTGGAAAAACAAGTTATTTGATAACATCTTCTACTCTGACCCATCTCCCCTTGTTTTTCCAAGTAGCATTGCTATCTACCTTCTCAACAGGGAGCCTAAATGAAGGTAGACCAGCCTGAGGTAGCATAAGTAGTATAGGTCTTTCATTGCCCACTAAAAGCTAGCCATATTTTATCCTTTATAGCCTAAAGTCCTGTTCTTTTTTTAAAATTTATTGTTAATTGGAGGAAAATTGCTTTACAATGTTGTGTTGGTTTCTGCCGTGCAACAACGTCAGTCATCGTAAGTATACACATGTCCCCTCCGTCTTGAGCCTCCCCCCCCCCCCCCACCCCGCCATTCCGTCGCGCCCCTCTGGGTCGTCAGCGCGCTGAGCTGAGCCCCCGGGCTGTGCGGTAACCTCCAACCAGCTCTCCGTGTCACACATGCTGATGTGTGCGTGTTCAGGGCTGCTCTCTCAATTCGTCCTGCCCTCTCCTGCCCCTGCTGTGTCTGCGAGTCTGTTCTCTCCATCTGCGTCTCTATCCTGCCCTGCACATAGATTCATCAGTGACATATTTGTAGATTCCATAAATGTGCATTAATATACGGTATTTGTTTTTCTCTTTCTGACTGACTTCGCTCTGTGTAACAGGCTCTAGGTTCATTCACCTCAGTTCAACTGGCTCAAATTCTTTCCTTTTCATTAAAGTCCTATTTACAGAATCAGATGCCCTCATGTAGGAAAGGATGCTTTTCATATATCATTTGTTTTTTAAAATTATTTATTTTTACTTGATTGATGATTGGTTTACAATATTGGTTGTAATGTATCAACATGAATTAACCATAGATGTACATATGTGCCCTCCCTCTTGAATCTCCCTCCCAGCTTCCACCCATTCCCATCCCTCTAGGTAATTACAGAGCTCCCGTTTGAGTCCCTGAGTCATGCAGCAGATTCTCATTGGCTGTATGTTTACATATGTTAGTGTATATGCATCCATGCTACTCTGTTTATTTCACCCTCTCCCTCTTCTCCCCCACCCTTGTCCATCAGTCTGTTCACTGTGTCTGTGTGTCCATTGCTGCTCTGCGAACAGACTTGTTAGTACCATCCTTCTAGATTCCATGTATGTGTGTTAACATACAATATTTGTTTTTCTCTTTCTGACTACTTCACTCTGTATGATAGACTCTAGGTTCATCCACTTCATTAGAACTGATTCAAATGTATTCGTTTTTATGACTGAGCAGTATTATATTGTATATATGTACCACAATTTCTTTATCCATTCATCTGTTGATGGACATCTAGGTTGCTTCTATGTCTTGGCTATTGTAAATAGTGCTGCAGTGAACATTGGGGTACATGTGTCTTTTTCAGTTTTGGTTTCTTCAGGGCATATACCTAGAAGTGGTATTGCTGGGTCATATGGTGGTTTTATTCCTAGTTTTTTAAGGAATTTCCATACTGTTTTCCATAGTGTCTGTATCAATTTACATTTCCACCAGCAGTGTAGGAGGATTCCGTTTTCTTCACACCCTCTCCAGCACTTGTTTGTAGATTTTTTTATTATGGCCATCCTGTCTGGGGTGAAGGAGATACCTGATTATAGTTTTGATTTGCATTGAAGTAGTGATGTTGACCATCTCTTCATATGTTTGTTAGCCATCTTCATATGTTTGTTATTTGGAGAAATGTCTGTTTAAGTCTTGTTTTTAATATAAGTACCAAGAAGAAAACTCAAAAGGATCCATTAACAAATATGGTAATATAGTGCACATAAAAGTGTAAATTTGAATACAACAGAAAAGGATAAAACAAGAAGCGGAATCAGTCTTTCTTTCATCATTCCAGTTCCTGTCCTCAAAGGTTCTTGTGGTTGTTTCTAGAAAAAATATTTATTCCCATGTATCTATTTATATTTCCTTTATTGTTAAGTTCATACAATAAGAATCATACAATATACACTTAGGTACCTCATGCAAGCTACATTTTAGAGATGTTTAATATCAGCACATGAATATGTACCATATTTTTTAAATGACTGTATTTTTTGTGATATATTTTGTGAGTATACCACTATTATGTTTAATTTGGTCCTTTCCTAACACGTTACAACCAAATAAGAAAAAGATATTTTTTAAGAGAGAAATATTTTCATTTTTTATATATATATATATATATATATATAAATAAAATATGTGTTGAAAAAGACTTGGTAAGAGTCTTTCTGTACATTTTTGCAAGTCTAGAATGCCAGACTACTGAAATATTTTACTAGAGGAAATTTACTGATGAATATAGGGCATTTGTAAGCAATCTTGTAAAGATATTTTGGAAATAATGTATTTATCAATACATCTAATAGCAACATTCACCCAAAAGTTATAAAAATTTATAGCCATTATGTTTCCAGCCCATTTAGAACATTCTTGAATCATTTTAGTACTGAACACCAAATTATATAGATCAAAACCAAGTAATATAAGTGATAAGCTTATAAATAGTCTTCATGTTAGCTCTGATGGGAGCCAGAGGATTTGTGTTCAATACTAACATACATCCTTTAAAAACTAACAGTGTACATGCTGTGGTGTGCCTAGTCACTCAGCCGTGTGCGGCTCTTTGGGACCCCGCGGACTGTAGCCCGCCAGGCTCCTCTGTCCATGGGATTCTCCAGACCAGAATACTGGAGTGGGTAGCCTTTCCCTTCTCCAGGGGATCTTCTGAACGCAGGAATCAAACCAGGGTCTCCTGCATTGCTGGTGAATTTTTTACTAGCTCAGCTACCGGGGAAGTCTTAACAGTGTATATTCTATCGTAATTATAGGAAAATTCTAAGCAGAGTTTATTTCTGCTGACTTAGCTAGAAGTTTTCCAAAGTACATATTTCTTTAAACATTATTTAAGTGATTTTTTAAACTGCCACTACCTCTGGTGTTTGTAAAATATGAAATAACGTGCAACGCTTGATAATCTTGAGATTGGAAATCTGTCTGACATTTTCCTCAGGAAACTGATGAAGATCTGTGTTATAAGCATTTCATCATAATACAGTTTGCACCAAGTGTAATTTGAAACTAGTGAGAGAACAATGCTTTAGTATCTCTTTCATACATAGATGAAGTGACATCACTTACTGTTCATTTCATACCTGAGTTCTGGTTACATAGATGTGTTCGTGTTATGGAAAGTTCATTGAAGTGTATGCTTATGATATCCTATACATACATACATATATATATACACACACACACACACACACACACATATATATATACATATATATATATATGAAAGTACACACATATATATCATACATCCAAATCTACATTAAAATAATGTATATCATTATAATAAGTGGAAAAAAAATTTAAGCATTCTTATTTTCTGTGCTCCAGAATGTCATTGTTTTTATTTTTTGGTATTAGTTTATATTGATTTGCCTATTGGGCAGTTTTTGTTGCTTTAAGCATTATACGCCTATAACCTAAATGTGGGAAAATGTTGTTTTTGGCATTTAATCTCTGAATTTAAGTGAATTCTTTTGTATTAACCAGCTTAATTTTGTGGTTTAGAGTGAAAGTTTGAAAGTACACATTTGAAGACTTTGAGTGTCTTCAGTTTTTGCTTTTGATGCATAGGCTTTACTGTTCTTGAATCTTACTTTTGAAATAGTGAAACTTAGTTTTAAAATAGTGAAAACTATTTGGATTTCCCAGGTGGGGCTAGTGGTAAGGGACCCACCTGTCAATGCAGGAGACATAAGAGACGTGGGATTGATCCCTGGGTCGGGAAGATCCCCTGGAGAAGGAAATGGCAACCCACTCTAGTATTCCTGCCTGGAAAATCCCATGGACAGAGGAGTCTGGCGGGCTACAGTCCATGGGATGGCAAAATGTTGGATTCAACTGAAGCAACTTAGCAAGCATCATGCACATGAGAGTTTTTAATGTTACTTTTGTAGCTTCTAAATGCCTACTCTTTTTCAAATAACTGTTTTCTTGGAAATCCAAGCAGCATCAATCAACTTTTTAAGATTAACAGAACCAAGATTTTCAAATCATTTGTTTCCCCAAACTCCATTGTCTTTGAAGCAGTCTTAAGAATAGAATATTCTTAAACAAATATCTACTTCTGTGATATCTTTCTCTTCCTAACCTGTGTCAGGTTCACTAAGGAAGAAAATACCTCCACCCTCACCCCAATTTTAAGAATTACTAAAGTGAAAAACCTAACTGCAGAGGGAGGTTTTATTGGTTTTAATCCATTTGCCCAAGTACTTTGGTGAAATTCAATATTGTCTAATAATGTTAGAAATTACTTTGGTATGAGACACGATTTCATTTTGGAAAATAGGCACATGGCACTTCTAAGTTATAACTCAGTTATAACTGAGTTGTACTTAGCATTTATCTAGAGAGCTAAGAGTAAAAACCTTGACCAGTTTATATAGTGATCTCCTAAAAGGTTACAGTTTCTAACTGGAAAACCTATCCCGGCTTTCTGTTTAAATTTACTCTCTAGCCGAGACCTCACTTCTTCCATATTCTTCTGTTCTGGGCATCTTTCCCTGAGTATTATAGCACCCCTATTTGTGCCATTGCCAGGTCAGCAGTGCCCTTTCTCTATTTTACCTTTAAGATCTATCTCAGAGCCATACCCTCTCCTCTCTGACTGTTTAATCAAAATGAGTTTCTCCTCCTCCTCTTTTCCCATTGCACCTGACACTTAACAGGCTTATTGCTGTAATAGTCACATTATCATTATTTGCTTATGTGGCTGAATAGCCTATAAGTTCCCTGCAGTCACAGCAGTGTGTTATAGTGATTAGCAAGGTCAGGCATTCAGGAAGTGTATGTTGAATAGAATTAGAGTAACTACACAACCAAGTTCCAGTTCATTTGAGGAAAACATTTTATCAAAAGTTTCCTGATTTGAAATTTATCCTGCAATTTCCCAAGTATTCAGATATATACTTATAATTATATGTCTGTATTATCTTGTATTCTTTTTCTTCTCTTGTTAGTTGGACTCTACTTCATGATAAAATGCCAAACTTTTTAATACTTTTCAACTTCTGGGTCATGGTGGAAGATTTAGTTAGGGACAAGAAACTGGCTAAAAGAAAGTTTATAAATTGCCTAAAGATATCATTCGTTATGAGTTTCTTGATTAGGAAATAATTGAGAAATAGTACAGAATTGCTCTTTATCCTGTCATGGTAAAAAAAAGTCGTGAATTAAATGGCTAGTTAGCAGGGAATTCTGAGGGAAATTAAGATCAACTTGGTGGAATTTGATTTAGACCCTGTTACTCTCTTAGTTTCATACTAGTTTGGACCTCAGGTGACAGTTACAGCAGAAAGCTTCCCCTTAATACAAGTAAGACTTGATAGATTTTTACAGTGTCCTTGAAGAACTTAAAATTCATTGACCTCTCGGCATCAGAATTCAATATTTTTTTGAGCTATTTACCAGGAAACAAGGAATATAGCCAGTTTTTTGTTTTTTTGTTTTTTTTTTTTTTCAGTTTCTTAAGCTGATAGATGAAATCACAGTTGATTCTTTTGACAATGTTTGAAAGGTTTTTTTTTTTGTTTTTTTGTTTTCTCATTTGACATGCAGCAAGGACATATGGGCGAAGGAGAGGTAACATTATTATTTCTAACTTTTGAATGTATCAGTTGTATTTGGAGAGGACCCAAGTTTGCTCAATTTCTAACCCTTATTGGGAAGCGGGGAGGGGGAGTGAAATATAGCTGTGATCGATATATACTTTATGTGTTATAGTTAACATCACAGACATTCTAACTAAGGGAGTTGGAATGGTAGGATTTGGATTTGAATTGAAATAATTTCAAACTCATTTTATTTATATCTAAAGGTTTGTTTCTCTTTTTCCTTTCTGAAAGGAGTATCTTAGAATAAAATTAAGAATATTTAAAAAGGAAAATATGGTATGACTAGTCTCAAAATACCTGATTATATTGGAGGTATAAGTTATGCTTGAATACCTTATATCTACTTTCAAAATTATTTATTTATTTATCTATTTATTACTAAGCATAGTTCTGCATTTTGTTTAAAATTAGATTAAGTAGACACCTAATGCTATAGATTTCAGACATTGGGGGAAAAAGCTCTAGACATTTTGAATAATTTTTTGAAGAATCATTTCCTAGAGGTATGTGAATAAACTTTACTTTTCCCTCCTGTATTAGTTTTGCCTTTTTATAAGAAAGTCAGTTAAATAAGGTAGCTTTAAAATAAAAGTGACTTTTGAAAATTCAGAAATAACCTCCAATTTTAGAGTCATTTTTTATCTTTATTATGTAACTTTTGAACTGTTGATTTTATAGGGTAAATTCGTACTAAATATACTGTTAAGGAAGGCAAGTGTGACAGAAAGACATTGGAATGTTTCAGTGAAGGAAGAGCACTTAAGATATATTTCTGCAGGATCCATTAACAAATTCCTTATGCAGAACCTAAAAGTAAATTGGCAGCCTGAAAAGTGACAAAACAGTTTTTGAGAGATTCTGCAGTTCTTTGTAGCTCTTTATTTTGCTTATGATTTATAAGTTTGTATTTTGCTGGCAGGTAAGTATGGCAAGAATATTAACTACAACTGGCATCTCTGATCTTTTCTGCTTTTATATTCTATATGATAGGATTTTCTAACAGCAAATTTAATGACTAGTTTTTAGAATTAGATACCACCTGTACCAGCTGATGATTACTCAACTAAAAGAAAATTTATCTTCAGCATACCTAAAAATCTTAAATTCTGTCAGAGTAGCTAATGAAGTTAGGAAACAGCATAAATGGGTTTTCATGACCTTCCATTAGTTAAGGTAAACCAAGATGAGTGCTTACTTTAAAAATCAACTTCTTCATTTTAGGGGCGGTCTTAAAGGAAATTGGGCAGGCTATATTGTATGATGTTTTAAAGAAATTTAAGTGATCTAGCGTCGGATGGTCAAATTTAATACTTAGTATATATATCTAGATTGCCAGTGGCCATGGGGCCCTGCCAAGGCAGTGCAGTCTCTGCCAACTACTTTCAAAAGACTGCTCTCTCCTACTATATTTCCAGTTCACCTCTCTCAAGTTTCTGGATCCCAGTGGGATGGTTGAGCAGCCGTCTGTTTAACCATGTACTTTCTCTCTGACTCAGTTGGGACCTTAAGGTGATGGAAATTCAAGAGCATATCTAAGTGATTTATTATTCAGTGAGAAAGATAAAAGCAGCGGTATTACTGGATCTGCTGTTTTCCTTATTTCTTGTGTAAGATAATCAATGGCACGGAGCGTTTTCTGTTAGCTTTTTTTTCCTTCCTGCTTTCTCTTCCAGGTCAGTCCTCACTGTTTCCAATGGAAGATGGATTCCTGGATGATGGCCGTGGGGATCAGCCTCTTCACAGCGGTCTGGGTTCGCCCCACTGCTTCACTCACCAGAATGGAGAAAGGGTGGAGCGATACTCTCGCAAGGTGTTTGTGGGTGGATTGCCTCCTGACATCGATGAAGGTATGTTTAGAAAGAGCCATTCACAGCGCAGTGCCCAAACTGTGGCACATAGTAGATAACACATAGGTAATGGTTGCTGTTAGTATAATAATAATATTATCTGGCTCCAGGTGTTCAGTTGTGATTGCATTGTTCCCTTGTCCTGTCTGCCTAGTACAGCGTATAAAATTAGTTCTCAAAAGGAAAGGGAGTAGGACTTTGGAAACCAGCTGAAGCAAGTGGTTGGACTAAATCAAAAAGCGTAAACATCATTTGGAAAACTCTAGGTTTCTATTGTGGGAAAATAGCTGCTAACTGCACTGTTGTCTGTGTGTCCTGCCTTGGCTAAATTCAGTTATGCATTTTCCTATTTCCTACCTTTTATGACTGCTGCTTCCCTCATAGCTCAGTTGGTAAAGAATCCACCTGCAATGCAGGAGATCCTGGTTCGATTTTTGGGTTGGGAAGATCCGCTGGAGAAAAGATAGGCTACCCACTCCAGTATTCTTGGGCTTCCATTGTGGCTCAGCTGGTAAAGAATCCACCTGCAATGCAGGAGACCTGGGTTCGATCCCTGGGTTGGAAAGTGCCCTGGGAGAAGCTAAAGGCTACCTACTCCAGTATTTTGGCCTGGAGAATTCCATGGGCTATATAGTGTACAGTTAATTGTTTATAAGTTTAAAATCTTAGATTAATTCTGAATTTTTGAAAAATGTAACTAGAGTTGTAGGGAATCTTAAGGGTTATATCATTTTCTGAATATTTTTTCGTTCATCAAATATTTATGTTTTCTGAATGCTGTGCACTGTTCTTAGGATTATTTAGTAAATAAGATTGTGAAAGAAAGCCCCTGCTCACACAGAGTTGGTATTCTAGTGGGCGAAGGGAGATAAGTGTGAAAATGTTAGAAAATAAGTCCTGAAAAGAAAGCAGGATGATATGATATGCAAAATTTCAGAAGAGACTTGTGAGATTTGTTGGTTAAGTAAATCCTCTTTGCAGATGTGATACTTGAGCTGATGGCTGAATAAGAAGCCAGTCGTGCAAAAAATACAGAGAACTAGTTATCCAGAAGTATTTCATTTAACTGTGGGTCTAAGTGACCCTGACAGAAATCAAAGTAGCAGACCATATAGCAACCATATATCCTTGCTTGCTTTTTTCCCTTATCTATTTTGTCTTGGTTTCCTGAATGGAAATAGAAACGTTATGGAGGATAGAAAGGTTTTCTCTAAAAACCTGTAAGGTCTAATAATGAGGTTTAATAATGTCCCATTTAGATTGAGATTTAATTTACTGTGCCACTACATTTTCCTTAAAATGATCAGTCTTTTGGAAGGTTGACGCAAAATGGCTTCCAAACAGCCAAAGATTGAAATAAACGATTTTTTTTCCTTTTTTTCCTCTTTGATAAAATGTCCTGGAGGAAGCGTGCTGAGATTTCAGGCCAGACAGACTCAGTCTCCATTCTCTCCTCAGAAAGCATATCTTCTGTTCAGAGTGTTCATCTGGGGCTAAACACTTCATCACGATGTTGTCCACTAAGCTCCCAGATGCAGCCTCCTCATTCTCTAGCTGGAATCCTCAGTTTCCTTAGTATTATGAATTCTAGGTTTTATGACCCTTTATAGGTCAAATCCTTAACACTCTTGAGCCCTGGATGGTCTTCAGTGAGGAAACTATATGCTTTATGCAAGAAAAGAAGACTGAATTTTATCTGACCTTGCTTAGGATAGACTTCTTCTCTGGCCTAGATAGCCTGTATCTTTTTGGAAAATTACCAAGAGATCATAAATGAATCATTCCTAAAATTCTTGGCAGCCCAGGTAAATTTGACCACTTTGGCACAGGAAGTGATTTAAACTGAGCAGAATTAATGGGGGTTGTGTTAGTCCTCCTGTATTAGCCTCATACCACATATGTTGATAAGTCAGTAGCAGTTTAGGTGGACAGGCCTTTCTATTAAAATTGAAATGTGAATTTCTGAAAAATACTGTGTTCTGTAGAATTATATGCTAAGAATCACAGAGTTTATGGGGCAGGTGGGGCTAGAGGCAGATCACTTAGAACCTAATGAATTTTGTACCAGAAGCACTAACTAAAAGAGAGCTAATACTTTGAAAAATAACTTGGACAGTTAAGCAAGTAGCTCACTGTACGACCTACTCGAGGCTGCCTCAAGGAATATTGAAAAGCACAAAACCAATAGAGCAGAAATTCTGGCTTGCTAGCTTGGAGGCAGCACAGATGAAAGTGGACCTTTGGGGCCCTGAGGAGTGCAAACTCTTAGGAGGCAGCCCTGAAAGCTTGCAGGGACACCTCTGACTAGAGAGCCTTGCTTGCTGTGCTCACCTTAATTTTCTGTAATAGATCTGAGGGAGTTCCTGCCTGCTGGACGCTTTTTTCTTTCCTGCTGAAGATTATGGTTCTCCTACTAGGCTGGCTCACCTTGCTTAGGAAGAGTCATTTGTGAACCATTATCTCTAGGTTACACTGACATCACTCCCTTATTTAGTGATCTCACAGGGGCTGAATGTAGAAACAGGCATTGTAGCAGTTTATACAGACTACTGCTTCACAAACTGGAGGAGGTGAGGACAGTCCTAGCAGACTGGAATTTCAAAATGTTTCTCATCTCTCTTCTCTGTTCCCCTGTCCCGCCCTACTCCCAGATCTTCTCTGCACATGCTCACCTACTCTTTCTTAGAAGTTCCTTGGAAATTTATTTTCCTGAAGTCTGTTCATTAGTTGTCCAAATATATAGTACAGCATGACTGGTGTCATTTATATTAATAGTAAAATATGATTAAGTCTTCCTTGTCCATCCCATATCCCCTTCCTTTTTCCTTCCTTGTAAGACTCAGAGATGTTGATATCCAAGGAGGATTGTTGGTGAGCAGGAAGAGGGTGCCAAGCGGAGGTGTGTCCTAGACATACACGTGGAGGGGCCTGTGCCGAGGCCACAGCAGCAGTGTGTGTGGGACCAGTAGATCAGGCCAGCCTGGGCTATGTGCAGAGGTAGAGGGCAGAGGAGACTGCCAGGGCAGCTCGCTGAAAGATGGGTTACGTTGAGCAAAAAAATGAGGCCAGTGAGAGCTTGGTTTCTCATAGTGAGAAGGGAATTTACAAACAGGAGAAGGGGAAAGGCTAGAAAATGACATGAGATGTTGAAGTGGACTTACAAGTATCAATATGAACTCAGTTTTATAAATGTACACAGATACAGAAACAATTATAAATATGTCTGTGTATGTTCATGTATTTCCTAGCTTTGTCCTCTGAGAAGACTTAGAAATAATAAATACCCATCAACAATGACTATAGGGAATACCCAAATCTGAGTTTCTAAGTATCGTCTGTCACTGAAAGGATCCAGGATATCTTGGAGGGGAAAAAGGCTGATTCTGGGGCTAGGGCAGAAAAAGAACAAGATGAAAGCCTGGGGTATCTTCTTGGGTCAGATAGTATGGAAGCACTTGAAGAATGATTTGGCAGTTGGGGGGGGGGGCAGGTAAGTCAAAGGATATAGGAACACCCACTGGCCAAATCAGGGACAATTTTGAGGACAAACTGAATAATTGATAGAGAATCAAGTTCTGCTGCTGCTGCTGCTGCTAAGTCGCTTCAGTCGTGTCCGACTCTGTGCGACCCCATAGACAGCAGCCCACCAGGCTCCTCTGTCCCTGGGATTCTCCAGGCAAGAATATTGGAGTGGGTTGCCATTTCCTTCTCCAATGCATGAGAGTGAAAAGTGAAAGTGAAGTCACTCAGTCGTGTCTGACTCTTCGTGACCCCATGGACTGTAGCCTACGAGGCTCCTCCGTCCATGGGATTGTCCAGGCAAGAGTACTGGAGTGGGGTGCCACTTCCTTCTCCAGAATCAGGTTATAGCCCATTGAATAAAATAGGTCCATACTGATATAAATAAATGCATGACTAAATAAATGGAGGCGAGGGGAACACTCTTCCTTATTGAATTATACTAACTAGTACATGTAGAAGGATTGATAGAAATAGATAGCCAGCATTTGGCAGTTATCATTGTGGTAGTTGATATAGGTGGGAATTTTCAGTAAATGCCTGGTCTAATGAGGGCACAGGATATTGATGGTTAACACAGTATTCCCCCACAAAATATTGATCGTATCCAAAGGGAATGGTTTCTTTTTGGTGAGAAATACAGACACTTAGCAACTTGACTAGCAGATCAAGATTAACATACCTTGTGAAGGACAGGATGACATAGCATCATTATGATAGTTTTCCTGGTTGGAATACATAGTTCATGAGGAAACATAGTTGAGAGCCATCCTACAGAAGGAATGACCTGTATATTTTGAAGCTGTCAATTATAGAAAAGGCAGGAAAGAATGAGGAACTATTGTAAACTGAAATAAATAGATACCCTCAGAACATGACATCTAAAATGTAGCATGATACTAGATAGGATTCTGGATCAGAAAGGAAAAAAGAAATATTACTGTGACAGTTAAAAATTTGGATGGAGTCTGTGAATTGGGAGAATGTTGTATCACTGTTGATTTCCTTATTGGAGGAGAGTTGTATGTTGGTACATAAGGGAGTGACCTTGCTTTGAGCAGTTACCAGTAGTTGTATTTTGTGGTACTAGAACATCATATCAGAAAAAGATGGTAGATCATTCGATAGATTCGTGCATCAGTAGAAGGAAAAGAAGGAAGAGGGGGAAGACAAATGCACAAATGTTAACAGTGGGGGAATCCAGATGAAGGAGATGCAGGAGGTCTTGGTGTACTGTTCTTGTAAATAGTAGATTTGAAACTTTTTTCTAAATGATTTCCCAAAATGCTCATAAAAATATTTACATCTGCATTTTTGGTTTGTTGTTCGTTAGATGAGATCACAGCTAGTTTTCGTCGCTTTGGCCCTTTGATTGTGGATTGGCCTCATAAAGCAGAGAGCAAATCCTATTTTCCTCCTAAAGGTAATTTCTCAAGATTCAAATACATGTGTAGTTTATTCTTGTATTTTCTTCATAAATGTTCTCCTTCAGTGTACAACTTTTTCGTTGCTAAACTAATATTTTCCCAAATGTGTCTTTAAAATTTCTACTTAATATATACTTTTAATTCAAATTTGATTTTACTCTAAAAGAGGTTTCATGATAATAACAAATTGAACTTAATGTTGATATTGTCAGACTTTGGGTGAGATTAAGTTTTCGGGGTTTTTGTTTATTTGTTTCATTTTTTCTAACCTTTTCCTTACTTTTATGCTTCCTTTCACTTGAAGAATTATGAAAAAAATGGGAAAAATAAAAGTCTTTCAAAATTGTTTTTATTAGGCTATGCATTCCTGCTGTTTCAAGATGAAAGCTCTGTTCAGGCTCTCATTGATGCATGTATTGAAGAAGATGGAAAACTCTACCTGTGTGTATCAAGTCCCACTATCAAGGACAAGCCAGTAAGTGCAATCTAGTATGAAAATAGCTTCTCATTTTTGCCTCTGTTCATTTTTCCTGAAAAATACCCAGACATCTTAATTTATCTGTTAATTGAAACATTTGTAGGTAGGATCAAAATGAAAAAGTTTTGTTGTCATTTTCCTAACCTTGAGATTCTGTATATTTGTGCACATTATTTTGACATTGAATTTTTGGTTAACTAAAATATTGGTGAATCTTTCTATTAAAAGATGTCACCTAGTATGTATTTGATAAATATAAAGTAGCTGAATTTCCTCTGAATAATAGAACTCAGAATCACAAATATACCTGTCTTTCTCCTTACTCTTTTTGGTCAAGATTTTACCCAATACCATATGCAGCAAGTTACGTTATACAAATAACTTGCTACATATGGTACTCTTGCCAAATATTAATAAAATAAATTATGTATATACATAAATGTCCATTACATATTGTTTCTTTCTAAAAGAGTTTTTATTATAAAATTTAGTCTTTTGGGAAGATCCCCTGGAGGAGGAAATGGCAACCCTCTCCAGTATTCTTGCCTAGAAAATGCCATGGACAGAGGAGCCTGGCAGGCTATTGTCCATGGGGTTACGGATTTGGACATGACTTGAGCACACGCTCACACAGTCTTTAGGAATAGTAGCAATAGCACCTGGCCTATTTTGACAAATCTGGCAAACCACAATCTTTTATCCCTTGACTTATACGTAGTGGTAGGGTCCAGTTCAGGATGAGGCTCCAGTAGGCTTAACTCAAGCAGTAATTTGTGGAGCTCCTCTTAGTGTCTTGGGTTTGTTGCCAGCTTTCAGTGTGGCTAGACTCTTTCTATTTGACTTTTTTGTCCCCCTACTGGTCCCCATAGGTATTTAATTTTGAAAACTTCGGGCCTTGGGACTTGGTTGGTGTACCTGTTGGGAATACCCTGCTGTTAACTCCTTAGCCTTTGGTGTGGGCATTTGTAATGGTTATATAATGCAAACAGTTAAATAAAGGTACTTGATTCTTGGTGTTGAAAAAGGTGAAAGATTTATATGACCTGAAGAGAAACCAGAGTATTGATTAGTTGTAATGGACACACTGAAGTGTTTTATCATAAAACATTTACTGCAGATATCAATATTTTTATTTTGAAATGCTTTACAATGCAATAGATTTGTTAATATTAGGAGTAGTTTGCATTTCCTGGACATAGATTTGGACACACAATCCTAGTTTCTTAGCACTGTATACTAATCAACATAAAATACCATGCTAAATTTAAATTATATGGCTGCTGAGGGGTTGGGTAGGATCAAGGCCCAAATAAGCTGTAAAATAGTTAATTAACTTACAGATAATTAAAGTTGTGTTACTGTTAAGCAGTTTGGTTTATAATAGGCAATTAAATTGAACTTTCTAGCCTTGGTTAGATTACTTTTAAAAATGAAATGAAGGGTTGGGATATGCTTTTAAATCTTTTTTGGTTTTTCCAGTTTTATTGATTTTTAATTATATAAATTACAACTTTGTAAAGTTAAGTATTCTGTAATAATTGTAAACTTCATTTCCACATAAATTGCCTGTGTTGAGACTGAGACATTTTGGTTTGCACACTCCTTAGGTACAGATTCGACCTTGGAATCTCAGTGACAGTGACTTCGTGATGGATGGTTCACAGCCTCTTGACCCACGAAAAACTATATTTGTTGGTGGTGTTCCCCGACCATTGCGAGCTGGTATGATTCAACAGAGCAACAAAAACTCTGTTTATACTTTAGCATAAGAAATATCTTATACAGACTTTTTTAGGATAAATTTTCCGTAATGTCTTAATAGTGAGAGTCCTGGACTCCAAGTGTCTTAGCTTGAATTCATGTGCTCTGTTCCAGTTAATAATAGCTGAGTAATTTTGGACAAATTGATTTCTCTAATTCTCAGTTTGCTCATCTGTCAAATGGAATTATAAGTATGTCCTTTATGTAGAGTTGTTCTGAGGATTAAATGAGGTAACAGATGCCTGGTGCTTAGTGCAGGGTCCCGTCATGCTCATGCTCATTACTCTCATCATCATCCAAGAGAGAAAGCCTTTCTGGGACGGGTTAGGTATCGAGATGTTCACTGTTTGTTCCCATGACCCCATGTGCGCAACAGCTACTTACTGAGCTCTGAAATTTACAACAAGGTTCTCAGCAGTGCATCCTGTTTTTAGAGCAGTACTCACAGAAGAAATTTCATCCTTAACTTCAAATAATATGAGTTTTAATATTATAGGTGAGATGAAGAACATAAAATAAACAAGAATGCCATTTCAAAATTGTAACATTTCATGGAGAATAAGATTCATTTATTATTTCAAATTTCTGTGTGAAATTTGGCAAATAGCTAGACTATAGGGAAAGGTAAAAGGGTTTTAATGGAAATCTTCTCAAAGGACTCCCAGAGAGTCTACCAGTTAGCTTTCTAGTGTTAAATGATTATTAAGCATTACATTGTTAATGGTAAATTTACAGTGGCATCGTGGTATGGAGCAGATAGACTAGGGTAGCAAGTCCAGCACAACCACTTTACTACCCGTGGCCTTGCGCAGGTTGATCGTCCTCTCTGTGCCTCAGTTTCCCCAGGAAATTGCTACCTGCATCATAGGGTTGTTTAGATTATATGTGAACCACTCAGCAGAGTCCCTGTCCTTAGTCACAGTAGACGAAAACGAACACAGCGGACAACTGATTATAATAACTAGTTTCATTGTAATAATTACTATAATGATGGACAGATGAGCTTCTTTTGATGAAACCTTTGGTGAGCCAGATGATGTTTCCTGGCCTCAAATGTCCTCTCTGCTCCTTCCATATGTAGTGGAGCTCGCCATGATAATGGACCGGCTGTATGGAGGCGTGTGCTATGCTGGGATCGATACTGACCCTGAGCTGAAATACCCCAAAGGAGCTGGGCGAGTCGCGTTCTCGAATCAACAGAGTTACATAGCTGCTATCAGTGCCCGCTTCGTGCAGCTGCAGCATGGAGAAATAGATAAACGGGTAAGTCCCGGACTGCCTTCTGCGGAGTTCTCAGAAGGGCCCTCCGTGCCGTGCCCAAGTGCGCAGTGGGTGAGACTTACATGACAGCAAGGTGACAGCTGACGTATGCCCGTTGGATCCACTAGATGCAAGCTCTAGAGCACATCTGAGAGCCTCCTGTGGCCTCCCCTGCCTCTCAGTGTCCTGAGGAGCCTGACAAAGCACTCCAGGCACTTTGCTGAGTCCACTGAATCTTTCCTGAGCTGTCACCTGCATCCATTCATTTGCTCAGTTAGTCATTCAGTAAATATTCACCAGATCCTTCGTACTTCATTATATTAAGTGTATAGACTTGAATGCCTTTGAGATCTCCTCACCTTTTTTTATTAACCTGGGATATCAAGAATACCTCAGCAAGCCCTATTTTCCTATGCACTATGTAACAAATGATTGAATAATTCACTTCAAGGACTGTGTCTAAGAAATAATATTTCATTATAACAAATTAAGTAGAAGAATTCAGAATCTTTCTATTTGTAATCTCTTTTACCACCTGAAATTTGGTGGTAGTTCATTAGAATTATTTTCACACTTTAAATTCCTGTTTGTTGTGTTTATCCTCTGTATCAAAAGGCTGGAGAAAACCTCTGAGATAACTCTTCTGTTTTTTAATGTATTGTATTTGAGACTCTGTGTTCCCTTATGTGTCTTGTTTGCATTCACAAATTTCTTAGCTTTGTGTTTCATGCATTCAACAAATACTTCAGTGCCTAGGGTTTATGTTCTGGTGGATGGAGTGTGGCCTGTGAATCAACTGCTAGTCAGTAAATGGTTTGCTATTGTTTGTGTTAAGGTAGAAATTTACCCTAGAATGTGAATCCACTGCACTAGGAAGCACAGTGTTTAGTTCAGTTGAATTTTTCACAGAAAGACCTTGTTGATGAAGAAAGCAGTGCATTGATTTTCATTCTGGTGTCAGCTCCTTATTTCATGCCAGACTGGTACTTTGGTTAGGGCTGACTGAGATATCCAGCACTCCAAAGCCCTGTGCTCAAAAAAGTCTTTACTGATTGACCGTATTGTGACCTTCTCAATTTAGTATGTAAAAACTATCAGTCACTAGTGGTTTACATGGGAGAAGGAAATGGCAACCCACTCCAGTATTCTTGTCTGGAGAATCCTGTGGACAGAGGAGCCTGGAGGGCTGCTGTCCATAGGGTTGCACAGAGTCAGACACGACTGAAGCGACTGAGCATGCATCCATGCTTTGGAGAAGGGAATGGCAACCCGCTCCAGTATTCTTGCCTGGAGAATCCCAGGTACAGAGGAGCCTGGAGGGCTGCTGTCCATAGGGTCACAAAGAGTCAGATACAACTGAAGCGACTTAGCAGCAGCAGTGGTTTACATTTACTGCTTATGTTCCATTTCATGTATATTCCACAAAAGTGGTAGCTGAAAATTTCTCATCCTAGTGGTCATCATACTGTGAATATGTTAAAGAGAAAGGTATAGATCTGTTAATAAACATGGAGGAAGGGGGCAGGATTAGTTGCTGTACATGTTAACATATCTCCTTGATTTTTATTTACACTAAAAAAATATGTACATTTGAGTAACAGTCTCCCCCACCTCATTGCTTCATTCCATCATCGGTTTAGGAGTTGTAAGGTTAGCCATTAGAAATTCAGACTTATCTTGTATTCTGCTAGGATCTCCAGTTCTTTGGCCAGTGTTCTTGCCACACTGTAGATGCTATGGAATGGCCTTGGGGCCAGAAGCCTAATCTTCTTGTTAGATCTGCTCTTCTGGCCTTCCTTGTCAGAAGTGGATGGCAGCAGTGGTAGTAATAGCCTGGTGTAAGGGAGTTTCAATCGTGAGTCTCTCCAAGACTAAAAATAACCAACTCTTTTTCTCACTGGAGAATTAAGAGCCAGGTTATTTTTAATGCTCGAGAGGCTCAAGTGACAGATCGGCCTATTGAACACTGGAACAGACCCAGTTTTATAAATTTACCTCTGACTTTTAGACTGAAGTAAACCATTCTTCCTGACAAAGAACAAAGCAAGGTTTTAGATTATGAGTACTATGGCTGTGTCTTGTTTTCCTGGAGTTTGAGGTTTGTTATAATACCCAGGATGTGTACACTGTAAATAGAAACCATGACCCAAGCCTTCTTACAGCTCAGAGGCTTATGGTGTAGAAGTCAGGAAGCTTCCCCCTGATTTGTACATTTGTACATTGAAGTGCTATTTTGTGGCTCTGGGAATCTCTTAGTTGGTCCTGTGCAAATTATAATTCCATATATGACAAGAATCCAGATCCACTAATTAAAGTGATGGTTTGTGTCTGTGAAAACTCTCCCGTGGGTTTAACCTTGTAATGTTCTTAAACATTAAGTTGACTTCACTTTTAAATTTATGCTGGAACCTTGTCTTTCATTTGAAAACTCTTTAATTAATAAGACAAAAATATAAAATAATGGGCATAAAAACCTTACTAGTTTCTTAAAAGATGATAATTTAATTTCAGTAAAGGAGTTATTGACCCTTCCTTTTGGACACCTTGGTACAGATTCATTCAGACAGTGGATGGAAATGTACACACACAGTCTGAGTTGTTAGGTCCATTCACTGAGAAGTGTTAAACGCCTTTCTTTTATTTTTGATTTCAGGTGGAAGTTAAGCCATATGTCTTGGATGATCAGCTGTGTGATGAATGTCAGGGGGCCCGTTGTGGGGGGAAATTCGCTCCATTTTTCTGTGCTAATGTTACCTGTCTGCAGTATTACTGTGAATATTGCTGGGCTGCTATTCATTCTCGTGCTGGCAGGGAATTCCACAAGCCCCTGGTGAAGGAAGGCGGTGACCGTCCTCGACATATTTCATTCCGCTGGAACTAAAGGATAACTACAGTGCTCATTTTCAGGCCTCAGAATAAGTGCACTCTTCTGTTAATTCTGCCCCCTTCCTCAACCTCTTCACGCTGGCATGTCCTTTTGTGCAGTCTGTAACTTAACAGTAGTCTAACAGAGAGAATGACCTATAATATAGGTGTTTTGTAGATTCCCGTGTCACTGAAAACAAGATGTATGAACTCCTTTTTTGTATTGCCATCATGTTGCATGGAAGTTTCATTCTCTTGTTTTGCTGGAGACTAAGAGGATCCAAACTTCCTGCAGCATTTTCTTAGAGGAGAGAGAGAAATATTAAAAGAAAAATGAAACAATAGAGTATTTTGGGTTTTTAATTAAATTATTGTTAATATAACAGATAAGAATACTTTTATTAAAATAACCACGTAACAATAACACTATCAGTCTCTCTTGATGCGGGGTTTCCCCCAGGGAAGTGCTTTTGCCTTTCTCTTTCTTTTCTTTCATCTTTTTTGCCTCTCTTTTTTTCCCATTCCCTTTCTGTTCTTTCAATAGCAGTGGAGGAAGTTAACAATTTTTAACAGGAAAGAGCATGTTAAAGCAAACACAAATGCATGAGCAAGATTGAAGCAGCATTATAACTAATTTTAAGGGTTTAGAGGCAGAATATTATTTCATTATGCCTCAAAGTTACTACCACATCAGAAAAAAAAAAGTAGGCAGAGCTAGATTTATTTTCTTTTAAACAGGTTTTTAAATTTAGAATGTAAAAGTTGGGTACATTTATTTCTGAGGGGAGTGCACTTATTTATTTTATTTTTACTTATCTGGTCACAGCCCCAGGAAACCTACCAAAGCTAGAGTTAACGACAACTGGTGGGAAAACTAGCATTTCCTCTCCTAAAGAACAAATGTATAAATTTTATTTTTGATGTTATATATAAACTCTATATCCTAATTTCCTAACACTCATCAGGTGTCAGCCTTTGCTCTCCATTTTGACATTAAAAAAAAGCAAGCAAACAGATCAAGAGATACCTCAAGGATATCATTTTTGATTTTGTGTTAGACTACCATGTGTAGCCAAAACTGGAAGACAAAACCAATATTCAAATTGGCTGCTGATTGGCTTACTTTTAGATTTAAAGTTACTTTGGATATCCTGTAATTTAGTTGTAACATAGAAAATGAAAACAAAAAGTAGTTGCAAAGTGTTTTGCACTGTTGAACTAAGTAACTGTGTAAATCTGTGCAAAGGTACGTATGTTTATCTTACTCTTCCTATAAAATAAAATAACATTACAGTTTCAGAATTTAGCATGGGACATAGTCAGTGTTTGAAGTGCCAACTTCATCAAGTAATGCATGCTTTATTATAAATAAAACTCTAGCTTTTGAAAGGCGTTATTATATGTTGAACAGTATGCTTCAGGGGTAAATTGAAAAATAGTCTCTTGAAGCCCTGGTCATTGGAAGTAACTTTTATTTTAGTGGACATTCTCTTATGAAATGCCCTATCCACCATGAAAAAGATTATTATCATCAGTGTGCAAAACATTAAAAACAAAAATCGAATGGCAATCTTGCTAGTTGTGCTACCTAACAGTACCATCTTGGATCCTTCAAAACCAAAGACTTGCCCTAGCACTGCGGTGGAACCACCTGACTGATGACCCCTACTGATCATGTTTAGGAAAAGCAATCCTTTATTTTTAATCCAGGCTTTAATGAACTGTATACCTGTTAAGTTCCAAAGGTCAAAATGGAGGCATTTGCTGTCTTAACAGTCAGACACAAGAAAGGGAGCTGCTTATTAAAGAATCCCCTGCAAATATTGAAAGCGGTCATGTGAACGGAGGGTGCTCTTGTGTAGCTGGTCAGGGACTTTTTCTTCTTTTCTCCTGAATGACATAATTCTAATTGGAATGTTCATTTGCCACTTTTTATTCTTTTCAATGCTTGTAGGTGGCTTGGGGTGTGCTGTCCGTGCTGTTCCTACTCAGTAAACAGGTGTGATGAGCTAACAAGAAATAACACTGTTTGAGAACTAGCTTTGAATAATAATTTTTCCCTTTGTACATGACCTGCTGAATTTCGGTACAGTGTTTTTGTAGCTAACTTATTTTGTCATGCACATAATGTATATTTGTTATGCACTACTTTTGTATATCTTGTTTTTCCAACAGTGAACATTTTTAGGCACACTTTTCACTGACGGGATATCTCTTTATGCAATACCTCAATTTTTCATATTGCAAAGAGTAGCTTTTTGTACTTTTATTACTGAGAGATCTTCATATACTTCATTTTTTAATATAAATAATTTTAATAAATTTTATTTTCTTATATTCTGCTTTTTATACATTTCAGTGCTCTGCATACATTTTAAATTATGAATGTTGTGCACTGGCAATGCTATTTTAGAGTCTGCAGAGAAGAGAAAGCATGTTGCTTAAACATCCTTCCCCAGCACCAGCTATTGGTGTACCTATAATTTAAGAGATAGTCTATGTAAAGTAACAAATTAATGAAAAAAAATTCGCATGAAAATGACAGATAACACTGTAGTTCCTAAAAAAAAAATTAAATGCATAAGCATAGGGTAGAAATTTAACAAAATTGTCTACAGCTTCTTACTAAGTTTTTAAAATTATTCATAATGCAGACATTTTTGGTGAATGTTTAGCCATTTTTAATATTAATAAATTGATGTTAAGTGTTTGATTCAGAGATGTCTGCTCTTTTAAATTATATATAAAGAAAAAAATAGCCTGCCGTGGGACAGGTGTGTAATGTTAGTATGCATGACTAATGTAAGAAATTGTTATTCTACTAATATTTACTTGTGATTGTGTGACAAGCGTGTTTACAGATTATTTGGTTACACTTCAATTTACAGGGCATAAACAATTATTATCTATTACTCTGAACTTTATTGATTAAATGTCCTTCAGATTACATGGGATTGTAGTTGGGAGTTACCATGTAACTCAAAACATAATTAACATGTAATTAGTTTACAGATTTTAGGGTATCACTTCAATTTACCAAGCATGTAGTTCTAGCGCACTAGCATGGCACCAGCCATGTACTTACAATGTAGTTACAGAGTAATTACATGGTTATTTTTGCAATGTAAAATAAAGTGTTTCTGATTATTTTCTATGTAAAGGAACCCTCTCCCTTCCCCTTCTGGTCCCCACGCTTTGGTATAATATATATACTTCTCCATACACAGACCTCTGCAGAATGCAAAATAAAACTTGCAGTGAATGAATTTAGCATTTTATGAGAGTGCTGTTGGAAAGACTTGATAATTCACCCTTTTTGTTTTGAAGAGTTGAATCTTCTGTTAAAAGGTGATTTAAAACTTGAATGTGATGAATTGTGGCAAGTTAACTTCAAGTTATGTGCAATACTTATTTCAAACTTTTGAAAGATCTTTGCAGTGTAATTCTTTGTTTTTAATTGCAGACATTTAAAAATGTCATTTTCTACTGTTAAGAGTAATCCTCTTTCTTGCTGGTGTTTCTAAAGAAAAGAATCAGAAATCAATCTTTCTACTAATGTAAATTTGAGATTATTTTTAAAAATGGAATAAAAGAGGTTTTGGTCATTTGCTTTATTTTATTATCTTATTTTAAAGCTACTGTGATTGATAGCATTGTAAGAATTGGGACAATATTGTATTCAACTGTTTTATTTTTTATATTTTTAAAATTTAAAGTATAATTAGTTTTTATAATTTTCATCAGATTTTTGTTATATTTTTTGGAAGTGAAACTTTTAGCAAGTGGGTGTCTAGTTTTTACTAATCCCTAATGTTTTTTTTTCCAGTGTATTGCTCATATTATCAGAAGGAAAAGTTATTTAAGTATGTCAGTTAATTGTACTACTTGGCTGAATTTCCATATAGTTTTTACTGTGTATGGGGAGGTTGTAGTATTTATTATAGCATTTTAAATAAGGGTAATTCATTTTTTATTAAAGTCATTTTCACGTTAAGTTCCTATTTTTGTATGTTCTACTCTTAAGTTATATAACACAGTTCCTTTTTTAAAAGAGTTCATTTGTTGAAGTGCTAGTGGAAAATTAATGTTATTAAATAGTTTGCAAATGACTATTTATACCAGTATGCGTATAATTTTTAAATATTTGTAATGTGAGATGTTGAATGAATAAAACTTTTAACTCAGCTTTCTTTTAATATACTTATTTATTTTCAACATAAGTAGATTGTGCTTCCAGGGTTGGGAATATATTAACATTTAAAAAAATATTAGGAATATATTCTTTGGCCAAAACAGAAGAAACTGAAATGAAAAGATGTTGGTCGTATTAAGTGCTCCTGGCAGATGTGCCTTGCTTGTGCAAACACCTAAATGTCAGTGGTTGTTGTCTTTGGCCTGCACAGTTACTTACACGCTGCCCTGCAGAGACCTTTTTATCTGTAGTCTTCAGCATGTGTGTGAGGCCTGAGCCCGCGATCCCAGTGTTCAGTCATCTGCTTAAGGCCAAATGTCCGATGAAAGTAGGGGAACATGTGTTTATTTAATAGGGAAAGTCGGTGTCTGAGAGGTTCACTTTTGAGTCTTTGTCAGTGAAGAACCTTGATTTCTGGCCATGCCAGCAAGAGGATCTGGGTTAACAAGTCTCTCTTGAATTTTAACCCTCCAGTTCCTCCCTATACCCTCACATCACAGGACGTGGCCTCTGGGATTATATTCTTTACAGCATGTGAACTGAAAGTGTTATCTTTGGATTGGTCCATAAATCATGTGGACTACTGAGTACTGTGGTGTGTTAGTCATTTATATGTTAAGACTGCATTTTCAAACTTTTAAGGGTTTTTGTTTTTGTTGTTTAGTCACTGACTCTTTGTGACCCCATGGACTATAGCCCACCAGGCTTCTCTGACCATGGGATTTCCCAGGCAAGAATACTTGAGTGGGTTGCCATTTCCTTCTCCAGGGGGTCTTCCTGACCAAGGGATTGAAACCACATACCTAGAACCTAAACCTAAAATATATCCCATTGTGTAAAATTTAATTTCTACTCCTTCTTACTTTGAGCATAGTATTCTTAAGCCTGGAAGAAGCAGTTCTTGTCCTTAGACAAATGGACTCTGAAGGTCTTTTGCTTCTAAATTGCCTAAATATTCCCAGTATGCAACTCGTTCAACTGTAGGAGTTTCTGATAGTAGTAACCAAACCCAGCAGTGCATAGGACCCCCCAAGAATACTGGGTCACAGCAGCTTTGTCTGACAGTATGCTCAGAGTTCCGTGCCATGCCCGTGAGACAGCCCCAGGGATGCAGGAGAATGTGGGTGATGTTTGGCTGCCACCTCTGCAGTATCCCTGAACTTTCTGGCATGGTTTCAGCACTGTAGGGTAGGGGGGAAGACATAGGTAGATTTAGCTTATTTCAGGAAATACTTATTTTAGGCAAATGCTGTATCAACTATAAGTGATGTAGCAACTATATCTTGAAATAATATATAGGTGCAATACTTCTGCTGTCCTAAGTCACAGAATGGTGACTCTGGAAAGGGTGTGCAAGGTTATAAGGGTTGTATTTTCTTATTTTATTCACTGGTCACTTACCTAAATCCAACCAACAAGAAAAGCTCTATTCCATTCTTAACTGTCCTTAACAACGAAGTCATTTCATAACTTCTTTGGTAACAGGTTTGTATTCACACCCAGTTCAGAAGGAAAATAAGTCATTTTGTTAGGAATTTTTTTTTTCAAGTTTGAGAAATACTTAAAAGTTGGCTCAAAAGTCTGGGAAAGTAAATCCCTGATTTTAAAAATTAAGGAGCATTGAAGATGTCAATGAAGAGAGTCAGACACACTTAAGGGATTATTTTTCTGAAGTATGTACTGATAGAATAATAAACAAACTTTTAATATTTGTTTCCCAATAGTCCTTACTGTGAGAAAAGGACAACAACAACAAAAAATTCTGTCATTAAATTAGCTTAGAAAGTAAAGCATCCTGTTTCTTAGAAAATAGGCAATTGGGTTGGCTTTGAGAAATTCTGCAGTGAAGAAAACCTATTTGCTTTGTTTCAAATGTTTTTTCCCCAAAATTGCTCAGACTGTGGAACACTGTCTCCAGGTAAAACAGGATCTCCTGGCACTGGGGTATTTTGGGGTACCCTGCTTTACGTGTTAGTATGTTTGCTGGCGTCAGCCTTTGTTCCTGCCCTGGCCGAGTCTTATCCTTGGCTGTCACCTCGTTCTGCGTTGAACTTAACTGGGATTCGATGTACTTGCCTAACTTCTAACCCCTGTCCGATTCCCAGTTCCTCCCCTCCTCCCTCTGTTCCCACCCCAGGGGAAAAAGAGATTAGTCTGCATGAACTGTCAGCTTGCAAAGCTATTTTGATTATACTCTCTGGCTCAGATCAAGCCTTATGGCTCATGAGTGCCACAAATACCGTGTCACCCACAAAACCTGTGCTCTGAATTGGTCTTCTGTGGGATGCTGTCTATCTTTCTGGGAATGCCTATCACTTCTCTCCTTCAAAAATGTCCTTTGCCAACTTCCCTCAGTACACAGTCCCACCCCATGCTCAGAATAGGGACCACAAGCTTCAGATAAAGGCGAAATCAGAACATGCACATTTGTGCCCCACTATGAACTCCTTATCTGGCAGCACTCATTCAGCCTCTTTTATTAGAGAACATTTTGTTTTGGCATGCCTGAGTCTTTTTTGGTGATTTTTAACTTCGAATCTTTTTCTAGTCAAATCAGGTGTCATTGTTGGCAGGCTGGGGGGAAAAAAAAGTGTCACTGTGATTCATTATGGTGACCAGAGTTGGAAAAGTACAGTTTGTCTCAAAGAAGTTAAAAATGAACAGCAGCATCAAAATCCAGTGTGTGCCCAAACACACAGTATTTTCTATTGCATACAATCTGACTAAGTGTCAGTAAAAACCTGCTTGTGGATAGGTGGGAGGTAGAGTGTGGTGAGTCAGTGAATACAGTGCCAGAAATTCAGCCTCCGCTTGCTTCATCCTTTTCACTGGAGTTCTATTTCAGTAAGCAGGGCTTTAACACCATCAAAATGTCAATGCAGTCAAGCAGATGTCACCATTTTTAAAGAGACTATTTTCAACATTTCTCTAACCCCACCCCCAACACCAAAAGACGCAAGAAAAGAACCAAACATATCCATGAAGGATCCCCACTAAACTCAAGCGCCTTTAACTTGTTACCAGGAAGAGAACTGGCAGTGATATGTCTCTGAAGCAGTATAAGGTTTTAGACAGAATCCAGGAAAGACCTGAGTCCTCTTATTTGACCGAATTGAGGCATAATTCACCTCTCATTGGAGGGAAAAGCCAGGCGGCCCTCTGTGTGTCTTAACTGCAGGGGTGGGGAATGGATGTGGAATGGCTTCATGACTGCAACGATGGCGGTTGGTTCTGGGAAGAGGAAACGAGCAATTGCTCATCAATTGTGATGGGTCAGGCACTTACATACGTCGGCAGGTTACACACTTCCACTCCTCGCCCATGAGGTACTGAACAAAATACTGAAAACTCTGTCCCGTAACGGTTGGGTGACCTAGAAGCTTACACAGCTAGTGCGTGGTAAAGCCTGGGCTCCAATTCCCACCTACCACATCCCCAGTTCTTCCCCTATAACCCTCATCTGGTCCCATCATTTCATGGCAAATAGATGGGAAAACAATGGAAACAGTGGCAGACTATTTTGGGGGGCTCCAAAATCACTGCAGATGGTGACTACAGCCATGAAATTAAAAGATGCTTGCTGCTTGGAAGAAAAACTATGACCAACCTAGACAGCATATTAAAAAGCAGAGACATTACTTTACCAACAAAGGTCTGTCTAGTCAAAGCTATGGTTTTTCCAATAGTCATGTATGGATGTGAGTTACGACTATAAAGAAAGCTGAGCACCAAAGAATAGATGCTTTTGAACTGTGGTGTTGGAGAAGACTCTTGAGAGTCCCTTGGACTGCAAGGAGATCAAATCAGTCAATCTTAAAGGAAATCAGTCTTGAAATATTCATTGGAAGACTGATGCTAAAGCTGAAGCTCCAATGCTTTGGCCACATGATGTGGAAGAACTGGCTCCTTAGAAAAGACCCTGATGCTGGGAAAGATTGAAGGCAGGAGGAGAAGGGGCCAATAGAGGATGACGAAATTGTTGGATGGTATCACCGACTCAATGGACATGAGTTTGAGCAAGCTCCAGGAGTTGGTGATGGACAGGGAAGCCTGGCATGCTGCAGTCCATGGGGTCACAAAGAGTTGGACACGACTGAGTGACTGAATTGAACCCTCATTGCTCCTAGAATAGCGATGGACAGAATTTTTTTATTTGTTCTTAAGACAAAAAAATTCATTCCTAAACATAATCTGGGTGCAAGCTGCCATATTTGAAAGTATAGAGGGAGGATGATTAAGCAGTTCTCTAGAGCGAAGGTGAGTTTTGATTGTGAACCCAGACATGAGGCCGCTTGCTCCTCAAGAACTAGTTCTTGGTTTAAGGATTTTCTTAGGTCATATAGGTGGGTAGCAGAGGCCAGGGAAGGAAGCCAAATATTTTCTGTCAAGCCTGGGTGACTCCCATTCACCTGTACAATTCTTGCCTGCCCCACTGGCCTTCCTTAAAAGTGTCTCTGTGATTCAGCAGTCAGACTGGGTTATACATTTCCAGGAGTAGGGGCAAAGGAATTGAAACCTTGTCATTTCTTTTACGTCAAAGAACTCCAGATTCCTTAGTGCATATCTTTTCTCTTTGACTTCACTACCAGAAAAAGACACATATCAGTTTGAGGGCAGGAAACAAAGAAAAAGGAAGGACATTTTCTCTAGCGCAGTGAACCCCCAATCTCAGAAACACAAGCAATCCACAGCTGTGAGAGTAAGAGTCATGGTACCGATAACAACATCTACTAACACAGATGGAGTGCTCACCAGGTGCAGGCACTGTGCCTCTCTGCCTGCCCCCACCGCCCGATGAGGCAGGTACTGTTGGCATGCTCATTTTAAAGGTGGTCAACACTCATAAAGGTTCATTGGTTTGCAAAGTTAGGGTTCACACACAGGTGCTGTTTCACTTTACCCCCTGTAAGTTTCTAACAAGAAAAATTTTATTAAACCTTTATCCTCCAACCCTCCCCACTGCATTAACTAAGAAGTCACCAAGAAGTTATACTAAAAGGATACATCAGTTCAGTCACTCAGTTGTGTCCAACTCTGCGACCCCATGGACTGCAGCATGCCAGGCTTCCCTGTCCATCACCAACACCTGGAGCTTGCTCAAACTCATGGCCATTGAGTCGGTGATACCATCCAACCATCTCATCCTCTGTCATCCCCTTCTCCTGCCCTCAATCTTTCCCAGCATCAGGATATTTTCCAATGAGTCAGTTCTTCCACCTCAGATAGCCAAAGTATTGGAGCTTCAGCTTCAGCATCAGTCCTTACTATCAAAAAAATTCATTTTGTTTGACAGGGATGTCTTTAACAATAAAGTGATGGCTATTCTTTGTGGTTATTATGTTGTCTGCTAAATTGTCATGAGCCTAAGAAGTGGTCCAACCAATCCTGATCACATGGGTGCTAAGGAAGGATCTCTAGTTAGCTGGCTGGCTGGATGGATTCAATGGGTAGATGGATGGAGGGGCACATGGATGAATAGATGAAGGATGAATGGATAAATGGATAGGTAAGTACGCAGACAGACAAACACAGATTAAATATACTTGTATATATTTATAAATCATTTTTTAAAATTCAAAGAAAATCCCACCAAAATGAAAGGGTTTTACTTCTTTCTATAAAGCTATAATTGAACACATTCTATATAGAAATCAAGCCTCTTTGTGAATCTTTTCCTTTGAGACTCTGCACCATCTCTGTCATCAGAACCAAAATAGTATTGAAAATCCAAAGGAGAGAGGGAGAGGCTTTCTTACTGCTGTCTCCTGTCAAATTTCAAAACAGCACTTGAATATTTTGCTTCTGGGCCAAGATGTCAGAATCGTTAAAATAGATTTCTACTGAGAATTTATGTTCCATATATATATATGTATGTGTGTGTATATATATATACATATATATATATATATATATATGTAAAGAAAGAAGAAATGTTTGCCATTTTTAGAGCACCAGAGCTGTGGAATGCAGGGCTTTGATCATCGCTGCAGCCTGAACAGCTGTTCCTGAACAGATGTGATGCTATGGAGCCTGGAAGAATCAACTTAGAATTCTGGAACATAGATTTGCAAAAAGGTCCTTCTGAGGGAGACATTAGGCAATAGTCAAATACAGTCATCAGCAACTTCCTTTTTACTTGCCACCCAAAGTCTTCAAATCTAACAAAGACCAAATGCAAAATTCTGCAATTGGAATGGATGCAAATAGGGACTCAAATTTACTGCCCTGAAATGTCCCACTTCAAACAGGATCAGCAGCCCCTACAAGGGGCAGCAGAAGGTGGTGGGGAAGAGGGTACGTGAAGGGGCGCATGCAGGGAATGGAAAGGACAGGAAGAGAAGGACAGCAGAATTCAGCTGTCAAGTGCAATTTAGTGTCCAGAAGCCAATGGTACTTCCCTCAACACACACCACACCCTAACCAGGATGTAGCCTCCCACACTCCTGTTGAAAATCTCATCTCTCTTTCTCCTAGGGTGAGGCAATTTTGTAGTGTAGTCACCCATAAAGGGGGGAAATTGGAAACTTGTTTGGCTTTCCTTATACTTGTTTTCCTCGATGGCTCAGCGAGTAAAGAATCCGCTTGCAATGCAGGAGACACAGGAGGCTTGGGTTCAATCCCTGGGTTGGGAAGATCCCCTGGAGGAGGAGACTTCCCTGTAGCTCAAACGGTAAAGAATCTGCCCGTGAGGCAGGAGACTAGGGTTTGATCCCTGGGTTGGGGAGTTCCTCTGGAGAAGGGAATAGCAATCCACTCCAGTATTTTTGCCTGAAGGATTCAATGGACAAAGAAGCCTGGTGGGTTACAGTCCATGGGGTCCTAAAGAGTCGGCCACGACTGAGCAACTTACACAATCCACACAGTGCTGGAGGAGGAGACAGCAACCTACCCCAGTATTCTTGCCTGAAACTCCCATGGACAGAGGAGCCTGGCAGACTACAGCCCTCAGGCTCACAGAAAGTCAGACATGACTCAGTGAGGAACAGTGCACGCATACTTGTTTTATATCATTGTATTTTCTTCTTTAAATTATTAATACACATGGAGAGTGGAGTGCCGTAATTCTCAAAAGTTGGGGTTATACATGTCTGTTTCTGGTAAGAGTTACTGCCGTGTTATCACAGAGTAAGTACTCAATGCATTTACCTGTTATTAGTAGCAACATAATGATGTATGATTAGTAGTATCATAATAATGACTATCTACACTGTTACAGATTGCAGGACCCTGTGCTGGGTGGGAGGCAGGAGTGGGCGGCAGGGTCACTGGCAGCAGGGGGAACCCTCTGATGCTGCCTTCCCACCTCCTGCTTAGTCTCACATTTCCACCGGATCTAGACTGGCAGAGTTGCCATGGTGACAGAGAAAGCAGAGACTCCAGGCCCAGCACCGCATCGCCTTGTTCCTGCTTTCTTCCTCCTACGGGGTGGGGGTTGGGGAATCCATACACTGTAGCAGAGGAGCTGAGCCTCCGCTACCAAGGTGAGCAGAACTCCAAGGGGCCATGAGCTGGGACTTGTTTTCTGGAATCTTCCACTTTAGGGAAAGAAGCAGGAAAAGAGGAGTGGGAGCTTGAAAGTAGGCCTTTTGTCTCCCAGCTGACCACTCCATTATCCTGCCTTTGAGGAAATATGATTTTCAGTTCCTCAATTATTTCCGTTTTGCCCTCACGAATAGCAAATTTCAGGCAAATGTGACCCAGGCACGGTGTGGGATAGTAGAGGCCGCTTGGGATCCGTGGGGTTAAGAGTGTGGCTCTGGGGTGAGACCCTCTTCCCCCACCGCCCAGGATTTCTGTCCCTTTGCCACGCCTGGCTGAGTGATTTCAGCCACACTAGGAAACCTCTGAGTATTGGTCATCTCATCCATTGGAAGGGGCAAATAATAATGTCTCCATCATTAGGTTGAGATGAGGATTAAATGAGGCAATCATGAAAAAAAAAAGAAACCCACAAACTATAAACATTGGTGACTCTTATTATCATGACCATTATTATCCTAGGTCCTGACATTGTGGCCAGTCCGTTCCCCTCTGTGATATTACACCCAACCCCACCCATCTCTGGTCAGAGGGGCAGTGATCCTCAGCTCCGATGACTGGATCAGGTGCTGTGAAAGTCTAGTGCTTTGCCCGATGCGGCTAGAGTACAGCAGAAATCTGGCTTCGCCAAGCCTTGATAAAACCCTCCAACAGCTCCCCAAGGCCCTGGAAATAAAATCAACATGTTTTCCCAGGTGTGGGTGACCTGAATGATCTAGCCTTGCTCCCACCCCAACTTCCTCTCCTAACCCTTCTCCATCAAACCTTCCCGGCACAAGACAGACCTCTCTCTTTCCTCCAGTGCAAGCCACTTTTCATGGGCAAGGTCTTCCCACTCCTTTTTACCTCCAATAAGAAATCATCTGCCTGCCCTGCTCCACCCTCTCCACCCTCAACTCAGAACAGAACTGGCTCTTTCTTCACCCTTTGGGGCTTAGATTAAACATCACCTCCTCTAAGATAAATTCCTGAGTCATTCTTTCTAAACGCCCTCTGTTCCTGCACTCACCGTCATCACACTTGATTTGTTATCAGAAGCTCTTCTTCTGACTGGCATTTATTACAGTGTCTAATTATCGCGATATATAATTTGTGTACCTGCTTTTTTAGGTGAGGCAGACAAGTGCTGCCTGAATCCTATTTGTGTCCTCAGGACTTGTCATGTGCCTTGCACACCATAAGTGCTTATTAAATGTTTGCCGAATGGGTGACTCACAGGATCCTGACGTTCGTTCTCTTTTCAAGACCAGCTCTCAAAACTGCCACTAAGAGGACGGCTGGGCTGCAGTGGGGCCTCAAGGCTCAGGTATTTCCCAGGCAAGATAGAGATGGGAATGCTTGATAAAGGCAGCTCAGAGTCCTCAAATGCCAGTGGGTGCCAGGTTCACCTGGGGATATTGTTCAAATGCGGGTTTTAGTTTTGCCCCGAGAGAGCCCGAGATTGCATTTCTAACAAGCTTCTCCGAACATGCTGGAGAAGGCAGAACCTAGTCCCTGTGGAAACCTTGGAGAAACAAGAGTGGGTGCTGGGAGAAGAGAGTCTGACTGGGTTGTGGGTGCAGCTCCCGGACTGGAAGTGGGGGCACCCAGGACCTGGAAGGGAGGGTGGAGGACGAGAGAGACCTGGCCTCCTCTGATGCCGGAACAGACCGGTCAGATACAGTGAGAGGAGGGGAGCAGCTGTGTCTCAGAATCTGCCTTAGCCCCAGAGAGAGAATGCTATCCATAAGTTTGCTCATTCAATAATTATTTTCATATTATTTATTCTAAGGATACTGCGGGGATGTGTGTGTGTGTGTGCTCAGTCACGTCTGATTCCTTGTGACCCCATGGACTGTAGCCCACCAGGCTCCTCTATCCATGGGGATGATCCAGGCAAGAATACTGAAGTGGGTTGCCATGCCCTCCTCCAGGGGATCTTCCCAACCCAGGGATTGAACCCGTGTCTCCTGCATTGGCAGGTGGATTCTTTACCACTGCGCCACCTGGGGATAAGACAAAAATCTCTGTCCTCTTGGCATTTACATCCTAGAAACAAAGACCTACATTTTGAGCCCACAGCTGTGTATGTGTGTGTCTATGTGATTTTGGTGATTCATTTCAGCAGTCTGAGCTCTGGTGAAATGAGATGCCCACACCTAGTGTTTGAAGTTGTTGGGTGGATCTTAGGAGATAATGCCTTACAAAGATAAGGGATTATTATTGTTCACAGAACCACTAACCTCGAGTTTGAACTTGCATTCTGTTAAACAAAGGTGGCAATTTGCAAAGGAGAATCATAGCAAGGAATTTTTTTATTCATTCAATCATTTATAAAAGTGTTTGCCCTGTTCTAAGCTCTAAAAATATTGGGGTGGCAAAGCCAGTAAAGTCCCTATCTGTTGGCAGTTATATTTCAGAAGATGAAATCAGACAATCCATAAGCAGGCACATACACAAACCAGAAAAAAATAGTGCTGTTAGTGTTATGAGAGAAACAAAATGATAATATGGTGGAGACTAAGAATGGGGCTACTTGAACCGGGAGATTAGAGAAGGTATCTCTGACAGGTGAGATTTAAGCTGAGATGTGAATAGTAAGAGAAAAAACAAGCCATGCCAAAATCTGAGGGAAACATATTCTAGGCAAAGGAAACAGCATATGCGAAGGTCCTGAGGCAGTACTGGGTTTGGTACATCCAAGGCAGAGTACTGCAACTGGGCTCAGTGACAGGAGGAAAGGGTCAGGAGATGAGCCCAGAGATGGCCAGGGGCCAGCTAAGGAAAGGCATCCCCAGCAAGGGTGCAGACTGGATTTTATCTTTAAATCAGATGGAGAGCCACTGGAGAGGAGCGGAAGCAGAGTGACGGGAGCTAACCTGTGGCCGCTCTGCATCTGCTCATGGCTGTGGTTCCCAGGGGTCACGTGTGGGTGTGAGAGCTGGACTATAAAGAAAGCTGAGCACAGAAGAATTGATGCTTTTGAACTGTGGTGTTGGAGAAGACTCCTGAGAGTCCCTTGGACTGCAAGAAGATCCAACCAGTCCATCCTAAAGGAGATCAGTCCTGGGTGCTCATTGGAAGGACTGATGCTGAAGCTGAAACTCCAATACTTTGGCCACCTGATGCGTAGAGCTGACTCACTGAAAAGACCCTGATGCTGGGAGGGATTGGGGGCAGGAGGAGAAGGGGACGACAGAGGATGAGATGGTTGGATGGCATCACTGACTCAATGGACATGGGTTTGGGTGAACTCTGGGAGTTTGTGATGGACACGGAGGCCTGGCGTGCTGCGGTTCATGGGGTCACAAAGAGTCGGACACGACTGAGTGACTGAACTGAACTGAACTGGAAATTGCATGGAGAATAGCTTGTAGGGGAAGAAGCATGGGAACAGAACAACCTTTTAGCAGGGGATGGTGGTGGGTCTCTGGATGATGTTGGTGGGTGACAGAGCCTTTGAGACAGGAAAGTGACAGGGCACAATCTCTAAAAGAATGACAGCCATTGAGAACACTACATAAACTGGTTAGAACCAGCTTGGTCCAAGATGGCAAACAACTGGCTTCCACCGGACCTTGCACCTCAGTGTACTCTGTAACAGGTTAGCAAGCTGAGTGACACGCCCAAAGGTGCCATGGCCGTCTCGAGGCTCACCGTAAGAGGCCAAAGAGTGGGCACTGGCCCAGCTCCTGGGAGTGTCCATCCCTTCCCCAAAATAGTTGGGATAATCCTCCCAGTCTTTAGCCTGTGAAATTACCCACCCTATAGAAGCTGACAGCCCCAGACCCTGGCGCCTCTCACCTTCTGAGATGGCCCCACTCTGTGCAGTATGTGCCTCCCTAAATAAACCTTTCACATGACTGTGGCTCACTCCTGAAATCTTTCCTGTGCGGAGCCAAGAACCCATACTCAGTGGCTGTTCCAGGGGCTCGCCGGAGACTTGGGTGTGACCATCCTCTCTGGCTCCACGTTCTTTCCTGCAACAGCCTGAGCTAGGATGGCGGCAGGAGAGAGGACAGAGCGGGCTTGTGAGGGCTGTGTGTGGGAGGGAGTGTGCGGAGGGAGGGAGGGAGACGAGTGATGTGGGCTTTGGCAAAACCCCACATGCTGCACTCTTTTGGGAGGAGACACAATTGACCCTGCGGCACTAACCCCATTTCTTTGGAGCACAGCAGCAAAGATAAAACCTTCGTGAAAGTAGAGGGAAGCAAGGCCTGTCCTAATCCTACCAGGAGACACAGAAGCTTCGGAAAGAGGGTATCGATTACAAAGGATGGTCTTTACCCCAGTCCCTCCTTGTCCTCTGAAGTCTCATTGAAATGCTTGCCTTGTTTAAAAGGGCGCAGAGATCCTGCTTTAACAAGTACTGAGTGGCACTTAGCAGCATTGAACAGGCTCTAATTCTGATTAAGCGTTATTTTGATTCGGAGAGGGTATATGAAAGGAAGATGAGATAGATGGAGGATGTAGACAATTCAGTTAATCTTAGGGATCGGGCTCAGAAGCCGGGTGCTGAGGGGTGTGTGTGTGTGTGTGTATCGGGTTAGTGTGGTAAGGCAGCAAGGGAACGGGAAAAGGCTCAGTCCCCCCACTATCAAGTCTAGAGTTTCTCTCTCCACTCCCCACAGGGTGAGGTCTTCCCATCCATTCTCTCTTAACAAACTCAATGTTAGTCTAGGCCCCCAGGGATCCAAGTCCTTTCAGACACAGAGGGCCCCAAATGGAGACAGTTGACATTAAACTGTGGCCGCAGAGATCCAGCAACAGGAATGGGAACACGTCAAGCCATCACGCACCTTTAAGCTTGAGTGCCATTATCACACCCGCTGCTTACACACACCAAGAATTCAGTCTTAAAAATAATTCCTGGAATTTCCTGGAGAAAAGGATAATTCTGTTACATTGTATTTTGGGGGTTAATGCCATTTATTGGTTTGATGTAAACATTTTAAACATATCACAATTTCTTCATAAAAAAAAAATATTTTCTCTTGCATCCCTCCTTCTGCCATAGAATGGGCCTGGGTTTCTTTGTTTCTCGATGTCCTAGGGTTAGCTTTTCGAAAGTCGGGGCGGGCTTGGCATCAAGGACCATTCTGGCCCGCCAGCCCATCCCACTCACAGGAACACAGTGGAAGCTGCCAGAAGCACACGGCAGAGCCTGGAGAGCAAAGGAACATTTCAGGCACAGACGAGGTGGAAAGGCCCTTTTCTGACAGTCATCTGCGGCTATCTCCTCGGGGGACCATATGTCCCCGAGCCTGCTGCTGGCCAAATGAAATTCATGACTAGGAATATGCATCCTTCGGTTTTCTGCTCCTGCAGCTGTTGGATGAGAGGCGGTGGAGGGAGGAGCAGTCCTCTCTTTTTCGTGCTGAAACGACATCTTTCACAATTGCTCCCGGTTTCTCTATGCAGGGCGCCCCCCAAGCAGGTGCTGAACTTCTCCACCTGCCCTGGCTGAGCAGCCCCGGCCACGCACCCCAGGGTGCCTAGGGATGGGAAACCCGCTTTCTCCAAGTGCCATTTTCAAAAAGCTCAACTGAAGAGAGCTGGGGTTTGAATTCACACTACTCATTCCTTGGCAAAAAAATAAAAATGGAGTTCTTTATTTCTCCAAGTGGAGGGAAGTAAAGGGAGACGATTTTATCTGGGAGCTGCGACTGCCACCTGGTGGAAAATGTTAGCTGAGCAGCTAAAACGGCTGTTCACTTTTAAGTCAGCCCTTCATTCATTTGGTCCCTCTTCTGCTGTTGCCTTCATGGGAAGAAGCTCTTGGGACCGGGGCGGGCAGGGGGTGGGGTGTTGGAGTGGAGGAGGGGCCAGCTATCACGCAGAGAGATAGAAGTCGTGATAGGGAGAGTGCTGAGCAGGGGTTAAGGGCATGGGTGCGGGAGCCACATGGCCCAGGTTTGATCTCTGCTCTAGGAATTTAATGGCATGCCCTGGTGACTCAGACAGTAAACAGTCTGTCTGCAGTGTGGGAGACCTGGGTTCAATCCCTGGGTTGGGAAGATCCCCTGGAGAAGGAAATGGCAACCCATTCCAGTACTCTTGCCTGGAAAATCCCATGGACGAAGAAGCCTGGTGGGCTATAGTCCATGCGGGTTGCAAAGAGTCAGACATGACTGAGCAACTTCACTCACTCACTCACTCACTAGGACTTTAATATTGTCAGTTTGGCTGAGTTGCTAAACCTCTCCTGTGCCTACATTTCTTCAACTGTGAAGTGGGGCTGATAATCCTATCTTACAAAGTGATTGTGAGAAATAAACTATACACCCCATGCAAATGTTTACCAGAAGTCTGGTACATAGAAAACATTCAGTAAAAGCCAGCAGCTGGCATGGAGGAGGACATGGGGCTGTGGGTGCCTCTGGACCTACTACACGCCGGGCATGTGGCAGCGCACCGGGATATGAAGGTGAGCAGAAACACTGCCTCGGTCTCATCAAGTGCATTGTCTGGAGGGAGACAGGCATGAGCAAACTAACAGCCGCTCGAAGAGCAAATAGGCATGGTCCCTGTCCAGGGTCTAGCTAGGGAGTTAGAACTGTAAATGGGTGATTATAATTTGTAATAAGCTTATTCCACAATGGTCCTCAGTGCCATAAGAAGACATAAGGGGCAACTCAGTCGTCTGCTGAGGGGGATGTTTTCTGAAGAAGGGACCTATGAGATGAGTTCTGAAGGGTGAGAAAGAGCAGCCAACCGAGGTGAGAAGGAGAGAATTTGAATAGTTCAAATGCTGCTCGCAATGGCTCACAGAGAAATCAGACTCAATGCCTTTGAGGAACTGACAGAGGTTGGTTAGGGCTGGAGGCCAAGGGAGAGCTGAGATGAGGATGCAAATGCAGGCAGAAGTCAGCTCCCCAAGGACCCATGAAAGGGACTGCACTTTGTAAGGGGCCTTCATGGCAGTGGAATGGCAGAGGCAGAACACCCTGGTACAAAGGGCTGACTACTAGCTGTATGTAGGAGGATACGTGGCTCTGTAATCAGTGGGATAAGTCAGCATGCTCTCCCTACCTGTGATCAGAAGACTGAAGTCAAAGAAAGCCAGTGGAACTGATAGGGGAAAACTGGTGCCAGCCCTTGGAAACACAGTGGATAACATCAGGGATGGCTTCTTTTGAGATGGCAGCAACAAGGTGAGATGGGGAACAGGGGAGAATTAGAGGCCTGGCCTCTAAGGCTAGCAGGAGAAATATCCAGCTTTTCCTCCACTGAGTTTTGTTTTGTTTTCTGGCCATGAGGCACGTGGGATCTTAGTTCCCCAGCCAGGGATTGAACCCACATTCCCTGCACTGGAAGTGCAGAGCCTTAACCACCATACTGCCAGGGAAGTACCTCCTCCATAGAGTTTTGACCTGTATGTAGCCACAGCAAATGAAGGTTTATCTTCACTAAGTAACTCAGTAAAGAGAAACTGCCTTGCTGACAGACCCAGCTGGGATTGGGACACTCATATCCACCTTCCTTCTTAGGACTCAAGTCCCACCACCATCTCTATCAGGTGGACAGAGCAGAGAAGGCCATCACCTACCTGGTGGACATCAAAGATATTGCTTGGGATTCCAAGACACAAGAAGAGAAGAGGGATGAGCCCCTCATGGGCAGGGTGAGGTTTTCTGAGGGAGGTGAGTTCTGGGAGAAATGGAGGAGGCTGCAGGCAAGTGGGGTGGGGCTGGGCAAGAGCAAAAGCCAGGGCAGGAGGAAACATGCTCTTCGCAAAGGTCTTTTGTGAGAGATGGTTCCCACGGGACTTTTTGCCTTTCATTCCTTCTGCTCTTGTCCTTTTATAAGTTGTCTGGCCGTTCATTTGGCTACAGAAACACCTCATTTTATTGCAATTTATTTCATTGCACTTCACAGACATTGCATTTTTTACACATTGAAGGTCTGTGGCAACCCTGCTCAGACAAGTCTATCTATGCCCTTTTAGCTCACTTCCTGTCTCTGTGTCACATTTGGGTAATTCTTGTCATATTTCAAACTTTTTTCATGATTACTGTGTTTGTTATGGTGATCAGTGATCTTTGATGTTACTACTAAAACTTGTTGACAGATTGGATGATTAGAAAATTTCAGACAGTATTTTTAAAGTATGTGCATCTTTTTTCAGACACAAGACTTGCATACTTAATAAGCCACAGTATAGTGTAAACATAACTTTCATATGCGCTGGGAAACTCATGTGATTCACTTTATCACTGTATTTGCTTTATTGTGGTGGTCTGGAACTGAATCCACAATATCTTCAAGGTCTGCCTGAATTCTTCATTAATACAGCCAATGAATGGGGAATGCCTGTGTGCATGAGGTACTGTGTTACACACCTGAGAACATGATGTGGGAAGAAAATGGCCAAGGTTCTTATTTTCATGTAGCAATTTTGGGTATGGTACTCAATAAACACTTAAGCCACTATATGAAAAAGATAATTTCAGGTCATGGTAGAGACCATGTATAAGGCAGAGACTGGGGAAAGGGAATGCTTTGGAGAGAGGGTCCCAGGGTGGGTTCTTTCAGAATGGGCCTGTAGGCTGAGAGCTGAATGGTGAGAAGGTTCTGACTGTATAAAGCCCTTTCACCCACCAGGCACTCTTGTCATCCTGCTGGTCACCTCATCAGTATCCATCCATGCTGAGCTCTAGTGGATCCCTGGGGAGGCCTCAGGCGACAGGGACAGTGACTGTGAGCTCTGTGACTGTTTCATGTGGTTAGCTTCACAAGGCACCATGACTGCAGACTTCCCTATAGTTGTCCCACCCCTGTTCTTGCCAGGGGGAAATAATTTGTGTTAGATTTGTTGTCTCTTCCACCAAGAAAAAGATCAAACACTGAATGAAAAAAGGAAACAAATCTGTTCAAAAGAATTGGAAAGCTAGTGAGGTGCTAAGACTTTGAGGAACCAAGCTTCCAGGGACAAAAAGACACTGCAATGACTCAATATTCAGCATAGCTTTCCCGAAATAGATGTGGCAGCCTAGAGGCTAAGGCATTGAGCAGAACTACAGGCAGTCCAATGGACTAAAGGAATAAAACCTGGAGTCCAGGGCCAGTCAGGTCCAGGGTCCTAGTAAATGCACTAGATTTTAAGTTGGGACACCTGAAGAGCTTTATTCTAAAGAATAAGACCAAATAAGACATACATTTGGGGTTTCCCTGGTGGCTCAGATAGCAAAGAATTCACCTGCAATGCAGGAGACCCAGGTTTGATCCCTGGGTTGGGAAGATCTCCTGGAGAAGGAAATGGCAACCCACTCCATGGACAGAGGAGCCTGGCGGGCTATAGTCCATGAGGTCACAAAGAGTCAGACATGACTGAGCAACTAACACTTTCTCTTTCAAGACATACATTTTCCTGTATAAAGACTGAAGCCAACCTATAAAAAACCCAATTCCTGATAGGATTAAGATGAAATCCCCCTACCTTAACTGCATGCCAGAAACAAGTAAATTCTCTATGGAAGAAAATAATATAAAGAGAATAAAAAGGTGAAGCCCAGAAGAGAAGCAAATTTGCAATATATACAAGTAACAAATTATGGAATATATAAGGAACTCCTCTTAATGAATGAGAATGAGAACCCCATTTGGAAATAGGCAAGAGATTAAAATGCAAAAGATAATATCCAAATGGCTAATAAGCTCAGCTTCATACATCATCAGGGAAATGCAAATTACAAGAAAGCAATATCACACTGTAATGGTTAATTTTATGTCTCAAATTCCCTAGTCCACAGTACCCAGATATTTGGTCAAACATTCTGGATGTGTCTGTGAAGATATTTTTTTAGATGAGATCAACATTGAAACCAGTGCATGCTAAGTTGCTTCAGTTGTGACCGACTCTTTGTGACCTGTGGACTGTAGCCCACCAGGCTCCTCTGTCCATGGGATTCTCCAGGCAAGAATACTGGAGTGGGTTGCCATGCCCTCCTCCAGGGGATCTTCCTGACCCAAGGATCCAACCTGCATCTCTTAATGTCTTCTGCATTGGCAGGCAGGTTCTTTACCACTAGCACCACCTGGGAAGTTCTTTAAACCAGTAGATTTGGAGCAAAACAGATTACTCTCCATAATATGGATGGTACTCATTATTGCCTCAGTTGAAAGCCTTAATAGAAAAAATAGAAAAAGAATGAATTTTCTTGAAGAAAGGAGGATTCTGTTAGCAGATGGCCTTCAGACTTGAGCTGTAGCATCAACTATTCCCTGGGTCTCCAGCTTGCTGACCTGTCATGAAGATTTTGGACTTGTCTACACACATACACACATGTACATGCACACCCTACTGGTTCTGCTTCTGCAGAGTCCTAATAAACACATCCATTAGAATGGCTAAAATGAAACAGACAACCCCAAGGGATGGGGCAATTGGAATTATCAAACTTGGCTAGTGGGAGTGAAAATTGGTACAACCACTTCAGATTCCTCTCTGGCAGTAGCTGCTAAAGCTGAAAATATGAAAACACTAAGCAATTCCACACTAAGATATATCCTATAACATATATTCTGCTATATATGTATATATTAATATATAATGTTCCCAGCAGCATGATTGATGATGACCCTAAACTGGAAACAGCCAAATGTCCATCAACAGTGGAATGACTGAATTAATGATAGTATATTCAAATAACATATAAACTTTTGCAATAACTTGTATCTCATAAATATAACAGATGAAAGAAATCAAACACAACAGGCAAACCTAATTGATCCTGTATGAAGGTAAGAAAGAGAAATTAAACACAATGGGAAAAACTAATTGATGTTGTTTGAAGTCAAGAAAGAAGTCCTTACCTGGGACTGGGTAAGGACATGAAGTGTTTCTGCTGTGCATCATTTCTGAACCTCAGTGGATATTATGTAGATGTATTCACTATGTGAAAATCTATCTATACATTTTATACACTGTTGACTGGAGCATTTTTCTGCACATATTTATAATTCAGTTTTTAAAAGTTTAAGAGTGTATATGTCTCTGTCATTGTCTCTTATTTTGGGGAAGTCACTCGACATTTTGGACCCCCCCACTTCCTCTGCTGTAAAATGCTGCATGGCTTTAAAGAGATGGTTCATGGTAAAGCTATTTGTAAAGTATAAATTAATTATTATCATGTATACATCAGAGGATTTAATTTAGGTCATACCTGGATGGTTTAATGGTTTTCTCTACTTTCTTCAAATTGTCTGAATTTGGCAATAAGGAGTTCATGATCTGAGCCACAGTCAGCTCCTGGTCTTGTTTTTGCTGACTGTATAGAGCTTCTCCATCTTTGGTTGCAAAGAATATAATCAATCTAATATCAGTGTTGGCCATTAGATGATGTCCATGTGTAGAGTCTTCTCTTGTGTTGTTGGAAGAGGGTGTTTGCTATGACCAGTGAGTTCTCTTGGCAAAACTCTATTAGCCTTTGTCCTGCTTCATTCTGTACTCCAAGGACAAATTTGCCTGTTACTCCAGGTATTTCTTGACTTCCTACTTTTGCATTCCAGTCCCCTATGATGAAAAGGACATCTTTTTTGGGAGTTAGTTCTAGAAGGTCTTGTAGGTCTTCATAGAACCTACAAGTTCAACTTCAGTTTCTTCAGCATTACTGGTTGGGGCATAGACTTGGATTACTGTGATACTGAATGGTTTGCCTTGGAAATGAACAGAGATCATTCTGTCGTCTTTGAGATTGCATCCAAGTATTGCATTTTGGACTCTTGTTGACTATGAGGGCTACTTCATTTATTCTAAAGGATTCTTGCCCACAGCAGTAGACATAATGGTGATCTGAGTTAAATTCACCCATTCCAGTCCATTTTAGTTCACTGACTCCTAAAATGTTGATGTTCACTCTTGCCATCTCCTATTTGACCACTTCCAATTTGCCTTGATTCATAGACCTAACATTCCAGGTTCCTATGCAATATTGCTCTTTACAGCATCAGACTTTACTTTCATCACCAGTCACATCCACAACTGGGTGTTGTTTTGGTTTTGGCTCCATCCCTTCATTCTTTCTGGAGTTATTTCCCCACTGATCTCCAGTAGCATAATGGGCACCTACCGACCTGGGAGTTCATCTTTCAGTGTCCTATCTTTTTGCCTTTTCATACTGCTCATGGGGTTCTCAAGGCAAGAATACTGAAGTGATTTGCCATTCCCTTCTCCAGTAGACCATTTTCTTCTTAAATTGAAGAAAGTAGGGAAACCCACTAGACCATTCAGGTATGACCTAAATCCAATCTCTTATGATTATACAATGAAAGTGACAAACTGATTCAAGGGATAAGATCTGATAGACAGAGTGCCCGAAGAACTATGGATGAAGGTTCATGACATTGTACAGGAGGCAGGGATCAAGACCATCCCAAAGAAAAAGAAATGCAAAAAGGCAAAATGGTTGTCTGAGGAGGCCTTACAAATAACTTGAAAAGAAGAGAAATAAAAAGCAAAGGAGAAAAGGAAAGATATACCCATTTGAATGCAGAGTTCCAAAGAATAGCAAGGAGAGATAAGAAAGCCTTCCTCAGTGATCAATGCAAAGAAATAGAGGAAACCAACAGAATGGGAAAGACTAGAGATCTCTTCAAGAAAATAAGAGATACCAAGGGAATTTTTCATGCAAAGATGGGCACAAGAAAGGACAGAAATGGTATGGACCCAACAGAAGCAGAAGATATTAAGAAAAGGTGGCAAGATTACTCAGAACTATACAAAAAAGATCTTAATGACCCAGATAACCATGATGGTGTGCTCACTCACCTAGAGCCAGACAACCTGGAATGCAAAGTCAAGTGGGCCTTAGGAAGCATCACTATGAACAAAGCTAGTGGAGGTGATGGAATTCCAGTTGAGTTATTTCAAATCCTAAAAGATGATGCTGTGAAAGTGCTGCACTCAATATGCCAGCAAATTTGGAAAACTCAGCAGTGGCCACAAGATTAGAAAAGGTCAGTTTTCATTCCAATCCCAAAGAAAGGCAATGCCAAAGAATACTCAAACTACTGCACAATTGCACTCATCTCACATGCTAGTTAAGTAATGCCCAAAATTCTCCAAGCCTGGCTTCAACAGTATGTGAACTGTGAACTTCCAGATGTTCAAGCTGGATCTAGAAAAGGCAGAGGAACCAGAGATCAAATTGCCAACATCCATTAGATCTTCAAAAAAGCAAGAGAGTTCCAGAAAAACATCTACTTCTGCTTTACTGACTATGCCAAAACCTTTGTGTGGATTACAACAAACTGTGGGAAATTCTGAAACCGATGGGAATACCAGACAACCTGACCTGCTTCCTGAGAAATCTGTATGCAGGTCAAGAGGCAACAGTTAGAACTGGACATGGAACAACAGACTGGTTCCAAATCAGAAAAGTACACCAAGGCTGTATATTGTCACCCTGCTTATTTAACTTATATGCAGAGTACATCATGAGAAATGCTAGACTGGATGGAGCACAAGCTGGAATCAAGATTGCCAGGAGAGATATCAATAACCTCAGATATGCAGATGACACCACCCTTATGGCAGAAAGCAAAGAGCTAAAGAGCCTCTTGATGAAAGTGAAAGAGAAGAGTGAAAAAGCTGGCTTAAAACTCAACATTCAGAAAACTAAGATCATGGCATCTGGTCTCATCACTCCATGGCAAATAGATGGGGAAACAATGGAAACAGTGACAGACTTTATTTTCTTGGGCTCCAAAATCACTGCAGATGGTGACTGCAGCCATGAAATTAAAAGATGCTTGCTCCTTGGAAGAAAAGCTATGACCAACCTAGACAGCACATTAAAAGCGGACATATTACTATGCCAACAAAGGTCCATCTAGTCAAAACTATGCTTTTTCTAGTAGTCATGTATGGATGTGAGAGTTAGACTATAAAGAAAGCTGAGCGCCAAAGAATAGATGCTTTTGAACTGTGGTGTTGGAAAAGACTCTTGAGAGTCCCTTGGACTGCAAGGAGATCCAACCAGTCCATCCTAAAGGAAATCAGTCCCAAATATTCATCAGAAGGACAGATGCTGAAGCTGAAACTCCAATCCTTTGGCCACCTGATGTGAAGAACTGACTCACTGGAAAAGACCCTGATGCTGGGAAAGATCGAAGGCAGGAGGAAAAGGGGACAACAGAGGATGAGATGGCTGGATGGCATCAGTAACTCGATGGACGTGAGTTTAAGCAAGCTCTGGGAGTTGGTGATGGACAGGGAGGCCTGCTGTGCTGCAGTCCATGGGGGCGCAAAGAGTTGGACATGACTGAGCAAATGAACTGAACTGATACTTCAGAGGGTATATACTCAATAAATATGAAAGAAAGAAAGAAAGTGAAGTCGCTCAGTTGTGTCCGACTCTTTGCGACCCCTGTGGACTGTAGCCTACCAGGCTCCTCTGTTCATGGGATTTTCAAGCAAGACTACTGGAGTGGGTTGCCATTTCCTTCTCCGGGAGATCTTCCCGACCCAGGGATTGAACCTGGGTCTCCCACATTGTAGGCAGACGCTTTACCATCTGAGCTACCAGGGAAGTCCCAATAAATGTGAACTGAATATTAAATCTAAAGGAATTGCCTCTTACTATGTGCCAGGTCCTTAATATGCCTCATTTTGGTATATCTTTACCAGATTATCCTGAGTTTACATCTGAGGAAACCAGAAGCTCAGACAGGGACAGTGGCTTGCCCAAATAACCCAGCTGGTCAGCAGCTAAACCCTGACAGGCTTCAGGACTACCTGAGTAAGATGTTGGCCTCAGGCCCATCACCTCTCTGCACAGGGTCTCTTGAAGCTCATGGCCCAGCAGAACACATGCCAGACCAAGGCCACACTACAATTCTTTGGCATCAAACAGTACTGTCTCCCGGCTCCACCTTTCCCCCAAGACTCCCATCTTCATCTGGCTGACATTCCAGACCAGTTAAGTTCAGGGCTAGCTCCTCACTCTGAAATCTGCCCAACCTCAGACCACGGGGAGGGGTGCACCACTGGTTTAGTATCTTTCCTTTCCCCAACCCTGTTTTTGATTCAGTTTTTTTCCTCAGAGAAGCCCGCTCTACATGGTCTGCTCCCCACTCCCAAGTGATCTGGTCTCCAAACTCTTAACACCACTGTTCAGATGAGTGGTATACCATCAACCCCCAACCAAAGACCCGCCTGTGCCCCTGTCCCAGCAAAGTGGTCCAAACGTCCCTTTCCCCGCCGCCCATCCAGGGACCGGGCTCTCTGGTCTCTCTTCACCCTGATCCCTCCCTAACCCACCTGCCACCTCCGAGTCTCACCTCTCATCTCCTGTGCGGTGCACCGTGATCGAAGGCTTCATCCAACCGCCCCCAGCCCCAGCACAACTGCCGATCGAGTCCCTCGGTTCTGCGCCCCCCCCCACCCGCACACAGTGGTCCGCTCCGTCAGGTCCGCCCCCCCCTCCTTCACACACCCAGTGGTCCATTCCCCGGACTCACAGAGCCGGTCATTGAGGACCGCGAGGCGAGACGAAGGCAGAGATGGCAGCGGCACGCCGGGAGCTGCAGCGGGACCGGGCGCGCTTCGTCTACGTGACCCGCTTCGGCTCGCACCAGTGTGGCGGCGTCCTTCCGCTGGGCGGCCGCAGGGCCCAGGGTCCGAGGCACGCCAGGCTCAAGGACGGCCACAGCCAGGAGAAGCCGCGGGCGGCAGCGCCGGCGAGTCCAGGTGCTGCGGAGCTGCCCCTTTGCTTCCGGTTCAGGCCCTCGCGGCCTGCTCCCCCGCGCGGCGTCGAGCGAGCCGAGCAGGCGCAGGCGGGTGGCGCGTGCCGCGGGAGCGGCTGGCTGGGTGGGCGGGGCCCGCGGGCCGCTGATCCCTCCACCCGTCTCAGTAGCCATCTTGCCGGGGGCTCGAGTCATTTGAACGGTCGGCTTTTCAGTCTCTCCCCCGCCGCCACACTACGGCCCCACCGCCCCTCCGTGGGCGGCTCCGGGTTCGTCGTTTTGCTCTGCGGCCGTTAGGCCAAGGGCAGTGGGCCACTCGCCATGGACGGCCCTCCTGTCAGTCTGGGGACGGAGAGACGAGTCCGAACTGTGCGTCGGCGTTGCCCCGAGAAGCCGCAGAAGTGCCATGAAGGTCGTTTGAGATAAGTCTGAGATCCGAATCCGAGAGGGGAGGCTATTGGAAGGAGCCACTAATGTCTCTCAGGATGATGGGGGGCCTGGGCCTAAGTGTCCGTATTCCTTTTAGGACTCATTGAATTTATTAGCCGAAGGAGAACCGACATCTTTAAAATGCTGTCTCTTCCTCCTTGAAAGCAGAGGAGAGGATGTCTTTATATTTTCATTCCACCTGCTGCTGTCGCTTCAGTCGTGTCTGACTCTGTGCGACCCCATAGACGGCAGCCCACCAGGCTCCGCCGTCCCTGGAATTCCCCAGGCAATAATAGTGGAGTGGGTTGCCATTTCCTTCTGCAGTGCAGGAAAGTGAAGGTGAAGTTGCTCGGTCGTGTCTGACTCTTAGCGACCCCATGGACCGCAGCCTACCAGGCTCCGCCGTCCCTGGGATTTTCCAGGCAAGAGTACTGGAGTGGGTGGCCATTGCCTTCTCCGCACTGTACCTGACTTCCCTCATAGCTCAGTTGGTAAAGAATCCGTCTGCAAAGCAGGAGACCCGGGTTGGATTCTTGGGTCGGGAAGATCCCCTGGAGAAGGGAAAGACTACCCTCTCCGGTATGCTGGCCTGGAGAATTCCATGGACTACAGTCCATGGGGTTACAAAGATCAGACGTGACTGGGCAACTTTCTCTTCACTTTGTGTCCTTCAGGAATGTTTTATATTCAAACGTTTTTTCTTCTATTGGTTTTTCATATATCCTGTTAAATTTATTCCTAGGTATTTGATCTTATATATGGTCGTGAATGTGATTTCTTCCATAATGTCCTCTGAATGTTCATTTTTTGTGTATGTAAGACCTCTTGATAAAAAACAAAAAAAGTTTGAGGAGAGTTGACATACACTGTGATATACACTGGGTAGTATACCACCTTAGTCATAATCTAGAACATGCACATCACCTCAGTAAGTCCTGCTTCTCTTTTGAGAGCCCATCCCTTTAGCTGTACTTAAAAAAATTAATAGTTTATTGAGATATAATTCACAGTCGACTGAGTTTGCTCATTTAAAGTCTGTAATTCAATGATTTTTTTTATAGTGTTGTGCTACCATCATCACAATCAATTTAGAACATTTTTATTACCTCCACCCAAACAAACCCTGTAGCCTTTAGCGGTCACTCATCATTTCCTCTCACTGCACCTAACCCCAGCCCTAAGCGAGCACTCAACTATTTACTGTCTCCACAGATTTACCTATTCTGGACATTTCGTATATATGGAATCATGCAGTATGGGCACTTTTGTGATTTGCTTCTTTCAAGTAACATAATGATATTAATTGATTTTTAATTTTTGGGTTGGACTGAGTCTGTTGCTACATACAGGCTTTCACTAGTTGCAGAGAGTGGAGATGAGTCTTTATTGCATTGTGGCGGCTTCTCTTGTGGAGCACAGGCTCTAGGCACTCAGGCCTCAGTAGTTGTGGTGCAGGGTTTTGGTTGCTCCATAGTATGTGGAGCCTTCCCAGATCAGGGGTCAAACCTGTGTCCCCTGCATTGGCAGCTGGATTCCTATCCACTGTACCACCAGGGAAGTTCCTAGCCTGTTGATTTTTGTATGTTAATTTTTGATCCTAGTACTTCATTGAATTCTATTATTTGAATTAGTTTTGTCATTAATGCTCATGATTTTCTGGGTATACTATTATATTATTTGTAAATAGATATAACTATTTATTTTTAACCTATTTTTATGCCCACAGTTGATTATTAAATTATTATTGTTTAATTGCTCTGGCTGATACCATGAATAGAATGTTGAATAGTAGTAGGGATAGTGAGCATCCTAGTCTTGTTCCTGATTTTACGGGAAATGCTTCTAGTTTTTCCCCATTAAATAGAGTATTGGCTTTAAGACTAAGGCCTGTATGTTTAAAACATTAAAATGTGTTTTTCAGTTTTTATTTTCTTCATTGTTTTTACCAGGAATGGATGTTGCATTTTGTCAAAGACTTTCTTAGATTTTTGGAGATAATGTTTTTTCCTTAGATTTATTAATATAGTATATGATAATAGATTTCCTAAGATTGAACCAACTTTGTCTTCCTAAAATAAATCCTGCTTGGTTATCATTTTTTTTTCTTAATATGATGTTGGAGTCCGTTTGCTGACAGTTTGTTTAGGATTTTTGGTTTGGAATTTGAGACAGTTTTTCTTTCTTTATTTCATCTAGTTTAGGTATCATAGTTAAACTTAGTTCATAAAAGGAATTAGGAACTTTCCCTTTCTTTTCAATGCTCTGGAATGGTTTATAGAGCACTGAGATTATTTGGTATTTGAAGATTTGGTAGAATTCTTTTGTGAAAACACCTGGGTCTAGTTTTTATGGGATAATTCCTTAATAATTGTCTCTGTATCTTCTATGGAAATTGGTCTCTGTACATTTTCAAATTGGATTGGGCCAATTTTGTTAATCTGTATTTTTCCAGGAAATTATTGATTTCGTTGTTTTATTTATTTGCATAGAGGTCTGCTCAGTAGCATCTTTTGATTTTTAAAAATTCTTTGTGTTTCAATGGTTAGTTCCCCCTTTTCATTTTTTGATGTATATGCTTTCTTTTTCTTGATCAAGTTCACCAGTGTTTTGTTTATTTTGTTAATTTTTTAAAACAGAGGATTTTGATTTGTTAATTAGGTATTTTATATTTCTAATTTCTTTCTCAATAATAAAGATAAATAATAAAGATAAAGCTTCATTATTTCCTTATGTGTATTTTCTTTTGGTTTACTTTGTCCTTATGCTTTTGAGCAAAAAATTTAATTTTTCCTTCCTTTTTGTCAATAAAAGTATTTAGCGCCTGAGTTTTCTTTCTGACTACTACTTTAAATCCCATAGATTCTAATAAATGGGCTTCCCTCCTAGTTCAGTTGATAAAGAATCTGCATGCAATGCACGAAACCCAGGTTCAATTCCTGGGTTGGGAAGATCCCTTAAAGAAGGAAATGGCAACCCACTACAGTATTCTTGCCTGGAGAATCCCATGGACAGAGGAGCCTGGCAGGCTTCAGTCTATGGGGTTGCAAGAGTCGGACACGACTTAGGGACAGACTTCCTATTTGAAAGGAATTAATTACTACTTTAAATCTCATAGATTCTAATATATAATGTTTTTATTGTCACTTAAAAATTTTTCATTTTTGTAATTTCAGTTTGTATTACCACTTTCACTCTAGAGTTGCTTAATAGATTTAATTTTTTAAAAAATTTCCAGATCTTTTTCTTTTTTCTTTCTTTTCTCCTAGTAAGCTCTAGTTTTATTGCATTGTGATCAGAATGTTGTTTGTAATGTCTCTACTTTATGAATGTTACTGATGTTTATTTTGTGACCCAATTCATGAACTCTGTTTTTGGTTCTTTTTCTCCTCCAAAAGGCAAGAGAGAGGACTATCCTTTGGTGTTTCTTCCTTTAAATCATGCTTGCCGCTTTAACCAAATCAGTCCCATTAAATTGCAGGCTTTTGGTCCTTTATGTGGTGTCTGGCCTTTTAAATCACACATTGAAATTCTTTCCTGTAGTGTGTGCTGTGATCTGCCTGGTTATCTTCTGTAATAGTATTTTGAGATTTAGGGTGGATTTCATCTTTCTGCTGTTTGCTCCAGCTCTCTTGCAGGCACCTTTTCTAGTGTCTCTCCTTTGTCTTTCCTGATGGCCACAAAGCCTTGCTTAGGGTGAGGTTTAAACAAATAGAATCATAGTGCTGTGATTTAATGCTTTTTCTCACTTTACTTACATTAATTTTGCATTTTCAGCGTTCTCTCTCTTCAAGTAATGCTGGGGGTATGGTTTTGTGAAGAATTCTTGTAAAGTTTTTTGGGGAGAAATTTTGGCATGTTTATTACTATACCCTGTCTCTCTCCCTTCCCCCCGCTATTGACTGTAGCTACCCAGAAGTTCTGCATTGAAAGGTTTTGAACACGAGAAATAGTAGGAACAGGTTTACTTATTTCATGCTGTGTAGAGGAGATTGAGTTGCAGGCAGGCAAGACTAAAGCCCAAGTTGAAAAATACACGAATATTTTGTTTGCTATCTTTTCAGGACTTAATTTTACTCAGGACTTAATTTTACTTTGCTAATTTAATTGACTTAATTTTGATAACTGAGAAGTATAAAACTGTACTGTGTGTAACTTCCTGAGAATCAGCTATGATGGGAAACCTTCAGAGATTCTTCATCAGGGGCACTATTTTAGACTTCATATCCCTCCAAAGGTCCCATTGTTAAAAGGTGCTCAGGTTTTTTGTTTTGGAGTTTTATTTTTTGGCCCCTATACTGGTGATCTAAAAAATTAGGACTAGTGTAAGACATTTTAGCATTAGGTTTCCAGTTTCTTTGAATAATAGAAACAGATAAAAGACTCATTCTAGAAATTAGGAGTATGGTGATGGTGGTGAGCTCTTCAACTTTAAAAAGGAGAGAGCAGGAAGAGAGGAAAGAATAAAATGGATCCAGTATTGCATTAGCACCAGCAGATCAAAGAGAGAAATAATAGGCCAGCATTAAGACAGTGGATTGGAAATGAAGAATATTGAAAAACAGATGAAGAAGCTCATGGGAGAAGGGAAAGGATGCATAAATTAGTACTGGAGATCCCCACATAAGTTAGGTAGAAACGACAGGATGGCAAAGAGCTGAGATTGTGAAACCAACTCTCTGCTCTTGTAATTGTTCTGTGCTGAGCTAGAATGGCTTTCCTCTAGTTGGCTGCCCTGCTGGGGTAGGAGATGACAATGATTCGATTTTGTTTTGAAGTTTGGTTCTGAAATTTTGAAGTTTTTTGCTGCTCCTTTGTGGCAGGAGTGACATGATCAGAGCTGGGGGAAAGATAACTATGAGTGAGTGAGAGTGGGAGAGAATGGAAGCCAGAGACCAGTTTTGAGACAGTGATAAAGTGGAAGTATAAAAGGCCTGAACTAAGACAGTAGCGGTGGAGGTGGTGTGAACAGGATTGACGACTGACTGCAAGAGGGAAAAGGCCAAGTCTGAAGTTTCCGTGCTGGGCAGCTGCTTGGATGATCAACCCATTAACTTTGGTGACCACTCTGCTGTGCATTTGAAACCAAGAATAGTGTCAAGGGAAAGAGGTCCTGAGGTAGACTTGTGTTTCAGTCAAGCCAGAGTGCTTAAGTGTTTTAAGTCTTAATCATTCTTGGGTGTATTTAATATTAACATTAAGTGGGCATTCATTGAATACTTAGGCCTGGCTCTCTGTAAGGAACAAAGGTAAATGATTTATTCAGTAACATTTATTTAACATCTGCCATATTGTAGACACTAGGTCAGGTGCTAGTGGCATAGATGACTCAGGCAAATGTTTTACTCTCAAAGGACTTTTCGTGAATAATGGAAATGCAAGCTAGCAGGCATCAGTGCTGTGAGAGAGACAACTTGGAAGGTCTTTGATAGTTCAGGAAAATAGAGACATACAAACAAGAAATCAAGATATATGAATGGAGAAATTGCTAGTGGGATGGTAGGTATTTTCAAGAGCATTGACTTTGCAGTCATAAAGCCATAATCTTGCTTCTCTCATTTACTAGCAGTGTAATATTGGCTAAGTTAGTTAACTATTCTGATGTTCAGTTTCCTTTTCTATAAAATCAGGATAATAGTTTCTACCTTAATGAGTAACTGTGACGATTAAAGGAAGTAATGCATGCAAAGTCCATAGCACAGGGTTTGACATAGAGAGTAACATGCCAGTAAATGTTGGCACATTCAGCGGAAGTAGCTTGAGGAAAGAGACGGTGATCATCCCAGTGTCTGTACACTAAATATTTGTTGAAAGAGTGAGAAATAAGCTTTATATCACGTTGTAGAATGCCTTGGAGACTCATTTTATGATTAATGCAGATTTTTGAATGGTGGAGTGACGTTATCAGAAACACATAGGCTTTCCTGTGGCTCAGATGGTAAAGAATTTGCATGCAATGGGGGAGACCTGAGTTTGATTCCTGGATCAGGAAGAGCCCCTAGAGATGGGAACGTCTATCCTCTCTGGTATTCTTGCCTGGAGGATTCCATGGCCAGAGGAGCCTGGTGGGATGTAGTCCATCGGGTCTCAAAGAGTTGGACATGACTGAGCTACTCACACACACCATATACTTCTGGAAGATAAGCTTATAAGCTGTTGCTGCTGCTAAGTCGCTTCAGTCATGTCCGACTCTGTGCAACCCCATAGACGGCAGCCCACCAGGCTCCTCTGTCCCTGGGATTCTCCAGGCAAGAATATTGGAGTGGGTTGCCATTTCCTTCTCCATTATAAGCTGTATGTGAGATGTATTGTAGTTTAGAAGTCCGTGCGTGTGTGCTCAGTCGTGTCCAGCTGTTTGTGACCCTGTGGACTGTAGCCTGCCAGGCTCCTCTGTTCATGGAATTTTCCAGGCAAGAGTACTGGAGTGGGTTGCCATTTCCTCCTCCAGGGGATCTTCCTGAGCCAGGAATCAAACCTGTGTCTCCTCTGTCTCCTGCAGTGTCAGATGGATTTTTTTTACCACTGTGCCACTTGGGAAGCCCGTTAGAAATCCAGGGGCTGGCAAGTCAGTAACTCTTCTTAATGCTTCAGGCAAGACTCATAAGTCAAGCTGGTTCTATGTTCTCCAGAACTTGGGAGATATGGCCATAATTTATATATAGTAGAGCTTCCCTGGTAGCTCAGCTGGCAAAGAATCTGACTGCAATGTGGGAGACCTGGGTTCGATCCCTGTGTTGGGAAGATCCCCTAGAGAAGGGAAAGGCTACCCATTCCAGTATCCTGGCCTGGAGAATTCCATGGACAGAGTCCATGGAGTCTCAAAGAGTCTCCAACTGACTTTCACTTATACATAGTAGAGGATGATGAATGCTATTGTGGAGGTACAAATAAATGCTGTGGAGGTGGTGAATAATTGGGGGATGAAGGAATTGAGGAAAGCTTTTTGGTGGTGGATGTGGCTCTGTGAGATTTACCCATGTTCCTGAGATAGTAGGGGATTATAGGTGGGAAAACATGTAAGCAAAGCTCCGAGTAAGGATCAGTGATGATAATGATTAGGGAAGGAGGAAAATATATTTAGACTGGATCAGAGTGTTTGCAAAGAGTAGAGACAGATTTGAAGCATAAGTTGGAATAAAATCTAGGTATACAGTGGAGCCATAGTCTCAGTAAAGTGCCCAAAATAAGTAGAAGAAATGATGTTGCCTTTTTTTCCTTTTCTCTTCTCTATGCTCCTTGACGTATTTTATATTCCTAACTAATGCAGATAGATATGAGGGTGCCTATCTTGACCTCAAGGAGTATATACATCTAGGTTAGGTAAGACTTACAAACAGAAAATGTTTGGAAATGAGACAAGTACAGTATTGCAAAGGTTGTAGGCACTTAGAGGGAAGGATACACGTGGGTATATGAAGAGCAGGGTTTCCCAAACTTAAGTTTTTTTCCTGTGTTATATCTGTACATCTGTACTGTCATTTACTTAATATATTTATTTAAATAGGTGCATTTTTCCCTCCCAACTGAATTTCTTTTTAGAACACATTTACATCATTACCTCAGTGGAAAGCATGTATCATTTTCCATAAATAGAAATTAACTAAAAACAATCTAATACAGGGAAAACAATATTATTAAATTCTAGCCAAATAGGTTGTCTTCTGGAAGTTGCTGCAGTCATAAAGAGAGATAAGCAAGTCTTAGAAAAGTTTAAATGACATACTAGTTCCAAACTCAGACTTTCTCCTTGATATAATCAGAAGATTGAAAAAGAATTCAAAAGAGAGAGTTTCTCTTGATGTGAGTTCATGTTCGCTAGTGCTCTATCTATGCCCCACTCAGGATCAGGGGTCTGTTCCTCACAAACGGGGACAAGCCAGTTTAGGACGTACTCTGTTTCACTCAACAAATAGAATATTTATTGTGTATCTAACTTCTATACTACTGGACTTCTAATGAATAGAACACATTTCACAGGGAAACAGCATGCTAAATCCTGTGGTAACTGAGCATAGGGTGCTTTGTGAAATCAGAGAAGGCCCTCTGCCCCTGGAAAGCTAAATACTGGATGAGTCGAAGAAGCCCAAGTAGAGACTGGTGGCATGGCAGGAATAAGGTGGGGAAGTGTTGGGCTACATACAGGGTGTTGCAGGCAAAAGAACAAACATAAACACTTCCGGGAACACATGCTCATTGTGCTTCAGTTTTGTCTTTGGATACACAAACCCTTAGGCTTTCTTCTCAGTTAATATTTGGGAAGGCAGTATGGTTTATTGTGTACAGTCAGGAAGCTTATCACTCTGACAAACCTTCATTAGAACCTACTGTGTGTCTGGTAGCATAGATAGATGAATAATACCCACAGGGACACTGCCCCACCAGAAGGTCACCTCATGGTGAAGGAAACAGTATAAACATAGGCTATAAAATTGGGCTAAGTACCTTGAGCAAAGTGTCTCTGGAAGCAAGGGCTGTGGGTGTTTGAGGGGAGAGGCTGTAGAAAGGTGGTGACATATGAGCTGAGTCTTGAAGAGCAGGTAGATATTTGCCTCACAGGGGTGTGTGTGTGTGTGTGTGTGTGTGAGAGAGAGAGAGAGAGAGAGAGAGAGAGAGAGTGCGCGTGCACTTGCCTGGGGAAAAATGTGGTTTTCTGGTATTTGTTTACTCTCTTGCAAACTTTTCTGGGACTCACCTTTCAAATTAGAAAAGGAAGGAGATCTAGGCGCCATTAGATAGTTTACCCTTAGTTTTCTTGTTTTATTTTTTCTAGTATAGTATTAGTTAATTGGTAAACTGCTATTATCTAGTCATCTGAAATATATCAACAAGTGTAAAAATCCCCAAAGAAAGCTTGAGACATTTATAGTAGTTAATTATCAGGATAGTGAATTCTTTAAAGTATGTGCTGACTTGATATTTTACCTTGTTTCTCTCTTTCTCTGTTTTTTTAAAATTAGGTTTAACCCAGAAGAATTTAGCTAAAAAGTTTGACTTCCCCATACCTTTGAGTGAAACTTCCAAAATAATGAAGAAGAACAAAAAGGTATATTTTTGCACAGGGGAATGAGTGATATTTTGAATTTTAGATTAACCTGTTTAAATACAAATGTGTGAAGAAACTCAAGACATTAAAAATAGTTCCATCTTTTGAAAAATTTAGTTTACCGAAATGAGAAAACTAGAATTGTCAGAAATGAAAGTGGGTTTGAAAATATGTATTAACCATGAAGAATATCCCTTCCTGTTTTTGAAGATATAAAATACATTTTAATCAAAGTATAACTGCAAGCTTTTTCAAAGCATGAAAGTACATATTCCATAGAATATAACAAACTCAATGTAACATAAGAAAATCATGGATTTCACAGAAAAGTAAAAGGTGTCTATATTGTTGTCACAGTGCTCTTTTAAGGACAAGGGATATACGCTGTTTCTAGCAGGAAATCTGGCAAGCATGGACCTTTATGCTGAACCATTTTCTTGTCTAGTTGTCCACATGTCATGGTAACTTCAGTGTTTTAAACATATTCAAGATCAGTTATTGTACTAATCTTTGTTTACCACCATATGTTTTACATTTCAGTTTAAAGAAATCATTAGTTGATAATGACACATAAATTATATTATTTCTGAATTTTAAGTTTGTTTGATTTCTAATCCGTATATGGTATAGAATAGCATTCAAAGTGACTAACTCTTTCAGCAAGTGTATTTTGAGTGAGCATTTAATCTTCCCACTATACTGAGAAGTTTTTCTTCTAAGAACCAATTCCTCTTGCACAGTAGCCAGTGTTTGCCTATAACTGCTGTGGGCCAGACACTAGGTGTAAATGCTTTATGTGTATTTCTCATGATTTCTAATAATCCAGTGTATGAAGTTATTCCTAGGTGAGATTAAAACACTTGCCTGATATTAAGCAATGGGTTAAGTGGTTAAGCTAGGATTTGAGCCTAGATTTCTATGTTTGCTTCTGTGGTCTCCATTCATCCTATTCTAGTATATTCATGCTCTCTAGTAAGTTTGCTTTGGTATGTCCTAGGAGAAATGTTTAATTATTAACTAGAATAAAATGCACTAAAAATCATATCATGGCCCAGTGGTTTAGACATAGGAATAGAAATTTATTATTTTTACTACCTTTCAAAACAAAATTGAGCGTGATGGAACCATAGAACTTACTAGACATTGCCTTTGAAAGACCTTGACATCATCCAGGGAAGTTTATTTATTTATTATACATTTCCCCAATTATTTACTTTTAATTTTTTGGCTATGCCATGCAGCATGTAGGATCTTAGTTCCCCAACCAGGGAACAAACTGCCTCCTATGGAGTCTTAACCGCCAGACCACCAGGGAAGTCCCCAGGACAAGTTAGTTGAAGTACTACAGAGAGGAAATACTAAGAAGTTAGAAAAGGATATCAGAGAATTCAGTGAATATGGAAAAGAAATTTTGTTTAATTTTTAGGTCTCTGAGTGCTTTGTAATGATAATATCAAATCAGATATCAAATATCATGGTTGCCTTGGGGCTTCCCTTGTGGCTTAGCTGGTAAAGAATCCACGTGCAATGCGCGAGGCCTGGGTTCGATCCCTGGGTTGGGAAGATCCCCTGGAGAAGGGAAAGGCTACCCATTCCAGTATTCTGGCCTGGAGAACTCCATGGACTGTATAGTCCATGGGGTTGCAAAGAGTTGGACACGCCTGAATGGCTTTGAGTCACCACAGTTGACTTACTCCTAGCTGTCTGCATCACACTGTAGTCTGCATTCTCTGCTCAGTGTTCCTTAACTGTGCTTATCTTTTGAAGGTTTTAGTATGGAATGGAGTGTACAAAGTCATTTCAAAAATGCTTAAAGAAAATGAGAAATACAGACTTAGGCTGAAATGCCAACAGTTGTCTAGTAAAAGTAAGTAAACACAATTTTCATTGTATTAAAGAGAGCTGGCTTCTCTAATACTTTATTTCCCTTGGATCACATTAGACCAGTAGTTTCCCTCATTGTCATATTCAATGCACAGAACTGTAGAATCAAGGCTACCATTTTATCACTGTTCATTATAATTAAAAGTAGAAAGCATTGTAAAGCTCTAAATGTAGAGTAGACCACAGGTATAGGTATGTGTGGAGGAGTGCAGAAAGTGAATGGTGACTGGAACTTCCTGAGCCAAGGAAACATGCTTGTCTTTTAAATCTGAAATATTTTTGTTAAATCTGAATTTGAATGAGTGAGTGAAAATTGTTCAGTCTTGTCAGACTCTTTGATACCCCATGAACTGTAGCCTGCCAGGCTCCTCTGTCCATGGAATTCTCCAGGTCAGAATACTGGAGTGGGTATCCATTTCCTCCTCCAGGGGATCTTCCCTTCTCCAGGGGATCTTCCCAACCCAGAGATCAAACCCAGGTCTTCTGCATTGCAGATGTATTCTTTACTGTCTGAGCCTCCGGGAAAGCCGGGTCACAAAACTCATCCATATAGATGAAGAAAAACATTTTAACTATATTATAGTGTATATTCTGTGTTATTTCATACAGTCACTTCCTTTTCATGATGCTGCAGTCCAGTTTAATGCATTTAGCAAAATCTGCCCTTGAGTTATAGCCTTGATGTCATTATTTCATTCCTGGAAAACAGTTCATAAATTAAACCATGTTTAAAACTGCATCAGTTGATGTTGTGGTCAGAGCAAAATTAGATGTTATTTAGTATGTTTATTAAAGTAATTGGAAGTTCTGGATTCTCAAACAATTAAGCTGGATAAAATTTATGTAACAAATAGTGACACATGAATTGCTTAATCATAAGTGATTTTCTTTCCTTCACATGCATGTCCTAATACATATATTACCATGCTGAATGTTTCTGTAGGTTTTTAGTATCGTTACTCAGTGACAACTTTTATTTTGACAGTCTATAAATCTGCAGAGTTTGATTTTGTGAGAAATATTTTCATAAGATAATTAAAACAATGTTGTAAGCAATATAACACTGGAAACTCATTACTATTCTTATAATATTGCATTCATAATAGCATAAATTGTTTGCAATAATGGTATTTATACTAATGTTCACATTAGTGATACTCTGCTTTGCTTTTCTTATCTAGTTAAGAAAGAGAATGAGGCAAGAGAGGGAATTAGGAGGAAAAAGCTGTCAGTGGTTTCTTAGGTGACAAGGATGCTTGTATAGGCAGAAAAATGTGCAGAAATATCGACACTGTTCTGTTAATCCAGATCCAGTTACTCTAATAAACACACTAGATTGCATCTAAGTTTGCTCTGGCCATACCCTTGAACTCGTTAAATTCTTCTGTGCCTCAGCAGGAGGCCTTCTGAGCCCAGGTGGTTCAGTGGCAAAGAACCTGCCTGCCAAGCAGGAGATGTGGGTTTGATCCCTGGGTTGGGAAGATCTCCTGGAGAAGGAAATGGCGACCCACTCCAGTATTTCTTGTCTGGATAATCCCATGATCAGTGGGCTACAGTCCATGGGGTCACAAAGGAGTCAGACATGACTGAGGGACTAAGCAACAATAGGCCCTCTATTAAACATCAAATGATCTAATGGTCTTGTAAGGATTATTTAGCAACTTAAATTGATATGCTGTATTTTCCAGAAGCTGCATGTTATAAATGAAAAGTATCTTGATAATTCATTATTTTATTACAATTTTAAATAGGATTATAGAAGCTAATAATTATATTTTTAAATGTATTATAATTCTTGTTCCTTAATATATTTTTATTAATGGAAAAACCAGTGCCAGAGACCAACTTGAATTTTCCTTATACTTTATCTTGTTCCTAGATTCAAAAGATACAAAATGAATCTTCTTGTCATCTTCTGGTAAGAACACACTTAAATAAAAATTAAAAGGTATAGACTTTCCCCTTCACCTTTACATTCTACCATCGCCAACCTTTAGTGTATACCCATTGCCTAATTTCAGCCTGTTTGCTTTTTTAAACCCAGTGTTTGACACCTAGAAGGCATTTATTAAATGTTTATTGAAATTTAATAAGCTTCATTCAGGCCTCATATTCACAGTGCTATTGAAACTACTTTCTCTATGATCCAACTTTTTTTGTTTTTTTATTTTTGTTCATGTATCTGCTTAGTTCTGTTTTCTTTTTGAACATACTGTCACATTTAATATTATTTTACTACTATTCCTTCAAAAATTTTTTTTTTACTTATAATATTAAAGACTGTGTCATGGTTCTCTTTCTACCTTTCTCACTGTATTTCTCTCTGTCTTTTCCTTGTCCTTTTTGCTTCCATCTAATAACAAATGCTGCTATTGGAGTGATTGGTCCCATTCTCTCTTCATGTGCTTCTCCGGTGGCAGTAGGCAGCGGTAAAGAACCTGTCTGCCAGTGCAGGAGACATGAGAGACGCAGGTTCTATCCCTGGGTCGGCAAGCTCTCTTGGAGAAGGGCATAGAAACCCACTCCAGCATTCTTGCCTGGAGAATCCCATGGACAGAGGAGCCTGGTGGTCTACAGTCCCAGGAATCAAACCCAGGTCTCCTGTACTGCAGGCAGATTAGTATTCTTTAACCTGTAACGACACTTCAGTCTTTCTTTGTCTTTTATGATATTGACAATTTTGAAGATTGCAGGCCAATTATTTTTCGGTCTATCCATCTGGGGTTACACAGAGCTGAACATGACTGAAGCGACTTAGCATGCACATTCTTTCTTCACATACTTATTCTGAGATAATTCACCTGTTTTGTAGCTCAGTTACTCTTTCTGGGTGTATGACCCTTAAATATCTGTTTCACTTCTGACCTCTGGTCAAGTCCCTCTGAATTTCTTTAGGCTGTTCTGCATTTACTTTTAAATGGCATATGGCTGATCTAAAGACTTCCTGAGACCCGATTGGCGGCGCGCGCTCGGGTCGCAGAGGGGAAAAGTGCGCCGTACCCGGAGAGAGTGCGCCCAAGCCTCTGGCTGCCTGGGCCGCTCAGGCCAGGAAAGGCACAAAACGCAGGTGCAACCGAATCCGCGCTTTTGTGGAGTACCAGAAAACTGGAACCGCACTCAACGCAGGGCCCGCTCCATATAGAACAGCCGGGAGCCTGAGCAGTGTAGACGGGGAAAGCACTGACACCCGTGAGCGGGGCAAACCCAGTGTGGCTGGTGAGTGCTACCCACACGGAGCGGTATCTGTCTGCAGCGCCCCGCCCTCCCAGTAGCAGGACTGAACTGAACTAGCGAACCTAAATAAGAGATCACCTCCGCCCGCCTGTGTCAGGGCGGAAATTAGACACCGAAGAGAAGCCAAAACAAACAAAGGGAACCGCTTCAGAAAGGACCGGTGCAACAGATTAAAATCCCTGAAGGTAACACCGACTACACCGGAAGGGGCCTATAGATTATCTAGAAGTGTAAGCTGGAAAGAGGAGCTATCTGAAATTGAACTGAACCTACACTGACCGCAACAACTCCAGAGGAATTCCTAGATATATATGTATTTTTTTTTAATTTATTAAAAAAAAATTTTTTTTCTTTCCTTTTTTTTTATTTTTTATTTTTTCTCTTTTATTTTCTTTTAAAATTCCCTATTACTCCCCCATTACTCCTCAACTTTCATTTTCATATATTTTTACGATTTTTTTAATTAGGAAAAAAAAATTTTTTTTCTTGTTTTTCTCTTCTATTTCCTTTTAAAGTCCTCTAATACTCCTCTATTATTCCTTAATTTTCATTTTCATTTCACTATAACCTTGCCAAAAAAAAAAAAGAGAGAAACCCTATTTTTAAACCAAACTTCATATACATTTCTAATTTTTTTGTATGTTTTTGTTTTTGTTTTTAAATATTGTATTTCAAAGAGTCTAACCTCTACACTAGATTTTTAATCTTTGTTTTTCAGTATGTGATATAAATTTTGGATATTTAAGAATCCAATATTCAGTTCCCATTTCTATTCAGGAGTGTGGTGATTACTCTCCCACTTTTGACTCTCTGTTTTCTACCTCAGAACACCTCTATTTCCTCCTTTCCCCTTCTCTTCCCAATCCAATTCTGTGAATCTTTGTGGGTGTCTGGGCTACAGAGAACACTTTGGCAATAGATAACTGCGTAGATCTGTCTCTCTCCTCTTGAGTCCCCTTTTTCTCCTCCTGCTTACCTCTATCTCCTTCCTCCCTCTCCTGTTCTTCATGTAACTCTGTGAACCTCTCTGGTTGTCTCTCACGGTGGAGAATCTTTTCACCATTAACCTAGAAGTTTTATTATCAGTGCTGTATAGTTGGAGAAGTCTTGAGACTATTGGAAGAATAAAACTGAAATCCAGAGGCAGGAGACTTAAGCCCAAAACTTGAGAAAACCAGAAAACTCCTGACTACACGGAACATTAAGGAATAAGAGACCATCCAAAAGCCTCCATACCTACACTAAAACCAACCACCACCCAAGAGCCAATAAGCTCTAGTACAAGACATACCACGCAAATTCTTTAGCAACGCAGGAACATAGACCTGAGTGTCAACATACAGGCTGTCCAAAGTCACACCTAACACAAAGACCCATCACAAAACTCATTACTGGACACTCCATTGCACTCCAGAGAGAAGAAATCCAATTCCACGCACCAGAACGCTGAAACAAGCTTCCCTAACCAGGAAACCTTGACAAACCAATCATCCAACCTCACCCACTGGGTGAAACCTCCACAATAAAAAGGAACCACAGACCACAAGAATATAGAAAGCCCACTCCAGACACAGCAATCTAAACAAGATGAAAAGGCAGAGAAATACCCAACAGGTAAAGGAACATGAAAAAAGCCCACCAAGTCAAACAAAAGAGGAAATAGGGAATCTACCTGAAAAAGAATTTAGAATAATGATAATAAAAATGATCCAAAATCTTGAAAACAAAATGGAGTTACAAATAAATAGCCTGGAGACAAAGATTGAGAAGAGGCAAGAAAGGTTTAACAAGGACCTAGAAGAAATAAAAAAAAGTCAATTAAAAATTAATAATGAAATAAATGAGATCAAAAACACTCTGGAGGGAACCATGAGTAGAATAACAGAGCCAGAAGATAGGATAAGTGAGTTAGAAGATAAAATGGTGGAAATAAATGAAGCAGAGAGGAAAAAAGAAAAAAGAATCAAAAGAAATGAGGACAACCTCAGGGACCTCTGGGACAATATGAAACGCCCCAACATTCGAATCATAGGAGTCCCAGAAGAAGAAGACAAAAAGAAAGGCCATGAGAAGTTACTCGAGGAGATAATAGCTGAAAACTTCCCTAAAATGGGGAAGGAAGTAGCCACCCAAGTCCAAGAAACCCAGAGAGTCCCCAACAGGATAAACCCAAGGCGAAACACCCCAAGACACATATTAATCAAATTAACAAAGATCAAACACAAAGAACAAATATTAAAAGCAGCAAGGGAGAAACAACAAATAACACACAAAGGGATTCCCATAAGGATAACAGCTGATCTATCAATAGAAACCCTTCAGGCCAGAAGGGAATGGCAGGACATACTTAAAGTAATGAAAGAGAATAACCTACAACCTAGATTACTCTACCCAGCAAGGATCTCATTCAAATATGAAGGAGAACTCAAAAGCTTTACAGAGAAGCAAAAGCTGAGAGAATTCAGCACCACCAAACCAGCTCTTCAGCAAATACTAAAGGATCTTCTCTAGACAGGAAACACAGAAAGGTGGTATAAACGTGAACCCCAAACAACAAAGTAAATGGCAACGGGACCATACCTATCAATAATTACCTTAAATGTAAATGGGTTGAATGCCCCAACCAAAAGACAAAGGCTGGCTGAATGGATACAAAAGCAAGACCCTTATATATGCTGTCTACAAGAGACCCACCTCAAAACAAGGGACACATACAGACTAAAAGTGAAGGGCTGGAAAAAAATATTCCACGCAAACGGAGACCAAAAGAAAGCAGGAGTCGCAATACTCATATCAGATAAAATAGACTTTCAAATAAAGGCTGTGAAAAGAGACAAAGATGGACACTACATAATGATCAAAGGATCAATCCAAGAAGAAGATATAACAATTATAAATATATATGCACCCAACATAGGAGCACCGCAATATGTAAGGCAAACACTAACGAGTATGAAAGAGGAAATTAATAGTAACACAATAATAGTAGGAGACTTTAATACCCCACTCACAACTATGGATAGATCAACTAAACAGAAAATGAACAAGGAAACACAAACTTAAAAGGACACAATGGACCAGCTAGACCTAATTGACATCTACAGGACGTTTCACCCCAAAACAATCAACTTCACCTTTTTCTCAAGTGCACACGGAACCTTCTCCAGAATAGTTCACATCCTGGGCCATAAATCTATTCTTGGTAAATTCAAAAAGATTGAAATCATTCCAGTCATCTTTTCTGACCACAGTGCAGTAAGATTAGATCTCAATTACAGGAAAAAAATTATTAAAAATTCAAACATATGGAGGCTAAACAACACGCTTCTGAATAACCAACAAATCATAGAAGAAATCAAAAAAGAAATCAAAAAAGAAATCAAAATATGCATAGAAATGAATGAAAATGAAAACACAACAACCCAAAACCTATGGGACACTGTAAAAGCAGTGCTAAGGGGAAGGTTCATAGCATTACAGGCCTACCTCAAGAAACAAGAAGAAAGTCAAATAAATATCCTAACTCTACACCTAAAGCAACTAGAGGAGGAAGAAATGAAGAACCCCAGGGTTAGCAGAAGGAAAGAAATCTTAAAAATTAGGGCAGAAATAAATGCAAAAGAAACTAAAGAGACCATAGCAAAAATCAACAAAGCTAAAAGCTGGTTTTTTGAAAAAATAAACAAAATTGACAAACCATTAGCAAGACTCATTAAGAAACAAAGGGAGAAGAACCAAATTAACAAAATTAGAAACGAAAATGGAGAGATCACAACAGACAACACTGAAATACAAAGGATCATAAGAGACTACTACCAGCAGCTCTATGCCAATAAAATGGACAACTTGGAAGAAATGGACAAGTTCCTAAAGAAGTATAACTTTCCAAAACTGAATCAGGAAGAAATAGAAGATCTTAACAAACCCATCACAAGCAAGGAAATCGAAACTGTAATCAGAAATCTTCCAGCAAACAAAAGCCCAGGACCAGATGGCTTCACAGCTGAATTCTACCAAAAATTTAGAGAAGAGCTAACACCTATCTTACTCAAACTCTTCCAGAAAATTGCAGAAGAAGGTAAACTTCCAAACTCATTCTATGAGGCCACCATCACCCTAATTCCAAAACCAGACAAAGATGCCACAAAAAAAGAGAACTACAGGCCAATGTCACTGATGAACATAGATGCAAAAATCCTTAACAAAATTCTAGCAAACAGAATCCAACAACATATTAAAAAAATCATACATCATGACCAAGTGGGCTTTATCCCAGGAATGCAAGGATTCTTTAATATCCTCAAATCAATCAATGTAATACACCACATTAACAAATTGAAAGATAAAAACCACATGATTATCTCAATAGATGCAGAAAAGCCTTTGACAAAATTCAACATCCATTTATGATTAAAACTCTCCAGAAAGCAGGAATAGAAGGAACATACCTCAACATAATAAAAGCTATATATGACAAACCCACAGCAAGCATCACCCTCAATGGTGAAAAATTGAAAGCATTTCCCCTGAAATCAGGAACAAGACAAGGGTACCCACTCTCACCACTACTATTCAACATAGTTTTGGAAGTGTTGGCCACAGCAATCAGGGCAGAAAAAGAAGTAAAAGGAATCCAGATAGGAAAAGAAGAAACTCTCTCTGTTTACAGATGACATGATCCTCTACATAGAAAACCCTAAAGACTCTACCAGAAAATTACTAGAGCTAATCAATGAATACAGTAAAGTTGCAGGATATAAAATTAACACACAGAAATCTCTGGCATTCCTATACACTAACAATGAGAAAACAGAAAGAGAAATTAAGGAAACAATACCATTCACCATTGCAACAAAAAGAATAAAATACTTAGGAGTATATCTACCTAAAGAAACAAAAGACCTATACATAGAAAACTATAAAACACTGATGAAAGAAATCAAAGAGGACACAAACAGATGGAGGAATATACCGTGTTCATGGATTGGAAGAATCAATATTGTCAAAATGGCTATACTACCCAAAGCAATCTATAGATTCAATGCAATCCCTATCAAACTAGCAACGGTATTTTTCACAGAACTAGAACAAATAATTTCACAATTTGTATGGAAATACAAAAAACCTCGAATAGCCAAAGTAACCTTGAGAAAGAAGAATGGAACTGGAGGAATCAACCTGCCTGACTTCAGACTATACTACAAAGCCACAGTCATCAAGACAGTATGGTACTGGCACAAAGACAGAAATATAGATCAATGGAACAGAATAGAAAGCCCAGAGATAAATCCACGAACCTATGGTCACCTTATCTTCGACAAAGGAGGCAAGGATATACAATGGAAAAAAGACAACCTCTTTAACAAGTGGTGCTGGGAAAACTGGTCAACCACCTGTAAAAGAATGAAACTAGAACACTTTCTAACACAAAAATAAACTCAAAATGGATTAAAGATCTAAATGTAAGACCAGAAACTAAAACTCCTAGAGGAGAACATAGGCAAAACACTCTCCGACATAAATCACAGCAGGATCCTCTATGACCCACATCCCAGAATTTTAGAAACAAAAGCAAAAATAAACAAATGGGACCTAATGAAACTTAAAAGCTTTTGCACAACAAAGGAAACTATAAGCAAGGTGAAAAGACAGCCCTCAGATTGGGAGAAAATAATAGCAAATGAAGCAACAGACAAAGGATTAATCTCAAAAATATATAAGCAACTCCTGCAGCTCAACTCCAGAAAAATAAATGACCCAATCAAAAAATGGGCCAAAGAACTAAACAGACATTTCTCCAAGGAAGACATATGGATGGCAAAAAAACACATGAAAAGATGCTCAACATAACTCATTATCAGAGAAATGCAAATCAAAACCACAATGAGGTACCATTACACGCCAGTCAGGATGGCTGCTATCCAACAGTCTACAAGCAATAAATGCTGGAGAGGGTGTGGAGAAAAGGGAACCCTCTTACACTGTTGGTGGGAATGCAAATTAGTACAGCCACTATGGAAAACAGTGTGGAGACTCCTTAAAAAGCTGGAAATAGATCTGCCATATGACCCAGCAATACCACTTCTAGGCATACACACTGAGGAAACAGATCCGAAAGAGACATGTGCACCCCAATGTTCATCGAAGCACTGTTTATAATAGCCAGGACATGGAAGCAACCTAGATGCCCATCAGCAGACGAATGGATGAGGAAGCTGTGGTACATATACACCATGGAATATTACTCAGCCATTAAAAAGAATTCATTTGAATCAGTTCTAATGAGATGGATGAAACTGGAGCCCATTATACAGAGCGAAGTAAGCCAGAAAGATAAAGACCATTACAGTATACTAACACATATATATGGAATTTAGAAAGATGGTAACGATAACCCTATATGCAAAAAAAGAAAAAGAGACTCAGATGTATAGAATAGACTTGTGGACTCTGTGGGAGAAGGCGAGGGTGGGATGTTTCAAGAGAACAGCATCGAAACATGTATATCTAGGGTGAAACCGATCACCAGCCCAGGTTGGATGCATGAGACAAGTGCTCAGGCCTGGTGCACTGGGAAGACCCAGAGGGATGGGGTGGAGAGGGAGGTGGGAGGGGGGACCGGGATGGGGAATACATGTAAATCCATGGCTAATTCATTTCAATGTATGACAAAAACCACTGCAATGTTGTAAAGTAATTAGCCTCCAACTAATAAAAATAAATGGAAAAAAAAATAAATGGCATATGGCTTAAACTGATCATGTCATCCCCCTTAGTTTTTTTTTTTTTTTTCCATTTGTGCCCTGGTTTACTTATCATCTGGACTCTTTCAATTCTTAGGGATAGGTTACACCCAGTTTGGTAGGGTTTTGGAAGTAGTAGAGAAGGTAAGTAAGACGGGCTTTGGTGAAGAGAAATTAGACTTTTTTAAGTGAGAATGTGGGGGAAGGGAGTATATGGACATCAGCAAATTCATGGAGTCCAAGAAAGTGTTTAGGAATGTACAGTTTTATTAAACTTATTTAAAGTAGTCATAGTAAAGAAGGGTATACGGTATACTGAAACTTTGTTTCAAGTTGACTCACCTGGATACTTGGCCAAGGATTTGTACTTAATTCGGTAGGCAATGAAGAAACAGGGAATGGTTTCTTAATGAATTCTAAATGATTTATTCTAAATGATTTCAAATGTATATACAGATTGCAAGAAGAATACACAGACCTTCAGAATACACTTTGCTTGAGTTCACCAATTTTTACATCTTGCCACATGTGCTTTGTCATTATCCTACTCCCCATTCCTCTTTCTCTGTGTATGTGTGTAAAGCCTTGCCCCTTAATACTTTAGTGTGTATATCCTAAGAGCCAGGATATCTTTATTTTTACAACCACACTATAATTATCAAATTCAGAACATTTAACATGGATATAAAATTTTTATAAAATCTATAGTCTGTATTCCAATTTTTTCTTGTGCCATTAATGTCCTTAATGGGATTTTCTTACAGAAGATCTGATCAAGGGTCATGTATCATATTAATTGTAATGTCTCTTTAATGTAATGTATTAGTCACTCAGTTGTGTCCAACTCTTTGCAACCCCATGGACTATAGCCCACTAGACTCCTCTGTCCATAAGTTTCTTGGAGTGGGTAGCCATTCCCTTCTCCAGGGGATCTTCTCAACCCAGGAATTAAACCCAGGTCTCCCGTACTGCAGGCAGATTAGTATTCTTTAATCTGTAACAACTCTTCAGTCTTTCTTTGTCTTTTATGATATTGACAATTTTGAAGAGTCTCACCTAGAGCCAGACATCCTGGAATGTGAAGTCAAGTGGGCCTTAGCATCACTATGAACAAAGCTAGTGGATGTGATGGAACTCCAGTTGAGCTATTTCAAATCCTGAATAATGATGCTGTGAAAGTGCTGCTCTCAATATGCCAGCAAATTTGGAAAACTCAGCAGTGGCCGCAGGACTAGAAAAGGTCAGTTTTCATTCCAGTCCCTAAGAAAGGCAATACCAAAGAATGCTCAAACTACTGCACAATTGCACTCATCTCACATGCTAGTTAAGTAATGCTCAAAATTCTCTAAGCCAGGCTTCAGCAATACGTGAACCGAGAACTTCCAAATGTTTAAGCTGGTTTTACAAAAGGCAGAGGAACCAGAGATCAAATTGCCAATATCTGCTGGATCATCAGAAAAGCAAGGGAGTTCCAGAAAAACATCTATTTCTGCTTTATTGACTACGCCAAAGCATTTGACTGTGTGGATCACAATAAACTGTGGAAAATTCTGAAGGAGATGGGAATACCAGACCACCTGACCTGCCTCTTGAGAAACCTGTATGCAGGTCAGGAAGCAACAGTTAGAACTGGACATGGACCAACAGACTGGTTCCAAATAGGAAAAGGAGTACATCAAGGCTGTATATTGTCACCCTGCTTATTTAATTTATATGCAGAGTACATCATGAGAAACGCTGGGCTGGAAGAAGCACAAGCTGGAATCAAGATTGCCGGGAGAAATATAAATAACCTCAGATATGCAGATGACACCACCCTTATGGCAAAAAGTGAAGAGGAACTAAAAAGCCTCTTGATGAAAGTGAAAGAGGAGAGTGAAAAAGTTGGCTTAAAGCTTAACATTCAGAAAACTTAAGATCATGGTATTTGGTCCCATCTCCTCATGGGAAATAGATGGGGAGGCAGTGGAAACAGTGTCAGAGTTTATTTTTCTGGACTCCAAAATCACTGCAGATGGTGACTGCAGCCATGAAATTAAAAGACGCTTACTCCTTGGAAGGAAAGTTATGACCAACCTAGATAGCATATTAAAAAGCAGAGACATTGCTTTGCCAACAAAGGTCCATCTAGTCAAGGCTATGGTTTTTCCAGTGGTCATGTATGGATGTGAGAGTTGGACTGTGAAGAAAGCTGAGCGCCAAAAAATTGATGCTTTTGAACTGTGGTGTTGGAGAAGACTCTTGAGAGTCCCTTGGACTGGAAGGAGATTCAACCAGTCCATCCTAAAGGAGATCAGTCCTGGGTGTTCATTGGAAGGACTGATGCTGAAGCTGAAACTCCAGTACTTTGGCTACCTCATGTGAAGAGTTGACTCATTGGAAAAGACCCTGATGCTGGGAGGGATTGGGGACAGGAGGAAAAGGAGACGACAGAGGATGAGATGGCAGGATGGCATCACCAACTCAATGGACATGGGTTTGGGTGAACTCTGGGAGTTTGTGATGGACAGGGAGGCCTGGCGTGCTGCGATTCATGGGGTGGCAAAGGGTCGGACATGACTGAGTGACTGAACTGAACTGAACTGAGGCCAATTATTTTTCAGTCTATCCATCTGGGCTTGCTGATACATTCTCCTGATTTGATTCATATTTTGCATTTTTGGTTGGTACATTATATAAGTAATGTTACTTTCTTCTCAGAACTTCACATCAGGAGTCATGTGGTCTTCATTTATCTCTTGTTGAGGATGTTAACTTTGATTTATTTGTTAAGATGTACAGTTCTCTACTATACATAATTACTCTTTTTCTTTCTATAATTAGTAAGTATTTTATGAAAAGATAAGAAATTATGCAAATATCTTGTACATTGTCAGTATAGGACGTTTCAAAGCAGTGGGTTGATCAGGTGTGCATTTTGAAAAGAATCTGATGTCATTTTGTGAAAAAGTGGAATGGAGGCAAGACAAGGTGAAAAAGAAAATCTAGGGATTGTAATAGCAGTCCAAGGGAAAAGTGAAATGCACTAGAAAAGTGGAGAGGAGACAAGTGACTAGATGTAGGGAAATATGTAGATGATACTAAGGTTTGAGAATGAGTAGGTAAGAAATAAGGAAGTCAAAAGAAAGAATTGATTTTATGAACCTACTTAGTTTTATTTTGGCGTGTAGGATTTTCAAACAGTAGGGACTCAGGTGAAAACTGTAAGCAATTGGAAGTGTTGGAGCCTGTGTGATACTAATACTGCAAAAAAGGCCATATGCAGTTCTAGAAGTAGGTGCAGATGAAACCTCAGCGTGGGGAAGGAGGGAGAGGAGAGGACTGAGAACAATGCCGGGCAATGCCTTGGATGAAGAGGAAGTCTCAGGCTCTTGAAGAGGGATCCTAGGGGCATAATTAGGAGTAATGAGAGAAATGATTGACAGAGGGGATACAAATGAAGCTTGCAGGAGATCAAGGGGCTGATCTCAAAGGGACTGAGTTCAAAGGGGGGCATTGACCTTGTTCAGTGACAGTGTAGGAGTATGAAAAGCTGTAAACATTTGTTTAAGAGTTCCAACACTTAGAAGTAAAGCAAAAATTCCAAGTGTTGACAGTGACCATCCTTGCAACGACTTTGCTTGTGAGTGGCTGGAGTGGCCTGGTGATAAAGGCCTGTAGCATAGTGTTTTGTGGCACAGTTCTTGTAATTAGGACTGTTGAAGTCACCAAGGGTATTGACAGGAACTGGGGAGGAGAAGAAAATATGAGTTACACATTGAGTCCCTCAGAAGCTTTTTATGGTCAACTAGAAAAGGGAGCTTCCCTGGTGGCTCAGATGGTAAAGAATCTGCCTGCAATGCAGGAGACCTGGATTTGATCCCTGGGTTGGGAAGATCCCTTGTTGAGAATACCCACTCCAGTATTCCTGCTGGGGTAGCCTCATGGACAGAAAGGAGCCTGGAAGACTACAATCCATAGGGTCTCAGAGAGTTGGACATGACTGAGCAAATGAGCCCACACAGAGAAAGTAAAAGCTATCAAAACAATAAGTGCAGGGAGTGGCAAACTGTTGCTTTGCTGTATTAGAAATGTTACAATTTTTCAGTAACTACTAATTGTGACATTTTATATTAACAAGAATTCAATTTTGTCCTCTTTTATTTAGGTTTAACCTATTTCTGGATCTGTTACCAAAGAAGATTATGAAGAGATGGAATTTTAACTTGTCATAATTATATGGTTTGTTGGAATTAAAACTTTTAATAGTTGAGCAGAAGAAACTATGCTTTTTATCAATTAGTGTTTCTTTTAAAATTAATAAAAATTTTAAATGTTGTTATATGCATACAGGTATTATTTTGAGAATTAATACTTATTCCATACTCATTAAAATTAATATTTTACATAAAATTTAAATTAACATATCAGTATAATTGCATGCATTTTAAATTGTCAACTTTTCCCTTTTAATAATGAATCTGCAGCCGCTGTTTATTTATCTCTTCATATAGCTTTAATTAAGTTAAATTTGGATTCACTTAAATTATTTTTGGCTTCCTCACTTTTTATAAATTCCTCAATTATGATAAAAACCTACCATTTACATAGAAATTGTTTGAGGTGTTTAATAGTTATTTAAGCCATCTTTTTATCTGAGGGAAAGTTAGTAAATTTATGCAAATTCTATATTATAATGTGGAGTATTTTGGAGAAATGTTGGATAGAGATCAAAGACATTCTTCTCCTTTCTAGGCTCCTAATTAGATACATTTTTAAGTCGATAAATGAGAGATTTAGAACTTTGAAAATAATTTAGAAGTGTTTTTTAGTGAAGTCCCTGTTTTTCTATTCAATGTTAGTAGTAATCTTCTAGTGCCTATTAGCAGTTCTGCTTTTTTACTGATGCAGTCTCTCTCCCTAAATTGTATAAAAGACTGGAGCTAAAAATGTAGGAGGAAGGAGACAAAAGGATGTTTTCTCATCATCAAGCTCCATGTGCACTCGTTGTTTCTTTCCCTGAGTAAATTCAGTTCAGTTCAGTCACTCAGTCGTGTCCGACTCTTTGCGACCCCATGGACTGCATCACACCAGGGTTCCCTGTCCATCACCAACTCCCAGAGCTTGCTCAATCTCATGTCCATTGAGTCGCTGATGCCATCTAACCATCTCATCCTGTCATCCCCTTTTCCTCCTGCCTTCGATCTTTCCCAGCATCAGGGTCTTTTCCGGTGAGTCAGTTCTTCACATCAGGTGGCCACAGTATTGGAGTTTCAGCTTCACCATCAGTCTTTCCAATGGCTATTCAGGACTGATTTCCTTTAGGATGGACTGGCTCAATCTCCTTGAAGTCCAGGAGACTCTCAAGAGTCTTCTCCAACCCCACAGTTCAAAAGCATCAATTCTTCAGCACTCATCTTTATAGTCCAACTCTCACATCCATACATGGCTACTGGAAAAAGCATAGTTTTGACTAGATGGACCTTTGTTGGCATAGTAATGTCTCTGCTTTTAATGTGCTGTCTAGGTTGGTCATAGCTTTTCTTCTAAGGAGCATGCATCTTTTAATTTCATGGCTGCAGTCACCATCTGCAGTGATTTTGGAGCCCAAGAAAATAAAGTCTGTCGCTGTTTCCACTGTTTCCCCATTTATTTGCCATGAAGTGATGGGACCAGATGCCATGATCTTAATTTTCTGAATGTTGAGCTTTAAGCCAACTTTTCCACTCTCCTCTTTCACTTTCATCAAGAGGCTCTTTAGTTCTTCTCCACTTTCTGCCATAAGGGTGGTGTCATCTGCATATCTGAAGTTATTGATATTTCTCCCAGCCATCTTGATTCCAGCTTGTGCTTCATCCACCCAGCATTTAGCATGATGTACTCTGCATATAAGTAAATAAGCAGGGTGACAATATACAGCCTTGATGTACTCCTTTCCCTATTTGGAACCAGTCTGTTGTTCCATGTCCAGTTCTAACTGTTGCTTTACCCCTGCATTAAAGGTCCCCCTTTTTAATCCAGGATGATAACAGTGATGTGCATTTTTTTGAGTGTACTGAGAGAGTGAGCTTCCTCGTTTCTCTCACAATGACATTATAGAGTGACAAAAATATAGAATTCTCATGAAGTGGTACAAGATGTAAGGGTTGTAAGATAATTCATGATGTTAGTTATAAGTTGACTATTTCATGAGATTAGACCAGCCTAGGGTTGTTGCGTCTTTACCAAATCGACTACTTCCAGTTGAAGGACACATTGCCTGAATAAATGGGTCCTGCCTGCCATGCAGTGTCCAAAGGTGCCCTAGCAGGGAGGGTCATGCAACTTCTTTGGAGTGTACTGGGCAAATGTTCTGGCTGCTAAATTCTTGGGTAAAGCTTCAAATTTTAGTTTATACAATTTAAATCATTGTAAAATGAGACAATTACTTGTTTACACTGCAATTTATGTTGCATAAAGTTTTATGATGAATGTAAATGAAGATGTTAGATTCACTTCAATGTAGGTTTATATTTATGTAAGTTATACTACTTGACATAGTAGTCTGTTTTAATTTATGAAGTGTGTCAATATTTATGCGACATGGCTTCCCTCATAGCTCAGGTGGTAAAGAATTCGCCTGCAGTGCAGGAGGCCCCGGTTCAATTCCTGGGTCAGGAAGATCTGCTGGAGAAGGGACAGGCTCCCCACTCCAGTATTCTTGGGCTTCCCTGGTGGCTCAGCTGGTAAAGAATCCTCCTGCAATGCGGGAGACCTGGGTTCGATCCCTGGGTTGGGAAGATCACATGAGCCTAGTGCTGAATACAAGCTTAGTTTGTTTCTCTGTTCTATACCCACGGAGTAAGGGCTTCCCTCAGGCTCAGTGGGTAGAGAATCTGCCTGCAGTGCAGGAGATACAAGTTTGATCCCTGGATTGGGAAGATCCCCTGGGAAAGGAAATGGCAACCCACTCGAGTGTTCTCACCTGAAAAATCGCATGGATAGAGGAGCCTGGTGGGCTATAGTACATGGGGTCGCAAAGAGTCAGACATTGCTGAGCGACTAAGCATGCACAGTGATGATAGACGAGATTTGAGTTTGGGAGCCAAGCCTGTGGAAATGGAGGTGGAAGCACACTGGTGCTCCTTTTGTTACAGAGAGGACGCTTGAAGGGCAGTGGTATACCACTGGAATAGCATCATAAGTTCCTAAGCCAGGGACCATATATCCATGGCACCTATGTAAATATGCTGCAAAGATTTTCTACCATGGAGGACATACTTGATGGCCTACCTGAACTTTATTGCAAATTGAGTGCTGCATTTGCATGAGGCCCTTGTTTCCCAATTATTTGCTTGTAGCCAGTCATTAAGCATGGAGGGGATATTAAGGCAGGCACATTTCTGTGAAATGGGCCTTGACTCCGCATTTGCCTTGCTGAAAGTCTCTTAGAACCACAGCAGAGAGAGGGAATCTAAGACTTTTCCTACCCAACTCTCTTTCCTTACCCCTTTCTCCTGCAGAGATCAGTCCTTCGCCATGGTGGGATGGCTCTCCTAGCCTCCCCTGACACTCTCTCAGTTTTCCCTCACAGGCATTTCTTCAGTAAGTATTTGAACATCTAATTTCGTCTTGGTTTCTGTTTTTGAGAAGTGGTGATGTCAGGAGTGGTCTGATAAAGTAGGCAGTGAGATGGGGCACTGGGATGGTGTACTTACCATCAATCTGGCAACACTCCTTGAATGGTGTGTGCAATATGGAGAGTCTCTGGCACATGGTGATGGTCCTGTTCTTAAAGATTTCACCTGAGGTCTCTTCGAAAAACTTCACAGTGAAGTAAATGTCTTGGCAGGTGTGTTGATCCAAACGTTTGAAAGATACAGGGCGAGTAATGCTTCAAATATAGCTCAGTTGTCTGGTTACTGCTATGCTGTGTTAACACCCTACAGACAGGATCGTAAGAAACTCTATGTCCATTAACAAACAGTTAAAGAATAAATGTAAGGACCAGTGCATCTCTCTGGTAGTTTATTGAAAAGTCTTTGTCTGTTGCAGTGGAAGAGCAAACTTTGTTAAGTGGCAAACAGGATCTTAGAGCTAAAATTGCAGAGCTCCATAGATGAATAAATAGTTAAGGCAGGTCTGCTGTGACAAAGTCAGGGCCCAGGTTGGAGAAATCTGAGGCCCTGAAACATGTAATGGCACTATCCGGATGATGTTCCCAGACCTGTGACAAAGTCAAGGCCCAGGTTGGAGAAATCTGAGGCCCTGGAATATATAATTGCCCTATCTAGATGGGTTTCCCAGAAGGTGTTGGCTCTGCAGATTCCCTTGAACCCCTGGAGTTTGTAAGGTAGTCTACCCTTTCATTGCACTTCAAAGTGTTGTAGAAGCCCCTCCTCTTCAAGGCAGTGTGTGTCCTCCTCAGGAGCTGCTCTCACCTCCTCTCCTGGCTACTAGGCCAACTGAAAAAGAGCTAGGCCAGATAAGGCAGGGAAGAGATTACAAACAGAAGGAACTCTAAGAGTTAGTTAGCATGCAATGTCATGAGAAAGGAGCATACCCCAGGGATTGGATTTTGAAGGTGCTGATCAAAGGGGCTGAAACATAAGACTATACTTAATAAAGAATTCATAGACATGGGGGAACTTTTTTGGGTAAATGGGGAAAGATGAATACTCAGGATTCTTGGACATGTTTTGAGTTTACTTGAACTCTGGAGCTCCAAAACATCTTCAAAGCCACTCCAAAGAGTGGGGGCATCTCAGGACCAGGAATCCTGGTTAAGATCTGAAAAACTACTCAATGGTTTCCATAGTCCTCAGGTATACAGTTGATATACCTGGTAGTTGGAGTAATCTCCATACCAAATACTTGTCCTTTGTGGTAAGGGTCTCATAGTGGGGAACGGCAAGTGGATATGTCTGGAACATCCCCCTTTCCCCAGCCAAGATATTAAATTTGAAAAGCAAGATTATATTCTGTGGGATGAAGGGAGAGTGGTGGAGATTAGTGCCACCATTAAAGATCTAAAGGATTCGAGGATAGTGATTCCTATCATGCCTCTTAAATTTACCAGTCTTACCCCTGAAGAAACTAGATGGATCCTGGAGAATAATTGTAAACTACCTCAGACTTAACCAAATAGTAGCCCATTTTGCAGCTGCTGTGCTAGAAAAGTATCTTTGGTGGAGCAGGAACACAATATGTAGCTATTGATGCATCAAATGAATTTTTTTCCATCCCAATCAGAAAGGGTCAGAGACAGTTGTATTCATGCAGGGCAGACAGGATTCATTTAGTTTTGCCTTAGGGCTATGTTAACTTTCCTGCCTTTCATTATATTATAATACAAAGGGATCCAGACTGTTTGGTCATCCCACAAAACATCACAGTGATTCATTAACATTAATAATGCTGATCAGGCAAGTCAAACAAACAGGGCTAGTACTCTGAAAACCTTGACAATGCACCTGTGCTTCAGAGTGTGTAAAATAAACTGCAAAGTTTCAAAGACTTTCTTGAATTTTTAGTGAAGATTTTAGGATTCCAATGAAGAAAACTTCACTGATGTTTTTAGGGTCCAGTGGTCAGAAATATGCCAAGATATCCCTAACAAAGGGAAAAAAAATAAAAATGTATACTGAATCCTTTGCCACAGAAGTTGAAGCACATGGGTGGTAGGCTTTGATTCTAGAGGAAATATATTTTTCACCTAGGAATGTTGACCTGGTCCATGTATTAAGTGACGTAGAAGGGTTGCCAACTTTGAGTAGGACCTCGTGACCCAGTGTGGGAAAGAGCTCTGCAGTAGGTCCAGGCTGTGGTGTAAGCAGTCATGTTGCTTGGGTCCTAAGCTTTGAAAGACCCTATGGTGTTGGAGATACTTTCAGTGGGAAGAGAGGTAGTGTGAAGCTTATGAAAAGCTTAACACATGCCATCATAGGAATATAAACTATAATAGAATTATACATTTATATCTACAGAATGAAATAAAATACCTTTTGAGAAATAGCTCCAACATGTTTCGGGGTTCTGGAAGAGAGATACTGCATGGTAATGAAGCACCAAAGACTGAATCTGAAACTTCACTTTATGAAAAGAATTCTGTTGAACCTATCTAGTCAAAAAAATCAGAATACCTGCAGCACACTATCATCAGATGGAAATACCACATCTGGGAAGGAAGACTAAGCAGGACTGGAGAACACAAGGCTCGTGAGCAAGTAGGTCGCCTGCATCATTTGCATTAGCTCCACTCCCTGCCTTGCAGCTCATGGCCACATGGGCAGTCTCATAAAGTACAACCAGCTGGAAGAGCAGGAAAAGTCTGAGCTCTCGTTTTTGGATGCATTGGTTTGATCATGAATGCAAGCCAGTATATGTGGTGGTAGCATGGCAGTCCTCCTCCAGAGTGGCCATGAAAGATACTGGAAAGGGAAAAGAGCAGAGTTGAAAACAGCACACCCAATCATTCATTTATTATAGAAGTGACTCGTGGTGAGAATATATGGATTCCTGGGGTGCAGGCAAGGCCCTGACCATCTCATTTGGAGCAGTGTCATCAAATTTTAACAATGGTCTATGATTTTGAAAAAAAATAAAGATTGGTACAATTGGCTTATTTTCAAGTGTTAATTACATGTTAAGGTGTAAAGATACTCCAGGTAAAATGATCCAGTGAATAAAATAATGAAGCAATAAGAAAAAAGGATAACTCAAAATGGATCATAGATCTAAATGTAAAATGTAAAACCATAAAATGTTTAGAAGAAAATATAGAAGAAAATCTTCATGACAGAGGATTAAGCAAAGAATTCAAAGCAAGTAAGTTTGATTTCATCAAATTAGAAAAATGTACATGAATAATCAAAGCAGCTTGCTTTGTAATAGCCCCAAATTGAAAACAATCCAGATATCCTTCAGCAGATGAATAACTAAACAAGTGTGGAATACTACTCAGCAATGCAAAGAAACAAACTATTGATACTTACAATCTGATGAATCTCCAGAGAATTATGCCAAGCGAAAAGTCCCAAAAGGTTATATACTGTATTCTATTTATATAGCATTCCTGAAATGGGAAAATTATAGAAATGGACAATAGATGAGTGGTTTCCAGAGATTAAGGGAGAGTTGGGGGCTTGAGAGAAGTGCATACAACTATAATATGAATTCTATTGATTTATTTTCAAATGTTGAACAAGCCTTGCATTTCTGAGATAAACTCTGCTTGGGTATGATGTGATATCCTTTTCTGTATGTTATTAGAATTGACTTGCTATTATTCTGTTGAGAATTTTTGCCTTTATATTCATGATGGGTGTTGATCTATAGTTTTCTCTTATTGCAATGTTTTGTCTGGTTTTGGTATCACAGTAATGCTATTCTCATAAAATGTAAGGTGAATACATGTTTAGAACTGTAATGACCTGTGATAAAGGTCAGTTGATAACTCTGTTATTAGGTAGTATCTCTACTCCTGGTAATGCTTCTTGCTCTGAAGTCTGGTTTGATGTTAACACAGCCACATCAGTCTGCTTTTGCTTGTCACTGAATGGTGTGTCTTTTTCCATGCTATTACCTTCAATGTGTCCATGTTATATTTAAAGTATGGTTTGGGTAGAAAGCTTATAACTGTTTTTAAATTTTGGCTTTTAATTGGTATGTTTAGGCCATTTAGAATAAGTACAATTATTGATGTTATTGGATTAAAGTCTACCACCTAAGTAGCTATTTTTTGTGATTCGGTCTCTTTTGATTCTCTGTTTTCTTTTAGATTGGGAGTTTTTTTATTATTCCATTTTATTTCAACTATTGGCTTACATATTAGTTGTCCATTGCTTTACAGCAAATTATCCCCAAATTTCGTGGCTTAAAAACACACACATTTATTATCTTACAATTTCTATAAGTCAGGAATACAGCCACAGCTGAACTGAATACTCTGTTTCATGGTCTCTTTCAAGGCCTCTAAGTATCAGCTCAGCATCTGTGGTCTTATCTGAAGGCTCGACTGGGGAAAGATCTACTTCCAAGTTCACTCATTGGTTATTGGCAGCATTTGGTTCCTTTTTAGTTATTAGCTTATTGTTGTTGTTCAGTCACTCAGTTATATCCAAATCTTTGTAACCACGTGGACTGCAGCACACCAGCCTTCCCTGTCCTTCACTGTCTCCTAGAGTTTGCTCAAACTATGTCCATTGAGTTGATAATGCCATCCAACCATCTTATCCTCTGTTGTCCCCTTCTTGTCCCACCCTCAATTCCTTGTAATGTGGGCCTCTTCAAAATAGTGAAAGTATTGCTGCTGCTGCTGCTGCTAAGTCACATCAGTCATGTCCGACTCTGTGCGACCCCAGAGACGGCAGCCCACCAAGGTCCTCCATCCCTGGGATTCTCCAGGCAAGAGTACTGGAGTGGGTTGCCATTTCCTTCTCCAGTGCATGAAAGTGAAAAGTGAAAGTGAAGTCGCTCAGTCGTGTCCGACTCTTAGCGACCCCATGGACCACAACCCACCAGGCTCCTCCATCCATGGGATTTTCCAGGCAAGAGTACTGGAGTGGGGTGCCATTGCCTTCTCCAGAAAGTATTGCTAGCAATGTGGAAATCATAGTCTTTTATAGCCTGTCAGAAGTGATATTTCATCACTTTTTAAAAGTTACATTAGTTTGAAGCAAGTCTCTATGTTTCTCCTGTATTCAGGAGGAAGCAATTACCTGAGGAGGTGAATGCCAGAGTGGAGATCATTAGTGACCATCTTAGAAGTGTACCTATCACAGTTTTTTATTTATTAACTCTTCAGAAAAATTTAGTGATCTCTCTAGGGTTTTCAATATACATCTTAAATTATTCCTCCTACCTTCAAATAATCTTTTAGAGCAATTAAAAATAATAAAAATGTGAATTACATGCTTACAGTCATTTTTGCATTTCTACTGATCTTTATCAAGAAGAAATTTAAGTTTCTTTCTGTTTTCATCCTGACTGAAGAACTTCCTTTAACATTTCTTATATGTCTGATGGTAGTGATTACTCTTATTTTTTGTTTTTCTGAAAAAAAATTCTCTTTTCATTTTTGGAGAATATTTTCCCTGTATAGAACTCTGGGACAACTTTCTGTTTTAAGCATTTTTACAGATGACACTCCATTGTCTTCTAGCTTGCATAGTTTCCAATGAGAAGTCTGCTGTTATTTCTGTGTTTGTTCCTTTAGGAACTTTCTTTTGTCTCTGGCTGCCGTCAAGAGTTTCCTTCTATTTAAGGGACAGTCCCGGCCATTACCTTTTCAATATTTCTTCAGTTCTGCTCTTCCCTCTTTTGGTATCCAAGTTACACATATATTAGAGATGTGATGTCCCACAGCTTGTGCATGCTCTTGTTTTAATTTTTCATTCTTCTGTACCTTTGTTTTTCAGTTTGTGTAATTTCTATTGCTTTATTTTCATGTTCATTGATTCTTTCCATCATTTATGTCAAGTCTACTGATGAGTCTTCAGAAGGCATTCTCCATCTCTGTTACTGGCATTCAGTTCAGTTCAGTTCAGCCGCTCAGTCATGTCTGACTCTTTGAGACCCCATGAATCGCAGCACGCCAGGCCTCCCTGTCCATCACAAACTCCTGGAGTTTACTCAGACTCATGTCCATTGAGTCAGTGATGCCATCCAACTGTCTCATCCTCTGTCATCCCCTTCTCCTCCTGCCCTCAATCCCTCCCAGCATCAGGGTCTTTTCCAATGAGTCAGCTCTTCACATGAGGTAGCCAAAGTACTGGAGTTTCAGCTTCAGCATCAGTCCTTCCAATGAACACCCAGGACTGATCTCCTTTAGGATGGACTGGTTGGATCTCCTTGCAGTCCAAGGGATGCTCAGGAGTCTTCTCCAACACCACAGTTCAAAAGCATCAATTCTTCGGCACTCAGCTTTCTTCGCAGTCCAACTCTCACATCCATACATGACCACTGGAAAAACCATAGCCTTGACTAGATGGACCTTTGTTGGCAAAGTAATGTCTCTGCTTTTTAATATGCTATCTAGGTTGGTCATAACTTTCCTTCCATGGAGTAAGCGTCTTTTAATTTCATGGCTGCAATCGCCATCTGCAGTGATTTTGGAGCCCAGAAAAATAAAGTCTGACACTGTTTCCACTGTCTCCCCATCTATTTCCCATGAGGTGATGGGACCAGATGGCATGATCTTAGTTTTCTGAATGTTGAGCTTTAAGCCAACTTTTTCACTCTCCTCTTTCACATTCATTAAACATGTTTAATTCTAGCATTTTTAAAAATTCCTAGCATTTCCACTTGATTCCTTCTTCTACTTTTTATTTTTCTGATGACATTCCTTATCTGGCAATGCGATTTCTTATCTTTTCCACTAGAGACTTTATCCTGTTTATCAGACTTATTTTAAATTCTGTCTGTTAATTCCAACATCAGTATCACATATGAATCTTTTTCTTTTGATTTGTTTGTGTGTGGGATTTTCCCTTGCTTGCTTGTGTGTCTCTTAGTTTTTGGATCAACCAGTGCAGAATTATTTTGCTTGGAGGGAAGACAGGATAAAAGGGTCTGAACAGAATTTTGTGCCTTTCTTGCACTGCTGCTATTTTCCTGTCCAAGTTCTATACCATATTGTTGTTTAGTTGCTAAGTCTGTGATCTCTGTTCTGACTAAAGTCTTTCTTGTGCACACCTGGTAAGATATATGAATAAATGAAAATGTGAATAGAAGACCTTTGAGTAGGTGAAAATTCTCCTGTATGTGGTTTCTGGGGATTCTGTACTTTCACACTGGCTCACATTCAGCTTTTAGCTTCCATTTCACTTTTAAGCTGAATTATTCTTGCCAACTTGTACAATGTCTGGCATTTACCCTAAGTAAGAAAATGCTGGCATCTTGTCTCTTCTTGGACGTGCCTGTTTTTCCTCAGATTTCGAGTAAGTAGGTTGTTGGGGTCCTTTAATGGACTGGAACCTGGTGGTATGGAGTCGATGATAAGAAAGTAAAAGAGAGAAAGAGAGAGAGACAAAAAAAAAGACCCGGGGACCTAAGCTCTGATGGAGCAAAGGTGCTTTAGTCATTTTTCTATGAGTATATATAGGCTGTGGTACAAGAAACTTCTTTCGGGAATGATAGAGATCAGAAAACCAAATGTACAGCAACCGTTACCAAGGGAACAAGGGGTGATGTTAGTCACAAGGTCAGGAGACAATCCATATCTCAAGAAAGGGGAACAAGACTAAGCAGTTTTGTCCTAAAGAGAATGTTTACTAAAGGAGACCCAAGCCTGCCTCACACAATGACCTCAGTCCCTGGGAGCAGCGTGCTGTTCCGCTTGAAGAGGGACACAGGACTCATGAGAGAGAGCACGTAGGAATCCTCCGTCAAACACTCCCTGACAGTAGGTTGGATGGCTACCTCAGAAATCTGATGAATTAAAGAAAAACTGTGATTCTGCAGATATGCAGCTTTCTTTCCATTAAGAGTGGGAGTGATGATCTTTCTAATCTGGTACATACTAAGTTGAATTCAGAAATTTGGTCCATTGACTCTCCAGTTGATTATAATTAATTTCATGTTATGATGTCGCTATAACCACTTTAATCTCTTCCCTGTCAGATATATGGATCTCAAAAATAGAGATTGGACTCATCACTAATCTTTGGTTCATGACATTCTAATGATCAGTGCATGGCCCATTTTTATTTAGTTATTTTTAACAGTTATATTTAACTATGATAAAATTATATTTAATTTATAAAAACATAAAAGTATATTTAATTTAACTATATTAAAATTACATTTAAATATAATTAAATAATTATATTTATATTAAATTTATAATTTAAAATTATATTTAATTTTATTATATTTAATATAATAAAATATTTAATTTAGATATAATTTTGTGTATTCATATAATTGTGTATGTAATTATATTTTTAAAAATTATTATGTTTATATAAATTTATTTTATCTTTTTTGTTTATTTTTATTTTTTTCATTTATTTTTATTAGTTGGAGGCTAATTAGTTTACAGTATTATAGTGATTTTTGCCATACATTGACATGAATCAGCCATGGATTTACATGTGTTCCCCATCCCGATCCCCGCTCCCACCTCCCTCCCTATCCCATCCCTCTGGGTCTTCCCAGTGCACCAGGCCCGAGCACTTGTCTCATGCATCCAACCTGGGCTGGTGATCTGTTTCACCCTTGATAATATACATGTTTCAATGCTGTTCTCTCAGAGCATCCCACCTTGCCTTCTCCCACAGAGTCCCAAAATCTGTTCTGTACATCTGTGTCTCTTTTTTCTGTTTTGCATATAGGGTTATCATTACCATCTTTCTAAATTCCATATATATGCATTAGTATACTGTATTGGTCTTTATCTTTCTGGCTTACTTTATTCTGTATAATGGGCTCCAGTTTCATTCATCTCATTAGAACTGATTCAAATGAATTCTTTTTAATGGCCGAGTAATATTCCATTGTGTATATGTACCACAGCTTCCTTATCCATTCGTCTGCTGATGGGCATCTAGGTTGCTTCCATGTCCTGGCAGTTATAAACAGTGCTACACACTGAGGAAACCAGATCTGAAAGAGACACATGTACCCCAATGTTCATCGCAGCACTGTTTATAAATTTAATTATTTTAATAATGCATTAAGCAACTGTGAGCCTACCATCAAAATATTACCTTGAAAATAACTTACACTAATCATTTTGTCCAGTACCTCCCAACCCATTCTTCTTACCTCTTCTACTCAAGATAACTATCATACTGAATCCATGCATATGGGTTTTGCTTTTTATGGATTTTTATTGTTATTGCAATTATATATCTTTTTAAACCTTGCATTATAAATCTATGTGTTTAGTTTTCTAATGAGGACATTATGTTGCATATAATCTTTTTAGACTTTTAACATTCCATTAATATTACTTTTAAAATATTATACATACTGTTGACTGTCATTGAGATTCATTTGTTTTATTCTGAGCTTTCTAAAAGTCATGTATATGCCAGAGAGGAAATACTCTCTCTGACCCTGATCTTTTAATTTCTTTAAAAAAAGTCACCATGAAATGCAGTCTTCTGGACATCAAGAGACAGAGACCAATTGAAAACTGAAATTATCTCAACAATAGTCATACCAGATCATTACCAGACACGTACTACCCACTCCCGCCTGAAGGTGGGAATCTTCAACTGTCAGTATATAGTGGTCTAGGGCAGAGCTTGTGGGAGAGTGGTGACATCAGCCCTAACTTATATGAGTCTCACTGCAGTGAGACATTCATTCATTCACTCATTCATTCATTTATGTAATATTTGCTGAATCCATATCATGCTCCTGATTCTGTTCTAGGCCTGGGGAAACAGAAGTGAACAAAATATGCAAAAATCCATATCTGCAGGGAAAGACATAAAATAATTAAAATGTACAGTGTAAGAAAAAAATGCTATGGAGAAAAATCAAGGAGATGAGGTTATGTCAAGGGATGCACTATTAATTAGGGAGATGAGGAGAAGACATCACATAGATGGTTACATTTAGATAAAAGCACAAAGTAAGAAAGTCAGACATGCAGAAGCAGCATAGAACGTTTGGGTAGAGCTCAAGGACCAGAGAGGCTAGAGATTAGGAAAGGAAAATAGGAAGAGTTCTGTTGGAGTAAAAAAGGTAAGGTAGAAGATGAGGGGAGAGGGGAGAGAAGTGAAGTATACTGTTTTGAGGACTTCCCATAGATGGAAAGCTATTAAAAAGATTTGAGCAGAGAATTGCCAAGACTGGACTAACATTTAACAGAACTACTTTGGCAACTGCTTTGAGAATGGATTAGAAGGAGGCAGGCCTTTTTTATATGAGACAGGGACAGTTTTTCTTCCATTCTTTAATATGGATGTAAAAAGTCAAGCAAGTGAAATTTCTCTACAAAAAGGAACTTTTCATTGGAATTTGCAAATATAAGCTCTCACTCCTTGGTGTAGATAGATACATAGTCCATCTTTTGGGATGGGTCACTCAAATTCTTCTTGCACTTCAGGAATGACAGGTTCATGAAAAATTGCTAAACATCACTAATCATCAGGGAAATGTAAATCAAAGCCACAATGAAATACCAGCTCACACTGCTAGGATGGCTGTTATCAAAAAGGCAAAAGGTAACAAATATTGGTAAGTGTGTGGAGACAAGGGAACCCTTGTGCCCTGTTGATGGAAATGTTCATCCACTATGGAAAACAGTGTGGAGGTTCCTAATAAAATAAAAAATAGAATTATCATATGATCCAGCAGTCCCACTTATGAAGTCAATATCTCGCAGTAATGTCTGCACTCTCATGTTCACTACACTATCTACCTACCTTAAAAGGGAACTGTCTGACTGATTAGACCGGGCACAGAAAGATAATACTGCCTGATCTCATTTATATGTGGAATCTAAAAAAGTCAAACTCATAGGAATAGGGGTAGAATGGTATTTGTCAGGGGCTGAGAAGAGGGGAAAATGGGGATATGTTGATCAAAGCATAAAAAGTTCAGTTATTCAGGATGAATACATTTTGGAGATACAATGTAGAGCATGGTGACTACAGTCAATAATACTGTACCATGTTTTTGAATACGCTGAGGGAGTAGATCCTCAGTGTCCTTATCCCCCCCATACAGATGGAACCTACATGAAGTGATGGATATGTTAATCAGCTTGATTGTGGTGCTCATTCCACAATGTATACATATGTTAACACACTACATTGATTACATATGAACAATGTTTATTTGTTAATTATATATAAATAAAGTTGGAAGAAAAAAATATTAATAGATATTTATAATCCATTACTCCTCTCTGGTACATCACAGAGGAATAAAAGAAATTTCCCATAGGTCTTTCATAACACCAAGTGAACTTACATTTAGCCATTTGATTTCACCATGTTGGCTTACTAGTCTCTCTGTACACTCACTGTTTTGAAAAGTGTTTTATGTTTCTAGAACTTGGTAGTTTTTTTTTCTCTAGCAGGAAATTATTCATTTTTTTAAGATTGATTTAAAAATAAATAATGTGTTTTGGTGAGATGAACAAAAAGTATTAAAATTTAAATCACCCATAAACCATCCAGAAAAAAAGCTATAAGCATTTTTATTCCTTTCAGTCCTTTTTTAAAATTTAAATATATTTGACATATGACACTGTAAGTGTAAGATGTACAACATGTTAGGTTGATGCATTTATATATTGCAATATGATTGTCATTGTAGCAAAAATTAGCACCTCTATCCCATTACATAATTTTTTTGCTTTTTAGTAATTGTTTTTTCAGTGTTTATGTTTTCACATGGTTGAAATCATAATACCTAATACAACTTTGATTCCTCTTTTTTACTCAACGTTATAAACACTTCCCATGTTATTCACTATTCTATTACATTTTTAAGGACTGGGTACTATTTCACAATATGGGATGAACCAAGATTCACCCATTCACCCCTTGGTTGTTGTTATTTAGGTTCCAAGAACCCAGTCCCTACTCTCACTAAACCATATTTACGTAGATAATCATATGTTGTATTTTTGAGAAAAGGTATTTAGGCATAGAGGAAGGAGCACAAGAGGAGTTGATATAGTCTAGCGTCTCAGAGGAGGCTTTTCTGAGGAAGTAATATTTAAGTGACTCTGAAGACTCACAACAAGTTAATTAAAGGAGTGGGAAAGGGCATGCCCTCAAGAGCAAACCACAGGGGGTACATCAGGTGGGAAGTCACCTGGGTTGGAAGTTCAGTTCAGTCGCTCAGTCATGTCCAACTCTTTGTGACCCCATGAACCGCAGCATGCCAGGCCTCCCTGTCCAACTCCTGGAGTCCACCCAAACCCATGTCCATTGTGTCCATGATGTCATCCAAACATCTCATCCTCTGTTGTCCCCTTCTCCTCCTGCCCTCAATCCTTCCCGGCATCAGGGTCTTTTCCAATGAGTCGGCTCTCTGCATCAGGTGGCCAAAGTATTGGCGTTTCAGCTTCAACATCAGTCCTTCCAGTGAACACCCAGGACTGATTTCCTTTAGGATGGACTGGTTGGATCTCCTTGAAGTCCAAGGGACTCTCAAGAGTCTTCTCCAACACTGCAGTTCAAAAGCATCAATTCTTTGGCACTCAGCTTTCTTTATGGTCAACTCTCACGTCCATACTTGACTACTGGAAAAACCATAGCCTTGACTAGACGGACCTTTGTTGGCAAAGTAATGTCTCTGCTTTTTAATATGCTGTCTAGGTTGGTCATGACTCTCCTTCCAAGGTTCAAGCATCTTAATTTCATGGCTGCAGTCACCATCTGCAGTGATTTTGGAGCCCGGAAAAATAAAACCTGGGTTGGAAAACCTGGGTCGGAAAGGAGTGTATATTTGGAAGTTCAGGAAAGCTGAAATTCATTTTCAAGGGGAAGACTGACAGCAGGTGAAGTTTGTGGAGTAGTCAGGGGAGAAATCATAAAATAGCCTTACAGTCTTAAGTTTGAGATTTGGGTCTTTATTTAAAAAAAGAAAAAGAAAAACTTCTCAAGGGTCCTTAGGCAAGGAAGTAACACTACCAGAATGTTATTTTACAGAAGTTGCTTGAGCCACTGTCTAAAGAACAGGTGGGTGGAGAGGAAAGCACGGTTGTTGGAAAGCTTGTTGGGTGGGAAGGTAGAGTGCACTTGGGGATGCTCATGGACAGAGGGAAGGGTGGGCTGCTGGGAGAAACCCTTGGGGGAGAGGTGTCAGGGCTTGGTGCTTGCATGTAAGGTGAGGAGGGCATCAGGAATTCCTCGCAGTTTTCTGGTTGGAGCAATGGGGACGATGGGGCAATTCACTGAAAGACAATACAGGAGAAGGAGCAGTTCTGAGGGAGAGATCCGGAGTTTGGTTTTGGACATGTTGAGATGCAGGTGCCTGTGTACCATTCAAGTGCAGATGTCAAGAAAATAGCTGTAGATAGGGTCTGGAGTCTAGAAGAAATCTGTCTGCTGGAATGTAAGAGTTAGAAATATATGAATGGCATTTGAAGTCTCAGGGTGTGGTGGTCACATGAGGAAGTATGATGTGAAGACAGACGAGGACAGAGCCTGTGGTGGATGCCAGGCTCCCAGATAGATCCCCCCTTCAGGCTGGGAAGTCCGGCCTTTGTTCCTCATCTGCTAGCTAACAGCCTTAACTATTAACCCTCTCCAGAAATTTCCCTTGGCTGAAGAGTGACACCTTGCCAATGTCCTGCCCTCTTGGGGAAGGGCGCTCATCAGCATCTCAACTCAGCACAACTGCAAAGGGCTTATCCCAGCTTTATAGGTACGTGTTGATGTTGGCTGAGGGCTTCTTCTAGACTGTCTCACTGTTCAATTTCTCTCTCTAACCAGTTCTACTTTCTTCCCTTCTGTTCTTTTTCCTGAGAGCACTCCTGAGTAAAATTTCTGCATTCAAAACTGAAAATCAGCGTTTGGAGGAATCTGTCCCACAACTCTGCTTGATTGGGACTAATTTTACAACTTAGACTGGGAAGCTTTTGTTGGAAGAGATGGACAACTGGATCGATCATTTAATAGGAAAAGAGTCCCATGGAATGCCTTCTAAAGACAGATTTCCAGGCAAAATTCAAAAACTTCCTCAAAAAGCCTTTGTTCTTATCAGCTTATTTCTTTCTAGGTGGATCCCCAGACCTTAATTGGAATGGTTCTTTGTGAGCCTTCCTGCCTGAACTAAGCTGATGTCAATTTTCATCCCCAGGGCTTGCCTCCTTTAGTGTCTCCTTTGTCTATTTCTAGCCAATCAGAGGAGAAATGTGGGCTGGCCTTTCTGCCATTTGCCTTTCTGCCTCTTCATTGTCCTTTTTCCCTTTAAATCAAAAGTAGGCAATGTCCCCTTCCCTTTTTAAGAAGAAAGAGAATCTTAAGCGTTTCATAGTTTTCTGACTGCCGTTATTTGAAATTTAAATGTAGAGCACCTAGCAATAATATAGGCATAGCTCCCTTTTATACTTGCCTCTGGGAGATTCTTAGATTTCTAAAAAGCTTATGTTCCTATCATACTATTAAATTTTGAATACATTCTTAAACTGACAACACGATTTATAATGAGACATCTAAAGTGCTTTTATCATCTTTTTCATTGGAGGTGTATCTATGCGTGGAAACCAAACAAAACTCTTAAGTGCTAAGATATATTGAAAGCCAATCACAGAAGCATCACAGATCCTTTGAAACTTATGTATGTAGAATTATTATTTTCAGATAAATCATCATCGAGCCCATTGGAAAATGGCTCACGTTGTATTCAGTTTTCTTCCATTTCCAATTCTGACAAGAGTGTCACAGGAAATGGAAATAAAGCAGGAAAATATGCATTAGTGAAAATAAAAACTTGGGTTTAAGATCTGATAAATATGGGAGAACTGAGAGGCAGGAAAGGAGAAGAAATGCATGTGAGCTAATTATCTCATTTTACATGTAGTGGGTATCAAAATAATTTGTTTTATTCTGAAGACTAGGAGATGAATGTCTATTCAGATTTTTTTTGACATATTAAAAAACAACTGAAGAGATTATTTTAAAGAATTATTTGTGTCTTCCAAATCACTGGTGGAAAAAAGTTCATGTAGGGTTACTGTAGCAAAAGTGTATTGTAGGAAAACAATGAAGGAAATAAAAAGGAACTATCAAAATTATAATAAGTATAAGACAATACACATCATGGTAAGTGTTAATTATAAGGAGTTAAATTCTCATATTAAAAAAGTTACTTAAAGTGACCTCATCAAGAGTGTTCAATTATAAAATACTTGTTCAGTCGCTAAGTCAGGTCTGACTCTTGGCAACACCATGAACTGCAGCACACCGGGCTTAAGTGTCCTTCATTATTTCCCGGAGCTTGCTCAAACTCATGTCCACTGAGTCAGTGTGCCATCCAGCCATCTCATCCTCTGTCGCCCCCTTCTCCTCTTGCCCTCAATCTCTCCCAGCATCAGGGTCTTTTCCAGTGAATCAGTTCTTTGCATCAGGTGGCCAAAGTGTCGGAGCTTCAGCTTCAGCATCAGTTCTTCCAATGAGTATTCAAGGTTGATATTCTTTAGGATTGACTAGTTTGATCTCCTTGCAGTCCAAGGGACTCTCAAGAGTCTTCTCCAGGACCATAGTTCAAAAGTATCAATTCTTTGGCCCTGAGACTTCCTTATGGTCCAACTCTCACATACATAAATGACTACTGGAAAAATCATAGCTTTGATTAGACAGACCTTTGTGGGCAAGATGATGTCTCTGCTTTTTAATATGCTGTCTAGTTTCATCAAATCATCTAGTTTCATTTCTTCAAAGGGGCAAGTGTCTTTTAATATCGTGGCTGTAATCATCATTCACAGTGATTTCGGAGTCCAAGAAAATAAGATCTGTCACTGTTTCCACTTTTTCCCCTTCCATTTGCCATGAAGTGATGGATCCCGATGATGTGATCTTTGTTTTTGGAACGTTGAGTTTTAAGCCAGCTTGTTCGCTCTCCTCTTTCACCTTCATCAAGAGGCTCTTTAGTTCCTCTTTGTTTTCTGCCATTAGGGTGGTGTCATCTGCATATCTGAGGTTATTGATATTTCTCCCAGCCATCTTGATTCCAGCTTGTGCTTCATTCAGCCTGGCATTTCACATGAAGTGCTCTGCATAGAAGTTAAATAAGCAGGGTGGTAATATACAGTCTTGATGTACTCCTTTCCCAATTTTGAACCAGTCTGTTGTTTTGTGTCTGGTTCTGTTGCTTCTAGTTCTGCATACAGATTTCTCAGGAAGAAGGTAAGGTGGTCTGGTATGCCCATCTCTTTCAGAATTTTCCACAGTTTATTGTGATCCACCCAGTCAAATTCTTTAGCATAGTCAATGAAGCAGATTTTTTTTTGGAATTCCCTTGCTTTTTCTATGATCCAGCAGATGTTGATAATTTGATCTGCTGTTTCCAAATCCAGCTTGTACATCTGGAAGTTCACAGTTCATGTACTGCTGAAGCCTAGCTTGAAGGATTTTGAGCATTATCTTGCTATATGTGAAATGAGTGCAATTGTACAAAAATTTGAACATTTTTTAGCATTGTCTTTCTTTGGGATTGGAATGAAAACTGACCTTTTCTAGTCCTGTGGCCACTGCTGAGTTCTTGAAATTTGCTGGCATATTGAGTGCAGCAGTTTAACAGCATTGTTTTTTAGGATTTGAAATAGCTCAACTGGAATTCCATCACCTCCACTAGCTCTGTTTGTAGTAATACTTCTTAAGGCCCCCTTGATATTACATTCCAGGATGTCTGGCTCTAGGTGAGTGGCCACACCATCATGGTTATCTGGGTCATTAGGATCTTTTTAATATAGTTTTTCTATGTATTCCTGCCACTTCTTCTTAATCTTCTGCTTCTGTTAGGTCCATACCATTTCTGTCTTTTATTGTGCCCATCTTTGCATGAAATGTTCCTGTGGTATGTCTAATTTTCTTGAAGAGATCTCTAGTCTTTCCCATTCTATTGTTTTCCTCTGTTTGGAAGAGTAAAATACAAACTACAGAAGGAAAGGTTTGCAATTACATTTTATACAGACAAGAATTCAAATCATGAAACATTAATTATGACTAATAGGTTATTTTACATCTATAATCAAAACCCATAAGATGTGGCATCAAGGAGAAAAATCACAACAGTAATGGAAAATAACAACACCCCTCATTTCTTGATAGATAAATAAGCAAAAAAATCAATGAGAATATAGATTTAAATAACTGAAAGAAGAGACTTGACTTAATAGTTATGTATAATAATCTGTATTTATATAGAATATGACTTCTTTCCTTATGCTCAGAGGATTTTAGCTGAAATAGTTCATACATTAGGCTACAAAGAAAATTTAATACATTCCCCAAAGCAGAAAACGTACAGAAAACAGTCTTGGACTACATGCAGTGAAACCAGAAACTAGTCTCAAGAGATGTAAATTAGCAACAGTGAAAGTCAAGCATTTAAAAATTAAAATGAAACAAAACTATATTACTGAATGACTTGAGTCAAAGAAGCAAATACTCAGTTATACACTATTTGAAGGAGGATAATAAAAAGCATCTCTAATCAGAGATACATGAAAGTAATAGCATTAATTTCTTTCATTATAAAACAGAAAGCAAATCAAAATTAGATATTTATCTGTGGAAGCTCAAAACAGAAAAATGGGATAAAAATAAGGGAGTTAAGAATAAGAAAATAATTTTTAAAAATAAATTGGTAGGTTATAACACTAAAAAAAGCCCTGAAAGATAGTTATAAAACATGATTATCTAATAATTGAATAATAAGAATAAATACTTGTTTTTCACTTGTAGGTATTGTTCTATGCAGTGTGAGTGTGAGTGCGTGTGTGTGCTGCGCTTCGTCACTCAGTCATGTCTGACTCTTTGCAACCCCATGGAATGTAGCCCACCAGGCTCCTCTGTCCGTGGGGTTCTCTGGGCAAGCATGCTGAAGTGGGTTGCCATGCTCTCCTCCAGGGGATCTTCCCAACCCAGGGATCAAACCCAGGCCTCCTGCATTGCAGAAAGACTCTTTACCATCTGAGCCACCAGGGAAGCCCATATATTTAAATATATATATATATATATATATATATATATATATATATACTTATCCAATCCTTATAATGACCCTGTGAATTATTGCTAGTACTCTCAATTTACAATGAGGACCTTGAGGAGTAGAGAGTTTAGGTAACTTTTATCTAAAATCAGAAATATAGCAAGTGACAGAGCTGAGATGTAATCTCACCTGTCTCTTTTGAGTCAGGCCAGTTTCTCTGTAATCTTTCGACCCTTCAGTAAACAGTTGTCTTGGTGATGTCATCACTAACATTGTTTTAGGAGACAGACCCAGAAATCCTTCTTGGGGGTCAGGGAAGATGTGGTTCTGACTTCTTCACTGTTGAACCTAAGTTTCATGGATTTGATCTCATTGGGGTCAAACTTGGGCAGCATGACAGAGGGAGCTGGTGTCAGACAGACCCAGATGTGGGAGGAGAGAAGAGAGTTGCACTGTGACTTCCTCTGAGCTGAAAGCCAAAGCCTGACCCAGTATTCTGTGTTCCATTTCCTGCCTTCTTTGGGGCTATTTGAACTTTTTTTTTTTTGTATTCCATTTAAATTATATATCACATTTTGGGCTTTACCTTTGTATATTTTGGTTATGCTAGGGATTACAATAAGCATAATTAAATTTTTACAGTTTAATTGGAATCAATACTTTACCACTTCAAGTGGAATACAGAAATAATACCATCAGATTGGTCCCTTTACCCTTCACTTACTGACATATACTATATCTACATATACATACTTGGAGAACCTTATGACAAAATGTCATTATTTTTGTTGTCTGTTGTCAAACATCTTTTCCAGGGCTCTACAAGAGAATAATTGTCCATTATATTAAGCACCCCTCATATCATTCTCCAACAAGGGGCTTCTCTACATCACTCCAGCCCCCTATTTCTTTTTGCACCCTCTCTCCTGGCCTCAAATATCAGGAATCCTGGAGTTTACATGAGGCAGGTCCTTATCCTGGACCTTACTAAATTCTCAGGACCTGTGGCTTTCTGCTTGTGAATCTGTCACAAGCTGTGTTAAAGGGACTTCCCTTTTCCTTTGGAGGCAGCAGTAATAGGATCAAGTACACATGTTCACAGTTACTTCCATTATGTTGTCCTTAGTGCCTGCACGTGAAAATCAACCAGGGTTTTGGACAAGCAGGGAATGGAGGACTCACATTTATTGGAATACCTCCCTCTCATATGTGTGCATTCTTCTATTAATAAAAGTGTCCTACTCAGCTCTGATGTCATATAGCCTCTATTGTCTCAGAAACATCTCTTTCTCTATACACAAATACACGTGCGTGTGCACACGTGCGCACACACACACACACACACACATACATCCACTTCATTCCTAAACAGTACAGGTAATATATGTGTTTTCTCCTGGCATTTTAACTAGGAGTGTGTATGCTATGCTCCATATGTGAACACCAACCAAGGTGACCAAATAATTTATCGTGCAAGCTGGGATACTTTTGACAGTGAAAGAGGAGGCTATTACTTACACCAAGACCTTATGAAGCACATCATAAACAGCATTTCAGCTGGGAATGAATGGCCAATGGTGATGTGGATACATCTGGGAGAAACTAGTGGAAACAGTCTTGACCTCAGAGGATTGAAAGGGCATGTAAGAGCAATCTCCAGGGATGAAACAATTCAACCATTCAGAATCCTGTCCCTGAGCTGAAAGGGGTTTCCCTGAGTGCAATCTCTTCTCATGTTCACAACTGCTTGGCGAGTGAGATGTTATTATACCCACATCAGAGATAAAGAGGGCTTGGAGAGTGAATTCAAAATGTCCCCACAGCCGGAACTTCGTAGAACTGACTCTAGCACTTTGCCCTCCCTGATTCCAGACACCAGCCTGGAAGCTCTGTAATGTGGACTGCATACAGACTTTGACAGCGGTGGATCAGGGCTCAGATCCCTGGTGCTCTGCTAGCTCTGTGACCTGAGCTGACCTGCATGATCACAGCATTGTGAGGAAAGGTGCTTATGTTTATGCACCGCTAGTCATGCACCTTGCTCTGAGCTAAATGCTTTCTGCAAGTTATCACATTCACGTTTCACTCTAACCCCATCATGTAGGCACTATTATAAATCACAATTGGCAAATGAGAGAAATAGTCTGAAATAACCTGGAAAAGGGCCCAACGCATGGGAGATATTCAATAAATATTAGTTCTCCTTCTTCCCATATACAGATCAGAGCACGGTGTTAAGCCCTAAACAAGTCTGTGTTTCATAATATTGTCCTGGAAAATCTTCGGAGTGGTCCCTTTTCCTAATGAATATGCCGCCTCCTCCAGTTTTTCTAAAGGCTCAAGGATTGCTTGTATAATACTACGGTGTTCATTAATTTTTTTTTTTTTTAATGGCCAGAATCCCTCCCACTTTCTTGAAACCATTTTGTCCCATGCTGTGGTTGTGGCCATGCATGAGAAACAGCAGGTGGTGCCAGATGACAGATGGTGTGGGAGCCCGTTTCCCGGTGGGAGGGGGCGCGAGCGAGCGAGCGAGCAAGCGGGCAGACAGCTGCCAGAAGCCCGCTCGCTGGCGCCTCGCTCTCAGAAGCTCCCTATCCAGACGCACGCAAGGCGCTGTCCTTTCAGCACCACAAGCTCCGGCTGAGGAGGCAGGACTCCTGGCCGTCCTCCTCCTCTTCATACTGGTTGAATCTGCTCTGACCCCCAAGAGTGCTGCACGGTAAGTAGGCATTCGTTTTTGCTATAGCCACTCCCCAATATCCTCCAACCCTTGCCCATCCCTTTCACCCCGACAACAACCCTATTTTGTCTAATAACGTTCTAATCAGCAGGATTGACAAGAAAAATTCAGTTGTGCTGGGCTTCTGGGGGTGGGGTGAGAACCCCGTTTGACTTCCAAGGGAGCTGTAAAGAAATAAATGTGATTTGTTTATTTAGTTGGCAATCTTGGAATACGGGGGTTGCTAACTTTCCATGGAACAAAAAAAAAAAAAAAAAAAAAAAAATATGGCCCTTTGCTATTGAGGAAATGGAGGCATTCCATGGCTGAATAACAGGATCAGGTTCCAGCCAGTCCTTTTTTGTTTTAAGAAATTGTATCTCCTGTACAACCTACATATTGTGTAAAAGGGTATACTACACAAGAGGCATTGAATGTATTTATTGTATTTTCAGGAGATTAATGGGGAAAAAACCCAAAATATAATAAAATAGCAATCAAGATGGTAAGGTGAAATTTATCATACTGCAGGATGACCCAGAATAATAGGATTTTTTTTTTTTCGCTAAGAATTAGCTTTCCACTGAGATTATGTGATTATGTTAGCTGTGGTGTCTTGGCTATATTTTTTAAGGTTGTATATTTTGTGTGTAAGACTGGAATTCTCCTTGAGTTTCTCAAATTTGAAAGCTGGTAAGTGCCATTGGCAGGTGGCATTTCTTGATGATTAAAGAAGTTTTCCTGGATAATAGGGATCATGTCAGGAAATCTAGTGGAAGATCCATGCCTGATGTCTATGCTGAAGCCGCCAGAGTGGAGCTGTTGAGGGCAGCGCTGTCTTCTCTGTCGTCAGCCCTCTTTCCTGCCTCACTCCCCACTGTAACTAGAATTCTCCTGCTTGTCTTAGGTCTGGTCTGGGAAGAAAGGCGTCAGAATGGTGAAGCTGAACAGTAACCCCAGTGAGAAGGGAGCCAAACCACCTTCGGTTGAGGATGGCTTCCAGACCGTCCCTCTCATCACTCCCCTGGAGGTTAATCACTTACAGCTGCCTGCTCCGGAAAAGGTAAAGCAGGTGCTCTGCTCCTCATCAGCAGTCCCCGTGCTCCCCTCATCTCAGGAAATAAAGCAGCAAAAAAAAAAAAAAAAAAAAGATTCCACCTCCCTCAAACCCTTTCATTCCCTTATCAGCCAGATCCGTTCCCTTTCTTGTAAAATGTAGTTATTCCTCCTAGAGACATGACACCTCTTACGATGTTTCAGATTTATGGTAAGTGCTTGTTCATGTTTTTGTTCACATACGCAGGCAAAAAAATTAATCTTTCTTTTTAAAAGTTTTATCATAGTGAATGAATACTAATACGCTTCTAAATTTGAAGAAAAAGAAAATGGTCTTGATTATTTGGGGAAGATGTTTTAAAAATTGACTGTTACAAATCTGAGGAGAGAGAATTGGATACAGTCCAACAAGCATTTAGTTTGCACCTGCTAAAGCCCTGTTTCTACCCTGGAAGTTGGTTATAAAAACACACGTTACAAAATCCCTCATCATTATAAGACTTAAATTAATATAAAGCATCATGGTAAATGCAATGCCCGAGCATTATGAAGACTGTGAGATCACTGGGGTGAAAACAACTGAATTCTGTTGTGGCAGAGAGGGAACTGGGAGGACAGGCTAGGTCACTGCAGAGGGGAACATTTGAATTTGGCTTTTAAAGGTGAGTGAAATCCTCCCAGGTAGGCCATTGGAGGGAAAGGCGTTTAAGGCAAAGGGCACAAGTGTGCAAAGCATTGAGGGCATTTGGGAAATAGCATGACTGGAACAGAGTGTGTTTTGGGGAGGCGTGGCTGGAAATGAGTGACTGGCTGATGGCACATCTCCTGACATGGGAGTAGTCTATGAAGAATGGAGGTGAGCATTTATACAAAAGTGGGGGAGTTATTCTATGAGCACAGGTGGGAGAAGCGATATTAAGATCCTTCTGAGAGAACTTGGGGTTTTATAATGTGAGCTTTTGCATGCCATAAGAGATAGATTAGGAGGCAAATGATGAAGTTCCCTAGCTGAAGAGTGAACAATGGATCATTCCATTTGTTTGATTTTCTCATTGGCATCTCCAGGAGGGCATTGTGTGTCTTAACCAATTGGCTCTATCCAATGAACAGAAGAGAAGCCAAAGCTAGATAAAGGGCCTGGCTGATTGGCTGAGGGCTGAGTCATCTGTTTTGAAAGTGCAGAGGTTGTCAATATGAAAATATGCATAGGGGTTCCAGAAATAAAGAGTCACTGAGCCATCCTGAGAAACTGATAAGGCCTTTTGAAAATAAAATTTGTTAACAGGCAGTTAGTGCTAAAGAAATGTGAAGGAGTAAGATTAATTGGGTATTAGTTACCTGTATAGCAGAGGTTCTCAGTTTGTGACTGTATATTAGAGTTAACTGGGGAAACTTTGAAAATCTTGATACCTAGGCCACACCCCAGAACAATTATATCAGAATCTCTGGGGGGTGAGACCCAAGCATCACTATGAATCAAACCTTCCCAGGTGGACTCCTGTGTGCCGCCAAAGTTGAGAACCACTGTGCTAGATGCACATTACCCAGGGATTATACATCCATCCACGTTCCCAGGCAAAAGGTGGAGGAGGATCAGAGAAATTTGGTGATTTATTCAAACCCACAGAGGAGTAAGTGGCATTGCTGGAATTTAATTGCAGATGTAGTGAAAATTGAGGAGAAACAGAGGGGATATTCACTCAAGGTTTTGCGAAGTTTTAGGAAGAATCTTTCCCCTTTAGTCTCAAGGATCTTTACGTCCCTGAGAAGCATGCAGGGAAAAGGGACTGTGGTGAGGTTACCTCTGCCCTTAACTCTACCCACACCTGCGGGTCATCCAGAGATATCATGGTCTCTGTCACCCCTTACTCCTCACCCCATGTCCCACCTCCAAGGACTTCTTTCTCTCCTTGAGACAAGAAATGTGCCTGATAACCACTAAGCCAGTCCAGATGTGCTAGAAAACTGCCCCAAAGCCTGAAGAAGATAAAGTACATTATGGATTTGCATGCATGGGAAGGGAAACCAGTGCATCCTGACGGGTGAGAATCCGTGAATGGACACATCCCCCGGGGCACCTCTCAGACTTTGGCAGGTGTTCTTGACAGAGTCTTCATGCCAAGTGGACCTCAGTGTCCTCTGTGAAGTGAGGAGGACCACACCTACTTCATGCTAGTCGGGGCAGTGTTAGATCTGGCCTTATATAGACAGTGCCTGGCACAAAGCTAACCGTAAGAGAATAATAACTATCATTTTCATGTGCTGCTTATGCTAGATTCTAAGTCAGAGGTACACACATACACACACACACGGAATTTTCTTTCAACCTTTCAGTAGTTAATAGGATCTAATAAGGGAATTGCTCCTTTAATCCAGTTTTTAAAGATGATGAAACTCAGGCATGGTGATAAAGTCACTTCCCAAATCCCAGAGTTGGTAAGCCTTCTGGAGAACCCAGATCCCAGGCAGTCCTGTTCTAGAAACTTCCACCTCAGCAGGAATAGGGGGCCAGCTGGCTCAGCCTCAGCCTCCTCATGGGTAGAGGGGGCACTCAACCTTACAGGGCTTTCGAGCAGGCGAGGAGAGTTCTGGCACATTTGTCAGCTCTCTCATTAGGTCCAGCCAGATGGTGAGGGTTTAAAACTAAAAGGTTATTGGAAAGACGTATATTAGACCCCAATATAATGAATTTTCTTCCTGAAAACGTAGAATACAGAGTGTGCTTTGGCGTGTAATACTGCCAATTATTTTTAGATTTGTCCACTGAATACTCTTTGTATGGAATGTGAGCTTCTGGGGGAAAGGTTTTGGAGGCTAAGTGGAGAGGATGAGTATGTCTGAAGCTCTGGGCTAGAAATGGGCCATGCAGGGCATTCACAGCTATGGTTTCAGTTAATCTTCCCAGCAACCCTATGAGGTGGGTGTTAGTGCACCCATTTCACTGGTGGGGAAACTGAGGCTCAGATCAATAGACTTGCCCAAGCTTCACAGAGAGAGTGGAAGAGCTGAGTTTGGAAGTCCAGGGCCCCTGACACCTCGGTTTCCCCTTCTGCACCTTGCTGCCTTCAATAACGAGAAGCTTCCCACCCCAGGCAGTGCTTCCTCAGGCTCTACATCCCTTCATCCCTGGCCGAGGCTCCCTGTTGTGCTCCCTTGGACCTGCAGGTGAGGCCTGGGGCCATCCTGGAAAGAGGACATCATGGACTCCAGTGCTCCCCCCCGCCAATGCTGGAGAGCTGTGCCTGCCTTGGGAGAGGAGGCCCCTCCTAAGGTGGCTGTTCCCCCACCTCTTCCATCACTCTGAGCAGTCCTCCACACCACACCTGTGGTAGTGCCCCCAGAGTTGTGATCAGTCCTTCTCCCTTGGAAAGCCTTTGCAGTGCTCCCCACAGGGTAGAGTCCTCCAGTCCTGACCTTGACACTCCAGGTCCTCCACCACCTGCTGCACCGGCTTCCATCCCTACCACTTCTCACTTGGTACCTTGAGCACCAGCGTGGCAGAGCTACCTCGAGCCTTTGTTCTCAGCCAGGGGGTGAGTCCCCTCCCCGCTAGAGGGACGTTTGGCTGTGTCTGCAGACACTTTTTGGTTGTGACAATGAGGGGGTGCTCTGGGCCAGAAATGCTGGTAAATACCCTACAATGCACAAAATCCCCCCCCCCCCCCTGAAGAATTGTCCTGCCCAAAATGTCTACAGTGCTGAAGTTGAAAAACCAGCCCTGGAATTTTCCATACTCTCCAGGGTGTTTCTTGCTCCCTCCTCCTTGCCCAGGCCATTCCTTCTGCCCAGAAGGCCCTGCTTGTCCCTTTTCCTGTCTGATAAGCCAGTGCTCGTGGCAGCTCTCCTGGACACCCTCCCTGGCCACTCATAATCATAGCAAAGGTTATACTCACTATGCTGGAAGGAACTCACTCATCCAGCATTTCCATGGGGCACCTTCTACGTGCTGGGCACTATGTTAGGCTATACATACACAGCCAGGAAAAGTCAGGCATGATCATTGCTTTCATGGAGCTTCTAGTCCCAGTGGGAAAGAGGGTCTTCAAACAGGCCAGCACACAAATACAAGTTCAGAGATGCAACTTGTAAGATGGGCTTCTAAGAAAAGAGTAAGGTGCTAGATTGTAAAGGCTAAGACTTAAGAGGGCTTAATTATGGTGGAACAGTGGTCAGGGAAGTCTTCTGAAGAAGGATCCCTGGCTGAGAGCTGGAGAGTGGGTAGGTGAGGGGGGTAAGGCAGAGGGGTCAGCATGCGGACAGACCCCGAGGGTGGTCAGGAGGTAAACTTGCCTGGGTGCGCTGAGTGAGGGGGGAGGGATGTGGTGCATGAGGTGCAGTGGACAGCGGTTCACGTGGTACATTTTTGGAAGGGGTTTAAGGAAGTCGAGTAACAGAATCAGATTTCTATTTTAGGGAGATCCCTCAGGCTGCTGTGGGCTACCCTACAGCCTGGTCTCTTCTTCCTCCTTTCTTCCAATCCATCTTCCAAATGAGATAATACATAAATACAATATAATGCATACATATGCATGTAAAAATGTCTGAAAAAGTGTGACCAGAATTGTCACCTATGGTTGTCTCTGTTGGAATGGGAAAAGAGAAGTTTCCCCCAAAGAGAGGCTACTGGGTTTCTAGCTGTACCCTCCCCTCCATGAGTCAGGGAAGAAAAGAGTGGAGGGCAGGAGATCAACTGGAAAGTCTCTGCTGTGTTTGTGATTGGCGATAGAAATGGGGAGATGGACAGATTGATTATGACAGTGCTGGGTCAGCCCTGTGGAGTTTTTCCCGCTAGGCCTGAAGGTCCTGGCTCTGTCTCATCTTTGTAGCCTTGGTTCTGGCATATGGTGGGAAACTGGAAATGATGGCTGAATGAGACCCCCGGCCCCTTGCCTAGTGTAAAAGTAGGCTTAGTTAATCCATTTAAATCTAAGCAGTTTGGTAGCTCTTTCCAGGCCATGGGAGCAAACTCTTGAGAAGCTGGAACATCAATCTGTAGAAACCAAATTCCAGGATGGGCCTTTGGTTTATTTACGTGACCACGATAACCCAGATAACTGCACAACTCCTCTATGAGGTCATGACCAGTATGTCCATATGAAAACAGGCTCAGAGAAGTAAAATACTATCCTAGGACACACCAAAAGAAAACAGTGCAGCCAAGATCTGTACCCAGGAGTCTGGGAAATGCCAGCTAAAGGATGGTTAGTCCCATGAAAGCAAGCCAGATAGGCACAACCCTCCTTGGCAAAGGCTCAGATGAATCATGTATTCAGCAAAGCCAGCTGTGAGGCTCTAGGCAGTTTGTTCCTTTCCTTTCTACTCATTACTAAATCTTTACACGTCCCACAGGAGGTTGGCTCACCTGCTTGTGGGAGGAAAGGAATGCAGACATTAAAAGATCAATTATTAATGTTTGGCACACTTCACATTTTGTGTGGTAGACCACATGTGCTTTGTTGTCCTAGAGACTTGTATTCAAATCTCAGCTACAGTATTCATGTACTGTGTGGCTTTAGGCAAGTTGCTTGGTATCTCTGGGCCTTTTTTTTCTTTCTGTGAAATGAGCATAATAGCTACCTAACAGGGTTACTGAGAGAAAACAAGTGAAAATTATCTAATGATACAAACATGGGGCTCAGTGATAGTTTCCTTTCTCTCCTTGGATATTCAGACTGTGTCTCCCTAAAGTGACATTTTTGGAGGATGACTATAAAAGTAAAACTTGCTGAGAAGGATGGGATAATGGTGGGGGTTCAGGGGTTCGATGGGGCAGATCTGGAAAGAAAGGAGCAAAGGAGATACTGCTCCTGTCACTGAGTCCTGCATGCCTTCTTGGACTTTGTCCTGGCTTTACCAGAGGGTTTATTTTTCTCCCTGATACACAGGATCAGAGAACCATCAGCTTTTCCCTGGGAAGCAGAAAATGCTCATCCCTGCAGATTCCAGGGTGATAGAGCCCCCTTGTTCTGCTCTTCAGGGGCTCACAAGAGACAGATTGTGCCCCCAAATTGGGGCAAAGGCTCTGACTAGGTGATTCTAACAAATAGACAGAAAGTGACCAATAAGCAGATTAAAAATTGTTTGTAATTTAAAACATAATAATTTTAAATGGAACATAACATTTTACATATCTGATTGGCAATAAATAAATAAAGTGATAATGCCTGGTGTTGCTAATGCTAGGGGAAAGCAGATCTTCTTGCACTCTGGTTGGTTATATAACTTGATGCAGTGGTTTTTAGTATTTGGACATTGCTTATAAATTAAAACTGCATATCCCATTTGATGGGTATGTTGCTACTGGTGGCAGAAATTTATCCTATGGATATATTTTTTGAATCTGCAAAGCCATATATGTATGTGGATATTGGAGTGGTTAAACAAATGTTCCATGAGAATGAAGTGGTTAAATAAACTATAGTGCATGGATGTGGAAAAGTAAGCAATTGTTATAAGGATGAGACAGATTTGCTTGTGTTTGTGCTAATGTGGAAAAAGCAACAGACACATTGCTCCTTTAAAACAACTTGGAAGAATGTAGCATGGAGCCCCATTTGTGGAAATAGGGGTGTATGTTTCATTCTTATAACTCATAAAACAGTCTTGAAAAGACACCCAAAAAACCATCGAATGGTTAGGGACTACAGATGGGGTGGTTGGGGCCTATTTGAAGACTATATGTATGTATATATATAATTCTACAAGTTTCATACTTATTTTTTTTTACCACGAAAATATATCAAATTATATATATATATATATATATTTTTAAAAATCACCTCCATTTCACAGATGGTGAAGCGATTTCGGGGAGCTGAAGTGCCTTACTTGCTTAGGTTCACGCACAGAGAGACAGCGAGCCAGTGTCCCTGAAAATAAAGGGTGGCCTATATAGAGGCACATGCATTGTAACAATGCAGTTGGAATTCGAATCCTAATTCTACCGCCTACTTGCTGTGTGACCCTGAGCAAGTTTACTAACCGCTCTGTCCCTCTGTTTTCTTGTTAAAATGAGGACAGTAGTATCTTCCTTTAAGAAGTGTTTACAGGGTAAAATGAGAAAATGCATGTCGAGTGTTTATCACAGTACCTGGCACAGAGTAAGTGCTTAATGCAAGGTTGTTGTCATGATTGTTGTTACCATCATCATCATCAGTTCAGTCCCATAGGCAGGGTCATTTTTCTTGGAGTGCACAGGGGTGCAAGAAGGGTTGAACAGTGAGGTGGGCTGGGCTTCTGCCCTGGAGAGAATGGGTCTGGATGGCAGAGCTATGGCCCTTGCTGTAGGGACTCCAGCCCAGGCAACTAGCCTCTGCTCAGCGCAGGAGCTGGCAGTCCCTGTGGGACCCAATGAAGAGTCCCTCATCTTCCCCAGCTATATGCCTTGTCATAGAGTTGAAGAGTCAGAGACTCTCTGGGCTAGTCCATCCATATGTGGCCTTCCTGGCCAATATTCCATTCTGCCCTGAGAAATCAAAGGCCCAGCAAGGAAAAGAGATTTGAGCCCACAGAAAGCGCCCTGGACTGGGAGTCAGCAAGTCCATACTGGAGCCCTTGCTGAGTGACCGGCAGCAAATCCCTCCCCTCTCTGGGCTGCCATGTTCCCGTCTGTGGATTGGTGGGATGGGACAGTACTACCACTAATGTTCTTTGAACACCGACATCTTACTTGTGTTCTGGGCCTAGTACCAAACTTCAAGGGCCCAGGGAGAGACTCAAACCCAGAGATGGAGTATGAGTTGAGGAGCGAGGTGGTAAATGGGAGAAGGTTCCCAGCTATGTACCCAGGCCCCACTGGGGTAGCTTTACCTTGTCTCTTTAGGTGCAGGATTCACTCATTAAGGCATTCATTCAGTAGCATTGATAGAGCATCAGGTGCCACAGGATCAGAGTTTGAGTGCTATGATTTTTGAATGATGACCTTACTGGTGGCAATTGATCTGAGCCAGAAGCCCAGGCTCAAGCCTTGAGTCAGCCCATTAGTGGTTATGTGAGGTTGTGCAGTCATTTCTGCTCCCTGAGACTCTGGCTCTTGTTAAATGGGGATACTCTCTCCTTCCTCAGAGTGATTGAAAGGATTGGCTGAGATATAGGATGTAAAGCCTTTGGTCCAGTGCCAGGCACATAACGGTACCTTAAAAATTATAGAAAAGGGCATCATGTTCTTCAGTTTGAATACCAGCTCAACCACTTACCTATCATTTGATCATAGGCAAGTGACTGAAATCTCTGAGGCTAAATTTCCTCATCTGAAAGATGGGAATAATAATGATCTTAAAGGAGAGATGTGAGGGTCAGAGAGAATGCTACAAGCAGGGGGATGGGTATGAGACTTTATGAGTACACATGAGTAGCACTGTGTCTGGCATAGTGGCTAGCCCTTCATTGTCCTGCTCCTAACTTCTTTCTTTGCTGAAAGAATGAGCTGAAAGGTACAGCTTAGATCTATTTCTGGCCTGTGCCAGTCTAGCTCATAAAAATACAATTATGCTCCTTGTCAGCACTTCTGCACTTTTATTTATTGTTCCTGCCAATCCTAGAGCCTCTTTGTGTGGGAACCTCTTCATTATTGATAATCCTGGGAAGTAGTATTTTAAATTTTTATGATCTATACTTTGCGCCATCTGAACCACCATGTATTATCTGGCCTTGCCAGAGAAGGGGGAATATATCCAGACAAGGGGTCCTTTTGGGATGAATAATTTATCCCATTTTCACAATGCCAATTATGTTAAATTATGTTCTTCATATGAACTGCTAACAGAACAATAGGGGCTGATGTATTGATATGAAAAGAAAACAAATTTATTCCTTTGCCTAAATTCAAAACCATATTTGAAAACCAGGAGTTTCATTCTTCCAAGTATCTATAAAATCCTACTTTTAATAAAAACAAGTAGAAAGAATTTTTCCTCCCCTCTCCCCACTTTTTCATTACATTTCATTTATTAATCAAGTTAGCTCAGAGCTCCATTTTGCTCCATTTTTTTTCAACTGCAGAAAATAGAACCTTTTACCAAATTTGTTTTCTCTTTTCTCTCTTTTTTGCATAAGCAAGCTGATTCCTCCAAGGTACAATTAATAATGATTGGCTAACATTTCTTATGCTTTCTCCTTCATAGTACTAAAAAAAGTCACTGTTACTATGTCTCCTTTTATAGAAAGGATCTGTTTCTGGCGCCAGTCCACGGGAACAGCACACCACGCTTCATGACATGCCCAATAGCTGGTTGATTCCAGTAACTGTAGGGCTGTTTTTTCTTGCTTTCTGCATCTCTCCAGTCTATCTCCATTGTGCCAGAGGCTTCTCCTCTGCTTGTAATGCCTGCCTGGAAAGCCACTCTCCGGTTTACAAACCTTCCTTAGCTCCTCACTTATCACAAGTCCACCTTTAATGCGTGAGGCAAGGCATGCAGAGCCCTGGCTTGCCCCTCACTTCACCTGCTTCTCCCGGTCCACTCTAAACTGCATCTTTGTGGTCCTCCCAGGTCCAGCCTCCTGGGTGTCTTCTGAATGTTTGCTGGCTGATGCTCTCATCGTCTAGAAAGCTCTTTTTGTTTGGATTTTGGGAGGCAAGGATGGAAGCATGGAAGATGGTCAGAGCAAACGCTCATGGAGAGAGGATGATGCTCTGGACTAGGGCAGTATAACTGGACAAATGGGTTTATTTGAGAGAGTTTTGAAGAAGCGGAGACTAGTGGTGGGTTGGGTTTGGAGACTGAAGGGAAGGGAGGGATCATGGGAGACTCCTGTATATGACTTGACATAAACATGGCTTATCATGCTGCTGTTTTCTTAGCTAGGGATTACACAAGGAAGATAATGTCAAGGGCAAGATGGTTGGGGAAGGTGAGTCAGGGAACCCAAGAGCTTTGCTGTGGACGTGATAAATTCAGGTGTGTCTGTCCAAGGGCAAACAGCCAGTAGGGTAATCTGAATGCTGAATAGGGTCGGAATTGGAGATGTAAATTTGAGACTTACGAGAATAAAGATGGAGCTTGAAGTGATAGGAGTAAGAAGCTTCAGAAGGAATTTGAAGGAAAGAAGTATCCCGCGACCTAACCCTGAGAGGTTCTAGCGCTGAGGGGTTAAGCAGAGTGGGCGGGACTTGAGGAGGAAGCCGAGGAGGGATGGTCAGTGAGCAGGAAGAGGACCAGGGGCCTGGGAGGAGGACCTGTGTGGGGGAGTGAGTGAGCACGCCTGCCAAACCTAGCCAGGAGCTCAAAGAAGACCAGTGCAGAGGACTGCCGGTTTGTTCCAGGCAAACAGGCACCGACCTGCTTTTGATGTGGAGAAGGGGTTCTGATAAGCTAATATTTCCTTGGGGCAAAGGTAAAATATCACCTGGATTGCTTTTGGACAAAGAATGACTTAGCTAAAGGGAGGAGCAGATAACTGAGGATGGACATGGGGTCAGGGGCCCCCTTGTCTGTCCATCTAGTTTGAACCTGGTGGTTTGGGAAGTGTTCTGAAGCCAAAAGAAGTGTTTTCATTAGAGACTCATTCAGAGCATAAGCAACATCACTTAGGTGTTCAGGGCAAAGCGGGATGTGGAGGGCTATGACCCCAATTCTACTAAACTCAGCATCTCTCCTATTACTGTAAAAGGTAATTGGGATACTATGTGTGTGTGTGTGTGTGTGTGTGTGTGTTATATGTATGTACTATATATAGTATATATATTTGTTTAGATAATATAAAATTATTTTATTTATATTGAACTTGATATAAATGAAATCACACAGGATATAAAAAATGTTTTGCATCAGATTTCTTCAGTTCAATGTAATGCCTGTGAGATTCACCCATGTGTGTAGCATTGCTGTGTAACATTCCATCTTATGAATAAACCACAATTTATCCATTCTCCTGTTAATAGACATTTGAGTTGTTCTCAGTTTGGGCTATCATGAAAAAAAGTGGTTGTGAACATTTTTGTATGTATCTTTGGGTGGATCCATCATTTTCTGAGGTGATTTTTTTTTTTTTTTTGCTGATGCCAAGAAAATCTATTGCTTTTGTTATGATTTTAGTGTTTGGCCATCTTACTAAATTCTAATAGTTTTTCAGTTCATTTTTCTTGGAACACACTTGTATCAGACAGAAAGCTTTTCACACCAAGTATCAGAAAACCCAGCATAAATTGGATTAAGGCCCAAAGAGTAAGATTTGACTCCCCCACCCCTGCCCCATGCCTGCAGGGTTCACTGTGGGTCTGGTTTCAGGCATGGCATGATCCAGAGGGCAGATGTCATCAGGGCTCACATCCATTTCTCCAGGTTCCTCTTGACTCTGTCCTCTTTTATATTCTGCCTTTGACCTCATCCTGGCTCTTCCTCATAGTAGCAACAAGTGTATCAACTATTTCAGAATGAGGTTCTCACTGTACAATTTGGAGGAAGACCATACTCTTTAGGGAACACTCATAAAGAGTAAGGAGGCTTCTTCCCCCAAGTTCCCAGTCAGTATTGCCTCATATACTTTGATCCAAATTGGATAACATGTGCATCTCTGAGCCAATCAAATTTTGTGATCAATAGAACAGTATGTTCTGATTGGCCCAATCTGATTAGGGACCATCCCTACCCTCAAGGAAGTCAACAATTCCACCAAACCACATGGCCATCACATAGGACAGGGCTCTTGAAAGGAGGATTGGGGGCTTTTGATTGAAGAAGGGAGTGGATACAAGAGAAGGAACCACAAAATATTTATTATGGCAATTATAGCAGAATGGTATGCCTATAATGGTTATTCATTGTCTCATTTCAGCAGTAATATTTGTTTAGCTTTGTCCCTGTCTCAACATGTTGACTGCTGCATAAGGTCTTTTAAATTTACATGGAATGATATAAATGGTCTAGAGCTCTTTGAGAAGTTTTGAGAAAGATGTCTATAAAATAGAAGGGCAGAGGGGAAGACTAAGCAGCAAATGTTTCTTCATATTTGATGTGTGATGCTCGAGATGACTCTGATGGCTAAGGATCTAGAAATGAAGAAGTCTAGTTAAGAGATGGTTGAGATGGACTTGATAATGTGGGGAGGAATTTTAGTTTTTCTGTTTTTATGTAACCAGTTACCAAAGCTTTAGTACTTCAAAATAACACAAATTTATCATGTCACAGGTCAGAAACCTCACAGGTTTTTATAGGTCAGAAGTCCAGTCACAGTTTAGGTGGATTGTCTGCTCAGGAGGGTCTCACAGTTCTGGAGTCAGTGTATTGGCCAGGCTGCATTTTACCTGATGCTTGGGGTCCTTTTCCAAGCTCATGCCAATTATTGGCAGAATTCAGTTACTTGTGGTTGTAGGACTGAAGTGCCATTTTCTTGCATGACCTTACTAATGGCCCAGGTCATTTTCAGCTCCTAGAGTCCACCCTCACGCACTGGCTGCATAGCCCTCTCCAGCGTGTTGACTTACTTCTTGAAGGCCAGAAGGAGCCTCTCTCCAGTCTGCTGTGATGGAGTTTTAGATGGCATAACATACTCCTGGGAGTGACTATGCCATCATATTCATGGGCCCTGTCCACACTCTTGAGGAAGGAGATTATATGGGGGAGGGGATAGGGTGCGAAGTTTGGGGACTACCTTCGAATGCTGTCTAGCATAAAAGGCAAAGGCTATTACTGCCCCAAGTTGTATGGGTTACATAGCACACTGACCAGGAAATTCACTAAGCTTAGAAATAGATACTGAGTTGTATTATAATACATGTATATATAAATATATACATGTATGTATACATATAACATGAAGAATTGGGAGAAGAAATTAATTTCCAGTATGTAAATATTTTTTAAAATGATCAGACATCTAAATTTTCTATACATTTCATAACCTGCCAGTTGATCTAGTACTATCCCAACAATTTTTAATCACTACAATTTGTAGAGTGTCTTTTAAGTTCACAAAACACTAATATATTTCATTTGGCCCTTCCCGGAATATTGTGCATTTCTAATAGAAACAGCTAGCCTATGGAGGCCACACAGCCATCTCTAAAGGGCTTCCCTGGTAGCTCAGCTGGTAAAGAATCCACCTGCAATGCAGGAGACCCCAGTTTGATTCCTGGATCAGGAAGATCCCCAGGAGAAGGGATGTGCTGTGCTGTGTTTAGTCACTTGAGAAGGGATAGGCTACCCATTCCAGTATTCTTGGGCTTCCCTGGTGCTCAGACAGTAAAGAATCTGCCTGCAGTGTGGGAGACCTAGGTTCAGTCCCTGGGCTGGGAAGATCCTCTGGAGGAGGGCATGGTGATGCACTCCAGTATTCTTGCCTGGAGAATCCCCATGGACAGAGGAGCCTAGTGGGGTTGCAGTCCATGGGGTTGCAAAGAGTTGGACATGACTGAGTGACTAAGTACACAGCACAGGCTATGGGCTGTGCTTTTGCATTTGCTCTTGTAGTTATATTAGCTCTCAGTTCTTACTTACACATCGAAGTTCATGTGACACCAAAGCATCCAAACATGTAGACTACATGCTGTTTCACACTTTTGTTTCTTAAACCATGTGGTTCACTTTGCATAAAATGTCTTGGCTTGTTCACTCAGGAAAACTATATTCATCCTTGAAAGCCCCCTTTTTTAGACCATGCTTGAAGAGCATCACTCTTGAGAAATCCTTGTGTTGTTGTGTAAGGACTGGATAGGGAGGGCCTACAGGTTGACATGTGCAAGTCAGGCCCAAACTGCATCTGCTTCAGACATCTATTGGAAAAACATTTGGCAGCACTCAGAGGCAGTGTTCAAAAAAGCATTTATTATTGAATAAACGATGTGAGTGCTTGACTTATAGTGACTCATTTAAGCCTCCTAAAAACCCAACCAGGTAGTTATGGTTATTTTCCCATTTAGTGGATGAGAAAACCAAGACACAGCAGGCTCAGTGCTGGAGTTGGGGTTCAAACACATTGTGTGGTCTTTCACCTCCCTACAGTAGTGACAGTGTCAGTGTCTGCCCCACAACACAGAATTAAGTGAGATGGTACCTGTCAAGTGCCCAGTGCCTGCCGTATAGTACATTTGCAAAGCGTGAGGGATATTTTTTTACTTGTGGCAAGGAGGCTTCTGTTTTCTTCTTCTTTTGAGCAGGAGATAGAAAAAAATCAAACATTCTCTGACCCCATTCTCCCCACAAACCCCTCACCCTTGTTTGACTGTATAATTTCTTTGTTTAAGGAAGCCAGGGATCACTTTTTATTTGGAGGAGCAGAGTTGAAAGAGGGCACAGGTACAGAATTTACATCTGCAAATGAATCCCATGGGTCAGGGAGGGAGCAGTGTTTTCCAAGTGCCACACAGGAGATGTTCAATCACGGAAGTTCCTCCCCTACCCCTTCCTTTTTGAGCTGTATTTTGTCCACAGTATGCCTCAGAGACCTTAAAGAGCATTCTTCATAGAATTCTTGCAGGAGTCCATACACTTGACTTTCACTTCTAGGAAAACTCGGAGTGAAATTTTCAGTGAAAATTCCGTTAATTTAAGCTCTAATGAGAAGACTGATCACAGTTACAAGATTGCTTCCTTAGAGCTGTGTTACCTTGGATATGTGACTTGGCAGCTCTGTGCCTCAGTTTCCCTTTCAGGAGAATGGAAATAGTAGTGGTTTGTGGATAAGGTATATGGAGAGCTTGATCTAGCCCTGGCACATAATAAATTATTCCAAAAATATTGCCCATTATCATCTCATTTAACCCTCAAAACAATCTTGTTAAATAGGGGTTATGATTATGATCATTGTCTTTACTTTACAGATGAGACCCCAAGGCTCAGACAGCTCCTGTGTTCCCCATAACACTGTGGCACGCAGCAATAGTTATTGATTATCTGTGAAGTTTCTTTTTTTCTTCCACTTTGCCTACACAGTGGGATGAAGTTCCATAAATGTCTTGGCAGGTTGACAGCTTATCACAAAAAGATATTAGCCACCTCTGCAAAATATTCAGACTTAAGAAAAATAAGATGATACAATAGATTCAATAGACCTTTATATTTCATTTTGTGGAAGTCTCTAAATTAATTTGGAACTAAGTATATGTGCAAAAGTTTAGCTACAAGATGTTCATCATAACTTGCTTAGATAATCCAAATTGTGGAAACAACCTACATGTTCAGCAGTCAATACTGGTTAGAGTAATTATAGTTACACATACAATGAAATATTAAGCAACATCAAAAGGCAAACTGAAATCATGTATTTGTCAACATGGAAAAAAATGTTAGTGTAGTGTTGTGTGATAAAATGAAGTGCCAGTCCATTTCACAAAAGTATATTTGTATAAATAGCTAATACATAAATACAATATAATGCATACATATGCATGTAAAAACGTCTGAAAAAGTGTGACCAGAATTGTCACCTATGGTTGTCTCTGTTGGAATGGGAAAATATGGATAATCTGAATTTTTAATTTTCTTGTGTGTGTTTGAGGAAGTATGTGTTTTCTGATCTTTATGCAATATATAGTAAGTTCTAATTACTAAAAAAAAAGGAACAGAAAACTCTTCCAAGTATTTATGTGTGCTAACACTGGTTGATCATTTTAGGTCATTGTGAAGACAAGAACAGAATATCAGCCTGAACAGAAGAACAAAGGGAAGTTCCGGGTGCCGAAAATTGCTGAATTTACGGTCAGTGTCTTGATGGTGTAACAGAATGACTGCATGTCAGTCACTGAGTCTAGTCAAATAACAAATCTCTGCCTCTTGAGGATGAATGAATTAGCCTCTCTCTTGCCCAGAAATGTTCAGACAAGCTGATAATTGTTAAATGTGTCTCATTTCTTCTTTTACTTCTGGTTCCTGTCTCTGCCTTTCTGTCACAGCCTCCAGGAAATGTGATGGAAATGTGTAAAGAAATGCAAATTGTAGACAGTGGGTGATTGCAACAAATACAAAAAAGACAAAGGGAGAGAAAAGTTGACTTAGTGGTAAAAACTGGATGGTTGAATTTCTGTTTCTTGGTGGAGGGGTTACTAGGAGAACTGAGGAGTATATATCACTGTGATGAATTGCATGAAGGAGCCATGAAACCTGCTCTGCAAGGATGTATGGAGGAACTTCAGGAGAGTACCGTGGGGAAGTCACGTAGGGCTTAGGTGGCTGAGGAGAGCACAGCTTGTGCAAAGGCCCTGAGGCTGGAGGGGAGTTGGACCCAACACTGAATAGGCATAAGGGTGGTGAATCAGGGCTCTGGGAGAGGCGTGGGGAGCAGGCAGAGAGGAGGCAGGAGGAATGGGCAGAGGGCAGACAATCCTAGGCCTCGTATGCTGTATGGAGGAATTTGGGTTTTTTTGAAGAAATCTTAGAAGGACTTCAGGTAACAGAAGGACATTATTACAGTTGGTTTTTAGAAAACACAGATTGGCTTTTACATGATTGACAGAATGTAGTGGGCAAGAGGGAGCATGAGGAGACTGTTGGGCTACTGCATTTGTCCAAGTTCAAACACCAGCAGTGGCTTAGAGAAGGATGGTGAGTGGATTAGAGACCTAAAAGATATTTTGGAGGCAAAATCTGCCATGGAAGCAGTAGAATAAGTGGTTCTGTAGATGGATGCTGGAGCAGTCTGGCTGGGTTTGAGCTCTTATTTCTGCCTCATACCAGCCATGTGGCCACAAGCAAGTCAGTTGTTGCTGTTGTTTGGTTGCCAAGTCATGTCCGACTCTTTCCAGCCCCATAGTCTGTAGTCCACCAGGTTCCTCTGTCCATGGAATTTCCCAGGCAAGAACCTGGAGTGGGTAGCCGTTTCCTTCTCCAGGAGATCTTCCTGACCCAGGGATCAAATGCACGTCTCCTGCATCTCCTGCACTGGCAGGTGAATTCTTTACCACTGATCTACTTGGGAAGTCCAAGCAAGTCAGTAAACCTCACTTATCGAAGGGAGATACCAGAAGGTTACTGTGAGGATGATGTACAGGATACATGCAAAGCAGGTGAAATACATGACTAATCACAGCTATTTTGTGTCAACTGTGGCTCCGGGGCTTTGGACGTGAAAACCATCCTTGGTTGCTTGTCTGGGGATTGGAGTATGTATGCGGGTACATATACTGGTCTGCTTCTGGTCCCTGTCTTTCTCCCTGCTAAATCTATATTAGAGCAGCTGGGAGTGTGAGCCTGGGAAAGAGTACGGCGCCTCTGTGTACATCCCCCAGCATGTGGGGCTTCCCTGGGTGTTGACCCCCTCTTATAGGGCAAGGATTGCTTTTATTTCGGACTGCGGCTTTAGTGTCTGGCACACAGCATGGGCCCAGTGAACTTGGACCTGGCCTGAACTGCGTGCAGGTACCTACCTGCAAGGGCCAGCAGGTAGCCATGTGGGGAGGGTGGGAGTATCTTGGTACACAATATATGAACACAAATGTTTACTGCAGTGTTCTTCATAAACTCAAAGCATTGAAACAATGCTAGGTTTTCAGCAACTTTCTCATGATTCCATATGTAAGACCATATGCATAGGATGGACTAGTTCAGCAATTTTTTAAGAACCACTTTTGCAGGGTGAGTAGTTTACTCTGAATTATGGGCTTATGAGATATTTTCTTCTTTCTTTTACTTTCCCAATTCCACAAGAGCATGACTTGTTACAATAATCAGAAAAGAATTAGAAGCATCTAAAAATTTTGCTCGTTTTACCAAATAGAGTGTTACAGTTTTTGATGGAATTAATCCTTACTTAGCAATCATTTAAAATGATGGTTATGAAGACATGTGATAATTTGGGCAGATACTTATTGTAGAGGAGGTTGAGTGAAAAAAGCAGAGAGTAAAACTGTATGTTTTCTATGATTGGAATTATGAAAAAACCACAAGTATATAGAGGAAAGAAATGAATATCATCTGTGTCTGTGTCATCAGCAGTGGTGTTGGGAACACGTTGTTTTGTTTTTGTTTCCTCTTTGTTGACAACTTCTGGTGATGTGGCTGTTTTATCATACAGTAAAACATCACATCATAGCATGCAGCCCATGGGTCCATGAGAGGCTGATATAGTCCTGTGGCCCACGGGTCCCTGAGAGGCTGATATAGTCCTGTTTTTTTTCAAGAGGAACTTTAGCTCAGAGCAGCAATGCAACCTGCTCCCCCAGGAGCAAGTGGCCGGGACTTTCTGTTCATCCATGCGGCCTGCCATAGGTAACTATGGGTTAGAGCAGAAATGAGTCAGCCAGTGAGAAAAAATGAGTAATTCATCAGGGATCAGGGCCTGTGAAGCCCGCCCCCACCCCACAACTTGACTCATTTGGTCCTGGTGGTGGGAAAAAGGGTGCTGGGATTCGGGTCAGTCCTTTGTCAGCACTGGTGTGGGTGGAGGGCCCCACCACTCAGAACAAAGTGGGGGGATGGAGCAAATTTGTTTGCTTTTGTAAACCTGCGAGCATCCATTTGCCCAGCTTTTCACTTCCTTAGTGAGAGCTCCCCCTGGGCCGCATGGAGGATGTTTCTACTGGGGTGATGGTTGATGCCACAGTCTAAGGAGGCTTGTGGTGCCTGAGAGGAGTCTGAGGGTCTGAGCGTCAGCTGCAGGGGGACTCGGGCATCCAGGTGGGCTATTATGGAGGTGAACTTGCAGGACTTGTTCCTGGTTGGAGAATCAGGGGCTCCATCAGGAGCTCCTGGGTGCTTGGCTTGGCTGACTGGATAGGAGATGGGGGACTGGACAGTGGGGAGCACATTGAGTGGAGGGTATGCAGGTACCATGGGAGAGGTGGGTGGGGGAGGCAGCCTGGCCACCCTTGGATGTAACTGGTCTGGGGCTCAGGATGGAAATTGAGGCTAGGGAACTGGAGCTTAAAGTCAGAGAATTCCCAATTCATTTTAGAGATCATAAGGCTGATAAACAATGGCCAGGCGCCCCCTCCAGGATATCACCCACGGCAGAAGTAACCATGGGGATGACACATGCATCCGACCCTCATTCCAGTACCTTTGAGGAGGTGGAACAGCTTGTGACTTCACAGCTCAAACCTGACCCGGGGAGATCAGCTCATAGCAATTGTACAGTGAGAGAGAATGAGAGGAGAGAGCAGGGAGGGAGGGATGAATGGAGAAAGATTGAAAGAATTGCCTGGATTTTTTTTTTTTTAACCTGAAGGCTCTTGCAGTCATTGCCAAGGGTCACAGACTTGCGAGAACCTTCACCAGGCTTCTTTGAGAAGATGGGAGCATGCAGAGAGAAGCCCCGCCTTCTTTCTTAGTCCTGGGAGCTGGAGTTTCTTCTGAAGCTGATTTTGCTCTGGAAGGAGCTGTTTGTCCCCAGGCTCACCTGAAAGAAGAAACTTGAGTCTTGCATTTGGAAGCTGTGCTAAGCTGAGGAGAGGTATTCTAGGGAACACCTCCACTTTGGGACTAGATTCACATGGCAGCTGAGGTCATGTCCCTGTCACCTCTTAGCTTCATGACGTTGGGAATTCTCTTCACCTCTCTGAGCTCTTGATTCCTCATCAATGAACTGAGACACAGTCTTGACATAGCCCGAAGTGTAAGTTCTTGGAGCACTCTAGTTCTCAACGAATGATCATTTTATTCTCTTCCTGTTCAGATCCCGTTCCTTCATCCTGGGTTCTTAGCTTCCTGCCTAATTAGCTGGATTTTGACAATTGGTTGAGACAGACCTGGTCCTCCCTTTCCTGACTTTTCCTCCTGGGAAAGTGGCTGGATAAACCTGGAGGAACTGTTCAAAGAGTAGCCAGTTCAATGTCAGAACCCATGGGCTGCCTTGGGCTCTCTACAGTGACCTCGGAAGCCTCCTCTTTGCCTCTTGGGGAATGCAGGCAGTATTTTTTGGTAAGTTACTTCTCAACACATCAGTTATAACATGAATAATCCTAGTACTAGTTAAAAATGCCTTTATATCCACTTTTCAGGTTGACAACAACCTTATGTACTACTACTCTTATTATTATCAGTACCACTTTTATTATTATATTATCACTACTCTTATTATTACCTCCGTTTTATGGATGAGGAGACTGATGCTCAAAGAAGTGTCTGGTAAGGCCACGCAGTGAGGACATTTAAGGACAAATAAGAACCCAGAACTATGGCTCCATAACCCATTTTCTCTGCTAAACTTCGATGACACCCTGCCCAGCTGTGGCTTGCCTGACTTCTTCCCTTTCTGCCCTTTCTCCCCTTTCTTCTTTGTCTTTATCAAATTTACTCTGGGCTGCACTGGATGTGTTGCTGGGAGACACACAGAAGTGTAAGGCAAAAGCGTTGCTCTGGAGGAGCTTGTAAACGTGTGGCTTAGATAAGAAGATGCCAGCCAACTTCTTGTCTGTGTCCTTGTAGGGTCACCTCCTCTGAGATGCCTCCCCTGATCTTCCAAGTCTGATGCCCCCTCTGAGCTCTGCAGGTCATAAGGGGGTCATGCATACTACTGTGCTGTCGCTGCTCTGGTACCTTCAGCCCCACTTCAGCCTCTGGTCCTGGAGGGTAGCGTCACAGTGGCCCACTCATGTGTTCTCAGTTCTCAGAAGGGGTAGAGTATAGAGTGAGTGTCAGGGGTGTTGCAACTTGAGCCCCACCCAGTCTTTTGGGACCGCCTCAGCAGTTTTCATTCCAATCCTTAAGAAAGGCAATCCAAAGAATGCTCAAACTACCGCACAGTTGCACTCATCTCACACACTAGTAAGGTAATGCTCAAAATTCTCCAAGCCAGGCTTCAGCAATACGTGAACCGAGAACTTCCAGATGTTCAAGCTGGTTTCAGAAAAGGCAGAGGAACCAGAGATCAAATTGCCAATATCCGCTGGATCATCAAAAAAGCAAGAGAGTTCCAGAAAAACATCTATTTCTGCATTATTGACTACGCCAAAGCCTTCAACTGTGTGGATCACAATAAACTGTGGAAAATTCTGAAGGAGATGGGAATACCAGACCACCTGATCTGCCTTTTGAGAAACCTGTATGCAGGTCAGGAAGCAACAGTTAGAACTGGACATGGACCAATAGACTGGTTCCAAATAGGAAAAGGAGTACATCAAGGCTGTATATTGTCACCTTGCTTATTTAACTTATATGCAGAGTACATCATGAGAAATGTTGGGCTGGATGAAGCACAAGCTGGAATCAAGATTGACGGAAGAAATATAAATAACCTCAGATATGCAGATGACACCACCCTTATGGCATTAAGTAAAGAGGAACTAAAAAGCCTCTTGATGAAAGTGAAAGAAGAGAGTGAAAAAGTTGGCTTAAAGCTCAACATTCAGAAAACTAAGATCATGGCATCTGGTCCCATCACCTCATGGGAAATAGATGGGGAGACAGTGGAAACAGTGTCAGACTTTATTTTTCTGGGCTCCAAAATCACTGCAGATGGTGACTGCAGCCATGAAATTAAAAGACGCTTACTCCTTGGAAGGAAAGTTATGACCAACCTAGATAGCATATCAAAAAGCAGAGACATTACTTTGCCAACAAAGGTCCATCTAGTCAAGGCTATGGTTTTTCCAGTGGTCATATATGGATGTGAGAGTTGGACTGTGAAGAAAGCTGAGCACTGAAAAATTGATGCTTTTGAACTGTGGTGTTGGAGAAGACTCCTGAGAGTCCCTTGGACTGCAAGGAGATCCAACCAGTCATCCTGAAGGAGATAAGTCCTGGGTGTTCACTGGAAGGACTGATGCTGAAGCTGAAACTCCAATACTTTGGCCCCCTCATGTGAAGAGTCGACTCATTGGAAAAGACCCTGATGCTGGGAAGGGATTGAGGGCAGGAGGAGAAGGGGATGACAGAGGATGAGATGGCTGGATGGCATCACCGACTCATTGGGCATGAGTTTGAGTAGACTCCAGGAGTTTGTGATGGACAGGGAGGCCTGGCGTGCTGCGATTCATGGGGTCGCAATGAGTCGGACATGACTGAGTGACTGAACTGAACTGAACAGCATCCATACTTGATAATGCATCCTGAGTCAGGATTCAGAAAACCTGCCCCTGGTGAGTATGTCCTGGGCAAACTCAGACTGGAGGGTGTCCAGGTACATGGGGAAAGATCCTGAGGGCTCCTGCAGACCAGACCCTGAGCACAGTCAGTGGGGAGCATGCAGAATGCAAGGGATGCATCAGTGCAAAGGGACCAGAGCTCACCATTCCTGTCAGGTGAATGGACACATTAACATGAAACTGGTGGGGGAAAGTTAGAAGTGAGAAGTTAGCAGTTTTTAAAGAGTTGGTGTCTGTGGCCCGTTACTAAAAACAAGCAGCAACAGCACACCAACAAAACAGAAAGAAACATACCCATTTGAAGGTTCAGGACTAATAGGATATTGACTTACTGTTCCATCCATTTGTCGATGCACTCAGCGTTGAGACTTGTGCTCTGCTTTCTACCTGACCCGTGGTTGGCACTATGTAAGATATCCCAGTGTATGACCCCAGCACAGCAGGCTGGTGAGATTGTCACCCTGCTTGCAGGTGAGGCGAACAGGCTCACAGAGGCCAGGCATTTCCCCGAGTTCCATGCCTAGGAGGCTGTGGAGCCAGGCTGCACGTGCAGGCCGTAAGCAGGGGCCTTGGCTGCGTGTAAGGGGCGAGGGAAGCTGCTGCCTAGGGAAGGGGAGCCCAGCTACCACAGCCAGGGGCTGCTGCTGGGCCCATTGAGCGGCCAGTCACCTCTTTCCTTCTTCTCTTCCTCTTCTGGCCAAAGGTTGGGGATGTTGGCACTCTGTCTCAGGCCACAACTCTGCTCACCTTCCCCCCAGTACTACACAGTGAAATTCCAGAACCAGTTTCCCCAGGAGGGTGGCCGCATCTGACAGTCGGCAGAGTCCAGGCCCCTCTCCCCCCTGCAAGACTCTGGGAACCATGCTTTCTGCTCTGGTCTCTGTCTCCACTCATCATCTCCTGGCCCAGCCTCCTTCCAGCTCCCTCTGCCTATTTTCTCAGCCCCCTCCTGCCCATTTTTCTCTCTCCCCAAAGGAAGATTCTTCCTAATGCGTGTATCCTGTGACGACATTGCCGTCCTTCTGACCATCTCCCGGCTTCCACAGGCACCCTCACCTGCCCAAAGTCCTGGTCCTTTCCTTGTAACATACGTCGTATGCCTCCCCATCTTTGCCCGCCTCCACCATTGGGCAAACTCCCTTCTCATCCCTCAGCACCCAGCTCAAATGGCCCTGCCTGGGAAGGCTTGCCTGCCCACCCATGCGCAGTCTGCCCTTCCCCCTCGGGGTTCCCGCGCCTGCTGTATAACCCTCCAGTGACACAGTGTTAGCATCAACTTTACCTGCTGTGTCTCCCACTGACTTAAGGGTATGTTCTTCATCTTTGCACCCCAAAAGCCTAGTGAATGCTTGGCCACCCTAGGCACCAAATGATATCTTTAATAAATGAGCAGGTAAATGAACAAACAAACAAACAAAAAATCCCCATGGTTGATGGAAGAACTCCATGCTGATAAACACCAGAGCTCTGGCTGCCTCATTCTCAATATCTTTATTTAAAATTGGGGCCATATCTTTGCTTCTAAGCTTCTTGCCGATGACACATTCTCATAGATGTCCTCTTCTTGATATCACATTCCCCGGGAGGTGAGACCTCTTTTATAGCTTTGCCATTTGCTTCTTCCAGTTTTTCATCAAAATCCCAGGGGCTGCCTTCCATTGACGGGATTCTAATATTTGCTGACAGCAGCAAATGGAGATAAGCGATTTTACTTTATTATCTGTTGTCTTGGTTTTTATTGCTCTCTTATTTTTTTAATTTTGAGAAACACTTTAGGTAAGTTATTAAAAACACTGCCTGCTGGGTTAGGAGCAGAGTCATTATCTGGCACGAAGAGAATTTGCATGTGAGTGCTTGGTGGAAAAAAAAGGCTGCAAGAGTGTTTGATGTTTATTATTGCACTTCTGGCTAGGATTTTATTGAAAATCAGAACAAAGATGCAAGCCTGTGTTTATGGCTGGGTGCTTTCTCTTGGCCTCATGAAATTGTACTATTGGAGTAACCTTGAGAAACATATATTATTGAGAATTGAAAAGCAAATGCAGCTTATTTATTTATTTTTTTACAAAACATTTCCCTGGGAGAGAAAACGTCTGTGGCGCTGTCTCAGGTGGATTGTGCTCAGGGTGTGAGGCACACGCAAGCACTGGGTGATTCAATGACAGCTCCACTCCAGAGCTTAATGGTTGGGCTGCTTTTATTGCCAGGTTCTCATTCTCGGTGATTCAAACACTGGCACGTAAATGCTGTAATAAAGCGAGTGACTCGTTAGTAAGTTTAGTATAGAAGACTCCTAGAATTTAGTGAGTATTTTTATTTCCTGTGGGACTCCTGAGGGAGTTGGCCGATTTAAAGTCTGCACACGAGTTGTTAAACTGTTGGAAGTTTGTAACCAAGCTTTGGGGGAATATTTATACCATGGAAGTGAGCAAACACTAAATCATGCATCACCCTCCTTTCCCAGCCCAGGGCAATTAACCAGCACGCTTGTGTGAAGGGCAATATGGAAAAGGGGAAATCCGTGAGTTGGAGGTTTGACACTGTGGGTTTGTACGAACTACAGCAAGTCATTTCATGTCTCTGAACCTGCATTTCCCAAGCTATAAAATGAAACAATGCTGTCTGCATTATAGGCCTGGCCTGAGGACAAAATGAGATAACATAAGCCCCACAGAAGCTTCAGAAACGTGAATTTCCTCCTGTCATCATGATAGTTTCATTTCTGGCAAGCCGGTCATGCGACTGGATGGAATGCTTCCACCGAGGGTGGGTCGCAGTGGGGAGCCACACCTGGCTCCATCTCACTAGGCCCTCTGCCTCAACACCCTGGCTCAGTTCTTTCTTCTTGCCCACCCTTTCCACCAGACCAGCTTTTGGCCTTCCAGTGTCATCCCACCTTCCCCTTTCCACCTTTGTGCAGTTAGGACGGTCACCAGATCTTGCTTGAGAGATCCTTGGTGGCACCCACTTCCTGTCGGCAGCAGCGTGAGGTTTTTAGCACAGCGCTGCAGGCTCTCCAAAGGCGGGCCTTGCTGCATCCCCCTGCGTTCTCAGCGTTCAGACCTCTCCCAGTTCTACAAAGCCCCCTCTCCTTTTACCTCTCCTGGCCTTTGCCCATGCAGTTTCCTCTGGCCTGTGACCCAAACCAGACCTCACCTCCTCTGAAACTTGCCCTTGATTCCCCACATCACTTTCTCACCCAGAGCCCTAGAGTCCCAGCCTTTCCTGCACCCATCATTCCCCGAGATGGTACATTGACTTCACCTGGAGTTCCCGTGACACCTGACTGGGTTGCTGAAAGTAGTGAAGGGCTTCATAAAGCTTTCTCACATCCCCTTCTAGGATAATAAAAGGAAGATAGATGTTCATGGAAAGTAAAACAAGATTTAAAAAATTATTATTTTTACTTGATTGATTTTATTGAGCTCTTATTATGTGCTGTGTAGTTTGCTAGTCATTTTCCATTTTATCTTTACCCTAACTCATGAAGTAGGCATTGTTTTTGATGTACAGGTAAGGAAATTGAGAATCAGAGAGGTTAGTTAAGATGCTCAATGTCACACAGCTAATAAGGTACAGAGTCAGGCTTTCTGGCTCAGAGGGGTATGTTTGTCTATGATGTGCATATATGTTTGTATGTGTGTTCTTTTGTCTGTATCAGCTTCCAAATCAGGAAACCCCGCACATATGGGGAATTGGCTAAATTAAACTAAACTGAAAAGTGGTTTACTAGAATACTAACATTTTGCTGCCTATCCCTGTTATTTGCCAAGCATTAGGCCAATTTTTCTTTGGCTCTCTTTTTTCCTTCTCTTTGAATACCCTGTTTGGCCAAGGCCTAAAAGCATTGATCCAAAGGAAAAAAGAGAAGCAAACACTTCCCAGGGGAGAATGCTGTTTTCCCCATGGCTTGCCATGAGGCTTGCCTCCTGACCCCCTGACACAGTGGGAGGCTTAATCTCCCGGCCTGCTCACTCTCTGGGCCTCTGCTGCTGTAATGCATGATTGTTTTAAATGGGACTTAAAAAAAATTATGATATTTAAGCTCCTGGAGCTGTCAGAGGAAGACAGGTCCTAACAAAGTGATTGTCTGTGCAGCTTTGTCGTGTCACCACCATGTTCTGTAATTATAGGAAAACTAGTCGTCATAGCAACTGCCACAGAGGCCTGGCTTCCTCCCGGAGATGCTGGCAAGCTCCTCAGCTCTGTGATCCGAGCGGCTGCGGGGGAGTCTGTTTCTCCGGAGGGATTCAGCTCTCTCTTGGGCAGGAATCGTGAACCCGTTCTAAGTCTCCACACCCTGAGCGCGGTCTCACTACACAGTCGGGCAGACCTGAGTCCCAACGCCGGTTTGAGAACTCCCTGGCTGTGTGAGCATGTCACCTTACTTCCCTGAGCCTCCGTTTCCTCTTTAGGCATACGAGTGAGCTTGCCACTGCCCCCTCTGAGGGTTGTTGAATAGCTGTGTTTAGGATGTGCTGGGCAGAGAGCCTGGCACACAGACACTCAGATATATATATTAGACATCTTCCCCTTGACCTCTTCACTGTTAGCAAATGAAAAAAGAAAAGTATTGAATTAGAGAAGTATGGATGTTTTCATAATCTTTTTTATTATTATTAATTTTGTTAGCATTTGTATCTAGTAAAACAAGTAAATAGAAATTCTAGGCTGAATAATTTATATCAAGGAGAGAGAGGTGAACAGAGGGGAGCGAGAAAAAACAAATGAATATTCAGCTAGATGAAGCTAAATTTGCTTTATTTTTTCTTATCTTTTTTCTTTAATTTTTATTTTACTTTGGAACATAGTTGGTTAACAATATTGTTTTAGCTTCAGGTATCCAGCAAAGTGATGTATCTATTCTTTTTCAAATTCTTTTATCTAAAAAGAAATGACACAAATGAACTTACTTACAAAAACGGAAAGAAACTCCCAGACTTAGAAAATGAACTTATGATTGCTGGAGGGGGAGGGATAGTTAGGGAGTTTGGGAAGGTCATGTACTCACTGCTATATTCAAAATGGATAACCATCAAGGACCTATTATTGTAGGTTCTTGTGCTGTATAGTAGGTCCTTGTCGGTTATCTTATTTTAAATACAGCAGTGTATACACATCAATCCCTCACTTCCAGTCTCGCCCTATCCCCACTCCTTCCCCACTGGTAACCAGTACCTTCTCTAAGTCTGTGAGTCTGCCTTGTAAATAAGTTCATTTCTGTCGGTTTTTTTTTTTTTTAAAGATTCCGTATATAAGTGATATCATATGATATTTGTCTTTCTGTGTCTGACTTCACTTAGTATGATAATCTCTAGGTCCATCCATGTGAAACTGATATTTAAAATTCCTCCAACATTTTTTAAAAATTGCATTTCTCTGAGGCTAAGAAAAAAGATATCTGATCTCTAAAAAAATTCTAACCTGAGTAAGGAAACCTGGTTTCTAGCCTCAGTCTCTGAGCTTCAGTTTTCTCGTCTGTAAAATGAGGAAGTTGAGTGGGGTGGTCCCCAAAGGCTCTTCTGTCTGAGATGTTAAAGACCGAGCTTTCCGGCAGGGATGACTTTGTTCCCCAGGAGACATTTCTGGTGGTCACCAGACTGTGTGTGTGTCTGCGTGTATCTGTGCTACTGGTATCTAGTGGGTTAAGGAAGGCCAGAGATGCTGTTAAATAATGTGTGATGAACAGGACAGCTCCCCACAATGAAGCATTACCCTACCCAAAATATCAATAGTGCTGAGGCTGAGAAAAACTTGGTCCAGGATTTATCACTGTATTTATTGGTCTGAAAATGGGAATTACACCCCTGTCACCCCACCATGACATGTCAGATTTGTTGAATATTCAGTTTCTTATCCTAGCTGTCTCCTGGAGATTTGAAGCCCTAGAAAAATTAGTAAAGGTAAAAACAAGACCTCTCAAGGTCCTAAGGGACTTGATAAAATACGAGATAGTCACTTCTGTGGGCAAAATGAATTCTTTTGAATTTTCTTTTCCCTTGGTACTGCATAACACTTAATGGATCAAAGGTGATTGTTCACAGGCAAAGTAAAATGTACACAATGCAATTTTAAATCCATAAGTAGCTTTATTGTTTTTATAGGTAGGATAAAAATAAGTCATGTATATATTTCCACTGTATCCCTCACTTTTCAGCCTGTCTTTGATTTTGACATTCCAGGCCCTAGCCAGTGTCTGTCTCTTCTGAGAGTCACATGTGACCACTTTTCCCTCCTGCTTAAAGCCCTTCTGAGGCTTCCCCTGGTCTTCAGGGTGAAATCTAATCTCCTTAGTCTCCTGTCCCCGGGCCTTAGAAGCTCTTTCTCATCTCTTCAGCCTCCTCTCCTTTCTCACTTCACACCCCTCCCACCAACCTAAATTACTCATGGAATGCTGGACACGGTCTGTCCTATCCTGCGTCCACTCCTCCAAACAGCTGTTTCTTCCACCCTGAATGCTTTTTCTCTCTGCCGTGGTCTAGCATGCACCTTTCCAACTCAGAGGCTGGCTCACGCATCCCCTTCTGTGTGAAGCCTGTTCTAACAGCCCCTCTTCTCTTCCCCACTGTCAGCAATGGGCCTGCCCTTTCTTCCTCTAGGACCTCACTCATTGGGAAGTTTGTCAACTTGATCTCCTCCTTGAAGTTGTTTTCTTACATGTGTTTTCTATGGCCCTATGAAAGCCTGGACTCTTGAGGACAGACACCACCCTTGGTTCACTTCTGAATCCTCTACTATGACTATTGACCCTGGGACCTTAGGGGTCAGTAACTTTTAAAATATGAGTAAGAACTGGATGAAGGTACTCAATGGTACAAACTTCCATTTATAAAAAGATAAATACTAGGGGTGTAATGTACAACTTGATAAATATAATTAACATTGTGGTATGTTATATATGAAAGTTGGTAAGAGAGTAAATCCTAAGAGTATTCATCACAAGGAGAAACTTTTTCTTTTAATTTGTATTCACACAGGATGATGGATGTTCACTAAATTTATTGTAGCAGTCATTTCATAAGGTGTATAAGTCAAATGATTATGCTGTACCCCTGAAACTTATTCAGTGCCATATGTCAATTATATCTCTGGGATATAATAAAACTGGGAGAAATCAATAAAGCAAAAGTTTTGGAGATTTTGTGTAGGAAATGCCCAATGAAGAGGACTCAGATTGCTGGGTAGAGAAAACTTTACACAGATAAGAAGTTGAAGATAATTAAAATTTGCTTTAAACTATAAAAAAGTAATACATATAGTACATGCACAAAATTCCAACATAGAAAGACAAAAACTGAAAAAAAAAATCTCCCGTTCTCTCCATAATCCTTTGCATCCAAACTATCCCTTGTCCATGTCTGTCCTATCCAAATTGAAAGCTTCTAGCCATGTGTGGCTATATATATTTAAATTAATAAAAATAAACTAAAATTCAAAATGTAATTCCTGAGTCACACAAGCCACATTTTAAGTGCTCAATAATCACCTGAGCCTAACAGCTACCATACTGGACAGTTTTACAGGGCATTACCATATTGTAGAAAGCTCTATTGAATAGCCTGGAACATCTCCTTATGTTTCTATCCAGAGGCATTTTTTACACACCAGCATATACATACATATTTATATGTGCATATGCACATTTGATATTCTTTTTCTCAGATGAGACCATTTTATATACATTCTTCTGTACCTTGCTTTTTTTTTTCTCTCAATAATGTATCTCAGATATCTTTCCACATCAGAACATTGGGCTCCTTTTTTATTTTTGTTAGTGACTGTAGACTGAGGATTTTTGCAATCTTTCTCAATCAGTCCCCCATTGTTTTAGCTTTCAGTCTTTTGCTGCTAAGAGCTCTGCTTCAATAGATTTCCTAGTATGTGTGTTTTCACACACACACACACACTCACACACACACATCTTTCATATATTTTTACAAGTATAATTGTAAGGTATGAGAATCTTTATTGTAAAAGCTTCCAGAGTGAATGTGAGTCTTCAATTTTAATAAATTTTGCCAAATTACCTTCCAAAAAGTTCCCAAGAATCTACACACCCTCCTTTGTGCCTACGAATGTGTTTTTCCCCATGTTGCCAGCATCTGTTTTAATTAAGTTTAACAGTTTCACTGGAAGATTGGATATATTTCCTTGGGATAAACAGTAATGGAAAAGAATATTAAAAAATGTCTATATATGTATAATGGAGTCACTTTGCTGAACAACAGAGATTGGCACAACATTGTAAATCAACTGTACTTCAAAAATTAAATTAAATTTTAAAGAAAGTTTCGTCAATCTGATGGGTAGAAAATGGCTCTTCACCTTTGCTTCGGTTTGTATGTCTTTCAATTACTGGTGAGAGCGTGCCTTTTCCCGCATACCAATTGACTGTTTGATGCATCCTTCCTGGAACACATCCTGCTTGGTCAGACTACTTGCAAATCACTTCCTAGTGATTTGCATGGCCTCTTCCAGAAGCTGAGAACTTAGTCATTCTCACTTAACTTAGTATTGTCTCAGTTGTCCTTTGCCTTTTTGTTTTGTTTGTGGTACAACTTCTTTCTTCAGCCTGCAGTATTTCTTACTTTTGCTTTAATTCAAATTAATCATAGACTCCACAGGGCTTAAAGGAAATTATGGGTACATTTGACACTATAAAAATTAAAGCCTTCTCTCACCATAAACTCATGTTTTCTTCTGCTACTTTTGTGATTTTATGTTAATGTTTGGATTCATCTGGAATTTGTAAACAGTAGAGTAGGAGTCAGTCCAATTTTACTTCTTTTTGAATGGCAGTTTGACAGTTGATCTATGATTATTCCTTAATCCTTCCTCCCTTTGACTTGACATGTCACATTTTTTAGACATTGCACATGCATTTGAGTTTACTTCTCTGCTCTTTTCTTCCATGGATCTGACAATTATTTGCTGTCAATAACGGAGACATGCCAAATTATTTCAATTAATAGTTTTATAATACTTCTTAAAAATCTGTATTCTTCCACTTTTTAACAACTCTTAATCCATTCTTGCACACTTACTTTTCCAGATACATATTAATGTATCTTTAGGTCCAAAACTCCTGTTAACTTTTAAATTTGGGTTACATGAATTCAAAGATTAACTTGAAGAGGACTACATCTTTATTTAGTCTATTTATTTTTAAAAAATTTGTATTGGACTATAGTTCATTTACAATGTTGTGTTGCTTTCTGTGGTACAACAAAGTAGATCAGTTATACATATACATATACATATAACCACTCTTTTTAAGATTTTGTTCCCATATAGGTCATTAGAGTATGGAGTAGAGTTCCCCATGCTATATAGTAGGCCCTTATTAGTTTTCTACATATGGTGGTGCATATATGTCAATCCCAAATTCCCGATTTATCCCTCCCCCCACTTTCAGCCCTGGTGACCATGACTGTTTTCTACATCTATAATTCTATTTCTGTTTTGTACAATTTTTTAGACTCTATGCATGAGATATCAAATAAGATTTAATTTTGCATATGTTAAAATCTCCTTTTGAGGTTCTCAGTTAAACTTTAAAATCATCTTTACAGTTCGTATTAAATTTATTCCAAAGTATTTTACCTAATTTTTGTTGGTATCATAAAAGGCCCTTTTCTGTTATATTTGCTAACTTAATTTTTATTAAGTTATTACTTATATTACTTATATTACTTAGTTATTACTTATATTTAATAAAGATGCTTTATATTTTGTACTTTTATTTGCTACCACACAGTTACCAATTTCTCTTATCATTTCTAATAATTTTTCTAAAAATTTGATTCTTTTTCTTTTATACATATATAATTGTATCTTCTGCCCATAATATTAATGTTGCTTCCTTTTTGGTATATTTAGTTTTCTTATGTTATTTCCTCTTTGAAATTATTAGGCTCCTAATGCCATTTTTTTTATCTAATTACACTGGTCAGTACTTTAGATCTACTGTTTCTAGCATTTCACCATATAAATTTTGATGATTTTTTTTTTCCCCTCAAAAGCCCTTTCTGCATTTATGGAGATGATCATATGGTTCATTTTCTTTAATCTTGCAAATTATACTGATAGACTTTTGAATATTAATTCACTCTTACACTTCCTATTTGGTCATTGTGTATCACTGAATTCTGTTTGCTAATACATTATTTAAAATTGTTACTTTAATAATAATGTAAAGTTTTGTTGAGCTTTTTTTGTGTGTGTGTGCCATTTTTGTCAAGTTAAGGTTATTAGAGTTATGCTGTTTTTGTAAAGAGAATGTACATACCTTTTCCTTTCTCCATGCTCTAGAAAATTGGAAGAGGCCAAGAAATAATGATTCATTGAGCCTTTTATAAAACAAAGTTAACCCATAAAATCACTTGGCTTAGTGTTATTGGGAGGGCGTGGGTCATTTTCAGTAAATAAGTGGAGAGTTATTAAAAATAAACAAATTCCATTTGTACCCAGCTATCTCTCTAAAGCTTTAAAAGGTGACATATGAAGTGCACTCATTGACAGTCTCCTAATTGTGGTTCCCTTTAGTAATTTTTCTTGTAGTGGCCTCGTTCAGTCAACATGTAGACAGTAGCCACCATGTCCCCATCCTTGAGGAAGGTATGTAGGTGGTTCATGGAAGTACCAGGCACGGCCCCCAATCTAATGTTCCTGGGATGCTGGCACACAGCTGAAACCTCCATTTGTGTGAATTTGATTTGAAAGCAACATCATTTATCATTGAATATTAATAGAGCTCGGGGCGCTGTGTTTACAGATCACCCTTTAGGCACACATTAGTCATCTTTGGATCGAGACTATAACTTCTCATTCCAAGCTGCACACAGAGATGCAACAAATTGTCTTTCCTTTCTGTTTTTGAGGGGCTTTCCTGGTAGCTCGGAGAAGGAAATGGCAACCCACTCCAGTATTCTTGCCTAGAGAATCCCATGGACAGAGGAACCTGGTGGGCTGCTGTCCTTGGGGTCGCACAGAGTCGGACATGACTGAAGCGACTTAGCGTGCATGCATGCATTGGAGAAGGAAATGGCAACCCACTCCAGTATTCTTGCCTGGAGAATCCCAGGGACAGAGGAGCCTGGAGGGCTGCCGTCTATGGGGTCGCAGTCGGACATGATTGAAGCAACTTAGCAGCAGCAGCAGCAGGCTGGTAGCTCAGACGGTAAAGAGTCCGCCTACAATGCAGGAGACCTAGGTTCTATTTGTGGGTCGGGAAGATCCCCTGGAGAAGGAAATGGCAACTCACTCCAGTATTCTTGCCTGGGAAATCCCATGGACAGAGCAGCCTGGCGGGCTACAGTCTATGGGGTTGCAGAGAGTGGGACACGACTGAGCGACTAACACACTTTCTGTATCTGAGCCTGCCCCAGTTCTGACTCTGGCCAGAAGTGCGTGTAGCCTGTTAGACCTACCTTATCGTGGGCTTTCCCCGTATGAACCACTTCTCTTTACCTCCCTGAACTTCAGGCTTTTTAACCTGTAAGATAGAGGTACTAATCTTGTTTTGTGATACTTAAATGTGACAAGATATGTAAAGTATTGAAATACATTTGGCACCCAGTCATTTTATCTCTCTCTCTTTATTTTTGGTTTTTCCCAAAGTAACTCAGTACTGGGCTGTGAAGAAGACACTCATGGAATACTTGTTTAGGTCTGGACTATTTTCAGAGCCTTTGCCTGGTTCTCCTACCTTGCAGTTTCATCCCCTCCAATTAAATCTCCACCCATCCATTCAATTTCATTTTAAAACAGTGGAGCCATATCAGTGAATACCAGATATGAAATAGCTGTTAGCTCTCCAATGCTCAGAATAAACTCTTCAGTCTGACAGCCATGCTCCTTCTTGAGCTTGCTCTGTTTACCTTCTAAGCTTCATCTTTCATGTACCGCCCACACCTCCATATCTTTGCACAGACTGTCCTCTCTGCCTGAATTACTTTCCCCATCTCCTCCCAGGCTGGCTTAGGATCCCCTTTTCCATCACAGTGCTTTCCCCATCACAGTGCTCGCCTTGCCTCCTGAGCCCTCCCGTAAGGGCAGAGGCCACACATGTGTCATCCTGCATCCCATTAGTCTCGTCCTGGCCCTGCTCTGGACCAGGTGTCCCACCAGGATCTGTTGTCGGGTGCATGATTAGTCTTTGGGTTACACGGTAAAATATGGGTGAGATTTTCCCCATTTCAGTTCTCTGAGGAGCTCTGGGGACACAGTTCTTTAAAATATGAAAATGAGGCCAGGAAAATCAATTGCATTTCTTGGCTGCAGGAGACTATGGAAAGCATGACTTTCCTGAGCATCCTAGGGCACAGCGCTATAATGGGGAGTAAGAGGCACCTTCCATTTTAACGTGGATTTAAGCAGGGCCCAGACTGGAACTCACTGAACCATTCGGCTGCCTACTGCTCGTGAAATATAGGAGCAGGGATGCTTGAAAAGCCTTGCACAGCTCCTTTCTTCTTTTTAGGCAATAATGAACTGGCTAGGCAGTCTTGCCAATGACTTTACAGTTAAACACCCAGGCTCCAAGATGCCTCCTTCAATAAGTGGAAGGAGAGAGAAGGCCAGAAATATGACAGGGTGAGTAATTGATGGAACAGCTTTTGGGTTCCAGGCACTGGGCTTGCTGCATTTATCATCTCCTTTGACCTTTGTAACTGCTCTGTGATGGGGACATTATTGTAATCACTCTCTTTGAACAGAAGAAAAAAAAAAAAAACAACAACCAAAAACCAAGAAGCCAGAGGATGAAAAAGAAGTGACTTGTGACTTCCCCATGGCCACACATATTAGATAGGAGCAATTTGTGCATCTTCTGAGCAATCAGTTTGCTTCTATCTTCTGAACTCTTGAATGTTACTGTGAATCCAGTTCCTGCCTTTGGCCTGGCTTCTAAAATGCCTTGCACCAATGTATTGCCCCCTGCAGCAAGTACAGGCACTGTTATAACACCTGCTTCCGATGAATACCCATCCTTGTTCCATTTTGTTGTTGTTGTTCAGTCACTAAGTCATGTCTGACTCTTTGTGACCCCATGGATTGCAGCACCCCAGGCTTCCCTGTCCTTCACCATCTCCCAGAGCTGGCTTAAACTCATGTCCATTGAGTCGATGATGATATCCAGCCATCTCATCCTCTGCCGCCCTCGTCTCCTCTTGCCCTCAATCTTTCCCAGCGTCAGGGTCTGTTCCTGATGTTCCATTTACTGTGTTCCTATTTTCCTCATCTGTAAAATGGGGACAATAATAATAATACCTATCATAAAAGATTGCTGTAAAGACATAATGAGGAAACCATATAAAATGCTTAGGGCAGAACCTAGCATATTGGCAGCACTTAGCAAATGTTAGTGATTACTAATCATGTAGCCTGTAAGCTGCCTTAAATTATTTCTGGAAAAAGATAGGAGTGTAATGAAAATAAGATGAATGAAACTAGTTAAGGGCATTTATTTACTAAGCACTGATTTATCTTGCACCCACTGCAGGCAAACGCAGGGTCTACCAAGATGAATCCTCAAGGGCTGGGATTCCCAAGGAGCAAACAGCTCAGTCAAAATTCAAGTTCCACACAAGCTTTCTCAGCTGGCTTGCGGTTTCCCACCACGGAGCCTGTAGCTCAGAGCATCCTGCCCTCTCGGTATATCCTGTCTTGCTTTATTTTCTGTATCCAGGAAGCAGCCCTGACCTGAACCTCACCCCCAGCCCCATGGTTTCCAGCAACCCTGCAAAGAGCAGCTTCACATATGTGAAGCACACCTACTCTTTGCTCTGGGTCACAAGCCCAGCTCACCCTGCCAGGGGTGCTGGGAAGACACGGCCTGAGGTCACAGTTGAATAAGCTCTCAAAGCGGGGACCCAGATTGCAGCCACTGTAGGGAACTATTGAAGGAATGTGATTTCCTTAGGTTCCAAGCCTTTGCCTCCTTAATGCTCTGTGGAAAGCCTTGCAGTGTTGCAGGCTGGTTGCGTGTGTAGCTCTATGAGCGATTTACTCATCTGTGTAGAGTCAGAATGGTTTATAAGAGACATGAACTTCCATTATGTGGAGCCAGGGAGAAGGGACGAAAGACAAGGGCCTGTAACATGGTTTCCCAGTGAAACCATGGGAAAGTTAATTAAAGCTGTGACTCAACAGACCGTTTTGATGAAATTAAGAGGTCCAGGCATCCTGCTATTTTAGTGACAGGATGTCAAGCAGGTGGCTTTATGGGCAACTGTATATGGAATGTACTTCAGTAACGATGGCAGTGATGATATCCAGCATTGCTGGGAGCTTTACACCCAGTGTCCTTGGGAGTCCTACCAATGTGCCTGGTAGTGAGTATTATAATCAATCCCATTTTTGCAGATAAGGAGACTGAGGCTCAGAGAGGTGGCTTCACCTGCTGAGGTCACACAGCCAGTACGTGGTGGAGCAGAGATTGGATCCAGGTCAGTGTGGTGCTAGCGCCTGGCTCGCTGTCTCACTGCCTGAAACTGCTTCCCTGTCAGATGCCTGTATCCCAGTCTCTGCAGAGCCACGAATGGACTGTCACCTGCCGTGGACCCTGGACCCTTGGATGCCTTTCATTTCTTAATAATAAATAAAAGTCATAATCATTGCAGCAGTAAACAAACTTCATGATCTGTCTGCTCAGAGCCCATTTGCCTGCACGTTGGGACAGATTTGTAGCTACAATCCCTCCCTTTGGAAATAGCAAGGCTTTTGCGACATCTTAATTTACACAGTTTTACTACGTGCAAAATAACCCTGGTAAGATTTGTGAGGCCTTCTGTCCCGGACTGTTTTTCACAAAATGCTGGTGGTTGACCACATGGCAGTGGAAGTTCCAGGCCTCTCCTTGCCTAAAGCCCAGGTGTTTCGAGTAAATGTTAGAATGAAGAGGTTCACCTTGGGCTGGCTGTGTGGCCCTGGGAAGTGCCCGCAGGAAGACAGGAATAATAACATCTTCAAGTAGTTGTGTTCAGTTCAGTTCATCACTCAGTCATGTCCGACTCTTTGTGACCCCATGGACTGCAACACGCCAGGCTTCCCTGTCCATCACCAACTCTCAGAGTTTACTCAAACTCATGTCCATCGAGACGGTGATGCCATCCAACCATCTCATCCTCTGTCATCCCCTTCTCCTCCTGCCTTCAATCTTTCCCAGCATCAGGGTCTTTTCAAATGAGTCAGTTTTTCACATCAGGTGGCCACAGTATTGGAGTTTCAGCTTCAGTATCAGTCCTGCCAATGATATTCAGGACTGATTTCCTTTAGGATGGACTGGTTGGATCTCCTTGCAGTCCAAAGGACTCTCAAGAGTCTTCTCCAACACCACAGTTCAAAAACATCAATTCTTTGGTGCTCAACTTTCTTTATAGTCCACTTCTCACATACATACATGACTACTGGAAAAACCACAGCTTTGACTAGACGGACCTTTGTTGGCAAAGTAATGTCTCAGCTTTTTAATATGCTAAGTTGGTCATAACTTTTCTTCCAGGGAGCAAGCGTCTTTTAATTTCATGGCTGCAGTCACCATCTGCAGTGATTTGGGAGCCCAAAAAGATCAAGTCTGCCACTGTTTCCCCATCTATTTGCCATGAAGTGATGGGACCAGATGCCTTAATCTTCGTTTTTTGAATGTTGAGTTTTAAGCCAACTTTTTCAATTTCCTCTTTCACTTTCATCAAGAGGCTCCTTAGTTCTTCTTCACTTTCTGCCATAAGGGTGGTGTTATCTGCATATCTGAGGTTATTGATATTTCTTCTGGCAATCTTGATTCCAGGTTGTGCTTCCTCCAGCCCATCATTTCTCATGATGGATGTACTCTGCATATAAGTTAAATAAGCATGGTGGCAATATACGGCCTTGTGTGGAGATTCAATAAAGCAATGCATATAGAGCCTGGGGTGCAGCTTCTAGTAGTTGCTTAATAAATATTAGGTCCTCCTTCTCCATGACCCCCAATCCTTCCTCCATGCATAGATAGTACTTTCAGCTGTTTTCTAGAATGCACTCTAGACCCCTCTAATCCCCACCTTTCCTGACACAATGTCACAGATATTTTTGGTGCACTGACTTTCCACTTTCACTGACTTTCCACTCAGCCCCAGACCAGTCACACTCCCCAGCTCATCCCCTTAGACCTGGGCACCTCCCTCTCAGAACAAATTGGGAGCATGTGCTGGTTTCAACCATTGCTGTCTGTTTGACCCTGGACCAACCACTTTTTGGAACCATATTTCCTGTAGAATAGGTTTTAAAAGACTGACTTTACGGAGTCATTGAAAGGTTTACAATGAATAATGAAAGGAAGCATAGTGTTGTATCAGCTGCCCCCAGTTTGAAGATTGAGACATTTTACTTATGGACAGAATCTCCGTATTTTCTGGAAAAAGCAGAACACCAGTCACACGAGGGCCTCATTCCCATCCTTGACAATCGTCAGGGACTGGGCAGCTGCCCCATGTGCATGCGGCACGTCCCCTCCTCTCCCTCCAGTCCCCACACCTGGCCCTCTTCCCTCAGTTACCTGGCTTGCACAGAGCAGGTGACCAGGAAACATCGACTCCTCCCTTTGTTAGGTTGTTTCAATCTAGGTACGCTGGTTAAGGGGCTTCCCAGGTGGCGCTAGTGGTAAAGAACCTGCCTGCTGATGCAGGAGACGAAAGAGACATGGGTTCAATCTCTGGGTTGGGAAGATCCCCTGGATGCGGGCATGGCAATGCATTCCAATGTTCTTGCCTGGAGAATCCCTTGGACAGAGGAGCCTGGCAGGCTACAGTCCATGGGGTCACAAAGAGTTGAACATTACTGAAGTGACTGAGCATGTACACATGCATACTGGTTAAGATCTATATTCTATATTTGCCTTTGTTAATTGACTGATAAAGACCCAACCTTGTGAAGTAAGCCCTCAGCTTCTCCAACCTGTAACAAGTTTACTCTCAAAGATCTTAATGTCCTCTGATCCAAGTTGAGCAAGGGTTTGCACTTTCAAAATGAAAACATGCTTCAGGAGGTCAGAGATTTATCTCCTACGTAAACTGGGCCCCAGGCCCCCATTTCTTCTTTCTAATGATTATGCCAATAGCAAATTAAATTGAAAAATGAGTTATTGCTTTGGAATGTTCCAATTTAAATTGTGCTTTTTTTCTTTCAAGGGTTCCGCTGATATTAATGAATTTCTGGCTTTGGCCAGGTTCACGCTTCTTTACTGCCCCTCCCTCTGTTGGGAGTTGTCCTCTCTGCGTTCTGAAAGAGACCCTTGAATTATTGCTTGTATAAAGTTTGAGGCCACAGATGTTTCATTTTCCCTTTCCTTTCAGAAGGCAATTTACTCAACGGGATCCACTGGGGCCCTAGATAATAGGCTTCTTTAATGGATATTGGGGGGCTTTCATGGGGAACTGACTAACCAGTATGATACATAATCTTTTTGGTTTGGGATAGAACCTTGTATTCCAAACAGCTAATCTGGTAGCATCCATTCCAGAGGAAGTGAGTTGCATACACAGCCTTGGGACTGATACCTGAGTTCAAAATCTACTTCATTCACTATTTGAATTTACTTAGGCAAGTGACTTCACTTCCTCGGATCTTTGGTTCTTCATTTATAAAACAGGAAAAAATGATAAGACCTATCTTCTAGGTTTTAAAAATTATTAATAAGAAATAAATTACATATATATATATATACCATGTTCATATATATATATATATATATATATACCATGTTCATTCATTCTTACTGTTTATCTTATCCCTTTCCAATGAAATCATCTTGCTCATGGGAGCAAAACCAACTCCTTCCCTAGGAACTGACCCCAACTGAGGAGTTAAACAGAATACAAGCAGTAAATAGAACAGATGTTCACCCTCCAGACCTGTCTTGCCATTTTATGGCTGGCATTTCTACCTGAGAGATAACATTTCAATAGAAAGCATTCTGATACATTCACTTAGAAGCCACTTGCTGAACACTGCTTCAGACCAAAGCCATGCAGGTGATCTGTATGACCTCATGTTGTCTTTCAAAGCCTCTGGGAACTAGGGATCACTGTAACTCCCATTTCATAGATGAATAAACTGAGCCTTAGAGATGTCACAGAACTTGTCTGAAGTCACCCGGGTAGCAGTAGTGGGAGCTGCCAGTGGAGAAGGTGTGTGTTCTCAGAGTCTGCGCTGGCGCTGGTCTGGCTCTGGCTAGCAGTGATGGTTGCCTGTTTCATAAAACCCAAAGGAAACAGTTTCTTTTCTTCTGATTAGTTCAAACATCCAAAAAAAAAACACCATACATCTTTGTTTTGGTCCTTCTGGTTTTTTCCCATTCGTAGCTATGTGTGTGAGTCTGATGAGTCCCAAATAGGAGAATGAATTCCTTAGCACTGATTGAGTGGATGTGTCTGTTTGGTATGAAAAAAGATCGCTGAAATCGTGGACCAGTGGGACAGTCAGAGGGCACACGGTTTTATATCCTGAGATGTGTTCCTTCTCTCTGGATCCTCAGGACACGCATCTCTGGGCACTGGCTCTGTGCCAGGTGTGTTTTCACTGAGTGATCTCGTATCATCTTTACACTGATGCTCCAAGGTAGTTATTAGGATCCCAGTTTCCAGATGAGAAAGCTGAAACCCAGGAAATGTAAAAAGGGAACCAGGAGGCAGTGGGATTAGAATACCAACATTGGCACTTCTGGCTTCCAACTCAAGGCTCTGGCCACTACCCCATTTTTCTCTCTTTATTGAGACAGAACAGGATGATGGAAAACTTTCCATCTGAGGCCACACTGAAACGTACTTGGCTGACCTTTGAACGTTTGTACTTGGAGGGTAGATTCAGCTTCTAGGTGCGACTGGAATGTGAGAATGGTGAAGCCTTGACCTAGTCAGCTGGCTGAAGGGGTCAGCCTACACGCCCACAGCTGTAGATTGACAAGGGCTGGAGAGAGTTTTTAGTGCAGTATCCTTCCACTCTTTCCTTCTGAGGCTCCTGCCAAGGAGATCTGAACATAAGGATGGACCCCAAACGGCAGATGAAGAGCTACCATGTTCACCTGCCAGGCATCCGATAATCCAAGAGACAGCTTCACCCCTGAGCACAGCTGGGCCTGAGGCTCAGGATGGGAGGCGCAGGTGGTTTTCTAGCTTCTCAGCCTGTTTTTCCCACCCTCACCCCAGGGGGGGATCTCATGCTGATGGATACTCACTGTCCCTGGAGAGAAAACTGAGGCGGAAGTCAGGAGAGAGAGTGTTTGTTCCTAATTCTGAGTGTCGGTCTCACCCAGTGATAACCTTGGTCAAGATGCTGCAGCTGAGGGGAAGGATGGATGGAAAAGAGATGGCACAGGCTCCTCCCATGTAGGAAGAATGAGAATTTACCTCCATCCTGACCCATAAGGCAAGGAGTCAAAGAAGAGATGTTCATGGGGTCTGGGTGCTGGGGGAAGGAAGGGAAAGGTTTACAGCTGGAACCTGGTGCTGCTTTTAAGGCAGCGCATCTGCAGTAATGTGTAACCTTTGCTGCAAGGCTCTGAAAAATAAGATCCAGGGAAACCAAAAAGGGGACAGCAAGGGAGCCGTATCAGAGGTCACTGCGGAGGAGGATTCATCAGAAGAACTCACAGGACTCAGGGTGTAGCTATAGTACAGCTGTGATTTGTTACAGTGAAAGGATACAAGCATAGGCGGCAAAGGACAAAGGTGCAGGGATCACGCCAGAGGAAAGCAGGCGGGAGCTGGTGGAGGGCTCTCCTAAGGGAGTCACACGGGAGATGCTCACGTTCCCGAGCAAGGGGTTGTGAGCACACGCATGGAGAGTAGTGGACCAGGGAACTAGCGAGATACTCAGTGCCCAGGGTTTCTGCTGGGAGCTGGGTCACATCAGCAGACTTGCATGTACCCAAGTTCTGAACTCCGGAAAACGCGGTGTTCAGCATAAACCATGTTGTTTGTAGAGTGTAGGCATAGCGAGTCCTTCTTACTAGTTCTGGGACTCATGGGAAAGGTTAGTTGCTCAGTCTGTCCGACTCTTTGCAACCCAGTGGACTGTAGCCGGCCAGGCTCCTCTGCCCATGGGATTCTCCAGGCAAGAAGGCTGGAGTGGGTTGCCATTCTCTTCTCCAGGGGATCCTCCTGACCCAGGGATCAAAACTGGGTCTCCCGCATTACAGGCAGTTTCTTTACCATCTGAGCCATGAGGGGAACATCATGGGAACCCTCCTGTTACCAAATTCCTGGGTGCCAACTAGCAAGTGGACCTTCACAAGGGAAGCAGTCTCAGGCCTGCTATGTTAACTGTGTTCTGTGAAAACTCCTCCAGGACTCCTCCTAGGTAGGGAGTGTGTGTGTGTGTGTGTGTGTGCGCGCGCATGTATATATGTAGGGCGGGAGGAGTGAGGAGGTGGAAGATTGGGTAGAGATCCCTTCCTTCTCATGGACACAAGTAGCGAGTTGAATGGAGGCAGAAATGCTGCCTCCCCCAAACGTGGCCACCTTCTGCACAGAGGCGATCCCTCTGCGTGTGCTGTTGTGTTACTGGCAGGCACTGGCACTCAGCCTTGCAGGAATTACAGGAAGACGTGGAGAAGCTTATCTGGCTCAGAACCCCCGCTGGCATCCAAGCCGTGCCACACATGGGAACTTGGAGAAGATGATTTCTAATTTTCCAAACCAATTTTGCTGACCTGATTTTTTTTTTTTATCAGTTCTTCTGCCAAGAAAGAGGATTGAGGAATGAAAGTAGCTTAACAGAACAGGCTGTTTGGGCTGCAGGGCTGGCGGCTCCATGGAGATGAAGATGCAGGCTGTGTCTGGACAAGGCTCAGCTGGCTGCAGTGAGGCAGTGATGCACCTCTGATTGTGGCCAGGATGTGTGTGGCCGGTACCCTGGGGGAGGGGACCGCCTGCCCATGCTGGGCCTGGCTCTGGGCTGGCAAAAGCAAAGCGGTGTGAGACCTTGAAAGCTCATTCGTGTGCTCTTGGTGCTGAGCCCCGGCTGAGAGTGGGGCTGGAGGCTGGTGAGGCACAGTCCTGGCCCTCGAGAGGCTCATGGTGTGGTGGGGCAGGCTGATGGGTTAGAAGTCATGATAACATGGAGCAGCACATGAGAGTGGCCAGGATGGAGTTTGGGGGAGCCCAGAGAGGCCCCCCTCCTGAGGGAGAGGTCTGGGATGGCTTCCTGGGGTGTCGGAGAGACACCCTCCAGGGGAAGACAGTGGATGGGTGTGCCAGCAGCAGAGAGCCTGGGATTGTGTGTGTCTGTGTGTGTCTGTGTGATTGTGTTTCTTTGTCTCTGGGTGTTGGGGTGTGTGTGTGTCTGCATGTGTGTGTGTCTGCATGTGTGTGTGTCTGCATGTGTATGTGTGTGCGTGTGTGTATGTGTCTGCATGTGTGTGTGTCTGCGTGTGTGTGTGTGTGTATGTCTGTGTGTCTACGGTCTCTCTGTCTGCATGTGTCTCTGTGTGTCTGTATTTGCCTGTGTGTGTATCTGTGTATCTGTGCATCGCTGTGTGTGTGGGAGAGGGCTCCTAGGGTCACAGTGGTTGGTGTTGTGGGATAGGTAAGCAGGACCAGAGGATCAAGGCAGTGCAGTGCCAAGGGACGAAAATGTGTTTTAGGTCCATTCAGACCCAGCTTCCGGGTCTCGCTCTCCCACTGATGGTTTGGAGGTCCTGACGGCTGTACAACCTCCACAGCCCTCCGATTCCTCGTCTGAGAAGCAGGAATGTGGGCAGTACCCACTTTACAGGGCCCTGGGTGGGACTGAGGGAGACCCTCTTTGTGCTGAATATCTGACGCTCAAGGATGTACGGTCCTTGCCTTCTGTTCAGAAGCCAGACAGAGGATGGTGGCCCTTGTCTTGATCTGACTGTAGGCTCCAGGTCACTTGCATCCAAACCTCCTGGACTTAGGTTGAAATGCTGATTTCTGAGTGTTGCACAGACGAAAGGAACCCAGATCTCTGGGTGCAGGGCCCAGGACTAATGCCTACTTTCAGGGCCCCAGAAGCTAAAAGAGCACCGCCCACTCTTGAGGGGCTGTTGTCAGTCTGGGAGGTCAGGTCCCAGGTGACGGTGATGCAGTGTAACACACAGTGGTCCTTGTGCTGAGGAAATAACTGAATTAAACTTAACTCTAGTAACGTGCAACCATAGCAACAGCATTGGTGGCAATAAGAAGCATTAGTTTATCATTTTTGCCTTTACATGAGTGACTTGTCGTTTGTAGTACTCATCTTTGTTGCATACTTCCTGCAGTTTTGTGCAGATTAGTGTAATGATTTGGAGTCATTCTGTAGATGAGAGACCTGTCTTGTTCTGGGATGGCCTGGACTCAGCTTGTGATGAAGTTCTACATGATCAGAAAAAGTTGGATGGACCACGAATGGGTAAAATGAGAAGGAGCAGGGGGTTCAGGACTTATGCAGGGAGTCATGTGGACAGAAACAAATAGCAAGCACATAGAAATGGACTTGAGATGGTGGCAGCATCATAACGGGTGTTTCTCCTCTTGGATCTCCCATTTTGTTCTTATAACACAATACATTTTTAGTCAAAATAAACTCTAACGCAGTTATAGATTTATTGGCAGAATACATATGGTTAGGTAGCTGGCTTCTGAGTTAGTGTTCATACCTTCCCCGCAGATTTGCCAGAAAACAAAGTGATGTGTGTGTGTTTGCTCTGGATGCTAACTGCGGTCATTACCTTAGGCTGAAGTGAAGTGAAGTGAAGTCGCGCAGTCGTGTCCGACTCTTTGTGACCCCATGAACTGTAGCCCACCAGGATCCTCTGTTCATGGGACTTTCCAGGCAAGAGTACTGGAGTGGGTTACCATTTCCTTCTCCAGGAGATCTTCCCGACCCAGGGACTGAACCGGGATCTCTCGCATTGTACACAGATGCTTTACCGTCTGAGCCACCAGGAAAACTGGCTTGGGCTAGGCCTATGCTTTAGGGCTTCAGGCACGATCAAATTCTATTTCACAACAGCTGGTGGAAAGAAGTAAGCTGAAGATTTGAAAAGGCAGTCAACTTGCCCAGGGCCACAGCAAGTAAGAGTCGGATCTGGACTTTAAGACGAGACTATCTGGAGACTCTACTCCATTCACTGTTTGGTGCTAGGGAGAGGGGTAGGAGAGGGTGTCATTTGGGCAGAATTTATGGATTTGGCGATCCTCTCACACTTTCTACTCAAGCCCTTTTGTCAGGATCTTTGGGGCCGAGCCAGGAGCAAGGCGCCGGGCGGCCTAATTCTGTCTCTAGAGGTTCCAGCTGTCACATACGGAAGATGAATATCTGTTGGGCAGCTCTGTTTTTATCTCTCCACAAAGTTTTATTTCTCTGATGTGAGTGATTCTATTAGTATGAGGTTTCCAGGGTTTGCATTCTTCATAAAGAAGGACGGTTTATTAGGTATCATGGTGCTGAGATGGTGCAGTACATGAATGTTAATGAAGTTCATGTTTCCTGGCATAATGAGGGTCCTAGATCAGCGCCGTGGCTTGACAGACAGTGGAAGAGTTTTTTGTTTTTCTCTTCTCTCTTCCTCACTCCTGGGGTTTCATGTCTGCTGTGACGTTATCTTCCTGGAATAAGTTTACCATACACATCATCTTGCTTCATTGCACTGTTACAAACAAATGCAAATCAAAAGGTCTGTTAAGGTAGCGTTTAGGGTTGAGGGCTTCAGAAGCTGATGTTCCAGAATTCCAATCAGGCTCTGTTACTTCAGTAACCACCTGAACTCAGACAAGTACCTTAATGCCTCTGTGCCTCAGTGTGCAAAGCTGTAAAATGGGTGTAATAATGAGGCTTATAGGGCCATCAGGATTAAGGGAGATATTATATAGGAGGCACTTGACACAGTACCCAGTACCTTACTGAGCAGTCAGTAAGTGACCGCTATTATCGGTTAAGCCCAGGCCAGGACAAGACCAGGTAATTTACAGGCATCATCTCGTGCAATCATCACACCAATCTTGTGGGGTGGAATTTTTGTTTCCATTCAACAGAAGAGGAAATAGGAATTCAGAGAGAAGAAGCATCTTGTGGAAGGTCACACAGCTTATCAGAATCTGAAGCAGAATGGGAACCTTCTTGGGATGGGGCCACAGCTACAGCAGAAAACTGCATGGACATTGCCTAGAATGACAAACCTAGTTCTCTCAGCCATCAGAGAGAAGTTTCTCATCTTTTCAGGGCACAACAGGCAGACAAGGAGTTTGCTTCATGGGAAAAGCTAACCATTTCCCAGCATCAGACAGACTGCCTCAGATGGCTCAATGCAGTGATTTTATCCGGTTACTCGTAAGGTGTGGAACAGTTAAAAGGGGCCCTAAAATTCACTCAAGGTGGTACTTTGTGCCAAAAATGAAGAAAGAGGTGTAAAATCAGAATGTGGGATGGGAAATCTGATCTGTGCCAAGTCATACACTGGACCACAGAGGCAAACAGGATACAGTCTGGATAGTCATGGTACAGTGGGCTGAGTGCTCTGTGATGACGGGAGAGCAAAGTGTCGTGAGAACACAAGCTAGCAAGGGGAGGCTTCCTAGAGGAGGTGAGATGTTGTGGGTCGGGTTTTGAAGCATGAATAGGAGTTCTCCAAGGGAAAAAGCGCTGGACATGTATACAAGAGAAATCTGCGTTGAGAAATGGCAGCCTTCCTGAGTGATTGGAGCTCTTGAAGTGTGTGCTGAAGAGCGTGGCAGATGACACGGCAAGAAAGGGGAGCACACATCTGTACCCCTATGCCAGGCAGTGTGGGAAGACACCAGGTTAGTTTCCTGGGGCTGTCACAGCCAGTTGCCACACACTAGATGAATGCAACAGGAATTTATTCTTCTGCAGTTCTGGAGATCAGAAAGTCAAAATCAAGGTGCTGGCAGGGCCAAGCTCTCTCTGAAGCCTCTAGGGAAGGATCTGTCCTTGCCTTTTCTAGCTTCTAGAGGCTCCAGGCATCCCTTGGCTCGTGGCTGCATCCCTTCGCTCTCAGCCTCTCTAGCCCCACGCCCTTCTCCCCTCCCTGTGTTCGTCTCCCTCTGTGTGTCTCACATAAGGGCACTTGTCCTTGGGTTTGGGGCCCACCTGGACAGCCCTGGATGATTTCATCTCATGACCCTTAGTTTCACTACATCCATACAGACCTCTTTTCCAAGTAAGATGATATTTGCAGATTCTGGTAATTAATATGTGGACCTATCTTTTAAGAGGTCATCAGCACACTACAGGGCTTCCCATGCACCATCTGATTTAATCCTCAGAACTCTGAGGGGCAGATACAATTACTAGTCCTCTGAACAGAAGTGGACACTTGTTGAAACAGATTAAAGGTACACTTCAGGAGAGCAGGGACGTCCCTTTCTCAGCACTCTGCTCTCAGCGTGTGGAATTCTCTGGCACGTTGTAGGTGCTCAGTTAGTATTTGGTGAATACATGCTTTATGAGGAACATATCATAGACTAAAAACCTAGGCCATACTTCACAGAGATAGACTCCTGACTGTATTACTTAATTATCTGTGTTACCTTGTGAAAACAGTATATCCTCTCTGCACTTTAGTCAAAAGAAATGAAAAGGTACTACCTTATGGGGCTGTTGTAAGAATAAAATCATATACAGTGATGAGAAGAGTGCCTGGACATCAGTGCTTAGTAAACGGAAATGTGAAGTATTACTGTACCTTGTCTCTAGGGAGGGGAGGCATACAGGTGGTGGTTAAGTAGAGTGCTCTGGGAGAAGTGTCTCAGGAGCTGTGAGCAGATAAATATCTGCTAAATATTTAGCTGTGGCTAAATATCACCTGAAGACTTTGGGGAAGAGGAGAAAGTTGGCCTAGGTCTAGAATGAACAGGGGCTTGATGGACTTGGGAGGGGAGGCTGACATTCAGGGCAGAGGGACCAGTAGGTGCAAGAGCTTGGAGGTGGGGAAATGAGCATGCCATCAGGCAATAGAGGAGGGGTCAGCGCAGAAGGGGCACATTGAGCTTCCACCAGGAAGGGGCTTGTCTGCTGCATAAGGGGTTCAGACTTGACCCTGTAGTTGTGACAGCTCATTCACGTGAAAGCCACATGCCGAGGTTGGTTTGTTAGAAAGTCTGGGGTGGTTGGGAAGCCAGGAGGGTGAAGGTCAGGGAAGCATTGAGGAAGCCGCTGCATGGATGCTGGTCCCACCCAGGTAAGTTATGATGAAGATAGTGGAGAGAGACAAACACACCATGCTGGAGGCAGAAGCTCCGGGAGCTGGTGGCCGACCAGGGTGGGGTTCAAGGAGACCAGTGAGTGATGGCAGGATCGGCTGCAGGAAGGCAGGTTCCGGAGGCAGGTGGGCAGAGTGACTTCCCACCATGGCTGAGGCAAAGACACCAGGCTGGTTCTGGCATGGTGAGTTCAAGGTGTCCTTGAGGACATTGGCCAGACTTATCTTTTACTAAATGTGGGACCTTAAGCAAGTCACCTTACCTCTTAGAGCCTCAGTTTCTCCATCAGCAAAATGGGGTTAAGAATTCTATTTTCTTCATATGATGGTGGTCCTATTAATATACAGTAAGTTCCCAGTATTCCTCCAATACTTTGGGTACCTGATGTAAAGAACTGACTCATTGGAAAAGACCCTGATGCTGGGGAAGATTGAAGGCCAAAGGAGAAGGAGATGACAGAGGATGAGATGGTTGGATGGTATCACTGATTCAATGGACATGACTTTGAGCAATCTCTGGGAGTTGGTGATGGACAGGGAAGCCTGGTGTGCTACAGTCCATGGGGTCACAAAGAGTCAGACACGACTGAGTGACTGAACTGAACTGACTGAATTTCCCAGTCACTCCCAGCACCTATTGTTACTATGACAACCACTACTGCTACTGTTATCAGTCTCTGGAGTGTGGACCACTGAGAATGGGCGTGATGACTGAGGCGTCAGCACACCTTTGCCAGAGCACCTGGCTGCATGCTCTGCTGTAAGCTCTTCCTCTCTTCTCTCCTTAAGTGAAAGTCACTCAGTTGTGTCCAACTTTTTGCAACCCTATGGACTGCCCACCAGGCTTCTCTGTCCATGAAATTCTCTAAGAAACAACACTGGAGTGGGTTGCCATTCTCTTCTCCTCTTCTCTACTTAGTTCAGTTCAGTCAGTTCAGTCGTTCAACCATGTCTGAATCTTTGTGACCCCATCGAATGCAGCACGCCAGGCCTCCCTGTCCATCACCAACTCCCTGGAGTTTACTCAAACTCATGTCCATTGAAATGGTGATGCCATCCAACTGTCTCATCCTCTGTCGTCCCCTTCTCCTCCTGCCTTCAATCTTTCCCAGCATCAGAGTCTTTTCAAATGAGTCAGTTCTTCGAATCAGGTAGCCAAAGGATTGGAGTTTCAGCTTCAGCATCAGTCCTTCCAATGAATATTCAGGACTGATTTCCTTTAGGATGGACTGGGTGGATCTCCTTGCAGTCCAAGGGACTCTCAAGAGTCTTCTCCCACACCACAGTTCAAAAGCATCAATTCTTTGGTGCTCAGCTTTCTTTATAGTCCAATTCTCACATCCATACATGACCACTGGAAAAACCATAGCCTTGACTAGATGGACATTTGTTGACAAAGTAATGTCTCTGCTTTTAAATATTCTATCTAGGTTGGTCATAACTTTTCTTCCAGGGAGTAAGCGTCTTTTAATTTCATGGCTGTAGTCACCATCTGCAGTGATTTTGGAGCCCAGAAAAATAAAGTCAGCCACTGTTTCTACTGTTTCCCCATCTATTTGCCATGAAGTGATGTGACCAGATGCCATGATCTTATTACTTTTCTGAATATTAAGCTTTAAGCCAACTTTTTCACTCTCCTCTTTCACTTTCATCAAGAGACTCTTTAGTTCTTCTTTGCTTTCTGCCATAAGGGTGGTGTCATCTGCATATCTGAGGTTATTGATATTTCTCCCAGCAATCTTGATTCCAGTTTGTGCTTCATCCAGCCCAGCGTTTCTCATGATGTACTCTGCATATAATTTAAATAAGTAGGGTGACAATATACATCTGTGACATACTCCTTCCCCTATTTGGAACCAGTCTGTTGTTCCATGTCCAGTTCTAACTGTTGCTTTCTGACCTGCATACAGATTTCTCCAGAGGCAGGTCAGGTGGTCTAGTATTCCCATCTCTCTCAGAATTTTCCAGTTTGTTGTGATCCACCCAGTCAAAGGCATTTGGCTTAGTCAGTAAAGCAGAAATAGATGTTTTTCTGGAACTCTCTTGCTTTTTCGATGATCCAATGGACGTTGGCAATTTGAGCTCTGTCTCCTCTGCCTTTTCTAAAACCAGCTTGAACATCTGGAAGTTCATGGTTCACGTATTGCTGAAGCCTGGCTTGGAGAATTTTGAGCATTACTTTACTAGTATATGACATGCAATTGTGCATTACTTTGAGCATTCTTTGGCATTGCCTTTTTTTGGGATTGGAATGAAACTGACCTTTTCCAGTCCTGTGGCCACTGCTGAGTTTTCCAAATTTGCTGGCATATTGAGTGCAGCACTTTCACAGCATCATCTTTTAGGATTTGAAATAGCTCAACTGGAATTCCATCACCTCCACTAGCTTTGTTCCCAGTGATGCTTCCTAAGGCTCACTTGACTTCGCATTGCTGGATATCTGGCTCTAGGCGAGTGCTCACACCATTGTGATTATCTGGGTCATGAAGATCTTTTTTGTATATTCTGTGTATTCTTGCCACCTCTTCTAATATCTTCTGCTTCTGTTAGGTCCATACCATTTCTGTCCTTTACTGTGCCCATTTTCTTGAAGAGATCTCTAGTCTTTCCTATTCTATTGTTCTCCTCTATTTCTTTGTATTGATCGCTGAGGAAGGCTTTCTTATCTCTCCTTGCTCTTCTTTGGAACTCTGCATTCAAATGGGTATATCTTTCCTTTTCTCCTTTGCTTTTCGCTTCTCTTCTTTTCACAGCTATTTGTAAGGCCTCTTCAGACAGCCACTTTGCTTTGGCATTTCTTTTTCCTGGGGATGGTCTTGATCCCTGTCTCCTGTACAATGTCACGAACCTCCATCCATAGTTCATCAGGCACTCTGTCTATCAGATCTAGTCCCTTAAATCTATTTCTCACTTCCACTGTATAATCTTAAGGGATTTAATTTAGGTCATACCTGAATGGTCTAGTGGTTTTCCCTACTTTCTCCAATTTAAGTCTGAATTTTGCAATAAGGAGTTCATGATCTGAGCCACAGTCAGCTCCCGGTCTTGTTTTTGCTGACTGTATAGAGCTTCTCCATCTTTGGCTGCAAAGAATATAATCAATCTGATTTCAGTGTTGACCATCTGGTGATGTCCATGTGTAGAGTCTTCTCTTGTGTTGTTGGAAGAGGGTGTTTGCTATGACCAGTGCGTTCTCTTGGCAAAACTCTATTAGCCTTTGCCCTGCTTCATTCCATACTCCAAGGCCAAATTTGCCTGTTACTCCAGGTGTTTCCTGACTTCCTACTTTTGCATTCCAGCCCCCTAGGGACTGGAATAGGACATCTTTTTTGGGTGTTAGTTCTGGAAGGTCTTGTAGGTCTTCATAGAACCATTCAACTTCAGCTTCTTAAGTATTATTGGTCAGGACATAGACTTGGATTACCGCAATATTGAATGGTTTGCCTTGGAAACAAACAGAGATCATTCTGTCATTTTTGAGATTGTACCCAAGTACTGCATTTCAGACTCTTTTGTTGACCATGATGACTACTCCATTTCTTCTAAGGGATTCCTGCCCACAGTAGTAGATATAATGGTCATCTGAGTTCAGTTCACCCATTCCAGTCCATTTTAGTTTGCTGATTCCTAAAATGTCGATTTTCACTCTTGCTATCTCCTGTTTGGCCACTTCCAATTTGCCTTGAAACATGGACCTAACATTCCAGGTTCCTATGCAATATTGCTCTTTACAGTATCAGACCTTACTTCCATCACCAGTCACATCCACAACTGGGTATTGTTTTCGCTTTGACTGTCTCTTCATTCTTTCTGGAGTTATTTCTCCACTGATCTCCAGTAGCATATTGGGCACCTTCCGACCTGGGGAGTTCATCTTTCAGTGTCCTGTCTTTTTGCCTTTTCATGCTGTTTATGGGGTTCTCAAGGCAAGAATACTGAAGTGGTTCTCTCCGTAACCTATGGTCAGAAGTTGGAGGAGGAATCTTGGCGTAGGTCTTAGTTGAAGCTATCCCACACCTTGGTTCTTTCCAAGGTTAAGGGTCTTTAGTTTGAGCCTGTGTGTGGGTGGTGGAAGGGGTTGAGACTAGTGACTGGAGAAGAACAGATGTTTCAGTGCCCCATCCCATCCCATGCGCATACAGTGTGATTTGTGGCAGGTTACATATCTTTGGGTGTGTGTCTGGGGAGAGGGGTGCGTGCACACGTTTGTGTGTGTGTGTGTGTGTGCACTCTGGGTCTTAATTCAATTCAGCATTTCTATTCAGGAAATGCCGGTCCCCTCATGGAGTCAAGGTGCCAGGCACAGAGGAAAAGGATGAGATTGCTGGCTGCCCGAGGCCCTCCCAGCAGGAGGCTAGAGCCTGGCAGGGAAGGCCAGGCTGAACCGGATGTGTCCAGGAAAGCAGCCGATGGAAGCGGGAGGAAGCTGCTCTCCCGGGTCGGAGAGTGATCGTGGTCTCCACAGCCCTGGCCGCCCCTCAGGGCTCTCTCCCCACCTCAGGCAACTCCTCCTCCCAGGCCCTGAGCTCCTCTTCTGTTCAGGCTTTGAGGCTGAGCCTCAAAGGCGGCTCTGGCCCAGGGGGTTCTTGTGTGGGGCTCCCCCTCCTGCCCCCGCCCCCTTATTCAGGCTCCTCTCCTGTTCACCATCCAGATCCGGCTCGAGTTTGGTTTTGTCATTTTTTAATCAGGTGATTTGCTTGTTCAGCGTCTGACCCTTCCTTGCTCTGCACTCCCCACGTGCTGAGGGAACGAACGGATGAGCAGGGAGACGGGGAGCAGGAGGTTCACATCTCCAAGGAAACTCAAATCCAGCGCCAGGAACTTGTTTATTTCTAATCCTGGGCTGCTGCATCCGAGACGTAAAGCCAAGGGCTTTCCACCATCTGCAAGCAGGGAAGTTGCATAAACCGAGCCAATCGATGTTGAAGTATGGCCGGCTTCCATGCTCTGAGGCTCTCTGTGGGGAAGGGGAGGGGCTCCTCTCCCAGGCCCTCTGTCTCCCCCCAGCCCCGGGACCAGGCACTGGGACCTCCCCCTTCCATGAGGTTGATCCCTCTGAAACGGAGAGTGTAGCTGCCTGCAGGGTGCCCTGTGGAGACCCGCCTTCAGAAAAATCTCAGCCTGGCACCAGTCAGAAACCTCAGTGGTGTCCCCATCCCCCCAGGATAAGAATCCAGATGCAGCTCCTCCGCAGAGTCAGCCCCTCCTCCTCCCTCTTCACATTACTCTCCTCACCTCCCAGGCCTCCTCAAGCTGTCGGCCCCTTCCACCCTCACAACGCCAGGTCTGGTCTCAGCGTTTAGGCCATGCCCTGGTACATCAGCCTCCCCAGCAGCCTCCCTGCCTCCAGCCTTGCCCCTCCCAAATTATGTATGCCTCTGTGTTCACTTCCCCCTTTTACCATCTTTCTGATCCTGTCAACTTTCCTGCTTAAAACCTTAAGGGGCCCTCTGCCAGCCTGGAGCTAAAGCCTAAGTTTTAGCCTGGTCCTTCTTTACCTGTTCTCTCCGACCCACCCACTGCCCCAGGCCCATCTCCCCCTCTCGTCCATCCTCTGGAGCAGCCGTGACACCCCGTATGGTGTTTCTCGAACAGCTCCAGTCTGCTCTGTGGCAGATGCGGCTTCTGCTGCTCAGACCCTTCTTCCTCCGCTGCCCTGGCATCCCTCCCTGAAGTCATTTCCAGAGTCACCTCCCCCAGGAGGCCTTCCTTGACCCCCGGCGCCCAGGCTGGTGAGGTCTGGTGGCCCCCCGGGCTGGCGCCCTCCCGCATGGCGCCACGCTTGTGTTCCAAGGGCTTCTGTCCTGGGGCCGCCTCTCCCTCACCCTGTGGCCTGTGAGACCTCGAGAGAAGACTCGTGCCCAGCTCACAGCCCTGACCTCGCTGACCTCCAGAGGCCCCTAAGCGATGACCAACCTCAACTTGTTTCAGAAGTTACCAAGGTTCAGTGTGGGGAGGCAGGCTTGTCTTTGCCTAAAACAGCCTCCCATCCCCTCACTCTGGGCTGCGGAAGGCACGGCAGAAGTGAGCCTTGCTCGGGAGACTCCCCTGGGGTGGGCTGCTCTCCTGGCGTCCCGGCCAGCGTCAGACCCTTGACTCCTGTGGCCGTGCCTCGCACGCCCGCCCCGCTCTGTGCCAACCCTTCTTGACGCTTGCCTGCACATGGCAAACACCACGGAACTCTGAAATCGTCTGGACGGAGCCGGGTCAGGATGGTTTAAAGCACTGCCCAGGTGATCATAAGCTCAAAACCCCTCAGACCCAGTCATCCTGGAGGAGTGGTTCTCGTGTCTGGCTGTACACTGATGTCACCTGGAGAGCGCCTTGGGTCCACCATCCCTGACCCGACAAATCAGAGCGCACCGTGTGGTGGCCGTCCAGCCATCTGCCCTGAATTCTGTAGGATCCTCCCTCTCTCCTTCCTCCCTCCCTCTCTTGTCCTTTTCCAGAAACATGTGCTATGCTCTGCTGATGGAGCCTGAGTGCTGCGGTGAGTCAGACACTGCCCCTGCTGGTGGGGCTGTTAGCTCAGGGCTGTTAGCTCAGGGCCGTTAGGAATGAGAGAGGCCCCCCCTTCCAACCCAAACACAAAAAGAAACCCACCGTAAGGGAACCTGTCCCACGGCCAGCCTGCAGGGCCCTCTCCAGCTCCCAGCAGCTTCACCGGGCTGCCGGGGGCCAGGACCGCTGGAGACCCCTGGCTGGAGTCTTGTCCTGCCCCCGAGTCGCAGAGAGGCCCGGCTCTCTGCTCACAGGCTGGAGCCGCATATGGCCATTAGGAGGGGGCTGTCCGCGGGTTCTCCCAGACCCTGCATCAGGCTGGCGGTGGTGGCAGGGTGCGCAAAAGCTCTTGACTTTTTCTTTGCAAGTTCAAGGTCTGCACGCCCGTGGAGGTGTCTCTGAGCGTGTCTGTCCCAGTCTTGGGGGAGCTCAGGTGACGGAAGCTTGCAGGAGCTTAAGGTCCCTTTGACAGAATCAGCCGGAGCTCGGGGCATGTATTTTAAAGTTGAGGTAGGAGAAATTCCCTGGTGGCTCAGTGGCTAAGATTCCACACTCCAGGACAGGGTGCCTGAGTTTGATTCCTGGTCAGAAAACAAGACCCCACATGCCACAACAAAGACTGAAGATCCCATGTGCTGCAAGTAAGACCCGGTGCAGCCAAACAAAGCAAAACGCTGAGGTAAAATCCACACGACGTAAAGTTAAGAGCATTAGGGTGAAAACCCCAGTGGCACTGAGTTCATTCACGGTGTTGGGCTACTGTCACCTCCATCTAGTTCTGAAATGCTTTAGTACCCCAAAAGGAGACTCTGTCCCCGTCAGCAGTCATCTCCCATCCTCCCGGCAACCTGCGGTCTGCACTCTGTCTCTATGGATTCACTTATTCTGGATATTTTATATAAATGGAACCATAGAGTATGTGGCCTTTCATTTAGCATGTTTTCAAAGCCCACCCGCATTTGTATGAGAACTTCGTTCCTTTTTATGGCCGAATAATAGTCTGTTGTACAGATAGACCACAGTTTGTGTATCCATTTGTCGGTTGATAGACATTCGGGCTATTTCTACCTTTTGGTTACTGGGAAGACTGCGCATTTAAAATCCATTATGTCTGTGCCCCAGACGCCTGCTCACTGGGTGCTCCTAGGTCCCCAGTGTTGGGCAGTGGTCTGGGGGTCTCTGTCCCTGTAGTAGTCATGCCATTCCTAGGGGTCTAAGTAGGATATGCATCTTTGGGGCACCTTTTGCTCCAGTTCTGGCCCCTGACCTCTCTCTCTCCACAACTTGCTGGGGGACTCCAGTCTGCACGCTGTACCGTCTCCCCCGTCAGCTGCCACCACCCCGGCCCTGGCCAGGAGGCTGGCGAGTGAGCAACAGGCCGCAGCAGAGAGCTTGGAGAGGGGTCGGTGGAGAGGGCGGACAGCATGTTGTGCGTGCAGTCATTTGGAAATGAATTTCACCTGTCACCATATAAAAGGGAAAAATGCTTTTTCTCTGTACCCTTGCTTCTGACACCAAACGTGTGGTTTTTCCCCACACCATGCAATTCTCCAATTCTTGGTGGAGGCTGACTGAATTCCCTATGACTTCACTCAATTCTGACATTAACTGTCCTATGTTAGCACACACCCCACAGGTCAAGGGCTCAGTCCCACAAGCCCGCGTCCACTCAGATGCCACTCGCAAATCTCAGGCTATAAACGGGCTCTCCACCACTTCCCCCACCGGCTCAATGATTTGCTAGAATGGTTCACAGACCCCCGGAGAGCACTTTACTTACTGTTACTGATTTATTGTGAGGGATATTAAATGATACACATGAACAGCCTCATGAGGAAATACATGGGGTGAGGCTCCTGAGCAGGAAGTTTCTGTCCCAGTGGAGTTTGGGGTGCACCACCCTCAGAGGCATGGATGTGTTCTTGTTTACCAACCTGGAAGGTTTTTGAGCCTCTTCAGTTGGGTTTTCTGAAGCCTTCATGATTTATTAAAGCATTGGCCGCTGGTGGTTAATTTGCTCTCCAGCCCCTCTTTCTTCCCTCCGAGGTGAGGGAGGCAGTTAAGTTACAACCTTCCTATCAGTGGTTTCTTCCCCAGTCTTAGGGGCCTTCCAAAAGTCACCTCATAACATAATATAGCATTAACTCAGGTATAGTTGAAAGGGATTGTTATGAATAATAAAAGTTGCTCCTTTCACTTTTATGCCTTTCACTTTTATGAATTGGAATTATTTCAGGAACTGGTCACAAAAACCAAATATTAGAGCAAAAGATTCTGCTACCCTTCTCTTCTCATGTAGGAAATTATAAGGGTTTTAACTCCGTGTCAGGAGCTGGGAACAAGACCAAATAGATGTGTTTCTTATATCACAATAGTCCGCTAACCTGAAACTTCATATCCACATGCAGAGGAATTTCATGGACAGTGCCTGCCCATAGGATTCAAATGATTGCATCCCATATCCATCTTCCTCTTTTCCTCTTCATATTCCTTTCTTTCAGGATTTATAGCTGCTAACATATGACTCCTTTGGGAGCAATGCAGAATCCCATCTCTTCTTGTCCTTATAAACCATGACCTGAGGTGGGAAGGAGATAGGATAGGGACCTCCCCTCACCCCAAGATGATTTTATTTTTCTTCCAAATCAAAATAAGCCTTCTCTCCATGACAAGAATTCTGCCATATTTCTAGGCCAACTGACTCAAAAGGCTACCAGCTTTGAAAGTAATGTAGAAAAAAATTCAGTATATAATACTCAAAGCCCAGCATCAGGGAGGTTACCCCACCACTTTGCACACAGGTGGTGGCATGGGGCCAGTGCAAACCTGACGGTGCCTCTGAAATTAACCACTTCATCCTTTCCAGTAAACCTGATGGTGCCTTTGGTTGGTTTGGTGTTGTATTTTTTTAAAGCTTGTTGATAATGGTCAAGAGCTGGGCTTTCACTGTGAGCAATTTTGGAGACCATTAGATGCTTCTGAGCAGAAAGAGGATATGACTTGACTTAGATTTTGAATGGAGTTTTCAGGTTACTGTGTGAATGCACATAGGGGTCGAGGAGGCCGCTGCTGAGAAGGCAGTTGCAGTCCCACGGTAAGGGGTGATGATGGCTCTGGCCCCCGGGAAGCTGCCTGAGAGCGTAAGAAGCGATCCATGTTGGAGGCAGAAATGATAGCTTCTGCTGGTGGCTGGGAAGTAGAGTGTGAGGAAAAGAGTCAGAGAGAACTTCAAATTCTTTGGCCTGAGTGACTGCAAAGGTGGCGTTGACATTTTCTGAGATGGGAAAGTATGGGTGGAGCAGGATGGGAGGGGAGCAGGGGTTTGAGAATGCAATTCAGGTGAGTATTGGACATCCAAGTGGAGGCAGCATAAGCTTTGATATTTGAGATTGGAACTCAGTAGTGGCAGGGAGGTGGTGATCAAAGGCAGAATTACTGAAAGTGATGGCTTCATGATCAACCCCTGCCAACACAAAATTAACAGGGAAAGTACATGGGGAGGGGAGCGGACCTCACACATGGGGCCAAGATGGAGCTTCCGAGAGTATCGGAAGACGGAGACACCAAGGCTCAAAGATTGCAGGTTGGTGACAGAGCTGAGAATGAGCTGGTTCTTGGGGTCCCTGGTCACCCCCTACCTTTTCTAACATACCAGGCTTCCTACCAGCTCTAGGTTTGAAAGGCTGCATGTGTGGACAGAAAGCAGGCAAGCTGAGGCTGGAGCCTTCTGTTCTGTGTTTCTCCAGGTCACCATCCTCGTCAGCCTGGCCCTAGCTTTCCTCGCCTGCATCGTGTTCCTGGTGGTTTACAAAGCCTTCACTTATGACCACAGCTGCCCAGAGGGGTTTGTCTACAAGGTAAGGGGCTTCTGGCAGGGGAGTGGCTCCTGATGACCGTCCAATTCAGTTCGAGGGTCAACATCTTTTCATTGGCATTGAAATTCTGGGTATGGTAACCTCCCTGCAAATTGTTTAAAACATAGTATGTGTCTGAAGAAAATGGAAACACTCATTTGAAGATAACATGCACTCCAATGTTGATAGCAGCACCATTTACAGTAGCCAAGCCATAGAAGCAACCTATGTGTCCATCAATGGTGAATGAATAAAGATGTCATGTGTGTGTGATGTATATACACACACGTTTTATACCTGTTATACACACAATGGAATACTACTCAACCATAAATAAGGAAGAAAATTTGCCACTTACAGCAGTGTGGATGGACTTGAAGGGCATTATACTAAGTGAAATAAATCAGACGGAGAAATACAAATACTGTATGATATCACTTATATGTGGGATCTAAAAAATACAACAGCCTAGTAAATGTGACATAAAAGAAACAGACTCACAGACATAGAGAACAAACTTCAGTTACCAGTGTGTAGAGGGAAGTGGAGAAAGGCAAGATAGAGGTAGAGGATTAAGAGGTATGAACTCCTGTATATAAAATAATAAGCTATAATGATACCTTGTACAGCATGGGGAGTAGAGACTATTTTATAACAACTATGAATGGAGTATAACCTTTAGAAACTGTGACTCCTGTTGTTATACACCTGAAACTTATGAAGTACTGTAAGTCAAGTATACCTCAGTAAAAAAGAAAACTTTATGCACTCAATAAAGGCATTGAAATATGTTTTTTTAAAAAGTGTAAAGAAATATAGAAGTAACATCAAAGCAAAATTGATGGTGGCAATCTAAAATTATTTTCACTCTCTAAAATGCTGTGTATTTACAATACATTTTGGTGTGAAATTATAAAATCACAATGAAAAAGTCCTGTGTGTGGCAGGAAGTTTTCGCGCTTTCATGAAGCACTTGGTCTCCAGTAGGCAGTAGAGGGCGCTCTCCAGAGTGTGGGAAAGGGAGGCAGGCCGGCTTGGGACTACAAGTCAGAAGTAGCCTCCAACTAATAAAAATAAATGGAAAAAAAAAAAAAAAAGTTTCTTACACCTAAAAAAAAAAAAAAAGAAGAAGTAGCCCAGGTTGGATGCATGAGACAAGTGCTCAGGCCTGGTGCACTGGGAAGACCCAGAGGGATCGGGTGGAGAGGGAGGTGGGAGGGGGGACCGGGATGGGGAATACATGTAAATCCATGGCTAATTCATTTCAATGTATGACAAAAACTACTGCAATGATGTAAAGCAATTAGCCTCCAACTAATAAAAATAAATGAAAAAAAAAAAAAAGAAGTAGATCACTGCGCCTTGGGGAGATCCTGGTTTAATGGCTGATTCCTTGTCCCTGCAGAGATGTGAAGACAGGGAGCAGAACTTCTGAGGTGGTCTCTCCCGTCTTGCAGCTGGGCCTCCTTCTCCCCCAGTCTGATCGCACGCCTTCCCTTGAAAGACAGAACTGACTGCAGGACCCCCCAGCCCTCCCCCCGCCCCTCTGAGCCACAGGTTTCTCGCCTGCAGTGGGCACCCATGATGTCTGCCCACGAGATTTTGGAGAGAATTTAAGTAAAATCAAGACAGTAAAGGGCCTGCTAGAGAATGGGCTGGCAATAACTGTTAGAGGTAAAAAAGCTAGAATCTAGTTCAGAGCTGACACGAATATTGATGTTACCACTTACTGAGTACCAATTAGATGTCACCTTCCTTCCTAGACATTTTCATAAATAGTATCTCAGTTGAGCTGTCCACCCATTCTGAAAAGGAGGTTTCATTGCCCCCATTTTGCATCTGAGGAAATGGAGATTAAGAGCATTTTGTCTTGAGAGTTTTCCAAGACATCACTGCTGTTACGTTCCAAAGTGAGAGAATCAAATGGGAATGTTCTGCCTTAAAAACACATGTCCTTTGGTTCTGCTAGATGACTTCCTAAGATGGCCTTCTTAGGCGTTAGAAGCTGGGGTTCTGAAAGACTAGCAACCACCATCAGTATCGGGATGTCAGTAGGAGACAGTGGAATAAACTATGATGTGTCTGCATGTGGAATTCCAAACAACTGCAACAGGGAGTAAGGGGGTCTCCAGACATAGAGAGAGAATACCCTCTGGGATAAGAGTGAAGAAAAAAAGGTGCTATTTTTGAGTGAGGAAAGGGAAAGTGAATGATGTTTGCTTATATTTTCAGAAAGACATTCTGGAAGGATAAATTTAAAAAAAAACCAACTAAGAAATATAATGAGTCAGGTGGGCAGGGAGGGAACAGAAGAAATAGGAATGAGGAGCCAAGGCTTCTCTGGCTTTATCTTGATATGCATTTGTCCTGGATGTGTGTCACTGTTTGACATGTTTGTAAAAACTAAATTAAAAAAAAAAAGTCCTGAAATTAAAACCAAGCTAATATTCAGCTGTATATCAAGTTGAGGATTAAACTTACCAAGAAAATAATTGCTCCAAATGACTGTATAATATAGTATACTGACTCTATGCCCTCAGTGGAATATATTCTAAGGACACAGAGAGCTGCAGAGAAATGATGTAGTCAAAATTCAGTAGTCTGTTACTCATCATATTGCTGTTATTTTGGGACCACTGGATTGATATTGTAGGATAATGCAAATATATAATTATATGTTGCTAGGAACCAAGGCTTTGATATAAGAAGAAAGAGTAATTAATATCCAATCAAAGAAAAGAAATGGACAGCAATTGGCTACAGGCAGTGTTCCAGTGAAGCAGTTAGGGGCTGAGTGAATCAGCCAGGTGAAGAGCTATCAACAGTGTCCACTGTATCCCTACAGTTAGTAAGCAGAAGGCGTTGACCTTGAATTAGTATTGGCATCAGTTTCCTCCCTCCTCCCCTCCCTCCTTTTCCTTCCTTTTTTTCTCTCTCCCTCCTTCCCTTCCTTTATTTCTTCTCCTTTTATTGAGGTTTAATTGACATATAACATTGTATTAGTTTCAAGTGTTCAACATAATGATTAAATATTTGTAAATACTGCAGAATAAGCACTGCTGTAAGTTAGCATCCATCACTCTGCATAGTTACAAATTTTTTTCTTGCGATGAAGACTTTTAAGACCTGCTCTCTTAGCTACTTTCAAATATCCACCTCAGTATTATTAACTGTAGTCACTATGCTGCACATTACACCCCCAGGACATACTCGTTTTATAACTGAAAACTCTTACCTTTTGGTCCCCTTGACCCATTTCTCTCAGCCCTTCTCCACCTCTGGGAACGATTCCAGCATCAGGTTAGTTTCTTCTGGCTTCTTGTAGGTGGCAGCTTTGATGATGGTGATGGTGATGACATGAAGGAAGTTCTGACGAGTACCAGGCCCAGGCCGGATGCCATCCCCTGCCGGCTGGCTGCGAGCCGGGGTTGGCTGGGGCCCCCAGATGGGGTGGCCTCATTGCAGGGCAGGTGGGAAGCATTCGCTGAGCTCCTCCTGACTGTCTCTCTCTTCCCCAGCACAAGCGCTGTATCCCGGCCTCCCTGGATGCTTACTACTCATCCCAGGACCCCAGCTCCAGAAGCCGCTTCTACACGGTCATCAGCCACTACAGCGTGGCCAAGCAGAGCACCGCCCGGGCCATCGGGCCGTGGCTGTCAGCAGCTGCCGTCATCCACGAGCCCAAGCCGCCCAAGACCCAGGGCCATTAGAGGCCCCCGCCCAGCCAGCATGGGGAGTGGGGAGGGGAACCCCGCTGGCTAAGCCGAGCTCCAGTTACAAGACAACACTGTACTCCTGGGATATGGGGGCGGGGGTGGGGCCGGGGTGGGTGGGGGGAGCTCACCGAAAATCTCGTGCACTGGAGTTGTCTGAATCAGTATTTCTTTTTGTCCTTTGGTATCGTTGATTCGTCCCCGAGTCAGGCCCATGTACAAAGGCATGTTTCGTGTTGACTGTTCCCATGTAAGATATTTTCAAAGCCACTGCTTATTATTTGTTAGGAAAACTTAAAAACAGGAAAGGAGAGAAAGAAAACGAACATGAAATTTGTAGACTGGCTGCATCTGGAGTGTGTTGAAGGGTGGTGAAGAGCACAGACGTTCCGGGCTGCTCAGACTGGGGGGGATGGTTGCTTCAGGGTGGGCTTCGGAAGGTGCAGAATGCGGGTGAGGCCGGCAGTCTGCTCGCTTGGCCTCTGGCCTGCAGAGGAGGAACGCTGAAAGTTAGGAACTGTCAAGTTAGAAAGAAGACTGAGTTTGGCGTTTGTAAGGCAGGGTCGCACACAACCCAGAGAGAAAAGCCTCAACCATGTGTATTTTGCAAAGTGAGGATAAACTTGTCTGTATGGGCATCGGCACGGGGCTTGGGCTGCATGGTCTGGGGATGCGGAGGATAGAGGCAAACACTGAACAGCGGGCAGGCTTTCTTTGCCTTTCTCTTGAGTTTCTAGCCCTACACTGGGTGCTGCCCATGTTTAGGAGATGGCAGGGGTGGAAAGAGGAGGAAAGAGGGACTGCAGGATGAAGAAGGCAGGACGGGCAGGTGACGTTTGGCCAAGCTGTAAGCCCCGCACCCAAGTTTAACGTTTTTGTCGGTTTGTTGTTTCCTGAAATGATAATGACCAGGAAGAACAGGAAGGGTCGTGACCAGGTGACAGCCAGGGAGGTTTTTGATTGGGTCTCAGCAATGCTAAGTCATTTTTTCTAAGGGAAACTGAGAACCGTGGCCGTCTCGTGCACACTTCACTGGGTTGACAGGGGCACAAGCCACACTTTCCCATCTGCTTCTAGGAGCTTCTGACCAGGAGGCGACAGCTGGCATGGCCCAGGCCACCCATTGCCTTGCACCCACATCAGGCACTCCCACACAGCTCTGCCACTAATGTTTTGGGGAGACCCCCTCTGTGTGGTGTTGGCTGTGGGCCCAGCAGAGCCAGAACTGGCTGGGAGAGTTGGCTATTTGAGATATGATTCTGTTTTCCCATGAAGCTTGAACAGGCCATTTAAAGGGCATTTTTTTTAGTGGCTTGCTATGATGCTGAAATCATCCTACACAACAGCTGGGTAATAAGACTAGCATAGCTCAAACTATTCTGCTAAAAGCTATCATTTGACTGTTCCTCTCCCCGCCCCCACCCTCCAGTCACCTCGAGTCACTTGTAAATTCATTTGTCATCTAAAGTGGAACAACAAATTGTCCCTAGCGAAACTGCTGAGCGCTTTATAATTTTGTGGTGTATTTTTGTCAGTAGGTAGCAGAGGCTGAAGTATTTTTTGGTGTAATTCTTGAACTTTTCTGACAGGAAACAAATAAAGATAGATGTGTCTGAGAGTCTTGACCTTCCTTTGCATTTTTCTTCATCTTCTGCTCGGTGAGCCTGGTGGGGAAGATGCAGGGGGCAGGGTGTCCTGTTAGGCTGGGGCTGGAACTGACATGGGGGGACCTCCATCCTCCGCCTGTGGGGCCTGAAATGATGCTGAGGTCAGAGGCAAGGACCAAGAGATGCAGCTGGCTCTTGTCTTGCAGCCCAACATCCTTCATCCTGTGAGCATCTGCTGAGCACCTGCAGAGGGCCAGGCTGTGCTGGGTATGGGGCACCCCGCCCCAGATGACACGTATTCACCCCCTGAAGTCTGGAGGTAGAGTCAGATGTGGAAACAGACATTGGCATTTGAAGAGTCTGACAGTGCCATCTGGCCGTTAGCCAACAGATTGAGAAGGACGCTGATGACGAAAAGGGACAAGTGGACCCTTTTCATAATGAGCCCACTTAAAGCTTATTATAACCTCAGCAGGTAGAGATTACTGGTCCCCATCTGACAGATTAAGACACTGAGGCTCAGGAGGATGGAGAGATGCCTGGGGCTCTAGCAGATGAGCTGAGATTCAAACTCAGGTGTGTGTGACTACTTTATCCCCCTTGACTGCTTTTATAAGACCCAGAGCAACACTGTCAAGGCTCATGTCTCAGGAAGTCAAGTCACACTTATAAAAGCAAACTAGCTTATTCTTTACCCGAGTCAGGGTCAGCAGTGAGTGTTAAGGATAGTAAACATTTAACAGCTCCTTGCTACCTGCCACATACCATTGGAACTTCCCCGTAGCTCAAATGGGAAAGAATCTGCCTGTGATGCAGGAGAACTGGGTTCAATACCTGGGTTCAGTCCCTGGGTTGGGAAGATCCCTTGGAGAAGGGCATGGCATCCCACTCCATTCTTGCCTGGAGAATCCCATGGACAGAGGAGCCTGGCGGGCTGCAGCCCAGGTGGTCACAAGGAGTGGGACCCGACTGAGCGATTGACACTGTTGCTGCCCCATGCCAAGCATGAAGTGCTTCGGGCGTCTTGGTTCCTGTAGCTCTTCCTCCAGTTTCATGAGTTGGGTAACCCCATCCTCAACACCACTGTTTTCGTATGATCATCACCCCCATTTTGAGATGAAGGAGTGGAAGCTCAGAGCAGTGCATCATCTACAAAGGAGGCCTGTCGTTAGGAAGCAGCCGATTCCAACCCACACATTGAATACCAGTGTCTCAACAATGGTGCCATTCTACCAGCCCATCTCTGCACTTTGCTTGGGAGTTTCTAGTGTGTGTTCACAACTCTTCTCAGACTCAGATGGCAGGCCATTGAGGGAGAGGCCAGGAGTGACTGGGGACAGAGATGAAGGCTGAGGCTCCAAGCTCAGCGCTGCACCGGGGTGGTGGCCGTGCATGCGTGGCTAGGGGGATGGAGGAGGGGGTAACCTGACGTCTGCCCTTCGGGGCCTCACAGACTGCTGAGCATGAATGGGCCTTAGACAGCCCCACCTGCACACGCAAGGCCTGAGAGTGTGGTTTCAGGGCCCAGTGAGCTGGGCAGGCAGGGCTGTGGGCTGGCCTCCCACTGGCAGAGGCAGCCTCATCCATACGGCCAGTGTGTAAACACCCACTATTTTTCTCAATTACACAGAGTCAGCTAAAGACTTAATGAACACATGCTCAAACATTCTGTCATAAATGGATTTGCCACTCCATTGCCTCAAAAAAATAAACCGAAGCTATCTTTTCTCTGGAATGCAGGCTCTGTGAGTGTGTAACTGAAGGAAGCGTGCACGTCAGGGACAGAAGACATGGCAGAAATTTCTGGTTCGGGGAGAGGCCTGGGGCCATGTGCTATTCCTGGCAGAGTCAGAATTTTCTCATCAGAAAAAACAGGAGGATGCTTAACTCCTCCTCCAAATGCCCAAAGAGTGGGAGATTAGTTCTAGGAGAGTTTAGTCATGTGGGGTTTGGTTGGGGGAAGCTGCTCTGGGTTTTGGAGGGTGGGGTCTCGCAGGACTCTGCTGGCTGACAAAGGGTTAAGCCTGGAAATAGTAAAGATAGCTCTTTGGTTCATCGAACAAGCTCTGTTTGGGGATTTTGCACTTTTGAATCTGCTCACCAGCAGTGGGGACCTCTCTCAAGACGCTCACTGTCTGTGGGAAGGGCAGGCACTCATTCCACGTGTGCACAGGTGGGGAGCTGGGGCAGAAGTCCTCAGGAGGAGAGCGTGGCGGTGGGGTGCCAGCAGGGGCTCTCGGAGGAGCTCGACTTAGACCTCAGCCTTGATCCATTACGTTTTGACAGGGAGAAATCAGAAGGTGCAGAGAAGACACCCCGGACTCATCCCGCAGGCCCTGGGAACTGCGTCAGTAAGGTGCTAAGGGAGACAGCCCAGGGCTGGGAGGTCTCCCCGCCGCCAGCGCCAGACCCCAAGGTTAAACAGGCACAGGAAGCTGTGCCACTGCCCTGGGGCTCGTGGTTCAGGCCAGGGGACAGGGAGGGAGATAAATGATGATACAGTTGCCGCACTTTGGGGAGAGGCAGGGATGGCGCCTGGGGTGATCCCAGCCATCAGTCAGGTCCGAAGATATGAGGGAAAGGTACATTTTTCTGGCAAATTGAAAGACCACTTGTCGGAACTGCTGTCAATCATTTTATTCCCACCCCACCCCCACCCCTACGATGTGCTCTAATCCCAGGGGGTCTCTTCTGGAGGAAGAGGAAGAAATTCTCAATCGCTTTCTCAACAAGTACACAACACAGTCTCTTTAGAAAAACAACATGCCCAAACCGTTGAGGGAAAAGGGTCGGTTTCCATGGCAACATCAATGCCAGGAGAGGCAGTCTGGCATGGCGGGGTGTTCATCTGACTCTGCTCTTTTGTCAGAAATGATGTGTTTCAGAGAACCCAGCCCCAGAGATCACGAGTCCAAGTTGCCTGGAGAGATGGCCACGGCCCTCTTGGACACCCTGCTCCTTCTCATCTCCTCTCTGTCTGGATCTGTCCTTGTCTTTGTCTCTGCCTCTCTGTCTCCTTCAAGGGGGCGGTGTCTGGAGGTGTGGACTGGTGCTGTAATTTATGCTTCAATTTGAGGTCGCTGGTGAGCGCTGTGCTGGGTTTGGGTCCGCTGTGGGGTTGGGTGTGCGGTAGAGAGCAAGACAGCTCAGAAGGAGCTCAGAAGCATGGCATTCAAATTCTGCTCCTCTTGGCTCTGGGGCCTTGGTTGTTTCCCTTCTTCTCTCTCTAAGCTGCAGTTTCCCTATCTCTAAAACAGGGATAATAATTTTTATCTGCCTCTTTTTGCAAAAAAAGCAATGAAATAATATATACAGTTCTACCTATAGCAGGCACTCAACAAGTTGTAGCTGCTGTATCTTGAGTCTCTCAGACTCCGTTTCCTCACTTGTAAATTGGAGTTACTTAAAACAACCCCTCCCCTCAGAGGGTTGCTGTGGCCTGAGACGAGGCAGTGGCTGTGAAGTGCTCATAGCAAAAGTCAGTTGCCTCCCACCTGCCCTCATTTGCTAGAGAAGTCTCATTGCTTCTCACTGTCCTCTTCGTGGACAGTTAGGAAATGATGGATGTATAGCAGTCCATGTATGCACAGACACCTCTCTCTCTTTCTCTCTCTCCATATCGTTATCTATCTATCTTCTATTATGTATCATCTATCTATCTCGCTATCAAAATCAGATATACATTTATTTTGATACCTCTGATTTCAGTGCAGAACTAAAGGGTGCATTCTACCATCCTCTCTCTGCTTGACTGTAGCTTCTTTTTCTGATAGTGAGAAAGATGACTCTGTTATTCACAACATATTTACTTACTCTTTCATCTCTTGTATACATATAAAGTCATTTCAGATATGTGACATTTTTGACATTTAGAATTTCTGACATCACAAGAGAGATGTTTTGAGTAATTAACTTGGTATTTTAGGATATACCATCTTGCTTTGTGTTTCATTGTAAAGATGTATATGTGTTAGTTGCTCATTCATGTCTGACTCTTTGAGACCCCATGGACAGTATCCTGCCAGGCTCCTCTGTCCATGGAATTCTCCAGGCAAGAATACTGGAGTGGGTTGACATTTCCTTCTCCAAAAGTCGTAAAACCACTTACTTTCTAAACGCTAACATTTTGGACAGAATCAGTGTATTGTGTTGGAGCAGGAAATGGCAACCCATTCCAGTATTCTTGCCTGGAGAATTCCATGGACAGAGGAATCTGGCGGGCTACAGTCCATGGGGTCGCAGAGAGTCGGACATGAATGAAGGCGACTTAGCACAATGCATTGTGTTATATTTAAGCTGAGTTTCTCAGGTCTCACCACTTACATTCAGAGTAGTGACAGGGTTTTAATAGCAATAGCACCTTAAATGTCATAGACACTTGCTCCCAACTTCTCATGGGATCTTCTGCCCTCTTGTGAGGACCCCTCTCCCCAGCCCAGGTGGACTCTCGGGTGTGCTGGAGAACAGGTGTGAACCTACTGGACTCGCTTCTCCACTAAGCTCCATGGACGCCCAGGACTTTTTAAACTGAAGGACAAGGCCACTGATGTCCAGGGCCGTGTATTACGGGTTCCTCGGGCTCTGCCGGTGTAAGGAGCGATGACGTCCTCTTCCCTTCGTGTTTCACTCTGTTTCTGGGGCCCACCTAGGACAGCTGTGCTTCATGTGCCCACAGAGTTTAACCACATGGCTCATTCTTCTGCTGACAGTACCTTTACCTTCTTCACACTCTGCCGGGGACCCCAGCATGAATCCATGCAACTGCACTACAAGGCAAGTTTGAGGAAGAGCTATGACGCTGGGGTTGGAAGTAATTGGCCACCCACCGTAACTGTTCTTATCTGCGCCTGTAGCAGACAATGACTATGGCATCAACTTTCTCCCTGAGCCCTGCTGCAGCCATGTCATCTTCCCTTACAACAGTTCTCCACGTCCCCCTCCCTCATTCACTTTGATTCTGAGAGTGACAGAGATCACTGGTTCTACTGAAAACCCCAGGGCTTCCTTCCATAGCCTGGAGTTGTCACCAGGATGGCATTGATTGGTAAGGGGCTCTCTTTCCCAGACCCTCATTTCCAAGCCTGTTTGGATACTAGTTTTCAGCATTTGAACGTGAGTGGAAGGTGGCAGTGATGTGTGTCCCTCCTAGGATGGTACTAGTAGGCAGGTGACGCAGCTTCTCTAATCTCCCTTCCTTCCCTCTCCTCCCTGCTCTGTGATGTGATGAAGCTGAGGACTCCTGGGGGGATGATGGAGATGCAAAGTGGGAGGAGCCCGGATCCCTGAATCCCCAGGTGGACAACAGCCATCTGCCTACACTGGGCTATTATATGAATGAAAGAGAATTTCCAAGATTTGGGGGTCTGTTTGTTACAGTAAAAAGAATTACCATGACCAGTACAGCAAATCTGTTTTCCATCTGGCACCACCCTGTATTTAGGATAGGTTGTGACAAAGGCCAGGCGCTCCTGTGGGGTCAGGCTTGTGACTCCAGCTCCATCCCCAGGTGAGCGCTCTCAGGGAAGCTCCCCCAGCCTCCAAGCCCTCTCATCCATCAAGCTCTTTTCAGTCCACACCTCAGGACTCATTTTTTCTGTGATCTCCCCAAACTGGATAGGATTCTCCACAGTAGTCCCTGCCTTCTCACACACACCAGTTCTACCTATCCCTGTGTCACAGAATGACTGCATTCTATTTTTATCATCAAATTACTTGTCAGTGGTATCCTGGATGGGTGGCTGAATGGATGGGTGAAAAAAATCAGCTCTATGCCAATAACTTTTACATGTCTGTTTCTAGTCCAGATCTCTCTATTGAGACTCACTCCATGTATATTCTTTCTTTCTGGTCCTTGCTAACTGAATATCCTTGCGGGCACTTCAAGGTCAAAATGTCCTTTAGAGCCTTCATCATATTTCCCCCAAAGATGCTTTATGTCCCATGTCCTTTGAGTGGGGTGATGACTTCACCAGCTGCTCTGCTTTCTAGACCCAGGTGGCAGTTTTAATGTTCCCCTTTACATCAGAGAACATTGGATTGGCTGCTAAGTTCTGACCATTCCATTTTCGAAGTGGCTTGAGTCGGCCCCTTCCTTTGTCAGAATCTGAGTGTAGGTCCCTGACCTTGACCTCAAAAGCCCATCACAGTCTGACCCCCGGCTGCTCTCACCCCCTCATGCCTTCCATGGACCATGCCCCACCCCCCAACCATGCACACTCAGTCCCACTGAACTGGGGCTTCACAGCACCCACAATCTCATATGCCCTGTGAGCTGGGGCACTATGATGGAGACTGTTTCACTTTTTTTTTTTTTATTCCTTCTTCCATTCTTCTCACCACACCCCACTAAATTGATCATTGTCTTTGTGCTCCTTTCATGGGAGAAGGATGAGGCAGCGAGGAAAACAGAAAGTGCTCTCCTGACCTTCTTGCATTTGTTTCCAAAATCCATACTACAGAGGGGAGATCATTCCTAGGTACACATGAAGTGTCTTGAAGAAATATACAGAAAATCTGTCTCATTCCAGAAAAGATTCTCTTGCCTGAAGGCAGCAGGGGATGGAGCAGAGAGGTTGGGGATCTCAGAGAGAGGAGGGGCCCTGCACACTGCTCACCAGTTGGCCCCTCCCGCCAGGGCACCACGGCCCTGGAGAGGAAAGGGAACTGCGTGTCTGGGAGAGTGGTCAGTCACCCGGGAGACGGTCGGGGCCCACCTGCGGCTCCAGAGTAGACTGAAGAGGTGGTCGAAACGGGCACACAGTGTCTCCAAGAGATGCCTCAGGTCACAGGACCAGACTCCTCACAGGGCTGAGGCAGCAGCTCCTGCTGGCCCAGCAGAATGAGGGCTCAAGGTAGAAGTTCATTGAGTTTTGGGAGAAAAGAGAGACCTTGCCCCTGCACTTATGGAGTGAGGTACATCCCCTCTCTGCCCTTCTCATCACCTTCATCTCTTCGTGGTTTAAGGTCATTCTCATCAGCCTCGTGGTACAGACTCGCTCTGGCTGGATGAGCCCCTCCTCTGGGCCTTCAGAGCTCCTTGACTATTCCTCTATTGCCCCCCTTGCTTTATAATCATTTATACACTCAGGAGAATACGTGGTCGGTATTATTCTTCTTCTTTCATTTCATAGGTGAAGAAACAGGCTCAGAAGAGTCAGTGCTGGGTTTGCACCCTCCCTGCTGAGCGGGCACCCTGGCCCAGAGTCTGTGCCTGCCCTTGCCACCCTCCATCCTCCTTGCAGCCGTCCGCCATCTGGTTTGGAGGCCCCTGGTCCTGCTCTCCTGCACGATTTCAGCATCCACTGCATCTCCACAGGCCAGCTCTTTTCCCCGCAGCTTTAAACAAACACATTTGATTAGGAGGATGTGTCTCTCTATGCCAGCAATTTATTCCCCTCCATGCAAATTTTCCCACTAATTAACAAAGAAAAAACAACACAATTCAGACCAGTGAGCTCTTGAAAGGGAAAATGAAGGCACTTTCAGCAAATTGTGGCATCCAGAGTCCTGGGCTGGGAGTCAAACCGACCTGGATTTGAATCCCAGTTTCACTGCTCTCTGCCCACCAGCTCTGGGCAGGTCACTTCACCTCTCTGAGCCTCACTTTCCTCAATTTTTAAGTGGTGCTGCTGATCCCTACTCCACGGCATGGCTAGAAAGTTCATTTGAGAAAGAATCCAGGTGTTTTGGGAATTCTAAGGTACTCTGGCAGTAGGAAAAGAATAGCCCTTTAGATTAAATTGCAGAAAAACACACAAGTGTATCCTCTTAAGACCCTAGAGCATCGGGTCCCACTGCAGAAAACTTACCCATATCTAGTTGACTCTGCTGTGGGCTGAAAAGTGTCAGTCAGTTCAGTCAGTTCAGTCGCTCAGCCATGTCCGACTCTCTGTGACCCTATGAATCGCAGCACGCCAGGCCTCCCTGTCCATCACCAACTCCTGGAGCTTACTCAAACTCATGCCCATCAAGTTGGTGATGCCATCCAGCCATCTCATCCTCTGTCATCCCCTTCTCCTCCTGTCCCCAGTCCCTCCCAGCATCAGGGTCTTTTCCAATGAGTCAACTCTTCACATGAGGTGGCCAAAGTATTGGAGTTTCAGCTTCAGCATCAGTCCTACCAATGAATATTCAGGACTGATTTCCTTTAGGATGGACTGGTTGGATCTCCTTGTAGTCCAAGGGACTCTCAAGAGTCTTCTCCAACACCATGGTTCAAAAGCATCAATTTTTTCGGTGCTCAGCTTTCTTCACAGTCCAACTCTCACATCCATACATGACTACTGGAAAAACCACAGCCTTGACCAGATGGACCTTTGTTGACAAAGTAATGTCTCTGCTTTTTAATATGCTGTCGAGGTTGGTCATAACTTTCCTTCCAAGGAGTAAGTGTCTTTTAATTTCATGGCTGCAATCACTATCTGCAGTGAATTCGGAGCCCAGAAAAGTAAAGTCTGACACTGTTTCCACTGTCTCCCCATCTATTTGCCATGAAGTGATGGGACCAGATGCCATGATCTTAGTTCCCCCCCACCAAAAAAATGATTTATGCGAGAGCCCCTAGCATCTCAGATTGTGATCTAATTTGGGAAAAGGGTCATTAGTGAGACAACCAAGGTCAAGTAAGGTGGCCCCTAATCCAATGTAACTAGTGTCCACAAAGGAGGAGTTTGGACACAGAAACACACACACGAGGTGAGCACCTTGTGAAGGCAGAGGATTGGAGCAATGCATCTACAAACCGAGACACACACAGACTGCCTGCAAATCTCCTGAATCCAGAGAGGGGAAGGGACAGATTCTCCCTCATGGCCCAGACCCCGTCAACCCATCCCAATCTCAGACTTCTAAGCTTCAGAACTGTGAGGACTGTATATTTCTGTTATTTTAAGCCACTCAGTCTGTCGCCCTAGCAAACTAACGCCGACCTCAGAGCTGAGCTCTTCCCCTGAGCTGTGTGTAACAAGCTATTCACTGTGCCGTTGCTGCTGAAAATGAGCAGAACTCTGGGGGCTCCGAGGCACAGAAGTCTTTTTGGGTGACCCCCATTTCTTTTTTTTTTCATTTGTGTCGTATTTTATTTTTCTTCTTTCTTTTTTATTTTTTAAATTATGAAAATATGATAACACATTTACAGGAGACTTGGAAAATACAGAACAAAATTACATACAGTTCCACTATATATTGCAATTTTTTAAGTAGGTAAATTAAGATTTTTAGTTGTAATTTGAATATCAAACTCTCAAAAATTAGTAGAATGAATAGACAGAAAAGTAGAAGGATATAATAGACCTGAAAAGCACTAGGAACCAATTCAACATAATTAAGATTTGTACAACTTTCAAGGATACAAATTCTACTCAGGTTCCCATAGACTATAGACCGGGAGACACCTGAACATATCCAGGAACGTAAAACAAGGTGCAAAAATTTCGGCCTAAAAGTATTGAAATGATATAGAGTCTGTTCTTTTAGGAATTATGTTAGAAATCCATATCAAAAGATATTTGAAAATAGCCCACATATTTTCAAGTGCAGTGTGATGTTTCCATCAAAAGCCTCAATGAAGTTAAAAACTGAAAAAGCACAGAGGGCGACTGCAGAGAATAAGTCATTTAAATGAGAAGTTAATGTCAAAGATACTTAAAAAAACCATATATTTGGAAATTAAATGTCTACTTTTAAATGACGGATGTGTCTAAGAAGCCATATGGAAATTTCCACAAGGAAATAGAAAATGTTTATAATAGAATAAAAGTGAAAAGAGAATTCATCAGAATTTGTTGTAGGCAGCTGAGGCTGCTCAATGCAGCTAAATACAATATGGAATCTTGAATGAGTTATGAAAACAGATAATTGACACTAGTATAAAATTTTGTGAAATTTCAGCAAAATTTTTACTTTAGTTAATAATACTGTATTACATGGTAATTTCCTGTTTGTTTTTTTTTACACCATAGTATCTCTAGTCTTAGAATTGGATTAGAAGTTTCAAACCTCATTCAAACTTTTTTAAAATTGGTGAAATTATAAGCTTTTTAGACTTTTAGCAGTAATGCTAGATGCCAGAACTAATAAAACTATATTAAGGTTTTGAGTGAATATAAATTAGAAATCTAGCATTCTTTTCATACTAAGTAAAAGAAGTGGAACCAAAATGTCATAAATTTTTTAGCTAAGCAAAGATTAATGTTTTCTAAAATACATATTCTATTATACATACTATATATATGTATACAAAAGATTTCTACTATACTTGATAAATAACAATAACAACAACAAAAAACAGATGGGGAAATTGGAAAACATAAACTAAATGAAATGGGAGCACTGAATAGGAAATAGAAAAAGTGAAACAAACTAGATAAAAGTAAAAGATAATCAGGTAGTCCATTTATTTTTTTTTCCATTTATTTTTATTAGTTGGAGGCTAATTACTTTACATCATTGCAGTGGTTTTTGTCATACATTGAAATGAATTAGCCATGGATTTACATGTATTCCCCATCCCGGTCCCCCCTCCCACCTCCCTCTCTACCCGATCCCTCTGGGTCTTCCCAGTCCACCAGGCCCGAGCGCTTGTCTCATGCACCCAACCTGGGCTGGTGATCTGTTTCAACCTAGATATACATGTTTCAATGCTGTTCTCTTGAAACATCCCACCCTCGCCTTCTCCCAGAGTCCACAAGTCTGTTCTATTCATCTGAGTCTCTTTTTCTGTTTTGCATATAGGGTTATTGTTACCATCTTTCTAAATTCCATATATATGTGTTAGTATACTGTAATGGTCTTTATCTTTCTGGCTTACTTCACTCTGTATAATGGGCTCCAGTTTCATCCATCTCATTAGAACTGATTCAAATGAATTCTTTTTAATGGCTGAGTAATATTCCATGGTGTATATGTACCACAGCTTCCTCATCCATTCGTCTGCTGATGGGCATCTGGGTTGCTTCCATGTCCTGGCTATTATAAACAGTGCTGCGATGAACATTGGGGTGCACGTGTCTCTTTCAGATCTGGTTTCCTTGGTGTGTATGCCCAGAAGTGGGATTGCTGGGTCATATGGCAGTTCTATCTCCAGCTTTTTAAGAAATCTCCACACTGTTTTCCATAGTGGCTGTACTTATTTATTTTAAAACATGCCTCCTCATTAGAATCATATCTGGAGCTTTGGAGGAAAAAAAACAATACCTGGGCATTTTTATTTTTCAAAAAATGCTAAGCTAATGCTAATTGCATCAAGATTTTAAAACATGATTATGATTTTTTCTATTAAATGATAGTTCTAGTGATATAGAATTCTACTATTTTCTGTTGACCAATCATGATACAATGGTATTAAAATGAATAAATGTTACATAATCACAACAGTAAAAGATATTTATCAGTTTTCACAATCAATAGTCAGACCAAAAAAGTAAAAGATAATTACAATTGCAAGTATAATGGAAACATAATTAACCTAACAATACAAAATAATTACATAAGTTTGAGGGGTCAAGTAGAGTGATGTGGTAAGTGGAAATGCATGCATATATGTGTTTTCATTCATCCAGCCAGTCTATGTCTTTTTGTTGGTGCATTTAATCCATTAATATTTAAAGTAATTATTGATATATATGATCCTATTATCATTTTCTTAATTGTTTGGGGTTAATATTTTGTAGGTCTTTTCCTTCTCTTGTGTTTCCTGCCTAGAGAATTTCCTTTAGCACTTGTTGTAAAGTTGGCTTGGTGATGCTAAATCAACTTAACTTTTGCTTGGCTGTAAAACTTTTGATTTCTACATCAAATCTGAATGAGAGTCTTGTTAGACAATCTGTTCTTGGTTGTAGGTTCTTCCCATTCATCACTTTAAATACATCCTGCCATTCCCTACTGGCTTGTAGAATTTCTGTTGAGAAGTCATCTGATAACCTTATGTGAATTCCCTTGTGTGTTGTCATTTTTCCCTTGTTGCTCTTAATATTTTATCTTTGTCTTTAATTTTTACCAATTTGATTACTACGTATCTTGGTGTGTTCCTCCTTGGGTTTAATCCTGCCTGGGACTCTCTGTGCTTCCAGGACTTGGTTGACTATTTGCTCTCACATGTTATGCAAGTTTTCAGCTATTATCTCTTCAAATATTTCTCTCTCTCTTCCCCTTCTGGGACCCCTATAATGTGAATGTGAGAAGAAACCCCTCCTCCAAGGTAAGGAGCAGCGGCTGTGCTTTGCTGGAGCAGCCGTGAAGAGCTACCCCACGTCCAAGGTAAGAGAAACCCAATGGGACTGTAGGTGTTGCGAGAGGGCATCAGAGGGCAGACACACTAAAACCATAATCACAGAAAACCAGCCAATCTGATTATGCCGTGTGGGCCCACCCAAGATGGTCGGGTCATGGTGGAGAGGGCTGGCAGAATGTGGTCCACTGGAGAAGGGAATGGAAAACCACTTCAGTATTCTTGCCTTGAGAACCCCATGGACAGTATGAGAAGGCAAAATGATACGATACTGAAAGAGGAACTCCTCAGGTCAGTAGGTGCCCAATATGCTACTGGAGATCAGTGGAGAAATAACTCCAGAAAGAATGAAGGGATGGAGCCAAAGCAAAAATAATACTCAGTTGTGGACGGGACTGGTGATAGAAGCGAGGTCCGATGCTGTAAAGAGCAACATTGCATAGGAACCTGGAATGTTAGGTCCATGAATCAAGGCAGATTGGAAGTGGTCAACAGGAGATGGCAAGAGTGAATGTCGACATTCTAGGAATCAGTGAACTAAAATGGACTGGAAAGGGTGAATTGAACTCAGATGACCATTATATCTATTACTGTGGGCAGGAATCCCTTAGAAGAACTAGAGTAGCCATCATGGTCAACCAAAGAGTCTGAAATGCAGTACTTGGATGCAACCTCAAAAATGACAGAATGACCTCTGTTCATTTCCAAAGCAAACCATTCAATATCAGAGTAATCCAAGCCTATGCCCCAACCAGTAACACTGAAGAAGCTGCAGTTGAATGGTTCTATGAAGACCTACAAGACCTTTTAGAACTAACACCCAAAAAAGATGTCTTTTTCATTACAGGGGACTGGAATGCAAAAGTAGGAAGTCAAGAAACACCTGGAGTAACAGGCAAATTTGGCCTTGGAGTACGGAATGAAGCAGGACAAAGGCTAATAAGAGTTCTGCCAAGAGAACGCACTGATCATGGCAAACACCCTCTTCCAACAACACAAGAGAAGACTCTACACATGGACATCACCAGATGGCCAACACCAAAATCAGACTGATTATATTCTTTGCAGCCAGAGATGGAGAAGCTCTATAGAGTGAGCAAAAACAAGACCTGGAGCTGACTGTGGCTCAGATCATGAACTCCTTACTGCCAAATTCAGACTTAAACTGAAGAGAGTAGGGATAATCACTAGACCATTCAGGTATGATCTAAATCAAATCCCTTATGAATATACAGTGGAAGTGAGAAATAGATTTAAGTGAGTAGATCTGATAGACAGAGAGCCTGATGAACTATGGATGGAGGTTCGTGACATTGTACAGGAGACAGAGATCAAGACCATCCCTAATAAAAAGAAAGGCAAAATGGCTGTTTGAGGAGGCCTTACAAAGAGCTGTGGAAAGAAGAGAAGTGAAAAGCAAAGGAGAAAAGGAAAGATATTCCCATTTGAATGCAGAGTTCCAAAGAATAGCCAGCAGAGATAAGAAAGTCTTCCTCAGCAATCAATGCAAATAAATAGAGGAAAACAATAGAATGGGAAAGACTAGAGAGCTCTTCAAGAAAATTAGAGATACCAAGGGAACATTTCACGCAAAGATGGGCTCAATAAAGGACAGAAATGGTATGAACCTAACAGAAGCAGAAGATATTAGAAGAGGTGGCAAGAATACACAGAAGAACTGTACAAAAAAGATCTTCATGACCCAGATAATCACAACGGTGTGATCACTCACCTAGAGCCAGACATCCTGGAATGTGAAGTCAAGTGGGCCTTAGAAAGCATCACTACAAACAAAGCTAGTGGATGTGATGGAATTCCAGTTGAACTATTTCAAATCCTGAAAGATGATCCTGTGAAAGTGCTGCACTCAATATGCCAGCAAATTTGGAAAACTCAGCAGTGGCCACAGGACTGAAAAAGGTCAGTTTTCATTCCAATCCCTAAGAAAGGCAATCCCAAAGAATGCTCACACTATCGCAAAATTGTATTCATCTCACATGCTAGTCAAGTAATGCTCAAAATTCTCCAAGCCAGGCTTCAGCAATACATGAAGTGTGAACTTCCAGATGTTCAAGCTGGTTTTAGAAAAGGCAGAGGAACCAGAGATCAAATTGCCGACATTCGCTGGATCATCGAAAAAGCAAGAGAGTTCCAGAAAGACATCTATTTCTGCTTTATTGACTACTCCAAAGACTTTGACTGTGTGGATCACAATAAACTGTGGAAAATTCTGAAGGAGATGGGAATACCAGACCACCTGACCTGCCTCTTGAGAAACCTGCATGCAGGTCAGGAAGCAACAGTTAGAACTGGACATGGAACAACACACTGGTTCGAAATAGGAAAAGGAGTACATCAAGGCTGTATATTGTCACCTTGCTTATTTAATTTATATGCAGAGTACATCATGAGAAATGCTGGGCTGGAAGAAGCACAAGCTGGAATCAAGATTGCCTGGAGAAATATAAATAACCTCAGATATGCAGATGACACCACCCTTATGGCAGAAAGTGAAGAGGAACTAAAAAGCCTCTTGATGAAAGTGAAAGAGGAGAGTTAAAAAGTTGGCTTAAAGCTCAACATTCAGAAAACTAAGATCATGGATCTGGTCCCATCACTTCATGGCAAATAGATGGGGAGACAGTGGAAACAGTGTCAGACTTTATTTTTTTGGGCTCCGAATTCACTGCAGATGGTGCTTGCAGCCATGAAATTAAAAGACACTTACTCCTTGGAAGGAAAGTTATGACCAACCTCGACAGCATATTAAAAAGCAGAGACATTACTTTGCCAACAAAGTCCATCTGGTCAAGGCTATGGTTTTTCCAGTGGTCATGTATGGATGTGAGAGTTGGACTGCGAAGAAAGCTGAGCACCAAAGAATTGATGCTTTTGAACTGTGGTGTTGGAGAAGACTCTTGAGAGTCCCTTGGACTGCAAGGAGATCCAACCAGTCCATCCTAAAGGAGATCAGTCCTGGGTGTTCATTGGAAGGACTGATGCTGAAGCTGAAACTCCAGTACTTTGGCCACCTCATGCGAAGAGTTGCCTCATTGGAAAAGACTCTGATGCTGGGAGGGATTGAGAGCAGGAGGAGAAGCAGATGAAAGAGGATGAGATGGCTGGATGGCATCACCGACTCGATGGACATGGGTTTGAGTAAACTCCGGGAGTTGGTGATGGACAGGGAGGCCTGGCGTGCTGCGATTCATGGGATCACAAAGAGTCGGACCCGACTGAGCCACTGAACTGAACTGATAATGTGAGTGTTGGTGCATTTAATGCTGTCCCAGAGGTCTCTTAGACTATCTTCACTTTGTTTTTTCTGTATTCTGTTCTGTGGCAGTGATTTCCACCATTCTGTCCTCCAGGTCACTTATCCATTCTTTGGCCACAGTTATTCTGCTATCAGTTTCTTCTAGTTTATTGTTCATCTCTCTTTGTTTGTTCCTTAGTTCTTCAGGGTCTTTGGAAAACTTTTCATGCATCCTCTCCATTCCTTTTCCAAGATTCTGAGTCATCTTTACTATTGTTATTATGAATTATTTTTCTGGAAGGTTGCCTATCTCCATTTCATTTAGTTGTTTTTCTGGGGTTTTATCTTGTCCCTTCATCTGGGACATAATCCTCTGCCTTTTCATTTTGATTAACTTTCTGTGATGTGGTTTTCCTTCTGTCAGCTGCAGGATTGTGGTTCTTTTGCTTCTTCTGTGTCACCTGTGGTGGATGGGTCTAAAAGGCTTGTATAAGCTTTCTGGTAGGAAAGACTGGCAGTGGGAAAACCTGAGTCTTGCTCTGATGGGCAGGGCCATGCTCAGTAAGACTTTAGTCTGATTGTTTGCTGATGGGTAGAGCTGTACTGCCTCCCTGTTAGTTGTTTGCCTGAGGCAACCCAGCCCTGGAGTCTACAGGTGCTATGGTAGGGTTAATGGTGAGTTTCAAGAAGGCTTTTGCCAGAAGCACCTCCTGGGACTGCTGCTGCTGGTGTTCCCATCCCCACAGTGAGCCACTGCTGGCCACACCTTCACAGGAGACTTCCAACACTAGCAGGTATGTCTGGTTCAGTCTCCTGTGGAGTCACTGCTCCTATCCCCTGGGTCCTGGTGCATGCAAGATTTCGTTTGTGTCCTCCAAGAGTGGAGTTTGTTTCCCCCAGTCCTGTGGACGTCCTACAATCAAATCCTGCTGGCCTTCAAACTCAGATTCCCTGGGGTTCCTAGTTCATTTGCTGATCCTCAGTCTGGGAAGCCTGATGTGGGGCTCAGAACCTTCACAATAGTGAGAGAATTTCTTCAGTATTATTTTTCTCCAGTTTGTGGGTCACCCACCTGGCAGGTATTGGATTTGATTTTATCATGATTATGTTCCTCCTGACTCATCTGAAAAGACCCTGATGCTGGGAAAGATTGAAGGTGGGAGGAAAAGGGGACAAGAGAGGATGAAATGGTTGGATGGTATCACCAACTCAATGGACATGAGTTTGAGTAAACTCTGCGAGTTGTTGATGGACAGGGAGGCCTGTCATGCTGCAGTCCATGGGGTCACAAAGAGTTGGACATGACTGAGCGACTGAATTGATGTTCCTCCAACCATCCTGTTGTGGCTTCTCCTTTGCTTTGGACATGGTGTATCTTTTGTTGGTGAGTTCCAATGTCCTCCTGTCAATGATTGTTTAACAGCTAGTTGCAATTTTTGCAGAAGAAGATGAGTACACATCCTTTTACTCTTCCATCTTGAACCAATCTCTACCCCCATTTTTGATTACAGGAAATAGGCTTCATTCAGCCTCCATGACCTTCCCTGAGTTCCCAAGGGCAGGTTCAAACAGTTGCTAATCAAAGAAGGGAGGGGATACAGAGACAAGAAAGGAACAATCAAGAAACAACAGTGCAGCCTTGGGGTAGGGTCCTAGTCCCCTCATCGAGGGATGATCGGGGGATGGTCATAACAACATCTTTGAGCTGTTTTGCAGATAATGAAGTCCCCACTAGGTAAAAGAAGTTAACTGTATGCTGTCCGGAAGCATGCAGACCTCAGACTGGTTGGGACCAGAAGATTGATGAGGCTAATTCCAACTTACCCCACCACCAACCAGTCAGAAGAATGTCCATGAGCTGATCAGACCCTCTTTGAACCATTACTCCAAAACTCTTTACTACCTTCTCCAGGTTGGTACAGTTTTGAGAACGTTAGCCCACTGTGGCCTACTTTGCATGACAAAGCAATAAAGCTATTCTTTCTTCTTCACCCAAAACTCTGTCTCTGAGATTTAATTTGGTGTCAGGGTACAGAGGCCAGACTCAGCATCATTACAGGAAATAAATAAAAAATTGAGTGATCCATCCCATTCAGTGTTCACTGGTCACTTCCTGTGTGTTGAGTCTCTGCTGCTGCTAAGCTGCTAAGTCACATCAGTCGTGCCTGACTCTGTGCTACCCCATAGACAGCAGCCCACCAGGCTCCCGTCCCTGGGATTCTCCAGGCAAGAACACTGGAATGGGTTGCCATTTCCTTCTCCAGTGCATGAAAGTGAAAAGTGAAAGTGAAGTCGTTCAGTAGTGTCTGACTCTTAGCGACCCCATGGACTGCCGCCTACCAGGCTCCTCCGTCCATGGGATTTCTCAGGCAAGAGTACTGGAGAGTAACCAGTGACATCTAAACTGCAGACTTCGCCTTCAAAGAGACAGTGTGTGTGTATGTGTGTGTGTGCTAAGTTATTTCAGCCCTGTGCAACTCTCTGTGACCCTGTGGACCGTAGCCCACCAGGCTCCACTGTCCATAGGATTCTCCAGGCAAGAATACTGGAGTGCGTTGTCATGCCCTCCTCCAGGGATCTTCCCAACTGAGGGGTGAAACCCAAGTCTCTTACGTCTCCTGCACTGGCAGACTGGTTCTTTAGCACTAGCACCGCCTGGGGAGCCCCTTTACAGAGACAGTGACAGATGCCAAACACATACAGCTCTGAAGGGATGCTCTTTCATCCCTTGAGGTATCCTGGAGTCATACAGGCAGTGCCCACATGGCCTAGATCAGCTGCTTGGGACTTTCAGATGGGAGGACCTGGCTCTGCCCTTATAGAGCTTCTAGACTGACCCTTGTAAGACAGGAGGCAGGGTTACAAACAGCTTGGAGGGGTTTGTGGGAAGGGAGTTTGCCACAAACTCTGATGCTGGGGGTTCCACTCTGTGTTGAGGGGAGCACACTCCACAGATAATAACAATTGTCATGGGACTTCTCTGGTGGTTCAGGGGCTTAGACTCTGTATTCCCAGTGCAAGGGGCCTGGGTTTAATTCCTGGTCAAGGAACTAGATCCCACATGCTGCAACTAGGATTTTGCATGCTACAACTAAAGATCTCAAGTACCATAATGAAGATCCGGTACAGCCAAATAAATATACAAGTAATAAATATATATATTTAAAAAACCAAACAGGTCGTGTTCTTTAAAAAGAGGATTAAAAAAAAAACCAAACAAAACTGTTGCATCCCCCCACTGCAACCCAACCATGAGTTTGCCTACAGATGGAAAAAAATATACAGAAACTTCATTTAGACTAGATGAGCTGGAAAACAAACTCTCTCCCTCACGTATTTGCTGTTAGCTCTCCAACACTTTTATAATCATGAGCTAGATAAAATAGCATCAGCCATTTGGACTTGAGATCAGCCAAGGTGGTTGGCATATAATTGTGTTTAGAAAGAAAACAGGAAAATCTTTTAAAGGCATTATTGTATCTTCTCCAGCGTGAGAAGTGGTGCTTTTAATTAGTTGTTCTTTGACCTTTTTCTCAACAGCACACATGAAACGGTGGAGCTGGGCTCGAGCCAGCCCTGCAGCCAGATCCATCCTCTCTCTACGTTTCCTAAACAAGCAAGGGGCCGCTGTTGCTGGGAAAAGCTCTTCATTGGAGGGAGCACTGTGCTCAGAGTGGAGGCGGTAAGTGGGATTTAGACTCAGCATTGGTGGGAAGCAACAAGCAGTACTTTTTGGTTGGACTTTAGCCTGCAGCCCCTTCCTGCAATTCTGGGAAGAACGCCTCTTTTGATGGAGGCCTGTGGAATATGAATGGACTGAAAAGAGCACCATGTGATTCTATTAGTCTCTGACATGTGTAGACTTTCATCAAGGTCCACCAGGCATCTTTATGGTGGCTAATCAGATCCTTTGCAAATGGATTTCCTCTCCCCTCAGTAAAGGGGCAGCTTTATCACTTCCTTCCCCTAATGCCATGAGATGGGGAGAATTCAATTCTCCAGACTTCCTCCTGAAAAGAACACAGTAGCATTTATTTGGAAGAAGCACCTTGAGAAGTCAGTTTGGATGAAGGGTGATATCCCAAGGCAGGAGTCTTGAAAAAATTTTCCTTCAAATTCCCCTAAAATGATAATAATTTTAAAACTTTATTTCTCTTTGCACATTTTTTTTCGGGTTGATAATGTAAATTCTTTTAAGTGACAAGTTTAAATGGTTGTAAAATATATAGCTTACTCTTCATTGTGTAAGTATTTTATTAAAATCCATTTTCTTTGAAATCTTGAAGCTGCACATTTAGTGCTTTCAACTTTGAAAAATGGCAACCTAAATTGAAAAATCATTTACTGAAACCGTCAACCAACTCTAAGTGTTTGAAAGAAAACATCTAGCTTCATTACTTAGTTCAAATAAACTTGATCATGAGATAACTATTGCACTTCTGAATTCAAAGTTAGTATATAAAATAGATAACCAACAAGGACCTATTGTATAGTACAGAGAACTATACTCAATATCTTGTAATAACCCATAATGGAAAAGAATCTCAAAAAGAATGTGCATACATATATATACATACACATTACATATATTTATATTCTTTCAAAGATATAAACTTGAATCACTTTCTGTATATCTGAAGCTAACACAACATTGTAAATCAACTATATTTCAAAAAAATTAAAAAGAAAAAATTATGAGTTAGACAGAGACAGATATTTGAATCAAGTTAGAGGGCTCCTGCAGCTTTGGAGCTCCTCATGCAAGGCTTTGCTCAGGGACTCCTTCACTTGGGAGCTGGCCTTCTGGACTCTTTCCCCTTTCCTTGGTCCTGGAGGTGCTTGACCTTTGTATCAATAATACCCTGAAGGAGAAGTAAGCTTTTTTGTGTGTGAACTGTAAGAAGCATGATTGTGAAAGAGAAGGTGGGAAAGAACAGGCAGATCCTGAAAGTGACCTGAGGGCGCATTTTACAAACACGGCTCTTGGAAGCTGAAGATCTGATTTGAGTTCCCAAAAGATACCTGAGTCTTTGCTTTCTCTCTGGGATCTGCTCCCCACCCTGATTTGAAGATCGCCACAAAATTTGCTAAGGGAGACTTCCCAGCTGGTCCAGAGGTTAGGACTCCCCACGGTCAATGCAGGGCCTGGTTTTGATTCCTGCCAGGGAATTGGATCCTACTTTCGGCAACTAGAGATCCCACATGCTGCGACAATCTATCCCTGGTGGTTCAGAAGTAAAGAATCTGCCTGCAATGCTGGAGACTGTCCATGTCTGGGTTGGGAAGATTACCCTGGAGGAGTGCATGGCAACCCACTCCAGGATTCTTGCCTGGGAAATTCCACAGACTAAGGAGCCTGGTGGGCTACAGTCCATGGTGTAGCAAGAGTTAAACATAACTTAGCAACAAAACCACCAAAAGCATGCCACAAGTAAGACCCAGCACAGCCTAATAAATAAGTAAAGTAATAAATATAAAAAAAGTTTGTTAAGTGGGACTTCCCTAGTGGTCCAGTGGTTAAGACTCCACCCTTACACTGAAGGAAACGTGAGTTTGATCCCTAGTCAAAGAACTAAGATCCCACATGCCACACAGGTGTGGCCAAAAGAAAAAATTCTAAGAGGTTCATAGCTTGGTTAAGACAGCTGGGGACTCCAACACAAGCTAAGCCTAGCTCTCTGGGCAGCACCCACAACCCTGTGGGGGGCGCTGCCAGGGAGACCATTCACTGCATCAGCTTCCGGTTGGGGAACAAATGGAGAAACAGCACGGAAATACCCTCATTTCAGGCCCAGAGGGTCCCCTTTTGGTATTAAATAGGCCAAACCTCTTTAAAGTTAATAAAAAAAAATATGCTCGAACAAATGTTAAAGTAGTCCACATGTATAAATCTCTTTCCTCCCAAGAAATCACTGTCTAAATTCAGAATGGAGGCTTCTTTCTCTCAGCCCCATCTGGTGTCTTGGTAGTAGTGTGCGATTATTCTGAGCACACACGGAGAATCAAAATCCTGCCACATTATGAACCCTTCAAGCAGAGGAGAGAGGTCTCGGGGGTTCGCGAGGCCCTTGTGCAGTTCCTGTCACCTGCTCCAGGAGGTTGCAAAGGCCTCTCTGCCCATCATCGGCCTGAGCGGGACCCTCCTTCCTCCAGCTCACCTTCCTGAGAGGCCACCAGGGTGATCTTCCTTTTGCAAAATCTTAGGAAGTTTTTGGGAGCATAGAATGATTTAGCTACATTGTAAAACATTCTGGAGGTTTTTTAAAAAATAAAACTAAGCATATCCCTGCTCTCTGACCCACAGTTAAATTCCCAAGAAATACAAAAGCACATGTGGATACAAAGACTCATGTAATAATATCCATAGCACTGTTTTTTAGAACAACCAAAGCACAGAGAACAGCTCAGGTGTCCATTTGTAGGAGGATAGCTAAACAAGCTGTGATCTATCCATATAAAGGAAGATGACTCAAGAGACAAAAAGAACGGCCCACTGAGACATATGATAACACAGGGGTACTCAAAAATATTTTGTCAGTGAAAGAAGCTTGCCTCAAAGAGTACTTACTGTCTGATTCTGGACATAAAGTTTTGCTACAATCAAAACTAGTCTCTACTGATAGAAATCAAGACAGCAGCTGCCTCTGTGGAGTAGGTGGGTGTGGAGACTGATTCAGAAGGGGCAAGAAGGAAAGTCCTGGAGTTGATGGAAATGTTCTGTGTCTTGATAATTGCTTGCATTTCATAGGGCTTGTCAAAATGCAGGGGACTTTTAAGATTTGTGCATTTCACTATACTAAATTTTATCTCAAAAATATATTGAACGCTGAATGAGTGCTGAAATGTTAAGGAGGTAGAGTGTTGACGTTGGCAACTTACTTTGAAATGTATCAAATGTGAGATGGAGTAACAGAGAACCAGAGCGGGTGGAGAGATGGAGAGGCATGTGATGGATCTGTAACAGCACTAGTCTAGGTGGCAGGCACGTGGCTGTTCACCTAAAACTCTTTCAGGGCAAGCTTGTCTTAAGCAGCGCCCTGTACGCCTTAGCACAATGCTACTTATCAGGTGCTTTGCTCACTGCCTCATCGTGATGATCTCATGAGGTCTCATCAGCCTAGGTTACAGAGGAGAAAACAAAAGCTAGTGATAAATTCATTTAGTCGGTTAAGTGTAAACCTGGGTCAGAGCCCATGCTGTCTGCCTCTAGCACCCACCTTCCAATTCTCTTGACAAGCCCACAGTCCATTATTTAGAGGTCAGTTCCTCTTTTCAGTCCTGGGAAAGAAGGTTGGAGAAATCTGAAATGTTTTCTGTCCTCTCGCTGTGGATCAGGAGGCATCACAGAGGCGGACTGGCTCCCGGGCAGTGCATCTTGTTCTCTGACATGGTCCCTGCTATTTCTCCTTTGAACATTTTGATTTTGAGACAATGACTGTTACGGGTTGAATTATGTCTTCGGCAAATCCACATGTTGAAGTCCTACTCCCCAGAACCTCAGAATACAATCTTCTTTGGAAAATAGGGTCTTTCCCAGGTGTTGCAACTGTGTGATTTTAACCATATGATTCTGAAAAAGGTAAAACTAAGGGGACAGTAAAAATACCAGCCAGGGCTTAGGGAGGCGAGGCAATGAATAGGTAGAAGATAGAAGGGCTTTAGGAAGGTGAAGCTACTTTGTACGACACTGTAATGATTGATATATGTAATTTTACATTTGCCCAATCCCACAGAAAGTACAGCACCCAAAGTGAGCCCTCAATAAGCTCTAGACTTTGGGTGAAATGACATATGTCATCAGGTTCATCAGTTGTAAGGAGTGGACCACTCTTGTGGGAGATGTTGATAGTGAGAGAGGTGATGTATGTATGGGCACCAGGGCTATGTGAGAAATCTCTGTACCTGCCATTCAATTTCCCTGTGAACCTAAAGCTTTTCTAAAAAGGAATCCATACCACATAGATGGTATTCTATAGACAGCAATATTAATAGTGTTATCAATAACAAAATATAGTTAAAATAAAAATAATTTGTAGGGTTAAAAAAAAGAAAATAAGTTCTTTCCAGATGATCAGGTTATGGTCATATAATCCATTATGGTTGGTGTCCTGATAAGAAGGGGAAATCTGGACAAAGAGACCGACATGCCCCAGTGAGAATGCCCTGTGGATGTGGAAGCAGAGATCAAGGTGACACACACATGGGTCAAAGAATGCTGAAAGTGACCAGCAAATCGTGGGACACCAGGAGAGAGGCACAGGATAGGTTCTATCTCACAGTCAACATGTGGGACCAACACCACCATCTTCATCTCAGAAGATGCTATGAAATAATCAATTTCTGTTGTTTAAGACACCCAGCTTGTGGTACTTAGTTATTTCATCCTTAGGAAACTAATACCATATCTAAGCAATTCTTAGTCCCAGGTCATTTTACTGTGTGACTTGCTTCAAGAACCATCTCACACACACACACTCAAGATTGTGATATTACATGTTTCACTGGCTTCTTAAAAAGGATATGGCTTAGAAATATGTTCCCAGAGAACCTCAACTCTGATAGCATTGTGAAGGTCAGGGGAAGACAAGATTTGATTTATAGAAAAGTATTTTACAAGTGACCTTTCAGGAATAAATCTATACATGATATACTCCCTAAAAGATTCTGGGAGTGAAAATAAATCTGCCTAATAAAACAATAAGGTTTTCACTGTTTTATCCTATCTATTCATATATCTGTACAAAAAGTAGTTCATGCTCATTTAAAATGATGAGACCTGTGGATGAATAGAACTTTTTTTCCCACCTAAAGGAAAAGGATTAGGGCAAACTGTCTTCCTCTGTCCCTTTTTTCTACCATTCTTCCATCCCTCAACGGAGTTCCTACAACTCATTTGGCCCTGTGCTAGCTGCCTGTGACAGTGCGTGGCAGACACCATTCATAAATGACTCAGGCATACCCTCCATGGTACAGAGTTGCTGCAAGGAACTAGCTGTTGAGCTTTGGACTACATTTCTCAGACTCTCTTGCTTCTAGGAGGGGTTCCTATAACCGAGTCCTGGACAACTTGTTCAAGCAGGTGATGCACACCATCTTCTCATAAGCCTGGTTCTTAATGGTTAATTAGAACCCCTGGGCCCCTTAATTACAAGTACATCACTTTGTTGTTATATGTTTGGTTGCCATGATCAGAAAACTATTAATAGATGTAGATAAAGGAGAACAAATATATCAGAGGGCGAGAGAAGGGATTTATTTGAACACTAGCTTTGGTTTTTTTTTAGATTTTTTAAAACTTTTATTAAAGTATAGTTTCATGACATGGTGAACAGCAAAGTGAATCAGCTATACCTATACACATTCCCCTCTTTTTTGGATTTCCTTCCCATTTGGGTCACCGCAGAGCTTTGAGTAGAGTTCCTTGGGCTGTACAGTAGGTTTTCATTAGTCATTCATTTCATACACAGTGTAGCGTATATATATATATATATATATATATATATATATATATATATGTCAATCTCAACCTCCCAGTTTATCCCATCCCCCTTCCCCTTTGGTGTCCAAATGTTTCAGAACCATTAAGGCACGAAGACTCTTTTAGGAAGTTGGAGAGAAGGTATGAAATAACACTGAATGACTCCAAGAAAGGGCTACCTTTTCTCCAAACCTCTATGAATCCTGATTACATTGAGAAGAAAGTCTTAGGTTAGGTCCACTCTGTCTGAATGCATTTCTTCAGCACGTGATGGTGCCAAGTGAGCATTTACATCCTTTAATTTCTATTAAATTCACTTCCATCATTACTTCTAGGTAGACAAATTCTGTAAACTTTTTATTTACAGCCTTCTCATGAAATTTCCTCTTCAAATCAAAAGTGTCAAGAAAAAAGTATTGAGTCAATTGAGAGAAGTATTAGAAAATCAGAGCGGATGTGGCAAAAGAATGTGATTAATATAAAAAAAATGGTGCTTGAGTGCCCAAACACTGATTTTTGTACGGTGATTGGGAAATATAGAAAGGCAGATCCTAGGTCATCCTAGGGGGCTGGACCTCAGGGACAAGAGAACCGGGGGGACGTTTGTGATGTGACACCCCCCACTGTGTCCTGCTTCTGCTTCTCTCCACACACCTATTATATTTTGGGGTCATCCTGAAGCTTTATCACAGCAGGAAATAGTCATCAGCAGTTCCCAAATTTGATAGCTACCTTGGAAGAGATTGATTGATTTGCTCTGAGTCCCCATTTCACTCGCCTTAATAGTGAGATCACTGGTTCAGCGAAGCCAGGTGCCCTCCTGTGCCTCGGTCACATTTATCCATGAAGGGGAGATAACCCTGAAGGCATGGGATTGTCTCAGCAGGCATCACCTGCTTGGGACCAGGAGTAAACCGGGAAGAAAGGGGGCATTACTGACAAACCATAGAGCAAATCTGGATGAATCTGACATTAAAATGGAGGATTCTCTCTCAATGAAAAATTGCACCAGAAAAGTTAATATACAAATGACAGATTCAGTGATGATTTTTGTAGTATGTCATATCAACAAATTCAGTTCAGTTCAGTCGCTCAGTCGTGTCCAACTCTTTGTGACCCCATGAATCGCAGCACGCCAGGCCTCCCTGTCCATCACCAACTCCCGGAGTTTACTCAAACTCATGTCCATCGAGTCAGTGATGCCATCCAGCCATCTCATCCTCTGTCATCCCCTTCTCCTCCTGCCCCTAATCCCTCCCAGCATCAGGGTCTTTTCCAATGAGTCAACTCTGTGCATCAGGTGGCCAAAGTATTGGAGTTTCAGCTTCAGCATCAGTCCTTCCAATGAACACCCAGGACTGATCTCCTTCAGGATGGACTGGTTGGATCTCCTTGCAGTCCAAGGGACTCTCAAGAGTCTTCTCCAACACCACAGTTCAAAAGCATCAATTCTTTGGTGCTCAGCTTTCTTCACAGTCCAACTCTCACATCCATACATGACCACTGGAAAAACCATAGCCTTGACCAGACGGACCTTTGTTGGCAAAGTAATGTCTCTGCTTTTTGATATGCTGCCTAGGTTGGTCATAAATTTCTTTGCAAGTAGTAAGTATCTTTTAATTTCATGGCTGCAGTCACCATCTGCAGTGATTTTGGAGCCCAGAAAAATAAAGTCTGACACTGTTTCCACTGTCTTCCCCATCTATTTCCCATGAAGTGATGGGACCAGATGCCATGATCTTAGTTTTCTGAATGTTTAGCTTTAAGCCAACTTTTTCACTCTCCTCTTTCACTTTCATCAAGAGGCTTTTTAGTTCTTCTTCACTCTCTACCGTAAGGGTGGTGTCATATGCATATCTGAGGTTATTGATATTTCTCCTGGCAATTTTAATTCCAGCTTGTGCTTCATCCAGCCCAGCGTTTCTCATGATGTACTCTGCATATAAATTAAATAAGCAGGGTGACAATATACAGCCTTGATGTACTCCTTTTCCTATTTCAAACCAGTGTGTTGTTCCATGTCCAGTTCTAACTGTTGCCTCCTGACCTGCATGCAGGTTTCTCAAGAGGCAGGTCAGGTGGTCTGGTATTCCCATCTCCTTCAGAATTTTCCACAGTTTACTGTGATCCACACAGTTGAAGGCTTTGGCATAGTCAATAAAGCAGAAATAGATGTCTTTCTGGAACTCTCTTGCTTTTTCGATGATCCAGAGGATATTGGCAATTTGATCTCTGGTTCCTCTGCCTTTTCTAAAACCAGCTCAAACATCTGGAAGTTCATGGTTCACGTATTGCTGAAGCCTGGCTTGGAGAATTTTGAGCATTACTTGACTAGCATGTGAGATGAATACAGTTGTGCGGTAGTGTGAGCATTCTTTGGGATTGCCTTTCTTAGGGATTGGAATGAAAACTGACCTTTTCCAGTCCTGTGGCCACTGCTGAGTTTTCCAAATTTGCTGGCATATTGAGTGCAGCACTTTCTCAGCATCATCTTTCAGGATTTGAAATAGCTCAACTGGAATTTCATCACATCCACTAGCTTTGTTTGTAGTGATGCTTCCTAAGGCCCACTTGACTTCACATTCCAGGATGTCTGGCTCTAGGTGAGTGATCACAGCATTGTGATTATCTGGGTCATGAAGATCTTTTTTGTACAGTTCTTCTGTGTATTCTTGCCACCTCTTCTTAATATCTTCTGCTTCTGCTAGGTTCATACCATTTCTGTCCTTTATTGAGCGCATCTTTGCGTGAAATTTTCCCTTGGTATCTCTAATTTTCTTGAAGAGCTCTCTAGTCTTTCCCATTCTATTGTTTTCCTCTATTTCTTTGCATTGATCGAAGAGGAAGGCTTTCTTATCTCTCCTGGCTATTCTTTGGAATTCTGCATTCAAATGGGAATATCTTTCCTTTTCTCCTTTGCTTTTCACTTCTCTTTTTTTCACAGCTCTTTGTAAGGCCTCCTCAGACAACCATTTTGCCTTTTTGCATTTCTGTTCCGTATGGATGATCTTGATCTCTGTCTCCTGTACAATGTCACAAACCTTCATCCATAGTTCATCAGGCTCTGTCTATCAGATCTATTCACTTAAATCTATTTCTCACTTCCACTGTATATTCATAAGGGATTTGATTTAGGTCATACCTGAATGGTCTAGTGGTTATCCCTACTCTCTTCAGTTTAAGTCTGAATTTGGCAATAAGGAGTTCATGATCTGAGCCACAGTCAGCTCCAGGTCTTGTTTTTGCTGACTGCATAGAGCTTCTCCATCTCTGGCTGCAAAGAATATAATCAGTCTGATTTCGGTGTTGACCATCTGGTGATGTCCATGTGTAGAGTCTTCTCTTGTGTTGTTGGAAGAGGGTGTTTGCTATGATCAGTGCGTTCTCTTGGCAAAACTCTATTAGCCTTTGTCCTGCTTCATTCTGTATTCCAAGGCCAAATTTGCCTGTTACTCCAGGTGTTTCTTGACTTCCTACTTTTGCATTCCAGTCCCCTATAATGAAAAGGACATCTTTTTTTGGGTGTTAGTTCTGGAAGGTCTTGTAGGTCTTCATAGAACCATTCAACTGCAGCTTCTTCAGCCTTACTGGTTGAGGCATAGGCTTGGATTACCATGATATTGAATGGTTTGCCTTGGAAACGAACAGAGATCATTCTGTCATTTTTGAGATTGCATCCAAGTACTGCATTTCGGACTCTTTCGTTGACCATGATGGCTACTCCATTTCTTCTAAGGGATTCCTCCCCACAGTAGTAGATATAATGGTCATCTGAGTTAAATTCACTCATTCCCGTCCATTTTAGTTCGCTGATTCCTAGAATGTCGACCTTCACTCTGCCATCTCCTGTTTGACCACTTCCAGTTTGCCTTGATTCATGGACCTAACATTCCAGGTTCCTATGCAATATTGCTCTTTACAGCATCGGACCTTGCTTCTATCACCAGTCACATCCACAGCTGGGTATTGTTTTTGCTTTGGCTCCATCCCTTCATTCTTTCTGGAGTTATTTCTCCACTGATCTCCAGTAGCATATTGGGCACCTACCGACCTGGGGGGTTTCTCTTTCAGTATCCTATCATTTTGCCTTTTCATACTGTTCATGGGGTTCTCAAGACAAGAATGCTGAAGTGGTCTGCCATTCCCTTCTCCAGTGGACCACATTCTCTCAGACCTCTCCACCATGACCCGACCGTCTTGGGTGGCCCCACACGGCCTGGCTTAGTTTCACTGAGTTAGACAAGACTGTGGTCCTGCGATCAGATTGGCGAGTTTTCTGTGATTATGGTTTTAGTGTGTCTGCCCTCTGATGCCCTCTCGCAACACCTACCGTCTTACTTGGGTTTCCCTTACCTCGGATGTGGGGTGTCTCTTCACGGCTGCTCCAGCAAAGCGCAGCTGCTGCTCTTTAACTTGGAAGAGGGGTATCTACTCATGGCTGCCCCTCCTGACCTTGAACGTGGAGAGTGAAAGTTGCTCAGTTGTGTCCAACTCTTTGCGACCCCATGGATAGTCCATGGAATTCTCCAGGCTAGAATACTGGAATGGGTAGCCTTTCCCTTCTCCAGGGAATCTTCCCAACCCAGGGATCGAACCCAGGTCTCCTCATTGCAGGCAGATTCTCTACCAGCTGAGCCACCAGGGAAGCCAATGGTATGTAATAACTCCTTCAAATCAACTTTTTAAGACAGGATTCAATAGGACATTAGGCACAGGAGAGGAATGGAAGAGGAAATTCATACGGTTAATTAATACATGAAGAAGGGCTCAAAGTCACCAGCAATGGGGGAAAGTGAAAGTGAGGACAACTGTGATCACCAGTTTACATGTATTACTTTGCAAACATTAATAAGCAAATAATTCTACATGCTGATGGGCTGTGGGAGACCAGAACTCCCCTGCTTAGAAAAGGGAACATCAATTGGCAGAGTCCTTCTGTAAAGTGCTCTGAAGCACTTAGCATAATGAAGCCTGCATATTCCATACATCCCCTTTAGCACATTCTTAGGTTTAGAGCACAGATAAACCACTTCCGAGGTCTGCAAAGGAGCATGACCGAGGACAGTCATTGCTAGGCTGTGAATGGAAGAGGAAGAGAGGATGGAAAGCAACTTGAGTGAACACCACTGGGGCAAAAACAAGTGAAATAAAACAGATGCCCACTGAGAGATTTTGCAGAAGCCTGAAACCTCAAACCATGTATATTTATAGCTGCTTGGAAAGGTCTCCATGCAACACAACAGAGAGAGAAGGGAAACCAAATGAACTTCATAACATGATACTATTTATTTAAATTAAAATGCATTTTATACAAAGCAACCTTACTTAACTGATAGGAATCAATGCATATTTAATGTCACATATGAGATACTTTGGGCTTCCCTGGTGGTTCAGATGGTAAAGAATCTGCCTGCAATGCAGGGGACCCAGGTTTGATCCTTAGGTTGGGAAGATCCCGTGGAGAAGGGAATGGTAACTCACTCCAGTGTTCTTGCGTGGGGAATTCCATGAACAGAGGAGCCTGGTGGGCTATAGTCCATGTGGTCACAAAGAGTCAGACACGACTGAGTGATTAACACAGACTACACACACACACACACACACACACACACGGGATACATTAAGCTGAGTGCTGAGGTGGGTAATGCTCACAAAGAATCAGGGAGGAATGAGAGAAAAGTAAAAAAAAGAAAAATGCAGACCATCAGAATGATGTTTGACTGCTAGCTTAGGTGGCATAGAAATCAGAGGAGGGAGGGGCGTCAGAGGACCCAGTCAGGGCACTATTGTAATAGTCTGGGGGAAAGAGGATAAGACTTAAACTAAGCACAAAAAAGGGCTTGAGGAATGTCAGCTGATTTAGGAGACATACATGACGAGGCAGAAATGATGAGGCGTGTGCCAGATTAAGTATGGCAGAGAGGAACAGGGAAAAGTCTAGAATATTCTTGTGTTTCTGGGCATCTAAGTGACAGTGCTGGCATTACTATGACAGGGAACCTGGGAAGAGAACCAGGTTTGGGGTGAAAAAAAAAGAATTCTATTTCAGTTGTCAATACACGATGGTGCATTCATGATGAAGTGTGTGTATGTTTCATCACAGATAAAGATTGGGGCAGTCCATCTGAGCAGATTCCCTGCCTAATCCTACACAAGCTGCCATGCTAAATTAGCTTCTTGTAAACAAAAACAGTTAGGAGGCTTAGTCAAACACATTTCTGGACTTAAGAAGAAAGCAAATCATATTTATACTCCAACGAAGGTTAGAAAATTGGGCAGACCCAGGCTGAATCCAATGTTTTTATTTGAAATTTGAACAGAAATGCTGAAGTTCATTTTTAAATCTCAGAGTTATAAGCCAGGATTTGTGCAAAGTGTTTTATTCCCTATTGACTCCAAATCATGGGGAATATCAATATTTTAGGGCTCTCATAATACAACGCCAGAGTTCACTGAAGGAAATAAATACTCATGGCAATGAAAAAAATTTCCTTTTGCAATCACCCCATTTACGTAGCAGTAGGCAACCAGAAGGGTGGGGGACCAGGGGAATAGGGATTCGAGCATCTGTGATGGTTTTCCCCATCTACAGCAAGAATGGCTTTCAGGAACACTCATCCATGTGGGATGTAGTAGACTCCACAAGGGTCCTGCTAGATTCAGGGATTAGAAGGCAGAGATTCCACGAGAGGCAGGGGAAAGGCCCAGGTTCACTGCCTGGGTTCTGATTCTGCCACAAACTCCCCGGGGGGCCTTCGGTGAGTCTCCTCAGGTCTATTGTCCTTGAGTCTCATGATTCCTCTTTTATAGGTTAAATTGGTTCAATGATGAGGTCTCCGAGCTTTCTCCCCGTTAGATCCAGTTCCCTTTGCTCCACTCCAACCTTCTAGTTTCTAAAAACACGTTTCACAATTGACTCACATGCATGAGATCCTTTATAGACGATTCCCCACCCACCATCTCCCTGGGCCCCCCAGCACAGTGTCTGTAAGGCAGCTGACAAGGTTACGTCTCACTTCCTAAGTGAGGAGCGTGAGGCTCAGAAAGGCAAAATCACTTCTGGAGGCTACACAGCCAAGATGTTGGCTGCTTCAGTTGGCTTCAAATACCCAAAATCCCACATCCCAGTAACTCCTCACACTGGGGCGCTAAGTCATCCCAGGGAAGTATAGTCTCAAACAGTCTCTTAAATATACTAAGTATAGTCTCTAAAAGTGTGCCTCTCATTTTTCAAATCTTGTGCTTTTGGTTTTTTTAAAGATTTTTTTTGATGTGGACCATTTTAAAAGTCTTTATTGAATTTGTTACCATATAGTTTCTGTTTTTATGTTTTGGATGTTTGATTGAAAGGCATGTGGGATCTTACTTAGCTCCTTGACCAGGGATTGAACCTGAACCCCCAGCATAGGAAGGCGGAAGTCTTAACCACTGGACTACCAGGGAAGTCTCTGTGCTCTTGTTAAACAAGATACCTTACTGTATGTTCAGAGAAGTGGTCCTACCTTTCTTTCTGTTTCTTGATCCCACTCCCCATTATCTTTACCTCTGCTTCGTAGGAGATTTCTGGAAATTTTGAAACATCTTTGTAAAGTTTAGCTTAGAATTAAAGCACAATGGCAGACAAGACATGATAGCAACTTAAATGTCTACTGACAGAGGGATGGATAAGAAAGATGTAGTACATATATATAATGGGATACTACTCGGTCATAAAAAAGAATAAATTAGTGCCACTTGCAGCAGCATGGATGCACTGAAAGTTTGGAATGAACATATATACACTGCTTTGTATAAAGTAGATGAACATCAAGATTCCACTCTATAGCACAGGGAACTATACTTAAAATTTTGTAACAACCTATAAGGGAAAAGAATCTGAAAAAGTGTCTCTATCTATCTATCTATAGATGGATAGCTGAATCACTTTGCTGTATATCTGAAACCAACACAACATTGTGAATCAAATATACTTCAAGGGAAAAAAATGGCAGCATCTGGCTAGTGGTTCATGAAAGCATTCCTTTTTTCTCTTCCTTCTGCCCACAAGCTAGAGTTCGCTTCCCAGCCTTCTGTGGACAGGCATGGCTCAGTGACTGAGTTCTGACCAGTGTAACATGGGTGCACCACTTCAGGTCTGCACCGTTAAATTCTCTCTGCTCCTGACCCTTTATTCTCTTTCACTATCCTCCAGGTATACAGAGAAAGCTCTGAAGATCTGGAGGAGGGTTTGGAAGGAGCCTGGATCCTTGAGTCATTGCTTAGTGGGGAGCCACTCTGGGAGACAACGTTCTTGGGGCTCTCACCCTTCTGTATGTCTTGTGAGCAGGCGCACTGACCATCTGGGCTCCAGACTACTTTTTTCAAGGATGTTTCTGTAGTGAATAGCTCTGGAAGATAAAGATGGTGTCTGCTTCTGGAGCAGAGGGCAGGTTTGTTTGCTGCCTTTAGAATAAAGATAATACTTCCTTTCAGGGCAAAGGTCAGGTAGACTTACCACCCAGGCCACAAGGTTTTGGTTCCAGAAGCATGGGTCTCCCCAGTCAATGTGAGCTGGCTGTGCAGCACCAAACCGGCTGCCATGGGCCTGGGGGCAGGGGAGCCCGTGTGAATGTGACACTCGGCTTGTTCGCCTCTCATCCAGAGTCCTGTGCCTTCTGCCAGCAGCCATGGAGTGGTGGCAAGCCAGCTTAGAGCCTCGTGATTCTTCCTTACTACCCAGGGAATCTACCACCCAGGAACACTCACTTTAAACTTCTGTGCGAATGAGCAAGAGACTTTCTTATGATGATCCACCAAAACATGGGGGTTGTCTGTTACAGCAACTGGCCTATTCTGAAACACACAAAGGATCTGAGAGGACTTTGCAAGACTGCCACCTGCTTAGCACTCTTCTAGCCTAGAGAGAAAGGCAGGGAGGCATGACTGTGGCAAAGGCTGAGAAATTCAGCATCTTTGAGTTCAAATTCTGGTTCTTTCCAGACTCCATAACCCACTGGGTGTGTGGCAGAGTTTGGTAAGTTTCAGTCTTCCACCCCACCCCTTCCTCCTACCTCCCACTGCAGAGACCAGAGAGGCAAAGAGATGCCCCTTTCAGGGGGCAGACAGAATTCAATCCTTGGAGCCCACTGCCGTACAGCTGGAGGTCACAGGAGGACCATTTGTATCTCTGAAATGCATTTGAAGTCAGGGGAGGCAAACACTTCTCTAGTGGGGAGATAAGGTCTTGAATTTTATAGCCTTTGAGAAAAGATTATTGATTCATATCATCAGCAGGATGGTAACAGCTGTTTGAATCCAGGCAACAAATCCCACGAGACACTTTAGAGAAGGATTTAAAGGCAAATGTTTATGGCTGAAATTTCCAAAAAACAGCTCTCATGGGTCTTCACCTTTTCTCCCAGGCCAGCCTCTATTTTCCAGCATACAGATACCTGCTAATTTGGGCCAGAGACAACTCTGAGGTTATCCACACTTGCAAGTTTAATTGCATCCTCTAAAGATATGCTGAAATCCGAGTCTCTGGTAATTGTGAATATGACTATATTTGGAAATAAGTAATCAAGTGAAGGTCATTAGTGAAAAAAAAAGTTAAATTGTTATTATCTCAGTTGTTTCCGACTCTTTGTGAACCCATGAACTGTAGCTCACCAGCCTCCTCTGTCAGTGGAATTCTCCAAGCAAGAACTCTAGAGTGGGTTGCCATTCCCTCCTCCAGGAGATTTTCCTGACCCAGGCATAGAGCCCTCATCTCTTATGTCTCCTGCGTTAGCAGGCAGATTCTTTACCACTAGTACCACCTGGGAAGCCCAAGGAACTACAGAGATTGCTATCAAATAACCAGAAGCTCGAAAGAGGCGAGGCTGGATTCTTCTGCTTTCAGAGAGAGCACAGGTCTGCTGACACCTGGACTTTAGACTTTTAGCTTCTACATTGTGAGCCAATCAATTTCTGTTTTAAAACACCCAGTTTGTAGGACTTCATTACCGCAGCCTGAGGAAACTGACCCAGTATGGTGATCTTCCTAAAACATCAAGTTTGATTTATGGTGACTCCCAGGGCATGGAGGCTAGAGTTCAAATGCCTTCTTATCCCTGCAACATCTTTTCCAATCACTAACCACACCAGCCACCCTGAATTCCAGCCACAGCCATGAGCAAGCCAGACTCACACATCTGAGCCTTTTGCCCACAAGTGCTCTTGCCTGCAAATGGTTATCATGCCCCTACTTCATCAAATCCCGTCATTCTGGGCCATGTTTCATTCATCTCACCTCCTCCCACTTTTCCTTTGGTGAACTTGGCTCTAGCCACACTGACCTGCTTTCTCCTCTTTGAACTTGCCACACTGATTCCCGGCCTCTTGGAAGATATTCTGGCATGAAGTCTTGGGCTGAGTTTCATGCATTCAGCCAGTGTTATCCAGCCTGCTGCAGCCACCTCCCAGCTCTGTCTCCAGCTCCTTCCCAGCTGTCTTTTTCTCATCCTCAGAGAAATAGCTAACTTTAAAGCCTTTCCTGAGCAGACTATCTAAGTCACTCACTCCACTGATGTATTTCCATCACAGCACTTATTGTTAACACACACTATTTCATTCGTTTATTGTTTTTACATCCTTACTGCTTGTCTTCCCTCACTAAAATAATAAGGCAAGGACCTTGTTTATTTGGTCCCATATCATGTCAGACATTACTTTGCCAACAAAGAGCCATCTAGTCAAAGCTATGGTTTTCCAGTAGTCATGTATGGATGTGAGAGGTGAGCCATAAAGAAAGTTGAGTGCCGAAGAATTGATGCTTTTGAACTGTGGTGTTGGAGAAGACTCTTGAAAGTCTCTTGGACTGCAAGGAGATCCACCAGTTCATCCTAAAGGAAAATAGTCCTGAATATTCGTTGGAAGGACTGATGCTGAAGCTGAAGCTCCAATACTTTGGCCACCTGATGCAGAGAACTCACTGGAAAAGACCCTGATGCTGGGAAAGATTGAAGGCAGGAGGAGAAGGGGACAACAGAGGATGAGATGGTTGGATGGCATCACCGACTCGATGGACATGAGTTTGAGCAAGCTCTGGGAGCTGGTGAGGGACAGGGAAGCTTGACATGCTACAGTCCATAGAGTCGCAAAGAGTTGGACATGACTGAGTGACTGGACTGAGTTGAACCGAACTGTCCATGTCTCCAGTGATTAGAACAATGTCTGGCATGCCGTGCACCTTAATACACAGAATTGAATAAGAGTGTCTATTCCATCAAACATATAGAGCATTTACTTTTGTGGGGGGCATGGTTTTAAGTGCTTGAGTTATATTAACTTGTTTAATTCTATAATGATCCCAATGAAGAAACAGAAGTTAAGAGACTCAGCCAAGGTCACACAGCTGGTAAATGGGCAGAGTTGAGATTTAAATGGATAGCTGGCACTCTCAACCACATTCCATGCCACCTCTTGGGAGAAGGAAGGAAAGAAAAAAAACATGGTTGAAGTTATTTTTTCCCCTGAAACTTCTTCTAAAACTCTTCTCGTGTGCTTGCCTAGGGCTCCTGCCAGCCCCTGGGCAAAATTTAGCCATAGCACCCTCCGTATTACATAATTATTGTGACTATAATATAAAAGTCTAGGTTTCCATCTCTCTTACTAGAGTGCATCCCCCTAGAGAGCTGCTCCAGCCTGCTTTTCCCACACCAGTGCGGAGCACCAGGTCTGCACCCAGGCCGTGCTCTGCAGACTCCTACCGACTGCCATCCCCTGCCTTGCCTGTGTGTTTCTCATCCTCCTGTGCCCTGTCTGTGCCAACCTTGCTTGCCTCAGGGCTACGGCACACACAGTCTTTTGCATAGGATGCCTTTTCCCTCTCTCTTCCTGGTTCAGGGCCCTTGCCCACTTGAAGTCCCTCACCTCCTCCAGGAAGGACTCTCTGGTTTCCTAGATTGGCTTGGATGCCCTTGTTGTGGGGGCTTCCACCATGGCACCGAGGTCACTGGGGGCCACTGTCCGTTGACACAGCTGCCTCCCTCACCAGACGGGCAGCGACGTCAGGACTGAAGTCACATCTTATTTATCTCTGTATCCTCCAAGTCCAGAATCCAGAACAGAGCAAACATGGAGTGAGGGAGGGTCATACAGTGCCAAAATCTCTTTGATTTTCCTTTCAGCCGGTATCTGTCTCTTGGGTATCCACGGTGTGCCAGGCGTAGTTCTCACACTTGCCCTGTGAGAACTCACTAATCCCCACAACAACCCAGAGAGGCAGATGCTGTTTTACTCTCACTTGACAGCTTTGGAAACCAAGACATAGAGACGTCATGTGACTCGTCCAAAGCTGTTCAAATAATACAAAGCAGGGTTGACTTTCAAACCCAGACAGCTCAAGAGTACACACTCTCAGCTACTAAACTAAGTTTGCAAAAGTCCAGTAAGCTCTCTAGGAGCTGCCTCAAATGCAGTTTCCTCTATGGCGATGCCTTCTCCGTGTGCTGGGGTAGCCCTCTGATTGATTGGCTGGACTAGGACAGGATGATGCCAGTCATCACAGCAGCATCCCTGGACCAGGCCCTTGAAGCCTCCACTCTAGCTCCGTCAGGAGGGTGGGTGTGAGGTAAGGCTCCGGCATGGCTCACATCACACTTTTCAACAAGCACGATCTCTCAGGATGCTTGAAAGTGTGGATTTGCAGCTTCTCTTGCATCCAGGTGTCTCAAATTTACAAACTCTAAGGTCTTGCCAAATATACATATTCCCTTTTTCATTCATTCATTCATCCATCCATTCCTTCATCCTCAGTGATTTACTGAGGCTTTACTACACACCGGTCAGTATGTAGAAGGCTTTGCAGACCTCATCTCCTTCAGCCCTCTCAGCTCTCATGCAGATACTGCCACCTCTGTTTCCAGGAGTAGAAACTGGAGGTCAGGAGCCTAGCAGCTTCTCCAAGCTGGTGGAGTTGGGGTACCAACTCAGATCTGCCTAACATGAAAGCTCCCAGTGAATGGGCCAGCGAGACCAGTGAACGAATCATTTCCTCACTGAGGAAGGAAAGCTGGGCACCTCCCTATTTGGCTATGCATTTGCTTAGCTACCCTCCCAGCCTCTTCCTTTTTAGGGCTCCTTCACCCCTCCAGATCTTAGGCTCCACTCTAGGAAGAAGCAGGGAATTATTTGATCATGTCCTTTCTAGCTAGTGAAAGGTAGTAATTTCCAGTTATTCCCTCATTCATCAAATATCAAGAGACGCTAGTAGGTTCTAAGAACTCTGCTTAGTGTTCTAAGGGCTCTGTTAGAAGTCTCTAGTACTCATACCAGGGTCATTTTTAATAATGACCATGAGGTTTCTGAAGCAGAGTGAGGCAGGGGACATCTTTGATGGGTCTTCGCTCTTTCCTGCCACCACTCTGGCAACCCTTCTCCAGCTTTAGCCATTCAAAAACGAGGATGCTCTGCTCCTCTCTCCCTTCCCCTCAGCCCACCAAGCCTGCTGTAATTTCAGTTAACTTACTCACACACTCCTATAGACATTGGTCCAGTAAAAACATACTTACTGAGCATCTCGGCTGTGTAGTGAACAAGATAGACAGGGGCCCTACCCTCAGGGAGCTTACACTCTAGTGGGGGAGGCAGGATCCTACTTTGGTGGGGAGATTTGTGAGGAGACTAAAGCTGAAGGAGGAGGAGCTATGGGAACAGCCAAGGACGGGGTAAGTGAAAGGAGGCACAAGTGACTTGGAAGCCCGAAAAAGGAAGAGGCTGGGAGGGCAGCTGCAAAAAGGAGAATTTGCTGATCCTCATCCTAAAGAGAATTAATCAGCTTTCCACCTGTTCCTGCAGCATTGCGCTTCTTTCTGTTCAATCCTGTGCCATATGGTAATTATTGATTCATGTCTTTGCTTTCCCAATGGAGCTCTGAGTGCTTCTAGGTCAGGGACCATCTAACAGGTGGTTAATAATAGTGCAAGCTTTACAAACCTCACAGGGTCATTGGGAAGCCTTTAGCAAAGTTTCTGAAACTGTAAATGTCCAATATACGTTAATTATTATTATCGGTAGTAGCCTAGTGCCCACCAGCCCAGGTATGGCACAGAGAAGGGAGTCACTACTGTTTCAGTATGCCCAGAAATGAAGAAAGCACATGAGCTGGTCCTACAGAAAACTGTAAAGGCTGTGGATGGGTTGCCCCCAACTGGCTGATGATTTCTACTTCGAGGAGAATATGCCTACTAAGAATCCCAGGCCACACACTTAGTGCAAGAAACATCATTTCGATCATTTATGTTAATTCTATTTTTAGTCCCCATTCTAGGGTGGTGGATATGATCAAATACTCCCCTGCTCCTTCCTAGAGTGCAGCCTAAGTTCTGGAGGCGTGAAGGAGCTGGCTAATCTGGTTTTTGTCAACATCCATCAAAATCCAGGATTCCACCTGACTGACCCTTGGTTAGTTGCCAATATGGGATATTTATTTATCCAGTATGTATTCATTGATCACAAAGGAACATCAGGTACTGTCCTAGGTTCTGCGGATACAGCCATGAAAGAACTAGACAAAGCCAGGCTTTCCCAACTTACAGAGATTGGGTTCTCAGATAGTGTCTGAGCCAAGACATGAATAAGTTAAAGGAGTGAGTTCTGTGCCTGCCCGGGAGCATTCTAGATCACGTGCAAAGACCCTGAGCTGGGGGGGAGCTCGGTGTCTGAGCGGGAGCTAGGAAGCAGAGCGGCTGGTACTGAGTGAACACGGCCGATGTGACCGGGAGATAGGTTCTCAGGGGCAGGTAGGTGAGACTTTGCAGGGCGCAGAAGGAATCTGCTTTTGTGCTGAACGAGGTGAGATGGTGGTGTAGTCTGAGCAGAGGAGTGTCGTGATCTAACCTGTGGTTTTGGGAACACACTGACTGCTGAGGCCAGGAAAACTGTAGTGGGATGAGTGTGGGAGTAAGCTAGGAGGCTCACATAGCAATTCAGGTGAGAGGTGATGTTGGCAGGGCCTAGGGTGTGAGGGTGGCTAGGAAGTCAAAGTAGAAATAATCATGATGGTGGGAAAACCCCTTCTGTACTTATGTTTTGAAAGATCAGTCTGAGATTTTCTGATGGTGTGTGTGTGTGTGTGTGTGTGTGTGTGTGTGTTCGTAAAGAGACAGATTAGAAAGAGGGAGACAGAGACAGAAGGAGTAAGAGACAGAGGAAGGGAAGAATACGAGAGGGAGAGAGAGAGGGAGACACAGAAGAGAGCCACTTCCCGGCTTCACTCCTTCCAGGCCTGGGGCATAAACAAAGGCAAGAGAGGCATGAGTTTCCCCCTCTTCTCTTTTCCAAATACAGGCTCATAAACTCTGCACCATGCTTCCTACGTGACCTCTCCTGTTGATTCTCCAGAGCCAATTTTGGGAGTCAGTAAAGCACACATCTGCCATGTCTGTCTCTTGGTCTTCCTGTTTGGATGACCCAAATTCCCCATAAGGCCATGCCAAGACCTCCAGTCTACAGAAAGGTCAGTAGAACCTAGAGTGTGAACTAACCCCAGACGACTATCTAGAGACATCACTCTGAGACTTGTGTATCTGTTCTCTGCATAGAGTAGAGGATGAGCAGCCCAGGATTCCTCTCCCCTTCCCCTTCCTTCTGAAGGAAACTTCTTGGTAGTGAGAACCAAGGAGTCTCTTTAGCCAACCAGGCAGATGGTCTGGATGGAGGAAGAGTAAGTAGATGCAGTGGGGGACGTTTTGAGTCAGATGAATGCAGCTCTGCCATATGCTAGTCATTCTCTCTCTGAGCCCCAGTATTCTCATCTGTAAAATGGGGATGATATCCTCTTCCTGAAAAGTTGGCTTTGAGGACACAAGGAGATAATGTAGTGAAATCACTTTATAATCATAAAGTGCTGTTCGTAGATGAGCTGTCACTCCTGGTGGCTGATTGATTAGCTCAGTATGTTTGTCTACTTGTCCTGAACTGACCAATAAACTTTAGAGCCTAAGCAGTGGCTTTAGGGGCTTGGTGACCACAGCAATATAAAATACTAGTCTCTTCCCAGCACATGACCTGTGAAAACTTTCCATAATAAGAAGGAGGTGTGTGAGGATAAACTCTGCCCCATGCCACCACTGCCTCTGTCTTTGATCAAGTGAGGCTGTGATGCCTGCTCCCATGACAGTCACCTTGCAACTATGAGAAGGACAAGCGAACTCAAGGCGTATTGCTCTAGCTCGCTAGCACTGTTGAGCTCATATATTAACCCTGGGTCACTTTCTGACTTTTTCTATGAGAGATAAATAAATGCTGTTAGTACAGGAACTAGAGTCATGGCACTTTCTGTCACTTCAACCGAAAGCCACTCAGTGGTATACTCCTGGGCCATCATCACTTTCAGTCCCATCATCTTCAACTTCCCATTAAGCTCAAGCTCTTGTCCATCTTTCCAGCTGGTCCATCTCTCTGTGGCAAGTCCAAGAAGAGAGCAAAGAGGAGTCTGCTACCTGAGAGTTTTCCCTTATCTAACTTTGTATGACCCCCAGAAAAACCATTTCAGGTAAAAGTGACCATGGCAGACTCCAGTCACACTTACCACTTTACTGTATTAATACCTCAGCCCTCAATCCTGATAGTTTCTGACTCAAGCTCTTTGTTCTTGTCATACCCTCTTCCAGTCACATGGCCCCATCTGCGTACAAATGGAAGGTCCCTCTGTGCCTAGGAAACCAGAGAGATGGGTTGGGTAATTTCCCAGCCTGTCTTCTCTGCGGTAGCTCTACACAAGCCCACCTTCATGGCTCGACCCCCTGTCAGTCATGGTCTGCTGGGCAGGGACATCTCCGTACTATGGGTATATCGTTGGGACCCCAGCAGGAGACTGTTCTGCTGCTCCACACCAAGAAGGACATGATTTGTCAGTCTTCTCAACAAACCTGGATGGAGTAACACTTGTTATCAGGTAGTACACTTGGAAATGGAAATGCAGGTATAGAGTGGATGTCACAGTGAGCAAGACGACACTCAACCATCTACTCACTCATGCATTCCACGAACATTTGTTAAGTACCCACCCTGTGCCCAGTGATGAAGAAATGGCCGTGGCCTTTGCCATCTGGTGGCATGGATCCATGTGGTGGATCTGATATGCTTGGTCTTCATTTACCAGTGTGACCCGGTGTGAAAAAGTCCACCTCTGACTCGCAGTTTTCTCATCTGTAAAATGAAGATGATTATATGTCATGATTCAACAATCTTGCACAGAAGGCATCTACGGTAATAGCACTCTCTTGGGTATTCAATAACTGGGATTTTCCTTCCCTTTTAAGAGCTTGGACCGTCTGTTCTAAAATTCTCATTTTAAAGCCAAAGGTTTTTCCAACAATTGGTGCCAGAAAAGAGGGAGCAAAGCAGGTCAGAGTTTGCATTTCCACAGTCTCAATTTAATGTATGAAAAGGAAAATGGTGCCTGAATCCAGGAATGAGGCAGGATTTTAAAGAATGTTTGATGTTAACCTAATGAGCACAGAAGAAAAAAGATAGTTTGTTCTCTTTACTATTAACACTTAGACAAGACAGAATGTAGCAGCAAGAAAGATCCCCATGGAGGTGGACTCCAATAGCAATGTCTTGGTTGGTTGGGACTGCTATTATACCAAACCACCAACTGTGTGTGTGTGTGTGCTTAATCACTGTGTCCAACTCTTTGCAACGCCATAGACTGTAGCCTGCCAAGCTCCCCTGTAACTGAGTGCCTTATAAATGACAGAAACATCTTGGTCATATGTCTGAAAGCTAGAAGTCCAAGATCAAGATGCCAGCGTGGTTGCCACCTTCCAGGGAATGTCCTCTTCCTTGTTCATAGCCCACACCTTCCCTCTGTGTCCTCCCATGGTGAGAATGGTGAGGGAACTCTCTGGAGCCTCTTTCATAACGGCACTAATCCCACTCATGAAGGCTCCACCCTGAAATGCAAGGTCGGGACCCAAACACTTCTTCATAAGAGCAATGTGGTGTTCAGCACATTGTTGAAAAAAAGGAAAGGGAAGTCGCTCAGTCATGCCTGACTCTTTGCGACCCCATGGACAGTAGCCTGCACCAAGCTCCTCCGTCCATAGGATTTTCTAGGCAAGAATACTGGAGTGGGTTGCCGTTTCCTTCTCCAAGGAATCTTCCCAACCCAGGGATCGAACCCAGGTCTCCTGCATTGTAGACAGACACTTTACCATCTGATCCACCAGGGAAGTCCTAAAATCACGTCCAAAGGCCCCACCTCCTAATATCATCGTCTTTAGGGGTTGGGGCTCCAACATATGAATTTTGAGGGGGCACATTCATACCATAGCAGGCAGCACAGTGCTGTCCCCTGCTACTTTCTTTTCTTCCCCTCTTTCTAAAACCCGCGCCCACTGAGTCTTCTGGGAGGTGGTGATATAAGGTGAGGAGCTTGGCTTTTAACATCAGAAGAATCTGGGTTTGATTCCTAATACTGCCTTACTTATGAAAAATTGAGCAGTTTCTTCAGCTTCTCTTAACATTTTTCCTCACCTGTAAAATGGAGAAAATAATGCCCATCTCACAGACCAAGCTAAGCAATGAATTAAAAGTATCTGGTACATAGTAAACATCAATATGTGGTTCTATCTCCTTCTTTTTTACCTCTGGAAGCTTGACTAATCACAAAGAAGTTGAGTTTTTCATGTAAAAATCTCTCAGGTCTTCAAAGTTCCTAATTTTGTTCTCACGCAGGCTCCAGACATTCTCATTCATGCAGCATCTTTAGCCCCTAGTGTCTGCCCTGTTCAAGAGGTTCCTCCTCTCCGCTGTTCAAGAGGTTCCTCCTCTCCGCTGGACCCTTCCCGCTTCTGGACATGCCCCTCCCCTGGACACGCCCCTCTCCTGGACCCTTCCCTCCCCGGACACGCCCCTTTCCTGGACATACCCCTCCCCTGGACACGCCCCTCTCCTAGACCTGTCCTTCTCCTGAAACCACACCTTCCCTCTCTTGGACCAGCCTCCTCCCTGTCCACTGCTGCGTCCAGTCTCTTACTACCTTCTCCTCCCCACTGCACCAAACTGATCTGCCTAACTGTAATTGTATCCCACCACGCTCCTGCCCAGAAGCTCTCTGAACACCGCATTGCTCTTACAATGAAGTGCTTGGGTCCTAACCTTGTATTTCAGAAATAGGTCCCCACCCCACCCCCACCCCCAGTCCCACTTCTCTCAACGGAGCCCGCAAACCCTCAGCTGCAGCCATAAGAACAAAATGTCCTACCACCAATGCATCCCCTTGTTCCACACCCTGATTCTTTGCACACAGAGCTTCCTCATCCACCGGGCTAACTCCTACTCACCACTCAAGGCCCAGCTCAAGTCTGGACTAACGGAAGCCTTCCCGGACACCTCAGGAGCAGAGTTCCTGCTTTTTGCATTGTTCCTACTAGTCCTTTTTACCTGTTATCATGGTCCTAATCGCTCTGGATTGATACCATTTTTATACTTGTCTTTTATTCCTCCACCGGAGCTCTATGGGTTCAGAGATTACACTTTGTTCTCCACTTATTTATAAATTCATCCAACTGACATAGATCCAGTATGTCTTATGGCAGGTCCTGGGCTGGCACTGGGAACTGGGTATTCTAGCAGGATCGGGGAAAATAGATAAATAAGTGTCTGATGGCTATAAACAGAGAGAAGGAAATACATTAGCAGGAGGACTAGAGGGGTGGCCTGTGTTGGGACTATGTTGGGTGATCTGGGAAGGACTCTGGTCTACCACAGAAGGTTCTAGAATGCTTGCTGGCAGAAAGGAGGAAGGGGAAGGGGATGGTGGGAGCATGTCCCTCTCTTGGGTGCACATGGCCTTATGACTGGCTCATTAGTGAGGAGTCTAGGGAGTGCCACCTTGGTCAATATTTTTCCAGAATGACAATTCTCACTTTGGATTGGCATCTTCATAAAGTGGACAAATGCTTCTCTCTCTCGCCACAACCACCGTGATCAACCCATGGTGGGAAGAACCAGCGCACAGAGGCTGATGGGGAGCGAGTGTGGGTGCTACATCAGAGAAGCTCCAGAACAATTAGCGCTGTGTCACAGACTCATAATAACGGCAATTATGATAAAAATAACCCTTGCCGTCTGCATGCAGCTTGCCATTTCAAAAGTACATCCATAACTAATATTGTATATGAATCTCCCTGCAGACCTGTGAACCAGGAGCCCTACTTATGGAAAGGGAGAGGCTGGAACTGACAGCAGTGAAGTGGCTTCTCCAGGGTCATGTGCTGGACCAAATATCCAATCCAGGGCTCTGATTCCAAAATCTGGGTCCTGGGAGGGCTGTCTTGAGACAGTAAGCTCCCCGTCAGTAGAGTTATGCAAGGAGAAGCTAAGTATCCCTAAACAAGGGAATAGAAGAGGCAACAGGGTGAGAGGTAGGCTGTGTGGCCTCTTCTGCCCACTCTCAAGTTCTGGCTCCTATTGTAAGGTCGTGCAAACATCATATCACCAGATTAAGGTCCCCCTGCCTCTGGGAGATAACCAAAAAGAGAGCCTGCCCTCTTTCCTGCTTTAATTGTATGGTGTTCAGTTCTTCCTGCTGGGTGAGAAAGAAGATCTGAAAGCTAGCTTGTGTTCTGGCAGATGAACCCAAAGTCTTTGAACTTTAATATCTGATGGGTCTCACACAGATGCCAGAATCTCAGTTCTGCACATTCTCCTGTTCTGACACCCAGGACAAAGGGCCAGAAGAGATGACTTTCCTGATAACTACTGCCTAGGTCACTGTTGGGCTCACAGCCACAGCCAGCCACCTCTTGGGGCATCTGTTGGGTGGAGGAGGGGATAGAACAGGAATTGTCCAAACAGACAAGTTCAAGGAGGGTGTTGATGGTAGAGCTCTGAATCAGAAGTCCTGAACCACGGAGCCAGGCCTTTCCTGCTTTCTGGTGCCACGGCCTTTGTGACATGTCAGCCAGGGGATGCTGGAGTTGCCCAGCCATGATTGGATGGCACTTTCACTCGCTCCACGCCTTCGGGGACTTCTTTCCATCTGCAGGCATCAGAGGGCTGTTGGGGCAGCTGACGGATGGTGTGGGACAAGCGCTACACCCTGAAGCAAAGCCAGGCTCCCGCTTCGGGGAGAGCCCCCTGGGTTCCCATGACCCTGATGCACGTGTGGAAGCATGTTCTAAAGACAGAGCTTCAGAAACTGGCCACAGCCAGAGCTCAGTCTTCTGGAAGAGTCTGAGGAGGTGAGAGGAGGGGCCCGATCGCCAAAGGCCACTGAACAGCAGCTTCAAGTCCGATGGAGCAGGTTTGCATCCTGGCTCCACAGCTTGCTCCCTGGGGCGCCTCGGCCGTAGCGCTCAGCTCTCGGAGCTTCAAGTCCGCCACCTGTCCCTGGAGAGGATGCTTCTGCACATGAGCATTCACACACACAAGGCACTCAGCAGAGTGAGAGCTTGGCAGAGGACTGTGGTTACCTATTATTTTATTGTTATTGTTATCGTTTTTAGGGCAAGCATCACTCTACAGGGAAAGGCTGAGAATCATCAGGCTGAAATTTTTTTCTAAGCAGAATAATGACATTGACTTCCAGCGATCACAGAATATAGGCTTTTTGTGAAAGATCTAATAAGCTGAGAACAACTGTGCAGATATTAGGCTGGTGATTTTTTTTTTTTTATATTTAGCATTTAATGTGGATGATATGGGCTTCCCTCATTGGGAAGCTGAATTCCCAGAAATTCTCTTATCTTTTGCAAACAATAACAGTGTAACTGAAATTAGTTGGTCTTCCTATACAGAAATAGTCTCTGCTATGGTTGAAAATTTGAGGTAAATAGAGTATGGTGTGGTTTGGTATGTTTCCATATTTGACAAGTGTTAAGGAAGCAAGTAAAGAATCAGATGGGCTTCTCTGATGGCTCAGTGGTAAAAAATCTGTCTGCAATGCAGGAGACGCAGTTCAGTCCCTGGATCAGGAAGATCTTGAGGAAAAGGAAATGGCAGGCTACTCCAGTGTTCTCACCTGGGAAATACCGTGGACAGAGGAGCCTGACAGACTGCAGCTCTCGGGGTCACAAAGAGTCGGACGTGACTTAGTGACTGGAACAACAAAACAATGGAGAATATTGAAGGATGTTGTTCCACAAGCTATCAAGTATAGCCAGTTATATTTAAAAATAAAATACCAAAAAGTTGTTCAGTGTTACTCAGGAGAATCACACTTTGGAAATGAGAGTCTTTGGAGTTGAAAAAGAAACATCTCATGATAAATGATAATAGAAACTACAAGCAATACTGATAGTTATTGAATGTTTCACATAGGCCAGGCACTGTGATAAACAGGCACTAGTCACTAATTCTTTTCATATTTTCACACTATCCACGTGTTCTTATTAATCCTATTTTACAGATGAAGAAATGGAGGCACAGAGAGGTTAGACGATTTACTCTAGGACATCTTCTTAGTATCCATGGCTGTGGAGAAAATCACCCTGCAACTTGGCACCTTACAACCAACCTTGATTATCTCGAGGCTTCAGGGCGTCAGGATTCCCGGAGTGGACTTGCTGGGCGGTTCTGGGTCAGGTTCTCTCATGAAGCACTAATCCAGGGGTTGGCTGATACTTCAGTCATCTGAAGGCTTGATGGATAGCGGGACCAGCTTCCAGGATGGCTGTGTGTGTGTATCTGTGTGTATCTGTGTGCAGTAGGCAGCTGGCATGGGGACTAGATGGTGGGATCTTGCAGGTCCTGGTGAGAAGTCTGGGCTTTAAACTGTGTTGGGTAGAGCCATATAGAGTTGAAGCAGAAAGTGCCAGGATCAGACCTGGCCTTTGGAAGGAGCTGTGGGCTGGAGTGTGGGTGGGACGCCGTCACCGCTCAGGGGTGAGCACACACCAGCCGGAAGACCAGGGTCAGATGTGTGTCGGATAGAAGACCCGGGAAGAAGGGTGGGGAGGGGGCAGCTGTTGATTTGGTGACAGGTCTGAAGTCGAGGAGGGAGGGAAGGCCCACAATGACACCTACTTTATTCCACGTGGCTCCCCCGCTGGTGCTGATACCATCATGGAGAGGACTCAGGAGGGCGAAGAGCTGGGTGAGGGACGGTGGGAGCCCGGTTTTGATCTTGAGTGCAGTGCAATTGTTCAGTCGTGTCTGCCTCTTTGCGACCCTATGGGCCAGAGCCCACCAGGCTCCTCTGTCCACGGGATTCTCCAGGCAAGAATACTGGAGCGGGTTGCCATTTCCTCCTCCAGAGGAACTGGAGAAGAACCATCCTGAAGACAGCACACACAATGCCCACAGGGTGCTCTGGCCAATGGTGGCACATCAGCAAATCTCAGTCCCCTCCCGGTACCAGGCAGTCCAGGGGATGGTGAGACGGGTGGGCCCCTGGGAGAAAATGGGAGCTAGAACTCAGGCTGGTCCCTGCCTCGAGCTAGAATCTGGATATCCTTGATTCCCCTCACCCTCCAATGAAGATCCTGCTCCCACCAGTTCCCAGTGATGGGCCGTGAGTCAGCTCCGCTGCTGCCTTTGTTTTGACGGGTTCTTGATGCAGCCTGGCTCCACAATGATGCAGAGGCTGATGCTGTTGCTAGGCAACTGAGCTACAGCACAAATCCTGTGAGGCCTTTCTGCGACTCACCCCTCAACCCATACCTGCTGACAGTGGCTGCTTTGGAACTGGCTATAAAACGGGGAGGGATTCACCTGAAGTCCAGGGGTATATTGGAGTAGTGGGTGTTTACATGCCCGACAGGGAGGCAAAGGTAATACTTCTGATTACCTCCCACTTGTTCTGTGCCAACCACTGTCCATAGATCAACTCATTTAATACTTTACAACAGCTCCAAGAGGCTTCCCAGTTGGCACTAGTGGTAAAGAACTTGCCTGCCAATGCAGGAGATGTAAGAGATGTGAGTTCAATCCCTGAGTTGGGAAGATCCCCTGGAGAAGGGCATGGCAACCCACTCCAGTACTCTTGCCTGGAGAATCCCATGGACAGAGAAGCCTGGCGAGCCACAGTCCATAGGGTCACAAAGAATCAGAAACAAATGAAGAGACTAAGCATGCACACGCACACACACATGCAACAGCTGAAAGATGAATGTTACAGCTACTCCCATTTTACAGGTGAGAAATCCAGGATTTAGAGAGAAAAAGTGGCTTAGCCATGTCTGCCTAAATATTAATCTGAGATTTAAACTGAGGCCCCTTCTGATTCCAGGACTCATGAGTGGAAGAGAAATTCAACTTTGATTTCTTGCCTGATTTTAGCACTCCCTACTCCATCTACCATCTTTAATTCATTCTCTGCAAAGCAACCAGAAATCAGATCTGTGCTCCTGCTAACAGCTCACCCAGGCGGCCTGTACCCTCAGGACACTCCTTAAATTGAAAAGCGCTGCTGTGTGTGGCCTAAAGCTGCTAGGCCCTCTTTGAAGGGATGGGATGCCTTGGCGAGGCTTCCCTTTTTTATGCTTCCTCCTCCCTCCTTTTTGTCTGTGCTTCCTTTCCTCTAGGCTTCATTGCCTGTTGATTGCCTGGAGTAGGTGACGTCCCCCATCTTGCCTTTGGGAGTTCTTCCTTCTGGTTTCAGTTCAGACACTTATCCTCACAGCAGCCTGCCCAGAGGCAGACTGGGGGGCCTTTTGACTCCCAGGTCCCCCTGCAGCCCACTCTCTGCCCGTTCACAAGACTCTCCTTTCCCAAGATCTGGGATTCCATGTCTCACTCACACTCCATCTGCTCCAATATCTGGCCCAGGCCCTGGCACGCAGGAGAGGCTTCAGAAATACCTTCTGAATGAATGGAGAGCCGGAGACTAGATGTTTGAATCTGGGAAGGGAGCTTCCCGGGGCCTGTACTTTTACAGACATTTGGGGGAAAGCTGAACATTAGCATTCAATCTGCTGCTCTTCTGGGCCAGACCTTCTGCTGGGGTCTAGGGCCTGTCTGAGGGTAAACACTTAGGTTGAACAAGTAACCCATTTTGCAGGTGAGGAATTGAGGCTCAGAGACTGGAAGCAACTTGCTCAAGACTAACAAGATGTAAAAGCCCAAACCTCTCTGGTCCCACAGCTCTGCTGTGAATTTGCAGGTCTCTCTGAAGAGCATTTACAGTGAAATGGAGCAGAAAGAAGAGCACTGACATTTTCACGAATCTGCAGTGTTTCCAGACACTTTTGGTTCAGAAACAAAACCTGCCAGAAAATGAAAAAAACAGATGCGAGGAGGGAGCTGAGGGGTGTGGGGAAGAGTGGGGCTAGGGGGTTACAGGAAAGCACAGGGAATGAGCAGCAGCTTTGTCCTGCAGAGTCCCAGCCCCTCCCCAGGACACCAGGAGTGCCACCTCCCATCCTCCTGGAGGAGGCAGGTGGAAGGGAGGCGGGCCCCTCAGGGTCAGACCCTCGGGGCCATTTGTCCCACTTCAGGGCAGCATCAGAGACAAGGTTCTTTCTCTATGACCTCCGTGAGCTCCTCTGATCTTCACAAAAGGAAGCATTATTATCTCAAGTTTAGAGAGGACATGGAGTCCCATTCATTCATTCATTCATTCATCCAGTGGGTTTTATTGAGCACCAGTTGAGCCATATCCACTACATGAGGCTGCCTCATAGACACTGCAGACTCTCCTCTTTCAGGTTTCCTGTTTCCATAAGCAGCTCCCCATTAGCCCAAGATGAGAGCAATTGTCAGTCCTTCTCTTCCAAACCCCATTCATTTGTGTCTGCTGCTTCTCTACTGCTGATATGTGCTAACTAAACTCTCTGATTCCAATACTTGCCCTCCGATCCTAGTGTTAGCTGCTCAGCTGTGTCCGACTCATTGTGACTCCATGGACACCAGGCTCCTCTGTCCATGGACTTCTCCAGACAAGAATACTGGATTGGTTTGCTGTTTCCTCCTCCAAGGAATCTTCCCGACCCAGGGATCAAACCCATGTCTCCTGCATTGCAGGCAGATTCTTTACCATCAGAATGACTGAATCAGTCTCCTGATTGGTCCCTGCTTCCATCCCTTTGCCGATCACAAACTCTATCACATCCCACCCCTAATGGAAATCTTCTGTGGCTACCTGGATCCCTTAGAAGGACCGGTGTGCCCATGATGGCTGGCCCTCTGCCTGCTTCTCACCACACTCATGACTGCCCCAGGGCCTTTGTCTTTGTGATTTCCCTGTAACACCTCCCTTCACATGTGCACGGTTGACACTCATGCTGCAGCTCAAGTCACTGTCACCTTGAAGACTTCCCGAGCCTTCACTGTCAGTCACATCACCCTATTTATTTATTGTAATATTTAATTTATTATTTGTTTTTACCCTTCCTTACTATGATGCAAGCTCTGTGAGAGTATGTTCCTGTTTTCAGCACCTAGAACAATGCCAGACATGTTGCATGCAGGGTAGATGCACTGCACAACTCTAGAGGCCACAATTCACATCAAATCTGTATGAAGGATGCTCTGGAATAAAGTAGTGCACAACTTGTATGACTGTACATGACAGGCCTAGGGTTACACTAGTGAAAATAGAAATAGTTCCTGATATCACAGACTCTACACTTTAAAAAGCTTACTTCAACAATTTGAGACTTTTATAACAATACGTGCCAGACACTTCACATTTATGATATACATTTTTCCTAAAAGTCACCATTTTACAGATAATGAAATGGAGGCTCAGAGAAATAAAATGATCTGCTTTAAGGTCACTTGCCTGATAAATGGAAGCTTCCCTGGTAGCTCAGTTAGTAAAGAATCCACCTGCAGTTCAGGAGACCCCCGTTCAATTCCTGGATTGTGATGATCCCCTGGAAAAGGGATAGGCTACCCACTCCAGGATTCTTGGGCTTCCCTGGTAGCTCAGACAGTAAAGAATCCACCTGCAGTTCAGGAGACCCCAGTTCAATTCCTGGATTGTGATGATCCCCTGGAGAAGGGATAGGCTACTCACTCCAGGATTCTTGGGCTTCCCGGGTAGCTCAGATGGTAAAGAATCCACCTGCAATGTGGGAGACTTGGGTTCGATCCCTGGATTGGGAATATCACCTGGAGGAGGACAGGGCAACCCACTCCATGGACAGAGGAACCTAGAGGGCTGAAGTCCATGAGATCACAAAAAGTCAGACCTGACTAAGTGACTAAGAACACACACACCTGATAAGAAGCAGAGCCAGGACATGCACACTTTTCAAGCTAGTAGCAAAGTCCAGATCCTTGAAGATACAGAAGATAGGGGGTCCTTGTCCTAACAGAGCTTGCTGTCTACTTGGGCTGAGGGCCTGCTCTTTATTGTTAAGTTAGCATGTGCCCATCACGATAATATGCAGTTTATGCACATTTTTCTTCCCATGTTTGAAACCTCACAACAATGAGGTCTAGAGACCTAAAGAGGAGCAGAGACTTCCCCACGGTCACATATACTGAGAGGAAAGGCTTGGATTGGGAACCCCAAACAGTCTGTTTTCCTGGTTCTTTCTACTTTGTGACACTGATAGGGAATGATCGTAATTAAATATGGCAGCTACTATAATTGAAGGATGAACAGGATGCTGAGGAGCAAAAAGGAAAATGTCTAACTCTGCTGAGAGTGATACGAGAGTCACAGAAAGTGGCCTTGAAACAAAGAGAAAATTTCCAGGCAAGCTGGAGCATTCCCGTGAAAGGGCCACGCTTACAGCCATCATTAGTAGTGGCACGGTGATCAGAAGGCAGACCGCCTGACTCTAAGGCCAGCCCTATGCTTAGCCCAGGACCCCAGATGCTGTTGACATTCATCTCCCTTCACCTTTCTCTTCTCTCCTTCCTCCCCCCAAACAAGGGGTTCATTAGACAACAGCTGGAATCAAAAAAGTGGGTGATTTCCTAACCATCTAAGCTCAGCTGAGCTCATCCACACTGAAAATTCCTGGTTCCATTTCTTTCCAGGTTCATTCATCGTCCAAATAAAGGTCTAGAAATGCATCAGTAATAGCTGGGACTTGAGGGAAAGTGGGTGTTAGGTGACTCTGCTTCCAAAGCTTTCAATTCCTTGTGAAGATTCCTCTACTGTGACTTTACTGTCATGGGTGCTGGGACTCCTGCTTCCATGGGGCTTCCAATCGTCCCGTCCCCTCCATAGATGCCCCAGATGGCTTCCTCCATCCCCTCTCAGCAAATGGCACCATTTTCCACCTTTGCTTATACCAGAGAGCTGGGCATATTTACCCCTCATTCAGCCAGCATCCTCTCCACAATCCACTTCATCTTCAAGTTTTGTTAATTCTGTCTCCCAGTGAATCAAGGCCCTGTGCACGGCCCACAGGCCTTTTCCTCTGAAGTTCTTTCCAGGATGGGATGCTGCTGGATGCTCCTGGTACAGAGCCAGCTATAATCCTTGGAGGAGCTGCTGTTACAAAGCCTTGAGTGTGAGGCGGAGAGAATCACTAGATTCTGAGGGTGGGACCAAAGGGGTGGGATTTGAGTTGAGCCTGGAAGGTTGGGTGAGGAAGTGGTCACCAGGCTTACAAAACAGCTGCTGACAGAGGGCCCCAAGAAGCTCAAGAACCAAGCATGATCTATCCTGGCCCCACTAGCCCTACTCTGAAACAAAGAGAAAGTTTCCAGGCAAGCTGGAGCATTCCAGTGAAAGATCCAGGCTTACAGCCATCATCAGAAGTGGCACAGCAATCAGAAGCTGTGGAGAAGGCACAGCCTGGACAAGGTTCTACGAGTGGGCAGAGGGTCTGCAGGGTGCTCTGATGTCCTCATCTACTGAGTGGGTGGAATCCTACCTGCCCTGCCAGGTCTGTGGGAGGGTCGAAGAGGCTCATGGCTGACTGCATCCAGCTGGAGGTGAGGAGAGCAAAATGGTCATGGTGTGGGACCTCAGGGCTAGGATGTGTGCATAGCAAGGCATTTCCTGCTGTGGAGGGTGAGCTTGGGAGCCAGGGTCTGAATCCCCCTCCCACCAGTCACCTGTGGGTGACCCTGAGTAAATTAATTGCCCTAGTGCTTCTCACCATTTCCCAGATCAAAGAACACATAGAAAATGCACACATTTTTGTCTGTTGTGCTGGAGACAAATGAGTTTGCTTAGTCAGGACTCAATGCCAAGAGTGTGCAGACTTCCTCAGAACACCCCAAACTCAACAGGGGCACCTTGGTGGGAAATGCAACATGCCTCTCTGAACCTCTGGCTCCTCATCTGTAAAACGGGGATGTTGATAAAAATAGAACTCCCCTCCTAGTGTCAGAGAGTTACTCAGTTCAGTACAGTTCAATTACTCAGTTGTGTCCAACTTTTTGCAACCCCATGGACTGCAGCACGCTAGGCTTCTTTGTCCATCACCAACTCCTGGAGCTTGCTCAAACTCATGTCCATCGAGTCGGTGAGGCCCTCCAACCATCTCATCTTCTGTCGTCCCCTTCTCCTCCTGCCTTCAATCTTTCCTAGCACCAGAATCTTTTCCAATGAGTCAGTTCTTTGCATCAGGTGGGCCAAATATTGGAGTTTCAGCTTCAGCATCAGTCCTTCCAATGAATATTCGGACTGATTTCCTTTAGGATTGACTGGTTGGATCTTCTTGCTGTCCAAGGGACTCTCAAGAGTCTTCTCCAGCACTACAGTTCAAAAGCATCAATTTGTTGGCCCTCAGCTTTCTTTATAGTTCAACTCTCACATCCATACATTACTTCTGGAAAACCATAGCTTTGACTAGATGGAATTTTGTTGACAAAGTAGTGTCTCTGCTTTTTAATATTGTTCCTAGGTGGGTCATAGCTTTTCTTCCAGGAGCAAGTGTCTTTTAATTTCATGACTGCAGTCACCATCTGCAGTGATTCTGGAGCCCACCAAAAATAAAGTCTGTCACTATTTCCAGTTTCCTCATCTATTTGCCACAAAGTGATGGGACCGGATGCCATGATCTTAGTTTTCTGGATGTTGAGTTTTTAAGCCAATTTTTTCACTCTCCTCTTTCACTTTCATCAAGAGGCACTTTAGTTCTTCTTTGCTTTCTGCCGTAAGGGTGGTGTCATCTGCATATCTGTGGTTATTGACATTTCTCCCAGCAATCTTGATTCCAGCTTGTGCTTCATCCAGCCCACCATTTCACATGCTATATTCTGCATTAAGTTAAGTAAGCAGGGTGACAAATACTGCCTTGATGTATTCCTTTCCTAATTTGAAACCAGTCTGTTGTTTCATGTACAGTTCTAACTGTTGCTTCTTGACCTGTATACAGATTTCTCAGGAGGCATGTAAGGTTGGCTGGTATTCCCATCTCTTGAAGAATTTTCCACAGTTTGTTGTGATCCACACAGTCAAAGGCTTTGGTGTAGTCAGTAAGGCAGAAGTAGATGTTTTTTAGAATTCTCTTGCTTTTTTGATGATCCAATGGATATTGGCAATTTGATTTCTGGTTCCTCTGCCTTTTCTAAATCCAGCTTGAACACCTGGAAGTTCATGTACTGTTGAAGGCAGGCTTGGAGAATTTTGAACATTACTTTGCTAGTGTGTGAGATGAGTGCAATTGTGTGGTAGTTTGAACATTCTTTGGCATTGCCTTTCTTTGGGATTGGAATGAAAACAGACCTTTTCCAGTTCTGTGGCCACTGCTGAGTTTTCGAAATTGGATGGTATATTGGGTGCAGCACTTTAACAGCACCATCTATTAGGATTTGAAATAGCTCAACTGGAATTCCATTACCTCCACTAGTTTTGTTCATAGTGGTGCTTCTTAAGGCCTGCTTGACTTCACATTCTAGGATGTCTGGCTCTAGGTGAGTGATCACAGCATCGTGGTTAGCTGGGTCGTGAAGATCTTTTTTTGTATAGTTCTTCTGTGTATTCTTTCCACCTCTTCTTAATATCTCTGCTTCTGTTAGGTCCATACCATTTCTTTCCTTCATTGTGCCCATCTTTGCATGACATGTTCCCTTGGTATCTCTAATTTTCTTGAAGAGATCTCTAGTCTTTCCCATTCTATTGTTTTCCTCTATTTCTTTGCACTGATCACTGAGGAAGGCTCTCTTATCTCTCCTTGCTATTCTTTGGAACTCTGCATTCAAATGGGTGTATTTTTCCTTTTCTCCTTTGTCTTTAGCTTCTCTTTTTTTCTCAGCTATTTGTAAGGCCTCCTCAGAGAACCATTTTGCCTTTTTGCATTTCTTTTTCTTGGGGATGGTCTTGATCCTTGCCTCCTGTACAATGTCATGAACCATTGTCCACAGTTCTTCAGGCACTCTGTCTATCAGATCTAATCCCTTGAATCTATTTGTCACTTCCACTGTATAATTGTAAGAAATTTGATTTAGGTCATACCTGAATGGTCTAGTGATTTTCCCTACTTTCTTCAATTTAAGTCTGAATTTGGCAATAAGGAGTTTATGATCTGAGCCACAGTCAGCTCCTGATCTTGTTTTTGCTGACTGTATAGAACTTCTCTGTCTTTGATTGCAAAGAGTATACTCAATCTGATTTCGGTGTTGGCCATCTGGTGATGTTCATGTGTAGAGTCTTCTCTTGTGTTGTTGGAAGAGGGTGTTTGCTATGACCAATGCATTCTCTTGGCAAAACTCTATTAGCCTTTGCCCTGCTTCATTTTGTACCCCAAGGCCAAATTTGCCTGTTACTCCAGATGTCTCTTGACTTCCTACTTTTGCATTCCCATCCCCTATGATGAAAAGGACATCTTTTTTGGGTGTTAGTTCTAGAAGGTCTCGTAGGTCTTCATAGAACCTACACAGTTGCAGTGAGGATCAAATGAGAAAATCTGTGTAAGTGCTTCCCACCCCAAGAAGACTTCAGTAGATCATCACCGTTTTCCTTGTCCATTCCCTCCCCTTACTCTGTCCTGAGGTGCATCCATTCCCTGGCCCTGCCCTGCCTCAGTTGTCTTCTGATGATTGCCAAGCATGTCCTCACATCAGTGGCTCAGCCCTTCTTTCTCAGGGAATGACAGAGCATGACTCTGGCTTATGTATCCGACCCTGGTGACTCTGATGCATTCTGAGCCCAGCTGACTCCAAGCACCAAGTTCTGTTTCTGGTCATGCCAAGTTGAGGCAAGGCTCCTGACCATGATGGGGTATAACACACACACACACAAACACACACACGTAGGTGAGAGGGAGCCAGCACATCAGAGAATGACAGTTTCTTTGCATGATCCTACTAGACTCTCTCAGTATCCCTGTGGGGTCACTACAATTATAAACACTATTTTTTGCAGATATGGAGGCAAAGTCTGGGATATAGGCAGGTACTGGCCTTTTTCACACAGCTGCTAAGAGGCAATGATAGCTCACATTCAGATCTGTGTACCTTCTGAGTTGAGTGGCCATCATCTGTCCCTATTACCATCCATCCATCTATCCATCCATCTGTCCATGTATCCATCTGTCTATCTGTCCATCCGTCAATGCAGCCACCTATCCATCCAACATTTGACAACATTTACCAAAACCATGTCAGCACTTATGAGGCCCTGATGCAGGGTTCCCTGCCTCTCTCTTAGCTCCTCTATTTTCTTCCCTTCCTTGTTTGGGTGAAAACCACCTGGTTTCTTTACAGCTTCTCCAAGAGGCCCACCAGTTCCCTTCTCTGGGGCATCACATAGGCCAGGAACATACTCTGCCTGGCTGGCATCTTCTCAGATTTCAAGTTCCAACTTAAATGTGCCCTCTCAGAAAGGTAGCCCACAACCCTTTCTAAAGTAGGTTCTTTTTCATTATTCCTATCATTGAATCATTGATAGGATTAATTTCCTTCCTACTCATTGTCATAGTGGTAATTAAATTTAATAATGTGATATTTAATAATGCCATTAATAGCCACAACTTATTGAATGCTCATTATGTGTCAGGCACTGTTCTATTACTCCACATAATAGTATTACAAATAGCATCATATAATGTTATAAGGCTGTTTTAATCCTCACAACCCCAATTTTATAGGGAAGTCTGGTGTGCTGCAGTCCATGGGGTCACAAAGAATTGGACATGACTGAGTGATTGAACTGAACTGATTATTACCTCCATTTTACAGATGAAGAAACTGAGGCCTAGAGAAGTTACATTTACTTATCTTTGAGATTATTATCTTTCTCTCCAGCTTTACTGTAATCTTCATGAAGGCGCAGTAATTGCCTAGCTCATAATAGATGCGCATTACACAGCTGTTGAAAGAATGAATTTGAAGCTCTGTGTTGGGTGTTGGAGAAGAATGAGACACGACAAGGTAGTTCTCTGAAAGGTGCTCATGTATATAATTACCCATGGGATCAGAGGAGGGGGGAATCCATGATACCCATGGAATCCATGGAATCCATGAGGGAGGGCTTAGAGGACTTCATAGAGAAGACAAAATTTGAGCTGGATTTAAAATAATAAACTTCTTGAGGTACAATTTATATACACCAAATTGCATCCATTTAAAGCTTAAAATGCAGTGAATTTTGACAGATATATGCATCCATATACTTGTGAGAAAGTGTTACCATCAATAAACAGTGTTATTTCTATCATCCCCCAAAGATCCCTCATACGCTTGTCCAGTCCATGCCTCCTTCACCCACCCCACAGTCTCAGAGAGCTGATGATCTGATTAATATACATTAGTTTGCCTTTCATAGGATTTCACATAAATGGACATGCAGAATGTGTATGGCTACTTTCAGACATCATAGTGATTTTTTTCTTTTTTAAAAAAAATAAGGTATGATTTACATAGAGTAGAATTTACCCTTTTAGTGTATGTCTCTGCAATGTACATTTTGACACATGTTTATTTAGAGTTGTACAACCATAACCACAATCAAGATAATAAACAGTTGTGTTAATCATCCCTCAGAGTTCTTCAGGCCCCTTGTAGTCAACCGTTCTCCCACCTCAGCCCCTGGCTACTAGGGATCTGTTTCTGTCCCTTTCGTTTATATGTCCAGGGCTTCCTTGGTGGCTCAGCGGTAAAGAATCCGCCTGTGATGCGGGAGATGCAGGTTCAATCCCTGGGTCAGGAAGATCCCCTGGAGAAGGGAATGGCTACCCACTCTGGTATTTTTGCCTAGAGAATTCCAGCACTTTGAGACCCTATGGACTGCAGCCCGCCAGGCTCTGCTATCCATCGTATTTTCCAGGCAAGGATACTGGAGTGGGTTGCCATTTTCTCCATTACTTTCTTCCCGACCCAGGGATTGAACCCACATATCTTGTGTCTCCTGAATTGGTAGGTGGTTTCTTCCTTAGCAGCTAAGAGCCACCACATACTGCTATAACATGCTATGGAAACTCCTTTATTTCTGAGTATACTCTTCACAAGGATGTTGATGTTTTTGTTTTAGCAGTTAGATTCAGACTGTCATCTCTGGCTTACCTGTGGGCATGGTCAGTCAATTGTCAGGGCAGTGTTTCATCCTTAATTGGGCTGTTTCAAGTCTTCCCCAGGCATGCATGGTTCATAGGGTTGGCCAGACACGTGGGTAAAGTTGACACTCAGAACCTGGGAATCCCCTTTCTAGCTCGCTCCTTTCCTAGATTCCTCCCCTCACCCTCTGGTGGGCTCTATCCACTGGTTCCTTGGGTCAGAAAGATGGTTTTCTATCACCACTCTAAGATCACAGCCCACCCCCAGACTAAAGCTGCAAGAATGGAGAACTCACTTTGTTCCAGTCTTTGCTATGTTTTGACTCTCCTCCAAAATGTGTCTGCTTTTGATCAGTCTCCAGAGCCTTCGATGTAGTTGCTTTTTGTATTCTGTGCATAGTTTATAGTGGTAATTTCTGGGAGGACTGATGTTTGCTAGGAGTTAACTCATCACATTCAAAGCAGAATTCTGGGCTGGATTTTTGAAGAAAATAGTGAGAAAAGGGCATCTAAGGCAAAAGGACCAGCAAGCACACAAAAATGAAGGAGAGAAACAATGTGATAAGCTCAGGTCTCCCTATAATAGCTTTCTTTTAAATGAATATACAAGAGAAAAGGCTTGCAAACAGATATAGCTACAGCTTTTGGCATCCCTACAGCCTGCTTTTTCCCCTAGAGAGAGGAATTGAGATCATGAGTGTTTCAAATTCTTCTTTCTGAATATAGACTGAATCCTACCACACACATTCTCCTGTACACAGTCCTTCAACTAGCAGCTTGAAGGGTAATGACACATTCTGGGCCCGCTGTTAGAGACAAGGTTTGGAAACATCCTTCTGGCACCCAGAGAGTGTCAAAAGAAATATATAGTTTCCTGTCTCTTAAAGATTCCTTGCGGATTTCCATGACATGAATTTATCCGGAAACAGACTGGCAGTCAGCTCAATGTCGATGATTTAAAATGTCTCCTTCTTTGGACCTCTCTCTTCCACACATCTTTACCCACCCCAGAAAGGCACATGCTTCAGAAAAGCAATGGTCACAATGATCAATTCTGTGGGCTGAGACTCTGAGATGTGATGAAAGCCTGCTACATTTCATTCTCAGGAAGCTCACAAATGTGCCGTTGCAGAGTGGAAGGCAGAAATGAAAAAAATTTATTTGACTTCTGTATTTCTGACCTTGGTTACAATAAGCATGGAAAATCAAAATTTTTAATGGGCAGAAAAATTGGCTACTGTTTCTGCTCATTATTTTTTAAAAATAAAGAAGGAAGTAACCCTAGCAGGTTGTTTCTGCTCAACACACATCTGCCTGTCGTCCTGGGACAGCAGGAGATCAGAATGGTTTCACAAAAGACGAATGCGATGTTTTATTTATGGTACTGTTGACTGATTTTGCTTTTACCAGTTAGAATTTACTAGAAAATGAATGTTCCTCTGTGTGTGTCTGAAGAAAGCTCTTTTCCCTCTTTAACCTCTTCTTGTGACAATTGGTGTTGAGGCTGCAGTGACCTCAGCAGGTTAGAAGCCCCGGCTCCTCTCTTTCAAGGTAAGTAGAGGATGCTGCCTCCAATCCTGAGGCAGGGGCGCACACACACCTGTCCTTATGTCAAGGTGATGAGCTCTTAGGAGGGTGGGGCCAAGAACTGGAGGGACTCCTTGATCCAGTCACATACCCTGTGTGTCCTTGGGGGTGGCAGTTCAATTCAGTTCAGTCGCTCAATCATGTCTGACTCTCTGCTACCCCACAAACTACAGCACGCCAGGCTTTCCTGTCCATTACCAACTCCTGCAGCCTGCTTCAACTCATGTCCATTGAGTCAGTGATGCCATCTAACCATCTCATCCTCTGTCATCCCCTTCTCCTCCTGCCTTCAATCTTTCCCAGCATCAGGGTCTTTTCCAATGAGTCAGTTCTCTGCATCAGGTGGCCAGAGTATTGGAGCTTCGGCTTCAGTATCACTCCTTCCAAGGAATATTCAGGACTGATTTCCTTTAGGATTGACTGGTTGGATCTCCTTGCAGTCCAAAGGACTCTCAAGAGTCTTTTCTAACACCACAGTTCAAAAACATCAATTCTTTTGGGCTCAGCTTTCCTTATAGTCCAATTCTCACATCCGTACATGACCACTGGAAAAACCATAGCCTTGACTAGACAGACCTTTGTTGACAAAGTAATGTCTCTGCTTTTTAATATGCTGTTTAGGTTGGTCATAGCTTTTCTTCCAAGGAGTAAGCGTCTTTTAACTTCAAGGCTGCAGTCACCATCTGCAGGGATTTTGGAGTCCAAGAAAATAATGTCTGTCACTGTTTCCACAGTTTCCCCATCTATTTTCCATGAAGTGATGGGACTGGATGCCGTGATCTTAGTTTTCTGAATGTTGAACTTTCAGTCAATTCAGTTCAGTTTAGTTGCTCAGTCATGTCCGACTCTTTGCGACCCCATGAATCGCAGAACGGTTGAGCTTTAAGCCAACTTTTTCACTCTCCTCTTTCACTTTCATCAAGAGGCTCTTTAGTTCTTCTTCACTTTCTGCCATGAGGGTGGTATCATCTGCATATCTGAGATTATTGATATTTCTCCCCGCAATCTTGATTCCAGCGTGTGCTTCCTCCAGCCCAGCGTTTCTCATGATGTACTCTGCATATAAGTTAAATAAGCAGGGTGACAATATACAGCCTTGAGGTACTCGTTTCTCTATTTGGAACCAGTCCATTGTTCCATGTCTGGTTTTAACTGTTGCTTCCTGACCTGTATACAGATTTCTCAGGAGGCAGGTAAGGTGGTCTGGTATTCCCATCTCTAAGAATTTTCCATAGTTTGCTGTGATCCACAGAGTCAAAGGCTTTGGCATAGTTAACAAAGCAGAAATAGTCGTTTTTCTGGAACTCCTTTGCTTTTCCTGCAATCCAACAGATGTCAGCAATTTGATCTCTGGTTCCTCTGCCTTTTGTAAATTCAACTTGAACATCTGGAAGTTCTTGGTTCACGAACTGTTGAAGCCAGACTTGGAGAATTTTGAGCATTACTTTGCTAGCATGTGAGATGAGTGCAATTGTGTGGTAGTTTGAACACTCTTTGGCATTGCCTTTCGTAGGAATTGGAATGAAAACTGACCTTTTTCAGTCCTGTGGCCACTGCTGAGTTTTCCAAATTTGCTGGCATATTGAGCGCAGCACTTTAACAGCATCATCTTTTAGGACTTGAAATAGCTCATCTGGAGTTCCATCACCTCCACCAGCTTTGTTCATAGTGATGCTTCCTAAGGCCCGCTTGACTCCACATTTCAGGATGTCTGGCTCTAGGTGAGTGATCACAGCATTGTGGTTATCTGGGTCATGAAGATCTTTTTTTGTATAGTTCTTCTGTGTATTCTTTCCACCTGTTTTTAATATCTTCTGCTTCTGTTGGGTCCTTACCATTTCTCTCCTTTGTATGAAATGTTCTGCCCATCTTTGCATGATATGTTCACTTTGTATCACTAATTTTCTTGAAGATATCTCTAGTCTTTCCCATTCTATTGGTGGAATATCTTGGGGGAGGCAGCTAGCCAACAACTCAGAAGGTTTTCCAGGACCTCCTCCAGGGCCTAGGGAAGATAGAATGGACAAAACCCAGTTCCTGCCCTGGTAATACTTGCAGGCCTTTGGGCAATCCCGGGGTCCATGTTCACTTTGTCTAGCGAGAGAAGAGGTTGTCTTCTGTGGCAGGAGGAGAGGGGATCCCCAAACACTATTTTTACTAAACTCAGCAGCAGGTCACCATCGGAGACCCTGTCTGTACCCCAAACCCTCCCCCTCAAAGTCTCCACCTATCATTACTATGTGGTTCAGGCAAGTCATTTCCCTATCTGAGCCTCATTTTTCTCATTTGTAAATAATGATACATAATATTTCCTTCTTAGAGTTGTTGGAAAAATAATGAAATAACTCAGGTGAAGTTTCTGGCATATAGTAGGCACTCCATATGTAGTTAACTGCTATCTATCTATCATCATTGCCCCTTTTATCCTCACTCTTATCACAGCGCTCCATCTGACAAGAGCTTCAGGTTCAGACTCTGATTTCCACAAGGGGGCTCCTGGGTCATCCTCTCCTCTGGGACCCAGCTCCAGAGCAGGGGTGGGGAAACTCCAGCCTGCCTCCTTTTTCTGTAAATAAAGTTTAACTGAAGCACAGTCACTTCTGTTTCCTTGTGCACTGTCTCTGTTACAATAACAGCACAGAGTATGTAGGTGTGACAGAAACCACGTGACCCACAAGACTTACGTATTCACCATCTTGCTATTTACAGAAAAAGTTTGCTGACCTCTGGCCTAGAACTATATCTATTACCTAAAAGAGAGATGCTCATACATATTTGAGCATGAATGCATGAATGAATTCATGGTTCAGTATAACTATGTCCTACAGTCTGGGCACCATGGATTAGCTCAATTGGAATTTTCCTTTAGTTAGGTTTTTTTTTTTTTGTCTTCTTTCTTTGCAAGTAGGTTCTCTTCATTGAGCTAACTGGTATTTAAAGCTGACACCCTGATTATTAACTTCATCAGAACGTGGCTGTGTGGGTGGTGAAGCCCCAGGGAGAAGAAAACAAGAGGAAGAATAAGCCAGGAAGAGAGAAGAGGAGGCGCGGAAAGGAGAGACACAGACGCTCTTCTTACCCTTCTGTTCAGCTGCTGCTCGGGCTCAGGCCCTGGCCAAAATGAGCTTGGACTGGTGGAGTAGCCCAGACTGGCCCCCTGGACGCACATGGGAGGTCTCTGTTGAGTAAGTGAATAAAGTGGCTGTGGATCACCAGAAAGAGCACCGGAACCCAGAGACCCAGTTTACAGTCCCGCTTGAGCCAGCTGAGCGCCCTCAGAGGCCTGTGGGCCTCTCTGGTCCAGCAGGAACACAGATCCTCACTCTGCTTCCCCTGACGGAGCACGGGGAGCTCTGGGTGGCTTCGTGGGCTTGGGAGGAAGGCCACTCCTTGACGGAGCAGCAACTAGGTGTGGGTGCCGAGGGGTGCACTTCATGCATTGTTACTAATTCACACCTAACCAGGGAGGAGCGAAGACCAGGCAGTTTTTGCAGACAGGGAAACTAAGGCTGGGGAACCTAAGCTGCTGGTCTTTTCTTGTCTCCTGGAGCACTATGACCTGGGCTTCCCCCAAGGAGGAGGAGGGAAGGGGAGTGACATCCTCAAGCCCAAGAGGTGAACTTCTTGTCTGGATAATGAACAACAGATTATAACAGGACTGGACAGGTTACTGAGAGCATGTCAGCCCATCATCGTCATTCAGTGAAATAACAAAAAGATACGAAATACAAGCCCTGCTACCATTTTGGTCCAGGCACTCTAGGACTTGCTTTGACATCCGTTGCTTTGCTAACCTCACGTGATGATGTGAGGGAAACCAGGTTATCCCCCCCCTCAACAGATGAAGAAACCAAGGCACTGAAATGTTGAGTGACTCATCCAAGGTCAGGGCCTGGGGCAGGACTGGGATTGGAACTCTCATCTGGATGACTAAGCCTCTCCTTCCGCTACTCACTTGTGGTTGAGAAAGGGTTTGCTTTGTTTTCTTTCCAGAGAAAAGGTCTCCGCTTAGTGCTTCAAGGGGAGCATGATTGATGACGATAATTATAATATGGTACAAGTATGATTTTCAGTGCTGTTGAGTTCAACGCCACCAACACAGCCCAAGCAACCTGATTCTTTTGAAGGAGCTGATAATTAGGTTCTTATAATTACACACCCTGTTCTCCTGGAGATAGAAAGCAAAAATAGGCTTCTTAGGTTGAGGGAGAGTTCTTGACTAATTGTCAGAAACGACTATTTTAGCTGAACTGGGGAAAATGTGAAATGTGAAAACATGCCTTGGGGGGCTGGAGGATGTGGAGCGTATGGCCAATGACTCTGCATCTAGAAGGTTTTTACTTTTAATGACTCTATAACTGAAACACAAAAAGGCTGAGGCAAGGCTTAATTTTAGATTGGATTTTACTGCATACAGCTGGTGCTAAAGGCAAGTGTGGGATGGTAGTATGTCTTGAGGTGCAGTGAGCTGTAGGGCTTGGGGGCTGCATGCCCAGCACGTGTTCCCCCTTATTCGAGTTATAGATCTTCATCTGGGGGATGTTATCCAAAAATCTGGGTTTGCCTCTTGCTGGGTGTGGAGCCAAAAGACACAACTGAGCCAAAGAGCAGGAGAGGAGAGTATATTACTTGCAGCAAGTAAGAACCTTGGAGATTTTTCCCAAAGCAGTGTCTCCCCAAACAGCAAAATGGGGGGAAGTTTAAGCTAAGGGGACATGTATATCCATGGAAGGACTTGGGCAGTTGACAGAGTCCAAGCTTTAGTTGATTGCAGTCAGGAAGGTCAGAAGAGATCAACATCATCATCCCTTAAGTTCCACTTGATCTGCATTCTTTTGTTCCCTTAAGATCATTAGTTACAGAGACCTGTCCAAGGGCAAGCATCATGACCAGGTTTAGATCACAAAATGACTTAGGCCAAAACTCCTTCTCTAATGTCAAGAAAGCTTCGCTTGGCTCTCTCTTTCCGGGGACCCCGTACCCTAGTTGCTTACAGGGGCATACGCCTCCCCCACTTGCAGTTCTTGGTTGCAAAGAATCAAATTCTTGGATTTAGCCAAACAGTGCTTTGAGGTCTTCTATTGCTCCAGTGATCTGGACAAGTGAGCTGTCCTCGGGAAGCCTCAGGTTCCTAATCTATATAATGGGCACAGAGATTATATTATGCCTGTGTGGTGGGACTGCTCTGAGGGTTTAAAAAGGATCCAATATGCCTGACACAGTAAATGCTCAGAAATGTTAACTCTCCTCATCATTATTACTGCTTGTCATGGTTTATGCAATTATAGTCACATTCGTTGAACTGTGAAGTCAAACACAGGCACGTTTATTACAAATCCCTTTGAAGATTTCAGCTGTCACGGCTTCCTTGTTGGGGGCTGGGCACATGCCTGTTTCCTTATTCTGTCCTCTAGTCTTGATACCTCACCTTCCTCCTGGTATCTCTACTTATTTCTGGGCTCTCATTAGTTGGATGGAAGGTCAGTGGCTCTTTTAGCATCCCCTGTTTTGGTGGCAGGGGACTCACCAGAGTGGGAAACAACGTCGGTGCAACCCAGGCAAGGATGTTAGGGGATGTGTAGGGCAAGGTAGGTGGTTGACAAGATGTCCTTACAAGTAAGGCCCTGTGCCGAACTGCTGCTCTGAACAATAGCCCCCGGGGCTGGGAAATGCTCTCTGGGGCTTAGTTCGCCTTGCCTGGACCCCTCCAGCACTCCCCTTGATTCACCTTCACTGTCCTCTTGGCTGGGCTCAGCTTCTCCGTGTGCAGTTGCTGCTTCAAGCATGTCTGTGGGTGACCAGCTGTCCCGGCTTTCCTGGGCTGAGAAGTTTCAGGGGCTCAAAGAATCTCCTGTCTCTTCTCCTGTTCCTGCTGCGATGCTGACTCCTCTCTTGGACCCCTTCACCCTGGGTGTGTGCACGGCCTCCATCTTGCTTGCTTCCTCCCTTCCTCTCTTCCCTGCTCCTCACCAGGGACCCAGGAAGCCCCATTCCTAAAGAGGGACCAGAATTCCTCCAGATAATAACCCACATCTCCTGAGCCTCACTATGGTCCAGTTCTGCGCATATTACACACTTTCACCCTCACCCAGCCTGGGAGAAGAGGCCTGTCATTGTTGCCACCCTATAGATGTGAGAAGATGCAGAGGTCTAGGAAGCCTGCCAGCCAGCCAAGGGCACACAGCAGGTGACTCATGAAGCTGGATTTGAAACCCAAGTGTGTCCTGCTTAACAGCACATGTTGATCTACTGTGCACTCTGCCTCCTGCTGGGAAGGAATCCCAGGCGAACAGCAAAAGCTACTGTGAATCAACCTGCAAGACCGTGGTCAAGGTTCCTCAGCATTGTCTGTTCACTTCCCTCTAGTGCAGCTCCATCATACATCAGATGCATCATACAATTATTGCCTGGTTGTTGGGTCATAAAATTCAAAAAGCGTTGATGGCATGTCTGCTACGCTCCTGGCACAATACTGAGTGTTTCACCTACATCACTTTATTTAGGCTTTATAAAGTCCCCAGAAGGTAGATGTTAAAAAGTCAATTCCATAGATACAAAAGCAGACTCTATGATGCTAAGTAATGATCCACATGGCACGGTTGGCAGTGGGCAGCGCCGGACTTTGTCCTCAGGGCTTTGGAGGAAGAGTGCCTCTATGGGGTGTTCGTTGCTGGCAAGTATTCCCTTTCAAGTTCTCAAGCAGGTTATAAACTCTCCCCAGGCAGCAGACACCACTTAGGTTTCTCTATCTCCCCAGGCTGTTTTGGCTCAGTCCTAAGTACAAAGTCCATGCTCAAAGTGACACTTTGAGTTGATACTTTCACATGATCACAAAACAAAAACAAACAAAAACTGTGTGAGAGGCTCATTTTCTTAGTGGAGGAATTAGTTCCAATCTTACAAAAGTCCGGAGGGAAAGGAAGTGGTTATTGGGCAACTGGTCTGTGCGGGGCACATTTGATCACTCTGTTGTCCTGGAACAGCAGGAAGGGAACATGATATGGCCATTTTGCAGATGAGAAGACAGAGGCCCAGGGAGGTTAGCCCTCATTCCCACAGTCTCACGGGTTGTAGTCAGACTGCTTCTCTTTCTTCTACATAGGATTTTCTATTCTTCATCTGCGAGGCTGCCTCGCCCAGAGCTTTCAGCTCAGTACAGAGTGAGCCAGTTAACGAGGTGCCTGTCAATCTCCCTCCTGGGGGGCTGTGTATGGCTGTGTCCTGTAACAAAGTCCTCAGCCCCTACTGGGACACAAAGCACCATGACTCTGCCTGGCAGAAACTCTTGTTCATTAAGGCTTTTGGGAAAGCTTGATCGATGGTGGTTTTTTTCTTCAAGCAATCAATATTTTTGGTGAAGCAAAACCTTGGGAAAGAAGCCGCTTAGCACCGAAGCTTGGCAGAAAATTAGAAATTCTCCTTGAGTTTGGTTGTGGAAAGGAGATATAGGAAATCTTTAGTTTGATGAATCCTCAGCCAGGGTGTGTTGGGGGAATTTATGAGATCAAGTTCGAGGAAAAATGCAAATTCCGTAACTGCTATCCTAGAAGCCAGGAACGGTGTTGGCTGCCGAGTCCTGACTTGTCCTTGACATGGGGATTTGGGGATTACATTATTTAGGAAATGAAAACTCAGGCTCAGAGGAGGAAAATGGCCCGAGGCCTACAAGATAAGGTGGTTTAAGTTTTGTTAAAAAAAAATTCTGGGGAGGGAAAATGGGACTTGCCCATCAGGAGGGAGGAGGGCATCTTGCTCACCATGCGGCTGCTGCTCAGTCGCTCAGTCGTGTCCGACTCTTTGTGACCCCATGGACCCCACCCTCACACCCGCCGGCTCCTCTGTCCATGGGAATTCTCCAGGCAAGAATACTAGAGTGGGTTGCCATGCCCTCCTCCAGGGTATCTTGCCCACCCGGGCATCACTTACATCTCCTATATTGGCAGGCAGGTTCTTTACCTCTAGCACCACCTGGGAAGCACCTGACCACAGGAGGTCAGAAACCACAAGGGCGAGTCCACAGCGGGGTCTTATCAGGACAGGTCCAGGCTCACTGAGGGCACAGCCGCTCACGATGGCTGGGCAGAAGAAGCTCCTCCTTTTCCGTTTGCCAAGAGTCCACGTCTTCAAAATTTGAAACTGGCCACATTTGGTGGACTTAAAGACAGAACCTGTGACTTCCTGAGCTCACCCAATGAGTTTATTGAGTGCCCACCATGCATGCTTCCAGGTCCTGGGGATGGAATCAACAGTAAACAGGATCCAGTCCCTGTTCTCCCTCATTCTAGTGGGAAATAGTTTGCTTTGTGAGAATACTTGTGACATAAAAGGCTAGGGGGTGATGACAAAGGATGGACATTCAGAGGTGGCCACATGGTTTCCTGCCTCTCCTTGGTGGGGGAGGGAGGTGGTGCATGTGGCTCAGATGCACTGGGACCATGGCCTTGGCAATCCACTTTCTGTACAACTCTGATGTGAAAGTCTGATGCCCCACATTGGGCTGGATGAGCCTTGGGAGTGAGGAGATAAAGCTAGGGAATCATAGAAGGATGAAGCCCATGGTGAAGGCAGTTCCTGGAACCAGATGGTCATCTAAGTGAGGGCCAACTTCCGAGGGCCAACATCTGAGCCTGGCCCAGATGGAGAGGTGGAACTGGCTCCCGATATGCTGGGCTGTGTCTGAAGACAGTGGGCAGGCCTGGAGCATGCAGAGGGTAAAGTCCAGAAGGCTTCCTGAGCTTCCCAAAGCTCCTGATCAGTTTTGTAGGCACCCAGGGTCTTTTCCATGGTGTATCATGGAGTTGTTGTTCTTTTTCTCCCTTCTGGGAAGTTATTACTGAATGTACAAAACTTTAAATATGCACAAATACATTATCAGTGTCAGTTCAGTTCAGTTCAGTTGCTCAGTCATGTCCGAACTCTTTGCGACCCCATGAACCGCAGCACGTCAGGCCTCCCTGTCTGTCACCAACTCCCAGAGTTTACACAAACTCATGTCCATTGAGTCAGTGATGCCATCTAACCATCTCATTCTCTGTCATCCCCTTCTCCTCCTGCCTTCAATCATTCCCAACACCAGGGTCTTTTCAAATGAGTCAGCTCTTCACATCAGGTGGTCAAAGTATTGGAGTTTCAGCTTCAATATCAGTCCTTCCAATGAACACCCAGGACTGATTTCCTTTAGGATTGACTAGTTGGATCTCCTTGCAGTCCCAGGGACTCTCAAGAGTCTTCTCCAACACCACAGTTCAAAAGCATCAATACTTTGGCACTCAGCTTTCTTTATAGTTCAACTCTCACATCCATACATGACCACTGGAAAAACCATAGCCTTGACTAGATGGACCTTTGTTGACAAAGTAATGTCTCTGTTTTTTAATATGCTGTCTAGGTTGGTCATAACATTCCTTTCAAGGAGGAAGTGTCCTTTAATTTGATGGCTGCAATCACCATCGGCAGTGATTTTGGAGCCCAGAAAAATAAGCCACTGTTTCCACTGTTTCCCTATCTATTTGCCATGAAGTGATGGGACTGGATGCCATGATCTTAGTTTTCTGAATGTTGAGCTTTAAGCCAACTTTTTCACTCTCCTCTTTCACTTTCATCAAGAGGCTCTTTAGTTCTTCTTCAATTTTTGCCATAAGGGTGGTGTCATCTGCATATCTGAGGTTATTGATATTTCTTCTGGCAATCTTGATTCCAGCTTGTGCTTCATCCAGCCCAGCGTTTCTCATGATGTACTCTGCATATAAGTTAAATAAGCAGGGTGACAATATACAGCCTTGACGAACTCCTTTTCCTATTTCAAACCAGTCTGTTGTTTCATGTCCAGTTCTAATTGTTGCTTCCTGACTTGCATACAGGTTTCTCAAGAAGTAGGTCAGGTGGTCTGGTATTCCCATATCTTTCAGAATTTTCCACAGTTTATTGTGATCCACACAGTCAAAGGCTTTGGCACTAGTCAATAAAGCAGAAATAGATGTTTTTCTGGAACTCTTTTGCTTTTTTGATGACCCAGCAGATATTGGCAATTTGATATCTGGTTCCTCTGCCTTTTCTAAAACCAGCTTGAACATCTGGAAGTTCATGGTTCATGTATTGCTGAAGCCTGGCTTGGAGAATTTTGAGCATTACTTTACTAACATGTGAGACGAGTGCAATTGTGTGGTAGTTTGAACATTCTTCGGGATTGGAATGAAAACTGACCTTTTTCAGTCCTGTGACCACTGCTGAGTTTTCCAAATTTGCTGGCATATTGAGTGAAGCACGTTAATAGCATCATCTTTCAGGATTTGAAATAATTCAACTGGAATTCCATCACCTCCACTAGCTTTGTTCATGGTGATGCTTCCTAAGGCCCACTTGACTTCATATTCCAGGATGTCTGGCTCTAGGTGAGTGATCACACCATTTTGATTTTCTGGGTCGTGAAGATCTTTTTTGTATAGTTCTTCTGTGTATTCTTGCCACCTCTTCTTAATATCTTCTGCTTCTGTTAGGTCCATAGCATTTCTGTCCTTTACTGAACACATCTTTGCATGAAACAGTCCCTTGGTATACCTAATTTTCTTAAAGAGATCTCTAGTCTTTCCTATTCTATTGTTCTCCTTTATTTCTTTGTATTGATCGCTGAGGAAGGCTTTCTCATCTCTACTTGCTGTTCTTTGGAACTCTGAATTCAAATGGTATATCTTTCCTTTTCTCCTTTGCTTTTTGCTTCTTTTCTTTTCACAGCTATTTGTAAGGCCTCCTCAGACAACATTTTGCTTTTTTGCATTTCTTTTTCTTGGGAATGGTCTTGATCCCTGTCTCCTGTACTATGTCATGAACCTCCGTCCATAGTTCATCAGGCACTCTATCAGATCTATTCCCATAAATCTATTTGTCACGTCCACTGTATAATCATAAGGGATTTGATTTAGGTAATACCTGAATGGTCTAGTCGTTTTCCCCACTTCTTCAGTTTAAGTCTGAATTTGGCAATAAGAAGTTCATGATCTAAGCCATAGTCAGCTCCTGCTCTTGTTTTTGCTGACGGTATAGAGTTTCTCCATCTTTGGCTGCAAAGAATATAATCAATCTGATTTCAGTGTGATGATTTTAGTCTGATTTCTGGTGATGTCCATGTGCAGAGTCTTCTCTTGTGTTGTTGGAAGAGGGTGTTTGCTATGACCAGTGCATTCTCTTGGCAGAACTCTTATTAGCCTTTGTCCTGCTTCATTCTGTACTCCAAGGCCAAATTTGCCTGTTATTCCACTATTTCTTGACTTCGTACTTTTGCATTCCAGTCCCCTATGTTGTAAAGGACATCTTTTTTGGGTGTTAGTTCTAAAAGTCTTGGAGGTCTTCATAGAACCATTCAACTTCTGCTTCTTCAGCATTACTGGTCAGGGCATAGACTTGGATTACCGTGATGTTAAATGGTTTGCCTTGGAAACGAACAGAGATCATTCTGTCGTTTTTGAGATTGTATTCAAGTATAAAACAGATCAAAATGAGACCTTTCTCCACACCCCCTTCCACCTTCCAGTTTCCTCCTCAAATGTATCCAGTGTGAACAGTTTCACATCTGCCTTCAGTCTGTTTTCAAGTCTCTTGTCTAGGCATCTAAATACAGATGTACAAACGTACCTGAAATGGAATTATATTGTGCCCTGATTGACCATTTTTCACTTTACAATATATATTAAAAAACTTACTATGTCAATAAGTACTCTTTTAATTATTATTTAATGATTATATGTCATCATTTTAAAACTTTCATCCTCATGTTGTTTTCTGAGATGGCCACATGCTATCATAAGATGAGTTTTTAAATGTATATAGGTTCATTTATATATTTTCTATTTTGTTTTATTAATTTACTATCCATTTCTGATCCTCTAAACAGAGTTTTATATGAATAGCTTTATAGTATGTTTTTAAATGTGATATAGCAAGTTTTGTATCATTGTTCATTTTGAGATGTTCCTATTAATTTTTATGCATTTTTATATCAAGTTTCATTAAAAATCACACTCAAATTATGATTAGAATTACATTGAATATAAAGATTATGTGGAGAGAATTGACATTTTTACAATCTATCTTCCCATCCAGGATTAAAACATGAATCTCTATTATTCAAGATTTTTCATTGTTGTTAACTTTCTTTTCATAAGGTTTAATAATTGTTTTCATTTAGGTCTTCTACAGTTCTTATTAGGTTTATTCCTAGCTTTCATATGTATGTTTGTTTTCCCTTATGAATGAAAATGTTAACACTATTCTATAACTGATTACTATGTAGTAAAGGAAATTATTAAATTTTAAAAAATATTTTATAGATATCTACCTACTCCTCCTTTACTATTATTATTAATTCTTTTATTTCTTAGCTAATTTTCTAGGGAAATCATAATGCTGCTTACAAATAATAACAATTTTCTTTTTTTTGTTTGAAATTTTAATTCCTTAATTTTTTCCTTGCCTTCATTGCAGTGGCAGGACCTTGAGTAAAATGTTATGTAGCAGGGTAATACAGGGAGCATCCTTACCTTGTTCAAGTCTAAGAGGTAATGCTTTTATATTTCAATCTAATGTTTGTTAAATACCAGCTATTAGGTTGTGACTTTATTTCAGCAGAAACAGGTTTTTAATTTTATCATGTGCTTTTGAAGCATCTACTAGAAAATATTAGATTATTTTATTCTCTTATCTGTTGACCTGTAGAACATATTGATTTTTCTGATATTAAGTAGTAAATATCCTTGCATTATATTTGCTGTGTTAATATTTTTTTAACCATGTTTATATTTCTGAGTGATTATGGCCTGCTGCTGCTGCTGCTGCTAAGTCGCTTCAGTCGTGTCCGACTCTGTGACCCCATAGACGGCAGCCCACCAGGCTCCCCCGTCCCTGGGATTCTCCAGGCAAGAATACTGGAGTGGGTTACCATTTCCTTCTCCAATGCATGCGTGCATGCTAAGTCACTTCAGTCATGTCCAACTCTGTGCGATCCCGGGGACAGCAGCCCACCAGGCTCCTCTGCCCATAGGCAAGAATACTGGAGTGGGCTGCCATTTCCTTCTCCAGATTACAGCCTACTATTTCCTTTTTTAGTTTTGATATCAGGATTTTACTCAGAGCCTAAGGAAAAATGCTTTCCCCCTTATTCTATGTTCTAGAATAGTTAATGTATCATAGGTAACATCTACTTTTGAAAACTTGGTGGAACTCACCATAAATCACTTGAGTTTATTTCCTTCTCAAGAAGTAGCTCTTTGGTTGCTTTTTCAATTTCTTCTGTTTACTGATCTATTTATGCTTTCTACCTCTCCTTGAATGAATTTTAACAATAATTTATTTTTCTAAAAAGTTATTCATTTCATTTAGTTATTTCATCTAGTTATTCATTGACATTAAGTTGTACCTAGCATTCCTAAATACATTTTTTATTATCACTTTTAGCTATAATTCCTTGTCTTCTCTCATTTGCGAAGTTATATTATAATATCTTCTCTCTGTTTTTTCCAATAAGGGTTCCCAGATATTTGTCTATTATACTGGTCTTTTCGAAGGACCATCTTTGGCTGATTTTGTTTTGTTTGTTTCCTATTTTATTAATTTCTGCTGTTATCTTTTTTAATTGCTTGTTTTAGTTCAGAGAGTGAGTTACTTTGTTCTTTTCTGCCTTTTTTAGATGTCCTTTTCTTCTCAATCTTTGTGGTTTTCTAATAAATGCATTTAAGGCCATAGATGTTTCTCTGAGTGATGGACTGGCCAGAGATATTAATGATGTCATAGCAGATAAGACTAGATACTGCTAACCCTCCAGCATGACTGGATGATTATGCCATGAGCCCTTGTCATTGGTCCACCATCAGATCAGACTTGTTTATATCACACAAATCATGTTCCAACAACTTTGAAGAGATTTTTCAGATTGAAAAGTAGCTCATCCTGGCACAGTCTTTTGTTGGTTTAGCTTAAAACAATTTTCATTGTTGCACTGAAAGTCACATTTGCCTGCTCGCTTCTTTCCCCTGTCCATCTGTGTGTGTGTGTGTGTGTGTGTGTGTGTGTGTGTACACGTACCAGTCAACAATCTAAAAGTTCCTAAGCATCTACTGTGAGCTCAGATTACTTAAGGAACCAGATGTAGCACCTGTCTTCAAAGTGTTCACAGTCTAGCAGTAAAGACAGACATGTAAGTTTGTAACTTCAGTCAGTGAAGTGAGTGCCCTGTGTCTGAACAGCTTCAGGGCTGAGAAGAAGGACAGGCTTCAGTCTGCGTGGAGGTGGGCAGGACCAGAAACCAGGGAAGGCTCACAAGGGTGGCGGCACAGACTGAAGTTGGGTGGTCAGTCAGGGCTTTAGGTGGCTCGTGGGGAAGGGTACAGTTCCAGGCAGAGGAATCAACTAACATAAAGAAAAAGAGGTCAGAGGGCACAGGGAATATTTGGTTAACAACGCACGGCTCAGTCTTCAGGGCTCATTCTGGGGGTGAGGCTGGAGGGTGATGGTGGACCCACCACGGAAGGACCGGAGGCTGATCCTGAGGAGCCTGGACTCTGTCCTGAGTGCACGTGAGACGTCGTGGCCACACCACGTTTGCAGAGACTCTGACCTCAGTGAAGTGGGTGTTGGGGGGAGAGGGAGTTGGGCTGGGGAGACCGAAGCAGAGGAGGCTCAAGTCATCCCGCCGGAAGATGGCGTGAGCGTGGGTTCCAGAGACACCTGGGGCTGCTTCCAGGTTTGTGCCAGCACACCTGGCGGTGGGGGTGGAGAAGGAAGAAAGCTTTCAGCAGCCCTTTTCTTCTCCCACAGACAACTGGCTCATAAATCTGGCACTGATGACGTGATCACTGTTTCCCTGGAGAGCACGCTGGCAGGCACATCCGCCGCGAGCGGGCTCTGACATGGGCTTACATCCCTGCCCCACCCCCCGTTATTGACCTGCGACCTGAGGGGCTGTTCTTCTTTCTCAAGCCCAGTTTCTGCGTTAGGAAAGAGGTGGTTGGGAGGGTTCAAGGTGATGGAGCATGTTGGGTCCCTATTGTTAGATCATGCTGTTCTCCTTGAGACCTGAGCATCTATTTTCCGGTTCCTTGATGGGGCACTGAAGTACATTTTATTAATTTTGTTTTCCCCCTTAGAAAAGAAAAAACTCAGTTGATTTGATATAATGAGATGGTTTGTATATTTTATTTAAGAGGAGAGAAAAAGGCTGCCACAAAAAGATCTTCTGCCCCGCAGAGCAGTCCTCTTAGAGGAGGCTGCAGCCTGACGCCCTCCCTTTGTCTGCCGCCTCCCCCTCGCAGCCTAATGACATTCCTGAAGGTGGCAAAGGAGAGCTTTGGGTTGCCATGGGAACTGGGTGCCAGCAAGAGTTGGAGAATTCTAGCTCTTGAAGGCTGCGGATTTACTCTCCGTTGCTCGGGGAGCAGGGTTGGCTACAGAGGTTGGGGGTGGGGTGGTGGAGATGCCGCTTCAAGCCCTGCCGACGGCTCTGCTGGGGGCCAAGGAGGCACCAGGGGGCTGGAACTGCTGTCTGGGGGGACGCAGGGCCCTCTGGATCCACCTCTGCCCCCGTGGTTCCGATCACATCCAGACCCAAACATCAGCAGGGGAGTGAAGGAATGAGGGCTTCTCTTTACAGCCTGTGGTCCCCTAAGCCCACCCACAGCATCCTGGGAAGGCTGGGATGATTTAAGTACCCAGTTGTCTGCCAGGACTTTGGCAGGTGCTTGTCTGAAATGCTGTCGTCCCCATCACCTCCAGTTATCACCACCTGAGCCTCTTTACAGATGACCAAGCCCTTCCCGGTATGTAATTCACCAGCTCTTCACAAATTCACCCTACAAAGGGAGGCATGGGTTGTGTCCATTGGACAGATACCGACATAGAGGCTCAGAGAGGCCATGTCTGGGAGCCCTAATTCTGGAGGTCTGTTACCCAGGCCCCATCAGTCTCTAGAATGGAGACAGAGCCCCCAGGGAAGGGTGGGGAAAGGCATGTAGGGTGATGAATTATTAAAGTTGCAGCCTCCACAGTGGGATATTCACTGGACTGATGCTGAAGCTGAAGCTCCAGTACTTTGGCCACCTCATGCAAAGAGCCTACTCATTGGAAAAGACTCTGATTTTAGGAAAGCCTGAGGGCAGGAGGAGAAGGGGGCAGCAGAGTATGAGATGGTTGGATGGCATCACTGACTCCATGGACATGAGTTTGAACAAAGTCCTGAAGAGAGTGAAGGACAGGGAAGCCTGGTGTGTTGCAGTCCCTGGGGTCGCAAAGGGTCAGACACGACTTAGCAACCAAACAACCACAGTGGAAGAGGTTTAGAAGGAGTTCAGTTGCCTCAGGTATCAGCCCAAGGGGTCCCAGTCGGAATGAAGCAAAGCTCAGAGCTTTCCTACTTCTGAACTGGCCACTATGATTCACTTTTAGGACACTGGCCATGTGTCCTCTGCCCACACATGGCTGGCACTGCAGTTTTCAGCTGCGGAACACACAGGCTCTCTGCTTTCCCCCACTGTCACCTAAAGTCTCCACACCTCACTTGCAAAAGCCTCACTCAGAAAGTCACCATAGGGAAGGGGCCGCTGTTCCACTCCACTCATGTGAGGACACAGACACTCAGAACCCCTCGCACACACACACACATTTACGTACACATGGATCTGTCACACGTTTGCACATGTGCACACACACACACACACACACAAAGTCACACATCCCAGCCCTGCTCTGTGTTGAGGGTTTGCTGGGCGCCCTGATGCTGGGCACTGAGTGGTCCCGATCATTCCCAAGGCTGATGTGTGCACACACCCTGCTTCTCCCTACACCTCTGGCCCTCATGCATCGCCCCTCCGCAAACCCTCTCCTTCAAAGAAGCCATCCAAGCATCAGTCAGTGAGGCCTCCTCAGGGGAGCACGCAGCCTGGGACTCTCCTAAATGCTCAGCCCGTCACTTAGAGCCAGGGCCAAGGCTTCTGCCCTGGGGTTTCTGCAAATCCGCAGGCACCCAGCGCTCCCACAATCTCACTCACTGGCCCGGCTTCTGTATCTGCTGCCCTTTGCAGATGCCCCTCACCCAGGCTGCCCGCCTCTGCTGCTGGGCTGGCTGCCCTGCTATCCTCTCATCCCCTCCCCCTGCTGGCTCAGAGCCCGGCTAAAGTTCTGTGGCCAGAAGCGGGGGAGGTATAAATTCTGGGTCACAACCCAGTAGTTACTCCAAAATCCACTTAGCATAAGAGATCAGCACTTTAAAATGGTTTGGGGTCTAACAAGAAACACAAGATTTTTTTAATTTACTAGATTGGCAAAAAAGTTCATTCGAATTTCAGATAGTACAAGAAACCCAAATGAACTTCTTGGCCAACCCAATATAAAGGCCAGTATTATGTATTAAGACTTATTTTTGTTATATTCAGACATGGATTGTGGTGTAGGGTGTGATCTCTTTCTGTGTGGTCTGAGAGGTTTCAAAGTGGTGGAGTTAAGTGAAAATTTATCTGAGCTTTCCCAGCTCTCATGGCCCACCTCCTGCAGCCTTATACAGCAGCTCCCCTGGGAGTTAGCTCTGCCCACACATGGCTGGCACTGCAGTTTTCAGCTGCAGAACATACAGGCTCTGTGCTCTTCCCCACCATCATCTGAGCTGTGCCTCAGAAGGCTTCTCCCTCCACCCACAGTCACACACGCCCTCTGCCTCTACCCAGTTTCTCCCATGAAACCCACTCAGGGATCATCCCCTCTCTAAGATTTTTCTGCTCTTCTGTTCTTTTCCTCAAAGCCATTGTTCCTCCAGACCTGTTCACACCCTGGTCATTTTATGTCACAGTCCTTTCCTCCCACCAGACAGAATTCCAGCCAGAAACATATAAGCAGGACTTGCTAGGCACCAGGCACTTTGCAGTACAGTGAACTAACAACAGTTAACAAAGCAAAGTTAGGATCCAGTGGCAGAAACAGAATATAGACAAGTGAGCAAACCCAAAATAAGGCTAAGTATCTCACAAAAATGCTACGAAGGAAAAGGAGGGATGGCTACTTTACTTTTTATTGAAATACAATGATTTACAATGTTGTGTTGGTTTTAGGTATACAGCAAATTTAGTTATAGTCAATATATGTGTTATATATATATATTCAGTTTTATTGAATATATATATTCAATATATATGTTATATTCAATACATAGATATATTCACTTTCAGATTCTCCTTCAGTATAGGATATTACAATATACTGAATTGAGTTCCCAGTGCTATATAGTACATCCTTGTGGGTTATCAGTTTTATATACAGTAGTATGTATATGTACTTAATGGACAGGAGTTTGAGTAAACTTCAAGAGACAGTGAAGTACAGGGAAGCCTGGTGTGCTGCAGTCCATGAGGTTGCAAAGAGTCAGATAATGAATTAGCGACTGAACAACAACAAAATTTATATGTTAATCCCAAACTCCTAATTTATCCCTCCTGCCTTTCCTTTTTGGTAACCATAAGTTTATTTTATATATCTGTGAATCTATTTCTGTTTTGTAAGTTCATTTGTACTATTTTGTTTGAGATTCTATTTTTTTTGAGATAAAATTGATATCATATAATATTTGTCTCTTTCTGTCTGACCTACTTCACTTAGCATGATAATCTCAGTCCATTCATGTGGCTGCAAGTAGCATTATTTTATTATTTTTTAAGGCTGAGTAATATTCCATTGTATATATGCCACATCTTTCTCCATTTAGCTGTTGAGGGACATTCAGGTTGCTTCCATGTCTTGGCTTTTGTAAATGGTGCTGCTATACATATCTTTTCAAATTAGTGTTTTCCCTTGGAATATGCCCAGGAGTGAGATTACTGGATCAAATGATAACTCTATTTTTGGTTTTTTAAGGACTTTCCATAGTGGCTGCACCAATTTACATTCCCACCAATAGTATAGGAGGGTTCCTTTTTTGAGGGATGGATACTTTAAATTAGGTTGTCAGACAAACTCCTAAATCTCAGGGGTTTGAGAAATAAAAGTCCATTTCTCTACCATATCAGATCCAGTTACTAATGGAGGTGGTGGCTGTGCTCCACGTGATCGTGCAGAGACACAGGTCAATGGAGCCGTGACACCGTCAGGATGGTGAGACCACCTCACTGTGTGTCCACGTCCGGGGGAGGATGCAGGTAGAAGGGTACATGTGGGAAGTTTCTAGGGGCAAGGGCTGTCTACAGCACACATAGCTTTCCATCACATTTCATCTTACAACACAGTCAGATGGTTAGTCCGCTAGGGCTGCTGGTACCACAGACTGGGCAGTTAAAACACCCAAAATTTACCATCTCTCAGTTCTGGAGTCTAGAAGTCCAAAATCAAGGTGTTGGCAGGGTTGGTTCCAGCTCAGGCTGTGATGGAGAATCTGTTCCATGCTCGGCTCATGTTCCATGCTCCACGTTCTCAACTCCTAGCTTCTTCTGGTTTGTGGGCAATCTTTGATGTGCTTTGACTTGTGGCAGCATCACTCAGTCACTGCCTTCATCTTCCATGTGGTATTCTCCCTACATGTGTGTCTGTGTTCAAATTTCCCTTTTTAATAAGGATACTAGTCATATTGGGTTAGGGGACCACCTACTTCAGTTTAGCCTCATCTTGACTAATTACATCAGTGATGACCCTATTTCAAATAAGGTCACACTCTAGGGTATGGGAGTTAAGACTTCAACATAATTTTGGGGAGGCATCATGCCCTGTGGCATGTGGGATCTTAGTTTCCCAACTAGGGATTGAATCCATGACCTCTGTGTTGGGAGCTTGGAGTCTTAACCATTGGACCACCAGGAAGTTCCCTCAATGTGTAAATTTTAATGTATCATAATTCAACCCAGAAAGCATGGTAACACCTAACTGCAAAGGAGGCTGGAAAAATGTGACTCAGCTGTGCACCCAACAAGAAAAAGAAACTGGTTTGAACAGTTGGCCGTCTCCATGACACCACGGAAGGTTTGGAGTAGAGGAGTGACCAGATCTAATGTTCAGGAATGCATTCAAGGCCAGGAGCTTGTGTAGAACTGTCCCCAAATCTTCATGCACCATCCAGATGTCTCGGTTGGGATAGGTGCTCAGTGAGAGTCCGTTGAACTGAACTGGATTCAGAGTTTACTTATGGATAGGGAGGGAGCAGGTGGTACAGAGTGAGAGGCTGGGGTTTATAAGCTGAGTGGGTAAAACGATTCAGAAACTAAAGCTGTGTGTAATAAGCTCACATGTGATGACTGCTTGGTGATTCTGGCTGGAAATCCAAGCCAATTCTGCCGACTCTCACTGAAGCCTAGAGGAAACAGTTACAGGCTAAAAAGTCACTCTGCAAATTTACTTTTGGTATCTCTCTTGCTGAGCCATCCCCAGATGAGGACAAGAGGATTTGGGTTTAGAGCAGATGAACATTTCAATTTCCAACATCTTAGAGATCCCGCTCCCCACCAGCCCCATCTTGCAAGTGCAGAGTCAGGAGGAAACAAGATTTTTCATGGCTAGGGGTCAAGGACCTGTTGGTGGAGGATGGATTTGTTGCCTGCTCTCCTAAGACGATGAAAGATCAGGATGGGTATCAGTGAAAGATCTGTGGTTGACTTCCTACCTGGGAAGCCCTTATTTAAGTCAAACAGGCAACTCTGAGTATCTTGAGGACCCTCCACATCCAGCTGAAAGGCTGCATTCTCCCCAGGGCAGAGCAAGAGCAGTGCCATTGTCTGAGGGTTCCATATATGCCAGAAACGTTGACTGGCTGAATCTTGAAGGCAGCATTTTTTGTTATTTTCTCCATTTCACAGGAGAGGAGCCTGAACATCCAAGTGGTACTGTGACTTGCTCAGGGTCATGTATCAGGGATTCAAACCCAGCCCTGGCTGCGTCTATACTGTAGCACTTCTTGTGATCACCCCAGGGGACCTCTTCTGCCTTGGGCTTCTGTCCCAGGAGATTGTCAAATATGGTGACTGGGAGCACCCCAATTCATCAGACCTCCTGGGTTTGAATCCTAGTCCCTCTGCGTCTGTTGGGCCAGCAACTTCACCCCTTTAAACCTCAATTTCCTCATCTATCAAATGGGCATCATACTAGTAATTATACTTCAAAGGGCTATGAGAAGCATTCATTTAACTTGGCACAGTACCGAGCACATAGCCAGTGCTAAAAAAATAACTATTATTATTAACAGGTGATTATTGCTAGCTCATGCACACACTGACTTCCAATTTCCATCTAAAATTCTACCTCCGCAGAAACGTCTGACCATCTGTAATGAACTTGCCAGTCCTTCTGGCAAGTCAGACTATATTCCTGATTGTGCTTGTCACATATCTCACTCATGTGCGGTTTACGCCCTCCTCCCTCTTCCATTCCTCCACCCACACGCTAGGATGCAAAGTCCAGGGGCAGATCTTCCTGGTCCAGCCCCCTCTCCCCAGGCCTAGCACAGTGGTTGGCACGTGGTACATACCCAATAAATATGTGTTGAAAATTGAACGCCTGCTAAGCTCTGTGGCCCTGGCAATGTCACTGTCCTCCTCCCAACATGAGTCTTGTCACTTGTAAAACAAAGAGTTAGTATCAGGGAAATGCCTTCCAAGCCTGATGACCTTGAATCTCAGCTACCTCCTGCTCCTGGGCCGTGTAAGTCCCTATGTGTAACACAGGCTCAACCAGTGTGACTTCCCACTGGCTAAAGTCCGCGGCAAAAATCATTGTCAGAGCTAGTCTTTGACTCCCAAAGGGAGGTCTGGTCCCCACTTGAACCACACTGCCTCCCTGTGGTGTAGCAGAAGTAGAGAAGAATACGTAGAAACAGCAGCTGCCATGCAGTGAGCACTTGTACAGGATGCTCCAGGCTGAAAGATTAGCTTGTCGATGACAACCCCCCTCCCGAGAGAAAGCAGAGCAGCCACAGTTTACAAATGAAGAAAAGATGACTTTCCGAGTTGACGCCACCTGCAAAGGGCAGGGGCTGTGGAAGTGTACTGCAAGTCTAACTGTGGGGGGCTCAAATCACAGCTCTCAGTTTGCTGGCTGTTCTAGCCACTCACTGACTCAGTTTTCTTCTCCGCAAAATGGGGGAATGTTAACACCAATTCTATGGGATTGTTGTCAGGACTAGGTGTTTTCAGCTATAGAAAGAGCTTAGCCCAGCCCTAGGCCATCAAATGTTGCATCAGTCACCACTGTGATGTCTTCACTCAAATATCATAGTTCTCAGGCTACTTTGGCAAAAAGACCATCGACTGGATGAGTCAGACAACAAACATTTCTCACTGTTCCGGAGGCTGCTAAATCCAAGACCGAGATGCTTGCAGATTTGGTATTTGGTGCTTTCTGGTTCATAGATGGCCAACTTCACGTGGCCAAAGGGCCCAGGAGGAGCTCCCTGGGGTCCCTTTAATAAGGGCACTAATTCTATTCATGATGACTCCACCCTCATGACCTAGTCACCTCCCAAAGGCCCCACCTTCTAATACCACCACCCTGGGCTTTGGGATTTAGCACGTGTTTGGGTGGCTCAGAGGTTAAAGCGTCTGCCTGCAATGTGGGAGACCTGGGTTCAATTCCTGGGTTGGGAAGATCCTCTGGAGAAGGAAATGGCAACCCACTCCACTATTCTTGCCTGGAGAATCCCATGGATGGAGGAGCCTGGTGGGCTATAGTCCACGGGGGTTGCAAAGAGTCGGACACGACTAAGCGACTTCACTTTTCACTGGGGAGGACACAGCATTCAGTATCAGGACTGCTCACTTAACCAGCGATTCTCAATGTGAGACGGGCATAACTAGCGCCATGACAGGCGCCCTGAACTATGAGTAAGCCTAAGTTTTAGTTTCTCCCAAGAAGGGGGTAATTATCTGCCCTCAACAGGCCACCAGAGACCAGCACGCGCCCAGTAAACCTCCGGGAGAGTCCCCTGCGCCCGAAAATTTTAAAGCGTGTTTGACCAATGAAATTGCTTCGTAAACATGTAATCAATCCGCTTGCGATAACTACCCACTGCTTATGTTTGAAATCGAGCACCCTACAAATGTGCGTGGAAACTGGGGCTCAGGGCTCTCTGACTTTGCACCACTGCGTTGGTTGCAGCAGGGGCCCTGACTGGAGTCAGCAATAAATTTCCCTTCCTTTGCGTGTTGCATTGTCATGGAGGTCTCTTTTCCTGCTGGGGGATTTGGACATCCGGCATGACACTCAAAATGAGGACCAGGACCAGCAGCGTCAGCATCACCACTGGGGGACTTGTTAGAAATGTAAATTCTCGGGCCCCACCCTGAACTCGCTGAGGGGTGTGGCCCAGCCACTGTGTGAACAGCCTTCCAGGCAAATCTGATGTGCATTCAAGTGTGGCAATTTGCTCTTCCCCACTGCCTCCCTGCGCAGAAGAATTAAGACTTGAGGTCATATTTCACTGTCAATTATAAGACAAACCATTATTCCAGATATCACTAAGATGGAAAGAACACTTTCAACAAAATTACAAGGCAGTCTTTTCTCACCACGGTGATTATAAGACACGATTATTTCAGAGATGTTAAAATGTGAAAAGAAAATTGTGTCCTAGCATCAATGGGATTTAGTGTTAAGAATATCAGAAGGTGAGAAGCTACTTCGCCCTCCCCTGTCCTATCCCGTAGTTCAAAGCCCTGACTGCATATTACACTAATGGCTGACATTAGAACTTAAATATCCAACGTCAGGCTGGCACCCAGGCCAATCTCACCTGCATCTCTGGGGCTGGGACCCAGTAGAGTTGAAAGCTCCCAGGTGACTGCAGTGTGCAGCCAGGGTTGGAATCCACAGTTTTAGGTCAAATTTGTACCCTCACCGACTCTATGCAGAGATGCAACCAAGCTTCCTGGTTTCTAAACAAATGAAACCCTGCCGCCAACCTGCCCCATCAGTGTCCTTCCCTTGAATTTTACATTGAATAGACCATGGCGTGGAAGAGTCCAGTTTCCATTTCCGGACTTTCTGCCAGAATCTGAAGTTTCCCCCAAAACGTCCCCCACCTCTAGTGGCTCAGAGGTCACAAGTCTCATTTATGCTATTCTAGATCCTGACGTGGGGAGTCTTTCTGTTTGAAGACTATAAATTCTCCTTCTTGAAGTGCTGATGGGTAGGCTGAACCCCAGCAAGAGTCCAAAAGTCAGGACTGAGAACTGGGAAAGGCAGGCTTGGTACACAATCAGTGAAGTCTTGAGGTATTCTCCCTCGGGACAGAGAAAATAAGAGGGCAAAGTTTCCTGGGCGGTTACTTAGAGCCAGAGGCTCTGCTGTCTGCATGAGATTTCACTTCATGCTCATTCTACGAGGTAGATTTTATTCCCTTTTTTATAGAAGAAGAAGCCGAGAGTCAGAGAGGGGCTAGAACCTCAAGATCACAGAAAGGAGTGGGGCCAGGAGCGTCTGAGTCACGCAAAGACTTGGAGAATGGATTTATGGTTATCATGGGGGAAGGGTGGGGGAAGGGATTGTTAGGGAGTTTGGGGTGGACATGTGCACACTGCTATATTTAAAATGGATAATCAAGAAGGACCTACTATGTAGCACATGGAATGTTGCTCACTGTTACATCGCAGCCTGGATGGGAGGGGAGTTTGGGAGGAGAATGGATACATGTATACCTATTGCAGAATTTCTCTGATGTGAACCTGAAACTGTCACAACAGTTAATCAGCTGTACTCCAATATAAAACAAAACACAAAAAAAAGGAAAAAAGATTGAGTCTATATGGATGCTTCCTTCTTCCCTGGGTCATGAGCCTTCAGTTTCAGAACCTGGAGCCAAATCAGGACTTAGGAATTTCCCATGTTACTTTAGGTTAAGGCACAGTCGGTTCAGTTCAGTCACTCAGTCGTGTCCGACTCTTTGCGACCCTATGAACCGCAGCACGCCAGGCCTCCCTGTCCATCACCAGCTCCCGGAGTTTACTCAAACTCATGTCCATCGAGTCGGTGATGCCATCCAACCATCTCATCCTCTGTCATCCCCTTCTCCTCCTACACCCAATCCCTCCCAGCATCAGGGTCTTTTCCAATGAGTCAACTCTTTGCATCAGGTGGCCAAAGTATTGGAGTTTCAGCTTCAGCATCGGTCCTTCCAGTGAACACCCAGGACTTATCTCCTTCAGGATGGACTGGTTGGATCTCCTTACAGTCCAAGGGACTCTCAAGAGTCTTCTCCAACACCACAGTTCAAAAGCATCAATTCTTCGGTGCTCAGCTTTCTTCAGAGTCCAACTCTCACATCCACACTTGACCTCTGGAAAAACCATAGCCTTGACCAGACGGACCTTTGTTGGCAAAGTAATGTCTCTGCTTTTTAATATGCTGTCTAGGTTGGTCATAATTTTCCTTTCAAGGAGTAAGCGTCTTTTAATTTCATGGCTGCAGTCTCCATCGGCAGTGATTTTGGAGCCTGAAAAAATAAAATCTGACACTGTTTCCACTGTTTCCCCATCTATTTGCCAAGTGGTGATGGGACCGGATGCCGTGATCTTAGTTTTCTGAATGTTTAGCTTTAAGCCAACTTTTTCACTCTCCTTTTTCACTTACATCAAGAGCCTTTTTAGTTCCTCTTCACTTTCTGCCATAAGGGTGGTGTCATCTACATATCTGAGGCTATTGATATTTCTCCCTGCAATTCTTGATTCCAGCTTGTGATTCCTCCAGCCAAGTGTTTCTCATGATGTACTCTACATATAAGTTAAATAAGCAGGGTGACAATATACAGCCTTGATGTACTCCTTTTCCTATTTGGAACCAGTCTGTTGTTCCATGTCCAGTTCTAACTGTTACTTCCTGACCTGCATATAGGTTTCTCAAGAGGCAATAAGACGCAATAGAGGCTAATATTTATGTGCTACTCTGGTCTAGTATTTTATGTGTCATCTCATTTAGTCCTCACAATAATCCTGCCAATTAGTGTTATTCCCATTGTACAGATCAGAAAACTGAGTCTTAGAAACCAGGCAGTGGTTCCCTGTCACTCCTGGGACCCCACCTGGGAGGAATGAGGATCCTGATGATAACACTGTGGGGGATGTTTTGCCAAGAACTTGAACTCCTCAAGAGCAGGGATGAGTCTGGTCTGTCTCTGCACTCCCAAACCTCAGGACAGGGCTTTCTCCAGAGTAGAGGCTCAGAAAAATTAGAAAGCACAGTGCCCTCTGGGAAAGTATTCTGTGATCTGAAGAGTATCAGACAAATGCTAGCTGTCATTATTTTTTATTTAAGCAATCATGCAATTGTCTGGAGCAAATTTGAAAATGGGTGCCCTGAAGATTTTGTTGCCTTGCTGGAAACTCAGAAAATTTCATGTAATAATACCTGTCTCTGGTTTCCCTAGAAAACTGGAAAGCTCTGGCAACACTAAAATCACTTTGTACATGGCAGTGATCAGATAGAAACCAAGCAAACTGCCTCATTTGCTGGGTGGTGGGAGGGCAGTCAGCAGTTTACCAGGGGCCCTACCAAGTCCTGTCACCTCTCATCCAGCAAGCTTCACTGTTCATGTCCCCAGTTTAGTGTCTGAGGGAACTAGGAATTGTGACCTCTGCTTTGGGGCTGAAATTGCAATGACAGTAATGAATGCATGTTGAAACTGGCCTATTAAATGGGCAGAGCTGGAAAAAACAGCAGCTCCTCCAGAGGTCAAAGCCACATTGACTGGTAACTGGTCAGGAACCAACACTGGTGCAAATAATCAGTGACTCTTTTCAACCAGATGTGCAAGCATCACCTGTGAATGGTGGGCTGGACCATCCGTGACCTTAGGGTCCCAGGAGCAGCACTCTGCGCGCTGTCAGAGAAATGTAAACACTGTGCAAAGGTGAGTGAAGGGCCCAGGGTGCCAGGGGAATCGCTTTGGTCATTTGTTCAATTTTGTTTATGGTCAGAGTGATTTTGTGCAGTCTTGCAAGCAAGATTTAAAAGAGCTGAGTGAAAATATTCTTGCACAGTAAAACACCCTTCTTGCCCCTGCAGCAAAAGGAGTGAGGCCATAAAAACACTCTTCTGACCAGGTCTGCAGGTAAATTTCAGTCTCTGAATAAGCATTCCTTCTTTCCTCAAAAGTGATGGTTTAAGTAAAAGAAACACTCAAAGCTTCCAAGAGCTGTGAACGTACTACGTACTACGTGTTCATCTTTTCTCACAACAATCCTTTGAGGAAGAAGGCCTGGATCCCATTTTGCAGAGGAGGAAGCTGAGATTCAGACAGAGACAGTTATTTGCCCAAGATCACACAGCAGGAAGGCCACACAGCAGGACGGAATGGAAACATAGTCATTAGCGGGGGTGGGGAGACGGCTCTGCTACCTGATCCTAAGGATGGGATTCCCCCTAGTTCCTTCCTCTGTTCTTAAGTCTGGCAGCGATGGGGGATGGGGCAAGGGTTGTGAGGCCTCATTCATACCCTTAGTTTCCCAGAATTCATTCCACATTCCTGACCTTCCTGAAGTACTCTGCTTAGCATCTGCCCATCCATGGCTAGCCTGACTATCTACCCTCCAGACTCACCACACTACTGGGGGACATCATCATGTTTGCTACCCGCTTGAGTCTCCACTTCCTGGCATTGAAAGAATGAGTTCATTGTTTCCTGTAAATAATTCCAAACTTGGAGATCTCCCTGGCTCCTTTTCAATCTATTGCTTGTTGGGTTACAGGGTTCTTTACAGTCTTCTTCCCCATCACCTGCATCCTCTGTGCCCTGCCCAGGTGGGGGCCTTTCTCACCTGGGACCATTTATAAGCATCCACATGCAACCTCACTTCACTCAGCCTGTCCTCCACCATGCGGGGTCACAGTATTCTGTCATCTGAAGTCACAACACCTTTTAAAGATCCCTGAAGTCAGAGGTTACGGTCAAATGCTTTTGGGTGACTTTCACAGCCTTGGTGGTCTGGTTGGTGGCTTCCAGCTTCCAGATCTCCCCCACCTAGTCCCTACGTGAGCTCTAGCCTCCTGCCAATTTGGACTCTGTGCTATTTTCTAAGCTAGTTCTGAGTGGTCCTGCTTTTTGAGCTTGGCTTTTGCACTGTTCCCTTGAGGGAGAAAAGGAACAGGCCGAGCTGCCTCCATCTTGAAAAAGAAGGAAACTCCATCTCGCACTTTCAGTGAGATTAGGACTGCGTGCCTGGTAGCCATGGGGACAATATACCTATGGCCAGACTGGCTTCCTGTGCTGGGAAACACCAGGTTCCATACCAAGATTTCCCATCGCCAAAAAGAATGTAATACTCCCCTGTATAGTCAGTCACCTCTGTAATCTTTAGGACACCCATTGGTGTAGGCGACAATGTATAACCAGCTGACCCTTCTGATTATGAATCATGGCTGTAACCTGACTGTATCTCCCTTTAACACTTTCCAGGCTAGGTTTAAGGAATATGGGGATGTGGGCTTGAGCAGTACACTTAAGGTATATAAGGTTTTCACAAAAGTAGGTCAGGGAGGAGGCTAAGAGGAGATTCTGCCTTGGGCCCGCTGGTGTAATAAACTGCACTCCACTATCTGCACTGTCCTTCTGAGTGAGTTTGTTTCCCAGAAAGCGTGGCTACAACACATCTGCTTAGATCTCCTTTCCCAGCAAGTCTTGGCCCGACAGAACCACTTTTGTTCTTCATGGTGAGTCTTAAAATTCCTTCTTTGAAAGGAGGGCTAAATTTGCAGGATGTCAACCTCAGCTTTGCAGCCTGGCTCTGGAAATCACTTTCCCGGGCAGCGGTTCTTCCATCAGTGATGTTGCGATAACAGCTCCTAGGATGTGGGGAAGGATAAGATGGTTCTGGTAAAGGTTGAGCTCATGTTAGGCCCTCAGAAGGGCAGTAGTTGCCTTCTCTCTGGTGTTCCTAAACTACCGAACACTCTATAAATTTCTCAATAGCTAAGTCAGAGTGGGGAGTAGGTGCATTAATCAGAAATATCTTGGTGGTAAGTGACAGCAACTCAACACAAATTGACTTATAGCAAAAAATAAATGTATTGGTCCAGGCAAATGAGAAGTCCAGGAGTAGCTTCAGGCACAGCTGGATCCAGGGCATTAAATGATGTCACCAAGTTGTTTTCTTTCTCCTACTTGTCTTTTCTCTTTATCTCTTTCCATTGTTTCCCTTGGGTTTTTTTTGGGCTTTCTACTTAGTCTCTTCCCATTAAGGGGATCCCACATGGCCCCCACTTGCATCCTACTAACTTAGCAACCATAATAGGAAAAAAGAGTCTGTTTTTCAAAAGTTCCAGCCAACAGTCCCAGGACTCACTCTTCCGGCACTGGCTGGGTCACAGGTACATCCTGATCCAGTCACTGCCCAGGGCCACGCCTGAAGCAGAGAGATGTGGTCGGAACCGCAGGGACTGAGGATGGGGAAGGGCTGGTCTCCAGAGCAACACCTGGGCCCTGGGGCCGGATGGAGGGAGGGGGACGGGCAGGCAGAGACAGAGGCCCGCACAGCGGACGGAAGCCGCGTCCATGTGCAGTTAGTTACTCCCACAGACAGTTGTGCAAGAATGCCCCGGTGCACTCCTGTCCCCTCTGACCTGTGAGGTGGAAGGCCTGTATTGCCACCTCAGTTCCCTCAGGGTTCCCTGGGCCGTGCCCTCTCCCAGTCTGATGTGACAGCCTCTTAGCCACCCCATTGCTCCCCCTTTCCCTCCCCACTTATACCCCCACCTCCTGGGGCCTAGTTCAGAGGAACTTTGTCCTGGGTTCTAGCTTTGCTGGTCACTCACTCATGGTGCAACCTTAAGCAGATGACTGGGTACTCTGACACACTTCTTTCTTTGTCCACACATTGAGAGCTCCAATAAGAAAACGGCCAGTTATCCGACACTCTGTAAGGAACAATAGTCGGAGTGGTTCACGTTTACTAAGTGCGCATTCAGGGCCGAGCGCTGATTACTTGCTTTCCACATACAATCTCACCGAATCCTTCCCCTGGGCCTTTGATAACAACCTCCCGTCTGTAGATGAGAAAGCCAAGCCCCCAAAGGCCGGGCACCTGGATCCAGGCTGCACAACTAGCCGATGCTAAGGCTAGAATTCTAACCCCACCTGTGTCTCTAGATTACATTCTTAATCCCCATAGCCATTTGTTCAATAAACATTTATTAAGCTATTACTGGGTATCAAGCATTGTTTTAGATGCTAGAGAAAACCCACACAAATCTGTGCCCTCATATAGTTTATGTTCTAGTGGGGAGAGGTAGCATTAATAAGTGAGTTTTAAAATACATTTGAGTATGTTGTGAGAATGTCAATGGATGGAGCATGTCGTAAGAATAGGAGGGTGGCCTCTAGGAAGTGAGAGCAACGCCCGGGCAGCAGCCAGCAAGAAGGAGATGGTGGAGGAGAAAGTGAAAGGGGAAGAGGAGAAGGCGGCGGAGGAGGAGATGGAGCACATGGATTTCCGGGAGAAGAGAGGTTTTGGCTAAAGGGAGCAGCAAACTAAGAAAGCACGAGTGGCGACCACGTCTCTCAGGTACAGTTGGAGTCTTCCCTCCCAGCCCACTGGCCCTCGCTGCTGCATCAGGCCCCAGCTATCGGGGGTCATTTCCTTCTCAGGCTCAGCGGCCACTGGCCCCCACGTCCAGCTGGCGTGAGGCTGCAGGCAGTTCAGCAGCAATGCCGTGAGCCGTCGGGCGGAGTGGGACGAGCGCAGGGTGAGGGTCAAGCTTAATTTCCTTGCTTCAGGCTCTGCCCTCACCCCACTCCAAAACAGTGCGCTGGTATCTCTCTGTGGACATTAAGCTCAGAGGGCACAGGGCTATCCTGACACCCTGGCAGGCTCCCAGGTGAGTCTCACCACCAGTATCCTCCCACTCCAAGCCAGGGGGAGACCAGGTCTTTTTGCACAATTAAGATGTTTCTGAGGACATAATTCACCTTGAGGCACTACTGACTTTTCCTCTCCTCCCGGCTCAGTGGGCTTCTTCTGTTCAAGGTTTTCCTTTGTCACGAGAAAGGCAGCAGGATGGGCACCCCCTCTTCTGAGCCTTGGGGTCACCTCTGGCAAGGCAGCCCCACAAACACTGCTGGAGGGATCACTGCAGCCCCGGCCCCGCCAGCTCCACACCCACAGCACCAGAGCCTGTCGCAACAGGCCGTCACACTTTGTTTCGGGTAGAAATGAGCAAAAGGAGAATTTCCGAGTCTGAAAGAAATGAGAGACTCAGAGAATCACAGTTTTCCCAAGCCCTGGCTGGTCTCTTCTGGAAGTTTGCCCAGCATGGCTTAATTACGCCGGTGCCATTCAGCCGCAGCCGGCGGTGGGGCTAGGGGCGGCCAATCCGCCCACAGAGGACACGACAGGCTTCCAGGAGGAAGGAGGCTGGGATCACCTGTTCCAGGAGGGTTTCTAAAGAGGAGTTTGTTAATTCAGAAACCCAGCCTCCTCTATTCAAAGTTCCTGAATGTGAACTTAATGCCTGAAGAATAAATTCATGCTCTCTGGCCCTTTTGAAGCCCTTTGTGAGGGGCCTCTGGGGCCTCTGTACATCTTTCCAACCCACCCTCTCATTCTGTGGTCAAGCAACAGCGGGCCTACCTGATACCATGGTAATGTTGCTGTTCCATCACTGAGAGATCTGCCCAAGAGTCCCCATTCATCCTTTAAGTTCAACCTCAAATGTTCCTTTCCTCTGGGGAGCTTTCCTGGCCTCCAAATGGTGAGGCCCTTTGCTGTGAGCTCCTACTGCAGGGGATTGTAAAGACTCACACACCTTGTATTCACTGGAAGTCTTTTAGTTGCAAGGATCAGAAGCCCAATACTGACTGGCCTTAATGCAAGGAGCACCACCTTCAGGCATGGCTTAATCCAGGTGCAAATGTAAGATCAATGAGAAGTGGCTTCAAGATTTGTTGGGCTCATTCTTGCATAGCCACCCATAACTTTAAACTTCTATTGTACCAGACAAGCAATATCTTTAGGAAAAGAAAATTCTTTTCCCCAAAAGTTACAGAAAAAAATCTCAAGACTGGTGCTTGCTGGCTCAACTTGGTCAGGTGCTTGAACTGATCCAACTACTGTAACTTCAAACGACCAGGTGACAACCACATGCCTGTGCTGGGAGGATGCAGGCAGTGCCACTGAGCCCATGGCTCTGAGCGAGGGGAAGGGAAGCTTCTCCAAAGGAAGACCAAGGGCTGAGACCCAAGGGAGGAAGGTTGGATGCTAGACAGGAAGCAACGGCAGCAACAGCCACATCTTGGTACCCATCAAAATCCGTTTCCCCCGCCAGACTCTGAATATCTTGGGGCACCGTCCCAACCAGGTGAAGTGATAATGCAGAGCAGAAATTGGTGTTCACAGAGAGAAAGGCACTGCAGAGAGTGCCTCTGAACATGGGTATCCCTAGAAGCCTGGTTCTACCATGACTAAGCTGTGTGACTTCAGGCAAGTTACCCAGCCTCTCTGTGTCTCAGTTTTTTCATGTGTTAAAATGGTGAAATACCAGTTAATGTGCAGGGTCGTCATGGAAAGAAAAAACAAGGTAATGTGTATTGAAACTTTTTTATAAATATTAAAGAGATAGCCTCATTTTTTTCTTATCTAGAATGTCTATGTGCTATCACCAACCATGTGACTTTACAAAAGAGAGAAAAAAAATATGTGCAAGTGAAAGGATTAGTCACTTAGTTGTGTCCGACTTTTTGCGAACCCATGGACTATAGTCTGACAGGCTCCTCTGTCCATGGGATTCTCCAGGCAAGAACACTGAAGTGGGTTGCCATGCCCTGCTCCAGGTGATCTTTCCATCCCAGGGATTGAACCTGGGTCTCCCACATTGCAGGCAGATTCTTTACCATCTGAGTCACCAGGGAAGCCCAAACATAGCCTGATATAAAATCAAAACATAGCCTGATATAAAAATGCTCAAATGTTACTAAATCTCCATTTTGGTTTATATACTAAGGCTGCAAGCATTGGCAAGATAATTTTAAATTCACTCAGTCACATGTTCCTTTAGGAATGTATTCACTCAAATGTTGACTGTCTGTGCAAGCTAGGTTAGTGTCAATAGGCATTGGGGATGCAGAGGTCAGCCAAATTGTCATCGTGCCTGTCCCCATGACGATGCTTATAACCCATAAGAGATATAAACAAGTAAATACTGGAATAAAGTAACTCCAGATGATGCTATTCAGCACTTGCTACCTGAGGAAAAGCAAAGAGAGCCTGAGGTAGATTAGTCTGGGGTGTAGGGTGGAGTGGGGATGTGGGGACCACTTCAGCTAGACGGTCAGGGGAGGCCTGGAAGGAGGACATTTGAGCCAAGACGAAGGAGCGAGGCGTGGAGGATTCGGAGCAGGGCATTACACCCTGAGGGTCTAGCAAGAGTCAGAGCCCAGGGGCAGTGCCGTTTGCCGTGTTTAAGGAATAGAGAGCTGGCAGGGGTGGGGGAGTCAGGTGGTTCCAGCGGAGTCCCATCGGGGAGAGCTGGGTCACTTGGCACCCACCCCTACTCGGAGGCAGGAAGGGACTTGCCTTCTGTCATAGAGGCATGGCATCTATTGGAGGGTTTTAACCTAAGGAGAAATGATCGGATTTATACAGGGACACTTTATTAAATTTTTTTTTCCCCAAAGTCCTGTCACTTTGCTTCATCTGGAAACTAGAGCAGGGAGGAGAGGAGAAAGGGCAAGAGCCCCACCCCTCATCTCTCTCTCTTCACAGGAGCCTCGCGGTTCATGAAGCTCTCTTACACCTGTCACCTCATCTTAACTTCATGCTGCCTGGGGGAACCAACGCAGAAGAGGATTAGCTCCTTGAAGCTCCCAGGCACACTGGACCTTCGGGCTCCACCAGCCTCTACTCCAACGTGCCCGTGATTCCCTGTCTACCTCCTCCGCTCCCAGGACCCGCTGCCCCCCAGCGCCCTGGCTCCGTCAGTTGGGACCCCCAGCAGCCTGGTTAACCTTACTTCTGCGCTCATCCTCCTGTGTTATATGTAGTGGAGGAAAACACTCTCCTCTACGTTTTTAGCTCCCTGCTTGGGTCTGGCCGTTACCTGGACAAAGACAGATCAACAGGGGTAAACGTCCGGGGACATCCAGCAGGGAATGAAGACCTGAAGAAGTGGCCAGACAGCAGGAAGCACCTTTACCTTTTTGACAAAGAAGCAATTGAAGGGTTGCCAGGATAGAGATGTTGCCACATGTTATTATGCCAAGCAATGCTTGGCATAAGTGGTGAAGAAGTAGCTAGGATGACAAGGATGAATTTAACACGGTTGTTTATACAGCCAGCTCAACTCCAAATTCCCTCTATCTGGGGGTAAAAATGTCTTCCTTCCTCCTGATACGGAGGGTACCTTTCACACGAGAGTTTCATGGCCCATTTCAGAGAAGACAGGCAGCAGGTAGGGGAGGTCAGAGAGACCTTCCTGTATCTGCTGTTTTCTCAAACTCCTTCAGCTCAATGTATTCACAATGTGATGGTGCCGTATTTCAGAGTGGCATGTCCCAAACCCCGCCATGTACAATGGGCTATGTTCACTTCCGTCTCCCCTGGTACACTGGGGTTTCCCTTGTAGACCCAGTGTGATTCCAAGGAGGAGGGACAGCGAGTCGGATCAGGAAGGTGACGTGATGACAAGAGCAGACTGGAGTGATGCAACCACACCCCAAGGCGTGAGGGTGGCTTTGGAAAGCTGCGAGAGACAGAAGAGATTCTCCCCCGAGGCCTCCAGGAGGAACCAGCCCGGCCTGCTCCTTTCTGGCTTTAGCCCCATAACCCTGACTTTGGATTTCTGACCCCCAGAACTGTAAGAGAATACAATCGTGTCATCTTAAGTCACCAAGTTTAGAGTAATTTCTTACAGCAGCCATAGGAAATGAATCCACCTCCCATGCTCCTTGTTCTAGAAGTGGGCTTTTTGTAATGAGAAAAATGGCCTTACAATTCACCAAAAGGGCAAGATCAGAGACATATGATTCTTTTAAACCACCTCTTTTTCTGTTAGCTCTCGTGCTTTGCATTTCCAATCCACTGCTGGAGCAGTAACAGCGGGCAGTTCCAGACGTAGCCAGAGTCTCCACCTTGCCTGCGTGCAGTGATGGGAGGAACAGTTATCATTGGACTGGGCTGGGTAGTAGCTTCTACTTTGCAGAAACCACACATAAAACCCCCCACACTAAAACCACATGGAATCAGATAAACTGTAGGAGACTCAGGGCCAGGGGCAGCAGCCCCGGACATATCTTAACCATTCCCAGAGCGTCGATAGGGACACATCTTAGCTGACCTCCAAGCCTAGACGCCAAGCCCCAGAGAAGACGGAAGGATGAAGGTGAGGTCTGCAAGACCCTCCTAGCTGAACAAAGCTGCCTGGACCACGGCCATCTCTTCCTTCATGTCTGCTATTTCTGTCCTCTTATTTAAAGTATCAGAGCCTCTCTTGTTTCCATGGCAGGGATTTGTGAGGGCGACTACTGCTTTTGAGAGAAGCCCTAGCAGGGTGGGAGGGGCCGGAGACTTACACCCATTCCCACCAATGGATACTTGCTTTGAGGGCAGAGGTTAGTTTGCTTGCAATGTTGTTGGTGAGGTTGGGAGGCCAGGCTGGGGTTGTTTGTGTTTCCAGGCAGAACCACTCCAGGGCTTTAAAGCCGCATGTGGGAAGGCAAGGGGGAGACCACCTGCAGGCCTTGCTCTGTGGCCATCAGGGCTGAGACACATCCCAGCATCACTGGTGGAGAAGAAGTCCTACTCCAGGGGCCCAGCTCTTCCCACCCCCTCTTGCTTTCTGGCTGAATTTGTAGCAGCCCCAAGAGTGAGGCCTGGAACTTCAAAGGAGTCAGGAGAGACCTCTACTCAGCAGGGCCCTGCCACACAGGGGCTCCTGCAGGGGGATGGCCTTTCAGGGCTGTGTGAGAAGACAGCTGCCCGTGGTGCCCAGAGGGAGACATCCCACGTGATTTCCAGAAGGGAAGGTGTGGAAAGTCACAGCCGGAACAAACAGGTCTCTACACTGTATTAATAAGATGGGGACAGGAGACAACCTTCCCCATCTGGGGCAATAATCTCTGTAGGGAAATCAAGCAGATGTCAGGCACGGCTGGTTCTAAGCTGGCATGCTGTCAACTGTTTATCCTTACACACACACACATACACACAGCAAATTCTGTGAAGTGAATGAAGGGCTTTTGTTTTGGATGGATGTAGACTTGGAGTTTAGTGACTAGAACTGAGAGTGAAAACAGAGGGAGAAAACCTAGGAATTCTGAGAGTTTGGATAGGGAGGAGTCAAGAAAACTTTGGCAAAGGAGAAAAGAGAAAGAGAAATGGCAAAAGGTGGCCTGGGATGTGATCTGACTCCTTCCTGTGACCTTCCAGTGGTCCGTAAAATCCACAAAAGCGCAACAACCGTGTACTGACATTGTGGTTGGGACTCGTGAATCTGTGAGGAATTTTGAGGGCTGTTGTCCACACATAAAGGAGACTGCTCGTGTTGGCTTGTCAATTCTAGGATGGCAGGGCCAATGTCGTTGTCATCAGATGCTGCTGGGAACCGTAGTTTTTAGCTGGGGCTTTGTCAGATCCCATAGTCAGTGTTCCATTCCTGGGCAGAAGGGGAGATTAGAGGTGGCTGGTACCCAGCGGTCCCTGCACCGGGGGGAAGGAGCGGTGTCTGGCCTGGAGGGTATATGATGGCATGTGGGCATGCCCTGGGTGAAATGGAGCTAGGAAGGAGAAGAGACCAAATAAGAGAGGCCCTCAGGGAATTTGCAGAAATCCAGGGAAGACTCTAAACTCCAGTTTGAGTCAGTATTCCCCAGGATTTGAGCAGCACGAAGACCACCATGACATGGTTACCCAAGTGTAACCTGGCTTTGCACAAATGACTTTTCCCCTTTGCCAGCCTCAGTTTTCTCATCTTTAAAATGGGGGTGATAATCCTTACCCTATGAGACTGTCTGAGGCTTAAATGGGATGATGAATGTCAGTCCAACGTCTGACGTCTAGCAGACAATGGTTTCCCATTCTTGCACGTGGCTTTCTGAGCTGGACCTATATCCTTTGTTGCCTCCCCTCATCCTTGAGGAGAGGATGTTCATGGAGGAGGGCTCCTCCCAAGGCTGCTTGGTCTACATAAAGTCTCATCTCAAGTGCCGAGGTTGCGGCTGCCATGAGTTGCTTTCCCGAAGACCTTGCTGCTGCCCTCAATAATCACACTGCTGGACCTCCGTGTGTGCTGAAGCCTGCATTGAGAACACTTCTTCCCAAGGGAACTGAGGAACACTCAGCTTTACAGATCCCGATGAAGTGTCACCTTCTCTGCGAAGCCCTTCTTGATCTTTCCCCCTTCCCCAGAGGACTGAATTGGAAGCACCTCCTTCCTCCCTTGATCTGTTTAGACCTTAGAACACACCACCGCTGCCTTCATCTTCCCCTTCTCCCCCCTCCGTTCTTCAAACTGACACAAATTGCAGAAGTTATACCGGATGAGCTGGGGTATCAAGAACCAAACCCTACTCCCTGTCTCTAGCTTTTCCCGATATTCCTTCATTCATCACTCAAACCCTTCTTCCCACAGTTGGCACCAGTGGTCTTCCTTCAAAACCATGAAAACAAATATACATCTCCAAGCCTCAGAAACAGTATCACCAAAGCTTGAGACATCACTCTTGGGTCAGGATGTCTGTTCTTAGGCCATATCTCTGCCAACCAGCAAGGTCCAGGTCAGATCCTGCAGCCGTTTAACTCCACCTTAAAGCAGAAGGCATTGCCTTAGTCTTATGGTCCCAGAAGGTCCTTGTCCCTGACTGCACTATGCAGTAGGGTGGTTCTGCCTTGTTCCAAGCCCAGGGTCCTTCCAGCCCCCTGAGAGTCTGATCCATCCCCCTTCACCCCAGAATACTGCACTCTGATACCTAAAGGCAGCTAAGCAACCCCACCATGCTCCAGCTTAGTCCCGTGAGGCCCTGGAAGCATCAAGGCCAATTATACAAATAAACACTCCAAGGGGTATGTTTAACATAATGTGCCAGGCAAGTATGTATTCAAAACTACCACTTATTCAGAGGTTATTGTAATTTTTTAAAGCCCTCCATAGCAGTTACTTATTTTCTATATGAAAAAATGTAAAGTGACAATGAATAATTTGTTCAAGATCCCCACCTAGAAATATTAGGACAGAGATTTGAACCCAGACCACTAGTCTCGAGAACTCTGGGGCTAACCACACAGCCATGACACAGTCTCAAGCCTGGTGCCTTCAAATCTCATAAAAGCAGGAGAGGTAAGATGTGTTGGGAGAGGTGAATAGCATCAAGAGAGGCCATGGCTAGGAGGCCTAAAAAAATCTTCAAGCCCAGGCCTGCCTTATTCCCGGCCATTGCCCTCTCCTGGCCCACCCTACCTTGGCCTCAGCCTCTTCCACTGGCCTGCCAATGGTTCTGGGCTTACTCATCAATACTTATGAACATCTGTTCGTCCATCTGTGCGCAACACAGACAAACTGTTCGTTTCCCCAAGACTCATCGCTTTTGTCAAACATCTGGTACTCAGACAGTGACACATCTGCTTTCTTGAAGGGCTCCGCACTCTGATAAGGGATCTCAACCCTTCCTCAAAGCTGGTTGCCAGGATGTGGAGGCCATCCAGAGTCTTCCATTTCATAAAAGAGCTTGTTTGATTGTCGAGGAAGCGGATACCCAGAAAGGGAGCTGGCCAAGCTGGAAGCCATCTCTTCTACTTTTATGCAGGACTCTGTCCTCCCACCATCAACGTCTTTATATCAGCCACCAAATCAGACAAACCTAGGGTCTAGCACAGAGCGTGGCCTACTGTAGTGGAATATTTATCATGTCAACGAATGGCTCCAGCCTCCCTTCATCAGACATTTCTGCTCTGTGTTTGATCTTGTGGGTGGCACAGAGAGGGATACAGCTGGGGGCCTCCCCTCTAGGAACGTCCAGGAGCTCACATTCTAGGAAAGAAAGGCAAGTAGACACTTGCCACTGGTGTCATAAATATGTAGGTGGGATGGAAGTCACATGGGCTACAATGAATTAGCCAGAGATTCAAGGAATGGGCTGCAGACCTGGCCAGCTGAGCGGAAGGGAGATTAATGAATTACTCAGACTGCTTGCCGATTAGAGCTGATCTCTGCTGGATCTGCAGCCTCTCACTTGATGTACTGCCCTTAAGTAATATATTCTGAGAAAGGAACAGTCCTTTTCTCAACTTCAGAGGGAAAGATTGAACAGAGCCCTAAGCTCTGTCTTGGTTCTTTCCTTGCTAACTGGGACCTTCTAAGCACATCTAAGCTGGAAATTCAAGAGACCTCACTCAGAGGGATTGTGTTTGGGTCTGGGTCGTAGGATGTGTGGATGCTGAGGCAGCCGCTTTGCCTCTGATTCAGTTGCAACCTAGATTGGTCTGTAATGAGCCTTGAAGGAGAGAGACAGCCAGCTTCCTGCTTGTCAGGGAGGCCCCGGCGGCGTGTCTGTTTTGTTCGATAACCCTGGCTCCAGAACGATGGGTTGATCTGACCGTTCCTGCCTCTGGAGCCCAGCTGCCTCAGGAAGCTGGCAATGGGCTCAGGAAGCAGGGCTGAGCCTCTGTTTTGCCCACAGGATGCCTGCTCTTCCAAACTTATTGCCAGGACAACAGAGACTTCTTCTAATCCAGGCTTCTGGGCCACCTATTTATCAGATCTGGGAAAGGCAGACCTGAATTCTAGTCCTGTCTTCCATTCTAGCAGCTGGTGGTCTTGGCCAAGTCTCTTTCCCCTATAAACCTCTGTCAAATCATTTACAACATGGGGATATAATAATGCCACTTTTTGTAAGGCAGAAGGGCAGAAACTATCAATATCTGATCCAGAGATTCCATACTCCAAAAACCCAAAAGGCGCACACACAAGAACACGCGAGGTGTTCACAAAGGCATTCTTTTGCAATGGTGGGGAACGGAAGCAATGGTTGTCATGAGCATTAAGTAAGTAACACCCTGATCTGAAGATTCCAGACAACTTGGGAAAACCCAGCATTAAATATATGCTGAGAATTGTCTTAGTTTGTTCTGGCTGCTATGACACAATCCGAGAGAATGGGTAGCTTGTAGAAAACAGACTTCTATTTCTTATAGTTCTAGAAGCTGGAAGTACACAATCACGGTGCCAGAGTGAGTGGGTTCTGGTTAGGGCCCTCTGCGTGTTGCAGCCTGCTGATGGGCCGTGTCCTCGCGTGGAAAGGAGGACAAGAGAGCTCTGGGGTTTCTTCCATAAGGGTGCTAATCCCGGCTTGTGGGGCTGTTGCTGAATCTAAGTTCATGTTCCCAACACACTGCAGAGCCAAGAAAACCCCAAAAGTTGGAGACCGGATCAGAGAAAGGTTGACTTCAGGGCCAAGAAAGAATGGGTGCAAAGTGTTCAAAAGACCTGCTGGGCTTCAGGAAGGAGTCGGGGGCAGGAGTGTGTGACTTTCTCCTGATTGGTGGGTAGTGAGGTGATGCAGTGATATTCTAGCAGTCTCAGTCTTCAGCCCTGTGGTTCCAACCAGTCTGGGATCCACGTGCTCGTGTTCAACCTGAAGTTACCATCCTCTACTGGGGTGGGGGCCACAGTTCCCATAAAATAACTTAGGGGTGTGTCTCAGATTGCTGTGCCCGTCCCCTGAGGAGGAACCAGGGCCCCGCCCATCCCCGCACTGTTGTTTCTTAACTGCTCCTCTGTTTCTGCATTCTCTCATCCCCCTTATTAGTATCTGTTTGAATCTGCCCTTTGGAACTCGGGGAAAGTCTAAGAGGCTGAAGCCTTTTTCCTACAGGCAGGAAACAGGGAACACAGAAAATCTTGTTCCTAGGAGGACCCCACGCGGTCCTGCCCCATCTCAGGGGCTCCACCATCATCACCTATCACCTCTCAAAGGCCCCACCTCCTACTACCATCATATTAGGGGTTAGGTTTTAACATACAAATTTGGGGGATCACAACCATTCAGTCTACAATAAGGTCCATGCTTTACCCCAGGAATAGTTCGATTTTTCCCCATGTCCTTCCTTCTTCTCCTCCTGGATGCATACCCTACTCCTGGGAGCTCCCAACCAAGAATCTGCATTTCTGTTCACCTGAACAAACTAAACTACAGTGTGACTTGTCAGGCTGACTTAATGGCTGGGAGAGCATGTCTTTCTTTTTTGTAACTTGCTTTACAGTATTGTGATGTTTTCTGCCAAGCATCAACAGTATGGCTGCACTGGGTCTTTGTGGCTGGTCAGGCTTTTTCTAGTCGCAGAACTCGGGGCAGCTCTCTAGTTGCAGTGCACAGGTTTCTCATTTCAGTGGCTTCTCTTGTTGCAGAGCGAGGGCTCTAGGGCTTGGGCTCAGAAGTTGTGATGCATGGGCTTAGTTGCCCTGTGGCATGTGGAATTTTCCTGGACCAAGGATCGAACCCATGTCCCCTGCATTGGCAGGCAGATTCTCAACCACTGGACCACCAGGGAAGTCCCAGGCATGCCTTTTTAACTCTAACAAGACTTGCCACTGGCTTTAAAATTAAGGTTATGATTAAGCACTGACTGTAAGCCTAGACCTCTAAGTATATTATGTCATTTAATCTTCACAATCACCCTAGAAGGATGATATTATCTCCAGTGTCTGTTAAGAATCATGGCCTTGAAGGAACAAAGGGATTGGTCCAGGGTCACATGGTCAGTGAGTGTCCAGGGCTGAACTCAGACCCAGGTCTTGCCTGGCTCCAAGCCTGTGTTTGCACCACCCACTTGAAAGCTGGGGCTGCAACTTATTCATCTTTGCTTCCTCGATGCCTGGAAGAGGGCCTGGCACCGGGCAGTGTCCTGTTGGATGACACAGCCTGCCTGCCAGATGAGCTTTACCATCCAAAAATAATAGGCAAAGACAAGTAATTTCTGAGCAGCGCCAGGACTTCAGAACCGCACGTGTCCTCAGGAAGAGGCAGCCTCCTTGGCAGCATCAGAACACAAAGCGTAGTGGGGACCCAATACCCGCCTCTTGCCGTGGGATGAGTCTGGGCTTCAGCAGCTCCTCGGGCCCTTCTGCAGAACCCGCGATTCCTCCCTTTGAGACCATGGTCACTTACTCTATTTTTCCAAGCTTTGGGATTCCCAAGTCTGAAATGGGAATGACTTTGCACTGGGTTAATTAAAGGTGTTTTAAAGCACCTGACAAATTATAAGTTCTGAAAATGCAGGTTTCTTTCCTGGATTTTCAACATGGTCTTCTTGGTGTTTTTTCTTTTTTTTTTTTCTACACATAAAAAAGAACTGCATTAATATGAAAGCTTTCATTGTTCTGGTTCAAATCTCTGAAGATCCACCAGCTGGTCCTGCCGCTATGACCCCCTCACTCCACATGGATGCCCGTGGCAGTGCTGAAGTGGGTGTGCCCTTTGCTCAGACCTCACCCCTGGGCCCCCTTAAGCCCCCCATGGCTTCAGCATCTCAGTTCTGTCTGTTTGGTCTTGAAGGCCTCTTAGGGTATGGGAGGGAGCTCTTAATTATGGAATTACAGATATTTGAGATACCTTAAAAATGCAAAAAAAAAAAAAAAACCCACACAAACCCACAAACACAAACAAATAAGCAGAGAATTTCTGTGTCTCGTGCACCCAGCCAGCTCTTTGCTTTCTGGTCTCAGAGATGTGGTGCCCTGTGGTTCCACTCAAGCTGGCATCTCAGCCCCCTTCTGTGAAAGCCACCTCCACCACAACACCGATGGTGTGTGGCAGAGGATCTCCCAGGACGCTGCGACCGAGGGGCTCCTCGGGCCTCTCCTAAGGGAGGCTACCGGGCTGGGAAACCAGATTTCTTCATCCCCAGAGCCCACATCAACACTCCAAGGAGAATCACGGCTGCAGACCCTGCTCTATTCCGGCCTCCCTCTCGGGGGTGTGAAGGGAGCCTGCTGGGCTCTGCTCCACTCATTTTCCAGCCCAAAGAGTGGGGCCAAGCAGGCGTCCCGTGTGGTTCTCACTGCCACAGTCAGCAGGCCTTTCCAGAAGGGACCCCGTGCCAGGCCCAGAGTGGATACTGTCGCAGCCTTTGCCCCAGGGAGCCAGGAAGAAAGCCAGAGCAGGGACCCGTGCTTTATCCAGCTCTTTCCAATGAGTCAGAGCCGACAGTGTGCACCCAAAACGGTAACCGGCAGGTAAGGATGCACGCTCCCTGTCCCCCAGAGCCCCACGCAGCACCCAGCACGCTGTGGGTGCTCAGGAAACGTGTGCCGTGGAGCACAAGTGGTGCTGACGGAGCGTCCAGTTGGTGCCAGGCCCTGGGCTGGGGCTTACCTGCTTGTTGAGTCTACCTGCCAACAACCACACAAAGCAAGTAGCACTACCCTCATGCTACGATGAGGGAACAGCATTAGAGAGGTTGCCCCAGTCTCTGGCATCACACAACTTGTGCACGGCCAGACTAAGATTCCAAACCATCTCGGTCTGATGCCAGAACCCACCTGTGGGCTAGCCTCCTGCTCAAACTCTGATGAATGCCTGTCACTCCCCATGGCTTGAGTTACAACAGGTTCAGGTCACGGTGGGACTACTGGAGAGGGGAGAGTTAATTCTCCCCTTTGCAGGGAGAGTGCAGGGAGAAGAAAGGAAAGAAGCGACATTTGATCTTTGTCCCTTCTCTGTACCTAGCTCCCCCGTTGGCTGGCACTGGTTTAATTTAGATTCATTAACTGAGAATAAAAATTAATTGAATGTATTTGGGAAACTATTAAAATGCTCCAGTTTTGCCTGGAGGAATAAGCCACAAATTGGGCCTGCAGCGTGATGGTAAGAATTTTCTTTGAAACTGTGTATATCTTAAATAGGTAATTTCTGCATGTAGAGCAGACTTTAAAATGTCTATCTTTCAAAATGCAAATCAAAACTACAGTGTGGTATCACCCCACACCAGTCAGAATGGCCATGATTAGAAATTATACAAATAATGAATGCTGAAAAGGGTGTGGAGAAGAGGGAACCCTCCTACTTTGTTTGTGGAAGTTTAAATTGGCGCAGCCACTATGGGGAACAGTAGGGAGGTTTCTTAAGAAGCTAAATATAGAGTTACTATATGATCCAGCAATTCAACGCCTGGGCATATACCTGAAGAAAATCCTATTCGAAAAGATATATGCACCCCAATGTCCATAGTAGCACTATTTATGATAGTTAAGACATGGAATCAACCTTGATGTCCATCAGTAGATGAATGGATAAAGAAAATGTGACATCCATACGTGTGCTGTGCTGCCCTCGGTCACTCAGTCTGTCCAACTTTTTGCCACCCCATGCACTGTAGCCCGCCAGGCTCCTCTGTCCATGGGATTCTCCAGGCAAGAATACTGGAGTGGGTTTCCATGCCCTCCTCCAGGGACATATATATACTAGTATATATACATATATATACACACAATGGAATAACACTCAGCCATAAAGAAGAATGAAATCATGCCATTTGCAGCAACATGATAGACCCAAAGATTATTAATTGAAGTGAGTCAAAGACAAATATATGATATCAGTTATATGTGGATCTAGAATATGACATAAATGAACTTATTAACAAAATAGAAACAGACTCACAGACACAGAAAGCAGACTCATCATTACCAAAGGGGAAGGGATAAACTAGGGGATTAACATGCACACACTGTTATATACGAAATAGATAAACAGTAGAGACATACTGTAGAGACCAGGGAACTATACTCGATGCCCTATAATGGAAAATAACTTGAAAAGGAACATATATATGTGTACATATATGCACAGCTGAAGCACTGTGCTGTATGTTTGAAGCCAGCACAGCATTGCAAATTAACTGTATTTTAATCTAAAAATTTCTCTTTCCCCCTATCCCTGGTCATTCTGCTTTCTTCCCAGAAAATAACCAATAATGCCAGCTTTTCGTGTGTGACTATCCATACACGTGGGCTTCCCTGGTGGCTCAGTGGTAAAGAATTCACCTGCAATGCAGGAGCTGCAGGAAATGCAGGTTCGATCCCTGGGTCGGGAAGATACCCTAGAGGAGGGCCTGGACATCCACTCCAGTATTCTTGTCTAGAGAATCCCATGGACAGAAGAACCCGGTGGGCTATAGTCCATAGAGTCAAAAAGATTCGGACACAACTGAAGCAACTTAGCAAGCATGCACACATCCATTCATGCTCGAAAGGCTCATAATCTTGATTAGGTTTTCACACAAACTATATCTTGCACTCTATTCTATACTATGCTTTTCTTTTCTGCTTTTTGGTTCACGTAAATGATTTTCTTATTCTTCTTAAACATTGTATTCCATTATACAGCTCTTACAACAATTTATTTAAGCAACCTCCTATTAATGGATACTCAGATTGTTAAAATTTTTCTTAACTACAGAACTCAGCACCCAGAGTGCCTCCCACAGGAGTGATGGTAAAGCTATAAGATACATACTTAAAAGTATAATTTCTGAATACATTTGGAGTGTGCATTTGTGATTTTGACAGGTAGAATCCAATTTCATTCCCTAGAGTAGATACAGTTTTACACTCCCACCAACAAGAGAGGAATATGTATTCCCCATAGCCTCAACAGCACAGGCTATTATCTAACTTCTTGATCTTTGTCAATATGACTGGGAAAAAGTAGCTTCTCTAAGCTGTTTTAATTTTCCCATCTCTTACTATAAGGCTTCCCAGGTGGTACAAAATCTGCCTGCCAAGCGGGAGATGCGGGTTCAACTTCTGGATCAGGAAGATCCCCTGGAAAAGGAAAAGGCAACCCACTCCAGTATTCTTGCCTGGAGAATCCCATGGACAGAGCAGCCTGGTGGGCTACAGTCCATGGGGTCACAAAGAGTTGGACACAACTGAGCAACTAGCTCTTTCTCTTGTAATCCAATATGTCTAGTGTCCTTATAAAGGGGATATTTGGACACAGAGATGCCCACAGAAAGAAGATGATGTGAAGAGACAGGGAGAAGACAGCCAAAGCCAAGGAGAGAGTCTGGAATAGATTTTTCCTTCACAAAGCTCAGAAGGAAACAACCTGCTGACACCTGGATTTTGGACTTGGAGCCTCCAGAATTGTCAGAAAATAAACTTCTGTTGTTTTAAACCGCTGAGTCCATGGGAGTTTGCCATAGCAACTGTAGTAAAACGATACACTCATTCACTGGTTGGCGTCCTGGGCAAGGGGTATCACCTCTCAGAGGCTGTGTCCTCATCCACAATACGGGGAAAAGATCCCTTCTCCACAGATGACTGCAAGTACCTGGCTCAGGTCAGGCAGCTTGGGGCTTTAAATCTGAAAAATGGTACCCACCTGCTCCCTGGAGGACCCAGAAGACTTCAGTTTGGAGCCTGAAAAGGAATTGACTTTAACCACCCAAGACGTATTTCTCGTGTCTTATATACCTAAGGCCAGAGCCATGCAGCAGACATGATGATCTCGGGTCTGGATTCTCTCTCACTTCCACCATCCATTGAAGACCTTCTCACCTCTGAACCTCAGTTTTCTCATCTGTACAATGGGCAGAGGAGTGGATACAATGATCTCTAAGGGCAAGCTGACTGTAATATTCTGTAACTTGCTTTGAAAAAGACAATCAGATAAATATATTCAGTTTCTGCAAACAAGTCCATAAAAAAAGTCCACAATTTCTAATGCTGGTGCTTCACTGAAAAGAGCTTTGACTTGGAGGAATGATCTAGAAGGGAGCCCACAAATTGATTTACCTGTGTAGATAAACCACTCTGTCTCAAAACATTTAAAAATCAATTATTTACCTATAGCTGTTTCACTTACTACAATTGTCCCTGAATTCTAATCCCTGGTGGGTGGGTGGGTTAAGATGTGACAATATTTCTCTCAAGCTTTGCATGGCTGAAAATGTTGAATTTGGTTCAACAGACATGGACAAGACTCCTAGTGGGTACAGAAGGCCATCCCAACCCAGCTCAGAGCCACACGTGGTCCTGGCCCTGGCCAGTGACAACCTCGAGGCTTTGGTCTCCATTCCTAAGATGCCACAAGGCTGACATCTGCTACATAGGACCGGGGGATTCAAGGTGACAGCATGCATCAAGGATCTGGCTCACAGTAAGAGCTCAGTAGAGGTGGTGGTTCCATTTGTCCAATGTCACTTCTTCACTGGTGACGTCTTAGGAAGGAGGCTCCAGCACATCCTTTGGGGAGTAGGAAGATCTAATTAGTGTCTGGAGCCTGCTGCTTCCATTTCTGGCCTGTTCTGTGAGTCATCATCAATTACCCAGCAGCCAGGGGCCAGAGCAGAGCTTAGTGAGGCCAGACGGAGCGTCTCAGGGTGGGGACAGCGTGTCTGTCACCTGAACATCTGTGACACTCCAGGGGCGGGAGGGGTGAATACAAGCGGCCCGTGTCGGGATGAGAATGCTGATGCTTCTCCTCTCAGAGTAGGCCCCAGCCAGTGCTAACATTCTGAGAATCTAGCTTTTCTGGATAGAAGGTTTAGAAAGCTTTTTTAAAAAATTTTAATGGTGATAAAATACACATCACATAAAATGTACTGTCTTAACCATTTCTAAGTGTACTGTTTAACGGTATTAATAGCATTCACACTTCTTGCCACCATCACCACCATCCATCCACCGAACTCTTTTTATCTTGCAAAACTAAACTCTGTACCAATTAAATGCTAACTTCTTTTTCACCCCTCCCCCAACTCCTAGCAACCACTATTGTATTTTCTAAGAGTTCAATTACTTTAGATGCCTCATGTAAGTGAAATCATACAATCTTTTCCCTTATGTGTCTGATTTATTTCATTTGGCACCCTGTCCTCCAGGTTCATCCAGGATGTAGCAAGTGTTAGAATTTCTTTCCTTTTTTGAGACTAAACGCTATTCTTTCGACACACCATTTTCTTTATCCATTCATTTGTTGATGGATGCTTGGGTAGCTTTCACCTTTGGCTATTGCAAATAATGCTGCTATGAGTGTGGGTGTACAAAAGCTCTTCAAGACCCTTCTTTCAATTTTTTTGTGTATATATCTTCCCTTGGTATTCATGGGGCATTGGTTCCAGGACACTCCCCGCAGATGTTTCCCATGGAGGCTGTACCATTTTACTTTCCCACCAACAGTGTGCAAGGGACCCATTTCCTCCTCATTCTCACCAACACTTGTTATTTTCTGTTGTTTTGTTTGTTTGCTTGCTCGTTTTATAGAAGCCCTCCAAATAGATATGAGATGGAGGCATAGATATCTTTTACTTGTAAACACAAGCATATCTTTTGCACACTACTCGCAGGTCACTAACTCAAGCATTAGGTGAACGTGACTTTCTGGCATCCTGTAACTATTTAACGAATCCCTGGAGTCACCACTCTGCACAGGGATGGTTGTACACAAGTTTCGAAGTGCTCACCTGGTCCTCACTGCTGGCCTGTGCTGGCATCTGCTAGGACGTCCTTGTCTCCAAGGCGGATGACCTGAGTTCCTGCTGAGTCATCGAGTTGGTCAGTTCTAGTTGCTGAGGACAGAATCCGGTCCAGCAGTTTAAGCAGAGCAGGATTTATCAGAAGGTCTGAAGTTGCAGCATCTCTGGAATGGCCTGGGAACAATTAGGTGTCCCACTCCAGGGATGACACAACTGGGAGAACTGTCCTCCATCTTGAGACGCACATGCTGAAAAGCACCGGGGCTGGCGCTGCCTGCCGCTCAGCACAGTAACGTGGGGACACCATCATCACAGCTGCCCCAGGAGGAGCAGACTCGTCCCCGGTCCTCCTCACCACAGGATCCGCTCTCCCCCAGAGGCCTTCCTCTGTGCTCTGACACCTACAAGTCAGCTGGGGAGAGCGGGGTGCACCTGGCAAGCATCGTTTGTAATAGAGTTAGGGTAGGTCTCCAGGGAGTTGAACCAGGGAGCAGGTGGTGGGCACCGTCACCCACCGATTCTGATGAAAAGCCCTTCATGCGCCTTTAAGCTGTTCCGGGCAGCCCTGAGAGGCCCATCACTCGCTTCTTCCCTCTGCGGGCTTGTATTTTCCAGGTTCTACCCAAAAATTTGGAGTGATACACAGCGCTATCAGACCTGGGAATTCCCTTTTCTTCCCCACTCTGGAGAGAACCCACAGGAAGCTTTCTAAGGGACCCACTGAAATCTAACCTCACCTCTCTCCTGCCCCAACACCTTCTCTTATCCCAGGGGAATCTGCATTTGGCTTTGTTCGTAGGGAGCTAGTTCTTCTAGACTTAATGGGTTCTCCCAGATTTATTGTATTTCCTAGAATTTTTACATATCCCCCTGAGGGCCTCTACTTCTAAAACTGAAAAGCCTCTGCTCTGCAGTCCTTCCTCGGGGTTATGAGCACAGCAAACCCACATTAGCTGTTTGGATGAGCAAGAGGATCATAGCTACAAAGAAATGCAAGGACAAGAAAAATCCCAGTTAATCTTTCAACATGTTTTTCTGCTAAGCTGCACTATGTCCTCCCCATGTGTCTTTGACTGATCCCCAGTACAGTTCTCAGAGGCAGATAACTTTTAAAGGAGGAAGGAAAGATTGGGTCACACCCTGGGCGGTGGTTGTGCACGTCATATCCAATCTTCACCACCACCCTGCAAGGCAAGGGTTATCACCTGATATTAAAGATGGAAAAAGCTCATCTCATAGAGATTACAGTTTCAGGACAGGAGTTAGAATCCGATGTCTGTCTAATTCCACATCCAGAGATTTTGCCAAGAACCCTCTGTGAATTTGCTTGTTTTGAACTTTCTGACATAAAGCAAGAATTCATTTTTTTAAACCATCTCTGCCTTGTTGAAGTGGGAATCCAAGAACACTACACATTTAGAGTCTGAAAGCTGAATTCCTCTTGGAGTTCTTTAGGTAATTCTGATTTGTGCTCATGCCCCTGGCAGAGGAAGGAAGCAGCGTAATTAGAACTGTGAAATCTGAAGATGAAAGAAAACTCTCTTTTCCCCTCCTGGGTCCAAGTTTGGCACTCTTTGCAGTTGTCAAAACAATGGGTCATTGGGGGAGAAACTGGAGAGCAGCAGATGCACCTGCTCTGGGGTGCTCTTCTGACGTCTTGAATCCGTTTCCATATCTCCCCATCTGTCAGTGACCACCAGCTGCTCGGCCTCCCTCGGCATGTGCGGGTGGCCAGAGCCAATGCTGATCTGCTCCTGGTTCTCCTTACCTTGCAGAGCATGGAGCTCTGCTTTTCTTAGCCCCTTGCCCTTGGCCAGGGCCCCGTGAGCAGTCCTAGACAATGAAATGTGAATGGAAGTGACTGTGACTTCTGGACCAGGATACTGAAAACCCATGAGTGCTTCCCCATACTCTTTGCCCCCAGGCTGTGGCAGACGTGGAAGAGACTTTTTGTTAGGATGGCAGAGCCATAAGTTCACAGAAGCCAGAACTGCTGAGTTGCAGGTCATTTTCCCTAGAGAGATGCCCAGATCCAACTAGACTTTGCAAAAAGCATAAAACAGATCTCTGGTGTATTAAGAGTCTGAGCTGTGAGGGACCGGGAATCATATCAGTGTAACCCTGCTTCTCTGGACTGACTGTTTGCCAAAGCAAAGTTTCCCCTGTGTTCCCTAGATGCTGGGCTGCCAGGCTTCATTTAAGAGCCTGAAGTCCAGCCTCAGTTATTCAGCTCCCAGCCTGGGGGCTGGCCAGAGCCTCTTCCTTCCCAGCTAAAGCGTGAGAAGGACTAAAAGACAACTTCCTGATCCAGAGAAATATTAGCAATTTTTGGTCCTTGCGGTAGACCTGAAAAAATAGCCCCCCCCAAAATGTGCACATTCTAATGTCTAAAACTGTCCAGTGTTATCTTATGTGGCAAGAGTGTTTCACAGTTATGCTTCAGTTAATGATCTCGAGCTGGAGAGGTGATTCCGGTGGTCAGGATGTGCTGTCCATGCCCCTTAGGACAGGGAGGCAAGGGTCTCAGATTCAGAAGAGAAGACTGGGTGGAGTTAGAAGCAGAGGTGGCAAGACCTCTGAAGATGGAGGAAGGAGCCGTCAGTCAATCAGTGTAGGCAGCCCTTCTCCCCTCAGACTCTCCGGAAGCAGCCAGTCCCACCAATACATGGGCCTTAGTGGACTGTGGCCACGCTCAGACTTCTGTCCCTGGAAAAGAACACATTTATGCTGTTTTGAGCCTCTAAGTTCATGGTCATTCATCCAGCATCCTTAGAAAACGGATACAGTCCCTCAAACAACAAATGTCGTTTATTACAGAGTCAACCTAATGATGGAATCCAGGCAGTTCCTTTGCCTTCCAATTCATCTCAAAGCTGTAGCCACCTGGAAATAAGCCACGGAGCTTCGATCAAGGAGTTGAGAATGTTGTCAAGAAGAACTATAAGAATTTATTATGACAATGAGGCAGAAGGAAGAGGGGCCACGTAGGGGTCAGGGACGATGGAAAGCTGATTAAGACTGTAGACCCCGTGGGCTGGAGGATTGTTGGATCTGGGGCTCTGCAGGGAGTGAGTGGAGAGGTCAGGGGTGGATGAGGAAGTTGAAGTGTTTGTAGCTGAATTTTGGAGGGGTGGTTACAGTTACCGGTGATGCTGTGGATGAAGTATGGCCCTGCAAACAAGCCGCTCAGTAAAGCGTGAGTTTGGAGAGTAGCTCTGAGGTCAAGGACAGGAGACTGGGGTGTTCTAGGATCACCTACATGGGCTTTGGAGTCACTAAAGGTTATGACTGAAGAGAGGCTGAGCCAAGGAGAGCAGATGATCCAGGCCGCGAGAGGTGTGGGTGATTCGGCACTGGGAGATGGTGTTGGCAGCTGCGGTCTAGTGGCAGGAAAGTTGGGGGCTTTCCTACAGGACAACGTAAAGTCATGAGGAAGAAGGAGGCTGCAAAGGCGTGAGGGGTGTGAGCGCAAACAGCCTCCGCTGGCAAGGACCAAAGGCATCCTAAGACGGTCAAGGTTAAAGGCACGATGACATTAGCCCCTGACAGTCCCAACGTTGATAGATGGAGGCTGTCAGCACTGGGGGTGTGGGGTCTTGCTGGGGCATTTCTGGGACTCTTAACAACAGCTCTGAGTGGGTATCCTGCAGGAGAGAGAGATCCTCCTGACCCTGCTGATGGCTTCCTCTGGGAACTGAGTCCCGCCTGAACACAAACCCCAGGGCTTCCTCCCATTGCATCAGCTCCCCAGTGACCTAACTCTTGTTTTTATCTCAGGCTGTGTATTAACTTAGCTTGTATACTAACTTCCACCTGAAAGTTGGGCCCGAATCTTTATTTTCAAAGGATCTTTTGTTGGGACTTCTTATTTTCATTCATTCATAAAGATGATTCGACATAACCATCCAACAGAACCTACAAGAAGCTTACAGGGTCATCAGTTAGGGAACAGAAAATGACAATAGTTCAACTTGGCCAATAACTCCAGATTAAAATTTTCATTTGTCTAAAGAAAGAGTATCTTTATGATTCTTCTGCTGGCCCTTGGAACGCTACTGATTTGTCTTGGAGAGGAACATCTTGAAAACAATAGCAATTATTGGAAACAAATATGGAAGGTCTAGATTAGTGTTGATCAAAATTCATTCTCTTCTCTAGAGTTGGAACTGGGTACATGGCTGCCTAAGATTCTCTATATCTAGCCCCCTGGATGTTTGTACTGGGGGGAATCTTAAGACATTGGGGATGCCTGCTCCATGCTTGCCTGCACTTTCATCTGACTGGTACCCAAAGGAGGTGGGATGAGAGTCCCAGCTCCTATTGTGCAGTTAACCACCCAAAGTGCCAGTGCCCAGTCACTGGTTATGTCCCAGAAGCAGAACTGCTCTGTCGTTTCAGCAGTGTTCCAAAAAGAGAAACAAATTCCTGTGTTTGTCAAGACAGTGGCTGCTTCAGCATCTTTTTCTTTTTCTTACAGTAGTGCATTACTTTCCCCAGTACCACCAGGATGAGCTAGGCCATGTGCTGGCCATTTTACAGATTTTATCTCATGCAATACTTACTAACTGTGTGATGGAAGATCAAAATTTCTATTTTACAAATGGGAAAATAGGTTAGGGGAGGGGAGATGGAACATGCCTGTCCAAAGTCTCAGAACTAAGTGGTGAGGCTACCACTGGAAGCCAGGTTCTTATTCCTTCCATGCATCACAATGTGAAAAACAGAAAGAAAAGTTAAACAACACACAAACTAGGAGGGAAAAAATACGCACCCTACCGCAAGTCTACCAAGGAAGGAAGATTGCTCCAGGAGAGCAGTGTGCTGGGGTCTAGGGACTGGAGGTAGCTGGGGCTGTTAGGAACAATTAGAAGGTTGGCTGCTGCAATCTCTTGGACACCCAGGAGAGGGCACCGTGCTGTGTGCGCGCTAAGATCCTCTCTCAGCAGCAGGTCTTGGTGAGCAGTGGGTCCAGTTCGGCCAGACGTGCTCATCTCTACAGATTAGTGTGAATTGCTGCTGCAGGATCTGAGGCCCATGCTGCTGAACCCTGGGGACCCTCAGTCAGGGGTAGGACCCCATCCTAACTCTGTGACCTTCTTTGCTGGGGAAACTGAGGTTAGTAATTTTCCTTTCTGGGCCTCAGTTTTCTCACCTGAAGGATGGAGATGACAGTAATAGAACCCTCCCAAAGACTCCTGGGAGGGTAGATTGGATAATTAATTGCACTTTGTACAAAATTTGGGGCCCTGACAAGTCATTTTTCTTGACATCACCCAAGCAAGGATTTGCTTCCTCGTGTTATACGAAAGGTTTAGCTTGGTTTTGGGGAGAGGAAATTATGGGAAATCCCATTTCCAATATTGATCAGGCCTAACATTTCTTGAGAACTGACATGAAGAAACTGAAAGCTCCAAGGCAGAGAATCTTGCCCCCCACTTTGCAGATGAGTAAACTGAGGCTCAGAGAGCCTAAAGGGAATATCCAGGTCTGATGCCAGGAACTCTGCTGGTGTCTCTTGCTAGGATGTGACATCAGAGGAAGCGTCCTATGCCAAGTGCAGCACCTCTGACCTACAGCTGAAATAAGAAAACTTCGGGTATACCGCCCTGAAGGTGGCCCTCACCACTTAGGTCAGTGACCTCCTCAATGCCTCTGGTCTCCCCTACTGCCGTCCATCCTCTGCACGGCCCCACCCAGCTGATCTTCTGAAACTCAAATCTGACTGTGCTGCTCCCCTGCACACGAAATGCCTCTGGCTCCCCACTGTCCTCAAGAGAAAGTCCAGCTCCTTAGCCAGCAGTTCTGGGCTCCCACTGAGATATCTATGGCCCCTCCCGTTCCCCTTTCTTGGGATTTTGTGTCCCCATTGGTTTTGATCAGTGTTGTCAAAACTTCTGCCTCCTTCACCCCAAAGATTTCTGCTTTCTCACCTCTGTACCTCCATATTTGATCTTTTGCTTTTCTTTTTTTTTTTTAAGAATTCTCAATGTGGACCATTTTTAAAGTCTTATGAATGTGTTACAATATTGCTTCTGTTGTCTATGTTTTGTGCTTTTGGCAATGAAGCATGTGGAATCTCAGCTCCCTGACCACGGATCAAACCCTCACCCTCTGCTTTGGAAGGTGAAGTCTTAACCTCTGGACCACCAGGAAAGTCCCATACCTCGGGATTTGTCATTTCCTCCATGTGATAAGCTTTCCTAACCCTCTTTCTCCTTCAACCCTTCATTTTCTATCTTCTGAAATCCTACATACACTTCAAAGTGTAAGTCCTGGTGTGGCCCTTCCATGAAATGACCTCAGATCATGCTAATGGAAGTGAGCTTCAGTAGATATCGTAGATTGCATGCTACTCCAGTAGCCAATCCCCCTTCCCAAGTGTATCCGCATTTTCTGTTTGTTGGAATTATGCGGGGTGGACTCCGCATACATACTCGGCTCTGAGGCTGAGTCCTTATTGGCTTAAGCCTGGGCACAGTGATAGATTTAAGGATGGGCGCATAATCCAACACGGCTTAACTTTAGGTCATTGGTTCACAGTAATTAGTAATGCATATTCTCTTCTTTTACTACTGGGTTTGAATATGGAAGCACATGACCCAGAATACTGCTTGCAGGCAACTTGTAACTCGGAGCCTGAGAGATTGAAATCTGAGGGGCAGAGATGTAAGATGTTAGGCTACAGTATTAGAGTAGCCGGATCATGCCTCTCCTAAAGCTGACATAAGCAAATCACTTAGGCAAGGTACTCCATTCTTTTATTGGCTATTCTCTTGCCCACCAACACTCTCCCAAATCCAGTGGTCCAAAACTTCCAGAAAGGACAAACTCTGCTTTGCTTTAATAATCACTCCAGTCTTTTGGTTTTAGGTACCTGGAGTGTATGCAAAGTCACTGTGAAATTTCTCTTTGTTATAGCATTTCACTTGGGAAACAAACATAAATATACAAAGAGGTCCGAATAATCATGAAACAAAGCTTTTGTTGTTGCTGTTTATATTTACAACTGCTTTCAAAGGAAAATGAAGGAAAAAGAAGGAAAAAGAAAAGGAACGGTTTCTGTTAAATGAAGCAAAAACCAGATAGAAGTGAAATGAATGCTGTTAGTTGAAGCAAGAGCCAGAGAGAAGTGAATTATTCTGCTTAATGGAGGGAGAAAATTTTTGAGTTTTCAGAGCAGTGCAGGAGGAAAGGGAAATTCTATGAGGAATCAATAGTATGGAGAAGAGATGACAGCAGAAATTCTCCATGGGTGATAAGATGGAAGGGATGGGAAGGAAAAGATGTCTTTAAGACCTTGGCTCTGTTCCAGTCAGTACTCGCCATCTTGAATGAAGTCTGCTGCACCCGCAGGATAGGTGCTGATAAATATTTATTAAATAAATGAATGGATGAACAAACCAAAGTTACAAGGACTTCACAAATACACGTCAAGAAAAATAACTTTATGGTTAGACAAATTTCCAGGTGATAAACCTTAAAAGTGCTATTTTCAATAAGTGAGCAAGGGTGAAACCCATGCAAATGCTATCCCCAAATGTAGATAAATCTGCCTAAAGTAACAACCCAATCCCTATGCCTCAGTAATATGAAGATAGAATGAGAGAAATGGAACTGAAACTGACACCGAGTCTCTTTCCATAGAGAACTACCAGCAGCTGGCTTACCTAACAGATCGGGTCCTACCTAGGTGATTACACTGGAAACTGCAATCCTGAAAGCTGGAGGCTAACGGAGGTCTTGGTTCTTGAGTAATGCAAGGATGCAGAAGGGCAAACATGTTTCGGGACAAAAATGAATAAAATTCGTTCATTCATTCATTCAACCACAGCAGCACATAAAGTGCTCATAATCCCTAGACTCCTGGAGTATATAGACTGGTGGGAAAGATGAGAAGCAATTACAAAAAGAAGTGTAAACATTAAAAATTTATTTTATAAAAAGAAATCATAAACATCTAAAGAGGCTGGAGTAGCCTTCTGCAGTCAGGAACATCAAGAAAAGTTTCCCTGAGAAAAATGGACAAGCCCACATTGTGACTTCCAAAGGCCCTAGACATTGTCACTCTTCAGGGCCTCCTCCTCCAATAAAAAAAGCAACATCTTATGGAACGATCAAAATAAACTTTTCAGCCAACCCAATATATTATATACATATAAGTTTTTTATGACTGCCTTGGTATAAAACTCAGTATAATTCAGGATGAGTTCATATTTATATACTCATTATCATATCAATTTTGCTCTTATCTTAAAAATCAATTAAAATTAAAACCTTTCCCCCCAACTTTATTGTAGAACAATTTTTTCTTTTTAGAAAAATTTAAAAAAATTTTATATTGGGGAATATTTGATTTATGATGTTGTATTGGCCTCAGGTGTATAGCAAAGTGATTTAGTTATACATATATCTTGAGAGTCCCTTGGACAGCAAGGAGAACAAACCAATCAACCCTAAAGGAAATCAACCCTGAATATTCGTTGGATGGACTAATGCTGAAGCTGAAGCTACAATACTTTGGCCACCTGATGAGAAGAGCAGACTTATTGGAAAAGACTCTGATGCTGGGAAAGACCGAGGGCAGGAGGAGAAGAGGGTGACAGAGGATGAGATGGTTGGATGGCATCACTGACTCAATGGGCATGAGTTTGAACAAACTCTGGGAGATAGTAAAGGACAGGAAAGCCTGGCATGCTGCAGTCCATGGGGTTGCAAAGAGTCAGACACAACTTATCCACTGAAAAACAACAATATATATCTCTATCCTTTTTCAGTTTCTTTTCCCATATAGGTCATTACAGAGTACTGAATACAGTTCCTCGTGCTATATAGTAGGTCCTTGTTGATTATTTCATATGTGGTAGGGTGTACATGTTAATCCCAACCTCCTAATTTATCCCTGCCCCCACCTTTCCCTTTTGGTAACCTTTAGTATGTTTTCTAAGTCTGTGAGTCTGTTTCTGTTTTATAAATAAGTTCATTAACATCATTTTTTATTCCACATTAAATGATATCGTATCATATTTGCCTTTCTTTGTCTGATTTATTTTGCTTAGTCTGATAATCTCTAGGTCCATCCAAGTAGCTGCAAATGGCATTATTTCATTCTTTTTGATGCTGAGTAATATTCTGCTATATTTATACACATACAGCATCCTCCTTATCCATTCATGTTGATGAACATCTAGGTTGCTTCTATGTCTTGGCTATTATAAGCAGTGCTGCAATGAACATTTGGGTGCAGGTATCTTTTAAAAGTATGGTTTTGTCCAGATATGTGCCCAGGAGTGGGATTGCTGGATTATCTGATAGCTCTATTCTTAGTTTTTTTAAGGAACCTCCATACTTTTATCCATAGTGGATATATCAGTTTATGTTTCCACAAGCAGTGTAGCAGATTGTGAGATAATTGATAAATATAATTGAAAATATTTTACAAAGTGTACAATGTGATTATTTTACCTGCATTGTGGAATAACTACCAAGATCAAGATAATTAGCACATCCATCACCTCACATCCCTGGAGAAGGAAATGGCAAACAACTCCAGCATTCTTGCCTAGAGAACCCCAAAGACAGAGGAGCCTGGCAGGCTACAGTCCATAGGGTCACAAAGAGTCAGACACGACTGAGCAATTAACACGTACACTTCACCTTACATAGTTAACTCCCGGCAATCCCACTACTCTCCACAACTTTCAAGTATAAAATACTGTATTATTAGCTATAAACACCATCCAGTTTATGAGGTCCTCAGAACTTAGGCTTCTTACACAACTGAAAGTTTGTACCTTTTGACCTGTATCTAGTAATTTCCCCTTCCCTCAAGCCCCTGACAACCACCATTCTATTTTCTGTTTTTATGAAATTTTGTTTTGTCTTTCTGCATCTGGTTTATTCCACTTCACATAATGCCCTCCAGATCCAACAACATTGTTTCAAATGGCAGGGTTTCCTTCTTTTCATTGAATAATATTCTAATATGTAGATCACGTTTTGTGAAGTGAAAACATTTTATGAGGGCATGACACTTGTAAGTTTCCATGCTTTCTGTGCATAATGGATATGCTGGCCCTGGAAATAGGTGTGAGTTGGGACTGTATAAAGAGTTGGGGGAGGAGGTCTGTCCAGCACAAAAGCAGCCTGTTCAGTGGCCTTGAGATGGAGCCTGGGGAGGCAGAGCGGGTGAGCTGAAGAATCCTACAGGAGCCACACTAAAGTAGTGGGTTTGCTGTTGATGCTTCCTCCGGGGGTGGCATATAGCATGGGCCTTGGCCCTTCAAGGTCCCCTTAGATCTTCCCATCCCGGGGGGCTCTCTACATCCCCCTTCTCTGAGCTCCCACATCCCTTGATCTGTGCTGCTCAGACCTGACACCTGTCGCAACTCTGTGTACCTAGCCCTTCTGCACTTGTCTGGAGTCTTTGCTTTTCAAGGGATAAGCCCCTGACTACAACTGGCATAGGCAGTAAAGCGGACTTCTTGGCTTCTGTAAGGGGCATTTCCAGGTTCAAACGGTGTCTTCAGCATCCAGTTTCTTCTGAAAGGATCATGAAATTCCATTTCATGGATTCTGGCAGTCTACATGCCCATCTCTGAACCAATCATGGGGCTAGGAGATAGGGTGCTCTGTTTGGCCACACCTGATCACACACCCACTCCATGATTCAGGAGAGAGGTCACATTCACCCAGATCCCTGGAACTGAGAAAGGGGGAAAGAGTTTTCCCAAAAGAAGATGGAGGTGCTGTTCCCAGAAACGGGGCCCTGAATGTAGAGGAGGAGCAAAATGGGAGGATGCCTGCTGGGTGTTCCTATGGTCAGTGAGCACCGGGAAAGAGGGACGACATTACTCTTCTCAGATGCTTGGATTAGTCATGGCAACACCTTGTCCAAAGTGCAGTCATTATGCTGCCTCCCCTCTTACAACTTCAGGAAACCTCACCAGACTCTGCTTCTACTCCAAGTATATCCTCATCTGCTTGGTAACCAAATACATATCTCTTGAAATCTCCTGGGGTTTTATTTACTTACTCATATAATAGAGAAGCCAATAAATATCTGGCTATGAGAAAGCGCAAATGAACACTCTGGGAAAATGTCACTGTTGTTGCATCTGTACAGGGATACTGGTGTGTTCACCCCCTCTGTTAATGTTCAGAGCCCTAGAGAGTGGATTGTTCTCTTTCATCTCTAAACCTCAGTTTCCTTGCCTATAAAGTGGGGATAACCTCAACCACGGAAGGCAATTGGAGAAATTGAATGAAATAATGCATGGAATGTGCTTATGGAGAAAGAAAGAATGAACAAATAAATAAGGCATATGAAAATGATGCTAAGACAGTATCAAGGGAGGATGAGAGGAAGAGAAGCGGAGAAGGGAGGAAAGAACCCGAGTGATGCCCATTGGTGGTCTTCACAGTGGCAAGCAAAAGCAGCCCCTCAGGTCTTCAAAATTCCATGTGGCATGAGGCCTGCTGGCAAAGCTGTGATTCCCAGGTTGTTCACTGCTGGAGTGTTTGCTTCTGTTCCCCAGGGCATTTTGGTTCCAGACTGAGCATTTTCCCCCTCTGTTTCAAAAGTGTAAATACATCAGAGCACATTATATCTGCAAAGGAGAAAGGAGTTGGAAGTGATGGAATGGGATTGATAGGTGAAGAGTGGGTGTTGGTCTAATGCCAGAGGACTTCAAACGGGAAAGAGGAAAAGGGAGGGATGATGAGAGGAAAGGCAGGTGGGTGGGCATCACCTCTGTGGCCAGCACGGCAGCCACCAGTCCCCATCCTTCTCCACGGGCCCTGCAGGGTACATCTTATAGGGTGGGGCAGGTGTCATGGTAACCTTGGCTGGGGCCCACTTTTCTGATAACCTCCACCTTAGAGTCACGGGGCAGTTTAGAAGAAAACACAATGAAAAGAAAGCCCATATCTCAGAATCTTATGAGTCCATTCATGACAATGGCCATGTGAGCCAGTTTTCACTGTTCGCAGACACGGGGCAAAGCTCTTCTTTAATCAACCTTTGTAAACATGACGGAGGTCAGAGGGGAGGCCAGTGAGGGGCCCAGATCTAAGGAGTGCTCACTCTGTGCACCAGGAGACAGCATGTGTCTCCTTATGTTTTGTGTTCAGGACTCCCTCTCTCCTCCCAGTCTTGGCCCAGTTTGTAAAAACCTGGATGGAAGACAGAATTCCTGTTCTGTCTAAGAGGCTAAGACACAGGGACCTTGAGTAAGGGACCTGAGGTCACATAAAGGCCTCGGATTCAAACCTGGACCCACACTCACACCTCAGTAGAGCCAGAGCACCGTCCCCAGGCCAGACCTTCTGCATTTCTTGCCCCCTGCAGCAGCATTAAGTTTGTCCTCTGTTCCCACCCTGTCACAGCTCCCTGAGGGGACAGGAGTGTGGAGTGGGGCCAGAGGGAGGCCGTGGGCAGGAGAGACAGAGCCCCATCCTGGAGGTGATGGTGAGCAGGCGGCCCCATGTTATCTCACCAGCCCCATGCTGGGGCCTCGGGTCCACCTGACTCACGGGCCCCTCCTCTAGGTCCCATGTCTGAGGATCAGGTGAACACCTAGAATTTCACAGGATTTTACTTGCCAGGTGGAAAGGAAGGAAAATGCTCAAAAACAGAGACAGAGTGGTTTAAAAAAAAAAAAAACTTATTGAGATATAGTTCACCCACTGAAAGTGTAAACTTCAACTTGTATGTGTTCAGTCACTCAGTCGTGTCCAACCATTTGTGATCCTATGAACTGTACCCTACCAGGCGCTTCTGTCCATGGAATTTTCCAGGCAAGAATACTGGAGCTGGTTGCCGTTTCCTACTCCAGGGCATCTTCCTTATCCAGGGGTTGAACCCATATCTCTTGCATCCCCTGCATTCGCAGGTGAACTCTTGACCACCGTGTCACCTGGGAAGCCCTAAAATTCAATGACTTTATTATGTTTACCATTATCAACTTCAGAATATTTTCATCATTTTCAAAAGAAACCCTGCATCCATTAGCTATCACTCACCAAACCTCCCCACCCCTGGCAACCACTCATCTGCTCATCTGCTCCCTATCTCTCTCTAGTTGCCTATTGTGGACATTTCATGTAAATGGCATTATGTCATGTGCAGTCCTCTGTGCCTGACTTCTTTCAGTTAGCACAGTGTTTTCACGTTTCATCCATGTGGCGCAGGTGGCAGAACTCCATTTCTTTTTACGGCCAGATAATTTTCCATTGTATGGACGCACTTAGTTTTGATCCCATCATCACCTGATGGACATTTGGGATGCCAGGTGGCTTTTTTCTGGATAAGAGAACACATACAGCTGGCTAAGGGATGGATGACTGTAACATGGATTAATCCTAGACCAACTTTTTAACAGCAAACCAACTGAGCTTGACCACTGAGCCCTGGACAGCTCCTGCACTCAGAACAAAGTTCCCGCACCAGTCACTGGCCCCCTCTTTAGAGATAAGGGCATTGAATCCCAGGACAGGGAAGCGGTGTCTCAGATGTGCCACAAAGCAGCGGAGAGCTCAGAGCAGTGTTCTAGGTTCTTTGCCTCCTACGGCCACCATTCAATTTCACACAGTTTAAGCTGCCATTGGCCGTGAAAACATATTTTTGATGCAACGCTAGAAAAGAGAAAATACTGCCAACTAAACTGCAATACATAGCTTTCTGAGCATATTTATGGTAAGGCACGTTTCAACGTCAGAGATGCTGAAAGGTAAGAGAATGAATGTCCTAGAGTTGATGAAATCCAGGATCTTTCCAGCAAGCATTGGTTGATTCTAAACATACCCACTCATCATCTCCCCCTCTACCCAGTCCTCCATCCTTCTCTGTGACTCTTGTCTTCATGTGTTAACCTCCAGGGATCCCGAGCTATGGTCCCAGAGTCTTCCTTTCTCCCCCTCTTTCCATCTACTTGGGGTCTGATCAGCCACCTGGTCTGTATAGTCCTCTCCAGGGCCCCTCACACCGGCCGGGGTGCCGCTCCCACTGCCGTGACCTCTGTGCCACCGGCCGGGGCGCCGCTCCCACTGCCGTGACCTCTGCGCTGGCCCCTTCCTGGCCCGTCGGCGCTCTGCAGCTGCCATGTCCTCATCACTGCTCCTCTCTCAGGTGGCAGAACCTTGCTTGGCCCCCTGCTAGACTCTGAGGGGGTTCCCAGCCCCTGCGGAACAGAGTGGGAAGTCCCTCATACAGCATCTGGGGCCCCGCTTGCCTCCAAGGATTCCCCCCAAGCTACAGGGTGGGTCCCAGCCCTCGCATGGCCACGCTCGAGGAGACTTGCTGTCGGAGGACATGCCCGACTCTCTGCACTTCCGGGGCTCCTCTCCAGGAATGCTTTTGCTCTTGTTCTCACTGTGATCTGGTTCAAGTGGCTCTGCCTCTGTCTCCGGATCCGAGCTGAGCTGCATGCTGTTTCTCTCCAAAGCACCTTGCACAGCCCCACTTTTGCGCTATGGCGCACACCGGGGACCGGCTTTGATTTGGTGGGGCTTGAATCCCTCTCACAGTTAAGCCGCTGTCTGACTCTGGCTGGGTCATAGGCTCTCTGAGAGCTCTGGCCTGAGCACTAGGTGATGGCACACACCTAAAGATGAAGGGCGAAAGCTACAGCAGGGACTCTTCCCGAATTCCCTCCCAGGTACCACTCCTGCCCCCAGCCCCTTGCCAGCCCTTCCCACACCAAGAGAGGTGGGATGCCTTGTCCCTGAGAGCCAGGACCCTCCCTGGAGTTGGGGGGCACAGTGCCTCCCAGATCAGCTCAAAGGGCGCTGCACCCCCCACTTTCTGCTCCCAGACAGGTGAGCCTGGCTCCCCAGGCCTGATGCTCCTCCCCTCAAGGAGGCTGCCTGGGTGAGCATGCTCAGGGACCTGACCCTTCTCATTTTCTCCGTGAAGCATCCCCAGCTCATGCTGGCCCAGGGTTTAGATTTGGAAGCAGGTGGTCTGTTGGGGAAGAGACTTATTATTGCCTCCAACCTAAGCTGCATGCTTCAGCCCAGGTTTTACGGGAAAGCTCTGTTCTGAGGGAAGTGGGTCTTGGGAACTGTTGGTGTCAGACGGTTGCCCAGTTAATTAAGCGTTTCTTGCTTCCTGCTTAGCTCTTGCTCCATGCACATGGCCCTCTTCTGTAGACGCCTGCAGTGGGGAGGAGGCGACAGCTGGACTGGATTGAGGTGTTCCTGGCCCTTCATCCCAACACCACCTGGGGCTTCCCTGGTGGCTCAGTGGTAAAGAATTTGCCTGCCAATGCAGGAGATGTAGGTTCGATCCCTGGATTGGGAAGATCCCTGGAGAAGGAAATGGCAACCCACTCCAGTATTCTTGCCTGGAGAATCCCATGGACAGAGGGGCCTAATGGGCTACAGTTTCAGGGTTGCGAAAGAATCAGACACAAATTAGAGATGAAACAAAAACAACAGACTGTCTCCTACCTCCAGTCTCTCTCCAAATCCACTCTGCACCCCCCTTCTGAAGTTGCTTCTCATTTTGTTCCTCTGCTCCAACTGTTAAAACCCTTTAAAAGCCCTCTGGCAGGCAGGCCAGCCAAGACTCAAAACTTCAGGCTTACTTCAAAGGTTTTACACAGGACAGATCCACCAACCTCTCCAGGATCACCTCTGAGCACAAACACCACCTGCCCGCCCCCATCACACTAAATTACCTCCTGCCCCCCTCAGTCTAGAATGCCTTTGCCTTCTTGTCCCCTAGAACAGTATGCATTTTTAAAAACCTGTTTAAAAATCACTTCCAGGTATCTTTTCTTTGATGTCACAAAATAGAAATAATCACCCTTACTTTTCCTGTCACTTGCCTCCTTGTCTTAGGGCATCTTCCCCATGAAATATCATTTTCTGTGCCTGCATCTCCTCCATAGACAATGTGTTTCATTTCCACATCCTATCTCCTGGAAGTCTGCTGCCTGATGCAAGTAGTCCTCAGCAGAAATTTGCAAGGGTATGAATAGCTGCTGGGGAAACAGAGATTTCAGCCTGAGTCTGGCTGGCGTCCGCTGCTGGGTTTCAGCCATGCCTGGGTGTCCGTGACACTCACAGGACATATACGACACATTTAAAGCTGAAGATAACGGGTCGTTTGGCTAGGAAGCCAATGAATGAAGTCAATGAATGAATGAAGTGAATGAAGTCAATGAAGCAGGATGGGACGCTGGGACACTGTCAAGGAAGGGTGCTTTTCTTGGAGCACTCTAGAGTGCTGTTGTTCTATAGCTGCTCTTGGGCCTGAATTTTCCCTCCCTCTCTTTCCTGAAGTACATCTAAAGAAATAAGCAGAGGCTAATCCTTGCTGCTGGGACCATATATGGATAGCAGTTTCCCAACCAGACAACACCAAACCTATCTTTCAGGAGTGACAGACCTAAATGCCCACAGAAGCCAGATAATAACTAGAACCACTGAAGAGGGTCTAGTGTAGGGTAGTAGGGAGTGGTGAAGACTGGGGCAAACTGGAGTGTAATATACCTCATTCCAAAGAGGAAACTGCTTTTCAGTTCTCTACCTAATGGCTGCCATGTAGACCTAAAGGCCTTGTATTATCAAACTTTCTGATTTTTAAAAGCTGCTTATTTTATTTTAGAGTATAGCCAGTTGACAACACTGTGATAGTTTCAGGTGCTCAGCAAAGGGACTCAGTTGTGTGTATGTACATGCATCCATCCTCTCCTAAACTCCCCTCCCTTCCAGGCTGCCACATGATGTGGGGCAGAGTTCCAGGTGCTGTACAGTAGGATAGACTTTCTGTTTTTTTGGATAGATGCTCAAGAGACAAAATTTGGGGGGGGCTGGAGGGTGTGTGAAGGAGACAAATACCATATCCCATGAAATTTAACATCATCTATTATAAGTTGCACCATTATTTTAAGTACCACTAAGAAAACAAAAATTGCTAGTTAAACTATGACACAGGGCTTTCTTATCAGTTAAAGATCTATTTTATGCATATAGGAAGAGCTATTTTAGATTATTTAGGCACAAAATCTTTATCACACTTCAAACTTGTGTAGATCTGAAAAGGAAATCTCATGCAAAATTAATCGGTCCAAGTTCTCCTAAAACATCTTCCCACTTAAAATCTGACTGCTTCGTGTTGCTTCTCCACCAGCATCATCAGAATCTGCTTTCATCCACTCACTGTCCTCCCCTGTGCCAGCTCTACTGTTGCCTCCAGGATCTTTGGCAAGCTGCTAACCCGTTCCTACAAGTTTTGAGGAAGCAGGAATGGGCAAGGACATGTCATGGCTTACGCCTCACCAACAGTGACCTTAAGATGCATCTTGATTTCAGGGATGCTAAAATGAGGAAACAGAAAAAATACATATATATAGTGATTCCAATTTCAAAACAAACAAGCTAATAAGGGACACACTGACACTGCAGGGGAAGAAACAGTGCAGCTCTGAGCCAAATTTGTCCAGCAGCTGGAGGTTTGGAAGCCCTGATTAGCAAGTCCAGCCTTAGAGAGTCTGTGGGTTCTTGGTGAAATGGTGTACTGCTTTCACCCATGGGTTTCTCTGGACATTCCAATCCCCTGTCCAACTGTGAGCATGTGAGGATGTGGTCATGAGCCCACGTCCCCTGCACTTGCAAGTAGCATCAAAAGGTGGCTGGTTGGCAAGGACAGAGAGACTGCCCTGGGCCGGGGTGAGACAGCCCCTGGGAAGCACAGAAGGTTCGGAGTTAGAATCTGTGTCCTGGTCCTGCCACATACTAGCAAGGTGACCTTGGACTGTTATGTCCTCATCTACAAAGTGGGAAGAATAGTAGTACTTTCCTTTCAGGTTTATTGTGAGTATTAAATGAAGTCTTGCACATCAGTCACGTGGCACTTGGTGTTTACCAGATGCTCAGTAAATGTTAGGATCATTATTCAAGTCTGATCGAGACTGCTTGGCTCAGTACAGAAGATTCTGGGAGTCTTGATCATACCTAATTGTCCCCATTTCTTATCTTCTGCTGCCACGTGCCCCTTACTGTCAAGTGTAGGGAGCTGAACCCAGTCTCCCTGATGCCTGTGGAATATGCTCTCTTTACCACCAAGGGCAATATTTTCTTGTTATAACAAAACTTGCTCCTGTGGTTATTTTGAGGTCCTCGTCCAGGACAGGGCCAAAGAACCCCTTGGAGACAATACATCAGGCAGTGCCAGGTGGCACTCACTGACATAGGGAGACATTACCATCCTGGACGATACTGCCATATCCCAGGCTGAGGGCAGCTCAGCCCGATTCCTGGCCACCCTTCTCTGACTTCAAATAGGTTAAAAGCTCAAAGGGAATTCCCAGTGGCCCAGTGCTTGAGGTCCTGCACCTCCACTGCAGGAGACACAGGTTCCATCTCTGGTCGGGAACTAAGATCCTGCATGCCATGACCTGACCAAATGGAAAAAAACAAAGCTGAGGACACTGCTTCACCTAAGTTTTGAAAACACGGCAGCCCAGGCAACACTGCTTTGGTACCCCCATCATCAGGTGCTGCTCAGAGGGATGCAAGCCTTCTCCCTGTGTCCCCCTCCCAGCCGTCACCCCCTTTCTAAAACAGGCAGAGCCGGGTAGGGTATTAGCTTCCTATCACTGCTGCAACAGACGACCGCAAGTGGAGTGGCTTAAAACAGCGGGAATGTGTTCTTTTACAGTGCTGGAGGTCAGAAGCCCAAAATCAGTCTTCCTGGCTCACATCAAGGTGCTGTCAGGACTGTTCCTTCTGGAAGCCTCAGGCAACAACCCATTCTCTTTAGCTGTGCTGGCTTCTAGAAGCTGTCTCTTGGCTCATAATCTCATTACTCTAATCTTTGCTTCTACTTTTTCATCACTGTCTCCCCACTCTCATCTCCTGCCTCCCTCTTACTTATTTAAAATTTTTTAATGTTTTAATACAATTTTTAAAGGTCATTTTCCATTTATAGTTATTACAAAATATTGACTATATTCCCCATGTTGTATAATACATCCTTGAGCCAGCCTTATACCAAATAGTGTGTACCTCCCACCCCTCCACCCCACTCTGTGCTGGTAACCTCTAGTTTGCTCTCTATGTCTGTGAGTCCACTTCTTGTTTGTTATACTCACTAATCTGTGGTATTTTTTAGATTCTACATACAAGGACTACCATACGGTATTTGTCTGTCTCTGTCCATGGGGTTTTCCAGGCAAGAATGCTGGAGTGGGTTGGCGTTTCCTTCTCGAGGGGACCTTCCCGACCCAGGGATCAAGCCCTTGTCTCCTGTGCTGGAGGCAAACCCTTGACCGTCTGAGTCACCAGGAAAGGCCCCGAGTCCATCCATGTGCTGCAGATGGCAAATTCTGTTATTTCTATGACAGAGCAGTATTCCATTATGCACACTGTGTGTGTGTGTGTGTGTGTGTGTGTGTGTGTGTGTGTGTACCACATCTTTTTTATCCATTCTAATGTCAATGGACATTTAGTTTGCTTCTCTACCTTCACAACTGTAAATAAGACTGCTAAGAACATTAGGGTGCACATATCTTTTTGAATTCATGGTTTTTTTTTTCTTTTTGATATACACCCAGGAGTGAAATTGCCGAGTTTTATGGTAGTTCTATTTTTAGTTTATTGAGAAAACTTACTACTGTTTTCCACAGTGGCTGCCCCAATTTACATGCCTATCAACAGTGTATGAGGGGTCTTTTTTCTCCACATCATCACCAATATTTGTTATTTGTGTGATTTTTGATAACAACCACTCTGGCAGGTGTGAGATGATATCTCATTGTGGTTTTGATTTACCTGATGATTAGCCATTTTGACCCTGCCTCCGTCTTATAAGAGGGCCTTATAAGGCCCCTGTGATTATATTAGACTTATCAGGGCTTGCCTGAGATGCAGGAGACGTGGGTTCAGGCTCTGAGTCAGGAAAATCCCCTGGAGAAGGGAATGGCAACCATTCTAGTATCCTTGCCTGGAGAATTCCATGGACAGAGAAGCCTGGTGGGCTATAGTCCACCGGGTTGCAAAAAGTTGGATATGACAGCGACTAACACTTCACTGTCACTGGGATCATCTAAGTAATCTCCTCAGCTAAGGTTCCTTAACGCAACCACATCTGCAGAGTCCTTTTCGCCGTGTCTAGCAGTAAGTACAGATTCCAAGGACATGGATAACTTTGGGGGCTGGAATCCCGCCTGCCGTGGCTGCACTGGAGCCTCTGCCAAGCGGGTCAGCAGTGGTGGTTCCAGCACAACGGCAGCTGCAGCATCCAGCCTGGGCGACGCCAAGAGCACTTGTGAAATTCTTTCCAGAAAACTCAGAGAAAGACTTATCTGAAGTTAGGAAGGGGTTGGCAGGAGCAGAACAGACAGATGAGTGAGTGTACCCATGAGCCAGGCAGTGGCAACCAACCAGTAACTTCACCTTTACAACCAGCTTGTCAATGCCAGAGTGGAGACGTTTTTCCAGGTCTTAGGATAATGTAAGGAAAAGGAGGAAGACGGGGCTCCTCCCCCAAGTGCTGGCAACACATATTTTAGAGTGGAGAGCAGGAGGAGGTCTCTGCAAAGCTGGCCTGGGATGGCTGCTTCGCTGAGCTCAGCTAATGGGAAACCTTGGGTGGCCTGTGAGGCGCGTCCCCCATCAGCCGCCCAGAGTTCTCATCTTAGACTGCCTGAAAGGCCCAGCGCAGGCAAGAGAACCAATTAATTAGAGAAAGTGGTCTCTGTACATGCACTTTCTGGAGAGAAGATAATTTGATTTCTGTGGTTAAGAAGACAAACTCCTGTTCCATCTCTCCCAAGAATGGGGCCATTTCCATGCTGAACACAGCAGATTTCTTCCTGTTTCTTGAGTTGCATGATGGGGTGGATAGTTTCTAATTGGGGTGAAGACTGTCTGGGGACTTGAGGTACAGAGACAAAGGCCTCTACCCCCAGAGTGAGGTCAGGGCTCTAAGGGGACAGAGAAATCTTCACGGAGACCAAGGCCACATAGGGATCAGGCTCTGGGAGAGAAATGCGTTTGGTTGACTCTCATCACTGTGAAATAATGGGTCCTTGTATGCCTGTCCCATATCCAAGGATCCTACTGGAGGTAACAGTTCCTGATTCTATCCTGGGGACCCATCTTGGGCCAAAGCCATTAAACCAGGTTACGCAAACCCAGAGGCTGTACTTATATCCCCAGAAGAAGGATATACACCTTTCCTCCTAGACTTAGAAATGGGAGGTAGGACTGAGTAACTGCAGGAGCAGCTGTAGACATCTTGCTGCCACGAGGGGAGAAGTAATGGGATGTGGAGCCAAGAGAGGGACAGATGGGAGCACACACTGCAGGTATTTGAGCCCCTGGATCAAGTAGTGCCTAAAGCTTATTTCCATTTTGGTTGTTGCTAAGTCAGTTTGAGTGTGTTTTCTATCCACAGGGCTTACCAGGTACCAGTCACTGTCCCGGAGTTTGGATCCAGGGCAGACACCCATTGTTATCACAAGGCCACCAGTTCGGGCAGGGCTCGGGGCCACACAGCCAGTCAGGGCAGAGATGAGCCGGGCAGCCCGGCTCTAACACCATTATCGTCCTAACTGCTCTGCTCTGCAGACAAAATTGGCCCTAGATGCTAACCTCAGCTCCTGCCTCCTCATCCGATGTCCTGTCTGCCTGGCTAAGACCCCACAGCTTTCCAAGCCTGGTTTAGAGAACCAAACTTTCTGCAGTGACAAATGGGATACTGAGCATCTCTTTGCCTCAGGGCTTGGGGCCCCCTCTTAGGTGCTCAGGAAGGACCCAACTCTCCTCCCTCCCCTGCTCTCAAGGAGAGGGCAGAGGGCGGAGGTAGAGATCTCCCTAAGCTAACCCTTCTCTTGTGGGTAAATGAGACCATCCCATTCTTTGTTAGGGCAGGTGTAGCTGGCAAGGACTAGAAAGGCTTGGAACCCAGAGAGGCTACCCATTGCCATGGAAAGAATACCAGTTCACATGCCTCATTAGGCAACATCTTCAGCTTTCGGATGACTGAAGGGAGACTCTGAGAGGGGAAGTGATGGTTTCAGGTTCCATAGCCAGCTGGAAGCAGGAGGTGGCAGAAACAAGCTTTGCCTCAGAAGCATCTCTCTTCCAAGTCTATGTGTCTGTTGATGCCCGGTTGATGGGGAGGGCTAGTGTCTCCTGGTGGAAGAAGGAAGACCACGTGAGCAGGACCCAGGAGCAATGGTCAGTCTTGGACACATCCACTCCTTCCCAGCTGCAGACTGTCTATAGCATGCCTGTTCCCTAGAAGGTAAAGGTTCAGCCTCACAGCTCAATAGCCAAGAGGGACAGCTGGAGACCTGGGACCTGGCTGAAAGTGAGTTCTCTGTTCTCAGAACCTTCATTTTACGGTTTCCCCGCCTCCCTGAAGGATTGCCTGGTTTGCTAATGGCATGGATTCCGGGTGCCAGGGCCTGCCTGGAGGTGGCATCAGATGCATGGCCTCTGGCATCATCCAGGCAGCTTCTGCTCTGCAGAGCTTCATGGCCATCCCTGGCCGGAGTCCTGCCGGTGACCCTGGAGCCCCAGGGACCACAGTGATGCCCAAGGGGCTCCTCCCTGTATCAGCTCTTCACCTGCACCCTCTCCTGCATTACTCTAGGGCAGGTATCACCACCCTCTCTTCCAGATGAAGAAACTGCCAGACAGGTGATGCAGTTGCCAGGGGGCTGCAGCCTGACCGGAAGAAAGGAGGGCAGCCTCCACACCCACCTGGCTCACAACTCCCCCCTTCTCCTCTCCAGTCCCTGAAGACTTTCCAGCCAGAGGAGGCAGCCAGCAGCTGGTGCTGTGTTCACCACTGCACACGCGTGCTGAGATGGACTCTTTCCTCCACCATCTCCGGTCAAATTGAACAGCTGAGAAGTGTGAGGCCTTAGGTACACGACCTGGCGGTGCCAGGGACCAGCATAGAAACCAGCTCTGGATTCCGGAGATGCCCTGGCAGCAATTTCTAGTTACCTCCACCTCCTGGAGGAAGCTGAGCCTTCTCAAGACACAGCGCATCAGAACCTCCCAGGTTCACTTGAGCAGGACCCAGAGGGCAGGCCCTGGAGAGGCAAGGCTGAGCACTGCCCTTTTTCTGGCAGATTTCCCACTAAGAATGAGGACCCAGCTGGCTCTGTTCTTTGGGGGCCACACTTAATGGGCAATAAACTAATATGAGCTCCTGTCACATGCTTTGGGGACTCCTGAGGATTCTGGGGGGACATCTTTCATTCTCCTATGCCCCTCATGCCATTCCCGCTCCCAGCAGGATTAGTGACCCCCATTAGCTTCTCCGCCAGAGACTGCTCCCCCTCCACTGACTCCCAACCCCCTCACCCTCTAATACTAACTAGTGTACTCACAACTACTTGTCCTGAAGGTTTGGGGCAGGGGGGTGGTTGCAAAGGAAGGTTTCAGATGTAAGAGCAGGAACCAATAATCCAATCACGGCTCTGAAATCTTCCTCCTGCAGCTCCACTTATAGGGTCTCCTGGAGCCATCCTCTGCGTAAAACCAAGCCCACCCGCTATGTGGCTGGAAACTTCTCTCTCCTGGGCCTCCTCTTCTATCTTGTTGCAAGAAAGAGAGTGGGCGGCACAGGATGGTCACATCCCAGCTCACAGCTGAATCCCTAGGACAGCGGTTGAGTGTGAGTTCTTGGCCAAGAGTAAGCCACAGTAGACTGAAAGAAGGTTTATTCAGGGAGGAAGTATATACTGCAGACAGAGCATGGGCCATCTCAGAAGGCAAGAGAGGTACCTGGGTGTGCTACTGGGTTGCCAGTTTTTATAGGGGTGGGTAATTTCATAATCTAATAAGTGGGAGGGATTGTGTTCAGTCGCTAAGTCCTGTCTGACTCTTTGCGACCCCATGGACTGTAGCACGTCAGGCTCCTCTGTCCTCCACTATCTCTCAGAGTTTGCTCAAATTCATTCACTAGGTGATGCTATCTAACCATCTCATCCTCTTCTGCTGCCCACCCACCTCCACTCTCTTCTTTTGATTTTGATCTTTCCCAGCATTAAGGTCTTTTCCAGTGAGTCAGATCTTCACATCAGGTGGCTGAAGTATTGCTCAAATTCTGTATATTTTGAGTATATGCTCAAATTCAGCATCAGTCCTTATAATGAATATTCAGGGTTGATTTCCTTTAAGATTGATTGGTTTGATCTCCTTGCTGTCCAAGGGACTCTCAAAAGTCTTCTCCAGCACCACAATTCCAGTGCAATTGTTTGGTAGTTTGAACACTGTTTGGCATTGCCCTTCTTTGAGATTGGAATGAAAACTGATTTTTTCCAGTTCTTTCCCATCTAGATCTCTAGTCGTTCACATTCTACTGTTTTCCTCTATTTCTTTGCATTGTTCATGTAAGTATTCCAGCTATTGGGGGGTGGGGGAAGAGCTGAGATTGTCAGGAATTGGGCCACTGCCTGCTTTTTGATCTTTATAATCGGTGTTGGATCTGTCATGGCACCAGTGGGAGTGTTATATAGCTCGCTGATGTGTTACATGAGCGTATACTAGTGGAGCGTATACTTCCACTAGGCTCAACGTCTAGTGGAAGGAGACTTATTAGCCTCTTGGACCCAGCTGATGTTAATTAGTTTATATCATGTCCTCAGGCTATTTTATTCTCTTTTATTTTTCCTCTTATCTTTAAATTTTTTTTCTTTATGCATTTTATTGAAGTATCGTTGACTTACAATGTTTCTGGCACACAGCAAGGTGATAGAGATATACATATATTATTTTTCAGATTATTTTCCAGTCTAGGTTATAACAAGATATTGACTATAGTTCCCTGTGCTATACAATAAATCTTTGTTGCTTGTTGCATATCTATTTTTAAAAATTAGAAGTCTAGCATTCTATTCATACTAAGTCAAACAAGTGGAATAAAAAATGTGATGAATTTTTTTTTGGAAGAAGTCCCTAATTTTTCTAACAAATATATATTATACATGCTATTTATATGTGTTGTTGAAAAGCTTATGTCCTTCTTTTAAAGGTCATGCCCTACCCCTTTTCTGTCTCACTACCTCCTGGCTTCTCAGAGCAGACTCCTTGATCTGTGACTCAGTGATGCAGAGAAATATAACCCTTCAGACAAGGCTCTGGGCGTCCTTTGACTTAAAATACAAAACATTCCTGTGCCCTGGGCCTTTGTCTGTGAATTATGAGACCTAAAAGTTACTTGAAAGCATATTTGTTTTTGATTTCTACCAGATCTAATTCTTAGGCAGGCTTCCTTCTCCACCAACCAGACAGAATCAACCCAAGGGAGCAGCTGGCCCACCCTCGTCCACCCCAGGGAAGCAGGGCTTGAGGCAGCCCTGGGGCCAAGATATCAACAGAGGCAGGCATTTGAGTAAAGGCCACAGGGCAGAAGCTGGAGCAGAGAAAGAAGCTCCAAGGTCAAGGATGGCAGAGCCTGGAGGAAAAATCTCAGAGCTAGAGGAGGCAGCTAGTTCCGGGGGACAGGAGACAAGAGACTGCCTAGCTGGGGATTGCTCTAGAGAAGGCTGAGAGTGGATCAGATTGCAGGATTGCATGGGGAACGGAATGCTGAATGTGAAGGTCTGGATTTTGAACACAGAAGGAGTTCACTGTGTGTTCAAGAAGTGAGGAGACGAAGAACTGAGGGCAGGAAGGGTGAAAGTACCCTTTCTTTCGCAGGGTCCAGAGAAACACGCGCCAAAGGACAGATTGTGTATGGCTCCACACACTGACTCAGCTCTTTGCTGTCTTGGAAAAATGAAAAAAGATAAAATCCACAGACGGGCTTTAAAAGCCATATCAAAATTGAACTCTGCTGAAAGCAGGAGTCTTCAGAACCCAGGCAGGTAGACTGTGCAGACCTGACAGTCTACCTGGGAAGGCCCCGGGAACAATCTGTGGGTGTAGAGAGTATCTATAAACCTTCAAAGTAAAAATACTTAAAAGCTGTGAGTCATGCCAATAAATAAAAGGGGGGCACAAATCTGAGTGACCGGGCCACCCAGACAACCTCAGTTTAAAGACACTTCTAGCACATACTGTGGATGAAAATGGGGAGCTATTAGCTCATAGGAAATTATCACTATGAGCTTCAGAGATGCTGGCTGCAGTGTGATTTTACTGCAGGAGAGTCTGAGCTCTGTATTAAACTGGCAGATCCATTCTGATACACAATTTATGATTGAGGAATTAATTGTAGGAGAATCTATTAGTGTGTGCATTCATTCGTATTCAAATCACCACTGCCACCTACGCTCTACCCGGCAAATCTGCCATTGCCTGGACAGTCATCAACATGCTTATGGAGCTCAACTCAAGGCTGGATGCTATTGGTGGGGGCAGGGTGGGGATGCTAATTTATCCCACTTCACAGAGGGGGTGGCTTCGGTGAGGACCAAATAGAGCTAGTGAAATGAGGAGATAGGAGTTTAAGCCCCGGATCTGGTACTCACCCTTGCTCAGTGCGATGGTGTGATGGGGCACAAGTCCCCTCCTTTGCTTTGCCCACCTGTATCACGTGGGAGCAGTGATGCCTACCCTCCGTGTTCTGTGGGCATCAAACATCAAATAAGACAAAGGCCTCAGCATGCAGGAGGTCGTGGCTATTGCTTTCAATGTAAAGTCAAGTGAAACATATCTGAAATGTGTCTCAGACGCTAAGCTTCAGCCAGAAGTAACATATTTTAAAGTATTTCAGTAAATTACAGAATCTTGATCTTAGTTGCTTAGAAAAATGATGGCATTTATGCAGCCTTCCCTATCTTGGAACTAGGTGTGGTCATGGGACATGAATGACTGTTAACTCAGCTGAGAAGGGGACCTGTTTGCCTCTTATTGCCCCCCATATATCTGCTTTCTCCTACTGTTATCTCAGGATAACAGGCTCTAACTACAGTAGCCACCTAGGCTCAGGATGTAGCTTTGACAGTAGAAGCTACCTATCCGTTCTGAATGACATCACAGCAGCTTTGCAAACCCACTGTATTTGTTTGTTGTGAGAGAGAACCATGCATCTATCTTTAAAGCTATTTTTTGCTTTTCTGTTATAACAGCTGAACACAACACTTACTAGTAGCCTGAACGTGTGTGGGTTTTGCCCCCAACATCCATCCACCTTGCTTGTAACCACGCCACAAGGAGTCCCCTCCTGCTCCACGTTCGGGCTGTAGCTGGTGGACTTGGCTGCACAGGCCTGCGGAGTCAAAGTGCCATATCCCCTGGTGACGAGATCGATTGCCTGATCCCGGCACGAGCATGCATCCCAAAGTGTTCAGTCAGAGCCAATCCCAGGATGGCTGGGAAGACTGCTCAGGGAGGCTCACATATTTCTGCTGGCTTTGAACCTGGACACATGAGCCTTGGGAGCTCAGATTACATATTTGTGATCCTAGTGTTACCAAAAGAGTGCACCAGGGTCTGGCTGCTCGCTGCTCAAAAGCCAATAAACACGCCAGGTTGGTGGAAAGGAAAGTTTGCTTTATTTCAGATGTCGGCAATGTCGGGGGAGGGTGGCGGACATCTGTCCAAAGACCAAGTCTATCCCCGTGACAAGCAGGGGTGAGAGCTTTTGTAGGCAGAGTTGCAGGTGTGGGGAGGGGCGGGGCGGTGCTTGCTACATGTGGAAACAACACAGTCATCGCTAACAGTCATCTTCAAACTGGCCTGACCTGCATCACCTTTGTTATTTTAGGTACAATTAATCTTCAGTTCCAGGGCCCGTTTGTTCCGATTTCTTTGTGGCCAGTTCTTGGAACTGTGGTAGCCCATGTCCTGGTACAGTCTGATCATCATATAGTTAACTCTCCAGCTGGTGTTTTGGTGTCTATAAGACAGCTCACAGGCTACACTCAGAACTCTAAGGCCCTCGAGAAAGAACTAAAGGTCCTTGACTATGCTTAATGACCATGTTATTATTATTTACTCTCCTTTGACTGCTTTCCTTTGTGTCTGCATTTCTCACTTCTCTGATTAAACTTACTCTTTGACTGAAGTTTTCCACAGACAAAAGGCAGGCAGAGGATATGGTGGGCGTGGGGAGGTAGGACATAGGGTCCCGCTCTGTTTCAATAGAGGGAGAGCCTTCAGAGAAAGAATCTGCACTGCAGAAAACAGTGCTAATAAATAAAGAGAGAAGCTCATCCAAGTCATGTGAGTTTAGCCCGGGATCAAGCCTTGCCTGAAGCCTCTAGACTGTTTAGCTATGCGAGCTGATAAATTTTGGTTTTTGCTTAGGTATATCCAGGAAGAAATTTTCTATCACTTATAGCCAAAAAAATCTCCAACTGATAATGCTATAGAGGTGGACAGTTTATCCCTTCTTTCCTTTTAGTTTCTTTGGCTGGTCTAATACTTAAATTGATATAAAATATTAACAGGAGAAAAACAAATTTAATTTCTATGTATGGGAATCCCATAAAAGTTTGAGACCTAAAGAAGTGGCCAGAGCAGGAAGCATCTATATTTTTTAGACAAAGAAACAAGAAATTTTTGAAGAATTTATTTGGGAAAATTATTGCGGTCCATGTGGAATAACACTGGGAAAAACAGACCAGCGTGCCCTCCTTCAGGGCACCTAAGTCAGGAGTCAGCTGCCAGTGTCTGAACCACAGCGTGGTGTGGCTTCCAGGGCCGCCCACGATGCACTGGGGCCTAGGTACCAGGGATGTATCTCCCTGGAGACCACCCCTTCAGTGTATACAAACTTCAGCTTGCCAAGAGGTACAGGATTTATAAAATGGTGAGGAAACCACTCTGCCCAGAGACAGTGTGGAGAATCTGGGTGGGCAGAACTAGACTTAGAACGGGGACAGGGAGAAACCTTCCCAAACGTTATACTGATGCAGGGAATTGTCCCTAGGATAACATCATAGTTTTCTCAAAACTTGACTTACATAATACCTCGCTGGTTAATGGGGTGATTTTTGGTGGGACACGAACTAAAAAAAAAAAAAAATTGGTTACATAATATAAAAATCTTGGTTTTTTTTTTTTTTTTCCTATAGTAAGACTATAGCCTTTTCTCCTAAAATACATTGATTAAAAGAAAATATTAAGTCACTAACAGCACAAGAGGTGCAGCACTTTGGTGAGCTTTGGGATAGTGAAGTTACAGTGAATCAACTTTGCCAATGACATTACTTCTTTCAACCTTTATACCAACCTTGCTCTTCTGTGGCGAATAGCACACACGTTTTACAGAGGAGGACAATGAAGGCAGAGAGGTGAGTGGCAGAGCTTATACTGGACTTTGAAGCCCTCAGTTGTTCTGTTAGCCCCCAGCCTAGGATGCAGGCCCTCTGCCTGCTACCCCTGCGAGAAGCCTGGCCGTGCAGCGCTCTCCCCCGGGAGTTTGCGATCTGGGACAGCATTGGACCCCTGAACTGTGCCTGCCGCAGAGCCTGGGTCTGCACAGAGGCGATAGCTGTTGAACTGCTGCAGAAAAGTACGAAGAAGCCCGACCTTGCTGGAGAACTGTGCAATCCTTTGTTTGAACTGTTTCCAGGGAAGCCTAATTAATCCCATTGTTGATGCTAATGCGCTGCTTTTTTTAAGACTCAGAGTTGATGCTGCAAGCAAATTTCTCTTTGATTTAAGGCTTTGGAAAGAAGACAGAAGTTTTATCAAACGTGCCTGAATTGTGCTCTGGGCTCCACACACTGAGCAAATGAAGGCCTATTTAGCTGTGACAGGGTGGCCAGCCCCCATAAAAACACCACTTCCTATTCTGGCCAATTTCCAAAGACTTATCTCTGGGTTTTCTTTGGTGAATTTTCACTCTGTTGACTGGTGGTATAAATATATAAACTAAGAGCCAAGCAACCACATAAATTTTGTACACATGACAGCAAAATAATTGTATTAATAATAGTAGCCACATTGATAACCATAGCTACCATTTATTTAATTCTTCCTGAGTGCAAGCATTTAAATATTTGGAAACAGTTGAAACATGAGGAACATTTCCTGAATATTGATTTTATGGCCATCACTCAGAAATGGTTAGACACAGTGCTTATTGAAGAACAGGTCAGAATGGAAGGTAGGTACATTGCCTCCTGACGAAGTCAAGGACAGTTTCCCCAAAGTGGGGTCATTTGGATTGGGTATTGAGGCACAACTAGGAGTGTGTTACATGAAGAATGAGGATAAGGGCCATTCCAAGAATAGGGGATGTTTATGCAAAAGATCACAGAGCAGAAACTTAAGGTCAGATGGCTATTAAGTAACCAAACAGGGATTTGAATTTAAGTTTCTTTGACCCCAAAGCCCAGGCTGATGAGAAGCATGCTTGAGGGTAAACAGCTAGGAAGGACTGAGATTGTACTTTAGGCAACTGGATGGTTGGTATGAAAAGGACTGTACATAATTACCCTATTGCCCATTCTCTTCCTTTTCTTTAGCAATAAATCCTCCTGCTTTTTGTTAGATATCTGGAATACAGGCTGTATTTCCTGGCATGCCTGGAGGTAGGTACAGAATGTAGCTAAGTTCTGGACAGGGGGATGTAAGCAGAAGTATCAGTTGGCATCTTCTGGGAAATATCCTTAAAGTATAGCGGACCCGTTTATCTCCTTTTCCCCCTTTCACATCCTGCTTTTGGACTTTGCATGTGTGATGTTCGGGCTTCTTGTTGCAGTAACTTCTCTTGCTGTGTAGTGCTGGCTCTAGGGCATGTGGCCTCAGTACTTGAAGCTCCTGGGCTCCAGAGCTTAGGTTCAACAGTTTTGGCACACAGGCTTTATTGCTCTGTGGCATGTGGGATCTTCCCGGATCAGGGATGGAACCCGTGTCTCATGCATAGGAAGGAAGATTCTTAACCTGAGCCACCAGGGAAGCCCCAGAGTGGTTCTTTTAAAATGCAGTCAGATCCTGTCCCTCCTCTGCTCAGAACTCTGTATGGCTCCCCTTCATTCAGGATAAAAGCCAAAGTCCTTAAATATCTGCAGCGCCTTACATGATCTTGTCCTGGTTCCCTTGTTGCTCAATTCCCCGTCTGAACTATACTTCTCCAAACTCATTCCATTCCAGCCATATTGGTCTCCTTGCTGTTGGTCAAAATTAGCAGACACACTCCTGCCTCATGCCTTTACATTGTCTGTTCCATCTCCCAGAAATGTTCTTCCCACAGACATTCATGTGGACAACTCCGTCATCTCTGTCAAGTCTTTGCACAAAGGTCCTTCACTCCCAGTTAAAAATTACAACCTACTTCCTCCCCAGGTCCTAGCCTCTCATAGTTTGTTCACAGTTTTTCCTAGAGCATTTTTAGCAATCTATACAATTTGCCTGTTTAATATGTTTATTATTTAGAGTCTGTCTCCCCTTCTCCTGAAAGTGCACTCCCGGAGGGCAAGAATCTTTGTTTTGTTGCTAATATATTTCAGACACTTAGAATGATGCCCAGTACCTAGAAGCTGCTGGAAAAAATATTGTAAATGAATTTTGTTGAAGATATTGTTTTTCAAAGTTTTAAAATACGATAGTATATTTTAAATTTATGCAAATAAGTAGAGAGAATAGCATATCAAACTCCAACATGCCCATTCACCCACGTTTGACAGCTGGCAACTGTGGACAGTTTGGTCCTGTAGACCCTCCCCCATCTGTATCCAAGATGATTTTGAAGTAAATGCCAAACAGCCTTTAACTTCATCTGAAAATACTTTGGCATGCATCTCTGAAAGCAAAAACTATTTTATTTTATTATTTTAACAGCTTTACTGAGATATCATACAATACTTGTATATATTTGAAGTGTACAACTTAATGTTTTCATATACATATCCATTGTGAATGAACATTACAATCCAGCTAGTCAACATACCCACCACCTCTGAGTACTCACTGTGTGCATGTTGAGATTTAAGATCTCTTCCTAACTTTCAAGTATGAAAAGTGAAAGTTGCTCACTCATGTTGGACTCTTTGCGACCACATGGACTATGAGAAGTCTATGGAATTCTCCAGAACAGAATACTGGAGTGGGTTAACCATGCCCTTCTCCAGGGGCTCTTCCCAACCCAGGGATTGAAACCAAGTCTCCCATATTGCAGGTGGATTCTTAACCAGCTGAGCCACTGGGGAACTAAAATCACCATGCTGTACATTAAAACCCTGGAATTTATTCATCCTGCATAACTGAAACTTTGTACCCTTGGACCAACATCACACATTACCCCCTCTCTTCTTTCTAAGAAAAAAAAACTCTTTAAAATATAATCATATAAACAACAAGGTCTTATTGTATAGCACAAGGAACTCTGTTCAATATCTTGTGATAAACCATAATGGAAAAGAATATGAAAAAGAACACATATGTTTAGCTGAGTTACTTTTCTATAGAGCAGAAATCAGCACAACATTATAAATCAACTATACTTCAACACAATTTTTTAAAAGGAAATAACATTATAAATAAAATGTAGCAACGTCTTTAAAAATAACCCCAATACTATCATTATAACTCAAAACAATCAATAACAATTTCTTCATATCATTAAACAGCTAGTCAGTGTTTATACTTTCCAATTGTTTTACATATTTTTTTAAAGATTGTTTGTTTAAATTGGGATCCAAATAAAATCTACCCTGTGATCAGTGATTGTGACTCCAGAGACTTTTTTTTAACCTATAAATTCTTTCTCCGTTGTCTTGAAGAAACTGAATCAGTGGTCCTCTAAGTTTTCTACAGTCTGGACTTCACTAATGACATTCCCTTGGCAAAATTTAATGTTCCCTTGTCTTCTGTAAGCTTCCTGGGTGATGCTAGTGCTAAAGAACCTACCTGCCAATGCAGGAGAGTTAAGAGACTTGGGTTCAGTTCCTGGGTTGGGAAGATCCCCTGGAGGAGGGCATGGCAACCCACTCCAGTATTCTTGCCTGGAGAATCCCATGGACAGAGGAGACTGGAGGGCTACAGTCCGTGGAGTTGCAAAGAGTTGGACACAACTGACGTGACTTGGCACACACCCACTTGTCTTCTGTATTCCCTGCAAGTTGGTGGTTGGCTCTAGAGGCTTCCCTGTCTGAATTTGCTGCTTTGGCATCCCCACTGTGTATGTGGTGCTGTGTCTGAAGCAACTCAGATAGGATTGTCTCATCTCCTGAGGTTGACGTCCTTCCATCATTAATGCCAAAATTCATTATTTCATTAAGGGTCAAAAATGGTGATCAAACAATTGTACTTTCCTTCTAGAAAGAGGAGCTTCCCCTCATCAATTGAGATGCAGTATGTGCAGAACTTCTTAAGGTTTTTACTCGTGTCCAAACCAAACTAATCACTGGTGAGGCCACTACACACATTATGAGCAATCAAAGTGAGGACAGGGAGGGAAAGGTGATGACTTCAGGCCACGTTTCCTAAGTCAAGGTGGCTTTGTTTTGTAAGCACAGACACATCTCAGAGTGGAGCTTGCTGAGACCAGGGTTAGAGACTGTGGTTATCTCCTCAGTCTCCAACTGGTAAGAGGTCAAGGAAGGGGCCTTGTCTGGTCCAGGGCAGTACATTCTGTTGACAGGGGTGGATCAGATGGGTGGATGGATCGCTGCATGGATGCGTGATCACTGTCATTCCCAGGCGGTCATACACTAGGGATTGCCTACAAGAGAGCGTGGTTACAAGAGCGGTTATCACCAGGGTCAAATGCTATGTGTGTGTGTGCTCAGTCGCTTCAGTTGTGTCCAACTCTGCGACCCTATGGTATGTACCCCTCCAGGTTCCTCTGTCTATAGAATTCTCCAGGCAAGAATACTAGAGTGGGTTGCCATGCCTTCCTCCAGGGGATCTTCCTGACCCAGGAATCGAACCCATGTCTCCTGTGTCTCTTGCACTGAAGGCAAATTCTTTACCCACTGAGCCACCTGGAAGCCCTTTTAAAATAACATAATAATAGCTATGACCTTTTGGTTTAATATTTTCTATTCAGAAGCTCAATAGTCTTTATTTTTTTCACTTGGAGGAAAATCTTCTCTAACATTTTACTTTCAAGGGGATACTTAAATTCCCCAGGTCTCAGATGCTGCCGGGACCTGTAAAAGGGCTCCCGATTTGGCTGCAGACACCTCCCTCAGCAGAGCTCTTGATCCTAGCAGTGGAGAGTCGACTTCAGCCATAATCCTGCTCAGACTGCCCACTAAAGAGTAGCAGCTTGGTAGCTTTGGGGAACACTTGGCAGATTTGTGAACTATCTGATCTGGATGGAGGAAGAGAGGATTCCTGATGGTTCAGTGGTAAAGGATCTGCCTGCTAGTGCGCGAGATGATGGTTGGATCCCTGAATCGGAAAGATCCCTGGAGGAGGAAATGGCAACCCACTCCAGTAGTCTTACCTGGAAAATCAACGGACAGAGGAGCCTGGTGGGTTACAGTCCATGGGGTCGCAAAAAGCTGGACGTGACTGAACAACTGAGTATGCATGCATGCAGAAAGAGAGAGAGAAAGAGAGAAGATTTAGGCTCAACGGATGAGCAAGAGGCAAAATTATCCTGCTCACCTCTCTGGTGACTGACAGCCAGGCCCACACTGGGTCTCCAGGGAAAGGCCCTCCAGTATCAGTTCCTGGATACTGACCAGCACATGCCAAGAGGTGGTAACAGGAAGATTGGCTCATGGTCTCTGCTAAGGCCAGGCAGTGGGCCAGGCACTCAGTTGCATCAGGAAGCCACAAAATCCAGTGGATAAAAATCTGACCTTTGGACATGATGAACTGAATTCAAATTCTCCCCTAATGTGTGAGCTTTGGACAAATACTTAATCTCCCTGAATCTTGACATTCTCATCTGTAAAACTGGGGAAATAACCTCATAGTGATCTTGAGATGATCAGATAAGAAAATACAGCTCAAAGGCCTAACACGTACTTAGTAAATAGAAGCTGTATCTGTGCCTTAACTGTACTTTTCAAACTGGGCTGCTCAGGCACCCCAATGGGATTCTGATGGTGTTTTAGAGGATGCATACATTCGTAGAATAAACTCTTCCTGGAGTTTTGCGTTTTCTTTAAAATTGTGTTGAGGGAAATTTTCAATGATCAAAGCAAACATGGTCTGTTATGGACTAGAATGCACGTTTTATGTTCATGTTTAATGATAGCTTAGGTTTCAAGGATGCTTCACTTATGCAGTAGCTGTTTTAAACTGTCCCCTAAATTTCAGAATTACACATGCATCCTTCTCTACCTACTGCTTCTAGAAAAGCTTGAAAAATAGTCTTATCTCAATCTGATACTGCAGACCCCACAAGTGCCCCCATTCTGCAGGTGAAGGAAGAGCCTCATCTTTAATGAGGTAGGAGTCAGCATTCAAAACCAGACCTTTTCCATGATGAAGCTCTTTCCCCCTGTTTACCATTCCATCAGAGCTGAGAAAGAGAATACTTAATCTTGGGGTGTATTAGTTTAGAGAATAATTAAACATGTGGTATATTAGTCAGGGCTCTCCAGAGAAACACAACCAATGGAATATATAGAGATAGAAAGAAAAATTTATTATTTGATGAGAAGTCTCCAGACCTGCTGTCAGCGAACTGGAAGCCAAAGAAAGTCAGTGCTGTAGTTCTAGTCCAAAGTCAAAGGCCCAAGAACCAGGGTTGCCAATGGTATAAGTCCCAGTCTGAGCCTGAAGGCCTGAGGACCAGGAGCACTGATGCCCAAGGGCATGAGAAGATGGATGCCCCAGCAGAGAGCAGATGCATTCACCCATCCTTCATCCTTATGTTCTATTCTGGTCCACAGTGGGTTGAATGATGTGTAGCTGCATGGATGAGTGTGATCTCTACTCAGGTTTAAAGAATCACTGCTACAGACACACCCAGAAATAATGTCCTACCAGCTATCTGGGCATCCTTTAGTCCACTCAAGTTGACAAATAAAACTAACTTCACAAGAAGCATTCCTGATTGAGGCCCCACCTGGGCCTGGGCTGATTCACCTGGTTTGTATCTTAGCTGGTGTTCAGTTCAGTTCAGTTTAGTTCAGTCTCTCAGTCATGTCCAACTCTTTGCCACCCCATGAATCTCAACACGCCAGGCCTCCCTGTCCATCACCAACTCCCGGAGTTTACTCAAACTCATGTCCATTGAGTCAGTGATGCCATCCAACCATCTCATCCTCTGTTGTCTCCTTCTCTTCCCACCTTCAATCTTTCCCAGCATCAGGGTCTTTTCCGATGAGTCCTTTTCCTTTGCATCCCATGGCCAAAGTATTGGAGTTTCAGCTTCAGCATCAGTCCTTCCAATGAACACCCAGGACTGATCTCCTTTAGGATGCACTGGTTGGATCTCCTTGCAGTCCAAGGGACTCTCAAGAATCTTCTCCAACATCACAGTTCAAAAACATCAATTCTTTGGCACTCAGCTTTCTTTATAGTCCAGTTCTCACATCCATAGATGACCACTGGAAAAACTATAGCCTTGACTAGACAGACCTTTGTTGGCAAAGTAATGTCTCTGCTTTTTAATATGCTGTCTAGGTTGGTCATAACTTTCCTTCCAAGGAGTAGGCATCTTCCAATTTCATGGCTACAATCACCATCTGCAGTGATTTTGGAGCCCAGGAAAATAAAGTCAGCCACTGTTTCCACTATTTCCCCATCTATTTGCCATGAAGTGATGGGATCAGATGCCATGATCTTAGTTTTCTGACTGTTGAGCTTTAAGCCAACCTTTTCACTCTCCTCTTTCACTTTCTTCAAGGGGCTCTTTAGTTCTTCTTCACTTTCTGCCATAAGGGTGGTGTCATCTGCATATCTGAGGTTATTGATATTTCTCCTGGCAATCTTGATTCCAGCTTGTGCTTCCTCCAGCCCAGTATTTCTCATGATGTACTCTGCATATAAGTTAAATAAGCAGGGTGGCTCCAGCAAATTCTTGCACTGTTTATCCATTCGAAAAGCCCTAGGCCACAGTGGCTGGTGACTCAGCATCTAAGCTGGCTGTGGTCATTGTCTCCCTCCATCACACCTTCCCTGGTGCCCAGCGTAGGGGGAGCACCCAGGTGCTAGCAGTCCAGACTCATGAAAGCTCTGGAGACCAGGTGATGCCAACCAGACGTGGAGAGTTAGAGCCCAGTGAGGGATGGAGATGGGGAGCTGAACTGAGTCACTCTCCCAACACTGACGGAACCTTCTGAGATGCAGTGGCTCCATACAGCCTTTCTGGAATGTTCCAAGCAGCCAAGCAATGGGCTTGCTCTCTTGTGAATACCCCCCCGTCCCCATCTCCCACCTACCTACCCCTCATTGCGCTTCTTTGATATAATAGCCTCCCTCCCACGCTCCCTGTCTCCTCCCCTCAGCGTTAGCACAGAGCTGTTCCTCGGAGTCTGTTTTCCAGGGCACCTAGTTCCCTGCTGAAAACGGAACCTTTCTTTCTAACTCACGTTCTCAGGCTGGTTCATGTCGTCTTTGGATTGCTGATGCTTTATATACTTTTGTGATATTCAGATACAGGAAAATATGCATATTATGGAGCTAACAGGGGTAGGAGAGCTGGGAACCCTACCCCACACTCCTCCTGACATATACTAGCTGCCTGACCTCGGGCAAGTAACTCCTGTGCCTTCAGTTTCCTCAGCCGCGGGGTGGTGGGGAGACTGTCAGTACAAAGTGTAGAAAGAGCCTGGCTTTCGGATGAGACAGACACGGGTTAGAATCCTGGCTTTGCCACCCTCTAGCTCTGGCTGCGAAGCAACTTACTTAATTACTCTGACCCTCGGGTCATTAAAAAGAACAGATCATAAACCAGCCTCTGAGGTTGCTCAGAGGATTCTATGAGACAGTGCATATAAACAATTTGGAGAAATGAAAGGATTAGGTGACACAAGCATTTTTGAACTCTTCTTCAAGGATACCTTCTATTAATAATTTTTTTCCAGTCTATTTTAAAAGATCCTGCCTGCGAAAGAAAACCACTTACCAGAAGTAATCATTACCTCATTTATTCATTTCTTGACATTTAAAAAATTTTATTTTTTAGTTTTTTTCATTTTTAATTAGAGGACAATTGCTTTACGATGTTGTGTTAGCTTCTGCCCTACATCAACATGAATCAGTCATAGGTGTACATATTTCCCGCCCTCTTAAACCTCCCCCTCATAGCCCCCAACAAGCCCACCCCTCTAGATCATCGCAGAGACCTGGGCTGAGCTCCCCGTTATATAGTGCCTTCCCACTAGCTACCTGTTTTACAAATGGTAATGTATGTATTTCAACGCTACTCTCGCAATTCACTCTCACCTCCCCTTCCCCCCGTGTCCACAAGTTCATTCTCTATGTCTGCATCTCTATTCCTGCCCTGCAAATAGGTTCATCTGTACCATTTTTCTAAATTCCATATATATGCATTAATATGTATTTGTTTTTCTCTTTCTGATTTACTTCACTCTGTATAACATGCTCTGGATTCATCCACCTCTGTTGAACTGATTCATATTCATTTCTTTTTTACAGCTGAGTAACATTCCATTGTGCATATGCACCACAACTTCTTTACACATTCATCTATTAATGGACATCTAGGTTGCTTCCACATCCTGGCTATTGTCAATAATGCTGCAATGAACATTGGGGTACATGTGTCTTTTTCAATTATAGTTTTCTCAGGGTATATGCCCAGTAGTGGGATTGCTGGGTCATATAGCAGTTTTATCCCTAGTTTTTTAAGGTTTTCCATAGCTGCTATACCAATTTACATTCCCACAAATGGTACAAGGGGGTTCCCTTTTCTCCACATTCTCTCCAGATTTTTTGATGATGGCCATTCTGACCAGTGTGAGCTGGTCAAATCTACCTCATGGTAGTTTTGATTTGCATTTCTCTAATGATGAGTGATGTTGAGTATCTTTTCATATGTTTCTTGGTCATCTGTATGTCTTCTTTGGAGAAATGTCTGTTTAAGCAAGAAGCACTATGACCCTGCAGCCTGGGGAAAGGAGACCTCAAACACAGTAGGTTAGACAAAATAAAAAGACAAAGAAATATCATGCAGATGAAGGAACAAGGTAAAAACCCACAAGACCAAATGAATGAAGAAGAAATAGGCAAACTACCCAAAAGAGAATTCAGAGTAATGATAGTAAAGATGATTTAAAATCTCAAAAATATAATGGAGAAAATGCAAGAATCATTTAACACATTTAACCTCAAAGAAATAAAGGAATAAAGGACCTGGAAGAAATAAAGAATAAACAAACATTGATGAACAACATGATTATTAAATTAAAATTAATCTAAATAATTTAATTTTTAATTTAAAATACTCTAGAAGGAATCAATAGCCCAATAACTGAGGCAGAAGAATGGATAAGTGAGCTGGAAGATAGAATGATGGAAATAATTGCTGAAGAGAAGAATAGAGAAAAAAGAATGAGAAGAATTGAGTCTCAGAGATTTCTGGGACAATATTAAACACACCAACATTAGAATTATAGGGGTCCCAGAATAAAAAGAGAAAGAATCTGAGAAAATATTTGAAGAGATTATAGTCAAAAACTTCCTTATGGAAAGGAAATAGTCAAGTCCAAAAAGCACAGAGAGCAGGTTAAGCCCAAGGAGAAACACTTTAAGACACATATTAATCAAACTAACAAAAATTAAACACAAAGGAAAAGCTTTAAAGGCAGCAAGGGAAAAGCAACAAGTAACATACAAGGGAATCTCCATAAGGTTAACAGCTGATCTTTCAGCAGAAACTCTGTAGGCCAGAAGGGAGTGGCAGGATTTATTTAAAGTAATGAAAGGGAAAAATCTACAACCTAGATTACTCTACCCAGCAAAGGTCTCATTTAAAACTGATGGAGAAATCAAAGCTTTATAGACAAGCAAAAGTTAAAGAGAATTCATCACTGCCAAACCAGCTTTACAACAAATGCTAAAGGGATTTCTGTAGGCAGGATAGACAAGAGAAGGAAAAGACCACAAAAACAAACCCAAAACAATTAAGAAAATTCCAATAGGGACGGATATATCAATAGTTACTTTAAATGTAAATGGATTAAGTGCTCCAACCAAAAGACATAGACTGACTGAATGGATAGAAAAAAAGACTTGTATATATGCTGTCTACAAGAAACCCATTTTAGACCTATATAAAAACTGAAAGTAAGGGGGGTAGAAAAATATATTTCATGCAAATGGAAATCAAAAGAAAACCAGAGTAGCAATTCTCATATCAGACAAAACCATCATTCATTTTTAAACAAAGATGTTCTCTCAAGCTTTGCATTAGCAGAAGATAATCAATGTGACATCACAGGGAACACAGGCAGTTTTGAGCCACAGCAATCTTTCCCTCCCTACATCTCACAGATATCACTAGCTCCTGATGTGTGCTGGATGCTCAGGGTCTAGGGATGAACAAAAGCAGATGTGTTCTCTGTTCTCACGGAGTTTACCATTTACAGCAAAGTTAGACTTTCATCAAATAATCTACAGACCAGATTGTCACAAATACTATGGAAAAAGGATGGAGGAATTAAAACTTGGAAGTCCAAGACCTGAGCCAGAATGCCAGAGGTAATGGAGTTTGAGCTGGCCTCTGAAGGATGAGGAGGAGTTGACTAGACAAAGAAGAGAAGGAAAAGTATTCCAGACAGAGGGAACAAAATGGACAAAGGTGGAAGGGACCCTGATGTGTACAGGGAATTGATAGAAAGTCAGAAAGGCTGGAGCATAAGGAACAAGGGGCCAGGTGGTGAGTGATGAGGCTGGAGTCAGGCTTTTTAAGGCCTTGGGCCCGGCTGAGCATGGGCTTCTTCATCACAAGATATAAAAACATTGATGTGATTTTAGGGGAGGAGTAATGTAGTCAGAATTTTCTTGCCAAAATATTACTTTAGTTGCAAGGTGGGGAGGAGTTTGGAGAAAACAAGGGAGAAGGGAAGCAGAGAGCAGGTAGGAAACTTGACAATTGCCTCTTCAAATGATTCTAGAAGTAGAGTGATTATCAGAGGAGACGGAGAGTCAGTGGTTTAAAAGGTGTTCATAAGGGAGAATCGACAGCACTTGGTGAGGGTCTTTTTAATATGCTATCTAGGTTGGTCATAACTTTCATTCCAAGGAGTAAGCGTCTTTTAATTTCATGGCTGCAATCACCATCTGCAGTGATTTTGGAGCCCAAAAAAATAAAGTCTGACACTGTTTCCACTGTCTTCCCATCTATTTCCCATGAAGTGATGGGACCAGATGCCGTGATCTTAGTAGCATATAAAAAAGCAGAGACATTACTTTGCCAACAAAGGTCTGTCTAGTCAAGGCTATAGTTTTTCTAGTGGTCATGTATGGATGTGAGAGTTGGACTGCAAAGAAAGCTGAGCACTGAAAAATTGATGCTTTTGAACTGTGGTGTTGGAGAAGACTCTTGAGAGTCCCTTGGACTGCAAGGAGATCCAACCAGTCCATCCTAAAGGAGATCAGTCCTGGGTGTTCATTGGAAGGACTGATGCTGAAGCTGAAACTCCAATACTTTGGCCACCTGATGCGAAGAGTTGACTCATTGGAAAAGACCCCGATGCTGGGAGGGATTGGGGGCAGGAGGAGAAGGGGACGACAGAGAATGAGATGGCTGGATGGCATCACCGCCTCGATGGGCATGAGTCTGAGTAAACTCCGGGAGTTGGTGATGGACAGGGAGGCCTGGCGTGCTGCGGTTCATGGGGTTGCAAAGAGTCGGACACGACTGAGCAACTGAACTGAACTGAACTGAACTGGAGAGGGTCTAGACCCCCCAGGAAAGGAAGAGAGAATTGTTGAGGGGATTGGTGGGGTTCTGTTGTAGGCAGCTCAGTAGAGGAAACTGCAGTGTTGAGACGGGAAAAAGCAGGAAAGGAATTGGTCTGCGGGGGCAGTGGAAGATGGGGGGTAGATTGTACCTTTGGGTCCGGCACACTGAGGTTGAGATGCCTTGGGGATTTCAAGAGGGAATGTGGTTTGGACAAGAGTAGATTCAGGTCTGGATTCTGAGAAAGGGGTCTGTGCTGGAGCCTGTGAGTCACCCCTGTGAAGGTGGTGGGTGAAGCACGGGGATGGACGGGATCACTGTGTGACATTTCAGGGAACATTCGGTAAATGGAGAAGCTCTGTTAAGCTTTGTGAAACATTTAAAAATAGCTTCTATTCTACCTCCTCCTCTACCTGCATCACTTCAAGAAGTTAAAAGATCTTGGAAGGCCAAGTCTGAAACCAGTAAACTGTTTGGATTTCCAACTTATTTTGGCTGTTAAACTTTGTTCATATTCATATGCCAAATAAATGACAAAGCCCATGAAGTAAAAATGGAACAGGTCTGGTTAAAGCAGGATGTGAAGTACAGCCTACTTCTGCACTTCACTGCACTGATTTCTCCCACCTAAAGGTACCTCTGTGGATCTGCAGGGTCCCAAGTAAATCAGTTTACAACCTGCTGCCCTATCTGGTTCCCTGTCTGCTTTCATCTCTAAAGGTTTCCAAGTCTCTGATTCTCTCAATGGAAGGCTAAACATTATCAATTGTGTCCATGATGGTGCACAAGAGACCCAGGGTCTCACCAGAACTCTGGGTCACCTTAGCAAACCTCAATTATCCCTGAACTTCAGACACGTCAAAGATTTCCAGCGGACAGAACTCCAAACAGGAGAGCTTTCACAGAGGATGCAATTTAGAAACCCAGTTTTTGTCAGCTGAGAGTCTACTTGACAGTGAAGGCCCATTTGGGTTTCCCAAGTGGCACTCTCATTGAGGAGATGCAATTTAACTGTCAGCGGAACTAAGGGCATGTGTTGGATACTGCTGAGTGGCATTTATTCTGCCATGACAAAGATGAGGAGGATGCCAGGAGAAGCTGGTGGGTCTGGGAAGGGGAGGGGAAGGGTGGCATTTGGGGAGTTTGCTAGTGCTAAATTGCTCCATCTGTTGCATTAATAACCAATCAGTCCAGGGGGCTGGGAAAATGGGTAATTGGAGCATACGGTACCTATTAGGGCCGATCTGCACATATGTAACTGCTCATTTCATCTGTACGAGGGACTGCTTACTTATGCAAATAACAGGTCTGATACCCACGTTGGGAACTTCTGCTAGGAAGGCATTTCCTTAGGAAAGACTATATTGAAACCTTAAAAATGCTGAACAATCTAAGAGCAGCCATGTCATGGAGGCATAAGAGAAACAGCTGCAAGCAAGGTGGGAAGAGAAAAGTTCCACTGGAAGGTTAAGAGCATTGGAAGCTATGCTTTTCCCAAAGGGGCTGGTAAACATGGGTTGCATTGGCTATAGCGTGAGGCAGACTAACATAAAGTGACAACGCTCAAAGAGAAGACCGCTGACAGATTAGGGGCCCAAAGTTTGGAAGAGATTGGGTCAGAGAGCCCAGTGTAATTTGTGGTTCAGAAACAGGTATCAGAAATAGTAACGTAATAGGCATGTAACCCAGATATAACCTGGGGCTCTCTAGTGCTCAGACGTCAATACTAAAGTCTAATGAGAACCAAATATCTCCTTGATTTGCGGAGGGAAATTCATAGGGAATTACGTGCTGTGATTTTGTTTTGTCTTTATACACTGGCTTGCTTTATTTTTTTTTTTCTAATTTAATATTTTGGCCCTTCCATGCAGCATGTGGAGATCTTTATTCCCCTACCAGGGATCAAACCTGTGTCCCCTGCAGTGGAAGTGTGGCGTCTGAACCACTGGACCACAAGGCAAGTTTCTACATTTGCTTTCTTGTGGGTTATTATTTCACCCTCTAAACTCCTAGAGGCCGAAATCATCTCTGTCACTGGTTGCTCTTAATACAAGTGGCTCACTTTCATTAGCATCTTGTGGTTTTTGTACTCTGCCCTGGACTGGGGAGATGTGGGGAGTTGAGGGAAGTGTCCAGATGAAGGCATGACACCACATTGTCCCTAGCTTTTGGCCATCCCCTGGTTCCCTTCCTTCTCCTTCCTCCGCTTATTGCACCACCTCTTGCCAATCCAAGCAACAAATACTGCCCTCTCCTCTGTTCTGATCAAGTTCAAATGCCTCACGTTCTCTCTGACCTCAAACGCTTCTCAAAATATTTTCCCCCACTAAGATAACTATCACTTTCTAAGAGGAATTGTATTGAATTCAATTTTCTCCAACTTATTATGTAAAAATGGACCCTGTTCCAAAATCTAACATAAACTTCTATGTATACTATGGGTGTTCTTTTTTTTTTTCTTTACTGTTGCTGGAAGGAAAAGTGGATTTGGCTAAGGATTATCAGGTCTCAGACAGGAGGTGACTTAAGATACGTTTGGCTCCAATTCAAGCAATAAGGAAATTTATTATTGCACATCCTAAGAACTCAGGAAGTGCGACCTCTCTCTCTGGGTTGGCTAATTCAGCAGCTCAGTTATTTAATTAAAGACTCATATTTTTCTCCCCCTACTCTGCCTTCTTCATTAAATGCATTAAGTGAACCCCTCCTGGGAGAAGGTCTTAATTCTTTGGCTTACTCTCCTTTCTTGCACAGTATTCACATCTGTTAACCAAAATTTCATAACAATCTTTCTAAGTTGAGTATGCCCATTTTACAGATGAGGACACTGAGGCATGGACAATGCCTAACACTGACTAAGTAAGCTGTACAAGGTCATGCAGCAGCCCAATCAGTGTCCGGATCAAAACTAAAACCTGGAACCCAGTCTATCTTTTCAAGAGCTTTTTTTTTTTTTTAAATTTTTATTAGTTGGAGGCTAATTACTTTACATCATTACAGTAGTTTTTGTTATACATTGATATGAATTAGCCATGGATTTACATGTATTCCCCATCCCAGTCCCCCCTCCCACCTCCCTCTCCACCCGATCCCTCTGGGTCTTCCCAGTGCACCCGGCCCGAGCACTTGTCTCATGTACCCAACCTGAGCTGGTGATCTGTTTCACCCTAGATAATATACATGTTTCAATGCTGTTCTTTTGAAACATCCCACCCTCGCCTTCTCCCAGAGTCCACAAGTCTGTTCCATACATCTGAGTCTCTTTTTCTGTTTTGCATATAGGGTTATCGTTACCATCTTACTAAAGTCCATATATATGTGTTAGTATACTGTAATGGTCTTTATCTTTCTGGCTTACTTCGCTCTGTATAATAGGCTCCAGTTTCATCCATCTCATTAGAACTGATTCAAAATAAAAGCAAAAATAAACAAATGGGACCTAATGAAACTTAAAAGCTTTTGCACAACAAAGGATACTATAAGCAAGGTGAAAAGACAGCCCTCAGATTGGGAGAAAATAATAGCAAATGAAGCAACAGACAAAGGATTAATCTCAAAAATATACAAGCAACTCCTCCAGCTCAACTCCAGAAAAATAAATGACCCAATCAAAAAATGGGCCAAAGAACTCAACAGACATTTCTCCAAGGAAGACATACAGATGGTTAACAAACACATGAAAAGATGCTCAACATCACTCATTATCAGAGAAATGCAAATCAAAACCACAATGAGGTACCATTACACGCCAGTCAGGATGGCTGCTATCCAAAAGTCTACAAGCAATAAATGCTGGAGAGGGTGTGGAGAAAAGGGAACCCTCTTACACTGTTGGTGGGAATGCAAATTAGTACAGCCACTATGGAAAACAGTGTGGAGATTTCTTAAAAAGCTGGAAATAGAACTGCCATATGACCCAGCAATCCCACTTCTGGGCATACACACCAAGGAAACCAGATCTGAAAGAGCCACATGCACCCCAATGTTCATCGCAGCACTGTTTATAATAGCCAGGTCATGGAAGCAACCCAGATGCCCATCAGCAGACAAATGGATGAGGAAGCTGTGGTACATATACACCATGGAATATTACTCAGCCATTAAAAAGAATTCATTTGAATCAAGAGCTTTTTTGAGGTCCATGTTACTTTTCTCCTAGGAACAATCTGACTGGAGGAAAAAAGACCATCTGATCAGCAACATGATGTGCCAAAGGCAGGCACCAGAGCTGGAGAAGCTGAGACCCTGTTTGCTCCTGGGTTTCCCAGTTGAGCTAACTCCCAGATCAAAACCACTTAGAAATAAGGGCAGTTGCTGAGACAACTTTAGAGGTGTGTCCTGACTGATATATCATTTTCTCCCACTGAGGAGTTAGAGGGTTTCTGATTATGTGATGTGTAAATTATTTGCTAATTTTCCCATCTCCTTTGGCCGTCAGGATATTCACAGCTAAATGAGTAAGTATGTGGAGGCTCATGAATGGTATATCCTCGTCCTCACTTCCTCCCTATTCTTTACTTTCTCATGTGATATATATTTTCTTCAGCTTGATTTTTTATTTATAGTCTCTATTGAAAGCATTCTTGTAAGCTGCATCTATTCTACTGTGAATTGACACAAAGTATAAAGATATCAAATATTATCTTTTTTTCCAGAAAAAGGACTTCTTGGAAAATGAAAGTCCTTTTGGGGGGATGATAGAAGATAAGAAAAAGATTATCCAATTTCACAGGCTTTGTACTCTGGCAAATACAGAGCTATGATGCTTGATATCAATTGTGTGGGCTACAGTATGCATTTCTACAGTTGGAATAATTGTGTTGGTGTTGTTTTCATCTCCATGACCACTTTTGTGTGTTATTATAGATGGAAAGAGTGGGATTTGCATTCTTTCACTCCTTTTGTTCGAACTTAGGTTTATTGACATATCACTTACAAAGAGTAAAATGTATCCTTCTTTGGTGTAAAATTCAACACACTTTGACAAAGTTTAGAATTGTGTAGTCACAGTCACATTCCAGATATAGAATACTTCTATTACTATAGAAGGTTTTCTCATCAAAGCCCTTCCCTCCCCTGCCTCCAGCCCACTCAGCTGACTCCTGTCCCCATAGTTTTGTTTTCTTCTCCAGATTATCATATGAATATATAATTCATATTGTATATAACCTTTTGAGTCTTTTTTTGGGGTCTTTTTTCAATTAGCATACTGATTTTTGAGAATCATTCATGTTGTTGCATATATCAGCAGTTGATCCCTTTTTATGCTTAGTAGCATTCCATTGTATAGATATATATCATTTATATATCAGCTGAAGAATACTTGAGTTGTTTCTGACAATTATAAATAAAGCTGTTGTAAATATTTGCATACTGGTCTTTGGTGGACATATATTTTTATTTCTTTTGGGTAAATACCTAAAATAAGACTGCTGGATCTCACATTGCATGTGTAACTATATAAAAAGTCCCCAAACTGTTCTTCCAAAGTGGCTGAATGCACCATTTTGCATTCCTGCCAATGCTATATAGAGAGTTCCAGAAACTCTGCATCCTTACAACACTTGCTATTTGTCTTAGTCTATTCAGCCTGTTCAACAAACTAGGTAGCTCATAGACAACAAAAATTTGTTGCTCACCGTTCTGGAGGTTGGAAGTCTGTGAGCAGGGTGCCAGAATGGTCAGCTGAGGGCCCTCTTCTGCGTTTGTAGATTTCTCACTGGGTCTCACAGAACGGTAGAGATGACAGAGCTCTCTGTTGTCTCATTCCAAGGGCACTAATCCCATTCATCAGGCTCCCCTGGTGGCTCAGTTGGTAGAGAACCTGCCTGCAATGCAGGAGATCTGGGTTCGAACCCTGGGTCAGGAAGATCCCCTGGAGGAGGGAAGGGCAACCCACTCTAGTATTCTTGCCATGGGAAATACCAAGGACAGAGAAGCCTGGCAGGCTACAGTCCGTGAGGGCTCAAGAGAGTTAGATATGGACAGGACTTAGCGACTAAACAACTAAACAACAATCCCATGCATGAGTGCTCCACCCTCATGACCTAATTACCTCCCAAAGACCCACCTCCAAATACTATCACTTTTAAAAGCTAAGATTTCAGTAGGAAATCTGGAGGAAACACGAACATTTAAACACAGCCGTGCAGATGGTTTCTGTTTGTCTTCTTCTCTCACTCTGATGGATGTGCAGAAGTATCTCATTGTGATTTAAATTTGCATTTACCTAATTGCTAATGATGGTGAAGCATTTTTTAATGTTATCTGCCATCTGTATGTTTACTTTGAATTAATATCTGTTCACATCTTAGGCCTATTTTTGAATGGTATTTCTCTGCTCATTGACCTGTGTTAGTATTAGTCGTTTAGTTGTGTCTGACTCTGTGACCCCATGGACTGTAGCCTGCCAGGCTCCTCTGTCCGTGGAATTCTATAGGAAAGAATACTGGAGTGGGTTGCCATTTCCTTCTCCAGGGGATCTTCCCAACCCAGAAACTGAACCCAGATCTCCTGCATTGCAGGCAGATTCTTTTTTTTTTTACATTTATTTTTATTAGTTGGAGGCTAATTACTTCACAATATTGTAGTGGTTTTTCTTAACCGTCTGATCCACAAGTCTTTACCAATTCTGGATACAGGTCCTTTATCATGTTAGTGTTTGGCAGATATTTTCTCCCTGTCTGTGGCTTGCCTTTTCATTTTCTTAACCATGTTTCCTGTAGAGAAGTTTTCTTTTTCCATTTTAATGAAGTCCATTTTGTCAACTTTTCTTTTTCTGTCATGGCTTTGGATTTTTGTGTCTTCTCTATAAAAATCTTTGCCTAAATCAAAATCACAGACTTTTTCTCCAGTTTTCTTCTAGATATTTTATAGTTTCAGGCTTTACATTGAAATCTACGACCAATTTTGTGTTGATTTTTGTATCCAGTGCAAGCTGAGGGTTAAGTTCATCTTTTGCATGTGGGCATCCACAGCCAATTGTTCCAGCACCATTTGTTGGAAAGTCTCCTCTTTCTCCTTTGACTTTCCCTGGTACCTTTGTGAATTTTCTCCTTCTTGACTTGGAATGAGATGCTGCCATTTCCAAGTCTAAGCCTGGCATTAAGCCTGGAGGGAGATTTTTGTTGCAATAGGTAACCGTCTGCAAAGGGGAAAATGTTTGCTGTAAGTGACTAATAAAAAAGCCTCCTAGAGCCTGATGAATTGGCTGCAACATCTAAGTGCTTCCCCTAGGTTTTAAAAGAGAGTTGAAAGACATCCAGTCTCACCTGTTCAAATGAAATTCAGCTTCCTCTGATTGGATGGCCATAAAATCTGCTTTTATCTGCTGCCCCAGCCTTTTCTGAAAGCAATCCAATTTAGCAAGTAGAATATAAAGCCGTTCCAGGTGATAAATACATGCTGGTGGCGAGGCAGGGACAGTCCCTCTGCTTTGGCGACTGCAGACTGGCTGAGAAGAAGGGTGAACACCTGAGGTCCCTGAACCCTTGGCGGGCCGTTTGTCCTGGTCTTCAGACTAGTGGGGCCACCATTGGCTGTGGTCATGGGACCCTCAGTGTCCAGGGAAAAGGCAGGGGCTTAAGAATCATCCCATTCCGTCACTTAGGCATTCTCTGATCTCAGTAAATCAGATCCCCCTTGCGAACCTTGGTTTCCTCACCTCTAAACAGAGAGAAGTGACCACATGGCAGGGTGATGAGAGGAGGTGACACAAATGATACACAAGTACCAGTCTAGAGCTTGGCCTTGAGAAATTCTCCATGATGGCAACCTGGCGAAAGAAAAAACTGAGTGAACCTGGGAGAGAGGGACCGAGGTTTGTGATGTGACTTGGTGTGTGACAGTGATTCTCTGGGGTCTACTCTGTAGGGTTGCTGGATGAGGAGTCTCAGGCCAGCATTTTCAGCAGTGAATGGGCTTGATTAAGGGAAGGTCTGTTTGTGATTATTATTTGTTGTAGGCTGAATGATGCCCCCCTCAAATGTCCACATGCTAATACTTGGAACCTATAAATATTTTCACTTAAATTGCAAAAGGGACTTAACAGGTATGATTATGTTAAGGATCTTGCTGAGGAGACTGTCCTGGAATATCTGAGTGTAATTGTGTAACAATCACAGGAACCCCTATGAGGGAGAGAAGCAGGAGCAACAGGATCAGAAAAGATGATATGCAGACTTAGACTGGGTGCCAGTGCAGGAAGGATGCGGGGAAGGGATAGTTAAGGAGTTTGGGATGGATACTTACACACTGCTATATTTAAAGTGGATAACCAACAAGGTCTTACTGTATAGTACAAAGAACTCTGCTCAATATTATACGGCAACCTGGATGTGAGAGAAGTTTAGGGGAGAACAGATACATGTGTATGTAAGGCTAAGCCCCTTCACAGTTCTGAAACTATCACAACATTGTTAATCAACTATACCCCAAAAGAAAAAGTTGAAATTATAAAAAATAAAATATAAATGTTTTTTAAAAGGTAAAATGATGATGAAAGCAGAGAGAGCTTGGAATGTGCAACCCTGCTAGTTTTAAAGATGGAGGATGGGATCATGAGCCAAGGAATACAGGCAGCTTCTAGCAAATGAAAAAACCATGGGAACAGATTCTTCCCCAGGGACTTCAGACAGAGTGCAGCTCTACTGACCACTGGAGTTTAGGACTTGTGACCTTCACAGCTTTAAGAAAATAATTTTGCCTTGTTTTTAACTAAAAAACATTGTTTTCTTAATTTTTATTTTTTGGCTGCACAGCATGCAGGGTCTTAGTTCCCTGACCAGGGATGAAACTTGCAGCCCCTGCAGTGGAAACACAGATTCTTAACCACTGGACCACCACGGAAGTCCCCTTAAGTCACCGTTGGTGGTAATTTATTACAACAGCAATAGAAAACTGATATGATTATCATCACCATCATTATTAACTACCCAAGAAGTTACAAACCCACTTCTGTAAGTAACAATTCTATAGTGTTCTCTCTGCCTTGAAATATCACGTGGCCATTTCTTCAAAGGGCACTTTTTGTTTTGTTTTGTTTTAAATCTTTGAACTTGTGAATCATCATAAAAATGTTTTGATATCTTGCTACAGGCGGGCCATGATTAGGACTTGGAAATGGCCTGTCAGTGGTGTAAATGATTCAAGGGTGGGCTGCACTGGTGGTAGATGCCTTGAGTCATCCTGGGGGCCACATGGGCTTTTTTTTTTTTTTTTGTCTATATGTCAAAAAACAAAAGTGGCATTTAAATTTCACTTTTAATCAATTGAAATGAAACAGAACCAAAACTCAGTTCCTCAGTTACACCAGCTGCATTCCAGGGCCCAGCAGTCAGACCACGCTGGACCACGCACCTCACAGAGCAGGTCCATCAACCCAGGTGGTTCTATCGGATGGCCCTGTCCGGTAGAACACCCACCCCAGGTTTTACAGTGTTTTGGTTTTATAGAGTACTGACTTGGATTTTTTTTTTGGCAGTTGCTGCTGGTGGGTTCTGCTGAAAAGGGTTTTGAGTTGAAGTCTGGACTGGGTCAGGAGGAGGACCAGGTCCATCCCAGGCATGGATAGAAGAGGAATGGGTGGAGCATCCCATGTTTGCACCTTGATGCAGGGTCCAGGGCTCTGTCTCCACTCAGCTCACCGCTTTCCCCCTGGCTGAGTCCCTGAGTGTTCCAAGCTCCAGCTCTCCATGCCAGCCAGAGCCAGCACAGACTCCCCAGCACAGACTCTGGCGTCTCTGGACACTGGTGTCTGCCTCCAGCCTTTTAGCTGAAACCCACCTTGTACCTGGGAGGGCCAATACCCGCTGGAAAGTGCTTCCCAGGCAAGTGTTTTTACTTAAGGAGGTCTGAGTGTGTTCTTGGCTGTTCATCAAAATGGAGGATGCTCCCTGCAGACTCTGAGACTACAAGCTTTAGAGTGCTTGAATGTTCCCAAATCACACAGTTGTTCTGGACTCTGCTTGTAAAATTCCACTCGGCTTGTTTGGTAGTAAATGTCCCCACAAAATATGTCCTGTGCACTGAGCTTGCAGACCAGGATGCCAAAGCGTTAGCTGATTTCTCTTCTTTCCTTCCTTCTTTCCTTCTATTAACATTGATTAATCACATATTATATGATAGGGATGTGATAGAAAATGTGTGCCTCTTCCTTTTTAAGCCTCACAATAGCCCCTTCAGATACATTTTCTTAGGTGAAGAAATCCTATATTATGATAATAAGTGAGGAAGACAGGTTTCCAGCCACGACTCTTTCAAAACAGGCAGCTGGCCTGTCCTCTCATCCAGTCACTGGATGGGCACAGCTGGGCCTCAGAACACAGAGTCCTGTGGTCATGAAGACAGCTCATGACCGCGTGGTATGGTAGCTGTCTCGGAGTTACTGTGGTTTCTCGATGTGATGACCCCAGACCAGCAGCAGCAGGGTCAACTTGGGGCTGGTTAGAGATGCATTTACCTAGTTCCCCGGACAGACCTGCCAAATCTGAATCCTAGGGTGGGCCCAGCAGTTTGTGTTTTAACCAGCCCTCCAGGTGACCCTGACACTCACTAAAATTTGAGAACTGCTCTTATGGTATATGGGATTGTGTAATCGGGAGCAACTGACTCTTCTAGAAGATGAGGAAAGCTTTTCAGATGCTAGAACAGGGTCTGAAAGACAGCACAGCGGCGAAAATCATCTTCTGGGCAAGGTGTGGCAGAGAATGGGCTGCTCTGCCGTCTTGTAAAGAATGTGCGTGATTCCAGGATCCACGAGGGACCACGGAGAGCTGTGTCCAGTCTGAGGTAGGAAGTGGGAGACAAACGAATTTGAAAGGGGAAACAGCACCCGACCGTGGAGGTCATGGAATGTGGAACGAAGGAAGTGGGGACTTAACTTGGTGAACAACAAGGGACACCTGATGATTTTTAAGCAGCCATGGGGCATGCTTGTGTGTGAATTTAGGAAGCATCACTTATGAGGGAGGAACCAACGGAAGAGACAAGAGGCAGATCAACCTATGAATCAAACCATGAATAAACGGATAGAAAACGCAAGAGAGAAAGAGAAAATCATAACATAAGTCTAATCAGCTAATTGGAAGTATCCTCCACCTGGATTGGGATTTTGTTTGCAAAATCAGGTAGTCAGTTCAGTGTCTCAGTCATGTCGCGACCCCATGGATTGTAGCACGTCAGGCTTCCCTGTACATCACCAACTCCTGGAGCCCGCTCAAACTCATGTCCATCAAGTTGGTGATACCATCCAACCATCTCATCCTATGTCGTCCCCTTCTCCTCCTGCCTTCAATTTTTCCCAGCATCAGGGCTTTTTCCAATGAGTCAGTTCTTTGCATCAGGTGGCCAAAGGATTGGAGTTTCAGCTTCAGCATCAGTCCTTCCAATGAATATTCAGGACTGATTTCCTTTAGGATGGACTGGTTGGATCTCCTTGCAGTCCAAGGCACTCTCAAGAGTCTTCTCCAACATCACAGTTTAAAAGCATCAATTCTTCAGTGCTCAGCTTTCTTTATAGTCCAACACTTATATCCATACATGACTACTGGAAAAACCATAGTCTGGACTAGATGGACCTTTGTTAGCAAAGTAATCTCTGTCTTTTAATATGCTGTCTAGGTTAGTCATAGCTTTTCTTCCAAGGAGCAAGAGTCTTTTAATTTCATGGCTGCAGTGATCATCTGCAGTGATTTTGGAACCCAAGAAAATAAACTCTGTCACTGTTTCTGCTGTTTCCCCATCTATTTCCCATGAGGTGATGGGACCAGATGTCATGATCTTAGTTTTCTGAATGTTGAGCTTTAAGCCAACTTTTTCACTCTTCTCTTTCACTTTCATCAAGAGGCTCTTCTGTTCCTCTTTGATTTCTGCCATAGGGGTGGTGTCATCTGCATATCTGAGGTTACTGATATTTCTCTGAGCCATCTTACTTCCAGCTTGTGATTCATCCAGGCCAGCATTTCTCATGATGTACTCTGCATATAAGTTAAATAAGCAGGGTGACAATATACAACTTGACATACTCCTTTCCCAATTTGGAACCATTCCATTGTTTCATGTCCAGTTCTAACTGTTGCTTCTTGACCTGCATACAGGTTTCTCAGCAGGCAGGGCAGGTGGTATGGTATTCCCATCTCTTCAAGGATTTTCCCTAGTTTGTTGTGATCCACATAGTCAAAGGCTTTGGTGTAGTCAATAAAGCAGAAGTAGATGTTTTTTTGGAACTCTCTTGCTTTTTCAATGATCCAACGGATGTTGGCAATTTGATCTCTGGTTCCTCTGCCTTTTCTAAAACCAGCTTGAACATCTGGAAGTTCACGGGTCACTTACTGTTGAAGCCTGGCTTGGAGAATTTTGGCCATTACTTTGCTAGTGTGTGAGGTGAGTGCAATGTGCAGTAGTTTGAACATTCTTTGGCATTGCCTTCTTTGGAATTGGAATGAAAACTGACCTTTCCCAGTCCTGTGGCCCCTGCTGAGTTTCCCAAGTTTGCTGGCATATTGAATGCAGCACTTTCACAGCATCATCTTCTAGGGTTTGAAATAGCTCAGCTGGAATTCCATTGCCTCCACTGGCTTTGTTCATAGTCATGGCTTCATATTCCAGGATGTCTGGCTCAAGGTGAGTGATCACACCACCATGGTTATCTGGGTCATGAAGGTCTTTTTTGTAAAGCTCTTCTGTGTATTCTTGTCAGCTCTTCTTAATATCTTCTGTTTCTGTTAGGTCCATACCATTTCTGTTCTTCATTGTGCCCATCTTTGCATGAAATGTTTCCTTAGTATCTCTAACTTTCTTGAAGAGATCTCTAGTCTTTCCCATTCTACTGTTTCCTCTATTTCTTTACATCGATCACTGAGGAAGGCTTTCTCATCTCTCCTTGCTTTTGTTTGGAACTCTGCATTCAGATGGTATATCTTTCCTTTTCTCCTTTGCCTTTAGCTTCCCAAGACACAGGCTTGTATTTTTGAGAAGATGTAGAGATGGATGGGCTTCCCCAGTGGCTCAGTGGTAAAGAATCCACCTGCAATGAAGGAGTCACAGGAGACACAGGTTTGATCCCTGGGTCAGGAAGATCCCCCGGAGGAGGGCATGACAACCTACTCCAGTGCTCTTGCCTGGAGAAACAATGGACAGAGAAGCCTGGTGGGCTACAGCCCATAGCATTGCAAAGAGTCAGACATGACTGAAGAGACTCAGCACGCATGAATAGAGATCATGCCTAGATCTATAGACTGTGTCTACATATAAGTAAAGAGCCCGTTGTAGATGGAAAAACTAACTACAGCATTTCTGGTATCTCGTAGAGATCTTTTAGTGTATATACAAATCACCTTGAGCTCTTGTTAAACTGCAGTGGATGTGTGGTAGGGCCCAAGAGTTTGTGTTCCTAACACGCTCTCAGAGAAGTAAAGGCTACTGGTCTTGATCTTGGAGAGACAGCAGTGAGCAGTGGCTTGAAGCCACTGCTTCAGTTCCTACCCAGGAATTGAATCTGGGTACCTTGGATGAAATAGCTGTGAAAAGAAGAGAAGCAAAAAGCAAAAGAGAAAAGGAAAGATATTCCCATTTGAATGCAGAGTTCCAAAGAATAGCCAGGAGAGATAAGAAAGCCTTCCTCAGTGATCAATGCAAAGAAATAGAGGAAAACAACAGAATGGGAAAGACTAGAGATCTCTTCAAGAAAATTAGAGATATCAAAGGAACATTTCAGGCAAAGATGGGTTCGATAAAGGACAGAAATGGTATGGACCTAACAGAAGCAGAAGATATTAAGAAGAGGTGGCAAGAATACACAGAACTGTACAAAAAAGATCTTCACGAGCCAGATAATCACAATGGTGTGATCACTCACCTAGAGCCACACATCCTGGAATGTGAAGTCAAGTGGGCCTTAGAAAGCATCACTACGAACAAAGCTAGTGGAGGTCATGGAATTCCAGTTGAGCTATTTCAAATCCTGAAAGATGCTGCTGTGAAAGTGCTGCACTCAATATGCCAGCAAATTTGGAAAACTCAGCAGTGGCCACAGGACTGGAAAAGGTCAGTTTTCATTCCAGTCCCTAAGAAAGGCAATCCTAAATAATGCTCAAACTACCGCACAATTGCATTCATCTCACACACTAGTAAAGTAATGCTCAAAATTCTCCAAGCCAGGCTTCAGCAGTACGTGAACCGAGAACTTCCAGATGTTCAAGCTGGTTTTAGAAAAGGCAGAGGAACCAGAGATCAAATTGCCAATATCCGCTGGATCATTGAAAAAGCAAGAGAGTTCCAGAAAAACATCTATTTCTGCTTTATTGACTACGCCAAAGCCTTCGACTGTGTGGATCACAATAAACTGTGGAAAATTCTGAAAGAGATGGGAATACCAGACCACCTGACCTGCCTCTTGAGAAACCTGTATGCAGGTCAGGAAGCAACAGTTAGAACTGGACATGGAACAACAGACTGGTTCCAAATAGGAAAACGAGTATGTCAAGGCTGTATATTGTCACCCTGCTTATTTAACTTATATGCAGAGTACATCATGAGAAACGCTGGGCTGGATGAAGCACAAGCTGGAATCAAGATTGCCAGGAAGAAATATCAATAACCTCAGATATGCAGATGACACCACCCTTATGGCAGAAAGTGAAGAGGAACTAAAAAGCCTCTTGATGAAAGTAAAAGAGGAGAATGAAAAAGTTGGCTTAAAGCTTAACATTCAGCAAACTAAGATCATGGCATCGGTCCCATCACCTCATGGGAAATAGATGGGGAGACACTAGAAACAGTGTCAGACTTTATTTTTTTGGGCTCCAAAATCACTGCAGATGGTGACTGCAGCCATGAAATTTAAAAGACGCTTACTCCTTGGAAAGAAAGTTATGACCAACCTCGACAGCATATTAAAAAGCAGAGACATTACTTTGCCAACAAAGGTCCATCTGGTCAAGGCTATGGTTTTTCCAGTGGTCATGTATGGATGTGAGAGTTGGACTGTGAAGAAAGTTGAGCACCAAAAAATTGATGCTTTTGAACTGTGGTGTTGGAGAAGACTCTTGAGAGTCCCTTGGACTGCAAGGAGATCCAACCAGTCCATCCTAAAGGAGATCAGTCCTGGGTGTTCATTGGAAGGACTGATGCTGAAGCTGAAACTCCAATACTTTGGCCACCTCATGTGAAGAGTTGACTCATTGGAAAAGACCCTGATGCTGGGAGGGAATTGGGGGCAGGAGGAGAAGGGGACAACAGAGGATGAGATGGCTGGATGGCATCACCGACTCGATGGACATGAGTTTGAGTAAAGTCCGGGAGTTGGTGATGGACAGGGAGGCCTGGCGTGCTGCGATTAATCAGGGTCGCAAAGAGTCAGACACGACTGAGCGACTGAACTGAACTGACTGAACTCACCCTGGATGAAAACCAGGACTGCTAGCCACTAGACCAACAAGGACTAGAGGCTAGAAGCAAAGTTCTCTGGCTCTTGAAAAATGCATTTCTCAAGGAGACAAAATGCATTTCTCCAGGAGGCAAAAACTGTAAAAACAGGTACAAAGTTTGTTATTAGAGACACATCAGGACAAAGTTTGTTATTAGAGACACAGAGAAACTCGGTTTATTTAAGACAGAAGTAAGGCGGAGACACACACCAGAGAGAAAAGGGTGTGGGCATCCTCCCCAATGAGAAGGAATGCAATTAAGAGGTGGTTAAATATTTATATAGGACAGTCCTTCCTATAGGACAGGTCTTTGTTTAACTTAGGCTAATTATCTTGTTTCTTTTTCCACACGTGACCTGCGCTAGAACCTCTCCAACATGTGTGTACAACTTCTTCCCAAGATGAATTCCAGCCCACAGGCCTATGGGGGCCTTGGCACCACCTATTATGGGGTGGTGCCCCCTTATTTTTTACCCCCAAGGAGCCCCCAAGATGCATCTTTGCCCCAAGGATGGGAAATAGCAAACCATTTGATCTTATACTCAAACAGGGATTGGCCTCCTCTGTCTCTGCCATACCTGTTATCTTAAAGTGTCCACAGGAAACAAAGTCCAGTGATTTACCTTATTTATGTTGTTATTTCTATCTTGAAGTATAAACAGGAGGCTGGCTGCAAATGCAAAGTCCAGCACCTACCCATCTCCTATGTCAGTCTGGGGCCAGAAAAGCCAAACTCAGGACAAATATACCACAATTTTTGCAGTGATTGCGTAGCCTAATATATATTTTTTCCATCTAGGAAAACACATCAGTGTATGAACATACATCTATGGGGTACCAGTATCTCCACATTCTATTTCCACCTACATTTGCAGAAACAGTGTAGCATATACATACATATGTGAACAAGTGTCTTTGCTTTGAAAGAAGACCGAGTCCAGCAGCCAGGGGCTGGACCTCAGCTCTAGCACTTACGGTGTGTGACCCTGGGTTAATCACGTATACTTCTTGAGTCTTCCATCTTATGGGGAAAAAGAGGATGGTAATCTTTGCTCTGATAACTAAAGATGACGTAGGACAGTAGGTGTGAATTCTGTGTGTGCCCGCCATGTAACTTGTGTTGGGCTGTATGAACTGTGAGGTAACATATGTATGTAAATAGCCCTCATTGCCTTACCCATAGCACAGACCAGCCTTCTTGTTGCTTCTCTGCCTTGGGCACTATGAATCAGAGGCAAGGTTCTGAAAACCTGTTCACTCTGTGTCACACAGGCCCCCAGGAAATTGCACTCAGCACAACAGAAACCAATTTTTTTTTTTTTCAAAGCCCTAAAGCTGCAGGATAAGCATTCTGCTTGGTTGGCCAAAGCATCCTGGAGAGATAAGAAAAACAGACAACAAACCCCCAAAGCAAGATTTTTTGAGGCAACTAACCGTTATATAATTCAGGGCAGCTTGAAGATGGAATGCGCTTTCCATAGCAGAGAAACGAATTGCCTGCACATCCATCAATTCTCGTTCCACTCTTCAATCGCTGAGCATGTGGACAAAATGGGAGAGGGGAAAAAAAGTAATAAAACCTTGTAATCTTTTCCAAGGAGGCAGCACGGTGCCGTGCCGACTCATCGATATGACTGGATTTCAGTTCAAATACTGGCTGGGCAACCTTGGGTGAGCTATTTCATTTCTCCAAGTCTTGTTTCATTATCTGTGAAGTGGAGATAACACCAACTCACTCCCAGAGTTGTTGGAAAGTGAGATGGCCTGTTCGAAAGCAGTGCCGGGCTCAAGGAATGCTCCTGTCAAGGTTTTTTGAGTAAAAGACTTCATATTATTAGGTCAACTGTAAACTCCTTGAGGGCAGTGATGATCTTATTCATTATTTACAGCCCACTGCCATGAGCACAGTAAACGCTCAATAAATGCCCTTTGAGTTAAATGGATACATCTGTATCCTTATGGATTGAAAATAAAATGTTCTAGAACTAGGGAAAGTTGATATTTTTCACAGTCTCTAGATCAGAGTAATTTTCCTTAGGAACAAATGTAAGCCTGGCAGCTTCTGTAACACAAGTAGGAATGTCCGCTCGGCCTACAGCAGGGATATCCTAGAGTTTTCATCTTTCTTGCTTGTTTTCTTTTTAAAAAATTTACTTTTTAATTGGAGGAAAATTGATTTACAATGTTGTGTTGATTTCTGCTGTCAGTTCAGTTCAGTTCAGTCACTCAGTTGTGTCCGATTCTTTGAGACCCCATGGAATGCAGTACACCAGGCCTCCCTGTCCATCACCAACTTCTGGAGCTTGCTCAAATTCATGTCCATACAGTCAGTGATGCCATCCAACCATCTCATCCTATGTTGTCCCCTTCTCCTCCCACCTTCAATCTTTCCCAGCCTCATGGTCTTTTCCAAGGAGTCATTTCTTCGCACAAGGAGGCCAAATTATTGGATCTTCAGCTTCAGCATCAGTCCTTCCAATGAATATTCTGGACTGATTTCCTTTAGGATGGACTGATTGGATCTCCTGGCAGTCCAAGAGACTCTAAAGAGTCTTCTCCAATACCACAGTTCAAAGGCATCAATTCTTCAGCACTCAGCTTTCTTTATAGTCCAGCTCTCACATCAATACATGACTACTAGAAAAACCTTAGCTTTGACTAGACAGACCTTTGCTGGCAAAGTAATGTCTCTGCTTTTTAGTATGCTGTCCAGGTTGGTCATAACTTTTCTTCCAAGGAGCAAGAGTCTTTTAATTTCATGGCTGCAGTCACCATCTCCAGTGATTTTGGAGCCCCCCAAAACTAAGTCTCTGTTTTCATTGTTTTCCTATTTGCCACAAAATGATGGGACTGGATGCCATGATCTTTGTTTTATGAATGTTGAATTTTAAGCCAGCTTTTTCACTCTCTTCTTTCACTTTCATCAGGAGGCTCTTCAGTTCTTCTTTACTTTCTGCCATAAGGGTTGTGTCATCTGCATATCTGAGGTTACTGATATTTCTCCCAGCAATCTTGATTCTAGCTTATGCTTCATCCAGCCCAGCATTTTGCATGATGTACTTCGCATATAAGTTGAATAAGCAGGCTGACAATATACAGCCTTGATGTACTCCTTTCCCAATTTGGACCCAGTCTGTTGTTCCATGTCCAGTTCTAACTATTGCTTCTTGACCCACATTCAGATTTCTCAGGAGGCACATAAAGTGATCTGGTATTCCCATGTGTTGAAGAATTTTCCACAGTTTGTTGTGATCCATACAGTCAAAAACTTTGGCATAGTCAATAAAGCAGAAGTAGATGTTTTTCTGCAACTCTCTTGCTTTTTCAATGATCCAGTGGATGTCGGCAATTTGATCTCTGGTTCCTCTGCCTTTTCTAAATCCAGCTTGAACATCTGGAAGTTCACGGGTCACTTACTGTTAAGCCTGGTTTGGAGAATTTTGAGAATTACTTTTCTAGTGTGTGAGATGAGTGCAGTTGTGTGGTAGTTTGAGCATTCTTTGGCATTGCCTTTCTTGGGATTGGAATGAAAGTTGACCTTTTCCAGTCCTGTGGCCACTGCTGAGTTTTCCAAGTTTGTTGGCATATTGAGTGCAGCACTTTCACAGCATCATCTTCTAGGGTTTGAAATAGCTCAGCTGGAATTCCATTGCCTCCACTGGCTTTGTTCATACTAACGACTTCACATTCCAGGATGTCTGGCTCAAGGTGAGTGATCACACCAGCGTGGTTATCTGGGCCATGAAGGTCTTTTTTTGTAGAGCTCTTTTGTGTATTTTTGCCACCTCTTGTTAATATCTTCTGCTTCTGTTAGGTCCATACCACTTCTGTCTTTAATTGTGCCCATCTTTGCATGAAATGTTCTCTTGGTATCTCTGATTTTCTTGAAGAGATCTCTAGTCTTTCCCATTCTACTGTTTCCTCTATTTCTTTACATTGATCACTGAGGAAGGCTTTCTTATCTCTCATTGCTTTAGTTTGGAACTCTGCATTCAGATGGGTATATCTTTCCTTTTCTCCTTTGCCTTTCACTTCTCTTCTTTTCTCAGCTATTTGCAAGGCCTCCTCACACAATCATTTTGCCTTTTAAGATTTCTTTTTCTTGGGGATGGTCTTGATCCCTGCCTCCTCTACAACGTCATGAGCCCCCATCCATAGTTCTTCAGGCACTCTGTCTATCAGATATAATCCCTTGAATCTATTTCTCACTTCCACTGTGTAATTGTAAGGGATTGATTTAGGTCATACCTGAATGGTCTAGTGGTTTTCCCTACTTTCTTCAATTTAAGCCTGAATTCTGCAATAAGGATTTCATGATCTGAGCCACAGTCAGCTCCCAGTCTTGTTTTCGTCCACTGTACAGAGCCTCTCCATCTTTGGCAGCAAAGAATATAATCATTCTGATTTTGGTATTGACCATCTGGTGATGTCCATGTATAGAGTCTTCTCTTGTTTCGTTGGAAGAGAGTATTTGCTATAACCAGTGCATTCTCTTGGCAAAATTCTGTTTGCCTTTGCCCTGCTGCAAATCAACCATCATTATACATATATCAACTCGCTCTTGAGCTTCCCTCCCTTCCCCTTATCCCACCCCTCTAGGTCATCACAGAGCAGCAGGCTGGACTCCCTGTGTTATAGAGCTACTTCTTATCCGCTCTTTTCTACGTGGTCGTGTATATATGTTTCACACATGGTATTGTATATGTGTTTCACACATGGTCATGTATATATGTTTTCTACACGGTAGTGTATATATGTTTCATACATGACCGTGTATATAGGTTTCATATGTGGTCATGTATATATGTTTCATACATGATCGTGCACATATGTTTCATACATGATCATGTATATCTGTTTCACACATGGTCGTGTATATATGTTTTCTACATAGTAGTACATGCATATTTCATACATGGTAGTGCATGTATATTTTTCTACATGGTAGTATATATATATGTTTTCTACATGGTCATGTATATGTGTGTCATGCATGGATGTGTATATGTGTTTCATACATGGTCCTGCATATATGTTTTCTACATGGTCGTGCGCATATGTTTCATACATGGTAGTATATATATGTTTTCTACATGGTAGTGTATATGTTTCATACATGGATATGTATATATGTTTCATACATGGTCGTGTATATATGTTTTCTACATGGTCATGCACATATATTTCATACATGGTAGTGTATATATTTTCTACATGGTAGTGTATATATGTTTCATACATGGTCATGTATATATGCTTCATACATGGTAGTGTATATATGTTGATGCTGCTTTCTTCATTCATTCCACTCTTTCCTTCCCGACTGCGTCCACAAGTCCATTCTCTATATCTGCGTGTTCACTCCTTCCCTGCAAATGGGTTCATCAATACCATTTTTCTAGATTCCCTATATGTGCATTAATATATGATTTTTTTTTCCTTTCTGACTTAGTTTGCTCTGTGTAACAGGCTCTAGATTATCCACCTCACTAGAACTGACTCAAATTAATTCTTTTTTATGGCTGAGTAATATTCCATTGTGTGTATATGTACACATGAATATATTTATATATATCTATATACCTATATCTATATCTATATATGTGTGTGCATATCACATCTTCTGTATCCATTCATCTGTTGATGGACATCTAGGTTGCTTCCATGTCCTAGGTATTGTAAATAGTGCTGCTATGATTGGGGTACACGTGTCTTTTTCAATTATGATTTTCTCAGGGTATATGCCCAGTAGTGGGATTGCTGGGTCACATGCTAGTTTCATTCCGAGATTTTTAAAGAATCTCCGTACTGTTCTCCATGGTGGCTGTTATCAGTTCACATTCCCAACAACAATGCTAGAGGCTTCCATTTTCTCCACATCCTCTCCAGCATTTATTGTTTGTAGATTTTTTGATGATGGCCATTCTGACTAGTGTGAAGTGATACCTCATTGTAGCTTTGATTTGCATTTCTCTAATAATTAGTGGTATTGAGCATCTTTTCATGTGTTTATATTGGCCATCTCTGTGTCTTCTTTGGAGAAGTGTCTATTTAGGTCTTCTGCCCATTTTTCAGTGTTTGCTTTGGCTGTGGCTCCTGGGAGTGCTATGCGGGGAAGCATTTTGGACTTGCTGGGAATGGTGCTGGGGTCAGTTCCTGATGTCAGACATAGATGTGACAGGGGAAAGTGATAGCACATGTACTAGAATTTGACACCCTTGGCCTACAGAATAAGACCCATGAACATTTAGAATTGAAAAACAAGCTTCTTAATAACTCAAAACTTAAAGACAAGTTTGTGAAGAAAATTTTAAAAATACTTAGAACTGAGTGATAATAAAAATGCTGTTACAAAATGTGGGGTGCCACTAAATTGCTGTTTAGAAAGAATTTTATAGCTTTAAATGATTGTATTAGAAAAGAAGAAAATGAGATGGGAGAAAAATGAGCTAAGGGTCTAACTTAAGAAGTTTATTTGCAATTAGAAAATAAAACTCAAAGCAATTAGAAAGGAATATAAAAATAAAAGCTAAAATCAAATAAAATAAGAGGGGAAATAAAGATAAAGAGGTATAATAAAACCCAAAGTTGGTTTTTTGAAAACTCTAAGAAAATTAACAAATTTCTAACAGTATTCACAAGTCTCAAATAAGAAGACTCAAATTTTAAAAAGAATAAAAAGCTGCAAATGCATCAGATAACTTAAAAATTTTAAAAATAAGACCCTAAATTTTAAAATAGGCATAATGGGTAGATACTAGAAAAATATGAATTATTAGGACTCAAGAAAAACAGAAAACCTGAGTGGTCCATTACCTATTATGAGAGTTAATAGTAAAGTTAAATTGTTTTTCTCATAAATAAAGCACAAAATTCTACTTAATGTTGAAGAAACAGACCATTTCAAACTTCACACAAATTCAGAGAAAAGAAGAAACATCCCCAGCTCACCTTCTGAAGTAATTACACACCTGATATCTAACTAGACAAGGACAATGTTTAAAACAAAATATGGATCCATTTTATTCAAGAACATAATTGCAAAATTCCTAAGCTACATATTAGAAAATCAAATGCAACAATGGATAAAAAGATGGGGAACGCATGTAAATCCATGGCTGATTCATGTCAATGTATGGCAAAAACCACTACAATATTGAAAAGTAATTAGCCTCTAATTACTAATAAAAATAAATGGGAAAAAAAGATAATACATCATAATTAAGTTGTTTTATTTCAAGAGAGCAAAGTTGATTCAACAGTGGAAAACCAATATATGTAAATTAACAGATTGATGGGCTAAAGGAGAAAAAAATTATCATCTGAACATCATGTTTGAAATAGGAGAAGGATTTGACAAGATTTAGCCATCTTTCATGGAGAGGGCAATGGTACCCCACTCCAGTACTCTTGCCTAAAAAAATCCTGTGGACGGAGGAGCCTGATAGGCTGCCGTCCATGGGGTCGCTAAGAGTCAGACACGACTGAGCAACATCACTTTCACTTTTCATTTTCATGCATTGAAGAAGGAAATGGGAACCCACTCCAGTGTCCTTGCCTGGAGAATCCCAGGGACAGGGGAGCCTGGTGGGCTGCCGTCTAAGGGGTCGCACAGAGTCGGACACGACTGAAGTGAGTTAGCAGCAGCAGCAGCCATCTTTCATGATTATCAGCAAAACAAAGCTTTTATAGAATAGACAATTCCTATGCCTGATAAAGCTTATAGAAAACAAGGTGAACAAAATGAAAACTATTGAAAATGTTCTACTCAGGGGTGAATCTTAAAAGCACTTCTTTTTTTTTTTTCCATTTATTTTTATTAGTTGGAGGCTAATTACTTTACATCATTACAGTAGTTTTTGTCATGCATTGAAATGAATTAGCCATGGATTTACATGTATTCCCCATTCCAGTCCCCCCTCCCACCTCCCTCTCCACCCGATCCCTCTGGGTCTTCCCAGTGCACCAGGCCCGAGCACTTGTCTCATGCACCCAACCTGGGCTGGTGATCTGTTTCACCCTAGATAATATTTTATTTGGAATAACACAAGGCTGAAACTCCACCTGATGCAAAGAGCTGACTCATTTGAAAAGACCCTGATGCTGGGAAAGATTGAAAGTGGGAGGAGAAGGGGGTGACAGAGGATGAGATGGTTGGATGGCATCACTGATTCAATGGACATGAGTCTGAATAAATTCCAGGAGTTGGTGATGGACAGGGAGGCCTGGCGTGCTGCAGTCCATGTAGTTACAAAGAGTCAGACACGACTGAGTGACTGAACTGAACTGAACACAATGAAGTTTTCTGTCTCCGCTAATTGTCTTATGTTGGAGGAAAAGAAATGAGAACTATGAGTAACAGAAAAGAAAAAACTGTAATTACCCATGGATAATATAAATGTCTACTTAAACCAAGAAATAATTTACATACAAATTATTAATGAAATTTCTTAGCAAGAAATTTGGCTGTTGGCTCTAACACCAAAATATAAACTCAACTGCCTTTCTATACACCAACAGCAATTAGAAATTTTAAATTTAAAAATAATAGTTACAAAAGTATAAAACCTGTAGAAAGATATGCCAGGTCTTTACATAAAAAATTTGTAGTCTTTATTGAAGATATTCTTTAAAAATTCATATAAGTGGGAAGACAGACTATGAGCAGAAAGAATATTATCAAGATATATATATATGTATTGTTGTTCAGTCTGGCTGAACATGTTGTGTGTCTGGCTGTTTGAGACACTATGGACTGCAGCAAGCCAGGCTTCTCTGTCCTCCACTCTCTCCTGGAGTTTGCTCAAATTCATTTTCACTGAGTCGGTAGTGTGATCTAACCATCTCATCTTCCACTGTCCTCTTCTCCTTCTGCCCCCAATCTTTCCAGCATCAGGGTCTTTTCCAATGAGTCAGTTCTTTGCATCACGTGGCCAAAGTATTGGAGCTTTAGGTTTAGCATCAGTCCTTCCTATGAATATACAGGGTTGATCTCTTTTAAGATTGACTGATTTGATATCCTTGCAGTCCAAGGGACTCTCAAGAGTTTTCCAGCACCACAATTCAAAGCACCAATTCTTCAGTGCTCAGCCTTCTTTATGGTCCAACACTCACATGCATACATGAATGCTGGAAAAACCATAGCTTTGACCACATAGTCAAATATACATATAAAATTTCCCCAAAATTAATCTTTAGATTTTATATTTTATCTATCAAAATGCCAACATAATTTCTCATGGAGAATAACAGACTGATTCTAAAATGAAAATATCAAGGACTTGAATAGCTAAGTATCTTCCCAAAAGAATAACAAAATGGAGGGATTTGCTCCATCAGGTTGCAAGACAGTCTGATGTTACAAAAGGTTAGGCAAATAGACCAGTGGTAAAGAACACAGGAACCTGAGCACCTGGAGGGATCCCACACCCATGACAGTTTGGTGTACAACAGAGCTGGCCCTGCAGAACAATTCAATAATTAACGGTGGGGTAGTTTGTTCTCTGTGTGGAAGGAATAAAATCATAATGCCTTCGTCATATAAAAATCAATTTTGGTTTTCTTTTCTTTTTTTGGCCACGCTGTGCAAATTGCAAGATCTTAGTTCCTTGACTAAGGATTGAACCTGGGCCCTTGTCAGTGAAAGCGTTGAGTTCCAATCACTGAACACCAGGGAGTCTCTAAAGATCAGTTTCAGATGGATTGAAAATTTAAATGTGAAAGGAAAAATTTTAAACTTTAAAAATTAATTCAGGAACTTGGAGTAGGGAAATCATTCTTAAATGTAAAACAAAAATGTAAGCCATAAAGAGTTTCTATAAATTTCACTTTTATTAAGACACCATAATGAGAGGAGACAAATCAAAAACTGGCAAAATGTATTTGAAATCTACGAAGACTTAATGTGCAGAATATACAAAGACCTTGGAGACATAAAGTAGAAAACACAACAGGACCACCACATGCAAGTGGCTTACTAGAACAAGAGAGAAAAAAATGTGAACATGCAATCAGAGGTGAGGAAACACAAGCATCAAAAACCATATGAGAGGATGAATATCTTTTACATAGTCAGTGAAATGCAAAATAAAATGGCAATACGATACCATTCAATACCCAGACATTGCAAAAAAATTAAAATTATTAAATATTGGAGAGCATGAAGACAATAGAAAAATGTATATTCCTAGTAAGACTATAAATTAGTATGAATTCTTTGGAGATTTTTTTCTTTTTTTATCAATCTCTTCCTATTTCTCCCACACCCCAGTCCTTGACATCCAGTTTTCTACTATTTCTATAAGTTTGACTTTCTATTTAGATTCCACATATGAGGTGTACTTATCTCACTTAGTACAATGCCCTCCAGTCTATCCGTGCTATCACAAATGGCAGGGTTTCCTTCTTTCTCCTGGCTGAGTAATATTCCATTGTGTATAGACATAAAACCTTCTTTATCATTTATCTGTTTATAAACTCAAGTTTTTTCTGTATCTTGGCTATTGAGAATGATAAAAAAAATTTTCTCTGAAAAGTTGACAAGATATAGTAAGCCTTAGTATGGGCTTAGTGTCCAAGACAGCAATTCCATTTATATATATACCCTAGAGTAATGTGCATCTCTATATTGTTTACAATAGCAATTTAAAGCAAACCACCCAAGTGTCCATTAGCAAGGGGATGGGGAAGCAAGTTATGAAATACTATGTAACAGTAAAAATGAACCACAGCTACCCTGATGAATCTCAAAACCAAAATATTGATCAACTCTTGAAAAATATCACAGTGTGACTCCATCTGTTCAGACAGAAGTTCCTCTATGTAAAGGTCAGAAACTGGCAAATCCTAATATGTAGAATATTGACTTGGGATGCATACATAGATAAGAATAAACCTATAAAGAGATAACCATGAGTGACTAATACAATATTTGGGATTTAGGTAGTCCCGAGTGTTTGGGAGGGAGAAGGGTATGACTGAGGAGGCACAAACTGAAATCTCAAATGTTCTGGTATGTTCTCTTTGTCTGAACTCGGAGGTGTTAAACTGTATGTATTCTATACTATAATATAAATAATATATAGGTACAAGATGAAGCTCATAATTTAGGGGATTAGTGTGCATGGGTACCATATGCAGTCATCCCCCATCTTTTCTTCTCCATTGAACCATCTGACACACTATCTACCAATTTTGATTCTGGTTCAATATAAGACGCTATTTTTGCAAGTTCTTGTCCCAAGAGAACTACTGGACTTTCCTGGAGTCTTTCCATTTCTCTTTCTTTGATGCCTAGACCAGATCCAGAAATGTATTTTCTATACAAACACCATTGCTAGGTATATGGAACTAAAAGTGCAGCTTCTTGCAGCTGGATTATTTATAAAAGTTTCTTTCTTGTTTGCTTAGTAATTTGATTAGAACTAAACTAAAAGGGTTAGAGATTTGAAATAGTGATGAAATTTTGGGAAGTGAAAAAGAAAAAGAGAAGCTCAAATAGGATTTTTCTTTTCTTTTTTTTTCTGGTCGAGGGCAGTATGTTTGAGCCAGAGAGACATGGGATCCGATCCCACCATGGTTCCCCAAGCTCTTCAGCACCGCCCCTTTCTGGGTCTCAGTTTCTTCATCTGTAAAATGGTGCTGTATCTCTCTGAAGTCTATTTCCTCATCACTATCTCTGTCTTACAGAGTTGTTATGAGAATCAATGAGAAAATGTGCATACATTAAATAGCATGACAGTTCCTCAAAAAATTAAAAATAGGATTACCATGTGATTCAGCATTTTCACTTCTGAGTATATACATCAAAGAATTGAAAGCAAAATCTGGAAGATAAGTTTGTCCACCCACGCTGATGGTCACATCATTGAATAATAATAGCTAGAAGCAACCTGTGTCCATTGGTAGATGAATGTGTAAACAAAATGTGATATTTACATCTGAAGTATTATTCAGTCTTAAAGGGGAAGGAAATTCTGACACGCTACAACATGGAGGAATCTCAAGGCTATTATGCTAAATGAAATAAGCCAGTCTCAAAATGACAAACACTGTGTGAGCTCATTTATATGAGGTAACTAGAGCAGTCAAACGCAGATAAAGTAGAGTGGTGGTTGCCAGGGGCTGTGGGGAAAGAGAATGGGGAACTGTTTTTTAATGGGTAGACTTCAGTTTCGCAAGATGATAAGATTTCTGGAGATTGGTTGCACAACAAGGTGACTACAAATGTACTTAACACTACTCAGCTACACATATTAAAGATGCTAAAATGGTAAATTTCATGTTATGTGGATTTTGCTACAGTTTTAAAAAACATGAGAATATATATGCATATTATCATGGTACTTAGCACATAGTAAGAACTTGTTACAACATAGAATTATATTTTTCTTGTTGTCATCCTTACCAGCTCACTTTTCCATGGACGGGAATCTACTCTATCATGAAGCCCTAACTCCTCCACTGGTGGTTAGGATGTTAACAGCAGCAATCATATAAAAGGATGCTAAAATGTTTCTCCCAAAGGCCCGTGGCTGCTGCTCCATCACAAGCCAGGAACATGGTTCCTGCCTTTTCTTAAGTCTGTTTTCGGGCTTGCAGGCTTCAGCTGTTCCTCTGGTGCTGGTTCCTCCTCATAATTGACAAGGCTGAGAGTGAATTAAAAATTAATTCAAAATGCTTTGAAGGGAAATGGAGCTGATGTTTTCATCTGTTCCTGTGGTTCAGTGTGTTCAAGGACCCTGTCTATTTCTGGCTCCAAAATCTCTCAGAGGTCATGCCCACTTGACCCCATTTGCTTTCATGCTTGGAGAAGGACGGGGAGAGAATTCCTACAAAAACAGCCCATCTCATTACATTTAGGAATGACTTCTCTTCAGAATGACTTTTAAAAAATGGAATGGAAACCAAGTATGATTCCTTAATACGCACTGAGATGCCCAAACAATTGTTCTTTTCTTGAACAGTTTATATCCTCAGTTGAATGCAAATAGTCCAAGACAAGTAAGAAGCCCCGGATCCTTTTACCCCCATGTCTCTCCTTGCCCCCATACAAGGAGGAAGGCTAAATAGGATTGCCTAGAGCTGGGGTACGCAGACTAGAGGGTAGGAGAGGTCGCCCAAAGTCTCTTTCACTGCAGCTGCCCTGGGTCGGCTGGACCAGCCTCTTGCTTTTTCCCCTGTCATGTGGTCAGCTGACCAGCTTGCTCACTCTATACACACCTGAGCATGATGGCTATTTCCATGGTCCTGTATCAAGTGGTTCATGAGTGATGACAATATCGTAATATTTATTTAGGTAGGGTTTTGGGAGAAGTGCAAGTCTGTTATTAGGCCTTGTGCTAAGCATGTACCCCAAACAGCTTTACCAGAAGTCCAAGCAATAATCTCATAGAGCTTTGGTTCTCTGTTGGTCTTCATAGGAATGAGCACACTGCAAGCCTGTGGGAGGTGGAGAGGTGGTCCAGGCCCTCTCCAGGCAACCTTGGATAATTGAGTCAATTACCATCAACCTCAGTCTGAACCCCTCATAGTAAATACAAATGCTATTCCAAATTATATCCGGAGAGAAAGAGCTCCATGTTTTGGTTGCCAATTAGTACAAAGATCAAGAAGGTGATGTGGCAAAGTAGAAAGAGCAGTGTTAAACCCAGAGAGTTCTGTGTTCCAACCTGGACTTTGCTTGGTTAAGTCAATTCACTTTTCTGACCTCAGTTTTATTATGAGGTAAGTAGGAAAAATGATAGAACATACCTCCAAATGTTGTTGGGTATGTTAAATGAAATAAGGCATGAAAGGAATATATTTGGTCCTCATTTTTGGGTGCTATTAATGTTACCATTGTTATCAGAACCCAAAGTGGACAGACTGAGTTGATACTCTGGCCAATGGTACACTTTGGCTTGTCTGATGACCAGTGAATAGAAGTGTCCCTTCTTCCAAGTTGAGTACAAACGGGGGCTTCTTGCTGACCAACCTACTCATTTTACTCTTCCAAGAAGAACTGGTTTATGGACCCTGTATTCCATTGATCAGAGTCCTCTGAACCATTTTATCTTCATGTGCTTAAGACGAATGACTTTGAGGGAGGGGAGAATGGCTGATCTCATTCTCCTCAAACCTTCACAGTATTCTGCCATCTGCCTTCTCCTAACAAAATGCTGCTTTGAGATTTATCTGTACCTTTGGGAAGAGAAAGGGAATTTTGGTTGTATCTGCTTTGTTAAAATGAAGTATCTGGTTAAAGAAAAAAAAAAAAAAATCATGCTGAAAGAAGATATTTTTCTTTGGAAGTTTTTTTTCTTTTTAGTATTATTATAATATCACTAACAAATGTTCATTATAGAAAAATAAATTAAAAATTAAGAAGAAAGAGGAAATTTTTAAAACATATAAATTCATCTACACCACACAGAATAGGTGTAATTTAGTTCATCAAATGAAAGGGGTGCTCATCAAGCAAACTATGTCTGTTTTACCACCTTGCTAGGTTGTCATGGTGATTAGTTAAGAAACTCAAGGAACAACATCTAGCCTATATGAGTAGATGATAAACTAATATTTATAATTATAATTACAGGACAAAAGCAGACTATGGTTGAGGTGTACATATGGATATGAAGTGGCTTTGATTACATCCAAGAGGCTGGAATGAGGGAATAAATCTACTTGTACTGATTGTTGGGACTAGTTACTTATCGACTTGGGGAAATTATATCTCTAGGAAACTAGAGGAATCTGCTTTTAAGGGAACATCTTCCATTGGTGTATTTCTTTAGAGATCTGAAGGTGCCTTTCTTATTCATCTCAGGCTACTATAACAAAATAGACTGACAAACAACAGATCTATTTTTTGCAGTTCTGGAGACTGAATGTCTAAGATCAAGGAAATGAACAAATTTGGTTCCTGGTAAGAACCTTCTTCCTGGATTGTAGATAGCTACCTCCTAGCTGTCTCCTCACATGACAGAAGGAGAGAGAGAGAACAAGCTCTTTGGTGTCTCATATTATGGACACTATCTTATCCTGAGGACCCCACCCTCACAATCTCATCTAAACTTAATTATCTGCCAAAGGCCACACCTCTGAATATCTTTCCATGGGAGTTAGGACTTCAACATGTGAATTTTAAAGGAACAAACACTCAGCCTAAAATGGGATTGTATAAGAGGAAGTTGAAAGTGTGAATGGGTGTCGGCCTGGAGAAGACTAAATGGAGGAGATAAGTAGCTATGTTGGCATGCCCTTATGGCCATCAGAGGATGAGATGGTTGGATGGCATCACCGACTTCATGGACATGAGATTGAGCAAGCCTTAGGAGTTGGTGATGGACAGGGAAGCCTGGCCCGCTACAGTCCATGGGGTCACAAAGAGTCGGACATGACTGAGTGAGTGAACTGACCTAAACTGAGGCCGTCAAGGAGGAAGGATTCTAGTTAACTGAATTGCCAGTCATCAAGCTACTAAGTTTTAGAGCTAGGACTAGATTCATCTGATTTCTAGTCCAGTGCTTTTTCAGGGAGACTCTTTAGCAAATAAATTATTCAACAAAGGAACTGGGTGCTTCAGTAGGTTGAGAGTTTCCTCTTCCTAGAAGTTTTCAAGCAGAGGCTCAAGAGCCATTCACTAAGAACGCTGCAGAGAGGCTTCTTACAGTGGACAGGAGGCTGGATAAACTGTCCGGAGCTCATTTCCAACTGCAAGAATCATTTCCAACCTTTCTCAAGGTTGAATTCTCTGTACTACTCATGGCCCTGCATGCAACGCAGCATGTGATGTGCTCTTAATTCTTCTGCAGACTCTTGTGGAAATATTAACATATACAGCAAGAGCATACCATTTGTGCAATGAAATGGATTCATAATATTTTTTTAGCTTAGCTATTCTGACTTCTAAAATACATTCCCTCCAGATCTCAATAAAGAATTTACTAATTTCAGAAAAGTTCTAAGCAGATGTCAATAGTGATTCCATCACATTTTAAATAAAGACCATGGAAAAAGAGTTACTCTGTTCTCCAGAGATGAGCATTAATTTGTGTGTGTGTGTGTGTGTGTGTGTGTGTGTGTGTGTAAGGGGAGGGGAGGACTGTTATTGTTGTTTAGCCTTATCTGAAATTCATAAAGATATGTTTTCACTCAATTGTGTATGAACTGATTTTTCTGGAATCATTCCAGAATGGAAGGCAATACAGTTGTAAAGGTGTTGGCTTTGGAATCAGATGGGCCTGGTCAAGTCTCAGTTCTGCCACTTCCTGGCTGAGTGACCCTGTTCAAGGCACTTATCCCTTCTGAGTTTGTTTTCTCAATTACTCATTGGAGAGAATCCCCCATTTTATAAGACATGATGATACTAAATGAGCTGACATTTAAAAAATATGTGTAACCCAGGTTGCCTTTCTGAATGTTCTACTTGTCCCATTTCCACATTATTTGTAAACATTGAAAGCCTTTTAAGTGCAGGTATAACGACTAGCTCCTAGAGGGAATGGGATGCCCTACAGAATGAGGACCCAGGAGGGAGACGCTCAGCCCTGAAGAGCAGACTTCAGGTAAGGTTAGGAAAAGACCTACTAGAACGCTTTATCCTTACGTGAATAAAAGCAAATACATAATAAAAAGCAAAAATAATTAAATAATGAAACTATATATAGGGCATATAAAAGAGTATGTTAAAAGCATGCCACACATCTACATTTATCTATAATAAATACTTCCCAAGTCATTTCTAGTTACCACTCTCCCTAGGTTTTAGTAACTCTAGACCCTAAGGTTTCAATGAAATATTTCTAATGAGTTCTGACATTAATAATAATTCCACTTTTCATCCACAGCAGAATGAAAACTGAAAAATTTTTAAAATATATAGAAATTAAAACACTCTTGAACAACCAATTGATCAAGGAAGAAACAACAGGGAAAATTAGGAAATGTCTTGAGACAAATGAGATAAAAAAAAAAAAATCCCAAAACATGGGATGCAAACAAAGGTAGTACTATACTACAGGGAAGTTTATAGCAATATTTACATTTAAAAAAGGAGGATTTCAAATAACAACCTAACTTTATACTTCAAGGAACTAAAAGAGGAAGAAAAACTAAATCCAAAGTTAACAGATGAAATAAAATGAAGACTGGAGCAGAAATAAATAGAGAATAGAAAAACAGAAGAAAGTCAGTGAAGACAGAAGTCAGCTTTCTGAAAAGGTGAACCAAACCAATGAACCCTTAGCAAAATTAACTAAAAAACAAAAGATGCAAATGACTACAGTCAGAAATGGAAAATGTGACATTACAACTGATGCCACAGAAACAAAAAGGTTAATAAATGAGTAATCATAATAAAAAATTGGATAATCCATAAGAAATGACTAAATTCCTAGAAATATACAGCCTACCAAAACTGAATCATGAAGAAACAAAACATCTGAACAGACCTGCAACTATAAGGAGATTGAGTTAAAATAAAAAGCATCCCAAGAAAGAAAAGCCTAATACCTGATGACTTCACTGGCAAATTCTATGAAGCATTTGAAGAATTAACACGAATCCTTTTCAAACTCTTCCAAAAAATTGAAAAGGTGGGAACACTTCCAAACTCATTTTGTGAATACAACATTACCCTGACCAAAGCCAGACAAAGATGTTTCAGACCAATACCCTTGATGAGTACCAATGAAAACATCCTCAACAAAATACAAGCAAACTGAATTCAGCAGCACGTGAAAAGGATTATATAATATGACCACTAGTGTGAATTATCCATGGGATGCAAGAATAGGTCAACATACAAAAACTAACATAATACACCACATTAACAGAATAAAGGGTAAAAATCACATGATCAATCTCAATTGATGCAGAAAAAGTATTTGGCAAAATTTAACACTCTTTCATGATTAAAAAAATTAAACTCAATAAAGTAGGAATAGAAGGAAATTATAACACCTCAGCATAATAAAACCCATAGCTAACATGGTGAAAAACTGAAAGATTTTCCTCTAGGATCAGGAACAAAGCAAGGATGCCCATTCTCATTATTCTATTCAACATAGTACTAGAAGCCCTACTGGAGCAATTAAGCAAGAAAAATAAATAAAATGCATCCAAATTAGAAACAAAGAAATAAAATTATCTTTACTCACAGATAATCTTATACATAGAAGACCCTAAAACTTACACACACACACACACACACACACACACACAACTGTTAGAACTAGAAATTGAATTCAATAAAGGTGCAGGAATACAAATAATGCACAAAAATCAGTTGTGTTTCCAGACACTAACAATGAATAATCTGATGAAATTAGGAAAGTAATTCCATTTATAATAGAATCAAAAAGAGTAAAACATATAGAAATAAACTTAACCAAGCAGGTAAAAGATTTGTACATGGAAAATTACAAAACACTGCTGAAAGAAATTAAAGACAAAATCAACACATGGAAAGGCACCCTGTGTTCATACACTGGAAGACATAATATTATTAAAATGTTCATACTACCCAAAGTAATCTGTGGGTTCAATGTCATATCAAAACCTGAATGACATTTTTTTCCAGAAATATAAAAATTTTCAAAAATTCATATGAAATCTCAGAGAACCTCAAATAGCCAAAACAATCCTGAGTAAGAACTAAACTGGAGACCTCACATTTTCTCATTTTAAATCATATGATAAAGCTATAGTGGTCAAATAGTATAGTACTGGCATAAAGGAAAACATATAAGCCAACATAAGAGAATAGAGAGGCCAGAAATAAACTCTTGTGTGTATAGTCAAATGATCTTCCTTTGACAAGGGTTCTAAGACTACACAGTGAGAGAAGGACGATCTCTTCAACAAGTAGTGTTGGAAAAGTTGGATGTTCATATGCAAAAGAAAGAAGTTGGATAATTATTTTATGCCATATACAAAAATTAACTCAAACTGAATTAAAAATCTAAATGTAAGACCTGAAAATATAAAATCACTAGAAGAAAACATAAAGGTAGTTTTTTACTCTCAATTTAGCAATGATTTCTTGGATATGACATGAAAAACACCTGCAACAAAAGCAAAAATAGACAGCTGGAACTACATCAAGCTTAAAAATTTCTGCATGGCAAAGGAAACAACAGTGAAAAGGCAATGTACAAAATGGGAGAAAATGTTTACAAATCATATATCAGAGAAGGGGTTAATATTCACAATACATAGGAAATCCTGAATCAATAGCAAAAAAATAAGTCAAAATGCAAACAAACAAAAAACAGATAACTCTATTCAAAATGGACAGTTTTCCAAATAAGATATGAGAATGACCAACAAGCATACAACAGATGTGCAATATCACCAACTATTAGAGAAATGCAACTGAAAACCACACTGACCTCATACCAGTAGGATGACCACTATCAAAATCATACAGAAAAATAGCGGTTGAAGAGAATGTGGAGGACTTAGAGACCTGCATGCGGTTGGTACACAAGTTGGTAGGAGTGTAAATGGTGCAACTGCTATGAAAAATGGTATATACATTCCCCCAAAATTAAAAAACAAAACTCCCATATAATCTAGCAATCTCATGTCTAGGTATCCCAAAGAACTACAAACAGGATCTCAAAGAGATATTTGTACAACCATGTTCATGGCAGCATTATTCACAATAGCCAAGAGGTAGATGAAATCTAATTGTCAATTGATGGGTGAATGAATTAAAAAATGTGATATTTATATCATGCATATTATTCAGCACAAGAAAGGAGGAAACTCTGCCATATACAACATGGATGAAACTTGTAGGCATTATATTCAGTCAAATAAGCTGGTCACAAAAAGGTAAATACTACATGATTCCACTTTCATGTGGAATCTAAAGTAGTCATACTCACAGAGACAGGAAGTAGGATGGTGAATTCCAGGAGCTGGGGAGAGGAGAAATGGGGAGCTCTTTGGTGGACACAGTGGTAGGCTGGTGGGTTCTGGGATCCACTACACAGCAATGAGCATGTGGTTGTCAGTCTTGTACTGTGCACTTGGAAATTGTCAGGAGGGTGAATTATGTATTAAGTAGTGGGAGGGGCACAATTCAAGAAAAAAAAAGGAGAAGAATTTTATCTTCCCCTTATCGACTGTGCACTCTATTATCTATCCTACTCCATCAAAAATCTCTGATGTTAGACATCATTAGCCCCATTTTACAAATGAAAAATGAGAGGCACAGAGGTTAGATAACCTGTCACAGAGGTGGAATTTGAATCCTACTTTGGTCTCATCCCAAACTTGATCCAATTCTGTTACCCTGGACTGTACATGGTACACAAACTAGGAGCCTTTTAGTTCAGGCCTGCTTCTCCATCCAAACTCTCCGTGCCTCCTTGAATGTTCTGATTCAAGTCTAGGTCGTGATGTCAAATGTCTCCAAAGCAGGGTTTCTCAGCCTGAGCTTTTGACATTCTGATACTGTGGGCTAGAATGTCCTTTGTTGTGAGGGTTATTCATGCATTATAGGGTGTTTTACAGTATACTTGACTCCTCCACACAAGTTTCACTTCATCATCACCCAACATTTTATTATAAAGTCTATTGGTTTTCTGTTTATTGCCTACGTTCCCCCACAACAATGTAAATCATCCAAGGAAGGAAATGCTCCTATTTGTTTCTCCACTGAATCTGCAAATAAATAGTTGGCACAGAGAATGTGTTCAATAAAGTGTGTCAGATGTAAGAATGAATGAATAGATGGATCTTGGAAGTGACTTAGAGCTAATTGGCCTCAGGGACCAATTTAAAATACCCAAACCCTTAAGAGAATAATATTTGAGTCAGAAACCAGTTCAGGATATTTATTTATAGGATGGAATTCTAAGTAGACCAAGTTCCCTTGCCAGCCACTCAGCATCTTTTCTTGCTTCCGGGGAAACATAAAGGTTGTCTGAAGGTTGATGAAGCCAGTGTGGAGCAGGACAGGCTGCAGGATCACCTAAAGGGTCCGTGTTCTCACACCCAGGTCCCTGACGGCCCCTTCCTGTCCCTGTTAAGTGGGGGCAGATCTGGGAACACAAAGGTTGCAGCATAGTAAGAGTCCTGAGCAGTTCCCATCCCGACTGGGGTTGAAGCTGGCAAGGGGACATGATCCAAGCAGAGCTTCCTGGAGGGAAAATTGCCTGGGTTAAGTCCTTCAAAAACATCAGGAATTACTACACAGTAGAATTTTCAATAAGCAATTGTCAAATAAATAGAAAATGAAAAATTAGGAGATATATGACCAGTTTTTTTTTTTTTTTCTTTTTACTAACAGAAACAAAACCAAACCCCACTGGCTAAGATGATGACTGTAATTATTGTAATAATTATTTTGCTCAGCTACCATTGCCCAGTTCAACCACAAGAGTAAATGGGCTTATATTGAGGGAAAGAGACAAAGGGGGGATTTTTCACTCTCTCATTATTTTTTTTTCTTTCTCTCAAATGGAGATGCCATTGGAAGGTGACAGCAGAAATCATAGCTATGAATAATTCACCCTGCCTAATTTCACACTATTTCATTTTCTTTATGAGTTACTAATTAGCACACACAGGTTATTTAAAGAACCGAAAAGAGCTCTTTAAAGTGAGGTAAAAGGAAGTCATATACTCATTTGTTAAAAATGAATAATAAATAAAATGATAAACAAAACTCCCAAAGCCTAAAGGAGGTGTCTCCCCAGGCCTGGCTACCTCTGGGAGCTTCTCAAGGCTGAAGCCACTCAGAGAAAAAGGCTCTCAGGGTCAGACACAGTGGATCCTGCTCAGCCAGCATTCAGGCGGCCAAAATGTCAAGGTTTTTTGTAAAATTCAAGCAGTTGGCAAGACTTTAAATCAATAGTGGCTTAAACTCCCAAGATATTCTGCTAGCCTAAAGAGTTTGGGCCACTCTGGGCATATCTGCATAAAGCATCATTACAATACCGTGGATCATCTGTAGCCAGGGATGTCAGGGAACACCCTGAGTCCCGCCTTGTGCATTCCTTTTGCGGGGAGGACCAGAAAGGGGAACCATGAGACCTGATGATCAGGATACATTTCTTATGTGTGTCCCTTTGATGTGGAAAGCAACCACCTTCCCTGAACTAAGCAGCAGATTAATGCTCACGTCTCACTGGTCAGGAGCTTCCCAGGTGGCACTAGTGGTAAAGAACCTTCCTGCCAATGCAGGAAACCTAAGAGATGCAGGTTTGATCCCTGGATTGGGAAGATCCCCCTGGAGGAGGGCATGGCAACCCACTCCAGTATTCTTGCCTGGAGAGTCTCATGGACAGAGGAGCCCGGCAGGTTACAGTCCATGGGGTTGCAAAGATTAGACATGATTAAAGCAACTTAGCATGCATGCAGGGACACTCACTAGCCAGAGATCTGTCACATGAAGCTCCTAATAGCAGGAAAAGTGGAAACATTAGTATTTAGCTTTCGTACCTGAGAGGACCATGGGAGAATGAGGCAGGCAAGGACTGCTGAGTCACAGAGCAATGATTTACATCACACTATCCACTCTTCTCACTCCCCTGACCCAGTACTCTGCATAAGAAGTGGCAGTAAAATAACAATAATCTCTGTTGTGTTAGTACCAGTCAGTATTGCCAGAACAATAGTCAGTAACCCCAAGACTTTAAAATTGAATAAGCGGCAACATGCAGTTCAGCATTTCTGTTAAGTTTTTGATATGAGCAAAGAGGTACAAAGATACATAATTTCATTTTATTCTTAAAAAAAGCTTATGAGAAAGGGTTTATTAGTCCCAAATTAGAGACAGGGCAGAGACTCAGAGGGATTCGGGGGCTAGTCCGCAGCCCCAAGAACTGGAAGCATGCCCAGCCTGCTTCCAGGTCAGTGCCCTGGTGGAGTCTGTAACCTCTGATGCAGAGGGGAACGCGGAGAGGATTTGTTGTCAAACCCAAGTTCATGTGCCCAACACGTGGTGAGGCCAGACAGACCTAAATGTTGGAGTTTGGACAAAGACAAGGTTTATTGCAGGGCCAAGCAAGGAGTATGGGCAATTCATGCTCAAAATCCTGAACTCCCTGATGGGTTTCAGGGAAGAGTTTTTAAAGGAAAATATGAGGGGAGGGCTGCGGAGTACATGACTTTGTTTTGATTGGCTGGTGGTGAGGTAATAGGATAGTGTTCCAGGAACCTCAATCATCAACCTTCTGGTTCCAACCAGTCTGGGGTCCATGTGCTTGTGGTCAGCCTGAACTTACCCTCCACCTGGGCGGGGGCCTTAGTTCCTATGGAATAAGTCAGAGATATGTATCTGATTATGTACATGCCCAGAGGGGGAACCAGGACCCTGCCCATCATTGCATGACTGTTTTTTGACTGCTTTTCCTTCTTTTCTGTATTTCCTCACTCCCCTAACCAGTAGCTATTTGAAACTGCCCTTTGAAAGGCAAGGAAGGCCTGGATGGCTGAAGCCTTTTTCTTACAAAAAAGGAATGGGGGACACAGAAAGGCTTTTGTATCTGGGAGGGCCCCTCGGGGTTCTTCTCAGTTTCAGACTGAGAAATGGGAGTTCTCAAAGAAAGGTCCAAAGCCTCTGCTGTGTGTGTATCTGTGGGATGAAGCTGTATTCCGCAGAACAATAATGCTGCCATGGGATTCTTAAGCTGTGGTTTTAAATAATGACTGAAATAGGGGTGGTGAGATAAAAATTTGTATTCTGAGGCAAATCAAGGGAAATTTACACATAAAATTTTTTCTCTGCCTTTTAGTGTCCTCTCTGCCCTTCGTGTGTCTGCATTATGTATTAACCACATCCCCCCATCAGCAGAAATACCTGATCGGTCATCAAGAGTAACACTGTCCTAACATCAACAGGACAACTCCTTAGGGGCGCTAACCTTCCTTCTGAATCTTGGGAAGGGCCAGGGTGACCCATTACCTACTACTCACCTCGTATGTGTAGATCGAGATTGTGTAAACTCAGTAACGCAGTATTTAAGGTATGGCCCTTTGTCTCAAAAGCTTATATAGCTATGCTTTGACCTCTAACAGGTGGAAGAGTTCTCTGAGGCTGCTCCGAGGTTATAACCCTCATTTGGGCTTGAGTAAAACTTTCCATTTCTTTCTTAGATCAACTGATTAATTTTTTCATCAACAGAGGCAAAAAAAAAAAAGAAGGAAAGAAAAGGACCGATAGAACAGGTGTGTATGACGGAGCACAGTTTATCTTACCCTCTGGGCTCACGAGAGCTAACCTGCAGCTTTGCTTCCACTGGATGCCCTGACACTCCACTGACGCTATGTGGATGAAGCCACAGACATCTGGCTGCCAAAGACCCTGGCCTTTCTGCAGAGGCCAAGACAATCTCTGGATTATTTGAAAGAAACTAGAGCCTCTGATGAAATTCCTGCGCCAAATGCTCTCTTGGCAGTTTGCCAGTCTGACTTGAAACCTGCCCAGACTCTGCAGAAAGGCTCATTATCTCCAGGGTGGCATTTGGTAATTAAAAAGGTATGACAGATTACTCAGGGCCTATCTGCAAATAATGCCATACCTTGGGGGCCAGGTCTGACTGCTGTTCAAGGAGTTTTTGCTTATCAGATTAGAAGTAAATGTGCTTCTGAGAAGGGGAAGTAAAATGGCCAGGAACTCTGAAACTGCCAAAGCTCCCCCCCACAAAACAACCCTCTCATCCCTGTGTCCTTAAGAGGAAAGTTGTTGATGAACCCTATTCAGGCTTTCCCCTGAAAAAGGAGAATTATCTCAAACTGCCACTTCAGAGTTACTAAAATTCTTATTCTCAAGGCCACTTTGACTGTCTATCCTTAATGTTCTGCCCATTACCTTAGAGACTGGAACACTCAGCTCTACTAAGGAGCAAATGATGTCAAATGAATCAGCTACAGTCCATTCATCTACCCACTCCCCCTCATGCTACTTAACCACTCCTCATTCCAAAAGTTTATGTATCCAATTATCATCCATCTACCTACTCATCTATCAAGCATTTTATTCATTGTAAATATATAATACACTCACTGATTGGAAAAATTTGCCCATTCATCCATCCAACCATCTATCCATCTCCCATCTACCTACTTACTCATTTACCAGCTACTCATTTATTCATTTGACTAAACATTCATTCACTCTTTTATTCAACTAGCATTTACTCAGCACTAATAATAATGACAAACTTTTGTTTAGCTCTTAGCAGTGTGCCAAGTACTTTACAGAGACTGCTTCATTTAATTCTGAAAACAAGACCTAAAAATAGATGCTACTAGCATCTCCATTTTAGAGATGAGGAATTTGAGTTTCGGAGAGACTGAATAACTTTCCCAAGGGCACATAGCTCTTAAGCGGCAAGACCCATGTCCTTCTTCCCCACTTGCTATCCTGCTGGAGGGTCTGGCTGGGTCCTTGGGATCAGGAGTTTGGCACAAACCAGAAGCAGTCCTTAGATGCCCACAGCCTCTGGAACTGGCAAACACATTGAGAGAAAATTAAAACAAAGTTTTGCTGTCTGTTTTTGACCACTGGGGACCTGACTTCAAAGAAGCTGACTTTCCCCAATTCAGGAAGTTTTTATCTTTGGGGCAAAGACTTATCCCAAACCTGGGATAAGGGTTGCCTTATCCCAAAGCTACGGTTTCACTCAGCCCATGTTACCTAGTCTTCAGTTAGTTGAAACTTTACAACTTTTTGCCATTTCTTATACCTTCAAGTTCTATTATGTGTTTAACATTTTTCTTCAACTCTGAAGCTTAAGCCTCACCCTGAGCAACATCATATGTGAGCTTGCATTCTGATGTCCCAATTATCAATTCTTCCCTGGTTCACATTGCAGTTGACTAGGGTTGCTGTAATAAAAATATCTCAGGCTGGGCGGCTAAAAGAACAGAAATGGATATTCTCACAGGTCTGGAGGCTGCAAATCCCAGGTCAAGGTGCCACCAGGGTTGCTTTCTGGTGAGGCCTCTTTCCCCGGCTTGCAGACGGCCCCCTTCTCACAGTGCCCACACGCGGCCTTTCCTCTGTGCGTGTGCCCCTCACCACGCCCCTGTGTCTCCTTCTCATCTTCCAAGGACTTCATCTAACCTTAATAACCTCCTTAACGGCCTCACCTCCAAATACAGTGAAGGTTGGGGCTTCAACATTTTAACTGAAGTGGTGGCTGGTGGAGGGAGGCAATTCAGTCTACAACATGTATTACAACAAGTTCAAGTCTCTAAACTTTCATTCTGCACACCATCCACAGGATGCTAAAGGGAACACGGCACTCCCCAGGGCTGACATTCATAAAACAGCAGTGAAGCAGCTGTTGGCAATGCTTGGTGGCTATAGACATAGTAAGCCCAGATAAAGAGAGACAGACTTGGGGTAAGGAAGCATAAGAGTACCCAATGTGGTAGCAAAGTCATAACTGCTGAGTTGTTCCCCAGGGACACTATGATTAACCAGAGAAGATGAAGCAAAACCGGTGTCTGGATAGATGGGACCCAACCAAGAAGCCATATTTGGCTGTTCTGGGAACATGCTCACTCACCATGAATGAGATACCAGCCAGGATGGGCTTGTGCCCCATCTGCTGCAAAGTCATGTGTGGGTCTTTGCTGCCGCCCTCTTGTCTTTGCAGTGGTCAGCTCCTGGCTGTGACCTGCTTGCCAGGGTCTGCATGGAACAAGTGCTCGCTGCTTCTCTATGAAGCTGTCCCCACGGTCCCTCCCCCTGTGGGATTTTGTCACTGTAAGCTGGGTCTGCTCAGCTATTTCCCTTGTGTCTGTGATGCTGGAATGAAAGGCTGAGAGGTCATCAAGTTCTCAGGAGTACAAGAAGGTACTCAGAACTCTCGGGGGGTAAACACAGGAGATGGGCAGTGAAATGAAATGGGAGAATAACAATAATCACTGTTGTTATTATAATATTATCTTGAGTCCCCGTTGGTGGAGGGCCTATTATATATCAAGCACAGGACTGGCGTTTGTGTGAATTAAGGATCTCGAGTTCAGGTCCCTGCAGGAGCCACACTCCTAACGAGACGGAAGCCAGCAGTGGACGTGAACTGGTGAGAACCTGACCAGTCTGAATAGGATCCTTGCATCACAGCTCTGCACGTGGACCTCGGGGGGATGTGGCCACCGTGGCTAGAACTTTCCGATGTTTCAAGAGAGATCCAAAATCTGCATTTTTCTTTGACAGTTCCTTTTGGAAACTCTTGGCAGTTACCTTTTTAAAGCATGAAAATATAGTGTCCAAATAAAATACAGCTGCAGGTCACGTCTCCCCTTCGGAGGCAATTCTTGCTCTCCACAACACTTAGGAAGACTGATTCCGGCCCCAGCTCTGAACCTCATGCTCTGCCTTGCACTGACTCATTTATTTCTTTGCCTTTCCTCCTAGGCCAGGAAGACCCAGGGCAAAGACCATCTTTGTCCTTCGTATTCTCTGTGAAACTTGGATCAGGTACAGTATGTATGTCAAGCGAGCCTTTGGGCATTTGGTTGTTGTTCAGTTGCCTAGTCGTATGGGCTCTTCATGACCCCATGGTCTGCAGCACGCCAGGCTTCCCTGTCCTTCACCACCTCCTGGAGTTTGCTCAGACTCACCACAGGCTCCTCCCTCACATCCCCCCAGTCTATCTCTCCACAGCCAACCACAGCCCTCTCGCAGGGATTGCTCCACAATCCCTCCGCTCCAGCTCCCAGCCCCTGCGCCTTCCAGAGGGCCTGCGTCCCTGTCCAGGGTGTGTATGGCTGCGGCAAGGACTGTCTGATTCTCAGATCAGCTGCTTCACTCTCAGCCTTAAATATTTTTCCTCTGACTCAGACAATTGCCGCCATGTGGGGACTGGACCCCTGCTTCAGTTCCCCCGTCTGCCGAAGGAAGTTCCAGTCCTACTAACACTTTCGTTTTCCCCCTAGTTCCTTCACCCTACAGAGTTTTGCGTGGTTCTATATATTCTTTTCCAGTGGTCAGGTACTCCTGTCCTCTCTCAGCTGGTGTTCTGCAAACACTTCTGTGTTTGAAGGTGTATTCCTGATGTATCTATGGAGAGAGATGTACCCCATGTCCACCTACCCCTCCGCCGTCTTGTTCCTACCCTGCTCAAACCCATGTCCATTGAGTCGGTGATGCCCTCCAACCACCTCATCCCCTGTTGCCCACTCCTCCAGTCCTCAGTTTTTCCCAGCTTCAGGGTCTTTTCCAGTGAGTCAGCTCTTTGCATGAGGTGGCCAAAGTATTGGAGTTTAGCTTCAGCACCAGTCCTTCCAATGAGTATTCAGGACTGATCTCCTTTAGGATGGACTGGGTGGATCTCCTTGCAGTCCAAGGGACTCTCAAGAGTCCTCTCCAGCACATTTGGAAAACATTCTTCAGCGCTCAGCTTTCTTTATGGTGCAACTCTCACATCCATACATGACTATGGGCAAAACCACAGCTTTGACTATATGGACCTTTGTCCGCAAAGTGATATCTCTGCTTTTTAATACGCTGTTTAGGTCTGTCATAGCTTTTCTTCCAAGGAGCAACTGTTTTTTAATTTCATGGCTGAAGTCACCATCTGCAGTGATTTTGAAGCCCAAGAAAATAAAGTCTGTCACAATTTCCATTGTCTCCCCATCTATTTGCTATGAAGTGATGGGACTGGATGCCATGATCTTAGTTTTTTGAATGTTGAGTTTTAAGCCAGCCTTTTCACTCTCCACTTTCACCTTCATCAAGAGGCTCCTTAGTTCTTCTTCACTTTCTGCCTTTAGAGTAGTGTCATCTGAATACCTGAAGTTATTGATACTTCTCCCACTAGACAAAATTAATCCAACTTTCTACTGCAGGAAGGACCACCTTCTGTTATCATTGTCACCCTTCAATTCTCCATCTGTCCAGTTGACTGTGAGTTCCTTGAAGGCAGTGACTCACCTCAGAATAAATAAGCCAAATACTGTCTTTACATCCAGTGTGGTCTCTGCCATTGGCCTCCGCAGAGGTCTCTCGGGAAACCGAAGCTGATGGTTTTTTTAAGTACTTTTTTAGTTAAAGTATAGTTAACTTACAGTGTTGTATTAGTTTCAAAGGTATGCAAAATGATTCAGTTATCCATATGCATGGATATGGATATATATATTCCTTATAAGGCTCTTTTCCCTTATGAGTTATTAAAAGATGTCGAGTAGGGTTCCCTGTGCTTCACAGTAGGTCATTGTTGGTATACAGTAATATGCATATGTTAACCCCACACTCCTAACCTACCCCCCCACCCCCCATCTTCACTTTCCCCTTTGGTAGCGGTAACTTTATTTTCTATGTCTGTGAATCTGTTTCTGTTCTGTAAATAAGTTCGTTTGTATCATTTTGAGATTCTCCATGTGAGTGATATCATGCATTTGTCTTTCTCTGACTTAATTCCCTTAGCATGATAATCTCTAGGTCCATCCATGTTGCTGCAAGTCTAAGCTTATACTTTTATAGCATAAATCTATAAGTTTTAGAGCATAATTTATAGCATAAATCTATAAGTGAGTTTGCTGCCTCCAAAGACCACATCAGACCCAAGGAGGAGAGCTCTGGGAGGTGGGGATTGGAGGGCAAACTGATCTGTCCATTGAGGACCTGAACACGCATCACCCACACGTCAAGTTTGGCCCTGCTTCTGTCGCGACATGTCCACTGAGTCCTACACAGCGCCAGCTCTGGAAGGGTCTCAGATGATAATTCTTGCTTGAACAAGGAGTGATAAAATGATAAGAATGTATGGTGAGGTGTAGAGAGCTCATGTCCTATAGAGCTGCTGTTTCTACAAAATTCTCTTTAGGGTTGTTTGCTTGCTAACATTGCATGGTTCTCTCTCTCCTCCAACTTGGAGTTGAGATCTTCTGAACAAAGGAGGGTGGCTATATGACATTCTAGACCTTGCAGGAGCAGCCACATCCCAGGGTTTTACTTATGTAGATCCAGAGAAGCAGTCTGCCCTCTGTTCTAAACCACTGGAGCTGTGGTCCTCAAGTGATGCTCCATTCATGACTGCCTCTTGCCTCACTGCCCGCAGCAACTACTCTCTCTTCTCTATTTCTCCTTTTTCCAACCACAGCTTCCGTAGAGTTCCCCAGACAGGTCTGAGTGTATCCAACAGGATCCCAGAGCTCTGGCCTCTCAAGGCATTCTCACCGTGGTTCCTCAGCCACTCTGGGTGGAGACCACACGTGGTCCCAGGGAGTTCTTGGCTTAGCACGTTTGCTCAGTGAGCACTTACCAAATTCAAATTGCCTCTAAAAGCAAATCATCTCATCTTCCCTCCCCTATCTCTATCCCCATTTTGCCTAACAAGTGAAAACAATGGCTGACGCTTCTTCCATAGATTTTCTTCCCACTCTTCCTACCAGTTTTTACTGAGATTGTGCACAAGTAACATATGGGATGCAAACAGAGCCTGAGAAAACTTGGAAAATTCCAACTGGGCTTATTTTGACCATTCCTTTTATAATTCATTATATTTCATAGCCCTCAAATTAACTATATTTAAGCTTTATGTGCAACATAAAATTCCTGGTTACATTTCTGCCTATAATATCTTTCCTGGTCCAGATGTCCCCCTATCACCGTGCTCTGTGAAAAGCCTAACATCATCAGGGACTCCACCATCCCAACAAGTTGAAGACCCTCTGCTCCCAGAAGCTTTTCTCATTTCTTCTTTTTATTTTCTGCATAGTCTCTCTCTCTCTTTCTTACACACACACATACACGAACACACACACAGAAACCATAGATGTTTAAAAATATCCCTGTAAAATGTTTTTGTGTGGGGACCTCTGTTGAGAAATGTGATTAGCTTTTCTGATATAATCAATAGCTTATGTAGGTGTTGGTAAGCTTGCAGGCCTGGGAGACCCAGCTCTCCTTAGGGGCTCTCAGACTCTGGCCAAATTAGTACATAAAATGCCCAGATCCCTAAAACATGTGGTTTCCCTGAATGATCTTTACATTCTCCTCCAGGAATTTTGGATTTACTGAAACTTTGAAGTCAATTCCCTAGTAGCTCAGGTGGTAGAGTCTGCCTGCAATGCAGGAGACCTGGGTTCAATCCCTGGGTCAGGAAGATCCCCTGGAGAAGGAAATGGCAACCCATTCCATTATTCTTGCCTAGAAAATCCCATGGATGGGAGAGCCTGGCAAGCTACAGTCTGTGGGGTCTTAAAGAGTCGGACACAACTGAGCAACTAACACTTCACTTTGCTTTTGAAGTCAACTCATGGACTTTCGCTCAATAGGGCAGATAGTGTTCTAGGCCCCAGGACAGACGTGTAAGACAGAAACCTCTTCAATTTGCCCTGAAGCACACCTTAATGCCATCTCCACCCATGCCATCACAGGGGTGGGTCCTCTGTTCCTGGGTGATTCTATGTCCATGCTGAGCATCCGCCACTCCATACCTCCCTGGGTGGTCCTCCCCGGCACCTGTCTTTTACCCTCACTCACTCCTGATGCCCCTTCTCCCCAGGTCCTGCCCCATTTTCTGTTTCTGCCCCTGTCATGGGAATCAGAATGCCTCTGGTCACAGGAGATGCTGAGGGCTTGTTTGTCCTTCATCTAGATGTGACGCATCGATTACTCTACTGAGCCTGGGGACTCCTATGTGGAACTAAACAACCTTGCCGCCTCCCTTGGCCCCATCTAGAAACACTCCTAGTTAACAGCCCAGTCACCTGGGATTCCCATGCTCTGTGGTCTGTTCCCTTCCCTGGGGCTCAGCCGTGGGAGATGGGCAGGTGTTCGGTGCCTTCCACAAGGATGGCCATACCTTTGTCTCTGATCCTTCCTCCACCCATTATAGTTCTTGTTTCACATTCTTATCTGGACCCCCATTTCGGTCTCCAGAAGAAGCAAGAAGTCCTGGTTTAACCTGATCGTGTGTTCCTCTGCCACCAGGACTTTTGACTTTTGAAAACCTAGTGATTTGATTCCTTTGTTCCATGGTTCCATTGTGTCAGCCTTCTCTTGAGGCATTTGTGGCCCAAAGCTTGAATGATGAAAGCTTTGGAAAAATACATACCTGCCAATCTATCAAAATATCACCCACTGAGGTTTTGTCAGAAGGACAGTGGCTGGAGTGAAAAGAGTGTGTCTGATGGTTCCTATCATCTCACTCACATTTCCCGGTTCCCAAGCGGCTGTGAAATCTGCCGGAGCAGCCGCGTTTTGCGAGAGTGCTGTGCCATTCAAACCTGGCACAGTTGAGCTAGAGCTGAAATCGTGGGAGGAGGGAGGGAGAAAGAGCTTTCCCCCTTCCATATCCGAGGCTGTATTGCCACACCATCTGGAGCCAGAAGGGGAGAATGGGGCTGAATAAATATAAGGTGTAAACGCACAGAGCATAAACGCATGAAATTGGCAATGACTAATTCATCATCTCACAAATCTGTCTTTACAAAGAGAAATAAAAATCAAGTTGGTTTGAGCAATATGGAAAGAGTGTGGCTCTTCCAAGAATAGCTAATGAAAGGGGGGAGAGGGTGAGGAACTGATTGGAAAATATGCAAATTTATGAAATTGGCAGATTCAGATGACACTTCAGAGTGATTAGTGTGCTGATTGGGGTGCTTTGGGAAGCACTAAGGAAGCATCATATTGTTTTCTTTAAAAAAATAATAATGAAGCAGACTCAAGGAGCCCTGTGCTTCCTAACTGGGGGCCCGCGCCTGCAGTGTCAGCTGCCTTTGTGAATGGTTAGAAGTGCTATGTGCCAGTTCTCCAACACCATGAAGCTCTCTGAGGTGCAAGCCTGGCATAAACTATTTTATTTACTTATTCATTCAATAAAGATTTGAGATCAACTCCTCTATGCCAAACACTGTGCCGGATGTTTGGGACACAAAGATGAATCAGGCCCGTTCTCTGACCTTGAAGACCTCAGGTCTAGTAAGAGAGAGTGTGTATGTTGGGCTCAATGGAATAAGTGCTACAATACGGGAGATTCAGCAAGTGATGCTATAACGCAGCAGAAGGAGAGATGCATTAACACAACAGGATAAGTTGGTGGTGATGGGGGGAGGGAGGTGGAGAAGCTTCTTAAGGAAGGCTGACATTTGAGATGAATTTGAAAGATGCAGATAATTTTTCCAGATGGAGAATGAGGTAGAGGGTATTTGAGGCAGAAGTAACAGCATAAGCAAAGGCATGGAGGCATGAAAGTACTTAGCACAGTTTCTGAGAATGACAAGTTGTCTGGTAAATAGTTCTTCCTGAGCCCACTCACCTGAGAGCAATTGATGGAGAGACCAAAGAGATAGGAAGCTTGGGTTCCTAAAGATCAATGGCACTGGTGTGGCAGAAATGGCTATGCAATAGACTGTGGCAGTAGACTCATCAAATTCCTCCGATTTCGGGATATCCCTGGTGCCTCAGACAGTAAAGAATCTGCCTGCAATGCAAAAGACCCAGGTCTGGTCCCTAGGTCAGGAAGATCCTCTGGAGAAAGGAATGACTACCAACTCCAGTATTCTTGCCTGGAGAATCCCGTGGACAGAGGAGCCTGGCGGGCTACAGTTCATAGCGTCTCAAAGAGTCGGACACAACTGAGTGACTAAGCACAAAACAGCCCTCAGTTTTCATTCTCTCACATCTTCTAAAAGTCTACAGACCAAAACAAAACACTCTAGTTTACAACGACAGCCGCAGCTTAACCTGGAAGAGGCAAAGATCTGAAATCCCAACTTACACGTGAGGCAAAAAAATATCCATTTGAGTTCAGAAGAGCTAGAGCCAAATCGAGTGCAGGCAGAACCGTGGGGGCTGCCTGGAAGGACAGAGAGTGAAGCAGGGACCCGGCAGTACAGAGCCACACGCACGGACAAGGCTCACCCAGAAGAAGGGAGACCCCCCCCCCCCAGTGGGATCACTGACTGCAGCTTTCAAACGTGGCAGGTGAGCAAATAGACAGGGCTTGAAAGGGAGGAGGACCACATGGACAGGCATGGGAATGCACTGGTTTGGGGGAGGAGAGAGGAAGGCACTTTGGAAGATGGTGGAGTCCCTTAGTGCCAAAGCCCATAAAGGAAGAAAGTCTATAAGCGTTCTTCTTATAAGAACACTTCTGAGTCTAAGGTGGCCAGCCCATCTCATTTTGCCTTGGACTTTCTCAGATTTCCAATCACAAGACAGGACCCCAAGACTTCACATCCAGACCAATGCCCACTTGACTTTAAAGATCCTTTGCTCCTGATATTCCCTATCCACAAGACTGGTCCTTCTGACACCATCCGATCATGTGCTTTGAACACTTTAAATTATAAGGATTGAATCAATCTCTACTCTTTTGGGCACAAATATAAAAAACTCAATTCAAACAAACAACAAAAAGGAAATTTTATTAACTCATTCAACTGAAAACTCTAGGGATAATTTTGGCTTCAGCCATGATTATTTCCTTACCAGGTCTTTCATTCTCAGTTAGGCTCTCCCCAAGAGTAGGTAAGGATGACCACCATGAGTGCGTGCCAAATCACTTCAGTCGTGTCCAACTCTTCATGACCCTGTGGACTGTAGCCCACCAGGCTCCTCTGTCCATGGGATTCTCCAGGCAAGAATACTGGAGTGGGTTGCCATGCCCTCCATCAGGGGATCTTCCCCACCCAGGGATAAAACTCATGTCTTTTATGTCTCCTGCACTGGATGCAGGTTCTTTACCACTAGCACCACCTGGGAAGCCCAAAGATGACCACCACCACCTCCCAATTCAGCATGGAGACAGAGCCCCTCTGTCAGATTTCATTGGCCTGTATGGAGTCACAAGCCCACCCCTGAACCAATGTTATGATTCTGCCTGGCCAGGCTGGGTAGGTGTTCAAGCCTAACTGAAGTGCAATAGATGATTCTCACTTGAGTTAAATGACCTGAGACTGAAGAAATGGTGATTCCCAAAAGAAAATTCAAGTCAAGTGGAGCAGATGCCACCGCAGGGCTAGACCTCTATTATACAGTCTAAAGGACTTTGGAGCATAAAATCCAAGTTCAAACTCTGGTGCAGTCGGTTGGAGTCATGTGTCCTGGGGCAAATCTCAGCTCCCCTGAGGCTGAGATTTTCTTTCTGCTAAAGGCAGTTAAGGGCTTCCGTGGTAGCCCAGTGGTAAAGAATCTGCCTGCAGTAGAGGAGACACAGGAGTCGAGGGTTCGATCCCTGGGTTGGGGAGATCCCTTGGAGCAGGAAATGGCAACCCGCTGCAGGATTCTTGCCTGGAAAACCCCATGGACAGAGAAGCCTGGTGGACTACAGTCCAGTGACTGAGCACAAAATTAGTTATTAATGTTTCTCTCAGTGTCATTATAATTGAGTTCACTCTTGACCCCCGACTCCATACACCAAATATAAATTCTGAAGTTTCAGCATAACTTTCACTCAATAAATGATCCTAGCTGAGCTAAGTGGTGTCAGAGGAGCAACCATACTCTCCAACCTCATTGCCTCTATCGTGCAAATTCAGTCTACACTGGGATCACTCCTCCAAGCCATCTGGAGTTATTTTTATTCTGTCTGGCAGGGTGAGAGTTCAGATTCACCATAGTTCAGTAGGATGACAGCATATTTAGCCACATAATGGAACACCTCTCTCTAAGCTCACAGTCATGGGGAAATCCTGTGTTGCCAACAATAAGAGTTAATTAAACATTCATCACATTCAGCCAAGCTGATATCCCTTTGGAGAAAATCACCAAAGGTGTAAATTACTTAAACTTTGAAGATCAGGATTTTAATCATATGTGCAACAATCATAACTCAAAAGGCAAAAGTTGACATTCTGGCTTCTGAAACAAGCTTTGGAAAAGTAGCCGTACTTGTCATGAGGCTCTCATTGTGAGAAAGGCCTTCACAGACCACAGCTGACAGCTGCCAGAAGGGGTTACATCCAGCTTCGGAATGTGGCTAGATGGTAACCACCTTAGCCACGTAAAAATCACCAGACACATGCATATTCTTTCAACTTCTTCATGAAAATTTGGGGCATTTCACATGCAGAATTTCTTGAATTGGATAATGGGACTGCTATGGATTGAACTGTGTTCCGTCTCAAATTCCTATGTTGAAGTCCTCATGCACAGTGCCTCAGAATGCAACCTTGTTTGAACATAGGGTCTTTACAGAGGTAATCAATTTAAAGCATGGTCATTTGAGTGGGCCTTAGTCCATTATAACTGGATCTATACAAAGGGGAAATTTGGAGAAAGACACCCATGCAAGGAGAAAAACATGAGCAGGAAGACAAGGAGAAGTCTGAAACAAACCCTTCCTTACAATCTTCAGAAGCAACTGAACCAGCCAACACCATGATCTCAGATTTCTAGATCCACAAACTGTTGAGACAGTAAATTTCTTTTGTTTAAATCATCTACTACTTTGTTACAACAGCTCTAGCAACCTAATTCCAGGATATATTTACTAATGTAACAATAAAAATGAAGACATTTTTATTCACCAGTATTCCTCTAGGAGAAAGCATCTAATTGCATTTGGCTGAGTCACTTAAGGTGGAAGGAGAGCCCCTCCCCACCCCACCTCCCAGCATATTTAAACCTAAAAGATTTTTTAAAATTTGTTTTGATCCTAAGGGAAAGTAGGAGATAATGTTGGCTGAAAGAGTATGGGCAAATACCATCCCTCTCCCACAATTCATGACCCATATATGCTAAGTCACTTCAGTTGTGTCCGACTCTTTGCGACCCCATGGACTGTAGCCCACCAGGCCCCTCTGTGCTTGGGAGTCTCCAGGTAAGGATACTGGAGTGGGTGCCATGCCCTCCTCCAGGGGATCTTTCTGATCTAGGGACGGAACCCACATCTTCTGTGGCTCCTGTGACTGCAGGTGGCTTCTTTACCGCTGAGCCACCCAGAAAGCCACCGTGACCCACACATCTTCACTGAGAACTACAGAGATTCCCAAACTGTTTTGCCTAAGCAGTTTCCTCTAGCTGCCAGTTCTGGGACTGAATTTTGTGCTTAGGTTGTTGTAGGACCTGAGTCAGAGGGAGCTACTCCAAACTGGCAGAAATCTAACAGAAGAGTCTCATCTTCTCAACACTATGGAATGCTGGCTCTTGCTAGTCTGATCTACAGGACTGAGGAGGCCCAGATGACCTGCATTACACTGAGAACAATAATAACACCAAAAAACAAAGCAGGTAAAATATAAAACATGCACAAATGTAATTGCTATCATTTCCATAGCCTACATACTGGTCTTCCAATCAATCAGGCCATAGCAACGGGCCATCACTTGGGTACACAGACTTGATCTCAGGACTTTGTGCCTAGTTTGAAGTAGAGTGGAGGGAAAATAATGGATTTTTTTTTTACTAAAAAAATGATGCATGACCATGGTTAGAGCCTAAAGTGTCATTTACAAGTGGGCTGTTCCCATTGGAAAATATTGAGGATATGGAGAGAAGATGGCAAGAGCAGAAAAATATGATTGAGTGTAATAATTTTTTCAAAACTGATTCACCTTGGAAGCATGTGAGTAGACTTTAGAGCTTCATACCTCTAGAACCACCATAATCTAGAAATTTTATTTGTACAGGGCCCTTCCTTCTCTCTTCTTTTTAATCCTCCCATTGTGGGTTGTCCCATTCCACCAACTTCTGAAGAAGTAGAGTACCTTTCAGACTCCCCGCAAGACACAGAATAAGGAATTTCAATAATCTGAAGGTCCCTGTCCCATTTCATTAAGAATCCCACTTCCATTAGGAACCCCAAGTGGAAGAAATGCTGAAAGTTGTGCCTCTGTCTTCCTTTTCTTGCCCTTGAAAAGTAACTTCAGATACATGAAGACCATCAGTGTTTCAGCTATTATTTGTCACTCATCCACCCCATTCAGAAGGTGGAGGTGAGGAGAAGGAAGGACAATACCTTTCCTAGGGCACTAAACAGGCACCTAATATGTTAATAAAAGTCTCAGCAAGGAGAACTTCTGAGACTGAAGAGAAGTCAAGAAAAAGAAGCCTAAAGAAATCTCAGTTTATACCTAAATGAAAAGAAAAAGGGCAACAGCCGGGAGCGGGCCTTCACGTCTGACACCCTAACGGTGCCCGTGATGGTCCCGTTTTCTTTCGGCAAAGGGTCTCTGAGGGATAGGCATGGCCAGGCCCCTTGTCAGACGCACTCACAGCACTGCAGAAGCCCTGCGCCCCTCATTTCACAGAGCAGACGACCAACGTGAGGAAGCCTACACAGAGCCCAGGGCTGGAGAGAGAGATGGAAGGAGCCGAATAGAATCCCAGCCTCTGCTGCCAGATTTTGGTTTCCTTTCCCCGCATTCCTATGAGGGGTGGGATTAGTTTTCCAAGGCTGCTGTGTTAAACGTGTAGCATACGCTGGTTGACTTAGAACAACAGAAATTCGTTTTCAGTTCTGGAGGCCAGAAGGCTGAAATGAAGGTGTCACAGGGTCAAGCCTCTTCCTGGCTTCTGACGGCGGCTGGCAAGCTTTAGCATGCCTCGGCTTCCAGCCACATCACTTTAACCTCTGCCTCTGTCATACATGGTGTCCTCTTCTGCGTCTTTACCTCATCTTACAAGGACACCAACTGTATCAGATTGGAGGGTCACCCTATTCCAGACTGACTTCTTTTTAAACTTTTTATTTTATACTGGACTGTTTCCTATTAACAGTGTTGTGATAGTTTCAGATGGACAGCAAAGGGACCCAGCCTTACGTATACACGCATCCATTCTCCCCCAGACTCCGCTCCCGTCCAGGCCACCACATAGCATGGAGAAGAGTTACCTATGCTGTATAGTAGGACCTTGTTGGTTATCCATTTTATACATAACAGTACATATGTGCCAATCCCAAATGCTCTAATTATCCTTTCCTCCATTCTTCTTCCTGGCAAACTGAAGTTGGTTCTCTAAGTCTGTGAGTCTATTTCCGTTTTGTGAGTAAGTTTATTTGTATCATTTCTTTTTAGATTCGGCATAAAAGGGATATTATATGACATTTCTCCTTCTCGATCTGACTTACATCATTCAACATGACACTCCCTAGGTGCATCCATGTTGCTGCAAATGACATTATTTCATTCTTTCTAATGTCTGAGTAAAATTCCATTCATATGTACCACATCTCAGGGTGACTTCACCTTAACTGATGGTATCTACAATCGCCCTATTTCCAAATAAGGTCACAGTATAAGGTACGGTGGGTTAAGATCTCAACACCTCTTTTGAGGGAACACAGTTCAATCTCTAACAGGTCTCTTTCCCACGCAGAGGACAGAAACCCAACCCAGATCCACCTAAATAGAAATGAAGTTGGTTGGTACTAGGGACCAGCAACTCTAAGGATGACAGAGCTAAGTTCAAGTGGCGTTACAGGGACTCGGTCTTCCTTTCCTCTCCGCCTCCCACTTTCTCGTCTGTTTCTCTGTGCGCCCCCTCTTTCAGGGGATTTATCTTGACATGGTGGCTCATATCTAACATTCTAACAACTGCTATTTAATATTTTCTCTTTCTCATTAGATCCAGCAGGATCCCATGACAAAACCTCACTGTATGGCTTGGATATGTGCCCCTCCTGGGGAGAATTAGTGATACAGTCTATGGAGGAATGGGTTGGCTAACCCCCCGAGACAAATTATTATCACACATGAAACATGACCTCATTAGATACCTTTAGAACATGATTTCTCTTATGAGTTCATGCACAACATTGCTGGGAACCCAGTGTAACCAGCATTTTTGTAACCATCCATCTGAAGACAGCTCTAGAGGGCTTTGTATGTAAGCAATTTCCCAGGCACCATGGTTGGATTTATTTACCAAGATCCAGGCGAAGCTTTTTTATTAGTCACCTTTTCCCTTATTTCTATGGCAACTGTGATATAGGAGGCTTGTTTCTATGTGGGCTGTGCTCTTTTTATCTGGCACCACTTTAGAGCTATTTAGCTAGGGTTGAATTTTTGCTGCAACTAAATTCATGGGATGAGGAGGAAATTCAGGACCAGCAAAATCACAGTAGGGAGGAAAATTCAGTTCACTTCAGCTTCAGGCTCTTGGTGACTCCCAAGCACAAGGGGAGGAAAACATTTCTCTACCTCTTTCCCTCAATTTTCTGAGACTGAGCAATAGAAAAGAACCACAGGAGGTAAGATATTTTGAAAACATTTCCAACCTTAGAAGTATCTCTCAGTCACTCTTTTTTATGTATATATTTATTTATTTACTTATTTATTATGGCTATTCAGTTATGTGGGTCTTAGCTATGGCGTGCGAACTCTTTGTAGCAGCATGTGGAATCCAGTTTCCTGACCAGGGATTGAACACGGGCCCCCCTGCACTGGGCGTGCAGACTTAGTCCCTGGACCACCCGAGAAGTCCCTCTCAGCCACTCTTGAAAGACAGCTGGAGAAGTGATTTTGGAGTCAGATATATCAAAAAAAAGAATGTCCCTTCTATGAGCATTTAGATGCTGAGCACTGTACTAAGGGACCATGCATCAGTTAGCTATTGCTGCAAAAGAAATCAGTCCAAAGCATCATGCCTTAACACAGTTTGTCACCTCAGTTTCTGTATTCAGGAATTGCATGGCTTATCTTGGCCTCTGCATCAAGGTCTCTCATAGGAGCAAGCAAGGTGTCACCCAGGGCTGTAGATATTTTGAGGCTCCACTGGGGAAGCATCAGCTTTTAAGATCACTTGTGTAATGTAGACAGGAGTCAATATTGCATAGGTTAGGAGGCTAAGAACCTCAGTCCTTCAATGACTGTATGATCGTATCTAAGAAGGGACATCCCATCACTTTTTATGGGAGGGGATTACACCAGGACATGACTAGCAGGAAGTGGATTGTGGAGCCATGTCAGAAATGCCTTCCATATTGAAGCATATATTACTAACATCCTCCAGTTTCCATGCTCCCAAAGTCCAAATCCATCTCCTCCCTTGACAGATCTGGCTGTAGACCTGAACTTCTCTGGACCACGAAAACTAATCTTATCATTCTGACACATAGGTAGAAAATGAAAAGGAATAATTATTTCCCACTTGTACAGTCTCCTGGTGGAGGAACATCCCCAGAACCCTCTTGGCTTCTCTCTCAATCTTTTACTCTCTCCTTCAAGTGAGAAGTTGGAGAGATGATGCTGGCTCAGACCTGTCCCCTCCCTCTCCTCCACATCTGCCTGCCTTCAGGAAAAGCATGTTTTGGTCCACTTGCTTGGCCACCTTATCAGAGCCCTGCCTGAAGTTTTGGGCAAGTGTATGCAACTCAGAAGAGTTTTGACAAACCCACTGTCACACCTGAGCCATGTCTTCTAGCATAGCTTTCCTAGGAATAAACCAGCACTTTGACCTCCATTGCTCTGATTCCTGTTTCCCTCTCAATAAGTGCAGGCGCAGGTGGAGCTACCTACCAAGAGTGACACAATCCGATCTAGGATTTCAAAGGGCCCCTTGTTGGCCCTGCTGGGAACAGGCTGCAGGAGGCAAGAATGAGAATCAGAGAAGCCTGAGGGAAGGCCTTTGCCATCATCCAGGAGAGAGAGGATGGTGGCTGGTCCAGGCTGTGGAGACTGTGAGTAGGTGCTGATGGGGAGTGCACCAGAGGACCGGACAGGTTGGGCGCAGGATGTGAGAGCAAGGCAGCCAGGTCCCAGTAACTTGTGCAACTGAAGGATGGACTCGCCATCAGCTCCGACACGGGTGGTCACAGGTCGAGCCAGTTTCTGGGGGAAGAGAAAGAAGAGTTCAGATAAGGACTTGAGATGCCTGTTAGACACTGCAGCAGGCAGAATAATAGCCCCTAAGGATGTCCACATACTGAATCCCAGAACTTACAAATGTGTTACCTTACATGGCTAAATGGAATTAAGTTTGCAGATGGAAATAAGTTGACTGATTAGCTGGCCTTAAAATTGGAAGTGTCCTGAATTGTCCAGGTAAGCCCTATATCATTATAAGCACCCTTAAAAGTGGAAGAAGGAGGAAGAAGGCCGTCAGAGTGATGCCATGTGAGGACTCAACTGGCCATCGAGGATGGAGGAAGGGCCTCAAGCTGAGCAGAGCAAGAGGCCCCTAGAAGCTGGGAAAGCCAAGGCCGAGGATTTTCCTTTAGAGTCTCCAGAGGACTATAGCTCTGCTAACACCTTGATGTCAGCCCAGTGAAGCCCATTCTGGACCTCTAGCCTCCAGGACTATAGGACAGTAAACTTGTGTTGTTTTAAGCTACCAAGTTTAGGGTAATCTGTTACAGCATCAGTTGGAAACTACTGCAGACATCTCAGTGGCTACCTGGTGCTGGTGGATAAGGACATAAATAATACAAAATAATCAAGGCAATGAGAAACAGAGGGGAAGATGAAAGCGGGAGAGGCAGAGAGAGACAGAGAACTGGACAACTGGCAGCGGGCCACTGGCTCCTGCAGCCCATCCCTCAAGAGCAGATCTGTTTTTCTTCCCTAGTAACGTGAGCAATGATCCTTTTTTCCACTTAATCTAGTCTGGGCCAGTCTTCTTTCAGTAGCCACCAAATTAGTCCTGACTCACACATGTCTGTGGTGAAGTTAGAATGGGGTACCACCTATGAAGTGCCCAGCTGATGCTCAGAGCTTTCTGGATGCTGTAGGTCATTAGAAGTCCAGTGTCAACCACATAGAACTACAACTTCTGTCCTCTCTCCACTGTTTTCCTGATCGCCAGCCAGACTGCAGGCTTAGGGGACTCAGAGCTGGGGAGAGGGTATAAGTCTTCTCTTTGATTCCTTCTTTCCATCCTGAACTTGGTGGACAGTGGATTGCTACCATCTGTCTCTGACACCCTTCCTGCCCGCTCCCTCTTCCGGGGACAAGCAAGAGGAGGGATGGGGAAGAGGACCCACACCTCTGCTCCCTGGCTCCTCTCGTCCTCCACCTTTGATGGTCACTGCTTCTCTGGGCAACACTGATGGGCTTTGATGCTCTTTGTGTGAAAGGTACTGAACACTTGTGCATTCACGTGGGCACACATTTGGATCCTGGAGGAGAGGGATGAGGCCCTGCTTTCTGCACTCAGATGCTGACTCAAAATTCCAAAGATCTCCTCCTCCTTACCTTCTGATCTTTTGCTTATGTAGCCCAGGAGGCATGGGATGGGCTTGGGGTGGTTTTGTGGTGATCAGACTTCCCTCTTAGTGATGCCTCGAGGGCGGTCTCACCTTGTCCATCTAAGGGCCCTGGTGTGTTGGCCCGTGTGAGTGCCCTCCCCGCCCTGAGCTCTGAGGTGACAGGGAATGCACCCACGTCATCTCTGTGCCACACGGCAAGGAACAAAAGCCAGCATGTATCTCTGAATGACTAGAGGAGGCCACTTAGTGACTTTACAAAGGAGAGTGATCAGAAGAAGATGGACTGGGTTGGATCCAGGGAAAGGGAACACGTAAGAATCCATCATCTGCTCAAGTTGTTGACAAAGGCTAGAAAAGCACATTTCACTGACATACAGCTGAAAGCAGGGATGGGAAAAAAACAATAGTTTCATGTTTATACCCTGAACGAAGTTCAGAATATATTTTAAGAAAATCACATGGCATACATTACTTTAAATGTAATTCTTGCAACCACCATCTGGGACCCGATGTGAAAATCGGGGTCAAGGGGCAAAGTGCCCGCCCAAGGACACGCAGATGGTGGGTCTGGTGCTCAAACTCAGAGCTGCCCCTGGACCTTGCATGACCCCAAGATGCCACCAACGGCAAGAATCACCGAAGTCACTTAACCTACAAAGAAGACTCATCTTGGCAGCTCTTCTCAGCTATTCCAGGAAGTCAGAAAAGGCCAGGGCAGCTGTGTCAGAAAATATCTCTGCCTCAAGGTTTGAAGATCCAGGAGTTCTCTGACCCCAAACCTTCAGAGCCTCTGAAATGACTTAAAGAGACAGCTACAAGCTTCTCCAACAGAGAGAAGGTGTTTCTCAGATGCTCTTTTTTCTCGTTAATCTTACATCTTACTTGACTGCCTCCTACTCCCCACCACTGGCACTCAATTTTTTCTCTTAAGTTGGTCCTAAGAACAGCAGAAAAGTGGTGGTAAAGTAGTGACTGAAACAGAGATCAAATGGTAAACCATTCCTAAGGCATTTGCGAGCTGCTTCTTTAAGAATATGATGGCGATAGTGATGGTGATGATAATGATGGTGATGGTGGTAATGATGGTAGTGATGATGATGATGTAATTGACTTACTTCAGGCAAGGCCAAAAAACCTGAGCGCTTCCTTGGGCCAGATGTGGCCTCAGCAGTAACAGAGGCTAGCTGAAAGCTTACCTCCTGGTAAGGATCTCCTGGAAGGGACAGCTAGCGCTGACTGGAGGGAGGCCAAGGAACCAGGGCCTGAGGAGAGACAGGTCGTCTAAACGAGAGCCATCACCAGCACTGCAGGTGTAACCAGAGGGTTCCCAGAGAACCCACAGACACCCCCTCTTAGAAAACATCATTAGCCCCCTGCCTGGCCAGAGAATGCAAAGCCACCTTGTCAAGTCTAAACTACATCTCCCCTCTTTCCATCTGACCCACGGTGTGACACGAAAGAGCAGCTGTGTGCACATGGACAGGTGGTCACTTCGTTTCTGAACTGAGGCTGTCACAGGAGGCTTGGGGGGCTTAGGCCTGTCTCTATCACCTAGGAGGGAGGAGCAAGAGAGGCACCGGGAGCAGGAGACAAAAATAAAGTTGTCTTTGACACTCCTGTAAGGCATTCTTGTTCAATGTAGCAGTTTCAGCAAAAACAACCAATCAGTTAATAACAGCGACATCTCTGCCAACAGCAGCGTCTCCTCCCTAACTGTGGACCCCTGGCTCTCAGGACAAAGTCCATGAGGGCCTTCCTCAGGGTCAGTTCCTCTTTCTGCTGCATGCCTTCCTCTGCTTCACCGGGTTGCCTCCTCCTCAGCCTTGTAGGCACCCAACCACTCAATGCATCATAACTCTACCCCATCTCGCTGATTCCCCGCTCAAGGCCCTTATCACCAGCCAATTTCACTGCTGTGCGTACACACCTGCTCACCACCTATCTCCCTGGCCTCTGTCTTCTTCCCACTGTCCCCCCAGCACTTACCTCAGGGCCTGTCATGATGCCATCACTTTGCACCAAGTTTCGTCATATCTAGTTTCAGTTCACATGTGTTTAAAACGGTACAGCTGAACAAGACTCATCTCTAAACTAGATTCATTGCACAGCTGCCTGTCTTGGATGGATGCTCCAGGAAACGTTCTGAAATCCTAAAGAGAGAGCAAAGACCCATGGCATCTGGAATTCAGGAGGCAGGCTGAGGCCCAGATGGAGAGAGAAGCGGGCAGGGAGAGAGGAATGGAGCTGCTGGAGCAGTGTGGTGGGGTGGGTGGGGGGGGCGGGGTTCCATGTCCAAGGCTCTTTCCCGGATGGCCCCCTGCCTGACAGCCTCTGTCCAAGGACACAGTCTCTGTCATCACCAAGGGCAACGGCATCTGAGAGTCCACTCCATCTCAGACCCAGAAAGAATTCTGCCTGGGAACACAGAACATTAACACACTGGATTGGGAAAGCATGACCGGGGCCCAGAATAGCCTCTGTGCCCGCTCCCTGGCCGCAGCGGAAGGCCCCAAGGCTCTGCTTCATTGTTGTAGTGTCACTGTCTGCAGTCTGCTCTGACTTCAACTCCCTTTCTGCATCCTGCACCCCTGGCGTGTTCTCAGCGGGAAAGCTGTGAATTCAATTCTTAATTAAGTTCCCCTGGTGCCAAAAATAACTAGAACCACACACACACACACACACACACACACACACACAGGTCCCCCTAGTGTTTTTCTCTGTGTATCTGACAAGGCTCGACTTGAGAGGGAACTGATACCTCATTCTGCCCACTTTCCATCCCTTATCTTAACCCAGTCACACTCCAGCTCGTGGAATGAGAGAGTTTTGGATAGTCATGAATTACGCAGGTCCATACCAACCGTTGCCACTTTCCTGCTGTGTGTCCATGGGCAAATCACTTCACCTCTCTGAGCCTTAGTTTCCTCATCCATAGCAGGGAAGATTATGTCCACATGGCATTAAGTAGACACCTAGTTAAATTGTAAAGGTCCAGGGAGGTGGTCCTGTTGACTCAAATTTTACAAAGGGGGAAATGACCCAGCCACAAAGTTTGTGTGTTTTAGGGATTCCAGCCATGATTTAAGGTCCCCAGTCAAATGAAGATCTGATCATGTCATTCAGCTTTAAACTTCTTTAGTGTTTCCTATTGTTTGACAGCCAGAGACCTAAGCCCATCCTATCAACACTGGGTGACTTAATTCCTCCTTCCTGACCCTCTTCTCTGGATCTCCATCTCCCACAGCCCTCTTTTTATCACTTTCTTTGCTCCAGATACATTGCTTTTCTCTTCCTTGAAAGGTCGACATTCCCTCCTGCGTCAGGGCCTTTGCATATGCTATCCCCTCTGCCTGGATGTTATTCCAGCCCGGTCCCACCCTTCCTCTCTTCACCCAGCACCTCCTCACTTCTCAGCTATTAGCTCAAACTTTCCTTTCATGGAGAAACCCAACTTATATGGCCCCAGAAGTACTTCTCCTGTCTCCTAGTTCTTGACACTGGTATTTTTTGTGATCTAATAATGACTACAGTCACTCACATCAGCTTGTGAGCGCCGCAGGAGGGGAGGTCTCATTTATCTTGTTCACCATTTGATGTCCCGGTCTAGAACTATATTGGGGGGAGGGGCTCCCTATAAAGAGTTGTCACTATATAGAGATGAATAACGGACTGGAGTAATGAATATGTCTTCAGGCCCTGGAAAGGAATCAACATGGCCTTGAAGACCGGATTCCTCAGCCAGGACCTCTGACCTCAAAGGGTCAGCCGCCCACCACCCACCAGAGGGCTCAGCGCCCTTGCCACGTGCCTCTCACCAGGCAAGTCTAGGAACAACAAATGAATAAGCAATAGGCGCTCTGGAAAAATACAGCTTGTGCAAATGCAGCGCCTCCGCAGTGGTGCCCAGGGCGGTTTCTGCTCCCCCTCTCACCCCACTCTGAGCACCTCTCCCGCCCCCACCCCTCCTGGACGGGGTCGTGGACGCTGGCAGCGGGTCTGACGTCAACACGCGGATAAAGAATTTTCCTTTTGTCCTTCCGCTGACAAGCCAGCTCCAACGGATGCTGCTCGCCCGAGGGGTGTTTTGAGCAGGGCTGCGGTTCCTGCAGCGCAGACACCGGAGGGAAATGGAGTTTGGGCAGCCGCATCCACAGCGCAGGTGGAGGGAGCTCCGAGCCCGGCTCCAGTTGTCTGGGCTTTCTGTTGCGTGGCTTTTCGGAAGCGGGGAGGGTCTCTCTGTGTGTTTTCCCTATCAAAAAAACACACAGAAAAACATAACGTCAGAGAAATTTTGGAAAATATACAGAAAAAAATCTCGTACAAACCTAGCAGCCCGAGGGTGCAGTGCGGCCTCTTTTGTAGGCTTTGTCCACCGGCAGCTCTGCGTTTGCAGAAGCCGTCTTGCTTTCACCGTGTTTCATTTTTGAGGTCCCCTGTAAGCACATCTCCATGGGGCTTCTAATTATCAGTGTCATCCGCAGCAGAACACGGCTTCCCCTTGGGGTCCGAGCCCTGGCTCACCTGCCAGCTTCTCTTCCTGCCCCTCGGCTCAGCGTTCCCCTTCCCCCTGGTGCCGGGCCTGTTCTGACCAGAGTCGGGGGGCCCGGGTAGCTCTGGCCCGCTGCTGGCCTTTTCCGAGCCTCCTTGTGCATGTCTAACGTGGAGGACGAAGTGTCTTTCTCACGGGCGGGGCTGCCGGGAAGATGAGCAGCGTGTAAGGCGGCCACAGCAAATGATCACAAGCGGGGTGCCTTCCCACACAGCGATGTCTTCTGACCCAGATTAGGAGGCCAGATGTGCTGCAGATGTGCCTCTCTCCCGGCTCCTGGTGGCTGCCAGCGAAGTGCAGCTGGCAATCCTTGTTGTTGTTGTGTAGTCGCTAAGTTGCATCCTACTCTTTGCGACCCCATGGACTGCAACCCACCTCTGTCCATGAGATTTCCCAGGCAAGAATACTGGAATGGATTGCCATTTCCTTCTCCAGGCAATCCTTGGACCTGCTTATAGACACGGCATCCTGGTTTCTACCTCCATCTTCATATCAGCTTCTCTGTGTCCTCACCTCTTCTTAGAAGGACACCAATCTTTGAATTGAGCCAGGAGGATTTTGTCCTGAGATCTTTAATGACATCTGCAGGGACCCTGATTCCAAAGAAGACCACCTTCTGAGGTTCTGAGGGGACATGGGTTTTTGGAGGACTCTATTGAAGCCACTTTACCATGATAACACAAGGGAAGTTATTGGCACCAACAAGTCTATCACTACCAGTGATGGGATATGTTCAACAAACACTGAGTGAGTTAGCAAGCTGGCTCACACACTAGGCACAGTTGGCATGGGTGGACCCTCATCCCCCAGGCTGAGACCCTGGCAGAGCCGAGGACCCTGTGCAGGCAGGGACTAGGGTGGGAGATGACATGAAGGGTGGTGTGGTGGGGAGCAGATAATCCTAGGAGTCCATGAAAATGTTTCAGCTTATTTTAAAATAAGAAAAAATGAATAGCATCCAACTTGAGTTGTTGTTGTTGTCCAGTGACTCAGTCGTATCCGACTCTTTGCAACCCCGTGGACTGCAGCACGCCAGGCCTCCCTGTCCTTCAGTCACCCAGTCATGTCCTACTCTTGGTGACCCCATGGACTGCAGCACACCAGCTTTCCCTGTCCATCACCAACTCCTGGAGTTTACTCAAACTCATGTCCACTGAGTGGGTGATGCCATCCAACCATCTCATCCTCTGTTATCCCCTTCTCCTCCTGCCTTCAATCTTTCCCAGAATCAAGATCTTTTCCAATGAATCAGCTCTTCACATCAGGTGGCCAAAGTATTGGAGCTTCAGCTTCAGCATCAGTTTTTCCGATGAATATTCAGGGTTGATTTCCTTTAGGATTGATTGGTTTGATCTCCTTGCAGTCCAAGGGTCTCTCAAGAGTCTTCTCCAACACCACAGTTCCAACCTGAATTGTATTTATCTTTATACCAATCGCATAAAGTTTTAAGCTTATTTTATGAGGAAATAATAAAAGGCCATAAAGACCCAAAAAGACCCATAAAGGCAAGAATGTTTTAGGTGAGATTTCTTTGGTGGTCTAGTGGTTAAGAATCCACGTGACAATGCAGGGGACACAGTTTCAACCCCTGGTCTGAGAAGATTTCACGTATCTCGAGGCAGCTAAGCTTGTGCACCTCAACTACTGAGCCTGCACTCTGGACCCCGTGTGTTACAACTACTGAGCCCTAGAGCTGCAACTTTGGAAGCCCACACACCCTCGAGCCTGTGCTGCACAACAAGAGAAGCCACGACCATGAGAAGCCACAACTAGAGGGGAGCCTCTGCTCAGTGCAACTAGAGAAAGGCCTCATGCAGCCACAAAGACCCAACACAGCCAAAGATAGACAAATAAATCAGTTCATGCATGCATGCTAAGCCACTTCAGTCTTGTCCGACTCTGTGCGACCCTATGGACAGCACCCCTCCAGGCTCCTCTGTCCACAGGAGTCTCCAGGCAAGAATACTGGAGTGGGTTGCCATTTCCTTCTCCCATAAATCAGTTCATTAAATAGTTATTTAATAGTAATAATAAAAGGAGGCTTGAGGTCCATGCAAGTCCCAGTGGGGCCTAACTTCTGTGGGCAAGACCCTGTGAGGTTCTTTGCTGTGTTGTCTCATTTTATCCTAACAGCCTGGTAGGAATTGTTATCCTTATTTTGGGAGGTGAAGAAACTAGGGGTATGTGAAGTTGACCTGTACTGACCCCAAGCTGGAGACCCCTGATCTTGGCCCCCAGGAAATGGCCCAGCTCAGGCAGGGTATGTAGGGCCGTGCTGAACCAGGACAGGACTAAGTCTCCAGCCTGGGTGCTCCTGACTCCAGACCTGGAGCTCAGTGCAATCGGTGTGCTCACTGCACTCCCTGCCTGCAAGGCCCCTGACTCCATAATCCCCAAAGACACGTGGGCTGCTTTCTCTATAAAGCCACTGCCTGGTCTCTGGGCAGGCAGCGTGCCTGAGCCCCAAGAACCTCCCTGTGGGAGGAACTTCCCTCATTAGCCAGCGGTGCTCACACTTGTTCTGCACTAGCCTGGGTGAGGCTGGCTGAGGGCTCCCATCGTGAGAGAAGGTGGATCTTCCTCGGGGGCTCAGTGGGTTTATCCCCACACGTGGACTAGGCCCCACCCTGTCTCCAGCCTGAGGACACACAGGTGGATGCAGTGCAATCCCGGCCTCCAGGAGCACCCAGTCACGCAGGGGAGGCACTGAGGACTTCCCTGGGAGGTGATAGTCCGGGTCAGTCCTGACTCAGCCAGATGGCAGGTGACGGGCAGGTGAAGGGAGGACATGTCTGTGCAGGGACCGGGCAGGTGGGTCACACGTCTGGAAGGCTGGTAGGCACGGAACGCTCCAGCCAGGGCCCAGCAGCTGCAGATGCTGGGGCAGGAAGACTGGGCCAGTGAGCTGAGGGAGAGAGGACAAGAAAAAAGCCAGACAGGTAAGCGGGACTAGATCACACCAGGCCTTGGGGGACTTTAGAGGAGCTTGGATTTGATTCTGTGTACAGTGAAACTGCTGGAAGATTTTAGACAGGGAGTGATGTGCTCTGGACTAAGGTTTTTCTATCATAATTCTGGCTGCTGTGGAGATGAGGTCAGAAGAGGTAGAAGGGGCTGGAGGGGAAGCGAGGAGACCTACTGGGGATGTTGTCATCAGCTGGATGATGGGTACTGTGGGCTCCGTGCAAGGTACTGCCAGAGGAGACCACACAGAGCTGAAGGGTGTGGGGCATTTGGTGGGGGAGAAAGAGGAAGCAACTCTTCTGAGGAGACTGAGCTCAGAGGGTGTGTCAGGGAAAACACCAACCAAAGAGTGATGGTGAGTAGGGTTTTTAAGGTTGAATAGGAGTTTTCACAGCAAGCAAACGCTAAAGGGTTTCTCCCAACAGTGACCAGCATGGACAGTATCCCAGAAGGGAAAACTTCAGTGGCTGGATAGCACTGGAACATGAATAATACAGGAGAGGATGGCAGGAGGGGAAAGTCGGGGCCTCGAAGAGCCTTGAGATCCACGTTGGGTTTGGACCTGGTCCTAGAGAAATAGACAGCTGCAGAAGTCACATGGCTAGTTTACACCCCGAATTCCAGTGAAAGGACTGGAAACCATTTTCCAGGTGGAAGGCGTGAATGAATCACTCAGATGCACGGTAAAATCTGTTTCAGAGAATGAGGAGCTGATGATGGCACCTGCAGGCATGTTCTCACCTTCTCCTGGACTCCGCTCTTCACCGTTTGTGAATCGCCATGGCAGGGGAACCGAAACTGGGAGAAGCCTCCTCAGGGAGAAGCAGCGAGGATGTGAGTGTCCTTTAGCCTCAGCGCATCTCGAGGAGGGCACCCCAGCCGTCACAAGAGCTGGCAGGATGATTTGCCATCCTCATGCTGACAAGTTTTTACATTTTTAACAGAGACACTTTTTTTCTTAACATCGGTGAGAAAAAAATAATTAGCTCATCAAAGCCATTGTTTTACATATAATGTTCCCAAGTGAGAGCTACATTTATATAAGAAAATGGGTCAATTTAAAGAAAGTGAGTGAAAGCCGCTCAGCCGTATCCAACAGTTTGTGACCCATGGACTAGGCAGTCCATGGGATTCTCCAGGCCAGAATACTGGAGTCGGTAGCCTTTCCCTTCTCAAGGGGATCTTCCCAACCCAGGGATCAAGCCCAGTCTCCCGAATGGCAGGCAGATTCTTTACCAGCTGAGCCAGCAGGGAAGCCCAGTTAAAAGAAAAACAGAATGCAAACGAAAATAGAAGATACTGGCTGTGCTGTAAGGACCTGAACATCAGGGAACACTGAGTCTACTCAGTATTTTGGGGATGCAGAGGATGTGCGTTGCAAGCCGGACCTCAGTCTGGCACGTGGGGCAGGACCATCTGTTTGCCAGCATGGTTTTATGGAGGGACGGGGTGGGGTGCTGACTTAGAGCAGTGACGGGAACGCTGTGGCTGGGAAGTGGCTCTCTGTAGCACCTTGCCCATTGTGTTCTTGCACCAGGATCTGTGCCCTGAGGTGTGAACTCAGAGATGGCAGACTGTGGGATTCTCTGGGGCTCAGGCTTTGAGGCCCATCACTGGTTGACACAGAGGCCCTTCCTGTAGGAAGGACCAGCGTAGGGCACAGAGGGATGGAAAGCTGTCTTCCTGCTCACACAGTAAACGACGGTAACAACAGTGAGAAGGATCCTGTGATAACTGGCTCCCTCCATGCCAGGCCCTGCTCGGGACAGCTTACATACACTTCAATATCTAGTCCTCCCCCAACCCGTGAGGTTGGCACTCATATATCTTTTACAGATGAGGAAACTGAGGCTCAGAGAGATCGGGCAAGCTGCCCAGGTGATCTGGCTGTGGCAGAGCCGAGATTCCAGCCCAGCTCCAGCTGATGCCGAAGCACAGAGTTTGATCAAGCTGCAGGCAGCATCGCTGCGGTCTGGAGGCCAGGTTGAGCTGCAGATGTGTTTGGTTTGGCTCGCTCCATGTTTAATTCTTTTCTAATTGGTTGGCAACATCCAAGGACTGAGAGATTTCATGGGAGCATCCATCGTCCTGATTCTCTAAGCAGAGCGGGATGATCCGTGCCACCCAGGCCCGCTTCTCCACCTGGCTGCACGGGAAGGGCTGCCCTCTGGCCCGGGTCTCCGCACTGGGGCCCCACCAGCTCCTACCGCCACTCTCACCTGCTCATCTCACTTGGTTCTAGGATCTGAGAGGCAGGAATCAAGTTCCGCGCATCTCCTCTGCCACGTCTGCAGTGGGCACAGGGAGAGTCCAGCAGCCCAGAGAGACCTGCTCAACTTCCACTTCCCCTTGACTTCCACGCACTGCAGCCAGTGCCTGAAGCTTTTCTGTGGCCACAGCCTCAGTGGGAAACAGAGGCCCAGAGTTGGGGACAGCATACATTACTTTCCTTCTGCTGCTGTAACAATGTACCATGAATTTACTGCCTTACACCTACATATTTATTCTCCTATAGCTCTGGAGGTCAGAAGTCCAAAATGCAGGTCACTGGCTAGCATCAACGTATCAGCAGAGCTCTGCTCCTTCTTGAGGTCCTAGGAGAGTGTCTTAGTTCATTCAAGCTGCAGTAACTAAGTGCCACAGACTGGGCAGCTTACAGAAATTTATTTCTCATAGTTCTGGAGGCTGGAAGTCCAAGGTCAGGGGGCCAGCCTGGTAAGGTGGGACCCTCTTCCAGGCCACACACTTCTCGCTGGGTCCTCATGTGGTGGGAGGGGCAAGGGAGCTCTGTAGGGTGTCTTCTATAAGCACTGATTCCCTTCATGAAGGTGGAATGTGCTATTAGCCTCCCAAAGACCCTACCTCCTAATACCATTCCACTGGGGGTTAAGATTTCAATACATGAATGTTGGATGCACACATTCAGACCTCAGCAGAGAGAATCTGTTTCCCTGCCTTTTCCAGTCTCTCAAGGCCACCTGTGTTCCTTGGTTTGGGGCTTCTTTCTCTACCTTCAAACATAGTAGCACCATGTCTTCCGATCTGTCTCCTGCCTCCCTTTTATAAAGACCCTTGTGATGATACTAAGCCACTGGGTCATCTCCCCATCTCAAGATCCTTGACTCAGTCACACCTGCGAAGTCCTTTTACCATGTGAAGTGCACATCCACGGCTTCTGGGAGCCAGGATGTGTTCATCTTTGGGACGGTTATGCAGTCTTCCACGTGGTTCGATGGGAGGATGTGAGCGCCGGGAGGAGCAGAGTGCAGATCTCATGTCTGCATTGTTCTCCTCGCCCTTTTCCAACACCAACTGGCTTCCTTTACAAGAAAATGCTTAAATCCTCATGTTTTACATGGAATGGGCAGAAAGGGACAGAAGTAAGAATTTGAGTAAAACTGAGTGAAAGTTGAAAGTGTCAGTCGTGTCTGACTCTTTGAGACCCCCTTTGAGACTTCCCGGGCTCCTCTGTCCACGGGATTCCCCAGGTAAGAATACTGGAGTGGGTTGCCATTCCCTTCTCCAGGGGATCTTCCCGACCCAGGAATTGAAGCTGGGTCTCCTGCATTGCAGGCGGATTCTTTACTGTCTGGGTGCCCAGGGAAGCCCCGAGCTGAGTGAGGAAGCCCCCAGATAACAGGGCCTGGAGCTGCACATCTGCAGGGGCAGAGCCCCGTGGTGACCCCCGCAGGAACATCAACACGAACAGGGCGGCTCTTCGGTCCTCTGTGAGGGCCCTGTGTTCTCCAGCTCTACCCATCTCCACGGGGGACCCCTGGTCATCTCCCTGAAGGCCTTGTCTCCAGCATCTCCCCTCCCACCAACCCTCCACAGATCTCTCCTGAAACACAGGTCTGAGCACTTCCCTGCAAATCTGCCGTGGCTCCCGGGGGAAAAGTCAAGTTCACTGTCCAGCATTCAAAGGCCCATAACTTGGTCTTACCACCATTTCGATCCTTCTGATCTGAAGAGAAGGCACTGGTCAGGAACCCAGGGTCCCCCTGCTCTGATCCCATTAGTCACATCCACATTTCACATCTTACTCTTCAGCTGCTCCACACAAAATGCTATGAGTGATTGGCTGCATTTTATAAATGAGGAAAAGTGACCAGAGGGGTTGAGTGATTTTCCCAAGGTCACACAGCTGGGAAGAGACAGACCTGAGGTTTGAAGCCAGTTCTTTCGACTTCCTGGAGGCCAGTTCATGCAGCACTGAGCCCAAGGCCAGGCATGTGCCGTGGGCCTGACAAAAGCGTACGGGAACAACGACCTCTGTGGGCTGTCCTGAGCATCTTCTGGCTCTGACTCCAGCAGCCGCCTGTCGGGAAGCATCGTAAATTAAAAGCCAGTGAGGTGGACAGCCCAGTGGGATCCCTCACACCAGAGGAGTAATTCATGGCAAACGACTAGGACTTAAGACAAAAGCCTGCCCGAGTTAGGCTCCATAGGGCTCCCTGCCCCGCCTGGCTCTGCCCCAGGATGCAGTTCACAGTTCTGGCAGCTGCAGGGCAGACGGAGGAAGCTACCCGGCAATCCTCTCCCCACCACCACTATGAGGCTGAGGCAAGCAGCCCCGCTTTCCACGCTGACTCCTGCTTCTCCCCCCACACTCTTCTCTCATTTGCTGATGGGGGCAGGGGGGTAATCCAGACTCACCCCCAAAGGGCAGCTTCACAGGCCTCCAAACCCACCGGGCAGCGTGGTCATCTCCTTAGCCAAGCACTAGCACTTGAAGCTCCCTGAAAACCTCCCGGTTTCCTCCTGACACCCTACCCCCGGTGCAGCGAGCAAGACAGTGGCCGGCCCAGCCCCACTCTTTGCTTCATTTGCCTGTGATTAGAGTTATTATTCTTACCACCTCACTAGCAAGAGGAATGGGGCTGTGACCAGGGCAGTGTGGACGGTGCCTGGACTTTGCAGCCTCAGCCCGGCCCTGGGCTCCACTTCGTCAAAGCCCAGCTGTGCACTTGGCTCACCCCACCTACAGTCACGGATCCACAGCCCGGACACTCCAAGGCCCCCTCATTCCATCACCCTCGTCTTCACACGGTTTACTGAGATGCATTTTACTAAGTCAGCTGTTCTAGTCATTCTATCTCTGTCATTAAAACATACAAAGTGGACAAGAACCTGAAAAAGAGTATGTATATATGGTCTCATATACGTGTGTGTGTGTGTGCGTGTGTGTGCACGCGCGCATGTGCTCAGTTGCTCAGTCATGTCTAACTCTTTGTGATCCCATGGACTGGGATACTTATATATTAGAATATATGTATATATGTATATTAGAATATATGTAGGGAGAAGGAAATGGCAACCCACTCCAGTATTCTTGCCTGGAGAATCCTGTGGACAGAGGAGCCTGGAGGGCTGCTGTCCATAGGGTTGCACAGTGTTGGACACCACTGAAGCAACTTAGCATGCATGCATGCCTTGGAGAAGGAAATGGCAACCCGCTCCAGCATTCTTGCCTGGAGAATCCCAGGGACAGAGGAGCCTGGTGGGCTGCCGTCTATGGGGTCGCACAGAGTCAGACACAACTGAAACAACTTAGCATCAGCAGCAGCAGCAGAATAAATATATATATTCTTTTATACTATTGAATTGGCTAAGGGTTTTCATAAGATGTTATGGAAGAACCAAAACAAACTTTTTGGCCCACCCAATATACATACATATAAAAGTGAAAAAAGTGAAGTCTCTCAGTCATGTCTGACTCTTTGTGACCCCATGGACCATAGCCTACCAGCCTCCCCTGTCCATGGGATTTTCCAGGCAAGGGTACTGGAGTGGGTTGCCATTCCCTTCACCAGGGGATCTTCCCAACCCAGGGACCGAACCCAGGTCTACCCACATTGTGGGCAGACACTTTACCATCTGAGCCACTAGGGAAGCCTATATATATATATATAATTAAATATGTATATGTATATATAGATATAGAACTGAACCATTTTACTCTGCATATGACCAAACATTGTAAATCAACTATACTTACATTAAAAATAATAATAATAAAATAATCACAGATCAATTAGAAACATGCAAGGTGTTTTCAAGACACAGACATGTAATTTCACATTTATAAACCCTTTAACCAAATACACTTTAATAAACATCTTTGTGGGCTTCCCCTTTGGCTCAGATGGTAAAGAATCTGCCTGCAATGCAAGAGACCCAGGTTTGATCCCTGGGTCAAGAAGATCCCCTGGAGAAGGGAATGGCAACCCACTCCAGCATTCTTGCCTAGAGAATCCCATGAACAGAGGAGCCTGGTGGGCTACAGTCCATGGGGTCACACAGAGTCAGACATGAGTGAGCAACTAGAGAGACGGAAAGGGAAGTCTTGATTCATATGGAACAGAAGTGTTCCTTCTTTTCCATACCAGTCGGCATTCTGAGCCTGGGTCTCCTCATCCATGGCATGGGAATGAGGGGGCTGATGTCACATCCTCCCTGAGGTTGTTTCAAAGTTTCATTCATTCATTTAACACATTTAATTGAATACATATTCTGTGTTAGGCACAGTGCTCTGTGTGGGGAATAGCATAGTGAACAAAATTCACAGTTTCTGCTCGATGGAGCTCAGAACTGAGAACAGAAGACAGGCAGAAACAGCCCTCTGAGAAAGTAGACATGTGTTGAACCCTCCGAAGAATCAGGATGGGGAGCCATAAGAAAGAGCTGGGGAACAGTTTGGAATTGAAGGCAAATGCAGGAGGCCTGGCGATGGGCAGGTTCCAGAAGGAACAGAAAGTGGGCTTCTGGGTGGAGGAGGGGGTTGCAGGTCCCTCCCCTGCTCTGGGCCTCAGTTTCCTTATCTGTGCAATGGGTGAGGCAAGGTCGATTGAGGGGAAATGGGGAAAAGCACATGGGGAACATTATGAGCAGAAGATAAATGTTCAGATCAAATCAGAGAAACTTTGGTGTATGCCTGTGTGTTGGGGGGGAGGGGGTGGCTCTCATCTGGAGCAGTAGTGGAGACACCCTGCCTTAGCTGAGATGCTAGAAAGCTCTGTTGATTTCCAAATGATCTGCCCCAGGCTGAGGCTCACTTTGAGTTTGTAGAAGCCTCCCAGCACAGGCACACTCACGCCAGGAGAAATGCGGGCGCGGGGGCTCCAGGCGCCAAGGCCCCGCACATAGGAGTTGCCCAGCAGGCGCCAAGATGGGCCTGGGGGACCCGGAGTGGCCCAGAGGTGGTCCTGCCCAAGGTCCCGGTCCATCTTCTGGGATCAGCCCCCTGCAATCAGCATGAGGGGGGACACAGACCCTGGCTACTCCTGCAGCCTCCACGTTTGTACCAGGACAGGCCTCGGGCTCACTCTGGACGAACTGGGGGTGCTGGAATCCACACTGGAACAGAAGGTGCCTTCACGGCGGCGGATGGAGCTGATGATGGAGGGAGGCCTAGGCTGTGGCGCACGGGTCCCCGTGTGCAGACGATGAGGAAAGAGAACCTGCAAAGGGAAAAGACTGCAAAGATCCCTGAGCCAGGCCCCGACAGATGAAAAGGAATCCAGTCCGTCTGTAAGAGAGTGAAGGCAGGCGATGCAGAGGACGGCTCCGGGATGCAGCGCCGGTCCCGCGGGTCCCGCTGGGCGGAGGAGCCGGGTGCGGGAAGCCGCCTCACCCGGACAAAGGCCGTCCCAGAGGCGTCCGCGGGCGCGCGCTGCCCCCTGGCGGTGAGTGGCTCCCCGCGCAGCCCGCGAGCCCGCTGCTTTTGTTTGCAGGTGCCAGCCCCCCGCCAGGCTGGCTGGAAACCGGTTAGATTCCGGGCACTGCAGTTCGTGGCCTGCAAGCCCGCTCAGAGCCTCCGTTTCCCCCTGTATAAAATGGGGACAAGGAGGGCCCTGATTCATGGGTTTGGGGGGTGGAGTGGGGAGGGGAAGCGCAGGGATTGGCGGTGCTTCTGGATAGCGGCACAAGAGGCTGATTGTCCCCCGTCCGCCCTCACCCCACTACCAGCTTAGCACCAGCTGCCAATGCAGGAGACGCGGGTTCGATCCCTGGGTCAGGAAGATCCCCTGGAGAAGGAAATGGCAACCCACTCCGGTGTTCCTGCCTGGAGAGCTCCCGTGGACAGAGGAGCCTGGTGGGCTACAGTCCATGGGGTCACAAAGAATCGGTTGCTACTTAACGATTAAACCCACCCACAACAACAAATGAGATATTGGTCTCATTCTGACCCTGGTTACAGCTCCTTCACAAGTTTCATAAGAAATCTCATTTGGAACAGATTTGTGGTTGCCAAGGTTGGGGGATGGATAGAGTGGGAGTTTGGGATTAGCAGATGCAAACTATTACATACAGAATGGATAAACAACAAGGTCCAACTGTATAGCACAGGGAATATTCTGGGATAAACAACAATGGAAAAGACTATGAAAAAGAATGTAACTGAATCACTTTGCTATACAGCAGAAATTGCAAATCAGTTATCTTTCAGTAAAAATGTTTTTGTTTAAAAGAAAAAGAAAAAAAGATCTACTCATCTGCACCATTTTGTGAGCTTGCATAGAATTTTATACGGGCTTTGGCGGTGGGAGGCAGCTGGGGGTCCCAGCACACAGGGACTCTGGATACCCTTCCTCCCCTGCCCCCCACCCTCATTCTTCTTGGCCTGTGTCTTCGAGAACAGCTCTTGTTGCTGGAGTGACAAGCCCTCAAGGTCTCACTGTACATCCCCAAGCATTGTTCCTAAGAAAATTCCATGAGGTCCCTGAGAGGAAGTGCGGGCATTCCTGAGGGACGTGTCCTTCACTTTGGTCTCTGGGAAGGGTGTGAAGGTAGATTCAAATTACCTTCTTCCTGGAGCAGATGGGTCACTTATTCATCCTACGAGCTCTGCTTCCTTCTGTGATGTGATCCTTTTCTGTTCTACTGGATACAGGAGGAAGAGAGAGGGAGCGAGAGAATGGGAAGGAATCAGTTTGAATCCGTTCGCCGGGGCTGCCGTAACGAGTACCACAGGCTGTGTGCTTAAACAACAGAAATGTGTTCCCTCACAGGTGTGGAGCCGGGAGTTTCACGCTCACGGCGCCAGCGGGCTTGGTCCCCTCTGGGGCCTCGCAGCATGCCTTGCAGGTGAGCATCTTCTCCCTGTGTCTGCACGCGACCTTCCCTCTGTGGGGCTGTGTCCGAATCTCCTCTTCCCACGAGGTCACACATGTTAGATTAAGGCCCACCTGCATGGCCTTTTACTTAATTTTTTACTTAATCACCACTTTAAGGAATCTATTTCCAAATACAGCCCCATTTTGAGGTACTGAGGCTTAGGGCTTCAGTGCATACATTTTGGGGTACATGATTCATCCCATAACAGCGAGAAAGAAGGAAGGAGAAGGGAGGGAGAGAGGGAAGGATGAAGGAAAGAATGGAAGGAAGGACAGGGAAAAGAACAAAAGGAGACAGTTTGTCCGTGTGGACAGCTCGTCCTTTTGCTCTCTCCCTCTCACTGGAGTTTACGTGATGCAGTGATGCTGGCTTACAGATGAGGCCCACACAACCTGCAGCTGTGAGTGGCGTTCTAAAGGCACTGTCCCATGAGAACTTGGGTTTCCATTTCCTCTTGAATGAGGTTTCTTGCCCCGCATTCTGAAAGAGGGATGGGAGCCCATGTCTGGCAGGGTTTTAGCAGTGAGGTTCCCCACCCTGCCCACTTCGCTCACCACCTTACCTGCTGCAGGGGTCTAGGCTGGAGGTCCCTGCTGTGGAAAAAGCAGGGTCACAGCCCTGGTGGATGTGGCTAGAGAGGGGAGGCTTTCAGGGGACTCAGAAAGGTAGACGGGCACAGTGGGGAAAGCTGGGGTTTAGACAGAGCTGAGTTTGAATCCAAGTTCCAGTATTTGTAAGCTGCTTGGGACTTTGGGCAGGTGGTGCCTCTCTTGGAGCCTCAACTTTCCCCTCTATGAAATGGGTAGGGTTATGCCCTTCCACCCAGGGCTGTGTAGGGATTAAATCAAATGAAGTCATTTATACCAAAGGGCTTGGCACATCGGAGGCTCTCAATAAACACCATCCCAGCTCAGGAGATTTCATTGAGTGTGGAGCTCACTTGAGCTCCTTTCTTCAGCATCACCCCCATGGAACTTGTTTCCAGGCAGTCTTTTAAATGAACACTTTTCGTGGGTGGCAGTGGGTGAGTCCTGGGCTGGGAATCAAGGGTTTGAGAGTCTCCCAGCTTCAGCTGCAGAGAACTCTCTCCATATATGGCCTTGGGTAAGTTGTTTTATTCTCCTGCTGTCCCTAGCTCCACAAAGGAATAGGAGACAAGGGTGCTGGGGTCGTGGGTCGGCAGTGGGGAAAGGGTACTGGGATTTGCTGTGTGTCCCCACGTGCTGGGTGCTCTGTGCATCCAGCATCTGCCACGTGGCTCCCCAAGGGCCCTGTCCCTGCCTACTTGTCACAGCACTCCATCTGTGTGTGGGAGCATGGCGCCCACCATACACAGGGGGAAACTGAGGCACAGGCCAGTGAATGACCATACCCAAGGTCCTATAGATTGGAGGAAGAAGGTTCAGAGTTTGATTCCAGGATTGTCGCTGCAGAGTCTTTCTTCCCTGGGCCAGGCTGTCTTTGGAGGGGAAAGAACTAATCTGGAGCACCATTTCTGGGCAGTCAATTGGATTCTTCTAGGTCCCAAGTTCTTTGACTCAACTCCAGGCATCAGTGTTTTTGGAGTGAATTCAGGAACAAGAATTCTGCGTGTGCCCATGAGGACAGTTGTGTGGGATTTTGGAGGAACTGTGGTGCAGAGAGGAAGCAAGTGCAGAAGAGCATTTGCCATCTCCTTTCATTCTGAACCAACCCCTTGGCGCGTACACCAGACTCACTCACTCACTCACTCACGTATTCAGCCCTCCCTCCGTTTGCTCTTCAGTCATTTGTTCAGGATTTATTTGTTGGGGGCCTGCTCCTTGCCACGGCTGAGGACTACCAGCTGGGGGTTGAGTGGAGGCCTGCTCCCTTCCTTTGCGGAGTCTGCACATGCGAAAGGGGCGCAGTGAGTATACAAAGTGTGAACTGGCAGTGAGAGCCAAAAGGACAAGACGGAAGGGGATGGCAGCTCTCCAGCAGGTGAAGAGGATATATCCTCGTCATGTGGGAACAAGAGGCAGGTCTGTCACGGGGGCTCAGCAGAGACCGGAAGTAGCTCTCTGGGGAAGGGCATGCTAGGCAGAGGGAACAGAAGGTGCAAAGTGTCTGAGGAGTAGATGAGAGGTTAGTGCCTGAGGCAGAGGGAGGGGAGTCGGGAGAGCTATGGGGGCAGGTGGGCACGCCAAGGAAGCACTTTGAGTTTTATTCTGAGTGAGATGGCCGCCACTGGGGAGCTCCATGCAGGGACCCCTTGGTCCCCAGGAAGCTGGAAGTAGCTGAAATGATCCAGGCTTGACCGGGCGGTTGTCTGCAGTGCAGGATGAGCAGGAGCCTGGCCAGAGTCTGAGCACCTGCATTCGTGATGGACTGGATGGGGAGCCGGAGAGCGAGTCGGGGCTGAGGCATGGGTTGGGCTCCAGAACCTGAAAGAACGGGAGTGAGGTCTAGCCGCATCTTTGTGCGGCCAGTCAGCGCGTCTCTGTCCTAGTCAGTCCTCGGAGCAGCGTCCCTGATGGGGAGGGACGGGGGGAAGGTCCGTGACACTCATTTGTGATGAGACCCTGCAGGGCAGAAGCGGTCCTCAGCTTCGTGCGCTGAGGCCTGAGGAGCCAGCGCGGACTCCCCGCAGGGCTTCCTCGCCCAGACCCGCGCGGTGCCCTCCCTGCAGAGGGAGCCCTGCCCGGGGTTGTGGACCAGAAAGCCTGGCTCGGAAACGGGATGTGACCGCCTGCCTGTGACCCTCTGAGCTGGCCTCTCTGGGTGGGCGGCACAGGACGCTCAGGGTCTGGCTCATGCACCAGCGCCTCCTAAGTTCGGGTGAGGTTCGACAGACCCAGACCGGCCCTCCTCTCCGTGCCCCTGCGAGCCTCGGGCGTCGGGCCTCGGACCGTGCTTGGCACGCTGAGCTGTTCCCGGTTGCCAGGCAGCCCCGTGTGTTGCTCGGTAACAGGGAAAGGCACTGCCCCACAAATGAAGACTCAGCATCTCCTGTGTGCATCGGCACAGGTGCATGGGAACACATGCATCCATGTATGCGTTTGAGCATTCGTGAACCAAGAACTTCCAGATGTACAACCTGGGTTTTGAAGAGGCAAAGAAACCAAAGATCAAATTGCCAACATCTGCTGCATCATAGAGAAAGCAAAGGAGTTCCAGAAAAACATCTACTTCTGCTTCATTGATTATGCTAAAGTCTTTGACTGCACAGATCACAATAAACTGTGGAAAATTCTTAAAGAAATGGGAGTACCACCACCACCTGTCTCTGAGAAACCTGTATGCTCATCAAGAACAACAGTTAGAACCGGACACAGAACAATGGACTGGTTCCAAATTGGGAAAGGAGTACATCAAGGCTGTGTATTGTCACCCTGCCTATTTAACTTATATGCAGCGTACATCATGCAAAATGCTGGGTTGGATGAATCACAAGCTGGAATAAGTTTGCTGGGAGAATTATCAATAAACTCAGATATGCAGAGGACACACCCTTATGGCAGAAAGTGAAAAAGAACTAAAGAGACTCTTGATGAGGGTGAAAAGAGGAGAGTGAAAAAGCTGGCTTGAAACTCAACATTCAAAAAACTAAGATCATGGCATCTGTTCCCATCACTTCATGGCAAATAAAAGGGGAAAAAGTGGAAGTAGTGACAGATTTTATTTTCTTGGGCTTCAAAATCACTGTGGACAGTGACTGCAGCCATGAAACTTAAAAACGTTTGTTCTTTGGAAAGAAATCTATGACAAGCCTAAATAATATATTAAAAAGCAGAGACATTACTTTGCCAACAAAGGTCCATGTAGTCATATCTATTCTTTTTCCAGTAGTCATGTATGGATGTGAGAGTTGGGTTCTTTATAGAAGGCTGAGCACCAAAGAATTGATGCCTTCAAATTTTGGTGCTGGAGAAGACTCTTGAGAGTCCCTTGGACTGCAAGGAGATCAAACCAGTCAATCCTAAAGGAGATCAGTCCTGAATATTCATTGGAAGGACTGTTGCTACAGCTCCAATACTTTGGCCACCCGATGTGAAGAGCCAACTCATTGGAAAAGGCTTCGGTGCTAACAAAAATTGAATGCAATAGGAGAAGGGGACAGCAGAGGATGAGATGTTTAGACGGCATCACCAACTCATTGGACATGAATTTTAGCAAACTCCACAAGATAGTGAAGGACAGGGAAGCCTGGTGTGCTACAGTCCATGGGGTTGCAAAGAACTGGACATGAGTGAGTGACTGATCAGTAACAACATGTGTTTGAGCATTTGGTGGGGAAGTCGAAAGGAGAAGGGTGTTGACAGGTACCTTGCCCACCCACTAAATGCCTGACCCTGCCAAATAACAATACTCATGCCTGGAGGAGGAAATGGGCTCAATCAGGCTTCCCTCCCCGAATCAGAAGTCCATTATGGCAAAATCAGGGGGTTCACCCCACACCCTCACCGGGCCTTGTGTGCATTTGGAGCGCATGCAAGTTGAATGAAGAGCTGAAGGGGCAGCTTGTTATGAAGAGCTCCATGGCCCTGTCTCTGGATCCCACACCGACCATGTGGTTACAAGCCTCAGTTTACAAGGAAAGAGTCGCGCTCAGAGAGAGGAACGCGGAGTCCCAGGGGGCCCGCCCTGGTGGGGCTGGGGCACAGAGTGGCTCAGGCCCCAGGGCAGCCTGCAGACTCTCTTCTCTCTCCATCGTCCCCGCTGTGCCAGGTGGGGAGGAGCGCTTTGAGATGTCATGCAGACTGGACCAAGTCCCTGTGACCAGACCCCACTCTCTATGCAGCCTGGGCCAGTCACTTCTTTTCTATGTCAGTCAGTGTTTTACTCTATAAAATAATAGTACTCCCCTCAGAGGATGGACTGGAGAACAAGGCAAGAGGGCCAGTGCCCTACGTAAGCCGTAATAATGATAGTAGGTGAGAGCTTGCCACGTTCCAGGCACCACTGTAAACTCTTGATTCATCATACTATTTAGTCATCACAAAGCCCCCTGACGTCACTATCATCCTCTGTGGATCCTCTGTGGTTCCAGATGGAGAAACTGAGGCTCTTGATCTTGCAATGCCTCCCACACCGCAAGGGGAACCCCGTGGTTTGCATGGTAACAGGCTGAGCGGGAGGGCTTCCCAGTGGCTCAGCTGGTAAAGAATCCGCCTGCAATGCGGGAGACCTAAGTTCGATCCCTGGGTTGGGAAGATCCCCTGGAGAAGGAAAAGGCTACCTGCTCCAGTATTCTGGCCTAAAGAATTCCGTGGGCTGTATAGTCTGTGGGGTCGCAAAGAGCCAGAGATGATTGAGTGGTTTTCATTTTAGTGGCCTCCCATCATAGCTCAGTTGGTAAAGAGTCTGCCTGCAATGCAGGGGACCCGGGTTCGATTCCTGGGTCGGGAAGATCCACTGGAGAAGGAAAGGACAACCCACTGCGGTATTTTTGCCTGGAGAATCCCATGGACGGAGGAGCCTGGCGGGCTACAGTCTACCCCTACACGACTGGGTGACCAAGCCCACAAGCGCACAGGCTGAAGGCCGCTACTGTTACCCACACCCCTGAAGCCAACGTTCTTGGGGTTTAAGTAAACTGAGGGTGAGTCTTCTCCCTCCTTCTCCGCTCCTCCCCGTAAAGGGCGGGGGAGGGGGCGGGTCCCAGGGCGGGGAGGAGCTCAGAAGCCGGCTTCTGGCAGAAGCTGGGAACCTCACCCAGGCTATGCGGGGACTTGGCTGTGGCTATACTGCCCTCAAGTGGCCAAGATGCAGCATAGCCCTTGGTGCCGCGGCTCAGGCTACGCAGACCACAGACGACTCCTGAAAGAACGGTGTTCCTCGGATGGAGCCACGATCGGTCCCCTGTGTGCTATAGAAATTAATCTGTATTTGTGTATTTCCTAGTGTGAGGAGTAAGTAGGTCTTTGGGAGCTTCTGCAGACAGCGCCTGTTCCCCTTTTCATCCCCTTGTGGCAGCAATGTGCTGGTCACAGTTAACTACTGGCTTCCAGGGCATAAAACCAGAATGTATGCAGCATTTGCCAATTTCTATGGTGCAGATGCTCCCAGCGTGTGGGAGCCTGTGCTCCCTGTGTGGGAACCGCTCGGAGGCGTCCCTTGTGCTTAGGGCTGTGGAAACCTCAGGGCTGAGCAGGCTTGGGGCTCTGCTTCTGAGATACGGTATTCCTCTGTGCTCATGTATTCATTCGTGTCTTTAGGGGCTTTTTGTTTGACCACAAATAAAATGGTGCCTCATACATTTCTCTTCGACTTGTTATTTTTACCTAAGGCTCTTGGCCATCTCCCTAGGTCTTCTGCTGGGTAACGGGTGCACAGTGATCCCCTGGAGAGATTACCTCAATTTATTCCCACTCTCACCCCCATCCCCCACACCAGTCCCAGAATCTCCCAGGTGGCTTCCTCCTCTCCTGTCTCCACATTCAGTGCATCTTCATGTGTGTGTTTTAATATCTAGTGGGTAGATTTTTCAAGAGTAGTATTCCTGGGCCAAAAGATAAGTTGTTGTTGTTTTTTATTTTATTTTATTTTATTTTTTTATTTTTATTAGTTGGAGGCTAATTACTTTACATCATTACAGTAGTTTTTGTTATACATTGAAATGAATTAGCCATGGATTTACATGTATTCCCCATCCCAGTCCCCCCTCCCACCTCCCTCTCCACCCGATCCCTCTGGGTCTTCCCAGTGCACCAGGCCCGAGCACTTGTCTCATGTACCCAACCTGAGCTGGTTATCTGTTTCACCCTAGGTAATATACATGTTTCAATGCTGTTCTTTTGAAACATCCCACCCTCGCCTTCTCCCAGAGTCCACAAGTCTATTCTATACATCTGAGTCTCTTTTTCTCTTTTGCATATAGGGTTATCGTTATCATCTTTCTAAAGTCCATATATATGTGTTAGTATACTGTAATGGTCTTTATCTTTCTGGCTTACTTCGCTCTGTATAATGGGCTCCAGTTTCATCCATCTCATTAGAACTGATAAAAGATAAGTTTTTATGAACCTACAATATTTTTTCCCCCTAGAATTTCTTGTAAAATGATTGCAGCCATCAGCAACTCCCACACCATCGTTAGAGGAGGACCATTCCCCACATCAGAGCTTCCCTGGTGGCTCAGAGGGTAAAGAACCTGCCTGCAACACAGGAGACCAGGGTTCGAAACCTGAGTTGGGAAGGTCCCCTGGAGAAGGAATGGCAACCCACTCTAGTATTCTTGTCTGGAGAATTCCGCGGAGAGAGGAACCTGGGGGGCAGTTCATGGGGTTGCAAAGAATCATACATAACTAAGCCACTAACATTTACTTACTTAATCTCCACATCAGAATCAGATTGGCCATTCTTTTGAATGTTGCAAATATAATGGATAGAAATAATATTTCATTTTATTTTGCACTTCCCTAATTACAAAAAGATTTGCTTTTTCATTTTAGATTCATTGTTTGCCTCTCATTTATCAATTTGTAGGAGTTCTTCATATACTGGGAAAAATGGACTCTCTGTCACATATGTAATGTTTTCCTGAAACATTTTGATTTTGATTATGGTATTTTTTGCTTTTCAAAAATTTAAATATATTGTGCAGTCTTCTCTGTTTTTCCTACCTGTTAAAGCACCTGGGTTACCTGACGACTTGTTTTATTTTTATTTTTTAAATTTTTATTGAAATATAGTTGATTTATAGTGTGTTGGTTTTACATGTACAGCTAAGTGGTTCAGATTCTTTTTTACAATTCTTTTCCATCACAGGTTATTACAAGATATTGAATACAGCTCCCTATGCTATACAGTAGATCCTTGTTGATTATTGTATATACAACAGTGTGTATATTCTCCTGACTTGTCTTAGATCATCTCCATTCAAAGATATTTTCCTAAGATGTCTTCTATTATTTTCATTTTGTTTTTTAAATTTAGATTATTAATTTACCTTGAATCTTTTATTTTAAATGTATGATCAATGTGGCCCAGATACTGTTTTCCACCAGATGTCAAGTACCATAGACTCCTCATTGAAAATGAAAGGCCACCATTTTAAATATCAAATTTCCCTGTGAACTTGGTGTGTTTCTAACACTCTGCCCTGTATCATTACCTTCTCGCTGGTCATTGCCCTACTGTACTTTTGCTGTCTCTTAAATTAGCTTTTTTGTTTGTTTGTTTCTGGAAGTATTTTCCCTTTTCAAGAATATTTTGCATTTCCTTGACATTTTTTTCTTTCATAAGAACTTGAAAATAACTTTGTCCTCTTCAAAACCTATTGAGATCCTAACTGAAATGGTAAGAATTTATGGTAATTCATTTTCCTATTCAGGTACCTGAATTTTTTTTTTTTCTGCTCACTAAGACATATTTTGTGTCTTCATTAAGGCTGGACAGCTTCATTCATATAGGTGCTGTACCTTCTGTACTCACTTGGTTGCTAAGTATTTTATAAGTTGTCTTTGATCTAAATAATTTTATTTTTTTTCCAGTTTACTTCTAAATAGGTCAGTGGAATGCAGAGAAAAGACAATGAGCTCATCAATACCTTTAAAGGAGAGCATAACTGGGGATATTGCTGTTTCCCAAACCCTAGTCCAGGTTAATAAGAGGAGGCCAGGCTTCCCCTGGGCCTCGCAGGCTTGGGGAGTGGAGGTCGAGGGTGGCTTTCTGGCTCCTCAGTCAGAGACAGCCCTCCCCAGCCAGGATGCAGCTGTGATCAGGGGAACAGCAAGATCTCAGGCATCAGACAGAGCAAGGTCCACAACCTAACTATGTCCTGTGAGCTGAGTGCCCTTGGGCAAGTCACCACCTCCCTGGGCGTCTGTTTTCTCACCTATAAACCAGAAATAATAAGCCTTGACTCAGAGCTTTGCACATCGATGGGCCTGATAGATTTCCTTTCCCTCTCACCCCTGAAATCTGGCTGCACCTGACTATTCTTGACGCCCATATCTGTCCTTCCACAGTTGGCCGTCCCCATACATCAGTTCTGGGGGCACAGCCAGAGCCCTCTGTGTCCAGAGGGAAGATGCCTCCTCCTCTGAGCCGACTCCGGGCAGCCAGGTAGACGTGGAACATGTGCCCGAGACTCCAGAGTCACCAGCAAACGGAAATCCTGCTGTGACTGCCCACCGGCCTTCCTTCTGGATCAGCCGTCTCCTGTGCCTCCCGGCACCTGTGCATCTTAGGTGCCCCTCAGATAGGACCCCTGCAGGGCTTACCAGCACCTCACTCTTTTGGTTTAAAGGGGCTGATCTGGCCTCAGCCCCAGAACCCCACTCAAAGACCCCCATTAATGCAAGTGCTCTCTCTGCACTCTGCCTTGCCCTCCACGCGTGGCCTCTTGAGGGGTATTGTGAATGTCCCTCAGCACCTATAAGGGATAAACTTCCCCGGGGGCTCAGACGGTAAAAAAATCCGCCTGCAGTGAGGGAGTCCTGGGTTCGATCCCTGGATTGGAAAGATCCCCTGCAGAAGGGAACAGCAGTGTTCTAGCACCTGGTTCCGCTGTTAGCAAGCATTCACTTAATAACACCCTAAATCCCTCCTTGCCCTGAAGTTTCCTCTTGGCAGTTTTCCAGGCACTGATCCCCTCTGCCCCTGGGCTCCAGGTTTTCGCCTGCCCACGATATGCTTGGAGTCAAGCCCAATCTCTCTCCTTGGCCACAAGACCCCAGGACAGTGTCCCCCTAACCATGACAATGCCCCCCTTTGAATAACATCTTCCTTACTCATTTCCACAAGTGTCATGAATAATTTTCCTTTTTTGTTTTTTCAACAGTGGCAAGGGTTGGGGAGTGAGAGTTGTGGCTTCAGACCCTATCAGCCCCTCACTTGTTGTGTGACCTTGGACAAGTCATGGTACTTCCCCAAGTTCCTGTTTCGTTATCTCTAAAGTATTGTGTGGAAAAGGCTTGGCTCAGGATGATGTATGTGTGTATGTGTGCATCCAGATCTGGAGCAGGAAGTGTATAAGAAGAATCTGGCACGTCTTGTCCTGCCTGAAAATAAGAAGCTATCAAAGAGCCGATTTGAAGGACTCCTCCCTCGGCTTAAGGATGGGATAATTTTAGCATCAGAAAGAATAATGACTGCACTGGATTGAAACACAGCAAATGTATAGAATCTCTGAGTTCATAATGATACTACTTCTTACTTTTGGAGGTTGCTAGGATACCAGTTTATTATTCTGAAAATTGATAAATACTGAGAAAGAATAAAACATTTATCTCGCCTTGCCTCTATAGACCATATTTCAGGATAAGCAGATGGTTGATGGAATATTCTTCTTTGGGGAAGACTCTAAGCTAACAAATACAGGAGCAATGATAGAGTTAGAAACTCAATTCTTTTACAAATAAAACACTCCATCTCGGCAATGGTTACTAATTTCTGCTAAAACTCTCAAGGGACAAATCAGTGTGGTGACTGATCTGGGGCGATCTGGTGGCCATCGCCTTAACTTTCTGGGCGATTTGACATTACTGAAGTGCGACCACCCAGACACAAGGAAATACTCAAGAAGACACACAGATTGTGAGAGGTTCACAGCATTACCTTAAGGTATCCTTGCAAAAATCACTCACCTGGAATCCCAAGCCTCTAGTACTGAGTTTTAGAGATACGTGTGGGCATCGTCAGTCAATCTGCCAAGATCAAAATGTGAGAAATGCTACCGGAAAAATGACCCTGTTTCTTCAAGAAATAAATGGCAGGCAGGTGAGAAGGGGAGCCTCACTAAAAGACAATTAAGAGATATCAAAAAATGCATTGTTGGATCTTGTATTTAGATACGGGGCTTCCCTTGCGGCTCAGCTGGTCAAGAATCCGCCTGCAATGCAGGAGACCTGGGTTCAGTCCCTGGGTTGGGAAGATCCCCTGGAGAAAGGAAAGGCTACCCACCCCAGTATTCTGGTCTGGAGAATTCCATGGACTGTATAGTCCATGGGGTCGTAAAGAGTCAGACACGACTGAGTGACTTTCACTTTTCTAATAAACCAACTGTAGAATGACATTTTGAAGGCAAATGGGGAAAAGTGAACATAGATGATATTCAGTAAGTACTACTTATTTCATTGGATATAATTTTGAGAAGTTCTCAAGTGGCAGAAATTCATACTGAGTAAGCGAGCCAGGCTCTCTGGATCCTAATGGAGACACCGGTGCTCCCCTGGTGGCCCCCTGGCGCCAGCATCGCTGCCCGTGCGGCTGGGAGGGGAAGAGATGGACACCTTCCTCGGCGCTCCCGTCTCCTCCACACCCTCCCTCCCGACTCTGTTCACCCTCTGCCCACCGAGGTCTAGATCCCATCTGCGCTGGGCTGTGCCTAGTCGCTCAGTCGTGTCCAGCTCTGAGACCCCATAGACTGTGGCCTGCCAGGCTGCTCTGTCCGTGGGGATTCTCCAGGCCAGAACACTGAGTGGGCTGCCATGCCTCTTCCTAGGTCCTGTCTACTTCTCGCCAAATCTGACCCCACCACTCACACTCAGAGAATTTTTTAGCTGGGCTTCCCCCACACACACTGCTGCTCCTAGCTAGTTCACTCTGCCCCGGGCAGCTAATCCAATCCTTTTAGACAAATTGGAGCAACGCTAGCTGCCAAAAGAAATAAACCCTCGAATTCTATGCCTCCACCTACAGAATTAATGTCTTAGAATTTCTAAGTCGCTGTCCGGTGTGGACAGTCCCAGTTGGTGAGAGACTTGTCTACAAGGTAACTCGGGAGGCTAGGCGCCTTTATCTTGTGGCTCTGCCCTCCCCCAGAGCCCCAAACCCTCTGCGTCTGGTGGTGGAGCTGGAAGAGGGTACCAGAACTGTGCTTCTTGTTTTTAAGAGTTCCACCCTAGTGATGTCACCTCACTTCTGCTCACATTTCACTGGTAGGAACAAGTCACGTGGCCGCCACTGGATGTAAAAGCAGGCTGGGCATTGTAGTCGCTGGTTGGGCAGCTGTCTCCCAGAAACAATGCCAGTGCCGAAACTCTCCCTGTAGGGAAGATAATACACACACAGCACTTAGGACCATGCCTGGCACATAATGAGTGCTTAATAAATATTGCCATGTATTAGTTAACCAATATCCACACACGACTCTAAAAACTAAAATAGAACACAAAGGTTTACAATAAACATTAATTTTCCCTTCCATCCTTTAGTCCCTTTGCTCAGAAAGCCAATGTCCTCGGTTTCCACTACATTCTTCCATTGTATACACACACACACACACACACATGCCAAGTCACTCAGTCATGTCTGACTCGTTGTGGCCCTGTGGACTGTAGCCCACCAGGCTCCTCTGTCCATGGGATCCTCCAGGGAACAATACTGGAGAAGGTGGGTCACCATTCCTTCCTCCAGGGGATTTTCTCAACCCAGGGATTGAACCCGAGTCTCTTATATTTCCTGCATTGACTAGTGGTAAAGAATCCACCAGTGCCACCTGGAAAGCCTCATATGTGCATACATACACACACACACACACACACGTACACACCCATGTGTAAAGGAACAAATACATATGCATATACATATCTATTTTTAAATGGCAGTGATATCACACTGTGTATTTGCTTTGTTTCAACTGAGCAATGTATCTTGGAGAGCATTCGAAATCTGAAGCTTGATCAGACGCATTCATTTTACCAGTGTCATAGCTTTCCATTGAATGATGGGAAAGTAATTATTTGAGCATTCTTCTACTGATGGGGAAGATGTTTGTGTAATTTCCCTTTTATTTGTTTTTCCAATTGGGTCAAAGAAAGACAGACAAATAACCTATGGGCTGCCTGTGTATAAAGACAAGGGCTTACAGGAGGGTGTTGTGCTGGGCAGGCAGCGGACAGGTGTGAGTTCAGAGCCACACCAGGCTCCTGGAGACCCGGTAGGGTGCCTTCTGCACACCCCACCAGCTGCGGTGCTTTGGACAAAGGAATGAAACCTGAGGCAAGGGGACGTGGTACAGACGTGACCATGAGCGCAAACAGTTTGGAGAAGCTGGTGGGACTCAAATACACACACATATTTATTAAGTAAATGAACCCTCCCGACTTCTTCAGCCCAGACAAGTCACGTGTTCTGGCTGCTGGTTTGGCTCTTCATGCAATGTGGCTGCTCTCCAAAAAAGCAGCTGGAGAGAGGAGGAGAACATGTGTAGTAACCTGGTTGGCGGGGATGTTCCCCCCAAACTGCAGCCTTCTCTGCATGCCATTTGAAATGATTCATCCAGTCCCCCCTCCTACTTTGCTGCTCCTGTGTTTCTCCATGGGTTTGTGCAGCTCAAACCTGAGTCCGATTCCCCAATCACATGCCCATTCATCCTCCAGTCATTTCCGGGGTGCCTGTCATGGAGCAGATGATGAATGGACCACATTCAAACAAAGCTTGTGTGGCTCACCGAGAGCTCACCTGGCACCGTGATGCCCTCTCCACCCCCACCACCTTTCTGACTGCTCCCCACGAGCCAGACTTAGGGTGCTGGCAAGCAGTGCCCCACTGGGGCCACAGCAAGCTTCCGAGGGAGTGCCCAGGGACCATCAATCATCACTAGTACTAACACTTTGATTGCAAAGCTCTAGGCATTTTGCCTGTGGATAAGAAGTGAACACCAACCAAACTATTTCATGCCTTGACTTAAAGCCATTTAATCTTGCTCAACACTCAATTAATAAGAAGATAAATAGGTTTTCCTTCTTGGGAAAATCTCAGTGTTCTTAGGAACCAATGCATACCCTCTGCACATACGGTTCTGAAAGCCAGCGCCAGTCTCCAACTGCCTCCCCAGAGGTGTCTCAGAGACACCCCACTGTAACCAACCGTGAAGTCATTATCTGCCCCATCTTGCCATAGCCTGGCCTTTTGCCAGCATTCCCAGGGCCAGCCTCCCTGCCCCCAGTCAGATGCCACTGTCAGATGAATCCCTGATTCATCGCCTCTCTCTCCTCCTCTCACACAACTCACCAGCCATAGCTCTGGTCCTGTCTCCATCCTGTCTCTCCTTCTGCCCTTCTGCTGGGCAGGCCACGTCACCTCCTGCACAGGCTGCCACCACGAGCAGTTCTGAAAGTGTGGTCTGCAGACAAGGGGGCACCCCAACTTCCTTCCGGGGTGGGCTGCAAGATTAAAACTCTTTCCATGAGAATACAGAGGCATTGTTTACATGTTTCACAGTGTTGATATTTGTACCGAGGGTGCAAAGGCAATAGAGATAGATACAACTCACGGACCTTTTGTGAAAAATCGAAAGGAGTGGCCTGAAGTGTGGACAGCGTCACAGTGTTCTCTCCCACCAGGCATTTAGGGCAAGAAAGAGGGAGGGAGGGAGGGAGGGAGGAGGAAGGAGGAAGGAAGGAAAGAAGGAGGAAGGAAGGAAAGATAAAGGAAGGAAGGAAAAAGGAGAAGAGAAAAGGAAGGAAAAGCCAGTGACTGACAAACGTCTGGATGAAGCTGTATAAATTGTCAATTTTATTAAATCTCAATCCTTGCATACACAACTTTTTACTATTCTGTATGATAAAATAAGAAGTATGCATAAGGCACTTTTTTGTAGACTCAAGTATGACAGTTGCCTTGAAGGAAAGCACTTTGCTAATTATTTTGAGCTAAACTAGCCACATTTTCCTGAAAACACAACTGACAAACTATCCAAACTTACAGAAGTATTTGATAGACATTTTCTTGACAATAAATAACGTGAGCTTATCACTTCAAGGTGGGGAGGGGGGAAATGACAATTTTTGCCAATGATGAAATTTGAACTTGCCAGTGAGAAATTGAATTTGGGAAAACCCATGTCCAGCACTGTGAGCCTGACAATTTTCCAATAATTAAACACTCTTCTGAAAAAACATATGGTGATATTAGTGAAAGTGATCTTTTGGTATTTTAAAATGAAATGTGCCCAGATTTGATAGATCAGCATGACTCAGTGAACTAATGACTCCTAAACAATGAATGCAAGATGTTACGAAATTCTGCATGAGTGAGGATTCATCTAAGAAAGAATAATGAATTGTAAGGAACCAGAGGAGAAAGAGATTCTGAAATGATAACAAATGATATGTTTCAGATTCTAGATGGCCACTAACCTTGAGAAAGTGCCATTTGTCAATTTGGGGTATAATATCAAAGAAGAATATTCACAATCACCTAGAAAAGCTATTAAAGTACTCTTCCCTTTACCAACTACATATTTATGTGAAACCAGATTTTCTTTCTATTCTTCACCCATATATCTCAACAGATTGAGTGTGGAGCAAATACAAAAATCCAGGTCTCTTCTATTAAGCCAGACACTAAAGAGATTTGCACAAAAATTGATGCCACTCTTCCAATAAATTTTTTGTTTTGGAAAAGACATTTTTAAAAAATAAAATATGATATGTTAGATGTACTGGGCTTACAAATGAGTTAAAGTAAGTGTTTTATAAATTTTCCCATTTTAATTTCCAATCCAGTAAGCATTGATAAATTTAATCCCCAACAATAATAATTAAAACTACACATTAATACATGCTAATGCATAATAAACACAAATATGAATACATGAATAGTAAAATAATAATCATAAGATGCTAAAGTCTAAGAATATTAATATATTACATTTGTCATTTTCCAGACCACACTCTTGCATCTCTTGCATTCTAATTGTGATGGTTATTGCATTGTCTCACCAGCAACCCTTGTTCCAGTAACTGATGGGAACAGAGCTGGCAGGGACAGTGCCTGGATCACAGGGCACAGCCACCCCCTCCACCCGTCAAGTGTTTGCACAGGTACCTCGTGAAGCCATCACACACGGCAAGGGGGTCAGGGAGGGTGGAGAGGAGGCAGGAGTCTGTCCTTGTTGACATGCAGCAGCTGACCGGTGCGTAGCCAGCCCTGGGACTCAGTTAGGGACGCACCGTGCTGGGCCTCGTGCCGCACCAGGAGAGAAGTGAGTCAGACTAGACAGCTGAGTGGCCAGGCTCACAGATGCGGACGCTGCCTACCTGGGCCCGGAGCACCGTCCTTCCGCTTGCTAATCTGCCCGTCCGTCCAAGGAGCCACCTTCACGTCTCTGGACCTCACTTTTGTCATCTGTAAAATGTGATAACGATTTTACAATTTAACGATTTTATCTTACGAGGGCTAGATGCATGAATATCTTTAGGCCTGTTCAGACAATGCCTGGTAGAGAATGACTACAATGTGTTTGCTCTTTACCAGAGACTGTTTTTCTTGCCTTTTCTTTGCAGGTAGAGACTGTCTTCCACTCCTAAGGCTGAAAATGCATGCTATTCATTTTTTCCAGCCTCTGATTCTCAATTTCAGACAACGAGATCTGAGGGAAAGTTGGCTGGGATGGAAATTCCTTTTCTTGTCTTTGGACCTAGTGTTACGATGGGACGTGGTATTGGAAGCCGAGGTGAACGTCAGGCAGAAGTATGAAAGAACCATGTAGAAGCCAACCCAGGCTCTGATGTTGATCTGCTGGGTAAACCAAGCCTGGGCTAGCCTGCCTCCTGAGGGCCCCAAGGCTATGAGAGATTATTGATGTGTCCAGGGAATCAGGACTAGTACGAGGCGATCACGGTCATCATGATGACTCTAAGAAGCAGATAAATTTTCTATGGTACAGCAGCTAAAACTCAGTGGTTATATAATTTGCCAAGATTATACAACTAGAAAGTGGTGGGACAGAGATTCCAGTCTAGGTTTTTGAAGCTGGGGAGAGGAGTTAGATAAAATGTAAGACACTTACTTAAGCTTAAAATTTCATTTATATATATATATATATATACATATTTTACTATTTTCCCCCATGCCACACAGCATGCAGGATTCTAGTTTCCTGACCAGGGATTGAACCTGTGCTCCTGCATTGGAAGCACAGAATCTTAATCACTGGACCACCAGGGAACTCCCTAAGCTTGAACTGCAGATAAACAGCATTTTTTAAAACTATAACTATGTGCTGTGCTTAGCTGCTCAATCGTGTCTGACTCAGTGTGACCCCCATGGACTGTCCCCACCAGGCTCCTCTGTCCATGGGGATTCTCCAGGCAAGAATACTGGAGTGGGTTGCCATGCCCTCCTCCAGGGGATCTTCCCGACCCAGGGATTGAACCCAGCTCTCCCACATTGCAGGCAGTTTCTTTACCATCTGAGCCACCCACCAGGGAAGCCCAGCTATAACCATGCCCCATGCAAGCATTCGGGGTCTACTCATTGTTGCTGTTCAGTTGCCAAGTCCTGTCTAAGTCTTTGCGACCCCATGGACTGCAGCACACCATTCTTCCTTTCCTTCACTATCTCCTGGAGTTTGCTCACATTCATGTCCATTGAATCAGTGGTGCTATCTAACCATCTCATCCATCTTATCAGCTACTTATACTCCTTTCACCTACTTATACTGAAATGTGTTATTTCCCTGGAATTCAGCTTTGACGGGGTACCTGCGTGTTTATTTGCTAAGTCTGGCAACCCTCCAGCACAAGGGCCCTGCAGAGGTGCTGTGCTGAGTTCACCCATCATGCTGCCACCCAGGAAAACAAGGGACGGGACTGGACGGTGTGATCAGGGCTCTGTCTGGGATGGAGACGAACTGGGCCAGGCTAGACAGCATAGGGCAGTGGCAGGTATATCTAGTTTTACCTTGGGCAAGTTCATTAACCTCTCTGGATTGCACTTATTTTTCTGCAAGTTGACAAAAAAGTACTAGTACTTAAGATCAAACGAGATTAGATCTGTAAGGTGCTTAGCTCAGAACCTGGCTCTAAGAGCTCCATAAAAGTCTCTATTCTTCCTCTGCCTCCTTTTTGTGGTCATTTTGTGGTACTACTGTGTGTTATCCTCACTGTTATTGTTTCTATTATTAACATTAAATGCCTTATTTACTGTCAGCATTAAAGGACTTTGGCTTCCCTGGTGGCTCAATGGTAAAGAATATGGATAAATAAATCTCAGTTTACATCCATGAAGTCAGTTCCACCATCTTCACATCACTGGGGAAGGCATGCCTCTAACTCCCTTCCAGAGTTTCCAACTCTGAAGGTCTTTCTTCAGGCCATAAAGCTTCCTTCAGGTCCTCAGACCTCACCCTGGATACCTGTCCTTGATGAAGTGGTTTCTGAAGCCACATGGGGATGTCTCACCTGACCCCACGCTGTGTCCTCCTATGCTAATGCCATCCAGCGCTGGGGGACCCACTTGGGGGACAGAGTGCGACCTGGGTTCCTCGAGCCACAGGGAAGACGTGAAATTCCATGGACTGGTAGCTGGGCAACGGTTCCACCAGAGCTTGGGGTAGGCTCTGCCGCTGAGCAAGAGGGGGCCTCCACGTGCTGAAAGCGGCCAGTGTGGAATGGGCCTTCCCTGCCCTGTGGCCACTGCTGTTCGTGACTTCTGGTGCCCAGACGGCCCGATGCCCAGTCTTGGAATTCTGGGGTCTTCAGGGCTCTGGTCTCTGCCAGCTCTGCCTCACGTGTTTCTTTCAAGACCTGGCTCCCACACAGCTGAAGATGTTTTTAGGGCCATATGTATGTGTGTGTATGAAAGTGAGAGTGTTAGCCGCTTCAGTCGTGTCTGACTCTTTGCTATCCCATGGACTGTAGCCCACAAGGCTCCTCTGTCCATGGAATTCTCCAGGCAAGAATACTGGAGTGGGTAGCCACTTTCTCTTCCAGGAGGTCTTCCCAGCCCAGGGATGGAACCCAGGTCTCTCGCATTGCAGGCAGATTTTTTACTGTCTGAGCCACTATACAAGTTCCATATGTAAATGAATCAGCCTGCAATGCAGGAGGCGAGAGTTTGATTCCTGGGTCAGAAAGATGCGCTGGAGAAGAAAATGGCAACCTACTCAAGTATGTTTGCCTGGGAAACCCCGTGGAGAGAGGAGCCAGGCGGGCTACAGTCCATGGGGTGGCAGGACTGAGACTGAATCAGCAAGAGCCGCGGGGGGAGGCCTCTCTTTGAAGCCGCGTCCCTTTGTGCTGCCGGCAGAGGGCGCCATTGTCCGACAAAGAGGCCGCCAGCCTACGCTGTGGCCTCTCGGCAGATACACCTGGAACCTGGTTTCTGCCCTTGGCCTGGGCGGCGCGAGAGGGAGGGGTGGCAGCCTCTGGGCCCCAGGTGATAACTCACCCTGTGCTGCCTCAGACTCCAACCTGTCGCTGCCCACTCACCAGCCCAGTCCCGGCCAAGGAGCCTCTGCCTGGCCCTTCATTTGGGGGATTTTTCTAGGAAGGCCGCCTCTGGACCATTTCTTTCTTTCCCATCTTACCAAAGCCTCCATTTTCAGTGAAAATCTCCATGGAGATGGATGAGAGGCGGCTCCGTTGATCTTTCTCCAGGATCTTTATGCCTAGGAGAGGTGGATAGAGCAGGGTTCGAACCCCTGGTTCTCAACTCACAAGCCTTGGGACCCTGGGCAGCTTGGGCGGCCCCTCTGAGCCTCAGTTTCCCCATCTGTGAAAAGGTTGCACCTGAGAAGGAGCCAGTGTTCACAACGTGCTTGCCCCACCCTGGGGCCTCAGTCAACAGGGCCTGCCCTCGTTTCTTCTTCCAACCTAGGAGAATCTTCCCTAAGACTCCTTGCAAAGAAGGCTCTAGGCTGGTAATGACAGAACTGATTTGCCCGTCATAGTTTCCAGATAAGTCATCACATTTGTTGTTGTTTAATCTTTACAAGAACCCTGTGGAATAAGATGTATTTTTATACCCATTTTATAGCGAACGTGTCCCACTGAGGTCATGCATGGAACATTTCCTCCAATGGAGGGTGAATGGCTGTTTAAAGCTGCGTGTTTCAGGCGGGACGTCATTGTCTCCAGTGCATCCGTGTGGACAGCCGACGGCCGGCGAGCAGTGTCTCCATATCAGGAGCTCGGCACAGGTCTTGGCAGGGATTCTTCCATTTAATCCTCACAGCAGCCTTAAGGGGTAGCATGGTTTCTACCTTTGTTTTTCAGACAAAGAGACCCCGGCTGAGGAACTGACTAAGGAGCCAGGGCTGGAACACAGGTTCCCTGACCCCAGACTCACGCTCGTGTCCACCAGCCTCCAAGGAGGGGAATGCAGGGGGCCTGGGAGTGGGGTAGGGGATTCCAGCAGAGGAGGGGAGCCGCGCTTTCAGAAGCCAGGGGCCAGACCCTGACCCCTCCACCCACGCGGCCTTCCGAGCTTCAGCCTCTCCATGTGCAAAGGAGAAAGAACTCAGTTCCCTGCCAGATTCACGGGATTATTTGCAAGCTTACCAGAGAGAGTAGGTAGGAAATTGTTTCCTACACTGAATCAGAGGGTGAGGATTCTAGCTGAGCCCACTCTGGAATTCAGACAAGTCTGGGCCTGTTAGGGAAAGGCCCTGCCAGACCCCTCCCAGGAGTCAATTTAGAGAGATTTGGGGGTGTTTGTGACCGAAGGAGAATGAGGAAGTGGTTTTCCACGCCGAGCCCAGGGTCCCTTGAGCCTGTTCTGAATATTGTCCTGCATGTCAGCTCGGGCCCCTTGGTCTGAGCCCTGCATACCAAGGGCTGGCGATGGAGCTGACGCCTGCTTTGCGTGGGGCCCCTAAGCCACACCGGAGCCCCCGCTGAGCCGACGTGAAGCCAGAGCACAAAGTGACTTAGTGACGATGAAGACAAGGGGACTGTGCCTGCGCCCCTGGGGACCTCCAGGGCTCCTCGGGGCCTGTGCCCGACAGGGGGAGGTCCGTGAGGCCCAACAGCCAAGGCGCAGTGGAGGCCACTGTCACCGTCAGGCTGGGGTCATCTGAGCTTCAACTTTAAAGGTCTGAAGCAACCACTGACATTTATGTCATTTCCAGGAGTAAATTCAGAAAAAAGAGGTTATTTCCTGGTCAGACTATCGCCCATCACTAATGAAATGAATGTCTTTGCCTTTCGCCTCGTTCTGAGTTGAAGGTTTTGCTCCACCTTTGCAAACAAGGTGACCTCAGCTCCGAGCGCAGCCTGGCCCGCCTGCACGATGCAGGTAAAGACCGCTCCCTCCCAGGGCGCCGGGGCTGCAAGTGTGCGCTGTGCCTGATGAACAGGGAGCCTCACTCCTCTTTATTTTCCACATTTTCTTTCTCCTCCCCTGCCTCCCTCTTTCCTTCCCTCTCCATCTCTTCTCCTGTCTTTCCTTTCTTCATTCAGTCAAAATAAACTGTAATGGATGAAGACAACAGGCTTGTGGTTGACACGGGAGAGGGAATGGGGAGAGAGAAGGATTGGGAGCTTGGGATTAGCAGATGCAAACTATTATATATAAAATGAATGAACAACAAGGCCCTACTGCACAGTATAGAGATCTATATTCAATATCCTGTGACAAGCTATAATGGAAAAGAATATGAAAAAGAACATTAATATATATGTACTTGAGTCACTTTGCTATATAGCAGAAATTAACACAACTATAAAACAACTATACTTCCATAGAATAAATCAACCATACATCAATAAAATAAATTTTTAAAAATCACCTGTAATGCCCTATGTGGTCATTTGGCTCTGCTCAGGGTTCAAGTGTCCTTACTGTCTGTTAAAGCAATTCATAGCCACTGTGACGATGACCGTCCAGTGGGCACGTGAGAACCAGTCACCCCAGAGCATCTCGGGGGTGCAGTCCCAATGTAGCCCCTGCTCTGTTGTGAGAACAAGAGGAGCCAGCCGTCTTCCCGGACTCAGCTGGTTTTCATCAGTTCTCCACGAGACAGTTTTGCCCCATTTATTTTTGATCACTGCTGACCACGATAATTTACTCTCCCGTCTCTGGTTTTCACATCCCCATTTCACAGAGAGGCCCGTGAATATCTGAACAGAAGGGAAGTCAGAGTCTCCTGCCGAAAAAGGAGGCAGGGTGGTGTGTGTCTGCTGGTGGAAGACAGGGAGGAAAGGAAACAGAATATGATCCATGAGGGACCTTCATGGAGAGGGATGGGTAGAAAGAAGAGAGCTTCCCTGTTTGCCAAAAGGTGTGGCCAGAGATACGTTTACATCCCTTATTGCCCAAGGATGGGGGGAGATCTGTGTTCCCTACAAAATCGCTTTCCTTTCCAAGAAGGCAGTAAAACTGCACAGCAGTTCATTTAAGGAAGTCAGCTGCCTCTGCAGGTGAGCCATGTCTGCGGAAGGATGCGCCCCGGGGGCACAGGCGGAAGTGAGGGCACTGGGGTGAGGGGGTGGTATGCCCTTCAAGGTGGTCACAATCACAATAACGGGGGGGAGTAAACGACATTTTGTCAAGAGCTTTATTTTGCTCCTCTTCTCCCTCCAGCCAGTGAACCAGCGATGAAGAGTACAGCTGGTGATACAGGTAAGAGAACAAAGGTGAACGATGGTGAGGAAAGCTGGTCTGTCTCTCTGTCTGCTCGGGGAGAGTGGATCTGAGGTTGTCCTGCTAAAAGGCAGCTCAGGTGGTGACACATACAATGGCAGCCAAGAAATCTGACTTTTACAGCCAGATGGACCTGGGCTTAAATTCTAGCAACACTGCTTGCTAGCTGCCAGCTTTTCAAACATCAGTACATTTCAGTTTTCTCATCTGTAAAATAGGATAATAATGTTAATGATAATAACCTAATGTCTCTTAGGGTAGCTGTGATATTAGGTGAGAGAAGACGTTTCATCACCATGGACATTTGCAGAGTTGATGACTTGGAGCCCTTTCTGCTTCTGTGTCCATCCCACCCATCCTTCTTTCCAACCAGCCATCAAATCCTATTAAGATTTGCTTGAAGATATCTTCCAAATCCATCCTTTCCCTTCCATCCACACTTGAACTACCTGGCTTGGTTCACACATCACATCCCCTGGACTATTCAGGGATCCTGACTGGTCTCCCTCCCCTGGAGGAACATTAGCTTCACTTATCACACCTGAGAGTCAAGGAGCCCTGGGGAAAACTGGGGTTCACTTAGCAGAAGAAAGAGAAATGGGTGCTGAATGAAAACCACAGGTGTCTCCTCTCCATAGATCATGCTTTACATTATGCCCAAAGGCACATGCAGTGGTCTTTCAGCTGTCTTTCTTTTTTGAAGTCACTAAAGTAATTCTTTTTTAAAAAATATTTATTCTTTATTTTTAATTGGGCAATAATTGTTTAACAATACTGTGTCGGTTCCTGCCATACATCAGCATGAATCAGCCATAGGTATACATATGTCCCCTCCCTCCCACCTCCTACCCCATCTGACTGTATCTAGGTTGATACAGTAAACTTCTACCGGCTAACTAATTTTACATACGGTAATGTATATATTTCCATACTACTCTCTCAATTCATCCTTTCCCTTCCCTCCCTGTGTCCACAAATCAGTTCTCTCTGTCTGCATCTCCATTGCTGCCCGCAGATAGGTTCATCAGTACCATCTTTCTAGATTATATATATATATGTTAATATACAATATTTGTTTTCCTGACTTACTTCACTATATATAATAGTGTAGGCTCTAGGTTCGTCCACATTATTAAAATTGAGTCAAATGTGTTCTTTTTTATGGCTGAGTAATATTCTATTGTGCTTATGTGCCAAAACCTCTTTATCCATTCATCTGTCAATGGACGTCTAGGTTGCTTTCATGTCCCAGCTACTATAAATAGTGCTTCAGTGAACATTGGGGTACATGTGTCTTTTTCAATTATAATTTCCTTATGGTATATGCCCAGTAGTGGAATTATTGGGTCATATGGTAGTTTTCAACTCTGAATATTCACTGGAAGGACTGATGCTGAAGCTGAAGCTCCAATACTTGACCACCTGATGCAAAGAGCCGATTCATTGGAAAAGACCCTAATGTTGGGAAAGACTGAAGGCAAAAGGAAAAGGAGGATGAGATGTTGGATAGCATCAGTGACGCAATGGACATGAATGTGAGCAAACTCCAGGAGATGGTGAAGGACAGGGAAGCCTGGGGTGCTGCAGTCCATGGGGTCGCAAAAAGTTGGTCGTAAATTAGCCACTGAACAGCAACAATAACGATGGTAGTTTCAGTCCTAGACTTTTAGGGAATCCCCATACTGTTCTCCTCAGTGGTTTGATACCGTACTCCCACTTAGAGTGCGTACCCCCACCTAGAGTCCATACCCTCTCCAGCATTTGTTGTTTGTAAGTTTTTTGATGGTGGCCATTCTGACTGGTGTGAGGTAATACCTCACAGTTGTTTTGATTTGCATTTCTCTAATAATGTGTCTTTTCATGTTTATTAGCCATCTGTATGTCTTCTTTGGAGAAATGTCTGTTTAGGTCTTCTGCCCACTTTTCGATTGGGTTTCAGCTAACTGTTGATGGACAAGGAAGCACCCCAAAGCTTGATGTCTGAAATGCAGGGATCTGTAATTTCTCATGAGGCTATGACTTCACCAGGCAGTTCCCCTGCTGGTCTCAGCTGGGGGTGCCTGTGGGACTGCATTCAGCGGGCTCCTTGGGGTCATTTACCTGCCCTCTTCCTCCACATACTCTCCCATCCCTCAGCAGCTACCTTCAGCTGCTTCATCTCAAGGTGCTCTTCCCGCAGCAGGGAGTCACTTGGACCACACTGATGGCACTGGTGCAAGTAAGTCACAAGAAGAGCCCAGACAGAATGAAGGGGAAATAGCCTCCACCTCTTGAAACAGGAGTGGCCAAAAAAATCTATTTTTAACCCACAAAGAATCTATTTTAATCCACAAAAATGAAGATGAGATTGGAGGTGATCTAGATTTAGCTCAACAGCTGAAAGTCTCTGCCACTTTCCTGGCCAGGATTGCCTGCTCCTCAGTTTCAGCCTTTTTTTTTTTTAGATTTGGGGTGTGGCCGTGACATCTTGTGGGGACTGGGGTGCTGGGCCTGGTCCAGATGAAGAAACTACAGAAGTGAGGCATTTGGCCCCCAGGCTCTGAGCAGTTGATGGCAGGGGTGGGGACAATAGTCACCATTCATCCCAGTGCTGGGCCCAGGAAGCTGGGACAGGAGTAAGTGCAAAGCCTTTGGGACATGCAGACCCAAGTTCCCATCCTGCCTCTGTCACTTGTATGAGTGAAAGATTCCCTGGTGGTTCAGCTGGTAAAGAATCCGCCTGCAGTGCAGGAGACCTGGGTTCGATCCCTGAATTGGGAAGATCCCCTGGAGAAGAGAAAGGCTACCCACTCCAGTATTCTGGTCTGGAGAATTCCATGGACTCTATAGTCCATGGGGTTGCAAAGAGTTGGACATGACTGAGCGACTTTCACTTCACTCCCTGCTCACAGCTGACTCCCCAGCACTCAGTATAACACCTGACGAGTGGTAAGTGCTCCATAACTGTTGCTGGATCTGTGAACAGATCTCTCTGAGCCTTATTTTTTTCATCTGAAAAGTTGTGGTAACAACAGTAACAGCTGGTGCAGTCAGGGTGATAACGTCAAGACCCAGCTCTTCCTTACAGGCTGGGCGGCCCCGTGTAGTCTCACACCGTGTACCTCGAGCCTCACTCCACACCAAGTCCCGTGACTCTCTGCACTCCAGTCTCCAGAGCTGTATTCCAATTTCTCAGACTCACCTGGCTCCTTGTCTCAGGACCTTTGCACATGCGGTTCTCTGTGTCAGATGGACTTTTCTCTCTGTCTCCACTGAACTAGCTGTTCCTCACATTCCGGTTCCGTTAGCAGTTCTGAGGTCACCCTCTCCTGGCCCTCTGCATCAGGCTGGATCCTCTCATTGCTTGCTTTCAGAGCCCTGAGTGCCTTTTCTGCCTGGCTCTTCTCAGCAGTTATTAGTCAGGGTTCTCCAGAGAACAGACCCACCAGAAACAGAATGCACACACGCACACAGGCACACAGACACACATACACACAACACTCACACTCAACCTATCTATATGCACGTACACTCATCATATCTATATCTATGTACACGTACACACAACACTCACACTCAACCTATCTATATGCACGTACACTCATCATATCTATATCTATGTACACATACACACCACACTCACACTCAACCTATCTATATGCACGTACACTCATCATATCTATATCTATGTACACGTACACACCACACTCACACTCAACCTATCTATATGCACGTACACTCATCATATCTATATCTATGTACACGTACACACAACACTCACACTCAACCTATCTATATGCACGTACACTCATCATATCTATGTCTATGTACACATACACACAAAACTCACACTCAACCTATCTATATGCACGTACACTCATCATGTCTATATCTATGTACACGTACACACAACACTCACACTCAACCTATCTATATGCACGTACACTCATCATGTCTATGTCTATGTACACGTACACACAACACTCACACTCAACCTATCTATATGCACGTACACTCATCATATCTATATCTATGTACACATACACACCACACTCACACTCAACCTATCTATATGCACGTACACTCATCATATCTATATCTGTGTACACATGGATACAACATGCTGTGTACTGTGTTTAGTCGCTCAGTCGTGTCCGACTCTGTGGCCCCATGGACTACAGCCTGCCAGGCTCCTCTGTCCATGAGGATTCTCCAGGCAAGAATACTGGAGTGGGTTGCCATGCCCTCCTCCAGGGGAATCCTCCCAACCCAGGGATCAAACCCAGGTCTCCCACATTGCAGAAGGATTCTTTACCGTCTCAGCCACTAGGGAAGCCCACACATAACATATCTATATCTATATACAAGTATACATACATACAAAACACACACTCAGCATATCTGTATCTATATCTATACACACAAACATGTAATACACACACTCAACATGTCTATATGTATATCTATGTCTTTATCTATATATACAGAGAGATTGATTTATTATAAGGAATTGACGCCACAATTATGGAGGCAAAGAAGTCCCATGATCTGCTATCTGTAAGCTGGAGACACAGGGAAGCCAGTGGTGTAATTCTAGTCTGAGTCCCAAGGCCTGAGAACCAGGATAATCAATGGTGCAAGTCTCAATCAGAGGGCCAGAGAATATTGATGTCCCCACTCAGGAGTCAGGCAGAACGAGAGCACATTCTCCCTTCCTCTGCTTTTGTCTTTTCTTTAGACCTTCAACTGATTGGACGAGGCCCGCCCTCAAGGAGGAGGACAATCTGCCTGACTCAGCCTACTGATTCACATGCTAATACCATCCAGAGGTACCTAGAAAACACACCTAGAAATAATGATTAACCAAATATCTAGTCTTTCTGTGGCCAGGTCAAGTTGACATGTAACATCAACCATCACAGAGACTGAAGCTACAGTTCGCTTATTACTATTTGGTTAATGTCGGGCTGCCCAGCCTGTCCTATTTTGCAAGACTAGGGATGGGGCTGGTTGGTTCCATAGTGTAAATCCAGAGCTTAGCTCAGTACCTGGCACACAGTAGGTGTGTGATACATGCTGGGACTGGAGGATCAAGGGGTGGGTAAATATGTGATTGGCTGGTGTGGTGCTCTTGTGCCAGAAAAGCATTTAGCCAGTATTAATTTTATTTAAGTGAATGAATGAATGAGCTAGTGAATGGCTGGAACTAATCTAATGCACTAATTTGTGGGAGAAGACAGAATCAGAAATGCAATTACAAAGCAATGAGCAAATGTCAGAAAAATTTAAGAAAATCACTGCAACAGTTCCCCAGCTGTCTTTCTCATTGTTCTTAAAATAAAAGAATTTTTGCTGATGGGGGTTGGGGGTAAATTTAAAAAGCCACATGAATGAAGAGCAGTGACCCCAAGAGCTGGCATGCCAGGAGGAGAGGCCAGAACTCTCAGTGACTTCACAATGGGAGGTCCATGCCACCAGTGCCCAAAGCAGACAGTGCCTCCCTCGAGCCACCCCTGCCCCATGGAGCCAAAATGCACCAAGGTCATGTCTGCAGATGACCTCGGTTCCCAGTTCCTTCCTGTGCATTCTTAGGGATGCACTTTCAAAACTCAACCCAGATGCTGGAAAAGGACAGCAGGGTGGGTGCTCCCTCGCACACTTTCCCCAGCGACACGGTTGGGGACCAGCAGGTGATCCACAGGGCCTGTGCCCCCACCAGAAGCTGCTCATGGGCAAGGCTGGGACTTGAACCCTCCTCCGCGTGTCAGAGTTGCAAAGAGCCTCAGAAGACTTCAACCTGCTCCTCTCTTTAAGCAGACGGGAAACTCAGGCCCAGAGAGGAAAACTGGATGGCCAAGATAACAGCAATTTAAGTCAGCCACGTCATGCCAAGTCATAATGGAGCCTGAGTCCAAAGGAGACACCCATAAACCTGATCCTGCTTTTATTGTAAAATTTGGTATTTTGTTCATCATGATTTTTGCATTAACTTTGATGTTGGAAAATGTTGCATTAAAACATTACTTATCTTGATTAAAGTTGTTTTTTCTTTTTTTGACATCCCTTTAAATTCTGCTCCAGAGGCGAGTGCCTCACCCCAGAGAGGGAGTCAGTGTAGAAGTGTAGAGGGGGTCAGAGTAGCATCTTGGACTTGTATTTCGTGTTGGGAAGCCCACCACCCTTTCTCAGTCAGGTACCCACGCTTCTGGAAGGACCTGGCTTTGTGGGCAGGCCCATGTGGACCCCAATCCCACCTCCAGCATCACCCCTAACCCCACTTGGGTGACCATGGGCTGGCCACTGAATTTCTCTGAGCTTCTATTTTCTCCTTCTGAAAATTGGGCAGTCCCTCATTTATCCAATTGTTTTTTTTTCCGCAAGCATCTACCATGTGCCTGGCCCTGAGTCAACTCCTAGGCGTGTGCAGAGCCTGCCTGAGAATCCGAGACCTCAGTGCCTGGCCCTGGGCGTGCACAGGGACTGGCTGACTATCTAAGACCACACAGAAATTGCTTAGGGCGGAGCCTGAAGATAGGGGCTTCAGTCAACATTATCATCTCCTCTTTTTCCTTTTGAGACCAGTCAATAAAGGACTGATGTTGAAGCTGAAACTCCAATAATTTGGCCACCTGATGCGAAGAGCTGACTCCTTTGAAAAGCCCCTGATGCTGGGAAAGACTGGGGGCAGGAGGAGAAGGGGACAACAGAGGATGCGATGGTTGGATGGCATCACCGACCCAATGGACATGAGTTTGGGTAAACTCCAGGAGTTGGTGAAGGACAGGGAGGCCTGGCATGCTACAGTCCATGGGATCACAGAGGCGGACATGACTGAGCGACTGAACTGAATAGCTATTTAATGCATAATATCCCAAAGGCCAACCCGGATGCTCTGAGCCTACTTCCAAGAAGCTCTAGCTCCCAAGATCTGACCTCTGCCTATGCCACCCTCCCGCCCCCCACCCCCACAACACCCCGCCCCACCTCCCAGCTGCATTCCTGGATCCCTGGGCCTGAGATAAGACTGCTGTCTCCTGTTCCTTTCTCTTCTATCTAGCCTGGTCAAGCTAGCTTATATGATCTTAGTTTTCTGTGTTTATAGTGACGTGGGTGGGGGATGTGAGCAGGGGGATGGCAGACTGGCCCGGAGCTCCTGGGCCTGTGGAAGACACTGGCCACAGGGGGTGTTTAGCGCTCTGCCCCCGCTGGTTGTAATTCTGGAGGCAGCCGAGCTGCTTGGGATCAGGTCCCCCAGCTGTGATGACAGGCCTTCAGCAGGCACTATAATTGCAGTTAAAACCACCCATTTTCCTCCTGGCAAGCTTTAGTTAAAGAGGTGCTAGCGGGCAGCCTGCTTGTCTGCAGTGAGGCTGATCAAAGGGCTGAAGGCATCTGTTTTGTCTCTGTTTTCTTTCACCACCCCCCTGTCCTTTGAAAAAAAAATAGTTAAAAAGTAATTTATGAAAATGAATACCTATCCTCCTCCGGAGGCTAAAAGGCAGCCACATATTAGAGATATTCAATGTGCTTTGGGTGTTTTTTACACTTCGGTCAGTTTTATAATGAGAAAATTGGAGCTAGAGAATGCGCCTGATATGTCCGCTCCCATTAAGACCTCTTGGCAGGGTTTTTATAGTATAGGCCTTGACTCTTTACACCCTGAGGATTTCCTGAGGAAGATTAAATTCTCCCATCTCCAGCCTGTGATGGGCGATTGTGTCCTGACTGGTCTGTAACCCCATAGCCTCCCCACTAGCCTCTCCTAGTTTTCCTAGAACCCAGAGAAGAGGTTGTACTGGACGAAGTTGTCCAGGTCTCCAGCCTCTGCCTGTTCTCAAGGGCCCACACTTTAGAACTTTCTCTTCATCTGACTGCACACAAATAGATTTTCCATGTAGAAATACATATACCCTACCCTCGCACATTTTTTTTTCCCTCTTTGGCTTACAGAGAGCATAAGGGCACTTACGCATGAGAAGAAAATATCCTGAGCAGAAAGAGGGTGAAAAACTTGCTTGGGACTCTCAGGAAATGGGACACATTTAAGGAAACTGCAAGAGAATAATTCATTGAAAGAACAAAACAAAAACACGTGTAATGTCTTGAAAGAGGGCTCATCAGCCACGCTTCACACGGCATGCAGTTTTGTGGCTTTGGTGAGAAACTTTAGCTCATTTGCACAGTCATTTACATGTAAAAGCCACACTCCGCCGTCCAGGAGCTGGGAACACACAGAGGTTCTGAACTGCCAGTCACCATGTTTGAAGGGTTCACATGGTAACTTAGACGCTCCCTCTCTATGTTTCTTTCTCATCTCCATGTGCCAAGATTCTGCCAAACCCTCGGGAGATACCTGATAAGGACAAGCTGGGCCCTGTTCGATTTCTGGCCTGCCACAATTAAGGGTTAATTCTTCACCCTCCTTGCTACAATCTTTATTGCTCTCAGAGTCCCTCTGAAAACTCAAAGCAATCTGCACATGTATGTGTACAGGAAATTTACAGTTTTTGGAGTATTTTCATAGCTTTTGTTGCACTAGAATTCCCACCGTGATACCTTGAAATAGGCATCACTGTTCCCATTTTACAGAAGGGGATAGTCAGGGCTCGGAGGGAGGAAGGCGCTTCTCGAGGTCACAGGGCTAGAAAATTACAGGACCTATATCTGAATGCCTCTAAAAGAAGCCTCCCCACCACAGCCAGCTTCAGAAGTTTGCCAATGAAACAACTCAGGGCTCGACATCTGACAGAGCCTGGCTGGAAACTGAGTCTAATCTTGCACAGGTCACTTTCCTGCCCATGTCAGGGTTTGGAGGGGCCACAGTAATCAGGAATCTGGTAAAGTGAAGGCAACCTGCCCGCTCTTTGATGAGGTTTGGCTCAAGGGGCAAAGCTGCCCATTCTTGGATCCTCCAGACCCTGCCTGGACCCTGTGATGTTCCCGTCCCTCCCACCGGGTCTGAAGTCAAGCCTTGGAAAGTAGAATGAATTGTTCATGCCTGTGGGCATGGAGATGCCCAGACTCTCATCCCTTCCTGACTTCATGCTTGCTCCCTCCAGGCAGGCCTGGTGGCTTATTAGCATAATTCAGCTGCCCATTTGTACCAGCCATGCGAACATTCTTTCTGGTTCCCAAACACCCCGGGGAAAGTAAGACTGCTATCCCCACTGGTCAGTGATTCCATTACATATGCCAGGACGCCGCTCCATGTGGTATGGGCAAGCCGATGGAAGCATTTTCTTCAAATGAGCTTTCATTCTCTTCCAGAATGAACTCCCTGGCGTGTCAGCTTTCTATTCATTAGACTCTGGGCTTCTGCCTAGGAAAGTTGAGCTGGATTGAATGGAGACAACCTCCCACCTCACACGCAACCCTGACTTGGGTGGATTACAGGCCACCTCCTCTGCCCTTTCTCAGCATGTGGACAACGACCTCCAGGTTGATAAGATGTTCAAGCACAATTCCTAGTCATGGGTCAGTCTTACCTGTAATCAGAGGAAGAAACCTGATCAGCTACCATATGCCAAGTACTGTGCTGAGCATTTTGCAGAGCAGTGATAGGCAATGTATATTTAGTGTGTACTACAGACCAGATCTTGAGGCAGATATTTTCCATGCATTATATCTCATTCAAGGCTGGAAATTACCCTGAGATCTATGCTACTGCTGCCCACAATGCAGAGAAGAACACCTTTCCCAGGATCTCAGTTAATAAGCAATGAGGCAGGCATGCACACCTAGCTGTGTGTGGCTCAAAATCTGAACCTTTTTAAATATCAAATAATGTGATCTTCATAACATCTCATGAGGATGAGGTTGCTAATTCCATTTGATAAATGAGAAGATGAAGGCAATGGGGTGTAACTTGGGCATCTCTCCAGAGGTCATGTGTCTGTTGAGTGGGAAGGCTGGGATTTGAATTCAGAAAGCCTGACTTGAAAGCAACATACTCAAACTAGGCTTTAAAGCCGCACCAGATCCTCTAATATCTCATTCCTTGGAGGCTAGATGCTCTTTGTCAAACCTAGGCAGCAAGTTTATATTCATCCCTCAAGACCCAGTCCAAATGTCCCCTCCTAAGGAAAGACTTCTCAAATTATTCCAGTTACATCAGAGCTTCCTTCTCTGGGCACTTTTATAACCAACTCGGTATCCCCAGTTTTCCCTTTCAATTTGTCTCTGTCTCTCTCACTAAACAGTAGCTTCTTAGCGATGGAGTCCAAATCTTGTTTGCCTGCATATCCTTCAATTTGGCACAACATAAGATACATAAGTAGTAGCAGAGGGTAGAGAAGAGCTCATTTCTTTCAGCTACCTTGAGATCTTCAAATATATCACTGGATTTTTTGTATCCATATAGCATATTTAGTAAATATAGATCAGGATCACACAATGTGATGGCTAATATCATGTCTGTCCAGGACTCAACAACATCCACCCTACTAAGTAGGAGTGTCACCTAAGCTGATCCAATCTTGTTATTCCCTGGGAATTTTTCTCCTGGAATCATGGGGAAGAAGAGCTTTCTTTGTGCTCCAAGTCATAGAGCTGGAAAACTGTGAACCTATGAAGGGCAGCAACAGTGTCCAGCACTTGTGGGAAGCCTGTCTCCTGTGGGAGGTGGGATGGAAAGAGAGACAGAGAGAGGGAGAGAGAGAGGCCCTCTAGCCATCCTCAAAGTCCACTCAACCCTGGTGCTCTTTGAAGTTTGATGAAATGAAAAAAAAATTCCCCCTTTACTCTTAAGCTACTTCTTGAGAAGTTTCCATCACTTGCAAATGTTCCTAGGTGATGTATATGTGTACATTATGGGATATATATACATTTTAATGAATTATAGTGTCAAATTTTTATACAAAAGATAAATTAAAAACTATGAAATACTGCTCAAAACTCTATCCAGTGGCATAAAATCATAGAGCACTTATTGCACGCCTTCACCTCTGTAAATACGTGTCCTGGGCAGAAGGTCCTCTCTCCCGACGTGGTCAATGTACATGCCCCAAACTTATGGAAAGAGCATGGATTTCAAGGTTTTCTTAACCATCACAACCAAGGGAATCCACTTTTCTGAAGACAAGGTTTTTGAGAAGTGATGGTATATTACTTCTTCTAACAGAAGACTTAAAGGAAAATTGAAGACCACCAACATAAGCAGATGGATGGAGGCAATCATCTATGACGCTGAATACGCAAAGACTTTTTTTATTGTTATTATAGGTATTTAGGGCTTCTCTTGGGCTTCCCTTGTGGCTCCGCTGGAAAAGAATCCGCCTGCAATTCGGAAGACCTGAGTTCAACCCTGGATAGGGAAGACCCTCTGGAGAAGGGAAAGGCTACCCACTCCAGTATTCTGGCCTGGAGAATTCCATGGGCTGTATAGAAAGAGTCGGACATGACTGAGCAACTTTCACTTTACTTTCAGGGCTTCCTTGGTGGCTCAGGCAATAAAGAATCTGCCTACAATGCAGGAGACCCAGGTTTGATCCCTGGACTGAGAAGATCCCCCAGAGAAGGGATTGGCTACCCACTCCAGTATCCTGGCCTGGAGAGTTCCATGGACAGAGGAGCCTCGTGGGCTACGGTCCATGGGGTTACAAAGAGTTGGACATGACTGAGTGACTCACACTTAGGGGAATTTAAAGAATCTTTAAGAGGAGTGTTGATCCTTCCTGATCTTACCTTACTTGCTGACCTCACACCCAATAAGATCAACCTCCACACACGGTAGTAGGTTGTTTCTTAATATTATTTGTCCAGGAAACACTATGAGTTACCTCTTGGCCCATCTACTCTCCATCAGAACAATTCCTATCCCACGTTTGTCCATAACTTTGGGTTCACTTGTCATAGTACAATGACTGTGCTATGCAGGTACATCACTTGCTAAGCCATCAGGAAAGTATCTGCTACACAGTCGGCTTCTTCCGCTCCAACATGGATCAGAAGTGGCTCCTGACCTCCAGGAGGTCATAGCCTCTAGAGAGAAGTAGAAAAGGAAATAGACAGAGTATCATGTGCTTTGACAGAGGGGTCTATAAAGGGTGGTCCAAGCACAGAGGAGGGGTTTCACTACCATTAGCAGCAGGTCAGGAGAGTTCATAAAACACAGCAGCTTTAATCCTGGCTTTGACATATGTTAGAAGGTTACCAAGTAGTGAGAGAAGAAAAGCATCCTAAAGCTACATTCGAGTATTTTTCAATTCAACTTTAAGAATCATGTCCAAAAAAAAAAAAAAAAAAAGAATCATGTCCCCAAATGTGTACCTCACTGTAAAGGGTCCTTTTTATTTTTTCTTACAAAAAAATTATGGAAGAGGGAAGAATTTATATCTCACTTAGAGATTTGTCTGGGCCTTTTCCTAACCTGCATAAGCACCTCCTAAGGGAAGGAAAAGCCAGTAAAATATCTTATGTCTAAACGCCACAAAAATATGCAGAGCAGGAGCTAAGTTTGACATATAAATATATTAAATAAATGCATTCACAGCTCAATTTCCTCACCCTCTGACTGCCAGTAATTTATTCAGACAGCTTCAGCTGAAACCATTTCTCACTTGATACAACAATCTGGAAAGGTGTGTTCAACTTTTCTTCATTCTACAGGGCTTTGTCCTTTTCTTGCCAAGAAAGCATTACATCCCCGGACCTCTGGCCTCTCTGAGCTGAGGTGGGTGGGAAATGGACCCAATCCTCTCTGGCAGGAGAGTCAAGCGGTTTTTCTGCTTCGAGATGTTCTCTTTCAGTTCAGTTTTGATTGATGTGTTTAGCACCTTAGAAGTTCAGTAAGACTTTCATCATCATTTACAACGACCCAGGGGATGGGCACTGTGATTCATCCTCTTTGATAGGTGAGGAATCTGAAGCTCAGAAAGTGAGGAAGGAGGAACAGAAGGAAGAAGGGCAACGGAAAAGGAAGACTTAATCAGCACTCACTTTTGAAGGTACTTTTCACATGTGAGATCTAATTTAAGTCCTCAGCACAATCCTAAGAGGGAGGAATTATGGGCCCATTTTAGCCCCGAGAAACTGAGACTCCGGGTGGGGAAATAAGCCTTAGAAATCAGCAAGGCCTCCATGTGACCCAGGTCCCTCACCAAGGCCCTCTTGCCTGAAATCAAATCCTAGGACCCTTTGACACCATTGTGGAGCCTCTGAAAGGCTGTCCTGGGGACCTACTGAGTACCTGTCAGTTAGAGGGGTATGAATAAAGGTGAGACACAGATCTTGCCTCCTAGCTGAGAGGTTCAGCAAAATCCTGGAGAGATGATCTTCCCTGGGCACGCAAAGAGGCCGCTCTCCAGCCTGTCAGAGAGTAGGAGATTTTGTAAGCAGATTAAGCCTCTGGCAGGAAGGCACAACCTGCTCAGCTTTTCCATTCCCGGGACAGAGTTCAGCTGGGGCCCCAGCAGCACTTAACCCCTGGGTCAAGTGAACTTGCTGACTTTCAAAGGCAGATTGGGCTGAAAACGTGCCCACTTTGATAAAGAGGTTTAAGGCACAGTGCTGGAACACCATCCCCCACCTCCCTTCCCCCCCCCCCCCCCGCCCCCGCCCCGCCCCCCCCTCCACAATCCACACTCTAAAATCCAGCTTCTAACAGTCCCCATCTCATGCATAATCCACTTGTTATTTAATCACAAAATATAAAAGGTGGCATTTGGTTACAGAATCAGTTGGGATTCAGAGTAACCGAGGCCCCCCAAGGTCTGGTAAACCTTCCCAGAGACCCCTCCTTTTTCGTCTGTGCAATGAATGCATCCTAAATCCTCCTACATGTAGCCTTGGCCAAGTGCTCTCTGCTCTGGATATGTCATTCATCCCACACTGTCACCAAGGAAATGAGGATTGCTTCCTTTACAGGGCAGACCAGGAAACAAGCTGAGAAAAGATGTCAAGGTTTGCTGGTATCCTGGGAAAAGACAGAGGCAGAGTCCTGCCTTCATGCCTCTCTGTTGCCAAAGCCCATGTTTTTGCCTTTGTTTTTTTTTCAACTTTATTGAGGCTTGAATAAAGTTAATAACTTACAATCATTATATATATTTAAGATGTACAACATGATCCTTTGATTATCAATCCATTGTGAAATGATGCCCTCAATCCAACTAATTGACCTTTCCATCACTTCATGTAGTAACCTTTTTTCTGGTGAGTGATGAAAACACTTAAGATCTCCTCTCTAAGCAAATTCAAGTACACGATACATTGTTATTAACTATAGTCACCATGCTGTACACCAGATCAGGAGAATTTATTCATATTGTAATTGAAAGTTTATATCCTTTGACCAACACCTCCTTCCCTGACTCCTGGCAACCACTATTATGCTCTCTGCTTCTATGAGTTGGATCTTTTTAGGTTCCACATATTGAGATGGTGCAATATCTGTCTTTCTCTGCCTCCATGCTTTTTTCTTTTTTTTTTTTCCCTTGTTTTTTTTTCCCAATTATTTTTATTAGTTGGAGGCTAATTACTTCACAATATTGTAGTGGTTTTTGCTGATCTCCCTTAGTTTATTTAGAGCTTCAGCCAAATTTTAAAACATTATAAAAATTATAATTAAAAATGTGGGAGTAAAGGCGCCACTAACTGAACACAGTCTCTTTTCATTTGTTCTGGCTCATATATAACACTGATCAAATAATTGAATGGAAGGGTGATGGATGGATGAGGGCTGGCTGGCTGGATGGGTGATGAATGGATGGATGAATAGATGGTAGACAGATGGATGAGTACTGGGTGGATGGATAGATGGATGGGCTAATTATAGGTTTCTTTCCTTTGCATCAAGGACTTCTCCTAATCTAACCTGTCTCTCATTTGAGCCGTATTTTACAAACACATCGCATGTCCCCCAGTACCCATCTCCATTCTCTCTCTAGTAGACTGATAGTAAATAAGGACTGAGGAGACCATCTTCCCAGTGTTCTGGGGGACAGTGTGCCTAAGGTTAGATCGGAGGGCTGAAAACAGCAGTGTCCTGAGTCAGAGCCCACTCAGAACTACTCCATTATGTTATAGAATAGAGTAGATAGCTAAAGCTGGATGAAGAGGCTCCCCGGAAAGTGGCTGTTCCCAATGTTGTAGAGCTACTTCTCCTGGACCAGGGAAGAGGTGCAAGCCTGCTCCCACTACCTCTCTTAGAGACTACAAGTTAGGAGAACCTGTGAATCCTGCATTAAGAACCAGCCTTCCATCAGTTTAAGACTGTCTCCAAAAGCAGCAGGCCAGATGGGTATAGAGGAAAGAGCACTGGTTTAGGAGTCAGACAAGACTTGCATTGTGCCCTAACTTTACCTCTGACCCTGGGAAATTTCTTAACCTTGCTGGGTCTCAGTTTCATCTATAAATCAAGAATGTTGACGGTGCCTACATCAGAGTTGGTGGAGCCAGAGGGAGTCAGGGAGGGGATGATGGTCAGGGGCTACACTGCAGAAAATGGGCAAGTTGCTTGCTACAGTGCTGGGAAAATACCACTAGGGTGTTTGTGGTCAGTAGATGTTGGTCTACCCATCCCTGCATCTCTGGTCTTTGCAGCTGACTTTTGGAATATAGAAACGGGGATAGAGCTTTGTGTAACTGCGTTCTGAGGTTCCTATTTTCTTACACACTGTAATGGGAATCTGACAAGTTTAGTCCTGGCATATATTTCACTTGCTAGGTCTTGCTTGTCTAAACCTGAAGTCTCTCAGTGGAGACAGTTGGAAAGGCCTATGCTTCAAATTGTTTAGAATATGGTTCTGAATTCACTCCCATTTCCCACAATGATACAAAAAGTTGGTTTTCTTCTTCCTATTCCACTGGCTCGGCGACGATGTGATCCTCTAAAATAAGTCTCAGCCCAGGAAAAGGGAATATTCCATAGTCTCCATCTGCAGTGTGTCAGGAAAGGAAAGGAAAAATAAAGAAAGCTTTAACAATTTGCCATATTGTATGCCTTGGAAGAGCCTAGTAAACTTTCTAGCAAATTGCTTCTAATTATAGGAAACCTGCCTTTTGCTTCAGGAAACACTCGGCAGCGTCATTCCAGTCCTGAGTTCTTGGCAGAAGCAGACGTTTCTCCCATTATTATTTCAGTTGGCTTGAGCTATTGACAGTGCATTTATCAAATGGGGCATGGAACTGCCTCCCTGGAATACTGCTCTGGCAAGGGCAGGGCTTTGAAGCCCAGTGAAATGGGCCAACAGTTGACATGGTCCTGATGCAGTTTCCAGAACCCATGTCAGCCCATCAACAGTGATGACCTGTCTTATAATCAATTTCTGTTTAAGAAGCTGCAGAATGCATAAGTGCTTATTTTCTCAAAACCTACAGAAATAAGTATAGTAAAATATCAAATTTCTACATCCTGTTGTCCCCAAGCCTGTATCCATCCCCAGGATAGCTTACCACTCCTTTGGTTTTTTCCTAACCCTGTTCATGCCTTTTAAGAGTCTTCTGCTTAATTGCTCCATTTGGGTACAGCATCTGGTCCCAACTTCCCAGGGACCTCTTCAGATACTTCTCCTTAATCTTTCACTTTGCAATGTGTACATAGTTATTAAAATATTTCTATAAATCGGATTGTGCATTTAGTGATACAACTTGCTTTCTTCACTTAACAGTAAATTTTTATTAGAGATCATCCCTGACAGTGCCTACAGATGGACATCATTCATTTAATGGTTACACAATAGTCTACAGTAGCAGTCATAAAAACATAATGCCAGTCACATTCGTAATTCTTAATTTTCTAGTAGGCGTATCTTAAAGAAAGTAAAAAGAAGTTGGTGAAATTAATTTTAATTCCCACACATCATCAACATTTGTCTACGAAGGTCTTACTTACTGTGATATTATGAGGTCATGGGAATCTTGGAATTTGTTGGCTCTTATTTCTGGGCATCCCCAAGGGGTGATTCATGTGTCTGTGACAGAAACTAAATATCATTCCCTCCCTTCTTCCTCTCTTTTCTCTGTTCCCACTAGTTGCCATCAACCACCTAAAACCACCTGATAGAAGCTCCCCAGGGCTCCTGTGCATCAGGAGAACATGAATGTTCACATCAAGGAGTTCATCATTGGAAGCTCCCAGAGTTTTCAGTTCTTGGGGTGCTGGAGTGGTGGTGGTTTCTATGCAGAGGTATGGGGCACTCTTCATGAACACCCCAATGCATTTTGTTAACTGAACTCTAAAGCAGAGTTGCACAGAACGTTTCTAGAATAGATCTTTCAGTTTATTTTATGACCTTTCTCCCAAAGGTCTCCAGGCCAGTCCAGAGAACCATTGGGAAGGCAAACACTGCTTTATCCTTATCCACCCCATCCTAACGGCCCATCTCCTAACAAAAATGTTCACATCTCAGTGTCCCCAAAGTTGCCCCACACATGAATAAGTGTAAGCAGTTATTTGGAAAAGGATCAGGAGCAGAGTAGCTATGGAAAGCTATGATTAATTAAGCCCAGCTAAGATAGTCCAAAATTCTACAACTCATTCATTTATTCACACATTCATTCATTCCATAAGAGTCCAGCATCTATTCTGCCCCAGGACTTTTTGTGGATTCAAGGAATGTCTGATTCCTGCTTTCTAAGAGTTTACAGTCTTAGGGATAAGACAGAGAGATCAGCCAGCGCAAGATATGTGGTAAGTGTTGAGCTATCATTAAACACAAAAAATTGGGCAACCAAGGTTTTTTCTTGGAGAGAGTGAGCCAACCTGGACTGGGAGAGTGGATGGTGGCTAGTTAGGAATGCAGCCATCATGTGAGGTGTATAAGATCAGTAGGAGTTTGCCAGATGGACAAAGGCGGGAAGAGCCCTCTAGGAAGAGGGAACAGTAGGTGGCAGGGGGACCAGACAATCTGTGAGACCACAGAGGTGTGATAATGTGGAGGGTGGGATGAAGTGGAGGAACTTTTGCTGGAGAGCCAGAAGAACCAGCCCAACTAAATCCTTTCCAGCCACCAAGTCAGATTCAAAACACGTCCAAAATGAAATTTACCATCTTCTCTCCAAAGCCTCCTTCCATCAGGTATTGTCACAATGATTCAGTACTCTTTCCACCATCCAAGTGAGGAACTTTGATCACCTGATGACCCTCCAATACGATGTCTCACTTACATCCCAACTGCTATGGGGTTGTTGTAGCAACCTCCAGACTTGTCACTTCATCATGCTTCCTCTTGTCCATCCCCCACACTGCAATCAGTGATCATTTCAAAATGATAAACTGACTATACCACTTGTAGAGTTTTCACTGGTTCTCATTTTCCACAAGATCATGAATTAAAAAAAAATTTTTTTTGATCAACAGCTGTATTGAAAGACAAGAGTATGGGGTAGGCATGGGAGGGAGGCTCAGTACATGTACCTGGTGGCTCAAACAGTAAAGAATCTGCCTGCAATGCAGGAGACCCAGATTCGATCCCTGGACTGGGAAGATTTCCCTGAAGTAGGGAGTGGCAACCCACTCCAGTATACTTGTCTGGAGAATTCCATGGACAGAGGAGCCTGGTGGGCTAAAGTCCATGGGGTCGCAAAGAATCAGACACGACTGAGTGACTAACACTTTCACCTTCATAGCTGATTCACTTTGTTGTGCAGCTGAAACTAACACCACATTGTAAAGTGATTATTATATTCCAATAGTAAAACAAAATAATAATAAAAAAAGAAAGAGTAGAGCAGAACCCCTCTCCTACCCTGGTCCTGGCAGAGTGGGCCTCAGTCTCTGAACATCCAGGTGTCCTGTAGCCAGAGAGCAAAAATCTGTTTAAAGACCTGATAACAAACTTTCTATTATAGAATAATCTCCACTTTCCTCTGCTCTTCTAATTACCCAGCCTTAGCAAGCCATCCCATTTCCTAGCACACAGAGCTTTCATATTTCCATCCTGTTCTTTCTGCCTGGAATTTTTATTCACCTGTGCAACCAGGCTAATTTTTTTAGGGCTTAGATCAAATATTTTCTGCTTTCTTTACCCCAATCCATCTCTTCCACCCACATAGGATAAAATAATTGGCTCTCCATCTGTGTTTGCAAACACTATTGTGCTGTAACCAGTCCTTAATATACCACCCTGTGATTCCATGATGGCTTGTACAACTCAAGAATATCTCTCTCTGGGGACATACTGGTCCAATTTCAACATAGGCTCAGGTCCTCAAAAGGCGGAGCCTTGCAATCCACAAGTAGTGAAACATTTTGAAAGTCTTTCTTGAGCTCCTCCTTGGGAATGGCAAAGAGGAGGATGGATTCTTACTACTATACACCTTAGAAATTCTCTCCCATCTGTTGGCACTCTCAATATCTTTCTGTCAACAGTTCATCTGAAACTAACTCACTCATTCTTTCTCTCTCTCAAATTCCAACTCTCTGAAGCCAACCCTGACTTCTAACTTCTATGTGCATTACTGCCTCCTCGTCAAGGCCCCTGAATTGCACACAACAAGGTCACTATTCCTGCTCTAGCCTTTGGAGTGGTGCTTCTAAGGTTGCTACTTTCATAGAATATCAAGCAAATGATGCTCCCTGAATTTTTGTAATGAGTAAATATGTTCCTTATCTTTCTCTCAGCTTATTTTATATACATTAACTTCGTATCTCTGGCTTATTTTATTTTCTCTATACTCTCCCTTAGCCAGTCTCTGGATGCTGACTCAGCAAGCAAAGAGCTTTCCCACGACAGCCATGGGAAAAAGTAGAAGCTCATGAATACTCATGCAATTATTATTGTTCTTCCTGTGACATCCATTTTCAAGTCAGTCTTCCTCGGCAAATGGTGAGCTCCTCTAGGTCATGGGCTGTATTTTATTTAGCTGAGAGCCTACCAAGTGTTCCAGAGCGTGTAGACTCTCAATTATTGAGCCAAAGTCTTTTAAAGAGAAACACATATGTAAATGCTCAAATGGCCACTTGCAAAATAAAGGTAGTACTAATAATTCTACCTTATTCTCTTTCAAGGGAACTTTTTTGTTTTTTTAATAATTGGCTTTCAAAACATAGTTTGTATCAGACAAAAGTTTCAAGCACAGAAATTACCCTAACTTTATTCAATACTTTCTAGTTTCTTCTGTTTCTTTCTTTCATTATTATTTTTTTCTTTTAATTTAGAGCATGTCATCAGCAACGGAACTGATTGCACTACTTATCAGCTTTGTTCTATGGTTTGAAAACCATTGTCCCAGTTTATCTGGGGAAGGATCCTTTTTCTATCTACGTCCAGCACACCATCTGCGTGTTTCCCCTAGTCAGCAGTGGGACACTGCTCACTCACCTCTGATGACCTGTGGCCACTCTCCTCGTTAGAAAAATCTCCCCTCTCCGTGGCCTTCATGGAGAAGGAAATGTGGGACTTCTTAGGAGGAGCAGGTATCTGATCCTCTGTGTCTCAAATCCGAGTCAAGCTGGGCCCGAGGTCACCACTCAGAGCCCTTGTGGCCTCACGCTCACACACAAGCATACACGACTCCTCAGAGAAAATGGAGTCTCAAGTCATACAGAGTAAGGGCAAACGTTTCCTAACCACCAGATAGCTGTACGATACCTCTTCTTCCATGCACTTGGTACTTCCCCGTTATGCTTTGGAGCAGCATTTAAGTACTTGATTCTATGTATCTACCCTCTTCCCGCTTTCAAACTCTGCCCCGTGAGGTCTGCCAAGAGTGGGAAAAGAGCCTGATTATACCCTCCGAATGGCTCTTCCCAGACACTAAATTTGATTTGAGCCGGCCATCCTGGGAAACACTGATTTCTATTCCTGGCCTTGATTTCTGTCTGTGGGGACTGGTGGGACGACCCTCTTCTTCCAGACACACTGGGAGATAAAAGAGCTTTGCTGAGAATTGAAAGTGAACACAAGACAGAGAGGGAAGCAGTCGTGAATCCGTGGTGCCCTGGATTCCCCCAGGCGCCGCAGACATGATGATGTGTGTGAATTCAGTAGCCAGCACCCAGCATCTACTCAGGAGGGAAAGTTCTAGACCCATTACAAATAAAAAGGGGGAAGAATCAACAGCAACAGTAACAACAGACCTGGCCCAAGCCATTGGCTTGGGCAAGGCAAGCACCTGTGAGGAACTCAATTTCTCAGTCCCCGTAAAATGAAGACCATAGCCTGCCCTGCTAACATCACACAGCTGTAGGCGAGTGTGCATGAACCACGTGGGATGAAAATGCATTCTCAATACTGTTCAGTACCCTGTCAGTGCTATGAATTTAAAAAGAAATACAGTCCTAATGAAACATGAGGCCTGCAAGATACTAATACAATTGCATTCCAAAAATGAGAATAAAAAGCTCACATCTACATGCAGGTATTCAGCTGGGTCATTTCACAGACCATATCTCATTTCATTCTCAGAATGACAGTAGGATGAGGCAATGTTATTTTCTCTTTGTCACGGAGAAAGAAAGAGGTTCAGGGAGAAGAGCCAACTTGCCCTATTTCACAGCACAAGAAGACACTCAGAGTCTGAGCTGGAAGGTAAAGTCTGATGGCCAGGCTCCAGGGGCCCTTGCGTCTTTCTACTTCTGCTCAATACCCAGTAACCCAAAACTAATCGGAAACACCCAGGGTAGACACCACTGCACAGGGCACAAACCCCAAGAATTTCAGGCATCAAGAACCCGGCAGGGAGGCTTTACACAGAAGATTCCAGGATGGGCAAGCCCTAAGGAGTCTGGATTCACCTCCAGGAATAAACAATGTTTTCTGGCCTTCCTTCCAGACCACGGATTCTGAGCACTGCAGAAAATGAGTCCTTTCTGAGTTGATCAGGAGACACTGTTTCTTGCAGCCACCAGGCTCCTCTGTTTTTAGGTGGCGTTCCCTGACGGCACCCCCTATTCATTCTGTGGACTTAGAACTCCAGACACTTGACCTTGGCCTCTAGCTTTTAAACTGAAGTAGGAGCTACTTGAGGTTGCTTGGATCCCGAGGACGGGGCTCTTGGATTTTGGAAACACCGCTGTTCTTGGAGAAGACTTTTTATTTTTAAATGTCCCCTGATAGCAGTTACTAGAATACTGCCCGCTTCTCGGCCCCATTCTGGCAAGAGAGATGAGCTGCCTTGGAGAGACTGTCTGAAGTTTGATAGGGACGCCGCCTTCTGAAGTTGTTACATCCCCTCAGTCTGTTTTTAGAAGGCTCTCAAAAAGAAGAGATAAACTGCTCGGTGCCCGTGATAATGGAACAGGAAGGAGCCTAGCTGCCTGGATCAGGTGGCAGGAGAAGCTTGGGTCTTCGAGACACTGCTGGTTCTATATCAGCACCCACTTCCTGACCCCAGTCCAGCCCTGTGTATGCTGGGTCATTCTAGGAGCAACTAACTCTCTGGGATGTTAATCTGACCACATCACTTCCTTGTTCCCAAAATTAAGCCAAATCTCCTTAGCCTACCCATCAAGACCCTCAGATTCCAGCTCCTTCCAACCTCTCCATCCTTCTTGCCTTCCCCTCTTCCACCCGCTCTCCAGAACTGCAAGTCTGAAATAGTATGTTATGCCTCCACACCCTTACTCAAGGTGTACCCTCCGCCTGGAATGACTTTCCCCACCTCCTTGGCCTTGCTAACTTCCCTCTGCCCCCAATAGCTAGTTTAAGCTTACACTTGCTCAGCCTATCACGAATGTGGCCACTGCATCCCTTACCTGCGAGCCCATAGCACTCTTCGCTTATCCTATCAGAGACTTATCACACAACATGGTAATTGTTCATCCTCCTGTCTCTTTCCCCATGAGGCAGTGAATGTTATAAGGTAATGACCATGTCCCATTCATCACAGCAGCCTCACTATTGCAGGGTCCAGTTCTTGCACATAGTAGACATTTAGTGAACTTGAAAGAGTCAGCAAGGAAGAAAGAATGAGGGAAGAGGGAGGAGGAGTGTGTGTGTGTGTGCATGCGTGCGCACTCAGTCGTGTCCCACTCTTTGTGACCCCATGGACTGTAGCCAAACCAGGCTTCTCTGTCCATTAGATTCTCCAGGCAAGAATACAGCAGTGGGTTGCCATGCTCTCCTCCAGGGGATCTTCTTGACCCAAGGATCGAACTCATGCCTCTCATGTCTCCTGCATTGGCAGGTGGATTCTTTACCACTATGCCACCTGGGAGGCCCCAGAGGAGGGGTAGATCCTCCCAAACAAACAAAGGTGTAGTTCCTTACCATCAAAACATCAAGAGTGCTGTAAAGTGCACTCTCTGGGGCCAGACCGTTTGGTGCGAACTCTGCCATGTCATGTCCCAGCTGTGAGAGCCTGGTGTGTCACTTAACCTCTGTGTGATTCAGCTTCCTCAACTGTAATGTGAGGATGAAAAGGCTTGTGATGATGGATAAGTCAGTACATGTAGATCACTTAACAGATGCAACAGGGCTCCAGGCAGAGTAAGTAGCACCAGCTACTCTAACAACTCATCCTGGACTCAGCCGCTCACAATCACCTCCTCCACAGTCTCTCAGGGACCCAGGCTCCTTCCACCTTGGTGCTCATCTTCCTCTGCAACCTGAGATTTCTACCCCTGCGCTAGCAGGTGGGAAAGAGAAGAAGGATTACCCAGAAAGGGAGGGGAGATGTCAGATCACAGTCCAGTGGTTGCAGCTGACCAAAGAGTGACTCGAAGCTCAGCTGTGGGCACTGAGAAGGGAAGGCCCTGGTCACTGGTGGGCACTAGAGTTCAATGCTTCAAACGTAACTTGGCATATTGTGAGCTCTCAATAAATGTAGTTGCTGTTATTACAGGGAACGAAATCTCCTGAGAACCATCTTCCATGATTCTTGATGGATCATGAGAACGTTTGTGATGGCCAAGGGCTAGCTCCCTCCCCAAGGTATGGGCTCTGGAATCAATATATTTTTGAGGGTCTGTTCTGCAAGGATACTGCATAGTTACTGTCATTCACCCTCACAGGGGAGATGGTTTTGAGCTTATTTTCCCACTCCAGTATTCTTGGGCTCCCCTGGTGGCTCAGCTGGTAAAGAATCCACCTGCAATGCGGGAGACCTGGGTTTGATCCCTGGTTTTGCAAGATCCGCTGGAGAAGGGAAAGGCTACCCACTCCAGTATTCTGACCCGGAGAATTCCATGGACTGTATGTGTGACCATGGGGTCACAAAGAGTCGGACACGACTGAGAGACTTTCACTTTCACTTTACTGATGAGGAAACTATCTCAAGAAAGAGGAGCAGTGCACTCGAGTTCCATGGAGAGATCTAATCACACCTGGGCCTAGGACATCATTCTGGCACTAAACTCTACCTCTGTGTGGCCTCAGTCAACTCACCTGACTACTCAGGATCCCAGCTTCCACATCCATAAGACGTTGGAGTGGGAGGGGACAATTGTGGAAAGGATGCTCTCAGGACTTCTTTCTAGCTTTAAAAAGCTATTTTGTGAAATGAGGTCAGTGAAGGGTCTTTACAGGAAGAAAGAATTAATGGTGATTATATTGTAATTGGAGAAAAAAATGTGAGTGGATCCTGTATATAGTTTTACCTCTATGAGAGGTACAAATCAGCTCCGCCGCTAAGGGAGGATTGTGCTGCTTTCTATGGGGATCTGGCTATGGTTAACAGTCTGAAGATTTGACCAGAGCAAATATATTTTGTTAAGTATTTTTCCCTAGAAACATTCATGTTTTTACACTGCAATTGCAATTAAGAATAGCTAACATTTAGTTAATTAGCACAAACATACCCAATTGTCAATTGAAATGACTCGGATCCGTGAAAAAAGCAGCAGGCTCAGATGGATTCCATGGGGTTTCAGTTTTGTAAAGACATGCATGCCTTTCTTTGAAGTTTGCCTCAAGAAGCTTGGGTCTTTCCAACACCCTAGCCTATTGATCTGATCTGGGAGAGCATTTTGATGTCACGAAAGTTTAATTTGTTTAAAGAATTCCCTGATTCAATTGTTCACCCTTTTGTAAGATTATTAAATATTGTGTGACATACAGAGGCAGTCTGGGCAAAACTTTGGCAGGAGGTTGCAAATAGTAGCTGGCTTGTTTTCAGCTAACTCTTTTGGGACACAAAGAGGTAGAAAAATACAGATACCAAAGCAGACCACTGTATTCCCAAAACTATGCTGTAAACAATGTGTGACTAAAAAGTGTCCCCAGTCAAAAGGCTGTGTTTGATCTAATAACTTTCCTGGGGCTCCAGCTTCTAAATGGCCTGAAGATGACTAGTTAGAAGGACCCTGGGGCTGGGTCAGAGGTGACTCAGAGGCTGAGATTATTCAGCTACCCACTTTATATGTTTTTCATTAATAGTTTCTAGAGTTTGAGAATGTTTATGGAGTGGAAAAAGGGAGAAAGAATAGAAAAAAGGGAATTAATCGCCATCATATGCCTAATTTTTAACTCCTCAGGAATCTGAACCAACATGACCATCAAGCCAAGGGGCCCCTCTTCGAAGCCCAGGTGCTCTCTCTCCTGTCTGGTCCCCACACTCCTCAGGTTGTTCTTTATATTTTTTTCTCCCTTCTTTCTTTCAATACTGTTGAGAACTACCGTGTCCCAGGCCTGGGACACTCAGCAGAAAAGAAAAAACAGTCCTTCCTTCGAGGAGCCCGTCTATACGGAGGGAAATGGGCAAATGGACAGGCGAGATCAACAAGGGTGAGGGAGCTGCGAGGAGCACTGGGAAGGCCCCACTCTTAGAGAGGACAGAGCGCTCAGACAAGAAGAGTGATCTGGACACGGAGTTCCCAAAGGGTAAGTAAAGTAGAAATAAGGAAGGGGCCATATGTCTGAGAGCACAGGGAAAAAATGAAAAAACAGAAATGACATCAAAATCACAAGCACCAGAAGAAACAAACAGATAAACAGGATATGGTCAAAATTTTTAGAATTACGCTTCAAAGGACGCCATCAAGAAAGTGTAAAGACAATCCACCAAACGGGAGAAAATTTTTGCAAATCACATATCCGATAAGCAACTATTATCTAGACTATAAGTTACTATTATAGCTCAATAATAAAAAGACAAATAACAAATAGCTTAAAATGGACAATAGATCTGAATAGACACTTCTACAAAGAAGATGAAAAAATAGCCAATAGCACATGAAAAGATGGTCAACATCATTAACCATCAGGGAAATGTAAACCTAAGCCACACGATACCACTGTCTACATACTAATATGACTAGAATCAAAAGATCAATAATAACAAAAGGTAGTGAAGGTGCACAGAAATTTAAACCTTCATATATACTGCTGGTGAGACTACAAAATGGTGTGGCTACTTTGGAAACACAGAATCTGGTGATTTCACACAAAATTTTAAACTAGAGTTATCACACAACCTGGCAATTACACTCTTAGGTATATACCCAAAAGAAATGAAAACATATGTCCACATGAAAACTTGTGCAGGAATGTTCATAGCAGCTTTACTCATAAGAGACAAAAAGTGTAAACCTTAATGTCCACCAACAGACAAATGGATAAAAATAACACGATATGGCCATAGAGTTCACCCATAAGGTGTGAAATACTGATATAAGCACAACATGGATGCACATTGAAAGCATTATGCTACATTGAAAGAAACCGACAAAGGATCTTATATTGTATGATTCCATTTATGGGAAAGGCTACCACAGACAAATCTAGACAGAAGGTAGATTAGTGATGGTCAAGGGCGGGGGTGGGGTTGATGAGGGGGTCGGGGAGTGATGGCTACAAAGGGCGAAGTTTCTTTACAGGCAAGTTTTCTACACTTAATTGTGACAATGAATGCAGGAGAGTACACTGAAAGCCATCGAATTGTATACTACAATTTAAAGAAGGATTTGTATGATGTGCAAATTATAGACCAATTACATTGTTACATGGAGAAGGAAATGACAACCCACTCCAGTATTCTTGCCTGGAAAATCCCATGGACAGAGAAGCCTGGCAGGCCACAGTCCATGGGGTCACAAAGAGTTGGACATGACTTAATGACTAAACAACACCAACAACGTTGTTACAAAAAAAATAAAATTATAACTCTTATAACTTGCATTTTATCCAGAAGGCTGTAGACAGTAATGGTTACCAGTGCCTATTCCAAAAGCAACCTGCTGAGATTTGAATTCCTATGACCCAGGATCGGTCACATAATCTCTTAGGCTTCAATTTCCTTGTCTGTAAAATGGGGGGTAAATGAGAGAATGAATAAAAAGGGCTGAGTACTATGCCTGGCTTCTAGTACATGCTCAGTAAGTGTGAGCTGTTATTATCACAGTCAATTGATAGGTTGAATGAGTGATACTCCTTGAGAAGAGTTCCAGGTGGGTTGTAAAGAAAGAAAAGACATGTTAGAAAAAAAATATTTTTAGGCTGGCCTTCATGAGAGTTATAAAAAAATCTGTGAATTTGGAAACACTAAATGTGGACAATAAAATTTGTTTTACAATGAGAGTTTTCTGTTGGAGAAGAAAATGGCAACCTGCTCCAGGATTCTTGCCTGGAGAATTCCATGGACAGAGAAGCCTGGTGGGCTACAGTCCACAGGGTTGAAAGAATTGGACACGACTGAGTGACTTTCACTCACTCAGAGCTCATGTAAAGTCACAAATTCATTCATTGGGAATACAAAACTAGGAGTCAGGGTGGTGCCAAAGCCCATCAAACTGATGCTTAACTGATGATGTTAACAGGAAAGAAAAGCAGCTGCTCAGAGTTTAAAGACCACAAAAGTTGGGGCCTTGGTGTCCTGGAAACCACTATGGTCCCAATGCCTAGCACAGAGACTGGTACCCAGGAGGCCCTCTCTAAGAGTTGGCTGGAAGAATCTATTGTTTCCTCTGTGCCTGGCCTTTTGATGATTCCTCCACACACATGATCTCATTCCATTCCCTCTTGTGCTCTGATATATTGATTTCCATCCCCGTTTTACAGAGGAAAGCCAAGTTCTTGGGTATTAAAGAGCAATCTAGGATCACCCAACCAGGTAGAAGATGTACTGTGCCTCAGTCAGTCAGTCAGTTCAGTCGCTCAGTCATGTCCAACTCTTTGCAAACCCATGGACTGCAGCACGCCAGGCCTCCCTGTCCATCACCAACTCCCAGAGTTTACTCAAACTCATCTCCATTGAGTCGGTCCAACCATCTCATCCTCTATCGTCCCCTTCTCCTCCTGCCCTGTCTTTCCCAGCATCAGGGTCTTTTCCAATGAGTCAGTTCCTCACTTCAGGTGGCCAAAGTATTGGAGTTCCAGCTTCAACATCAGTCCTTCCAATGAACATTCAGGACTAATTTCCTTTAGGATGGACTGGTTGGATCTCCTTGCTGTCCAAGGGACTCTCAAGAGTCTTCTCCAACACCACAGTTCAAAAGCATCAATTCTTCAGTGCTCAGCTTTCTTTATAGTCCAACTCTCACATCCATACATGACTACTGGAAAAACCATAGCCTTGACTAGATGGACCTTTGTTGGCAAAGTAATGTATTTGCTTTCTAATATGCTGTTTAAGTTGGTCATCACTTTCCTTCCAAGGAGTAAGCGTCTTCCAATTTCATGGCTACAATCACCATATGCACTGATTTTGGAGCCCAGAGAAATAAAGTCTGACACTGTTTCCCCATCTATTTGCCACAAAGTGATGGGACCAGATGCCATGATCTTAGTTTTCTGAATGTTGAGCTTTAAGCCAACTTTTTCACTCTCCTCTTTCACGTTCATCAAGAGGCTCTCTAGTTCTTCTTTTCTTTCTGCCATAAGGGTGGTGTCATCTGCATATCTGAGGTTATTGATATTTCTTCCAGCAATCTTGATTCCAGCTTGTGCTTCATCCAGCCCAGCATTTCTCATGATGTACTTGGCACATAAGTTAAATAAGGGTGACAATATACAGCCTTGATGTATTCCTTTCCCTATTTGGAACAAATCTATTGTTCCTTGTCCAGTCTAACCCTTGCTTCTTGACCTGTACTGTGCCTAAATGATGCCAAAGCTAGTGTCTCTTGAGGGCATGATCAGGAACCCAGCATCCCATCAGAAAGCCTTTGAAATGAGAGTGTACATCCTGCCGGAGAAGAGAAGCCTTCATCCCGTGTTGCTGTCTTTCAGAATTCTCCCAGTGCTGATGGGATCTGGGTTGTTGCTATGGCGAAAATGGCCAGGGATTATAGAAAAACAGAGGTAGGAAATAAAAAATAGGTACTCCCTGTAGCCTGGTAATTCCCCCTTCAAGCACCTGCCCTAGAGAAGCACCAACTCATGTGCTCAAGGAACCAGGTACAAGGATGCTCTCCAGGACATCACTGACAAGAGCAAAGAGAACCCCCTAGCCGTCTCTCTGTCTTTTTGAACAGGTTGGTAATGGGCCCTGCATGAACAAAGCTCCCTATATCCCATGCATCAGCACCCAGGAAACCGCCTGTGGACCAGGCAATCAGGGCTCCTGCTCACGGCCCCAGGAGCCCAGCTGACCCTGTGTGCCTGAGGCCAGGAGGCTGATAAGAACAAAGTTTCTATGCATGCCTTTGACAGGGTGGGCAGTCCTGGGGAAAGGTATTGTGCTGGTTTGGGAAAGTGAGGCATTGAGCCCTGTCTCCCTCATCTCCAGCAACTCTGGGTGAGGATTTTTTTTTTTTTTTTTTTTGGTACTATAATCCATTACTGAGAGACTAGGTCTCATGAGGGAAAGTAGTCAGATTACAGGGACAGGAGGGAAGGGAATAAAGGCTGGTGAAGCTTCAAGCTTCACCGGCCTTTATTATTTTTGTGTGTCCCAAGAGCCCGCTGCATTCCTAGGTGGGAATTGTGTTCCAAGGTGAGAAGGAGTCATCCTTAATTATTTGATTTCTCTCACCTCTCCCCATCCAGAACATCTAATCGTTTAGCTACAGGTTTTCACAAGCTGGCTCCTTCAGGTCCCAATTTACATGTCACATCCTTGGAGAAGCCTTCCCCAAGCTCCCATTCTAAAGGCGTATATCCTCTCCACATCTCTCTAGCACTACCCTGCTTTATTTTCATCACAGCCCTTATCATGACTAAGGATTCTCTTGTTCGTTGAGGCACATGTCTATGTGTTAATTGTCTGGCTTTCCCTCTGTCTACAAACTCCATGAAATCCCAGATCTGCTGTTCACAGCTGCGTCCTCAGCAGGGCATGCAGCAGTCAGCACACACAGGGCTCAGTAAACACCTGATCAGCTTGACTCATTGACTCATTAATTGGAAGTCTAATGGAAAGACAAGAGTAATTGGCTGAGCTATAAAGCAGAGGCACGCAACTCATAAGACTTTGGGAGCCAAATCCTGCAATATGATGGAATGACAATGTAAAACACGGGGGTGCAGTGAATAGCGGGACAGACTGCAGTGTGCATGACTAGGGGATTCAAATCTAAATTCAAATGGTGGGCTTGGCCAAGCAACATTAATGTCTGAACCAGATTCAGCCCAGGGGCCACCAGTTTGCCATCCTTGTTTATAAGGGTCTGAGCTTGACAATTCATTGAGAGCATGTCTTTCCTTCTTAGATAAAATTTTCTGTTATAGAAGCTTTAATAAAAATCTGAGTTTCAGTTTAAAGAGTTGGAAAAGTGAAAGAGACCTTGGAGAAGACCCCCTTGGAGAAGACCCACTTGTGAATTAGAGAGTCATTCTTTCTGGAGGGCACATGTCTTGCCAGTCACAGAGAGAGCTGGTGAAGCCATTGGACTCTTGACTGCCTGCATGAACACATAGATTTACAAAAGCATTTATTGCAACACTTTTTATAAACACACAAAAGAAACTTGAAAGTCCAAAAATACTGTATTACTTAAATAAATTGTGGTCAAAGAACTAGATGCAAGAGTACTAATCATAAAATTTAAAAATTCATGCTTTAGGAGAGTTTTGATATCAAGCGTGAGTGTGCATAATGCTAGAATGTGTATGAAACACAGTCCCAGTTTCATGAAGATCACCTGTACTGCAGCTGAGTCCCAACTCCTGGGATTTAGACGTGTCTCTCTATGTTAGATGAGTTCATTAAACATGTGTCTAATGGCATGAGCTTTTCTCAGTGGACAAAAGGAAGCATCAAAGAGGAGATTCGGGAAAGAAATGGGGCAGGGGCGTGAGGAGGGCAGCAAAGGCCATGCAGGCCTCTGGCCAGCCCCAGGGGCCCTTGTGAGAAGCAGGAACTCAGAAGAAGCAGTGCTTGAGGACTCTGTCTGACCTCAGGCAGCTCAGGGCCCATTCCAGTGGAGAGAACCTCTCCTGCTTTTTGCCCAGTACCCTGGCCCAGCTCTGGAGAAGGACCTGGGCACTCAGGATCCCTTGGTTTCCTCAGGAGACAGGCTTATATCCCAGATGTCACCACTGTCTTGGCGGACACTGAATGGAGAGCAGCAGCCAAGGTGGGCACTAACCTAGAGATGTTTCTCAGCAGGGCACAGAGTGGTGGGCACAGGATAGCAGAACACGAGGGCTCGGTCTTGAACTCACCTGAGGTCCCCACCCCGGGCTCCCTGGGAAAGCTCAGGGAGATTGGCAGATGGAGGCCCTGAAGGTTAATTTAGTAAATGTGACCTCATTGGACACAAGGCCTAGAGGGGAAACTTGGAGGATGGATTTGCATTGATATTACCCACTATAAAGACATAAAAATAGAAACAGCTTCTTTGGATGGTGTAATGGTAGAAGAGTTTCAATTTCTGCTGCATAGTTTTTACCTGTTTTCATTTTTGTTTCTGAAAGGAACAGATGTTAGTTTCATGATAAGAAAATCCAAATTATAGCATTTTAAACATGCATGACTGAGGAGCTCAGACCTCTTACTTTTGGCCGCGTGGGGTCTTCTTCGCTGGAGTCAGGGTTTTCACTGCTGCTCGGGCTTTGCTCTAAGCTGCAGAGGGTGGGGGTGCTCTCCAGCTGCAGAGAACAGCCTCTCATGTGGCAGCGTCTCTTGCTATGGAGCACAGGCTTCAGGCATTGCGGTGCCCTGCCTTAGTTGCTTCGCAGCCTCTGGGATCTTCCTGGACCAGGAATTGAACCCACGTCTCCTGCACTGGCCGGTGAATTCTTCATCACTGAGCCATCCGACTTTTTGAGGAGTGATCCAGGAAACCGACTTCCAGAAGTGTGACCAGTAAGTCTGGAAGGTGTTCAGATCCAGGGAAGGTGACCAGGTGATGTCCTAGAGCTGAAGAATCAGAAATGTGATTGAGTTGGGTGTTCCCAATCCTGACTGATGATCACACATCACTTTATTGTTGTTATTATTGTGTAATCCTCACAAGAGAAGTGCAGGGTATTATTAGCCATACTTAACAAAAATAAGGCAACAGTCTGAGAGACCCTGGAGAAGCAGGTGGGTGCACAGGTGTTTTATGATTGGGGAAGCACACCTTGTCAGCAACAGGATGATGACTCAAACCTCGTTTTCCTAGGATTTCCCCCTTGAATTTTCTAAGACAATGTTGGTCTCCAAACTTTGGCTTCTAGAGTTGAGCCTCTTCACCTGGCTTTGGGAAAGCCTGTAAGCCTTTTGGAATTGGATACAGTTTGGCACGCATGCGCTTTTGCTAAAAGGATGATCCCCACTTCTACCACCCCTCTGAAATAGAAGAACTGCTACTTCATGTGGTGTGGCAACCATCTGTATGAGATATTGCATGAAGATAGAAAACTCTTCTTGAATGGCACTACTCTGAGGATCCAATGGCGAACAAATCAGCAACACGTGGATTGAATTTCCTTTAAATTATGCGTGAACCGAATGATTCAAACAGTTTGCCAAACTGGCTTGGGGTTTGGAATGCCAAACCCAAACTGTTGGTATACTGGGACCGTTTGGGAGATGATAGGCTGGGTGGCATGCTTGCAGTATGGGTTTGGAATGATACGCTTTTGATTTGGGGGCACGTTCATCGGGGCTGGATCCTGTGGGGTCTTCGGGGTGGTGGGTGTGTGGCAGGTGTGTGCTGCTGGTGTTGGCGGTGTAGATGAGGGTGAAGGAGTACTCCACATTGCCCTCTGCCATGGTTTATTCCAGCTTGTTTGTTACTGACAAGGATTTGATGGCTGAAACTATGAGAGCCTAATAGAGCCCAGGAGCTTGTGGAACACAGCCTCTCTGGCATATAAACCTGATGAAACCACATCTTCCAGGGGTAGGAGCAGTAATTGGATGTGGGAATGGAGATCATTAGCAGATCTTCTGCTGAAATTCAGGAGGGGATAAAGAGACAATGGTTTTAATAGTTTGGGGGGTTCTAAAAGGGTGATAGCGGTTGCTAATATTCCCCAAACACAATCAGATTAAGATTCACTGATCTTAACTGATACCTGTCCCATGCCTAGAGCTCCCCTCAGATGGTAGACCAGGAGAGGTGCCGCCCAGATCCCACTTCAAGGCAGGACTTGCTGCTCAACTGTGGGGATCGTGGTCCAAAGATCCCTGGCTATCAGCTTGTTCTGGATCTGACTAGAGGTCACGCCCTTCCCCTTTGTGTATATGGTGACTGAGGAGGGCAGGGGAGTGAAGACCTAGGTGTGCTGACTCAGGACACTGGGCCATCCTAATCCCAGGCCCCCTCTCTGCTGACCAAGGCTCTGCCAGACCTGAATCAAGTGAGTCTTCTCTGCCCTGAGCTGCTGCGTCCTCTTCCATTCGGAGGCATTGATCTTTAGAGCACAAGCACCTTTACTCTAAGACTCCTCCATCTCAGCCTGTTTCAGGAGAATCAGCTCCATACCATCCTTTGTGAAGATTGCAACCTTCACGGCCATTTTAAGAAGGTAAGAATTACTATCCCTATTAAATAGATGAGGAAACCGATGCTCAGAGGAGCAAGACTCCTTAAGTCAATGTATGGCAAAAACCACCACAATATTGTAAAGTAATTAGCCTCCAATTAAAAGAAATTAATTTTTTTAAAAAGAGGATAAGCATTTCGAAGGCGGGGCATTGTGAAATTGGGATTTGAATTCAGCTCCTCCCACCCCGTTTTCTGTATATTCCAACGTTCCCAGCAGCCGGCCACATTTCTCAGTGATCTTGCGTCTACATTTTCCAATGGCCTTGGGGTGCACTGATAAATTTTTGTATGATTAGGTGTGTTGGTGAAGAGTAGACAGCAAATTGTATCAGAAGAGAACATTCAACATTAGTAGTTAAGGGGAAATTCTGTGATTTACTAGGCACCTACTAAGTGCCATGGAATCTACATATATAATATTCCCACTAAATAGTCTGAATGGTAGCAGTTGCTGACACACAGAGGTATTGACTAGGAGCAGGACACAGAGTCATCATCATCTCATAGTAACCAGTGAGGATGCTGTTCCCACTGAGGGACCTGACAGAGAGCTAGGAGTCACTTCTCTGAGGTCGAGGAAGGACTGTCAACTCCAAATCCTGCTTGCTTCCCCACTTCGCTACCAAGCCTATAAGTACCTTTGCTACCAAGCTTACCAAGCCTACATATCCCCATTCTATAAGGAGAAGCCCAAGGCCTAGAGTGGTGAATACACCTATTCAAAATCATAGCTGATGGAGGTGGACCCAGGTCCCAGCCCACAACTGCTCACCATCAAAACCTATGACCTCTTCCCTACCCAATGTTGTCTTTCTGGAGAGAAGCAAGAGACATAAAAACTCATCTGTTGTCTCAAGGGAATTGGGATCAGATTTTACCTTTAGGTGAAACCCAAAGCTGGTCAATGCCACAAGGAAGGCATGGCTGTGTAGAGAAAGGAAGGGATACTGCAGAGAGGCAGAAGGTTCATGGCCAGGAATTGGCAGGGAGAATCTGGAGCAGATTCAATTTCATATACATATATTGGATGCTGACCATGGTATGTGGATGACTTCCACACTCATAACTCTCTCCAAGTTGTTCTCCTGGTGTCAGGAGTAGGTCCACATACCCACCGTCCTTTCTTCTGGATGCTCCATCCTCATCCATGCAGCAGGTATTTATGGTGTGCCTGGCAGCACAGGTATTGTCTTGTGCTCTGGATCCAGTGGTGAACCAAACATGCTTCTGGATGGTAAAGAGTTCAGGGAGGGAGTCAGACACAGGAACAGGCAGTTACAGCCACCCTACCCTTTTCAGGGCCCAGAATGTGGGAAGTCTGTATCCCAGGATGGTCCTCTCTCTCCAGGTCATGAAAACACAGTCCAGAGTGCTGGAGCAGAAACACAAAACAGATATCACCTTAGTTGCACTTGGCTTTGTAGTTTCTTGCTTTAAAGGATTTATTATTTTTATGTGTTTATTGCTGGCTGTGTGGGGTCTTCATTGCTGCAGGTTTTTCTCTAGTTGCGGTGAGCTGAGGCTCCTCTCTAGTTGCAGTACACAGGCTTTTCATCGAGGTGGCTTCTCTTGTTGCAGAGCACAGGCTCGAGGGCACGTGGGCTCAGTAGTTGCGGCTCCCAGGCCCTAGAGCACAGGCTCAATAGCTGTGGCATGTGGGCTTAGTCACTACACGGCATGTGGGATCTTTCTGGACCAGGGGATGATCTGGTGTCTCTGGCACTGGCAGGCAGATTCTTTCCCACTGAGCCACCAGGGAAGCCCTTGGCTTTATAATTTCTTGTTGACCACCGTGCCATAGTGATTTGATAATTTCAACCACAAGTGCTGGGTCCCCACTAGTGGCCCGTCTTACACCTGCCATAGGCCCCTGAACACCAGCTCCATGACCCGCAGTATCATCCTGCTACCGCCAATGGCCTCACCTCTCATCTAGATGTCCATACCCGAGGTCATTCTGCCCTGTCCCCAAGCCCCCTCCTCCTGGCTCCGATGGTGGCATTGCCAACTCCCCACACATCATGGACTCCTCTCGTCATTTTCAAGGAATGTCAACTATACTTTTTCAAATTTGTTATCTCTTTATCCATCTCTGATTTCAGCAATCAAGCTCCTGACCCGTCCTAGACCATGCTCCTCTCTGGTCTCCATGATGCGATTCTTTCCTCCAACATTCCTTCTTGGAATCAATCACTTTAAAACACAAGTTTACTGGGTCATTTCTATACTCACAGTGCTCTTTTGTCTCATCTTCAGCTTGATATCACAGCTTTCCCTGTTCTGGGTCCTGGTTTTTTCCACTCCTTCTCCATCCTCCCTACCAAATGCACCAAGAGCTCATGTCACTGTGTCTTGAACATGCTGTTCCTTCCAAACTTACCCCAACTCTCACGCCTGCTGAGACACCTCCCTTGCCCACCTCACATACACCCAAACTATCTCTTGTGTCCCCAGCCCCAAATGCTTCCCTCCAGTATCACACTTGTCCAACTGTTACAGGGGACGGTGAACATGCTGATCCCCCCATCTAAAAAGGGTGGACCCCTGGGAGTGGGGATATGTCTCCTGCAACATTGTATTCTGTGTCTGGCACATAGTTGGTACAAATAAGCCACTGTGAGTGAATGAATGAATGAATATAGAGTCTGATACTCCAGTTGGCTCTACCATGAGGAAAGGCTCCTAAATATTTTGTTCCTGCTCCTGCACTCACCCCACCGTGAGATCTTATCTGGATATCTGCTTCTGTCACTGTGTCAGTCTTTCAGCAGGACATGAACCTTGGGGACCCCCTAGTAAATCATTTGCAGCAGCCACAAGTGCTTTAGAGAACCAGTCATTTGGTCATCGCCTGCACAGGCTGGTGACCCGCAGAGAGTTTGTCTGCAGACACCTTTGTGGGCAGCCATTCGATTTCCTGAGCATGGGGAGGCCTTTATTTCAGATTCCAAACTTTATTGCAACTTCTGAGTGACTGCCTTGACCCCACTGGTAACCTCACAGCCCTAACAGTGATTCATCTCTTTAGGAAACTCTGCCTCCCCTGGGTTTGCCCAGTGATATGGGGCCAGATATGCCGGCTGGGAGAGAGATTGGAGAAGGGGGGAAAACTCTTCGCCAATTGCAGTCTCCTGAGTGGTCTGTGAGAACCAGATTTCTTTTGCTGGATTCAGCAGCTAAAAAGGCAAGGAGCTGGACCCTGGACACAGCCCAACAGGCAATCAAAAGGAATAGCCATGTTCACTGCGGCTCCACCTACGGCTCCCTTCCAGGAAGCTGTCCACTGAGTCATCCAGCAATTCCAAGCCGTTTTGATTTGAATCTTTCTGCGGATTGAACTCCAAACATCACTTTCTTAGCCTTCCTCAATTAATGAGAGACAGACAGGGTGGTATCCTTGAAAGATGATGAATTCTGAAATCGAGCACATGATAATTTTTAAACTTTTTTTGGACGAATAACACACAGACATAGACGTTCACAGATCATAGGTGTGTAGTTCATTAGGTTGTCTCGAAGGCACAGCTGACCTTGAGTTCCCACTCTTGCTGCCCAAACTTCCCCAAGTCACATACCCACTCCAAGCTTCAGTTTCATTAATTCTGAAATGGAGTCTTCAGAGAATCAGGCTTCCATTACAAACTAGTCTAAAATCCTATGTCCTTGCCTCCTCCCTCACCCTGTGGTCATGCTGTCCCCTCTCCCTGAGATTTATTGTGCTTCACAGAACACATCGGCATCTGACATGTTGTCTGTTTAGATTTGCTAAGCTTTTCTTTCCCAGTGAGAATGTCAGCTTCCCAAGCAAAGAGAATTTGCTTTATTCACTACTTTATCACGTCAATGGTGTCCAAGCATTGGGAGTTGTAAATGAATACTTGCTAGGTGAATTTAGACAAAGGTTTTTGAGGACTACTAAAACAATGCTTTAACATTTGGGAGATGCCATTAGGATGGCTATTCTAAAACCAAAAGACAAAAATAACAATTGTTCATGAGCTTTCAGAGAAATTGGGACCCTTGTGCCTTGCTGGTGGCAATGTAAATGGTGCAGCACTGTGGAAAACAGTATAGTGGCTCCTCAGAAAATTAAACATAGACTTTCTGTATGATCTAGCAATTCCACTTTTGGATATACTCCAAAAAGGATTCAAAGCATGCTTTCAAAAATACATTTGTACACCCATGTTCATAATAGCATCACACACAAAATCAAAAGTAGAAGCAACCCAAGTGACCACTGATGGATAAATGAATAAATAATACATGCAATTATACATGCAATGGAATATTACTCAGTTGTTGAAAAAGGGAAAGACTTTCTGCCACATGCTACAATATGGATAAGTCTTGAAGACATCATGCTAAGAGAAATAAGCTAGTATCAAAAAGACAAATACTATATGATTCCACTTATATGAGGTACCTAGAGTAGTGAAATTCATAGCGACAGACATCGAAATGGTGGTTACTAGGGGCTGGGGGGAGAGGGGATGGGGAGTTTCTGTTGAATGAGAACTGAGTTTCCATTTCAGAAGATGAAAAATTCTGGAGACATATGGTGGCAATGGTGGCACAACAATGTCAATGTGTTTAATGCCACTGAACATTACCAAGGGTTAAAATGGTAAATTTTCTGTATATTTTGCCACAATAAAAAATTTCTAAATGTGAGGAATGGTGTGGGATAATAATCCTATAAACACCAGTAGTGAGTTTGCTCCCCTCAAAGATCCAACCAACTCCATAACCCTTCCCTAAACCTTTGTGTTCAGATTACACAATCTTCAGCTTCATCTTCTTCTTTTTTTTTTTCATTAGTTGGAGGCTAATTACTTTACAATATTGTAGTGGGTTTTGTCATACATTGACATGAATCAGCCATGGAGTTACATGTATTCCCCATCCTGATCCCCCCTCCCACCTCCCTCTCCACCTGATTCCTCTGGGTCTTCCCAGTGCACCAGGCCCGAGCACTTGTCTCATGCATCCTACCTGGGCTGGCGATCTGTTTCACTATAGATAATATACATGCTGTTCTCTCGAAATATCCCACCCTCGCCTTCTCCCACAGAGTCCAAAAGTCTGTTCTGTACATCTGTGTCTATTTTTCTGTCTTGCACATAGGGTTATCATTACCATCTTTCTAAATTCCATATATATGCGTTAGTATACTGTAATGGTCTTTATCTTTCTGGCTTACTTCACTCTGTATAATGGGCTCCAGTTTTATCCATCTCATTAGAACTGATTCAAATGTATTCTTTTAAATGGCTGAGTAATATTCCATTCTGCATATATACCACAGCTTTCTTATCCATTCGTCTGCTGATGGGCATCTAGGTTGCTTCCATGTCCTGGCTATTATAAACAGTGTTGTGATGAACATTGGGGTGCACGTGTCTCTTTCAGATCTGGTTTCCTCGGTGTGTATGCCCAGGAGTGGGATTGCTGGGTCATATGGAAGATCTATTTCCAGTTTTTTAAGGAATCTCCACACTGTTCTCCATAGTGGCTGTACTAGTTTGCATTCCCACCAACAGTGTAAGAGGATTCCCTTTTCTCCACACCCTCTCCAGCATTTATTGCTTGTAGACTTTTGGATAGCAGCCATTCTGACCAGCATGAGATGGTAACTCATTGTGGTTTTGATTTGCATTTCTCTGATAATGAGTGATGTTGAGCATCTTTTCATGTGTTTGTTAGCCATCTGTATGTCTTCTTTGGAGAAATGTCTGTTTAGTTCTTTGGCCCATTTTTTTATTGGGTCTTTTATTTTTCTGGAATTGAGCTTCAGGAGTTGCTTGTATATGTTTGAGATTAATCCTTTGTCTGTTGTTTCATTTGCTATTATTTTCTCCCAATCTGAGGGCTGTCTTTTCACCTTGCTTATAGTTTCCTTTGTTGTGCAAAAGTTTTTAAGTTTCATTAGGTCCCATTTGTTTATTTTTGCTTTTATTTCCATTATTCTGGGATGTGGGTCATAGAGGATCCTGCTGTGATTCATGTCGGAGAGTGTTTTGCCTATGTTCTCCTCTAGGAGTTTGATAGTTTCTGGTCTTACATTTAGATCTTTAATCCATTTTGAGTTTATTTTTGTGTATGGTGTTAGAAAGTGTTCTAGTTTCATTCTTTTACAAGTGGTTGACCAGTTTTCCCAGCACCACTTGTTAAAGAGGTTGTCTTTTTTCCATTGTATATCCTTGCCTCCTTTGTCGAAGATAAGGTGTCCATAGGTTCGTGGATTAATCTCTGGGCTTTCTATTCTGTTCCATTGATCTATATTTCTGTCTTTGTGCCAGTACCATACTGTCTTGATGACTGTGGCTTTGTAGTAGAGTCTGAAGTCAGGCAGGTTGATTCCTCCAGTTCCATTCTTCTTTCTCAAGATTACTTTGGCTATTCAAGGTTTTTTGTATTTCCATACAAATTGTGAAATTATTTGTTCTAGTTCTGTGAAAAATACCGTTGGTAGCTTGATAGGGATTGCATTGAATCTATAGATTGCTTTGGGTAGTATAGCCATTTTGACAATATTGATTCTTCCAATCCATGAACACAGTATGTTTCTCCATCTGTTTGTGTCCGCTTTGATTTCTTTCATCAGTGTTTTATAGTTTTCTATGTATAGGTCTTTTGTTTCTTTAGGTAGATATACTCCTAAGTATTTTATTCTTTTTGTTGCAATGGTGAATGGTATTGTTTCCTTAATTTCTCTTTTTTTGTGTTTTCTCATTGTTAGTGTATAGGAATGCAAGGGATTTCTGTGTGTTAATTTTATATCCTGCAACTTTACTATATTCATTGATTAGCTCTAGTAATTTTCTGGTAGAGTCTTTAGGGTTTTCTATGTAGAGGATCATGTCATCTGCAAACAGTGAGAGTTTCACTTCTTCCTTTCCTATCTGGATTCCTTTTACTTCTTTTTCTGCTCTGATTGCTGTGGCCAAAACTTCCAACACTATGTTGAATAGTAGTGATGCGAGTGGGCACCCTTGTCTTGTTTCTGATTTCAGGGGAAATGCTTTCAATTTTTCACCACTGAGGGTAATGCTTGCATGGGTTTGTCATATATAGCTTTTATTATGTTGAGGTATGTTCCTTCTATGCCTGCTTTCTGGAGAGTTTTAATCATAAATGGGGGTTGAATTTTGTCAAAGGCTTTCTCTGCATCTATTGAGATAATCATATGGTTTTTATCTTTCAATTTGTTAATGTGGTGTATTACATTGATTGATTTGCAGATATTAAAGAATCCTTGCATTCCTGGGATAAAGCCCACTTGGTCATGGTGTATGATTTTTTTAATATGTTGTTGGATTAGCTTCATCTTCTTTTGCGTTCATGTCATGTGTATCAGTCTAGGTTTTCCAATGAGAACTAAGGGCAAAAAGGATGTCATATGTCAGGCCCAGGGTTGGTGAATCCAGCCCTAAATCCACCCCCTCATTTCATCCTTGCCACAGTCCTGGTTTTACAGAAGAATAATCTGAGGCTCAGAGAGAGGTGAAGTAACCTGCTCAGGACCACATTTCATTCATTCATGCAACAATGATTTACTGGACATCTGCCATGAACCTGGCACTCTGCTAGGTGCTGAGGCTCTGATGATGAACGAGACCAGTCCCTTGGCCTTAAAGGACACCTTGTTTGGTAGAGAAAGCAGGTGATTAAATCAATCACCATAGGAGCACTGGTGCTAATAGTAAAGAACCTGTCTGCCAATGCAGGAGACATAACAGACACGAGTTCATCCCTGAATCTGGAAGATCCCCTGGAGAAGGGAATGGCAACCCACTCCAGTATTCCTTCCTGGAGAATCCCAAGGACAGAGGAACCTGGTGGGCTATGGTCCATGGGGTCGCACAGAGTCAGACACTACTTAGCAACTAAATGATGGACCGAGTTCTATACCCTACCTCCAATTCATACATTGAAGCCCTAACTCCCAATATGATGGTGTTAGTAGTTGAGGATTGTTGGGGGTAATTAAATCATGAAGGTGGGGTCCTAATGATGGGATTAGTGTGCTTAGAGGAAGGGATCAAAGAATGTGTTCTCTTTACATCAAGAGATGACATAGCAAGAAGACGGCTATCTGTGAGCCACAAAGACAGCTCCCACTAGGGACGAGATCAGCCAGCACCTTGGTCTTAGAGTTCCGACCTGCAGAACTGTGAGAAACAAAATCTGTTGTTTAAGCCACTCAGTCTATGGTGTTTTGTTATAGCAGCTGGAGCTAAGACAGGAGCCATGATGGAACTCACATTCCTCTCCAACATTCCTAATGTATTTATCACCATATTATGCCACTTTCTGGACCTCTCTGGTAGCTCAGACGGTAAAGAATCTGTCTGCAATGCAGGAGACCCAGGTTCAATCCCTGGGTCAGGAAGATCCCCTAGACAAGGGAATGGCAACCCACTCCAGTATTCTTGCCTGAAAAATCCCATGGACAGAGGAGCCTGGAGGGCTACAGTCCATCAGGTCACAAAGAGGCGGCCACGACTGAGCAACTAACACTTCCACTTTCACACATGCCACTTTCTAGACTTGGGGGAGTTAGGTTTATTTCCCTACCTCTTCATATTGGCAATGCTCAGTAGTGTCAAGCACTTAACAGATGCTTCAGGAGTCCCACAGACCAGTCTCAGGACATTCTAGGAGGACTTGGTGGAGCAGAGCGCAGCCCAGGCTCAGTTGGTATGTAGGATGCTCGACACTGTGTGCACAGTAGCAAGCAGGAGAGAAGGGCTATCATCATCTCTCTGTGGGAAAGGTTCCCTGTTGCTAAGTTCGCCCATAACTTGGTGGCAGTTGCCACTGAATTATTAAGTCTTACTCGTAGTTAGGGAACCAGGGATATGAGATCAGGAAGGGAGTGTCAGAAGCTGTTGCAACTTGATTTAGGAGCTTAGACACTGATAGTCTGATTTGCATTTTACAAAATTCTAACAGATCCTCACATGCCCACCCCACTCCCTGCTCAGGTTTATCACATTCATTTCCCCTGGAGCACTCCATAAAGAATTTAAGTCCAGAAGGCTCCATTTAGAATCTAGTTGTTATCAACAGTAAGATCTTCATCGCAGGAGGATATGAATTGCTCTGTGTTTAAAGCTCAGAGCTGTGAGAGAAGGCTTCAGTATTGAATTTTCTAATAGTCACACCATGGTTACATGCACCCATGCAGCTATACATCAGTCCAGTCACTAGATCAAAGTCACTTGGGCCTGAAGAGTCCTTATAGAGGTCACCACCTTGATGCAGGTCAGGAAACTGAGGCCCAGGGAGGAGATGTGTAGGCCCAAGGTACTAGGGGAATTAACTGTTGAGTGGGCAACTGCTCACTAACCCTTATTATGTTCAAGGGCACCTGAGGTAAAAATGGCAGGTAAAACACTGCTTTCTTATAGACTATGACTTCTGTCGGCTCCTATTTCTTGCTAAACAAAACTTGATTTGGAATTAGGTTTGTATCTCTTTACATCTTAAAGTAAGGAATGCATTCATTAACCACTTATTCTGTATCAGAGACCATCCTGGGCATTTTGCAATCATTATCTTGTTCAAGGCTTACCAAACCAAGAGATAAATATCATCATCCCATTCTACAGATGAGGAAATTGAGGCTCCAAGAGGCACATTATGTTGCCCACAGTGGCATAGATGGTAAAGCACAAAACTGGGATTAGTCCCTTGCCTGTCATCAAAGCCTTTGTTCTTATTCTCATCCTTTTTCTCTGGCCAGCTGATATTTAGATCCTTGGGTAAAAGCCTCTACACTGGTTATTACTTGGTGGGAGCCCAGAAACTTCACCAAATGGGTCCAAAGAGTTCCCATGTTCCATGAAAATTCTTCAGGAGAAGGAGTGGAGCCTCTTTTCTTCCACTTTTCTTCCTCATAGGCCCCTTAAAGAGTCAGGGAAGTATTGAACTGGTATCTAGACAGAGACAGTTGGCTATGTAACTCAGCCTGGTACACACCATTTACAACTACGTACCGGGTGCTATGGTAAGGATGTTACAAGCACCAACTCTTAAATCTTCACATCATCACTATGAGATTGCCTCTATTGTTCTCCCTGTATTAGAACTAAGAAATGGAGGCACGGAGAGGTGAATAACTTCTCCAAGGTGGCAGGCCAGCTGAGACCAGATTGGAGGAGCTTGGTTTCACCAGAGTCTGGAATCCAGGCCCTTTAACTTTATTTTATAAGCTCAAGAATTGACTGTAGACTGAAGAATTGAAATTACTTTTTAAAATCAATCTTTGAAAAAATAAAAAGAAAATCTATCTCTGTGCCCATTCTCCCACTTGAGCAGACTGTGAGTTGGTCGGGGACAACCAGCATCAGGCCAGGTGTCTGGTAGGTGAATTGAATGAGCAAGGCAGCCACTCCGTGGGCTCCGAGGGAAGAGGCGGCTGGCCCCTGAGGCAGACAGTCAGGCTTTGAGGATGCTAGCTATCCAGGGAGAATGACGCCTGTGCTTAATTCCAGAGGCTGTCCAGTTTTCCTCTCCTGCTCTGGTTCTTTGATTCATAATGGTTTGCCTCATTCCTCTGCTCCTTCCCTTGGGGTTAGGTCACCCAGGTGAACAAAGCCTCTTTTCAAGGATCCTGCAGAAACCAGATTATGTTATGGGTCCTGTAAATTAGAGGCCTGGAGAGGAGACCTCTTATTTGGGGATAATCACCATTTGTTCTCTGTTGGACGACTTGTTTCAAGATAATTAGAGCTTCACTTTCAAGACTTGAAACAGCCTCTTCTGTTTTCTCTCGTCCCCACCAGCCCCAGAGCTGACTCTCACGGGTGCCACAGTGAGGCACGTGACATGGGGAAATGCACGCTAGGCCATTCCCTTACCAAGAGCTGCCAAAACAACTGCCATGGACACAGCCTTTAAAACTGGGCACGAGTGGTCTGGGTAAGATGCATGGTTAAACCTTCAGTCATTCAGATCTTTAACCAACACATGTCCAATATGCACAGAGTTAGGTGTTGGGGATACAGCCATAGAAAATGAAGATTAACACTGGCCTCATGGAACTTTTATTGTAGATAGAGGAGAGAGAGGACCTGAGAGGCTTGACTCATGTAGAAGTGAAAATTTTAACAATGAAATATGTTCCGTAAATGAGACCCTAGGAATTGATCATTATTATTCCTGGGTACAACAGTAGGAGAAATAATAATAAAATCACTGTAGTAATAATATTAAGAGTCTGATTTTCCTTCAGTAAGCAATAGATAACTTTGCCAAGTCTATTCATTATTAGACTAGAATTGGTTGTATAGAATCTTGCTAAAAGTAAGTGACTAATATTTAGGACCTGGCACTATTTTTGCTGGGGCTTCCCCCAGGCTCAGTGGTAAAGAATCTGTCTGTAGTGCAGGAGCTGCAGGAGAGACGGTTTCAGTCCCCGGGTTGGGAAAAATCCCCTGGAGGAGGACACGGCAACCCACTCCAGTGTTCTTGCCTGGAGGATCCCATGGACAGAGGAGCCTCGCAGGCTTCAGTCCATAGAGTCGCAAAGAGTTGGACATGACTGAAGTGACTTAGCACACGCACTATTTTTGTTGAACAGATTTGTTCTTCGCTCTTGTGTTGTACAGTCATGGGAAACCAGAGCACCTGGAAAATGAGGTTTTCCATTAACTGAATTCTCTTGTTGTTTTGTGTAAAAATCACTATTAATAATAAAATGGTGATCCTTTTTTTATGGCATTTAGATCACTATTCCAAATATAAATGACTATGTAATTCGAGTCAATGAGCATTTACTTCTAGGAGACTGGAGCTGGAGTGAGAAGCAAGTGAAGGAATTGATCTCCAAATAAGGAGATATATAACACTGAATTGATGTGTACTCACCCTAGAAGATTTGAGGAGTGAGGTTTTCCCCAAAATAACAATCTCGATCTTTTTCTGGGCTTCTCTTTAATATAATGCTTAACTATGTGTCCTTCAGTAATGATTTTTAACACAGTCAAATTTAAATAAATGAATATGCACTTGCTCAACCAGGAAGAAACTTTAGAAGTTTAGTTGGAAATTGACACACTCATAATCATAATGGAGATTTTAATATACCTACTGGAAACGGAAAGACCAAAAAAATAAAAATAAAATAAGAATATATGGAAAATTTGACCAGTAAATACATACACAAACTTGAGCTGATGAGCATATAAAGAACCTTGCATCCAAAAAATGTACGCATTTCATACTCACACAGAATGTTTGCAAGCATTTAGATATCAAGCCCAAAGGAAGCCTCAACAAATACTAAAAGATGAATATTATAGAGATAACCCTCTAACCACAATGTTGTAAAATTGAAAACCACACAATACACATTTACTAACTAAAAAAGAGCCCATGTAAATTATTTGTCAAAGAGGACATTATGATGAACATTACTATACACTTTCAGACCATAGTGGAAGTGAAACTGTTAGTTGCTCAGTCCCATCCAACTCTTTGTAACCCCATGGACTGTAGCCCTCTAGGCTCCTCTATCCATGGAATTCTCCAGACAAGAATACCAGAGTGGGTAGCCATTCCTTTCTCCAGGGGATTTCCTGACTCGGGGATCAAACCTGGTTCTCCTGTATTGCTGGCAGATTCTTTACCATCTGAGCTGCTAGGGAAGTCTCTTGTTAAAAAGTGCTCTCAGAGTAGAAGGTATATAATTTAGCTATTGTGCTAAGTCGCTCCATTCATGTCTAACTCTGTGCGACTCTACGGACTGCAGCCTGCCAGGCTCCTCTGTCCATGTGGATTCTCCGGGCAAGAATACTGGAGTGGGTTGCCATGCCCTCCTCCAGGGGATCTTCCCCACCCAGGGACGAAACCTGTGTCTCTTACAGCTCCTGCATTGGCAGGCAGGTTCTTTACCACTAGCGCCCCCTGGGAAGTCCCAGTTAGCTCTGACTGTACAACAAATTACCTCAAATTTTAGCTGATTAAAACAACAAACATTTTTTTATTTTACAGTGTCTGAGAGTCAGGAATCCAAGAGTACCTTAGCCAAGTGGCCTTGGTTCAGGGTTTCTCATGAGGTTACAACAAAGCTGTTGGCTGGGGCTGCAGGCTCTGAACTTAGGAGCTTACAGTTCACTGACATGATTTATTGCAGGTGATCATGGTCTTCACTGGGTGCTCCTCACTGGCTGTTGGATTTCTTGCCACATGAACCTCTCCAAAGGTACGCCTACAACATGGCCTCTAGCTTCCCCTGGAGTAAGTAGTCAGCCAGTCCCCATGATGGAAGCCATTGTCTTTTATGACCTAATCTTTCTCAGCCTCTGCTCCTGGTCATGAAGACTAACCCTGCCATGGGGCAGGGGACTGCACAAGGGTATGAACCAGGAGAAGTGGACCACTGGGGGCCACCTTGGAGGCTGCTTACCACAGAGAGAGTCCCGCAAAATGGGATTTTTCTTGGCTGCTAATCCTCACACAGAGAAGAGTAGGTAAGAAAAGTCAGTTCCAACTGAACAAAATCATTAGATTCTCCTTTGGGTTTCAGATGATATTGAAATTCAAGGAAAGGTAGTGGTCTCAGGGTTGGATTTCTTGGCATTTGGATTGGGATTTAGGTGAACTCTCTTATGTTTTGCTTTCATTGTGAACCTTTCAAAATATCTATTTTTCCCCAAATAATTTTTGCCCACCAAATCCCTTAACACATTTTGCCAATCCACTTTTCCCATCATTTTCAAGTTGATGTCTCCTCAAAAGGAAATTTGATTTAAATGTTTTTGATTCCTTTACATAAAAGTATGGAAACTCAAGTTAGCAAGAATGATTGGAGAGCCAAGAAATCCTCCGATTTCATGTGAAAGTTGTGAGGTCCATTTTTCTCAAAAATGTGAAATCATGCTTTGCCAAACAGTCAATAAAATACTGACTCAACTAGGGTTAAATTTAACCACCCGCAAATCAAAACGTCTTGCTAACTTCATGCCAAACAATTTTTTGTAGCTGGTTTAGAATACTGAATTGACCATTCCCACCCATTCCTCAATTTAACTGAATTGTAAAATCATTTTCTGTCTGGTGGAAAGTAGGCATGGAAAAAGTAAAGTGTTGAATTAAGATAATTTAATTTCTTTAAATGCCTCTTTCTACTTTAATCCACAATACCCAGGTATTAGCATTATCTTACTAAGATGAAATATCACTCTTATTTATGCTCTCTTCGTTGTTTTAACATTTCCCTGCCTTCTCATTAGTTTCAGGTAGACTCTCCCATGCCATCCTTGACTCTGCATTATATAGTCTCAACCTCTTTCCCTAACCTCTTTCCCTCCTGTCTCAACTGGGCAGATTTAATTCTAGTCCTGCAGGAAAGAGTGCCATTTCATGAATATGCCATGCACTTTCAGACTCAAAGTCTGTTCAGAGGCTGTTCCCTCTGCTCACATTGTCCTTCCCCCGGTCACTTCCTGGAACTATACAATTCCCTCTTCAGAGCACATTTTAAATATCATCTTTTCTTTTCAGGAGTCTTCTCTGACACACTCCACCGACAACTCCTTCATTTAACAGAAAATTTTCAAATCCTTTGGTCTCTAAAGGAAGTAATTCCACTCCTTAGTATTCTACAAAATTTTGCGAATACCCACATGACAACAATTTCCTAACTGCATTGCAACTGTCTAGAGCATTTTTTTGTGCTGTGTTAAGTCACTACAGTCATGTCCAACCCTTTGCAGCCCTATGGACTGCAGCCCACAGGCTCCTCTGTCTATGGGAGTCTCCAGGCAAGAACACTGCAATGAGTTGCCATGACCCCTCCAGGGGATCTTCCTGACCCAGGGATTGAACCTGCATCTCTTAAGTCTCCTGCACTGGCAGGCAGGCTCTTTACTGCCAGCGCCACCTGGAAAGCCCCAAAGTATTAACAAAGGTAGTGTTAATACTAATGTTAAGGGAGTGCTTCAACAGAGGTACTTCCAAATCTCAGTGCTTAATACAATAGGAATTCACTCCTCACTCTTGTAAAATTGAATCAGCAGCCAGGGCTGGGAGGGTGACTTACTCCATGCGGTCAGTCATTCAAGGACCCAACTTATAAAAGTCCTGCCCTCTGCACATGACTCCCAGGACCATCCTGGGTGTAGAGACCCACTCAGCGACAGTGAAAGAGACGGGGTAGAGAAGCATGAAGGAAATTTCATGGGGTGAGCTTTGAAGTGTCACAGATCTCTCTCTTCCACATTCCACTGGCTGGACCTGGTCACATGGCCTCACCCCACCTGCAAGGCAGAATGGGAAACAAAGTCCAGCTGTGCACCCAGGAGGAAAATAAAATAGGTCTAGTGAACAGATAACCAGTCTCTTTCTTAATTATCTGCAATAAATTGTGAAAATTTGAAGAAAGGAGCTGTGACTTTTCTACTGCTCCATCTTCAGCATGTATCACTGACCATCCTCAGCACATATTTGGACACTTAGTAAATATTTGTCAAATACATACATTAATATTAATAGAAAAAAGCTTTTGTTGCTGAAATTACTTGAAAATCCCGTCAATTCTCCATTCTATCCTTGTGGTTATAGAAAGAGACTGTGTATTTTAAACAAAATTTGCAAATTGAATCAAGTCTTTAGATGATCCAGGCCAGAAGTTCTTCTGCCGGTAATAACTGGTTAAATGGATTTGCCTACCTGAATAATAAAGATGATAATTCAGTTCAGTGCTTTAACATCCGGTCTCTTCTCATTTGTTTGGGCAGAGTCTTAGCAGCAAACATGCTTATCCCTAATGAGCAAAGTCACTTTTCAGCATTTGTCTTCAGCAATGTCACAGAATTCACACACTATCCCCTTCCCGCAAGTAACATGGGAACTGAAGCTTCCATGTCTAAGCTGTTCCTCTATTCCTTGGATTTTCAGACGGCAGATCTTCTAGAGCTTTGTTTCCTGACCTATGAACCAGGCGGAAGGCAGAAATAGGGTGGAGACAGAGAGACCGGTGCTCACCTGTCTTCACATAGATGGTCTTTCTGTGCCACTTCATCCGTCTTCAAAGAGCCTGGAAGCTGCCGATGGAGGTGAGGAAGGTGCTTGGTTTTGTGTTAATGACCTTGGCTTTTGACAGCAAACACATCTGGCTGTGAACCTTGGCTCTGCCGTTTCCGGATGTGTGACCTTGTGGCAGTTATTCCTTTGGTGCTTCTGGAATGGAGGTGCAGAGCTTTATCTCGGGGTCTCCCCTGCCACCTGCTCTTCTGTCATCCATTTACTCATCTCCTATTCCCCCTAGATCGTGAGCTCCTCCAGAGCAAGGATTTCCCATAAATGCTTATGGGAAAGCAAACAAAATAGGAATGCCCTGGAAATACGTGCAGCTTCAGAGTTAAAACTTTGGGATTGAAAAAAAAAATCTGTCTAGATGGACGCTGCCACTGCAGCTTAGGTACCGCCTCCACCGCGCGACCCCATGGGGTTCTGCTAGAGCACCGCAGCACCCTACCCCTGCCCTGGAGGCTCTGCCTAGGAGGTGGCTGGTGGAGGAGGGGGCCGCCGGGAGGAGGAAACTGGCAGACCCGACTGAAGGCTCTGATTGGGAAAATGAGACGGCAGAAGCAAGCGGAAGGGTAGACGGAAGGTTCCTGCATGGCTGGGGACGAAGGACGCCTTGGCTGGAGCGTGAGAACAGCAGCCTCTCTGAGGAGGACGAACCGTGCGGGCAGGAGTGGTAGGGGCCACCCCTCTCCTGGAAGGTGGTTTCTGAGGCGCAAGCAGCTGACACATTAGCAAAGGCTCTTTGGAGGCCAGGCCTCTGCTGGGGATCTGTTGGGAGCTCAGAGGTCAGGGCTGGTGGCTGGTCATCTGTTCCACCACGTGGAAACCACTGCTGGCGGGGCTCCTTTGTGCGGGTGCTGCCTGCCTGTGATGTGCATATTAAATTGGATGTATTTGGGTGGCGAAGTGGAATTGTGAGGCTGCAAGCTAGGAGTGGCCAGAGGGTCTCTCAGCCTGATGCACTGAGACAGCCACGCTGTCTAAGCAGGCCAGTGGTTAGGACACCGGGCTTCCACAGAAGGGGGTGCGGGCTGTGGGGGAACTGAGGTCCTATATATGCTGCACCGATGGGGCCAAAAGACAAAAATAAGAAAGAGCCCACCCCATAAGTTCTTCTTCCAATGTGCCATTGTCAGGACTACCGCTGAGTGGTGGGGTCTGTGTTTCCTCACTTTGAACCTCTGTGGCCGTCTTAACCAATGGGATAGGGTGGACATGGCACTGTGGCTCTCAAGGCGAGGTGGTAAAATGCTCTTCTTCCTGCTCTCCTGTGATGCTTGCTCTACAAATTTGGCCACCATCATGCAAAGAAATTAGGCAGCCACACAGACAGGCCAGCATCCCCCACAGGACAGGAGAGTGAGCGAGTGAGTCTTCAGACGACCCCAGCCCCTAATCTCCGAATCACTCCAGCCTTTGAGCTGCCCCAGCTGACAGCAGGAGGAGCAGAATCGAGCTGACCCCACTGAGCCTTGCCCAAAGCTCAGACCATGAGCAAAATAAATGACTGTTGGTGTCATTTGTCATTAAGTTTGGATGGTTTTTTACCCAGCGACGGATAAGTGGAAGAGAGGAGCCAAAGGGCAGAAATAGAAGGAAGCTAGGAATGCCAGAGCAGGTCTTGAAAAAAGAATCACCAAACCCGGGGAGGTCTGACTGTATCTTTCCGTATAGCCTAGGCTGTGGGATTCCTGCATTCATTCTTACCTTTGTATCTCTCTTGTGTGTCATTAAAGTCTTGGTTCATTTGCTTTGTAAAAATGCGTTTTCATGTTACCTTGAATAGAATCTCACTTTAATCTTAATGGTCCATGAATTTTAAATCAGTATACAGGTGATATTTTCTTCTCTAATCAAAATAACCAAATCTTTACTTGAAACTCAACAGATAGGTAGATAGATAAATAGACACACAGAGTACACGCATGCATGTACATACTGGTTGCTTCAGCGTGTCTGACTCTGTGGACCCCATGCACTGTAGTCCGCCAGGCTTCTCTCTCCATGGGATCCTCTGGGCAAGAAGAATACAGGGAGTACGTTGCCATTTCCTTCTCCACGGAATCTTTCTGACTCAGGGATCGAATCCACGTCTTCTATGTCTCCTGCATTGGCAGATGGGTTCTTTACCAGGTAGTAGATAAATCCATACCTCTAAGGATATTTCACAATATGTTTAGGGATACGGGTTTAATGTTGAGGATGGCTTGATTGAGAGCCCATGCTTTGAACCCCTGTCCTCCCTACCTCCACTGGAAGCCTCTTCTGCCCATGTGCGAAAGTCACTCCTGTCCCTGACTGCTGGGGTTGATGTTCCCGCCCCTTGAACCTACATGGGCCTTTGTGACTTTCTGAACATTGCCTGGGACAGAGGAGGTGTTCAACACATATCCCCCCATCCATTTCTTTCTAAGTAACAGGAAACAAGTTCCTACACACTGTGCCACAGCCAGTCTGCGTGTGTTTATCTTAGTTTTCCCTTCACAGAAGGGTTTATACATGGTAGGTGTATGGTACGTTTGTGTTGATTATTGACACTTCCAGGAGGATGGTCTTTTGCATCTGAGGACTCCAAGGGTGTGGAGTGGAGCGGAGGCCAGTGAGTAGAGAGAGCCCAGAGCTTCAGAGAAGGACTTTCTTCACTGATGTGTTTCAGAAGACAGCCCATCTTGGACACATTATGAAGCAGCATGAAAACAAACGGCACCTTCACTCCATCTTCACGGGGGAGGGTGAGCTATCCAAGAAGACCTTCCCTTTTAAATAAAAAGAGGAATTGTTGAGTGAAGCTTCATGGTCAGCCCCTAGAAGGGTGCCCCTCAGAGCAGGCTGAAAGGCATTTCCACCAAGCCCAGGGACAGAGGACCTGGTGCTCGTGTAGAGTCCTCCCCCGGACCCCCGCGTCTCCCTCTGCCTAAAGGCAATATGAGACACAGGCCTTCAGAGGGCCCGGCCGAAGCAGGCTGCGCGTTCCGGCAACTGTTATAAAGCAGGCCAAAGCCACGTCAGGTCCAATTACACTCAATGAGGAACATCTGTATTTCGGCACCCACGTTGCTTAATGCAAACATTTCGTAATTACAGCCCCTTGCACACGCGGTGTGTTATGAGATGTGGTGTCCCAGTGTGAATCATGGTCACATTTTTCAGAGTCGTCAGCAGTCTCAGTCTGGCTGGGATGCCGTTTGCTCACTGCCCATTAGAGCATTTCTCTAAAATATTGAATTAAGCGAAGTCCGGCTTTTCCCTCTTATCTATGAGATCTTGTGGTTGAAGCTTGACTGTTTTTATAAAATGAAATATAGTAAATGTATAAAATGCAAATAAAGTTGAGGTTACAGTGGTGTGTTTTTTTTCTCTCGCTCTCTTTTTTTTTTTTTTCCTGGAGAAGGACATCTGGTTTTTTCCCCCTTTTCCCTTCGGTGTTTTCAGCTGAAACATGAAGGTTCAATTGTCAAGCACAGTCTGAAAGGCTCCATTTCCAAACGATTTTTCACCTCATCAGAAGCAAGTCTGGTTATAAGGACTCAGCTGGTTTGGGCATGTTTTCTCAAGCACAGTTTTTCCTGGGCAAAGCGATTGATATTGACTTTGCAATCAAAGGAAATCCAATAGCCCTGGGTTCAAAGTTAAGATACTTTAAAAATTCTTATGATGCAGTCAATGCAGCCTCACAGCAATAGGAGCTGTGGACTGGGGCACCGGGGATAATACGAATCTGTCAATAAACCTGCAGATTTACAGTCCGCACACATTTTACTTGGAAACTGCCATGCTCAAGAAATCTGAAACTCTACATGGCCACATTATGGTGACTCCTTGGCCTATTTTAGATCCTCCTTTTCTGATCCCATCCCTTGGAACAACCCCAGTGTTATCAGCAGACAGGACCCTAGTGACCATTTTCCCAGACTGATATGCCCTCCATTGAGAAAGCCCCTGATTCAGCCTGACTGTGGGGACTCCACCCCCAGCAAAGGGCTCATTCTCTACTTCAACCCTATTTCTGCAGGGAGAATAGGAGAGGAACAGTTCCCATCAGGAGAGCATGACCAGCTGCTGGGTAGCTGGGTCTTTGAGCCAGTCAGGCACTTCTTCTAATTGGTTGGAAGTGACAGAAACCCAAGTCAAACTAATTAAACAAGAAAAGGGGGAGGGTAGGCTTTATGGATTACCAGCATCTAGGCAGTGATTGGAAGACCAAGTTTCAATAAAGTCAGGACAGCTGGACTTGGGACACAGGTCTCATCCCAGTTTCTCTCTGTGGGTCAGTGTCATTCCCTCTCCCTACAAACTGCGTCTCTGATCTTTCTTAACTTACAGTCCAGTCAAGAGAGTATAGACTTATTTTCTCCTGCTCTTTCCTGCTAAGCATAATTATAAGCCCTGAAAATGGCCCAAGAGACAACTGTGATGGTTAATTTTACACATTAGCTTGGCTGGGCCATGGTGTCCTAATATTTGGTCAGCTATTATCCTACATGTTTCTGTTGTTGTTGTTGTTGTTTAATGTTTTGTGAATTTTCAAACAAACTGGTGGACTTTGAATAAAATGAATTGTCCTCTATCATATATGGGCCTCATACAATCAGTTGAAGGTCTTAATAGAACAAAGATGGATTTCCCCTGAGCTAGGAGGAATACTTTGAGCAGACAGCCTTTGAATTTGAACTGCAGTTCTTCCCTGGGTCTCCAGCCTGCCAGCCTACCCTGTAGATTTTTTACTTTCCATGCTTCCATGATCATGTGAGCCAATTTCATAAGATAAGTCCTTCTCTCTCCATACACACAGATATAGAGATATCTATACTTTTATCTCTGAATCTATTTATCCACATATATACATGTCTCTGTACAAAAATGGATATCTCTATACACTTATGATATGTAGAGAGGATATGTGTATGTTTACATAGGATGTCTATCAATCAATCTATCTATTCTGTTAGCTCTGTTTCTCTCAAGAACTCTGGCTAATACAGCCACCAAAAGAGAACTCTGAAAAGTGATTTTAAAAAAGAGAGAAAAAGAAGATAAACTGGTTTGGGATCCCAGGAATGGAGGAAGAGCACAGGAGCAGGTCATCCTACGTCCCTACCACCCAACAGAGGAATATCACCTGGACCTAGTATTTTCTAACCTCCAACATAGCAAGAGAAGGCAGCCAGACTAGGCTCATTCCATCCCTGGATCAAAAGGGGAGTCCCTCTAACAGCATCAGGTGAGCCTGACATCCCCGGTACAGAGAGTGACTGGGATCCCCTGTCGGATGGAAGAGGATAACGGAGAGCTCTCCTTCCCTGCCAGGCCCAGGACACCCTTTGTAGTGAGAGGTCCAGAGGAGTACGGGAGGAGCTGTCAAGAGAGGACCAGCGACAGCAGGCAGCCGGGCCCAGGAAGCCTCTCTGTCCTTGTCAGGACAGCACTCCTCTCCCCTGCCGAGAGGCTCTGGGAAGCCAGGAGACATGAGCAGGCTGAATCCCTCTGTAGTGTCTCAATTATGGGGTGTTCTATCGGCCAGATCTGGGGATACCCAATCTGCCTCCTCAGGCAACCCAAGTAGGGATTAGCGAAAGCCCCGGTGGCACAGATAAGCCAAGAAGACTAAAACAACACCACAAGTGTTCTGAAAATTAAACTGCCATTGGAACCACAACCCACAAAATAGGCTAAACCCACATGATGAACCAGAACACAGTGATTGCCTGCTAAAATAAAGGAATTATATAGGATCCAGAGTCTCCTAGGGAAATAGACAAAAATGTGCAGAAGTCAATTAAAACTCCCCACCTGTTATACAAAGAACCACAAAGATCACAAATTGAGTGAGAAAAGATCATCAATAGACACCCATAGTTGACATGACGCAGATGTTTGAATTCTCTGTCAAGGGTCTTAAAGTAGCTGTCATAAAATACTTTATGTAAGTAATTAAAAATTCCCTTGAAACACACACAAAAAAATTCAGCAAAGAAATAGAAGTTATTTCTATTTCTTTTTCTAAGCAAAGAAAAAGATCCAAATGGAAATTATAGAACAGAAAAATTCAATCACAGGAATAAAAAACTAGCTGGGTGGGCTCACTAGGAGAGTGGAGATAACAAAGGATAGAATCAGTAAATGCAAGAAAAGAACAATACAATTCATCTAATCTAAAAAAAGGGAGAACACAGACTTAAAAATGATTAGAGACCTAGGAACTTATGGGACAATAAAAAATAATTCAACATGAGCATCATTAGAGTCCCAAAATAGAGAAAAAATGGGATTGAAAAATACTCAGAGGAATAATGGTTGAAAACTTCCCAAACTGGGGGGAAGACACAAATCTACAGATCCAAGAAGCTGGGAAAATCTCAAATAAGATAAATTCAAGTAAATCCATACCAAGATACATAATAATTAAAGTTTTAAAAATGAAAAAGAAAGAAAGAAACATAGAAAGCAAAGAAAGCTTTTGAAAGCGACCAGAGAAAAACACCATGTTTACAGGGACACAACAACTTGAATGACAGCAGGTTACTCATCTGGAGGCTAGGAGAAAATGAATGGACAATACTATTCAAGAAAGGAAAGAACTGTCAACTGCAAACTCCGTTTCTGAAAGGAGTGAAAAAAAATAACATTCTGACATGAAGTAAAACTAAAAGAAAATTCATTTGCCTAAAGATTAGCTAAAGGAAATTCCTTAAACAAAAATGAGCTAATTAAAGGAGGAGTCAGAACATCAGGAAGGAAGAAGAAACAATGGAAAGAATAGAAATGGGTACACACGAGAGACTGTTCTTGATACTTTTATAAATCATGTTTGATGATTGAAACAAAAATTATAACACCAACTTATAAGACAATAATATTTAAAAGTAAGAAAGGTAAGTGAGGAAGATAAAGATTTTTATATGGCCAGTAGCTTAACCGGAGAAGGCACTGGCACCCCACTCCAGTATTCTGCCTGGAAAATCCCAAGGATGGCGGAGCCTGGTGGGCCGCAGTCCATAGGGTCGCGAAGAGTCGGACACGACTGAGTGACTTCACTTTCACTTTTCACTTTCATGCATTGGAGAAGGAAATGGCAACCCACTCCAGTGTTCTTGCCTGGAGAATCCCAGGGATGGGGGAGCCTGGTGGGCTGCCACCTATGGGGTCGCACAGAGTCGGACACGACTGAAGCAACTTAGCAGCAGCAGTAGCTTAACACCTTCTTCCCCAAATCAGAGGGTAAGTAAAGCTTCCATGTTTCACTCAGAGTGGTAGAATGTTGTTACTAATAGACTGTTGTAAATCACATATGATACTGTAATAGGGAAATAACTACAAAAACTATACAAAGAAATATTCAAAAACACTGAAAATAAATCAAAATAGAATGCTAAAATATGTTCAAGCAACCTGCAGGAAGGCAAGAAAAGGGAAACAGAGGATGAGAACCAGAAGAAACAACAAAATTATTGAGTTAGATGTTAGCATATAAATAAGTGGCCTTAAAAGTAAATAGCCTAAACACAACAATAAACAGACAGAGATTGGTAGAGTGGGCAAAAAAAAAAAAAAAAATACAACCCAACCATCTACCACTTATAAGAGACACACTTCAAATTCAGTGAGCTAGATTGAAAGCAAAATGATGGAAACAGATATACCACACAAACATGTATGAAGCTGGGTTTCCTCCACATTCAAATGTAGCCCCAATCTCCTTAAGTCTCACATGCACAGTTGCCTTCACTTTCTTTCTAACCCTGGGGAGGGACTCTAATTGGTGCAGCTTGTGTGTGTAACTAACCCCTGGACCAGTAAGGGGCAGGGTCCCATAAGACCACAGCTTTATATCGAGAGTCCGGGCTTGGATTAGGGGGACAAATGATTCCTAGTAGAAAGAAAAGCACTATTCACAGAAGGTGGGTGTGTGGGAGCCGTAAGAATTAAGCCTTACCTACAGTGTGGATCCCACTCCACTTTATATGGGTGCCAGCCAGTTCCCCACCCAACCAATCAGAAGAAAGCGAAACTGAAAAAAACAGTTGTTCCTCCCAGGAAAGGAAAAACGTGAATGGACTATTTTTGCTTGTTGCCTCTCAGTGGTCAGAGGTTCACCCTTTCTTAACCTTTAGTACTCTCTCAGGCATCTCCAAGTCAAGTAGAAGAAATGAAATATAACATATTGGTCATGATTTTTGAATTCTGCTGTGCAGTGATGAATGCAGTTAACATTTAATCTCTCACTAGTTTAACCGTGAGTAGGATTTAGAGCTCACGTCTCCAGACTAGCCATACCACATTTTGGGTTTTTCTTCTATTTAACCAAAGATTATAATAGAAATTTACTAACTTCTGTGAATTAAAGTCAATTATAAAATACAACTCCTCTCTTTTAACAGTTAGCAGAACTTCCACTGAAGTTGAAGTTGTTGGTTAGTGAAATCCAAAGTTGTGCATGTTTGGTGGAGGAGGTTGAGATGAGTAGGTCAACCTTAACAAATGCATTCAGGACTTCCCTGGTGGTCCAGTAGTGAAGAATCCTCCTGCCAATGCAGGGAACACAGGCCTAATCCCTCGTCCAGGAAGATCCCACATGCGACAGAGCCACTAAGCCCGTGACTACTGAGCCCATGTGACCCCAAAGAAGCCAGCACGGTGACACACCCACACACCACCACCAAGAGCGGCCCCTACTTGCCACAACCAGAGAAAGCCCTGCACAGCAATGAAGACTTAGCGCAGCCAAAGGTAAATCAGTAACTTTTCAAAAGCCTTTAACAAGTGCATTCATTCGACAGCCATTCCCTGGGATCTTTTATACCAGACACTACTAGGTTGTGGGTACAGGGGATATACAGTCACTAACCTCAAGGGGTTCATGTTGAGCAGATTGGACAGGTGCATGAACATGTAAAATGAAAATATATTCCAGGCCTCCTCAGTCAGAGCTAAGAGGCAAGCATATCTAATCAAGAGTTAAGCAACACCCCTCTCCTCTTCATTGTGTCCTTTCATCTCTTCTCCTGGGATTAAAATCTGAACCATGTCCACAATAGGTTCAGACCCATCTTGGATGTTGCTAATGAAGGTAGTATCCCAGGGAGCGGTGGAAACCAGATTCCAGGGAGGGATGTTGAGTCCTAAGACAGGATTTTTATAAGGAAGGAGGAAGTCTCTGGGAAACACCAGATTCCAGTCCAGGGCCTGAGGAGCAAAGGGTCTTCCATTGTTCCGGATGTTGAAAGGCAGCCAGGAAAGGAACAGGCCCCAAACCATGGAGGACTGTAGGAATAAAGACAGTGATCTTTCTAAATGTCACACTACCCATGGCTCCAGGAAGCCTCTTCACAGAAGGTTGCTGCACCCTTGTGGCATTGTGAAGGCTGAGAGCATGAGTGGCTAGAGGAGGTGATAAGAGCTAGTGCCCATCACGATACACCAGTGAAGCCAACTTGCTCATAGAGGCGGCAGTCAATGGAATATAGAAGCAGCATTCATTTGCTGTGAGGGTCAGACTCACCCACCACCACCCCTTGGAGACTTGTATTGGGCACTTGCTAAGATGAAGGAGGCTCCCTTTTTGGATGTGTCTACTTTTGGTTCTTATAATATAAGCACTGAGAATATAAGTTTCCAGGCAAAGAGGGACTCGGAGATAGTCAGCGAATGAGTCCATTGCCCTTTATTTTATATTCAATGAGACATTACCTAACACACAGCTGTTTCCCCAACAGGGTTAGGTAGGATGGTTAAATAATTTATCATTCAAGCTTATAATTTAGAGAATAGCAGGGGACAATCTTAGTAGTTATGCTGGGAAAGCGGGTGTAAAATGAGAAGGTCCTGGGCCAAAGGGACCATTCTAATTCTATTCCTCTGCTTTTGAGATTTCTTCTTTTCCATACTTCTGAGTTTAGCGGAACACCTTCCACTTTGGCAGTTGAGGAAGGGGCAGAGGTTGAACCTGAGGCTTCTTCCTCACAATCAGTAGTCTCCTTCAAAATGGAAAGTGCTCTGCACCTTCTTGTTCCCTCTCCTGGGACAGGCGTGATTGGCAGCAAAGAAATCTAATGTGGGGCCCTTCCCACATTTCAGGCACACTTAGCCAGCAGTTGTCCCTCTATAGTTCAGTAGCAATTTAGTAGCTACATGATTTTTAAAATTGAGATAGAATTCATATACCAAAAAATTCACCCTTGCATAATGTATAATTTAGTGGGTTTTCATATATTCACAAGGTTGTGCAACTATACCCGCTATCTATTTTCAGAACATTTTCAGCATCCCAAATGGAAATCCTCTGTACTTATTGAACAATCACTCCCCATTCCCCCTCCCCGCCAGACCCTGGCAACCATGATCTGTTTTCTCTCTTTATGGAAAAGTCCTATAATATATGACCTTTTAAGTGACTGGCTTTCACACCGCATCGTGTATTCAGGGTTCATCCAAGGGCTTCCCTGGTGGTCCAGTGATTAAGAATGCACCTTGCAGTGAGTGGGGCAGCAGTTCAGTCCGTGGTCCAGGAAGCCCCCACATGCTGCAAAGCAGCTGAGCCCGTCTGCCACAACTACTGACCCAGAGCTCCAGAACCTGTTCTCTACAAGAGAAGCCACTGCAACGAAAAGTCCACACATCAAAATGAAGAGTAGCCCTGCTCGCTGCAATTAGAGAAAGCCCACATGTAGCAACAAAGATCCACCACAGTCAAAAAATAAAATAAATAGATCTTTTTAAAAAGATTCATCCGTGTTGCAGCAAGATTCAATATTTCATTCCTTTTTATATCTGAATAGTATTCCATGGTTTGGATAGGCCAGATTTTAACTGTTTATTAGTGGATGGGCATTTGGGTTGGCTGCATGCTTTTAAACAAATAGTTCTCATAAGGACTTTGCAAGCATCAGACATTATGTTTATTAAACACATGTGAATTTATCTTTCTGGAAATTTGTGTACATGTATCCCACTGTGGCTTACTTGAGAATAATTATTAATAGTACTACAAGTGTTTGAGTCCGTCTTTTTCTCAAACAAGAAGAGACAAGTTGCATGAATATTTTTCAGGGGAGCTTTGAAGCTACAAAGGAGGATTTGACCTGGGGTCTAGTAGAATAGAACACTCCTGCATATTCCAGGATCCCATGCAGGGATTCAGATGCTTGAATGAGAAGATGGGGCTGGAGTCAGTGAGCTTCCAGGATGAAGGTAAATGCAGTGTCCTTCTTATTGCAGCCTGCAATTCAGATAATAGGAGGGAAAGTCCTGAGAAGTTACAAGGGTATAAAGGGGAGAGCAAGGAAGCCTGCTCAGAGGAGACAATTTTGATAATAAATAGAAGACTGCCTGGAAAACAAAGGAAGAGGACAAGCATTTTAGGCAGAGTGATAAGCGTCTGCTGTGGATCAAAGCTGTGAGGGAGCAGAGTCCATTCGGGGGATCTCAAGCAGGTCATTCATTTGGATATCTAGTCACTAAAATGGTTTCTGTGGCATTCTGTCTTAAAAGAATTCCATTTCATGAACACGCAGCACGTGGTGCTGAAGTGTCCCACCAGGTTGGAAGGTTCAGATCATCATTGCCGCAGTAGCCACATCAGCATGATGCAAATCAGGTGGTGTGCGATGTAAATGATGGTCAGGGTGACATCACAGCTCTCTTGCTGGAAAAGGCCCTTCATGGACTCTGCTTTCTCTTTTGTCATATCCAATCCAAGAACTTTCAGCTTTATTCCTTAGGCCAGCGTTCTCAAACTGTAGTGTTTGAACCATCTAGAAAGAAAGTGAAGTCACTCAGTCATGTCTGACTCTTTGTGACCCCATGGGCTGTAGCCCACCAGGCTCCTCCATCCATGGGATTTTCCAGGCAAGAATACTGAAGTGGGGTGCCATTTCCTTCTCCAGCGGATCTTCCCGACCCAGGGATTGAACCCGGGTCTCCCGCAATGTAGGCAGATGCTTTACCAGGGAACCATCTAGGGAGTTTGTCAAATACTTGTTTCCAGGCATCTCCAACAGAGGGTCTGGTCAGTGGGCCTGGGAAGTCACTGACCATTTTTAAGCAAGGAAATGTCATGTCCTTCCAAGATAGATTTTAGATCTTTAATGCTTTAAGTTATTCACAGGGAGAGATTATATCTTCTCAACCCCATAAAACTCAAGTCCCCTGACATACCACAAGTCCTCAGCAAAAGTTTGTTGAATGATGAATTCCAGTCATCAGTGTGGCTTTTGGATTGGAGATAGTAAGACTGGAGACAAGATTGATGAGGATACACCCAGTAAGCTAAATGAGGTAGTCTAAACCAGGATCATTGGAAGGACTGATGCTGAAGCTGAAACTCCAGTACTTTGGCCACTTCATGTGAAGAGCTGACTCGTTGGAAAAGACCATGATGCTGGGAGGGATTGGGGGCAGGAGGAGAAGGGGACAACAGAGGATGAGATGGCTGGATGGCATCACTGACTCAATGGACATGAGTTTGAGTAAGCTCCGGGAGTTGGTGATGGACAGGGAGGCCTGGCATGCTTCGACTCATGGGGTCGCAAAGAGTCGGACACAACTGAGTGACTGAACTGAACTGAACTGAACTGAAACCAGGACTAAAAAGACAGAAAAAGGACAAAGGAATCTGTTGCCCTGTTCCCAAGAGGATTTGAGGAAAAAGAGAAAGGATCAGTGACTAAGGTCAATCAAGATTAATAGCTGTACTGGTTTCAGTCAAAGCCACCCAGTGCCACAGGAAAGGAAATACTGATCGATCACCCCAGATGATCTGGAAATAGACAAGGTGTGTTTCATACTCTTGACTCTTAAACCAGAGCACATCTTGATCGCTCTGGGGCTGGGCTAGGGCTGGCCACATCACACAAGTGATAAGGATATTGAAGAAAAGGCAGGGCCTGGTGCCAGGACACAGGGAGACATGGGAGGGGAAATATGAAAAAGGAATAGGAGAAGAGTTTAGACATGGGAAATAAGCTCAAGTTTGTCTTTAAGTGTCGTGGCTTCCCAGGTGGTGCTACTGGTAAAGAACTTACCTGCTAATGCAGGAGACACAGGAGATGCAGGTTCAATCCCTGGGTTGGGAAGATCCCCTGGAAGAGGAAAAATGACAGCTCATTCTAGTATTCTTACCTGAAAACTCCCATGGGATTACAAAGAGTCAGACACAACTGAGCAACTGAGCATACAAGTGCACTGTTGTAAGAATATGCATTTTAGAGTTAAACACAGCTGGAAACCTCGCTACCAGCTGTGTTGGTCTTGACAAGTCACAAAATGCCTCAAAACCTACTTCCTCATCTGTAAACTAGGGATAGAAACAATTCCTACCCAAGTCATTTTAATTAAAGATGAGTGATACATATAATAGCCTGATACATAGTAGGTGATGAATTAGTTTCTTTTTATTTTGAAAAGTTTAAGCACACATTATGGTGTAGGCAATAATATAATTAACATGTATTAGCCACTGTCTAGCACTGTCAAATCCAACGTTTTGCCTTATTTACTTCAGATATTCTTTTAGAGAAATAAACCACTTCAGATATGACTGGTTCTCCTTGTGTACCCTCCTACCTTGATTGGACAAATTCCCACCTTCTTCAACATGGCCATGCTGTTTATTATCCCTAAAACTATACAGCTTTGAGTTTTGCTGTTTTTAAACTTTATACAAATGACACCATAGTATTTACATTTGGATGCTGTTTACTTTTCACATAAAGGATGGTTTTGGGTAGCTCTAGTTAATTTGTTGTCATTGTTGGTAGTAATCCACTGCATAAACATTACACAGTTCTCAATTCTCTTATTGACCAGATTTTAGGCTGTTTCTAAGTTATCGTTTTTCAAAGATAAATTGTTCAGCTTCCTATAAATTTATAGAAGTATGGCTACATATGGCTCTTTGGGGCAGTTTTACAACTTAAGCCTAAATCCCAAGCCATGTCCTTTGGGTCTTAGGTCATTCTTCTCAAAAGCAAGTAGTTTCTGATTTCTGAGTTATCTTGTCATATCTGTAATGATTTTTTTTTCTTGAAGTTCTGAAAATGATTCAGATATGTGTGCATATTTAATTCACTTCAATGATCTGTAAACTTGGATGGTATTTACTCTAAGTGGGGGGAGAAACAATTTTGTACTACAAATCTATGTAATTTATAGTGGTTTTGTTTTATATATATTTTCATATCTTTAGGGCACATTTACTATTATCTTTTTGTATATCATACTTGACAAAAAAAGATACTATTATTTGACTAAATCTCTAGGAACCAAATGTGACACCTGGTGACATATAGAAATCGCTCTAGAAACACCTGAACTTTCTCATCCGTCCTGAGCATTATTGCTCTGTGTCATTTCGCCCAGAATGACTGTTGATGGGCAGTTTTTTTTTTTTTTTCTTTTCAAAGTCAAGGCCAAAAGTCCTGACCTCCCACACAGTGGAGTCTGGAATCCTTTACTTCTGTATCTTTTTATTGTGTGCTTCATTTTTAACTGTGTTGCTCAGTTAAATGACAAACAATGTCTGTGATGTTCAGACTTCCCCTGAAGGGCAAATGTGATAAGAAAGCAACTTGGTGCAGAGACGGCTTGAACGATGGCTGTGTAGCTTGTTCACTGGACTGATGACATTTCAAATATAATACATGGATTGTTATTTATTGGTAATTTCAGATCTGTTCAGCTCTTTAGCTCATGAAGAAAACATAAGGCAGAAAGAATATTCACATGTTTCAAACAGATAGCCTCTAAATGTGGTGCCATCGACACAAACCAGCTCAACCCTAGAGACCCTGATCCCTGCCGGCCGAGGAGCAGTTTCAGAAAGGCGGACCAGCCCACCTGTATGCATAGGTTGAATTTTAGTCTTGTACGAGAGTGTAACTGGTGGCTCAGACAGTAAAGAATCTGCCTGCAACTCGGGAGACCTGGGTTCAATCTCTGGGTCGGGAAGATCCCCTGGAGGAGGGAATGGCAACTCACTCCAATATTCTTGCCTGGAGAATCCCGTGGACAGAGGAGCCTGGCGGGCTACAGCCTATGGGGTCACAAAGAGTCAGACATGACTGAGTGAATAACACACTTTCAAGTTGTCATTATTAAGAGAATTGCTAAGATAAACCATTTTCTCCCATATCACCTAGTAAGCATGTGCTGTAAAGGAGAAGTTTTATTGCTTCACACCAACAATGGATTTTACCAGGCTTTTAAACTTGTGCCAGCCTCTGCTGGGTGCTATTTATTGTTTTAAGAAAAAAATAAATAGTAACAGGATCTGCACCTCTGGATTTTCCAGGGCTGTTCTAATCCAAATTTAACATCCTATTTTATCCATGAGTAACAATTACACTGGTTGGAAAGGCAGTGAACATCTAGATCAAGAGCCACAGCCACTGCAAGTGGAGAGTCTGGCCAAGCAGGGGAGTGGGGTGGCCTAAGTAGAAGATGGCCTTGGAGGAGGCATCATCTTTTCCAACCTGGACCCTGTTTTTTCATGCATTCTTAAGAATCACTGTTATGCTGACACAGTTCTTGGGTGTTTTGATCTTTCCTTAGACTGATCACTGGGAAAGAGATGAGGTTTTTTTTTTAAGACTTTAGTCCACTTCACAAACAGGGGATTATAGAGATGGTAAGACATCTCTGTCTCAGAGGCACTCAGAGCCTAGGGGTGGGGTGAGGGAGGCAGGGTGCGGACGGATGGCAGGTTGGGGAGAACTAATGCTCCACTGAATGAGCCTCCCCAGGGTGAGCACAGTGTCTGTGCAAAGCTGTTCTTGGGTCTGGGGCCCTCATGGGTCAGGGGCCCACAGGTAACAGAGGAGGAGGGGAGCCACCTGCTATGCAGGTGGAGGATGGTACACAGACCCCATTGAAAGAAGGCTGTAACAGAGCAGGGTCTGAGAAGGGTACGGGCTCAGGGAGCCTCATCTTTGAGAGGAGTTCTCAAGAGGAACCAGAGCCACTTTTGGTGGTGCCAGTGAGGGGAGGGGAGGCACCTGATTTGAAGGTTTAAGCTCCCCAAGCTGCAGGATGCTGACTAATTCCTGTTTTGAAGTGAACACTGTTTGGTCCCAACAGAACCCATCCAGTGCAGCACCTGGTCCACGTGTCATCAGCTTAAGGCCCTTAAACTGCTCAAATGCGCCTTTCAACACTCTGATAGCCACTTAGTCTGGACTAAGATACCACGACCCTCTTCCCACGCTATCTTCTTACATCTGCAAACCGGCCTCTGAGGAACATCCTCCTGTGGACCCTGTTCACAGACAAGAGAGATGGTCCTGGCACAATCTCCAGAGTGGCAGTCTAGACCGAGACCAGCTCTGTTTTTCTCTACAGTCTGGACCACTGGATTTTCCCGCTAACTGTGTGAATGAGAGACGAAGAGAAGATGTCCCATACATGTGACATAAGAACCAGGTCTTGCTGGACTAGGAGTCTGTCAGGCAGAGGGACTGGCAAGTCCACTTGTCCCTTGGTTTCCTAGGGGCACTGGTTCCATAACTGCTCCTCTCCCCCCAGACCCCATGGGTACCCAAATCCTTGGATGTTCAAGTCCTTTATAGTAGATGGCACTGTACAGTGAGCCATCATATCTGTGGATTCTATGTCTGTGAATTCCACCAACTGTGGCTGGAAAACCCACTGGTTTACTCTGCAGATGTGGAACCCACAGATATGGGGGCTGGCTGTACCAATTATAGGGCCAGAAGTATATCCCAAGGCCTCCCAGTACAGGTAGAGGGGACAAGGCCATGATTCTTGCTGTCAAGCCACTGCTGGGTCAGGGCTTGATAATGACAATGAACGATTGGAGCGACACTGCCTTTGAGATAGACCTTAAACAAGGCATAGCCCCAGGGGGATGGAAGAGCATCGCCTGAGGGCCATTGAGAGCCTGCAGGAGACCCTCCCCCAGGGATCCTGGAGATAACTCAGTGAACTGTTACAGGGGGAAGATGGTGGAAAGGCAGCTATATTTAAGTTAATGTGGCTTCCTTCGTACACAATGGAAGAAACTTGGGTATATATTGCATTTACATTGATAAATACAAATATATCAAAATACTAACAGAGTGTCTTTTGGTGATAGAATGACCCTTTGCTCCATGTTATTTGTTTCCTTGGATCATCATATTCATCACAAGACCTCTATTTGTTGGCTTTGTTTTTTAATGTACCATTGAGCTGTTCATGATTTCTGATGAGTTTTTAGAAATATGATTGCTTCTATTAAATGTCTCAAAACAACCATTTTAGATCTCAGAATGTTCCCTTCTCAAAAACCTAGGTTGATTTCATATATATGTATATAAATATATTATATGTCTTCCTTAGATGGATATTTACTCTCAGGTCCTCAGATTGATCTCTCTCTCTCTCTATATATATATATATATATATACACATATATATGGATGGATCTTTTCTTCTTTCTTTATATAATATATATATTATACTTATATATGTCTTATATACATATATATGTGTGTGTGTATATATATATATGACATGCATATATACATACATATATATGTCTTTTTCCCTTTCTTCTTTCTTAGATGGATATTTACTCTCAGCTCCTCAGATTGGTCTCTCCTAAACACTGAGTCTTCCACATGAACAAAGATTTTTTTTTTATCATTGGAAAGACTGATGCTGAAGCTGAAATTCCAATACTTTGGCCACCTAATGCAAACAACTGACTCATTGGAAAAGACCCTGATGCTGGGAAAGATTGAAGGCAGAAGGAGAAGGGGATGACAGAGGATGAGATGGTTGGATGGCATCACTGACTGGATGAACATGAGTTTAAGCAAGCTCTGGGAGTTGGTGATGGACAGGGAAACCTAGCATGCTGCAGTCTATGGGGTCACCAACAGTTGGACATGACTGAGCAACTGAACTGAACTGAACTGAAACACTGAATCTTCCATATAAACAAAGATATTTCTCTTATTTGCTTCCTATAGTGGGATATTTGTCCAGTACTGGCAATTCAGATAAGTTCTGGAAGAGGTAGAGTGGCTTACATAGTTAAGGCCCAGAGAGGGTACAGAACTATCTAAAATTAAAAGGTTTACCTCACCAGGTGATAGCCTGTGCCTGAATCAGAAGCAGATAGACCATGAAGGACACTTAGATGTGGTATAGGTGGCAATAGTCATATAAGAAATAATTGATAAATTAGAACTCATCAGAATTAATAACTTCTACTCTTCTGAAGACAATTAAAAGGAATGAAGATGTCATTATACATTTGTCCAAATCCATAGAATGTACAACATTTAGAGGGAATCCTAGTGTAAACTATGGAGGTGGGGTGCTAATGGTGTGTCAATATGGGTTCATCATTGTAACAAAAGTACCCTCTGGTATAAGATGTTGACAATGGTGGAGTCTGTGCATACATAGGGGCAGAGGATATATGAGAGTCTTCTGAACCTTCTGCTCAATTTTGTTATGAATCTAAAGCTGTTTGAAAAATAAAGCAACTTCAAAATAATTTTTTAAGAGTACATATTTTTTAAATGAGGAGGCAGGCTACAGACAGGTGGAAATATTTGCAAAGCAAGAATCTGATACAGAACTTCTGTTCAAAATGCATAAATGACTTCTAAAACTCAGTAATAATGAGAAACAATAGTCAAGTTTAAAATATAGGCAAAGACACTTCAGAAAAGAAGATATTTCAGTGGCTAATAAGCATACAAAAATAATCAATGTCACTGTTTATTAAGAAAGTGTGAAATAAAATCACATTAAGATACCACTACATACTTACTAGAATGGTTGAGATTTTAAAAGACTAAGAATACCAACTGTTGGCAAGGAGGTGGAGTAAAAAAGACCCATTTATAGTGGGAGGATAAAAAGTACAACCACTGCAGAAAAAAATTTAGCCATAACTCATAAATTTAAACTTACATCTATTGTATAAACCAGAATTCACCCAAGAGAAATGAACACATATATCCATGAAATGATTTGGACATGAAAGCTTATAACAGCTTTATTTAAAACAGTCCCAAACTGGAAGCAATCCAATAGTCCATCAACAGGAGAATGAATAAATCAACTGTGTCATATTCACACAAAGGAATAAGATTCAGCAATTAAAAGGAACAAATATTGATACGTACAACTACATGGATGAATCTCACAGATGTGAGGCTGAGAACAAAAACCAGAGACAAAAGAGGACACGCTGCATGACTCCATTTACATGAGGTTCAAGAGGAGGCAAAGCTAATGCATATTGGAAAAATTCAGAATATTGTTGTCTCTAGAGGGAGAGAGGAATTGATTGAGAATGTCGATGAGGGAACTATCTGAGGTGAATGGCAACATTCGGCACTGCAGAGATGTGAATTACATGAGTGTATCATTTTGTCAAAACTGTACATTTAATACTCATTTATTTCAGTGTATATAAATTTTACCTTAAAAACTACCAAAAAAAAAAAAAACCTCAATGATCGAGTTGGGGTTTGGAGGACTGGGAAGGCAAAAGTACAAAACAATGATAGGATGTCGATCTTTGTCAAAGCTGGATGCTGGACATACATGGGTTCATTATATTATTCTGATTATTGTGTGTGTCTGAAAAGTCTCATAATAAAAAGTTTCTTACAGTCTCATAAGATTTCAGAGCAGGAAATTCTGCTGATTCAACAGCTTAAGCCCATTCTCACCTCAGGACCTTTGGGCCCTGAGCTGGAAACACTCTATTCCCTCATCTCAGAATAGCTGGTCCTTCTTGCTGTTCAAGGCTCTGCTTAAATGTCACCTCCTCAGGCCTCCTCTGACCAGCATAGTACTAACACCCAGGCACTCTCTATTTCAACTGTACATTTCAATTCTTAGCATTGCGCTTATTTTTACATTTTTTCCTGTTTATGTAATACTTAGTTATTGTCTGTCCGCTTTCATCAAAATGTAAGGCCCACAACAGTGGGGACAGCGGGGGCGTATCTGCCCCATTCGCTTGGTTCTCCCTACCACCTGCTCACTGTCTGCTGCTGTGTGGATTTTATTCACTATCCGCCGCTGTCAAATGAATGGATTCAGCAGGTAAGTGCCAGAGTTGGTGTTAGGGGTGAATATGCTGAAGTCCTAACCCTCAATACCTCAGAATGTGACTATATTTGGAGACAGGGTCTTTCAAGAGGAAGCTAAGTTGAAATGAGGTCACATGAGCTTCTCCTAATCCAATATAACTGGTGTCCTTATAAGAAGAGGACATTAGAACACAGACAGGTATGGAGGGAAGACCATGTGAAGACAAAGGGAGAAGGTGATTGTCTACAAACCAAGGAGGGCTTAGAAGAAAGTAACCTTGCCAACACCTTGATCTCAAACTTCTGGTCTCCAGAATTGTGAGAAAATAGATTTCTGGTGTTTAAGCACTCCATCTGTGCTATTTGTTACAGCATCCCTAGGAAACTAATACAGCTGATATATGAATGCAGTTGTGTTTGAAGCCTCTAGATTTATCTGCCTTCCAAATAAGAAAGAAAGCTGGTTACATTTAGAGTTGCCAGATAGGGCAAACAAAAATATAAGACACCCAGTTAAATTTGAAAAATAACTCTGTTGGATTTTTATAACTTATTGAAAAAAAGCTAAGTATAGAATATTCAGGGGATCCTGACAAAATCAAAACAGGATGAATTCACAAAATATAGCACAAGTTTTATAGTATAAGACATGGAGAAATCCTAACAGAGGGGACTATAGAATTTCAGTCTCCTAGCTCCCATTCCAGGGCTGTCTGTGGAGACATGATTTGAAGATAAGAAGATGGTTAATTGAAGCAAACACCCAAGCATTTATTCCTGCCCACTAAGATTCCCTGGGCCACTCTAGCTTGGAACAGTAAGGTGGGAACTTCACCACTAGGTGAGGGAGACTTCTTCATAAGCTTACCAGGTAAGGCACCATGGCAGATACCTAAGTCTAGGCAGGAGAATCTTTTCCTAAGATGCTTTTTCACTTGCACAAGAACCTAATGTGTCTAGGAAAGCCTGAGTCTCATTAGAGAGCAATTTTCCAGCATCTAATAAAATTTAAAATCCATCAACAATCAATTTGATTTCTCTGTATCCACTCTAGAGAAACATCCCCACATTTTGGTCCAGGAGGCCTAAAGAATATTTGTACAGTGGAAAATTGGGAACAGTGGAAATAAGGGTATAAAAACAATGGCATGACTATTTAATGGAATACTACACAGATGTTTAAAAGGGTGAGGGCTATTCATAGGATCCATAGTACCAGGTGGAAGTCAAAGATATACTGTTAGATGGAAGACCAAGTCATAGAAAGAGCATAATGTCAGGATACCATATAATACACTACATAATATACCTATGCATGTGTTTATTATGGGTAGGTAGCTATGAGTGCAAATGATTGAGAAATGTACTGGCAGGCAGCCTCCCAAACTGATACCTAGCAGAACAAATACATCTCTAAAGCTGGGAAGGAGCCAAGATAGCACTGGGGGAGGAGTTGTCAAAAGAGACGTTAGCTTTACCTACAACAGTTTGAATTTAAAAAAAAAATGTTTTGATGTTTTATGTAATTAAAAGATTTTTGAAGAGAAAGATCACGGGTTTTGCATTCAGATGCAAGATGAGTCTGAACTCTTGTTACTCACTGACCGCGTGGCTTCAGCCACAGTGGTAGCTGAATAATGCCCCCCTCCAAGATGTCCACATCCTCATCCCTGCAGCCTGTGAATGGTAACACATAGCAAAGGGTCTTTGGAGATGTGGTTTAAGTTTAGGATCTTGGGAGATCATCCTGGATTATCAGGTGGCCCTCAACGTAATCACACGGGTCCTTGTAAGAGGGAGACAGAGGGAAAACAGATGGCAGAGAAGGAAGAAGGAGGCAAGGGAAGCAAGGGCAGAAAAGATGATGTGATGGGAGGTGCATGAGCTAATGGATGAGGCCAGCTTCCAGAAGCAGCAAAGAGCAAGGAAATGGATTTTCCTTTGGAGCCTTTGGAAGGATCATGGCCTGGCCATCACTGACTTTGATTTGGGTCAAATGAAACCCTTTTCAGGTTTCTGGCCTGCAGAGCTGTAAGAGAATTGATGCATACTGTTTTCACACCACTGTGTTTGGGATAGCTTGTTACAGCAACAGTAGGGGACTTACTGACCAAATGACTTCACTCTGCTGAACCCATTTGCCCATCCGTAAAATGGGAAGGTTCAGGTCCTTCGCTGGTTGTTGGGAAGACCAGAACTCTTGTTTGTTCAGCCAGTAGTAGGGTCATTACTGGAGCTAATGCTGAGTAGACTCTTCCTGTAAGCCTACGATTATCCCTATCAAGACTTTGTAGAAGGAAATGTCTACTAACAAGTCAGGGCATGTTGATGCCCATCCATGCCCTGAATATTGGAGCTATCCTGCCTCCCAGGACAGAGCCTGTCCTGTGTTGGTATTCAGGAAACTGTCCTTGTCAGATAACTTGACCATTTACTTGCTACAAACAGGGAATTCCTAAAATGAGTTAAGCTATTTAGAAGCAGTTCTCCCCTGGGTCTTATTTCACTTCCTGCTCTTTCCTCTTGCATTTCAAGGATGACTGGTGCTGTCACAGAAATTTTGGAATCAGTTTAATCATGGCTTCCAATGTCAGGGTTGACTAATCTTTACCATATTTGAAGATCATCATTGCCTAACGCAGTACTAAACTCGATCTCTGTACTTGGGGAATTATATCCCTCTTGGGAGCAAATATCAGCCATGAACTCCAAGAAGGCAATGCGTGTCATTCCCACAGCCTCCGGGCTGCTCCTACAAACTGAGTAGGAAAGCCCCTCCGGAGTCTGGAGATTCAAGACTCATCAAGAGGGGGGGTGATGCCCACGAGGCCCCCTGCAATGTCCACATTTTATCGCATATGTCACGGAGAGGGCAAAGTCCAAGCCACTTCCTCCCAGGACTGTCATAACCTCCCAGCATCAGGAGGTCTGGGCTCCAGGGGAACAATGGCTTGGAGACCTCCCAGCCATGAACTCAGGCAGGAAACCATCATCTCATGTCAGAATCATTTGAAAATGAGCCTGAGCTGTTTGGCATTGCAGCACCTGTGCTTTATCAGCAAAAACCTTCACTAAAGTCACCAAACACTCCAGACTACAGGCTCAGGGATGCTGCGAATCTGTGACCGATTTTTGCTCTGCTCAGAGACCATTAACTTAAATATTAGTCCTTTGTTTTCTGCAAGTCTTCTTCAATCCAGTCTTTATGTTGATTTGGGATGATTCAGTTTGGGAGTAAATGATTTGTGTTAGACCAACATCTCGGTGGGGAAGATGTGAGATGATAATTGAAAAGGGAAGGACAAAGAATCAACAGTTCCAATTCTGAGTACTTACCCCCAAAGGACTGAAAGCAGGAACCCAAACAGACATTTGCATAGCCAGGTTCATAGCAGCATTACTCACAATGGCCCAAAGATGGAGACAACTCAAGTGTCCATCAACAAATGCATGTGGGGAGGGAGGTACATCAAGTGTACTATATAGTAATATATATAATGGAATATTGCTCAGTCATAAAGAGGAAAGAAATTCTGACACATATTACAACATGGATGAATCTTAAAGACAGTACACTAAGCCAGACCCAAAAGGACAAATATTAGATGATTCTGCTGACATAGGTGCCTAGAACAGTCAGCTTCATAGAGACAAGGGCAGAAGAGAGGTTACAGAGGCTGGGGGCGTGGGCAAGGAGGGGATAGTGCTTAGTGGGTACAGAGTTTCAGTTGGAGAAGATGGGACAGTTCTGGAGATGGACAGTGGTGATGCTCACACAACAACGTGAATGTACTTAATGCCACTGAACTGCACACTTAATAATGGTCAACATGGTAAGTCTTATGTCTATTTTGCCACAACAGAAAAAGGGAGGGGTGGCTGAGGAGTGCAGGGGGACCAGAATCACTTGCACCAGAACAGGAATCCTGCCTGGCTTCTCCCTACAGTCACCTAAAATGTTTGAAAAATCTTGATGAGCAGGCTGCAACTGAGACAAGTATGAACAGCATTTGTGTTTTTTTAATCTCCTGGCCATTCCAAAGGGGAGCCAAAGACCCAGAGGGATAGGATGGAGGGGGAGGTGGGAGGGGGGATCAGGATGGGGAACACATGTAAATCCATGGCTGATTCATGTCAATGTATGGCAAAAATCACTACAATATTGTAAAGTAATTCAGTTCAGTTCAGTTCAGTTGCTCAGTCGTGTCCGACTCTTTGCAACCCCATGAATCTCAGCACGCCAGGCCTCCCTGTCCATCACAAACTCCCGGAGTTTACTAAAGTAATTAACCTCCAACTAATAAAAATAAATGGAAAAAAGACAAAACAAAACAAACAGACAAAAAAAAAGGGAGGGAGCCAAGGTTGAGAACCACTCCTCTGTTATCTTGCTTCCAAAGTATAGCCAACAGAGATGCACTGGGAAGAAGTCACCACTGGCTGAGCCCCTACCCCACACCCAGCTCCTTAGACTGTTTACCCAGCAGTCTTCGTAGCAAGGCAAATCTACATCCAGAGTCCCCCAGCCCAGGACAGTCCCCATTTATACCTGTCCCAGTAGCATTATTAATGGGATCCGCTTTCACTCTCAAAGATGTCCCAAGATAGGTAATGAGTGACATGAGCCCGTGCCTGCATCATTCTCCATTCTAAGTGTCATTTTCCATTTTCAGCATGAGGAAGCCAAACCTAGGAGAGATTTGGAAGCCTATCCAAGGTCACACAGAGGAAAAGCTGGGATTTGACCTGCATTTTTCAGTTTCCAAGTCTGTGCTCTCTACCTGTAACCATCTGCCTACCCAGGAGACAGGTCCAAAAAAATTCGTTTTCAAGGGCATTCAGAATGATTACATTTTTAAAAAGGATTCTAAAATGGAATTTCTCTTTAAGAAAGAGAAATTTTCATTGTAAGAAGAGGGGAATGCAGCAGCCTGCAAACTGAGTTCCCTATCTTTGCTCTTGACCTCCTACAGCCTATTCTCAGACTAGCGAGTGAGCCAGTTGAGACAAAGCAGATCCTGTCCTTCCTCTGTTCAAACCCATGGTTCCCACCTCTCTTGGAGTAAAGCCAATGACCTTGCCATGACCTCTCCTGCCCCATTACGTCTCTGACCTCACCTCCCTGGGCTCTGTCCTAGGCTACTTCATCTCCAGCCATAGGGTCCTGTCTGCTAGTGTTTGAATGGTCCAGGCATGTTCCCACCTTAGTGGCTTCACCCATCTGCTCCTTCTGCCCAGAACATTCTTCTCTGGGATAGTCATATGGTCCCTCCCTCACCTCTCTCAACTGTCATCACTGTCACCAACTCAATGAATCCTATACTGACCAGATTATTGACAGTGACAGTGCCCCCACCTCTGCATTCCCAACCCCCTTAAAAAATAAAAATGCTTTATGCATATTTATTTTCAAACTTTAACAAACTATGGTTTGTCACTTCCTGAAAAACTAGAATTTATTTATGTATTAATTTACTATTGCCTATGATCTATCGCTCCCAATGGAGGGCAGTGATCTCTGCCAGTTTTGTTCACAGTTGCTCCCTGAGCGCCTTTAATAGTACATGGACATTGGAGACATTATCTATTTACTGAATAACTAATGGAATTTATTTAAACTTATAGCCAAATCCATCGGTCTTTAACCTTCTGCTTTTGTGGTCATGCCCAGAAAGCCCTTCTCAACTCATGAGTATTGAGAACAGTCAAAGGAAACAGCATTGCCTGACCACTCATCTAACCTTCCAGATTATGACTGTATTTTGTATGTCTAGAATTTTCATCTATTGTGGAATCTATTTATTGTTTGGTGTGAGGTAGGGAAAATGATTGCTTTTAATCCATGGTTTGTCTGTTTTGCAATATGTTTTATTTCTTTGATGATTTCAAATGCTTGCTTAATTGTTTTATCCTTTATTTTTACAATACTTAGTTCTATTTCTAGACCCCCTATTGCTTTCCTTTGGTCTGATTCCTTACTGCTCCATCAGTTAACAAACTATTTTAATTATTTTAAATGCCTGTATTCCTTTTTAAAAATAATTAATTAGAATTTCCAAAACATTCTTTTTATTTGGTCTTTTGAAGAATTGGTTCTCAGATTTATCAGTTTTACTGGGCATTTGTTTCCATCATATCTAATTGATTAATTTATACTTTTTCTTTTTTTTTTTTAAAGCAATGGCTTTTTTTAAAGCTGACTTTATTATTTTCTTTTAAGTTCTTTTGGGCAAGATGTTTGGCTCGTTTATTTGCATTCATTCAAGAAGACAAGGCCATCTTTTCTTTGAGTTAAAGTTTAACCACATCTCTTAAGATCTGATAGATTTTCATTATTATTGTCTAAATGACCCATAATTACACTTTTATTGTTTTCCATTTTAAGAGTTGTTTAGATTGTTTTTCATTTCCCATAAGCACACAGATTGAGCTTTTAGGATAATTATTTTGTTTCAAATCTATTATTGTGGTCAAAGGATATTTCTATAAATTTTCTAATTTTGAAAGACGGTTTCTTTTTGAGATTTTTCTTTATGATTTCAATTGGTCATGTTTTGCAACTGTGCTCACAAAACTTGAGAAGAATGAATAGTCTTTGTAGGTACTAAGTTCAATATATACCCACTAAATTGAGCTAAATAATCCTTTTTTGTTTTTCTTTTTTTTTTTTTTTTGATGCTTTCTTCACTCTCAAAGAGAAGAAAGGTTTGTTAATGTTCTCCTTTCCCCTGTGTTTCTGTTAATTTCTCATTGCCTTTCTTTTTTCTTTATGTATTCTGAGTCTATGCTTTGGGGAATGATACATTAATGTTTGTTGGTGAGTCATGTTTCTTGCCAGTTTCTCCGTTGGGGTATTTTATCTTCTTATTGACCTGAAAGAGATTTTTCTATATTAAATATACTAACTCTCTGCCATCTGTGATACAAATACTTTCACAAATTCTTGGTTTAAAAAAAAAAATCCTATCAGTGATATATTTAGTACACAGATTTCAAATCTTTCTATATTCAAATATTATGCTTCTGCTTGATTCTCAAAATAGTGTAGGGAGAGGATGTTAGGTAAGGGGCAAAAGTCTTGATTTTCTCTCCTTGATCAACCTTGAACTTCTTTACCTGTTTGGTTAAGTTTCTCAGCCCTCATTTGCAAGCTATGGTCTCATATCACCTCTCTCTTCTGATCCTTCAGGATGTTTCAGGGCCAACTCCTTCCTTAGAGAAAGAGATAACTTTTATCTTGTAGAGCCAAAGACCTCAAGGTATAATTAAGAACCAAACTTTGACACCACTGATCAGAGTGTAACTATAACTCTACATACATTTTGTTTAACTCCTGTTCTGAAATCTTTTGCCCCAGGTCTTAAAATATATCCCCTTCTATAAACATATAACCTCTGTGTATTTTAGGCACTTCCTGGTGGCTCAGATGTTAAAGAATCTGCCTGCAATGCAGGAGACAGGTTCGACCCCTGGATCAGGACGATGCCCTGGAGAATTTCTTGGACAGAGGAGCCTGACAGGCACAGTCCATGGTATCACAAAGAATTGGGCATGACTGAGCAGCTAACACACTGGCAGCCCAGTGGTTAAAATTCCACACTTCCAGTGAGGGGGGCAGGTTTGATCCCTGGTGAGGGAACTAAGGCTCCACATGCTTCATGGTGTGGTCAACAAAAAGGAAGATTTTAATGAAAGATTTTGAGGTTACAGAACAGTGATTTCATTTAAGCACCTACCATAGCTTAAAGATGAATACTCTACATCTCTGTTCTTAAAAAATTCCACCTCCATTGCTGACTATCCTCTTTCCTCTCCCACTGCTTCGTCACTCCCAAATCTAATGAAAAGCAGTCAGGATTTGTGTGTGTGTGTGTGTGCGTGTGTGTACCTTGTCTTTTACTTTTAACTAAGTGTGTTTTTTCCTGAAGAAAAGTATTTTATTTCTTTAGATAGTATTTCTGATGTCAATTGTTAACGTATTTTTTCAACCCATAACAAATATATGAGTAATACTGTATGTGGACTTATGATTATGTTAAAAATTTTTTAAACTATTCTCCATAATACAAGGTTGAAGAAAATGTGATGTGGATGATAAGTACACTCGAATGATATGGCCTTGGGCACATCATTCGATCTCCTTGGATCTCTATCCTTTAACATGACAGGTCCAAACCAGTGTCATCAGATCAGGACTGAATCTAAGAAAGTACAAGTCATATGACCTTAGCAAGTTATCGAACCAGTTACCTACCTCACCAGTTAGTCAGGTAATTGATGGTTGACTTAAAAACACACTCTTTTAGCCAGCACCACTAGGGCATCACTTGAAATGGAGACAAAATTGCCTCCAGCTTACATGTCAGAAGTTTGTTTACACTGAGTGCTAAAATTTTGCTGACTGTTCCTTCCTTGCCTTAAATACTAATTGAGTACGTACCTTTTGGCAGGTAATCTATAAATGTTTTTCATGTCTAAGGATGTCTCCCCAGCATCCAATTCCCTTTCCTTTCTTTCTAGAACCCCAGTTGTATCCAAGTATCTATGCAACCCCATGCAGCCACGTACATCAGGAAGAGTTAATTTCACCCCAGCTGTTGGGGAAGGGGCAGGTAGACCCAAGAATGATTCCACTTTACTTACTGGTGTTTGGATAAGGATAGGTAACTGGACCTAGTTCAAGTTCATGAGATGTGAGTAAAAGTCAGTGAAGGCGCTACTAGGAAAAGTTCTTTACTCAAAAAAGAGAGTCATGCCCACATCCCAGAATTTTAGAAACAAAAGCAAAAATAAACAAATGGGACTTAATGAAACTTAAAAGCTTTTGCACAACAAAGGAAACTATAAGCAAGGTGAAAAGACAGCCCTCAGATTGGGAGAAAATAATAGTAAATGAAACAACAGACAAAGGATTAATCTCAAAAATACACAAGCAACTCCTCCAGCTCAACTCCAGAAAAATAGATGACCCAATCAAAAAATGGGCCAAAGAACTAAACAGACATTTCTCCAAGGAAGACATACAGATGACAAAAAAACACATGAAAAGATGCTCAACATCACTGATTATCAGAGAAATGCAAATCAAAACCACAATGAGGTACCATTACACGCCAGTCAGGATGGCTGCTATCCAAAAGTCTACAAGCAATAAATGCTGGAGAGGGTGTGGAGAAAAGGGAACCCTCTTACACTGTTGGTGGGAATGCAAACTAGTACAGCCACTATGGAGAACAGTGTGGAGATTTCTTAAAAAGCTGGAAATAGAACTGCCATATGACCCAGCAATCCCACTTCTGGGCATACACACCAAGGAAACCAGATCTGAAAGAGACACGTGCACCCCAATGTTCATCGCAGCACTGTTTATAATAGCCAGGACATGGAAGCAACCTAGATGCCCATCAGCAGACGAATGGATGAGGAAGTTGTGGTACATATACACCATGGAATATTACTCAGCCATTAAAAAGAATTCATTTGAATCAGTTCTAATGAGATGGATGAAACTGGAACCCATTATACAGAGCGAAGTAAGCCAGAAAGATAAAGACCATTACAGTATACTAACACATATATATGGAATTTAGAAAGATGGTAATGATAACCCTATATGCAAAACAGAAAAAGAGACTCAGATGTATAGAACAGACTTGTGGACTCTGTGGGAGAAGGTGAAGGTGGGATGTTTCAAGAGAACAGCATCGAAACATGTGTATTATCTAGGGTGAAACAGATCACCAGCCCAGGTTGGATGCATGAGACAAGTGCTTGGGCCTGGTGCACTGGGAAGACCCAGAGGGATGGGGTGGAGAGGGAGGTGGGAGGGGGGACCAGGATAGGGAATACATGTAAATCCATGGCTAATTCATTTCAATGTATGACAAAAACCACTGCAATGTTGTAAAGTAATTAGCCTCCAACTAATAAAAATAAATGGGAAAAAAAAAAGAAAGGAAAAAAAAACAAAAACAAAAACAAAAAAAAAGAGAGTCATGGAAGAAATCAGCCCTTTGCCTTCCTGTGAGTGCTGTTACATCCCATGAGGCTTAGAAATGTTGTGGTCTGAGAATGGAGCCATAGTAAGCATAGCAGAACAGAGAAACAGAAAGAACATGAGAACTTGATGACATCATTAAACCCTGAAGCCTGTCCTCTCACAGGCAGGACTTCTGCTTTTGAAAAACATCAATTATCCTCATTGCTTATGGCAGTGTGGGGACAAGATTGTTGTTACTCTCAGCTGACAGCATTCTAACTGAAAGACCTGGATGATTTTTCAATTATGTCATGACATGAGCTCACAGTCTAGTTTGTTGGTAAAAGTTTGATAGTTCCATTAAACTGAGCTAAATAATAATTTAATCTATTTCTTATATCCATCTCTCATAATAGATGTAGATGTCCGAACAAAAGATCATTTTAAAAAGGGTTCTATCCATGGACAAGGGATATATGTGCAAAGAGCTGTGAGAGCACAGAGAAGGAACAGTTCCTTCTCTTAGGGGATCATCTCAGGCTAAGGAGCCATGCTGGGCTGAGTTTTGAAGACTGAAAAAGAATATATCAGGGTGAAAAATAGAGAAAGGCATTTCTGACAGAAAAGTTAGCATGCACAAAAGCATGAGCTCCTTTAACTTGACAATTATAGCCACACTTGCTGTTTTTCACGGAGTAGCAAGGTTTCGTTGGGAGAAGAAAGAAGGGCATTCATTCATTCACCTCATTTTCATTGGACACCTATTTTTGAGCACCTATCATGTGCCAGGTACTATTTAAGGTGCTGGAGTTAGTTGGTGTTGTTCAGTCGCTCAGTCGTGTCCAACTCCTTGTGACTTCATGGACCGCAGCACTCCAGGCTTCCCTGTCCTTCACTACTCCCAAGTTTGCTCAGATTCATTCATGTCCATTGAGTCAGCGATGCTATCCAACTGTCTCATCTCATTCTCTGTTGCCCCCTTCTCCCCCTGTCTTCAATCTTTCCCAGCATCAGGGTCTTTTCCAGTGAGTTGGCTCTTTGCATCAGGTGGCCAAACTACTGGAGCTTCAGCTTCAGCATCAGTCCTTCCAATGAATATTCAAGGTTGATTCCCTTTAGGATTGATTGGTTTGATCTCCTTGCAGTCCAGGGGACTATAGAGAGTTATACAGTATTAAGCAAAAGAGACCTGCCCTCATGGAGCTTACAAAGAAACAGCACACGCACCCCCTGACTGTCCCCACCCAGCTAGCACGCTCATATTTAACTTGGTCTTGGTAGGTCCTCCCTGGCTGCCCAAGGCTGGAGCCTCTAAAATTTATCAAGTGGACAATATTAGTCTGAAGCACCCCCTTCTTCATGTTTCCAGCCCTTTCCTATCCATGGCCCACTTGGTCTCTTCCTATCCATCTTTCATTTCTATCAGTGACTCTAATATAACTTTTGGCCCATTCATTGAGATTTTCATTTTACCCAGGTTGAGAATTACCCAATAAATGAAGTTCTACTGGTGAGTTGTCAGAGTCTGCCAGTAAATGGAGATCCTAGTCCCTGGAAAACTGGAGACTCTGTAGGTAGGATAGGTAAAAGCTACACACCCTAGGTTGATGTCTACAAGACTGATCTTCATTGGGAAAACTGATGAAAGCAAAATTAGCTCAGAGAATTTGATCATGTCTTCTTGGCCTTTGTGTAGGACCAACCATGATCCTCATGAAAAATTTCTGTGGTCAGGGAACATGGGACAAAGGGGACAAGGCACCTAAATTCAAATCCTCTCTCGCTTGGGACCCTGAGTAAACTTCAAAACCCATCTGAGCTTCAAAAATCTCATCTCTGATATGAGACTCATCATATTCCCTCTGCAGAGTTGAAATGGACATTTAAATAATTTGTATGGCTAAAACAGAGTGAATACTGAATTAATGGTCATTACAATTTGTTTCCTACAGTGGTAGTCATGGTTGAATCCTCTGTAGAAGCCTTGAAGTTGGAATCAAGAGAATCTGGGGTGGCTCCACTGATTCGTTAAGCATGCTCTAACATCAATCCTCTAGCTAGCTAAGTCTCTTTTCATCTTGAAATTTTCTTTGCCAAGAGGACAAACAGAAAGAAGAAGAGAAAAAAACTTTTTCACTGTTGGGAGAGAAAGCATCCTTCAATCAAACAAAACCGACTAACCATTCATTAAGTCCATTTTGTTATTAAAGGCCAATAGGATTAAAGAGCTAATTACAGTGTCCTAGGTTTGGTATTATCCATTGTTACCAGGACTGAGTCATGCCCGGTCCCCAGCTTTTTAAGAACCAGCATGATAGAGCATTTGGTTCACCTGGATATGTTTTCCTTTCTCTGGCATAATCAAGCATGGTTATTAGCATCTGCAAACTCAAACCAGACAAGCAATCTGGGATTAAGATAGAAGCAGGGTGATAGACTGTTTCTCCAGATTTTCTTCCCTGGCTGCCCGCCCTTCTGGGTCTGGGCAATGCTCAACGACTGCAATTGGGCAGAATGTACACAGCATATACGAAGTGAATTTTGGACACTTAATGAGGTAATCGCAGGTTAAATATATTCCTGTAGAATCAGAGATATAAAGTTTCCCACCATTCTTTCCCCCTTGTAGTCTTTTTCTTTTTTTTTTTTTTTTTTGAAAGGTCTTATTAATTTGCAAACCAGCTAATTACAACTCCTCCAGGCTAAATAACTGTGCAGTAGGCGCTGTAATAGATGAGTGGTTCAGGCTGAGAGAGCAGGTCCTGTTTTTTTCTTTGCCTATTACACACATTGTTTTAGGTAATTAACATCCACTTTGTAGTGGCAGCTCTGACGCCTCCCTGTCTGAACAGCGTCTTGGCTGACAGCCTCCGACACAGCCCTGGTGAACTTCTTGCAAAATCATGTGATATTATTATATAATTCCCCTCGATGAAAGCTCAAAGAGAATCTGCACACACAGCTACGTGTGAGCTTTTGGATCTAGACATACTCGCACGGAGTGACTTTTTGAAGGAATGTTTTCTTCCAGCCCAGCAGGGACTGGGGTGGGAGCAAAGGAAAGAATTGAATCTGAACCCTGGGGTTGCTGCCACCAGCGGAGGCGAGACAGGCTGACCTCCTGGAGCTTTTGTGAGCATTCCACGAGTTTTTAACAATACTTGGCAAAGAGCAGTTTCACCTTCTACCAAATTAACAATCTCTTCTCTAGAGTTCATAAAAATTAACAGGCAGGCTTTCAGAAGAATCTATTATTTCCCCCCCTGGTATTCTTGCCTTTGAGTATCATTTTGAATTTAAATCTGTAACTTCAAATTACAGCTCCATGGGTCAAGGGAAGATCTCAGTGATTGCCCGAAGTCCTTGAACTGCAGAGGTTACTGGTCTTAAATGTACTTCTTCCTCTCTCCTCCTCAGTTCACTCTTTCCTTGTAAGGGCCTACATATTCTGGGGCGTGTGGAGAATCCAGTTTCAGGGTCTTTTCCAAAATCGGTTAACAGGTTGGCATTTCCCTCTAAGGTGTTTCTAAATGATTTTGCAGCTTTTTGCTTTGCTGAGCCCCAGAAGAAATGAGGAGAGGGCATTTCTCAACACTTGAGCACCTGTCTCCCAGGGTTTTGCTGCTTTCAAACAACCACAGCAGCAACAACAAAGTAGATGGCTAACATTTTGTCATTGGAAGCAGCCTGCCACCCAGTATTTCCTTGTGCTTGTGACATCTAGAAGCCTTCATTGATCAACAGCATGCTCTCTTTCCTCCAAAGTTGGGGAAAGTTGGACAATCGATGAGTCTAGAATGACACTGGATGACTCTCTTGTCTTTTCTTCGTTTTTTTAAGTTTTATGGGGGATTAATTCTTAAACCCGCCTGACCCCTCAGCCTGAGTTTTCCCCAGAAATAAATCTCACCAGCCCGGCACAGCCCGTGGGCTGGAGCTGGCTGACTCCTGTGGTGGATATACGGCAGTGAATAAGCATAGGGAGTAGGTAGTGCTGCCTCTCTGTCTCCTTTTGGAAAGACCAAAGGACCCAGGGTTGAAAAAAACAACAGATCAAAGGGTCTGCAGGTCTGAACAGGGACAATAGAAAAGGAGGGCAAAGAGAAGAAGATTTGTGCGAGGCAGGACCTGACTTTAAAATGATAGATATTGAATATGTACTACTTACTCTCCACGGTCACATCCTCATCTCATTTAATCCACACAGTTTGAATCCTCCAAGGGGAATATTAATAGCTTACAAAACAGGTTAGGTGAGTTAGACAAATCACATAGCACACAGGTAGCAGATTCAGGATTCGAGCCCACGTGCCTCTGACTCTATAGACCTCAGCTTACACAAACACATTTCCTTTTTGAGAAGCCAAGAGTGGGAAGCAACTTGGGGAGGGGGAGAGAGGAAAAGAAAACAGCTGGGTTTTGACGTCTGTGCTCTGATCGCCGACCAAAGAGAGTACAGTCTGCTCTGTCTCCCTGCGCTCTCACAAACCCGAGTCAGAGGCCAGTCCTCCGCTCAGAGCATAGCTTTCACTCACTCGCATTCCAAAACACCAGAGGTCACAAATTGGCAGCCTGTGGACCCAAACTGGCCTAGAGACATGTTTTGTTTGGCTCCTAGGAATTGGATCACACAGTATATTTCAAAAATTAGATCCGTCGCCAACACAGCATTCAGGGGTTACGTCGTTCACTTTTAGCTGTGATGGACTGGCTTGATTCAGACCAAGCCTCCCTCAGCGAAAGACTAGAAAAGCTGGACTTGAAACCCCTATCGGAGGGCTAACACTGCAGGGCCGCTAAGGATGCCAGGGCCCGAGGAACTAGGGTTCCAGAGGGAAGGAAAATACTTCAGAATGAAGCAGACGATTTCAAGCCGTGTGCCAGTGCCCAAGCTGGGCAGATGGAGGCTGGTGACGCCCTGGAGACAGCAGCAACCGGGAGGCAGACGGGCTGGCAGAGTCCTCCGCAGCCTCGCAGGCTGAGAACCGAAAGGTGGCACTGAGGGCCAGCCATCAAGGCAGCCAAGACGTGAGGGGCCAGAGGAAGCACCCAGAAGGGAGCCCGGGGTTTGGTGGTGCCCCCTCTGCAAGGGGGACTGAATATGCTTCTGAACATGGATGGTGGCAGCGGGGATGGTTAAAATTAAAAAAGAACTCAGGACCCATTAAGGAAGAGGGGCCTTGGAGAAACGCAGGACCTTCAACTGGGATTCTAGAAGAGTGAGATTCTAGGAATAAGGGCAAGCAGAAACACATGGTGCCATATGAATACTTGAAACCCACCTCACAAAACTCGCTCCCTGAGTGGAAAGAGATGACTTGTTCTGCCTGCCTTGTAGAAGCACTAACAGACCTCTCAGTGGGAGATACGATCATCTGGAGATGGTGAGTGTTTCACCTGTGCCCGGGAGGCATGTGCGCTTACAAAACCCAGATTGGGTCACGATGAGTAAAGTTGACAAAGGAATAGATGGAAGACCAGAGGACCAGAAACCACTGATGTGACTCTCTCTGGAATGCAGGTCCCCAGATAAAAGGAGATAAAAGCCAATGGTCTTCTCCTTTTCCTCAGGGTAGGCATTTACTCTGCAGAATCTCTGTGAAGTTGCCACGCAGCTGTGTATTAGAACTAATCTCTTCTTCTCTAAGCGTCTCTCAGGAACAAACACACCATCTTGGAATGTAGCAGGTGCTTCTGGAATGCCTGTTGGATTGCTGTATATTACACAGCCAAGCACTGAGACTACTGCTGACTCGTACGTAAGAAACCCGAAAACAGTGGGGTGTCGGAGCGCGTTCACACCTGTTCACCAGATCTGATTGTGTGCACCTCTTCCCAACCAGTGTCTAGGAACCACACAGCATCAACCATGGTGGGAATGTTTGCACCATGCAAATCGGCCAGGCTCTAAAGCAAAGCACGTTTTTTTCCCCTTTCAGATTGTCCATTGTCTAACATTTACCAGCACACCGCTGTTCACAGCCACTTAGATTAAGGCTGTTTAAAAGCACAGAGAGCAGAGGTGCAGTTTACACATGCTGTGTGCACGTATGTATGGGGCTTCTTTACCTGCACTGACTGAATCTACCTCATGTGCCTCCGCTTTGCTGAATAGCAGTGGGCACAGAAGAGAAGGAGATGGGCAGTCAATTTAGTTTAATCTGGTGAACTCAGTCTGGTTCAACATAGGTCCTTAGCTATTTCAATCTCTTTGGGGTAAAATGCTCAGATATATGGAGTCCCTCTCACCCCACCCCCAACCTTTGTGTAAACAGGTTAAGTTCCAGAGAAATAGACTCAAAGATAGAGAATTATCGATTATGGAAGGTTTTTTTTTTTTTTTGGTGGAGGTGGATGTGAATGATCTCTAAACCGACACTGCCAAGCAGTGGAGGAAGATCGGGCAGAGAGAAGTTGAATAAAGAGAAAATCACAACAAGACCTCAGCCAATCCCACAGGGACCCTACAGGCCAGATGCATCACATGTGCCTGCATGGCACTGTAAACAGTTTTTAAATAATTACCAACATTTTAGTATCATTCCATAAAAATCAGGCTTGCCAGTTTCTATGGAGGAATTTGAAGCTGTGGCACAGACTGAGGCTGGATGTACAGCCCTGCTGTGCCTTTAATAGCGCTTATGGCTTCAGTTCTTATGGTGCACCTGGCCAAGCTCATAATGATGAGGAAGCATGGCTTTTGAATGCAATAATTCCACAGAGAAACGCAAGTCTGAAACAGTAGCTGTGTGACCTTAGGCAAGTTACTTAAACTCTCTGAGCTTCAGTTTCCCCTTGTGTCTATAAAGTAAGGATTTAAAATACCTACCCCACAGGGTTGCCATGAGGATTAAATAAGATCATGTTTTGAAAGTTCTTGGCACAAAGTGAGTATGTAATAAAAGGTGCCTATTTATGCTTCACTGGTTCAAATTGTCTCTGAATCCTCTTTGGATTTTCATTTATTCCTGGAAAATATAAGAAGTAGCTGGCACTTGAGCTCTCACAGCCCCATGAAGGCTTCTGTTTTGTATTTCACAGATGCAAACTGATAAGCCTTTCTTTTTATGAAAATTGTAACTATAGAAGGGAATCAGTTCCATAAATTAAATCAACTTTCTGGGTATGTCATCAACTACCTATGTAAGCAAGATGAAAATGAAAAGGAAAAATTATATATCTTGCCTTTAAAAGGAGGGAAGGGATTCAACAAACCCTAAAGAGATACAACTCTCTGAAGACAAAACTTTAATTTTCTTTGAATTACGGTGTCCATCACATTTTGACTAATTTCATTTTTTGGAGTAGATATCCTTTCACGATCATGTGCCAAGTGAGCATCACACCAAGATAGGAAAAGAGCCCAGGAGAGAGAGCAGGAGAAATGCACCCGCTGAAGTCAAAATTTTGTCATCTCGTGACTATTAGGTATTTCAGTATCCATTTACATTCTTATGCCTTTTTATTCAAAGAAGAACTTGAAAACAATGGCCTCAAACATTTTTTTTTTTTGCCTTTATACTATTCATAGGTCAATGGTGGGGAGGGGAGGGTCCCTTCAGTAATAGCTCCCTTAACTCATAGTGATTCTCAACGTAAGAAAGTAGGGGAGGCTCCTCTTTGAAGGTTGCATCGGGATGGGGGTGGTGATGTGAGCACAATTTGGAGGCCCCCCTCCAGCGGGAACTTCTAATGGGCAGCCAACTGAGGGCTAGTCCCGGCAGTGGTGGCAGCAGATAACATGCCTGGTTAGGTTTATCAATGGCCATTAAATTTTATCCTCTTCATCGCCTTACTTTTGGCCCATTCTCTCATTCAGAACATTTTATTAAACATCTATTTGTGCCAATCACTGATCATGGGGAATAACAAAAGCCCCAGCTACCGAAGAGCAGAAGCACAGTCTCATGGAAGAGACAGAGATACAGATAAAGAATTATATGCCACTGCTTACAGAAGCCAAGGCATGGAAGCAGCCTAAATGTCCATTGACAGAAGAATGGATAAAGAAGATGTGGTGCATAGATACTATGGAATATTACCCAGCCGTTAAAAATGAAACAATGCCATCTGCAGCAACATGGATGAACCTAGAGACTGTCATATGGAGTGAAGTAAACCAGAAAGAGAAGGAGAAATACCATATGATATCCCTTATATGTGGAATCTAAAAAGAAATGAACTCACAAGACAGAAGCAAACCACAGACTTGGAGAACGAACTTATGGTGGCCAGGGGGAGGGGTGGGGGGAACAGATAGTTGGGGAGCTTGAGGTGGACATGTACACACTACTGCGTTTGAAATGGAAAACCAGCAAGGGCCTACTGTAGAGCGCACACAACCCTGCTCAGTGTTGTGCGGCAGCCTGGAAGGGAGGGGAGTCTGGGGGAAAATGACACGTGTGTATCTATGGCTGCGTCCCTTCGCTGTTGATCTGAAACTATCACAACACTGTTTGTTAATCAGCTATACCCCAATACAAAATAAAAAGTTTGAAAATAAAAAATTATATGCCAACAGGAGACTTATTGAAATGTCATATATACAAGTGAGTTTGATGCACTAAATGGGGCTAATGGTGGGGCAAACTCTGCCTGGGGGCATTAGGCAGATCTCATACGGGAACTGGCCTCTGAGCCGAGCCCTGGTGGATACAGACGGGTTCACCACGTAGTGGAAGGAGCCATGAATTGAGGGACAGTGGGGAAAGGATGTGGAACAAAGGCGGAGCGTTCGGGGAAGTGTGGATGGTTTTGCTGAGCTTAGAGGAACCTGTAAAGGAGAACGCAAGACTCAGGGCTAAGAAGGCAGGTCGAGGGCCAACTAGAGAAGACCTTGAAAGCCAGACTCAAGTTTGTGAACCTCTTCTCCCAGCAGAGAGGAGCCACTGATGTTTTCAGCAGGGCACTGCCCCTGTCAGCTCCTTTTCTAGAGATTTGGCTTCTGATCTTCTGTCATTTCCCATGATGTTGAAATTATACAAAGGGGATTCTCTGAAGATGGCAAACCATGTGGAAAAGGAGAAACTGAATTGCAAACTCAGGACAGTATTTCTCGAATAGGTATGGTCCAATTTTTATGGCCCAAAATCGAACAAAAGCAAGAGCATATAATTCAGAAGGGCAGCAATCCCGGGAGCTTCCTATATTGGTTCGTTGGTAACAAGTCTTTACTATGTGTCACAAGCTCCGGAAATTCACCTCAAACAACATCGTGGCATTCATCCTAGAACAGTAAAGCAATCAATAAATCTTCTACTTCCAGGCTCAGCATCATCTCAACCTATTCCCAACCAACTACTCAAAAATGACCAAGAAAATATAAATAAATACAAGAAAGTGTCAAGCAAGGGGCATGGCTCATAATGGATCCTCTCCATTTTCCCTTAAAATAATATTTCTCAGACTCCAGATGTAGCAGGCCCACCTGAGAGGCTTGATAAAACATGCACTGCTCCATCCCCAGAATTCCTGATTTGCTTGGGCAGGGACAGGGGCAAGAATTTGCATCCAGAGAAAGTCTCAGAAAGCTCCCTGTTAATGCTAAGTCCGTTAGGAGACTACAGTTGGAGAAAGATTGCGGGAAAACATGTATAACACTCTAGAGATGCTATGCAGCCTCACAGGCCTTTCTTGTACATTAACCCAAGGAGACCTCAGGTAACTTATCAGAGCAGTCAGTGAAACAGTCTAAATGCTAACTGTCCAAATCGTGATGGCGAGATCTGCTCAGGCACAGTGTGAATTTGGCCCTGTTGGAGTGGTTGAAGCTGGAGGTCCTGTCTCATTTTCTTCTGACCCATTGAGCTTCATTCATTCTGTCCTGGATCAGGCTGGGTGCTCATGCAATCTACTTCCTTCCAGAGGTCCATGATGAGACCTAACTAGTAAATTCAGGAATGGGAGCCCAACCAATGTCTGGGGCTGGATGTAGGACCTCGGCTCTTGGAGTAAAAGCAGAGCCCCACTGAGGGCGGCTAGCGGCAGAGTCAGCCAGCAGGATCTGACAGAGGGTGAGCCCTGGTATCAAGAGATCATTAGCAGGAATGGGCACAGGGCAGCCTGGAAATGTATCCTAGTTCCCCTTCTCTTGTTTCAAAGGGTCCGTTCTCTGGACCCAGCATCCCTTCTTTCCCAGTCCCTGGCAAGCACAAGCCAGAGCAGAGATCCTGGGGATTAAATCTTCTCTGAAAACCAAAGTCAGGTTTAGCTTTAGCAAAGAAGCAGCTAAAAGCAACTGGAGGTCTCCCAGGCCCGGCTGGAGAGCAGGTACACCAGGTCAGGATTCATCATTTGGGCTGTGGTTGCTAATTTATTGGCTCGTGGAAGGTCAATCTGATCCCCACTTTCTCACTGTCCCATATGAGGCAGGCATGAACCCTCTTACACTGCCCTCCTTTGGGAGGAAGGAAAGCTGGGCAGATGTTCTGAAACACTCTTGCCTTCGGGCAGTCCCTTGCACGTGCTGGCAGAAGCCTCTTGGACACCAGAGGGCGCTGTGGCACCAGCTCATTCCCCAAAGGCCCCTTTCCCCAAAGATTCCAGGCTCCAGAGCAACAGTCCTGAGGGTCCGGCAACCACAGCCAACAGACACAAGGTTGGAAATGATCCAGAAAATGGGAACTATGCGTTTTTACTCACTCCCAGTTGTCACTGATGGTTCACCAGCTTTTCTGGAGGGAAGAAAATAAATAGAGTTACTACTATGTTACCTGTATGGAGAGATTTTAAGACCTGCTCTGATTTCAGACAAGTTCAGAATTTGAAATAAATAAACAAATGAATAAAAAAATTCCTCAAAAACAAGGAAGCGAGATAGTAACTGTTGGCCAAAATTCTACAAGGATCTATGCAGAGGCCTGTTTGCAGGTTATAGCCACAGTAGGGACTCACAGGCCAGGAAATTCCAAGGGCCCAGGAAATAGTCACAGACATGATCAGACTGGATTTCAGGCTGGGTATCAGCGAAGGAGATGAGGGCTTCTCTGGTGGCACAGATGGAGAAGAATCTGCCTCAGTGATGGAGACCCAGGGTTGATCCCAGGGTCAAAAAGATCCCCTGGAGAAGGGAATGGCTACCCACTCCAGTATTCTTGCCTGGAGAATCCCATGGACAGAGGAGCATGGAGGTCCATAGTCCATGGTGTTGCAAAAAGTCAGACACAACTGAGCGACTAATACTTTCATTTTCATCAGCAACTGAGACCAACCTCTTCACTTGAGGGGAAGCTTCAGGGATAATTGTTAGTAGTTATTAAGCACTTACTGTTAGCTAAGTGAGCTAAATGGTTTACATGGATTATCTCATTTCTCTTCACCAAAACCCTTCAAGATAAAGATGATAACTTGGATCAACAAACTTCAGCTGAGAAAATTTGAGTGCAGCTAATCATCTGGTGAGCAGTGATGCAAGATTCGAACCTGTCTCCAAGAAGGTGCCCAGGCTCACAGGTCTCCCTGCTTGTCCTTTTCAGTCCAGTTCCCAGCTGTGCCTAGCAGCAGGTGTCCTGGGCCCTACTCATCCCTGACACCCCTAAAGACAGTGAGGATCACAGACCAGGACAAATGGTCAGCTTAGAATTCACGACAGGCTGGAGATGGGAGGGAATGATCTACAAGCAGATGAACTATTTCTGTGCAGAAATCAAATAAAACAAGTTTTCTGTGACAGGCTTATTTCAGATATTCTGTAACATCTGCTGTTGGAGGATGCATAAGTGATGCATCAAATGATGGCTCCCAATTTTCAGTCTGCAGATTATAAAACTGAAGGACATTTTAGGCAGAATTGAGCCTCTGGTGATAGGAGCCTCAAGTATAATACAGGCTTGCCAATGATCACATCAGCCAGGTTTTATGAGATAATGAATGAAAATGCTATTGAAATCAGGAAGCACCATATAAAAGAAAGAGAACTGTAGGTGATCCAAATCAAAACACCCCTCTCTCTCTACCTCTCTTTCTCTCTCTCCCTCTTCTGTCTTATAAGAACACCACCTCCCTTCCAAAGTGGCTCAGACAGTAAAGAATCTGCCTGCAACTCAGGACACCTGGGTCCAATCCCTGGGTTGGGCAGATCCCCTGAAGAAGAGAATGGTAACCCACTCCAGTAATCTTGCCTGGAGAATTCCATGGACAGAGGAGCCCGGCAGTCTACAGTCCATGGGGTCACAAAGTGACCTGACTGAGTGACTAACACACACACTTTCCCTTCCCATAGAGAAGCCTCATGACGCACGGCAAACAAGCATGACCCGAGTCACAGCTGGTTCCACATCTCTGCCCCACTGCTTCCTCACTGTGTAGCCTTGAACAAGCAGCTTCACCTCCCTCAGCCTCAGTTTCTTTGTCTCTTAAATGGGAATAATAATAATCAGACCTCACAGAGTAGATAATTGCAATGACTGTACAAGTTTACCATGTGTTGCAAGCCAGGGATTGGTGCCCAGTGCCTTACACAGCACATCACGTCTTCCCAACAGACAACTGGGCAACAACTGCCATCATCCCCTGATTTATCAGTAGAAGGATAGGCCCAGAGGGAACACTGCTCACAAGTTACAGTCTGGAATTCAAACTGGAGTTTATCAGACCTTAGGGCTTAGAACTTAAATAGGTACTGACTGGTCATAGGAGCCAGTAATTACATCTGAGAAGGGGCTGGAGAAATAAGACCTCTGACAAATGATGTCGTAGGTCCTCATGGATAATCTAATGACACAGAGTGGGTTTTGTTAAAGAAAGAGAAGAGAAAGAAGAAGAAGGAGGTTTTCTGATGTTCTTTTTTCTTGCTGTTGTCTAGCTTTTCCTTCTCTTTGGACAGGACTTTGTAGCTCCCAAAGCAGTCCCCATACACAGTCTCTTTTGATCCTCATGCTAATCCAATGAGGAACACAGCACAGGTTTCATGATCTCCACTTTACTGAAGATAAAATGGGTCCTAGTACGTAATGACTGGGAAAAGGCCCCACTGGTGACAAAAGTTCAGGTGAAATTTCACAGGGTTAAAAGAGACAGATCATGAACAAGGATTTGGCATGTTGACCAGCATATAGCAAGTGCTCAATAAATTCTTGCAGGATCTGAAAGGGTTTAAAAAGGCTTCCTACACCATACTCATTCCTTCTTCCCCAGCATGGATCTGCTTCTATGTGGCTCATGGCAGCTATGGTGCAGAGTGGAGTTTTTGGATAACGTGGAGCAGTCAGTGAAAAATTGGGGGTTGTTCTGAACATTGTCAGAGTTGGTTGGACAGGCCTGAAAGAGTCCAGGTGACTGATTCTACTAGTCGCTTTGGAGAACTTTAGAGCAAGAAATAATCTAGAGACGGTCCAGTCCAGTGTCTTCCAGCTCTTCACTGCTGTATCCTGAGAGGGCTGGCCATATCTAAAAGCCACCTGCACTGCTATTTATTTATTGTTTGCTTGAAATTTATTTTTTAATTTACGTGAATGTATTGAAATACATTATATATAATAAATTATATGTTAAAACATATAGCTGTATGTTTTATAATTAGTTAGATGTTTTATAATAAATTATATGTTAAAAGAGGAGAGTGAAAAAGCTGGCTTAAAACTCAACATTCAAAAAACAAAGATCATGGCATCTGGTCCCATCACTTCATGGCAAATAGATGGGGAAAGAATGGAAACAGTGAAAGTCTTTATTTTCTTGGGCTCCAAAATCACTGCAGATGGTGACCGCAGCCTTGAAATTAAAAGACGCTTGTTCCTTGGAAGAAAAGCTATGACAAACCTAGATAGCATATTAAAAAGCAGAGACATTACTTTGCCAATGAAGGTCCATATAGTCAAAGCTATGGTTTTTCCAGTGTCATGTATGGATGTGAGAGTTGGACCGTAAAAAAGTTGAGCACTGAAGAACTGATGCTTTTGAACTGTGGTGTTGGAGAAGACTCTTGAGAGTACCTTAGAATGCAAGGAGATCCAACCACTCAATCCTAAAGGAAATAAGTCCTGAATATTTATTGGAAGGACTGATGCTGAAGCTGAACCTCCAGTATTTTGGCCCTCTGATTCAAAGAACTAACTCATTGAAAAAGACCCTGATGCTGGGAAAGATTGAAGGTGGGAGGAGAGGGGGACAACAGAGGATGAGATTGTTGGATGGCATCACCGGCTCAAATGGACATGAGTTTGAGTAAACTCCGGGAGTTGGTGATGGGCAGGGAGGACTGGCGTGCTGCAGTCAGACATGACTGAGCAACTGAACTGACTGACTGATATGTTAAAACATACAGATTTATTATATATATTATATAAATTTATTATATATATGGATTTATATTATATATAGTAAATATTGATTATATACATGTCAGATAAATATTTATTCATGAAATCATAGATTTGATTTGCTGGATATAGATTTTTCTAATATGTGCATCTGCTCCAGTTCAGGAATTTCTAATAAACACAGTGATTAGAAAATAAAAATGTGTCCCTGTTTCCACACTCATGGCAAATGATCCAATCATGTGCCTTCATTGTCTAAAGGACAAAACACAGCATCGAGGAAGAAAATATGGCACAGATCATTAGTAGCAAAAGTAGTTTTATACGCAGCTCTTGGAATCTGGGGCTCTTTCCCACTAAATGTTCCCTTTTGACCTTGAGATCTGCAACATTAGCTCCCTAGGGTTGTGTGGGGCAAAAGTATCAGAAGGCGGGAGATACACACACCCATCAGAAGGCTTCCTGGGGGCTCCCTGGAAGTTCATGCTAATCGCCATCTTCAGGCTGCACATCACTTCTGTAATCTGGTTTCTGTGTTAAAAAATAATAATAATAAATCAAAGGAAAGCAAAATTATTTTTTAATATGCCTCATAAATCCAGAAAGATAAACATTAAGGGAAATTAGGGAAAAGTTCATTTTTGCTATTTGCCAAGTGCTTAGTCTCTAGTAATTGTACCTGTCAGTTCCCTGACCGAGGATTGAACCCACACCTTCCTCAGTGAAAGCAGAGTCCTAAGCAATGGACCATCAGGAAATTCCCCCAACACTGATACTTTAAGAGATGGGAGGATGGTCACACCTGACCAGGTCATGGCACTGATGCCTGCACAGCACTGCCGCCTGGCCTGGAGGTGGGTGGGATGATGTTGCTTCCCATTCCCAAACTTCAGAAGCCGATGGGCAACGGGTTTCCAGGATGTGCCCATAAAATCACACAGCAGAGACCTGGAAGCCGGACACTTCTGACTCCTGGTTCTAATTGCTGAGCACACTGCCCACTGTTGGTTGGATGCACTCGTTTCTAAAAGTGGACATGGACACGGCTGGGCGCGCCCAGTACTGCCTCCGCATGCCCAGGCGACAGCCTTGTTGGCGGGAGCGCGCGTCTGCCGGCCTCGTTGCAAAGGGCGACATCAGAGAGGCCTGTCATCTGATAGTCAACGGCCCATCCTGCCAGTCAGGGAAGAGTCAAAACATAGTTAAAGTTTAGTGGACTTCATCTACTTAATAATAAAAATAATAATGGCCCAATTAATAGCAATCCTGTGCAGTTTTATGGACGCTTTCATCTGAGAATCAAAGTGGTTTGGAAGAGAAGCCATCATTAGGCTGATTTTACAGATGAGAAAAGTCAAATGACTCGCCCAAGGTCAGGGCCGAGTCAGCCCGGGAGCCACGGGGAGAAGGCCGGGCTCGCTCCCTCCTTACATCGCTCTCTGTACCTGGCACTTTGGCGGTAGTATCTTTCATCTGAGAATCTTAAATTAATCTCCTGATAATTATCACTGTTCACTGGTGGCCAAAAGAAAAAAAAATCTCTTCCCGGCTCTGCCAGCAGCAGAGGCCTCTGTCCTATGCTGACTCCCATGGCCTACAGGAGAGAGCGGGGGCCAGGCCCCAATGCCATCCCGCATCCCCAGGGAGGGGGCCAGGCGCCTGGGCTCACCGATCAGGGCGGCTGAGATCCTCATGAAGTCACAAGAAGGGAGGGAAGCGGGCAGTAGGCCCAGTGTGTGAAGTCGTTTCCCATATAATAATTCTAAAGTTATTCTGATGGTGCCGGCTTTGAATGATTGTTTATTCCAACTCACGTTAATCCAGCCTTCTGGCACAAGGTGAAAACAGATTTTGGAGTCAGATAGACCTGTATTTGAATTTTGACCCTGCCACTTAATAGTTGTGTGGCCTTAGACAGATTGCTTGAACTCTCTGAGCCTCAATGTCTTTTTTATTTTCCCCCAATCTCCAAGCCTCAATGTCTTTATTTGTAAAATCAGTATGGCTGTATCTTAGGTGTCTTTGACCTCAACAAGGTCAGCTACACGTGCTCTCTCTTTCTTTAACACAATAGTACAAAACGTCATTTTGCATATATAGTCCTTAATATACTGTGTGAGTGAAGTCCTCAGCCATGCCCAACACTTTGCGACCCCATGAACTGTAGCCTGCCAGGCTCCTCTGTCCATGGGATTCTCTAGTCAAGAATACTGGAGTGAGTTGCCATTTCCTCTTCCAGGGGATCTTCCTGACCCAGGGACAGAAGCCACGTCTCTTGCATCTCCTGCTTTGGCAGGTAGATTCTTTACCACTGTGCCAGCTGGGGAGCTAATATACTGTACATTGCTTTAATATATTGTACATTCTAGAATATTTATATATCCAGGGTGCAGAGGCTACATCCCACACTAGACATATCACAATTTATGAGTAAATATTTTTAAAGGATTTTCAAGAATGATGTTAACAACATTAAGTTCTTGCCTTACCTTCTGGTTGGGGGCCATCATGTCCTTTCACCATGACTACCATTCCTGATGGTCAGGGGGTTAGAAGGAACGTTGGTGAGCCAGTGGACGCTCCACCAGTGGGAATGATTTTCATTAGGCTCAGTAAGAGTACGAAAGTGAAAAACAAATTAAGATTAAACAAAAAAATCTTGTCTCAAAGAAGGAAAAAAGGGAGTGGAAAGAAGAAGAGGCAGAAAAAGGAGAGGAAGAGCCTTCCTGAGAGGCTGGTGCTGTGTGGGGCTGGCTAGATGGTCCTCCTCAGCCCCAGAGCCCTGGAAGATGTTGCGTGCATCTTGCTGCGCAGATCAGGAAGCAGACTCGGCATCATGATGGAACCTGCCCAGGTTCGCAGAGCCAGTAAGTGGCTAACAGGTATTTGAGCTCCCGCCTGTCTGATCCCCAGACTTGTGTTCCCTATCGGGTATTTGGAAGACTTCTTCCTTAGAATCCATTTTTCATGTGTTGGATGGTGGAGAGGCATCTGCTTATATGCGTTAGGGTCTGGGCAGGCACCTCAGCTGAGTTCCAGATGGTCAGTGAGAATCAAAGGTGTGAGCAAAGGTGACATGCAGTGCCTGGGGAGCTACTCCCCCAGACCAAAGGGATGAAGGGAGGCAGCAGTTCCAGGAGTCTGAACAGAGAGTCATATAGGAGGCCCCTTCAGCAAGGTGGGGCTTGGGTGTAGGGGATACAGACCTCACATCCCTCTTTTCCTAAACTTCAGATTTCCAGCTAGGCTCCCCCCTGACCAAATTATACTGAAAGCGGAGGGTGAAGGAGCTAGTTTTCCAGGTCAGCCTCCTGGGACAAAAAGCAGAAACGGGAAGAGTAGAGAGCAGCTACGGGGTGGGATGATGGAGGACCAGTATTCTTTCAGTTATGAACAGTCCCAGCTGCAGATGGCCTCCCCTCCCAAAGCTAGGTGGTAAAGTCCCTGCTGGCCAGTCCTAGGTCTTCCCAGGTTGCCCAGTGGTAAAGAATCTGCCTGCCAATACAGGAGACATGAGTTCTATCCCTGGGTGGGGAAGATCCCCTGGAGGAGGAAATGGCAACCCACTCCAGTATTCTTACCTGGAAAATCCCATGGACAGAGGGGCTTAGCAGGCTACAGTCCGTGGGGTCGCAAAGAGTCAGACATGACTTAGCGACTGAGCACAGCTGCAGACAGCCAGTCCTAGCTTGTTCTGAGAGTCCTTGAAAGATCTTGTCAGTAAGTAGGAGAGCATCCTTGGAGCTAGCAGGAGAAGGACATCCAGTCCATTTTACCGGTAGAGAAACTGAGGTCCGAGAAGGGAAATGACTGGCCCAAAGACAACTAGGGACATCGCCAGAAAGAGAAGGTGACAGATGGATTGTTCATTCTGCCCCCTAACTGGCATCTTCATCCCTCTCTCCCGCCATCTCTGCATCCATCCATCTGTCCATCCATTCATTCAGCAAGTACTTAATTATCTACAGAACAGTCAAGGAGTCCCAAACGTCCCCATTGACAGAAAGCCTGGGGGAGATGATGTGTTTTTTCACTCTCCCATGGCTCAGTTATAACTAGTGATAATCACTGACATTTATTCGGTGCTTTCTGTTTGCCAGGGACTGTGTGAAGAACTTGCCTCTTGCTTGCATTATCTCATTTAATCCCCACAATAACTCTCCGAGGGAGGTATAATGGTTATTGTCTCCATTTTACAAACAGGAAACTAAGGCTTAGAGAGATTAACTAACTTATCCAACGTCACCCAGCTGGGAAGCCATGAGACTGAGCTCAGAGCCTGGATGTTTCTGACTCCAGGAACTAGTGTTTAAGGCCCATGCTGCATTTCAGAGGCCGGAACTGGGCACAAGTAGGCCAGGTGCAGCCCATAGACATGGTTTATTTGTTTTTCAGTAAGCCAGTGTGCAAAAACAGATTTTATTTTAAAAATTCAGATTTCATTACTTTTCTTTTGAAGGTCTGGGAGGTTTGGCCACATGGGGCATGCATTTCTTCCTGGCACACTGCCTGCCCATGCAGCTTGCCCGTGGATGCCCGCCATCTGTCTCCATAGAGGACTGGGTTTGTGGTCCTAGCTGTTCTGCCTCTTCGTTCCGTGGCAAAATGCACTAGTGTGATACTGGGTGAGTGCCCCCAGCATGCGGACTGGTTCTTTTGCCCAGGAGAGGGTCACTTTTCTAGCCAAACCTATGGGAAATGCTCCAACACTAAGTCTTCAGGGCAGTAAAGAGCTAATAACCTACCTTTCCTCAGCTCCTCCTGACCGGCCCTGGCAATGCAGCACAAAGGCAGCCCCACAATGCCAGGAAAATGCCCAACCAAAGAGGCCTGTCTGCAAATGCAGCCCATGGCAACCCCATTGAAGGCAGATAAAACATTTTCAACAATATCACCTTTTATCTTCGCTTTGTGGGCCAAAGGGATAAAACACAGTTGCCAAACACAAATTAATGTGTAATTATTTTCCTTGCCTGAATCATTTTCTTTCATGTGTCAGAGCATGCTGAGCAAATAGCACCACACCTTGAACTTTAATTGTGGTAATCAGGGCTCTGAGCCACAAGAAAGTCTCTTTCTAATGCCTCCTTTAGCGTTGACTTTCAAATCAAAGCAACTGATTTTTTCCTTCCTCGTCTCTTCTTTTTAAGGAAAAGAGACATATACTGGAGGATGTCTCAGGCCTGCTGCAACCAATGTCATGCCTACTTGGCTCTGGGAAAGTGCTCCTCCCCACCCCCTACCCCCCAGTATAAACACAGCCACCTTTGACAGGTGACTTAGTGAGTTAATGGCTGTTCTTTTCTCTTATTCATTTGGTGACTAATTATTTGCTTAGTGAGTTTAAGACCACCTATCTTTGTAGTAATGCCATAATGGGATACACGCTACACTGTTTATCTGCTAAGATAGTCTTGACGTTTGAGTTGCATGAAACCAGCAAAGGGAAAAGAGAAGTGGGGCCTTTACTGTGGGCCGCTGGCGAAAGGGACGTCGGTTGGCATCTTGTGATCCTCTATGCCTTGGGTTGTAAATTACTTTGAGCCGTTTCTTCTTTCTGCCTCAGCAGACCGAAGGTGACACTCCCAGGTACGTGGTGACCGTTTAGAGACAAGAAACCAGCTGTGCACTCGCAGGAAAACCGCCTCCCTCTTGTCCCTGGGGAAGATTGAGGTCAGAGGCATTTATGGGGAGTCAAACACATGTGGTCCTCCGTGGCATCCAGTTCCTCGGTGCCAGGCGCGGTACTGTCCTTGAAGAGGTCTCAGTCATCCTTCCAAAGGCTCACTTAGGATCCTTGGGGGTGAGGGGAGTTGGCAGGTTGATAATTTCACTTTTCCTCAAGTAATTCATTAGTCTGGGTGGGTTGTTTTGAACAGGAGACAGAAAAAGTCCTTATGTCTAGAAATTTTTTATCTTTGCTATTTTAGTGTTCTTCATGACAGCATGGCCAGCCCAGGAAAGTTAGTGTTAACACAGCTGTCGTGGAGAAGGTACTGAGCAAAATATGATGGAGGAATACATTACACATAAATGAATACCTTAAAATATTCATTTTGTTGAGGATAGGGGGTTTCATTGGGGATGGGAGTAGTTCTTCATTCACACAGTCACTCACTGATGCAATTACTTATTCCATAATAATTAAGCACCTACCGCAAGACCTGAAGGTTTGATCAAGAGAAAGATTCAGCCTCTGCTCTCAGGAGGAGTCCAGAGAAGTGAGCATAGGTGGGAAAGTTTCAGAAACCTGTAACTAGGGCTGCTATGGAGAGAAACACAGCTGGTGTGCTGCTGAGCGCTGAACAGCGGTTCTTTAAGTATAGTTCTGATGTGATATTTTCATTGACGTTAACAATTAAGGTGAAAGTCAAACAGCAACGACTGTCTTGCAAGCCCACTTGTTTATGAATGGAATGAGCACTGCTTTGCTATATGAAATACTATGAAATACATATGAAATACATATATAAAATTCTGATATTTAAAAACATCAGAATATTGTCTTCCATTTTGGGGGGCTATTCACATGCAGTGGCTACCGAAGTGCCCACTTAGCACGTTGAAGCTGTATTGGTGAAATTTTCTCCATCACTTTGTTAAATCTGATCAAACAGCACAGCAATAAAGTGAGCCCTGATAGGTAACATTTGCCAGTTTCCCCGGTGTAGATATTCCAACCATGGCTGATTTCAAAGCCACTAATCTGTTATCACTGAAAGGTACACAGCCATGCCCCATTATATAGCATCTCCTCCACACAGATGCACTGGATATAAATAATCTTCAGAGCATAGATAATAGTAAAATGTAATAAAATAATTAGGAAGTGATGAGTTTTGAGTATTTATGACCTTTGTTTTTAATATCATTTACTTAATTATAAGTGTTTATAATTTAATCTTTAATAATTGCCATGTTTAACAACCAGCTTGCAAAATTCCTGACAATTTAATAATTGGCTTTCACAGACTGGCAAGGACAGGCTCCGGCACATTCCTGGGCCTAACCCAACAGGAGAGGTCAAGGAGGGCTTCCCAGAGAAGGAGATTGCTGGTCCGAGAAGCACCATAGCATGGAGAAGATATTGGGCTCCATCCAAAGTCCAACTCCAGGGAGTTGAATCTTAGGTCTGCTTCTTCCTGGCTCTGTGACCTTGTTGCTAGTTGCTTGGCTATTCTACGCCTCGGTTTCCGGTTCCTTAAAGTGGATATGATAATGCCTCATTCTCAGGGTTGCTCTGTGGATAAAGTGTCTGACCTCAAGAGACACTCTCTGATGCTGACTCTTACTGAAAGACAAGTTGGAACCCAAGGGGAAGTGGGGGAGGGTGGAGACCATTCTAGACAGACTGGGGGAGCCGATGCACAAAGGCAGACAAAGAGAGCCACGTGTTCTGTAGACACAGCATCCTTCAAAGCACAAATAAGGCTGGAAGAGGCAGGGGCCTTGAATGTCCTGCTCAGAAACGTCATCTTGATCCTCGAGGCGGGTCCCTGTGCTCTGGGGGAGGTCTGTCTGGGCTTGTCTCCCCATCTTTAAAATAGAGCTCGCTCACCCCATTCCATAACTTAGGACAATTATGGCAATTAAAAGGACTACCGTTTGTAAAATGCTCAGCGCAGAGCCTGGCAGACAGCAGAAATGGTTTAGCTATCATTGTTTTTATTATTCCTTTATTAAAAGATTACTTTTGTTAATTTATTTTGTTTTATACAGGGGTCTGGTTGATTAACAATGTTGTGTCAGCTTCAGGTATATAGTAAAGTGATTCAGTTACACATATATATGTATCTATTTTTTTTCAAATTCTGTCTCCCTTTAGGTGGTTACATAGTATTGAGCAGCATGGCCTGTGCTATACAGTAGGTCCTTGTTGGTTTTCTACTTTAAATATAGCAGTGTGTGTATGTCAGACCCAAACTCCCTAACTACCCCTTCCCCCGCCCCTGGTAACCATGAGTTAGTTCTGTGAGTCTGTGAGTCTGTTTCTGTTTTGTAAATAAGTTCATTCGTACAATTTCTTTTTAGATTCTGCATGTAAGCCATATCATTTTCTAGATTTATCCATGGTGTTGCAAATGGCATTATTTCATTCTTTTGAATGGCTGAGTAATATTCCATTGTATACATGCGCCACATCTTCTTTATCCACTCCTCTATCGATGGATGTTTAGGTGGCTTCTATGTCTTGGCTGTCGTAAACAGTGCTTCAGTGAACGCTGGGGTGCATGTATCCTTTCAGATCACGTATTTATCCCGATATATGCCCAGGAGTGAGCAGCTCTATTTTTAGTTTTTTAAGGAAACTTCATACTGTTCTCCAAAGTGGTTGTATCAATTTACCTTCCCACCAACAGTGCAGGAGGATTCCCTTCTCTCCACACCCTCTCCAGCATTTATTGTCTGTGGATTTTTGGTTGATGGCCATTCTGACTGGTGTCAGGTGACATCTCATTGTAGTTTTGATTTGTATTTCTCGAATAATTGGAGATGTTAAACATCTTTTCATGTGCCTCTTGCCCATCTGTACATTTTCTTTGAAGAAATGTCCATTTAGGTCTTCTGCCCATTTTTTGATTGGGACGTTTGTTCTAATGACAATAAACCACATAAGCTGTTAGTAAATTTCGGAGACTAATCCCTTGTTAGTCACATCACATCATTGGCAAATATTTTCTCCCATTCTGTGGGTGTCTTTTCATTTCACTTATGATGTACTTTTTATTATTCTGAAAGCCCTGCAAAGTGCCTGAGAATGATAGGAGATAAATGAAGGTTGTTATTTATGCTGGACTGTCTCAGGCAGAGACACCCTCCTATTCTATCCCCTGCCCCCCAACAAGCTCTGGCACACAAGTCAGATGGCCCTCAGGTGGAGCTCGGAAGGTCTCTGGAAGGTCTACCTGCTGCCAGAAGTGGCTTTCTACTGGCACAGGAGGTCAACACCTAGGGGTCTCTCTTTAGTCCCTTTGAAAGAGTGATCACACCAGATGATGTCCCCACTGCCCGCAGAAGCTGCTGTCAGATTCTCGGGAGGCTGCCAGCTCGTGCTATGATCTGCATGATGCCAAGACACCCATCACAGCTGCCCAGAGACCTGCCCCTGGGCCCACCTTTTCTTCCTCTGCCAGGTACGCACAGGGAGTCAGGTTGATCCTCTAGATAATTTTTTGGCCCTAAATGCTATTTCTGAGGAAACAATCTGAGACACTTGCTTGCTTGTCCTGCATGAAATGCCTGTTTATAGGAAGCTCTTCAGAGCTCTGCCATTTGTCTGGCCTGAACAGACACAAGCCAAGAACTTAACTGCTGCTTGTTTAATGAAATACCTACTGTGGGGCAGGGGCTTTCACAGACTACCACCCATGGTTGTTGGTGAGAGATTCTCGGAGATAAGTGTGGTCGACAGAAGAGCACTGTGTTTACAAAGCTTCTGCATGGCTGTGTCCTGCTGAAGCCTTAGGACAACTTGAAGGGTGGTCAGTATGAGCGCCTTTTCAGAGATAAGAAAAATGAGCTGCAGAGAAGTTAAATCAATAGGGATAACCATGATGGTTTTTGAGAATCTAGGACCGTGCTATTATTTTACCTACATGAACCCATTCCCAAGTCACTGCAGGAGGTGAAAGAGGAGGTGCTATTATTATCAGCCTCATTTTACACTGAAGATTCTGAAGCTTAGATAGATCTTAGCTGCTAAGTGGTGGAACAAGCTAGTCAGCCCTGATATCATTCCAGAATTCAAGCTCTTAACCACGCCTGGCAAAGGGCCCAGTGCCGGGAGCTGGAGTCGGGATGGCAACCAGCCAGGTTTGTATGTGACGGACTGTGTTCTTCCCATCTGCCTCTACCTGTCCTGCTGCCATCTTCTCCCCCTTAGCATGGAGATTTTCAGGGTACCATCACCTCAGGCTAAGATTCTGGGCTTCCCTAGTAGCTCAGATGGTAAAGCTTCCCCCTGCAATGCAGGAGACCTGAGTTAGATCCCTGGGTCAGGAAGATCCCCTGAAGAAGGAAATGGCAGCACATCCAGTATTCTTGCCTAGAGAATTCCATGGACAGAGGAGCCTGGTGGGGCTACAGTTCATGGGGTCAGAAAGAGTCAGACACGACTGAGTGGAGACTCAACTGCCAACACCATCACTGTGTGGGTTCAGCTTTATCTACTGTTTCTGGGTCCATGTGAGCCAGTTTTCATCCATTTCTAGATTTCAATCTAGAAAATTAGAGTGAAAATGAAAACTATCCTTTGTTCTCCCTCAAGCTCCTTCACCACCCCTCCCCCATGAAGATGCAGTCCCAAGGGTGAGTGACATATTGCTCTGTGTCCAGAGAGGCCTGGAGAGAAGGAGCCGTGTAAACATCATTCAGCTCAGTCATGTCTGACTCTTTGCGACCCCATAGATTGCAGCACGCCAGGCCTCCCTGTCCATCACCAACTCCCGGAGTTTACCCAAACTCATGTCCATTGAGCCAGTGATGTCATCCAACCATCTCATCCTCTGTCGTCCCCTTCTCTCACCTTCAAACTTTCCCAATATCAGGGTCTTTTCAAATGAGTCAGTTCTTCACATCAGGTGCCCAAAGGATTGGAGTTTCAACTTCAACATCAGTCCTTCCAACGAATATTCAGGACTGATTTCAGAACTGGTTAGATCTCCCTGCAGTCCAAGGGACTCTCAAGAGTCTTCTCTTCTCTAACACCACAGTTCAAAAGCATCAATTCTTCGGTGCTCAGCTTTCTTTATAGTCCAACTCTCACACCCATACATGCCTACTGGAAAGACCATAGCTTTGACTAGATGGACCTTTGTTGGCAAAGTAATGTCTGTGCTTTCCAATATGCTATCTAGGTTGGTCATGACTTTTCTTCCAAGGAGCAAGCGTCTTTTAATTTCATGGCTGCAGTCACTATCTGCAGTGATTTTGGAGCCACACAAAATAAAGTCTGTCACTGTTTCCCCATCTATTTGCCATGAAGTGATGGGACCAGATGCCATGATCTTAGTTCTCTGAGTGTTGAGTTTTAAGCCAACGTTTTCACTCTCCTCTTTCACTTTCATCAAGAGCCTCTTTAGTTTTTCTTCGCTTTCTGCCATAAGGGTGGTGTCATCTGCATATCTGAGATTTCTGTTATTTCTCCCAGAAATCTTGATTCCAGCTTGTGCTTCATCCAGCCCAGTATTTCTCAAGATGTACTCTGCATATAAGTTAAATAAGCAGGGTACAATATACAGCCTTGACATACGCCTTTCCCCATTTGGTACCAGTCTGTTGTTCCATGTCCAGTTCTAACTGTTGCTTCCTGACCTGCATACAGATTTCTCAAGAGGCGGGGCAGGTGGTCTGGTACTCCCATCTCTTTCAGAATTTTCCAGTTTGTTGTGGTCCACAAAATCAAAGGCTTTGGCATAGTCAATAAAGCAGAAGTAGATATTTTTTTGGAACTCTCTTGCTTTTTCAATGATCCAGTGGATGTTGGCAATTTGATCTCTGGTTCCTCTGCCTTTTCTAAATCCAACTTGAACATCTGGAAGTTCACAGTTCACATTCTGTTAAAGCCTGGTTTGGAGAATTTTGAGCATTCCTTAACTAGCGTGTGAGATGAGTGCAATTGTGTGGTAGTTTGAGCATTCTTTGGCATTGCCTTTCTTAGGGATTGGAATGAAAACTAACCTTTTCCAGTCCTGTGGCCACTGCTGAGTTTTCCAAATTTGCTGGCATATTGAGTGCAGCACTTTCACAGCATCATCTTTTAGGATTTGAAATAGCTCAACTGGAATTTCATTACCTCCACTAGCTTTGTTCATAGTGATGCTTCCTAAGGCACACTTGACTTCGAATTCCAAAATGTCTGGCTCTAGGTTGGTGATCACACCATCATGAATCTCTGGGTCGTGAAGATCTTTTTTGTATAGTTCTTCTGTGTATTCTTGCCACCTCTTCTTAATATCTTCTGCTTCTGTTAGGTCTATACCATTTCTGTCCTTTATTGTGCCCATCTTTGCATGAAATATTCCCTTGATATCTCTAATTTTCTTGAAGAGATCTCTAGCCTTTCCCATTCTATTGTTTTCCTCTATTTCTTTGCATTGATCACTGAGGAACTCTTTCTTATCTCTCCTTGCTATTCTTTGGCACTCTGCATTCAAATGGGAATATCTTTCCTTTTCTCCTTTGCTTTTCACTTCTCTTCTTTTCACAGCTATTTGTAATGCCTCTTCAGACAACCATTTTGCCTTTATACTTTTGCTTTTCTTGGGGATGGTCTTGATCCCTGCCTCCTGTACAATGACACGAATTTCAGTCCATAGTTCTTCAGGCACTCTATCAGATCTAATCCCTGAATCTATTTGTCACTTCCACTATATAACCATAAGGGATTTGATTTAGGTCATATCTGAATGGTCTAGTGGTTTTCCCTACTTTCTTCAATTTAAGTCTGAATTTGCAATAAGGAGTTTATGATCTGAGCCACAGTCAGCTCCTGGTCTTGTTTTTGCTGACTGTATATATCTCCATCTTTGGCTGCAAAGAATATAATCAATCTGATTTTGGTATTGACCATCTGTTGATGTCCATGCGTAGAGTCTTCTCTTGTGTTGTTGGAAGATGGTGTTTGCTGTGACTAGTGTGTTCCCTTGGCAAAACTCTGTCAGCCTTTGCCCTGCTTCATTCTGTACTGGAAGGCCAAATTTGCCTGTTACTCCAGGTATTTCTTCACTCCCTACTTTTGCATTCCAGTCCCCTATATTTTTTTTTCCTTATTCTGAGCTATCAGTGGGTTGAGAGTGACCAGCTCCTTTGAGAACTGCCAGCTTTGCTATTTCTCACTGCACCCACTGCTTGACACCTGGACCAGATACTTATAACATGCATGTCCTCCCGAACAGCATCTCACGTTTTTTGTTCATTTGTGTGTGTTTCCTTTCTTCTCTTTTTTTTGCAGCCAAATTCACAGCAATTTAAGAGGGCTCATCCTTCACCTGTCCCCTGGAAAATGAAGCAAAGACGGAATGAGAGCAGGAGGCTGAAGGTACATGAACACATCAGAGAGCAAAAGTATCTGGCATGCTAAACGCCTCTAGGAGAGAGGTTTTCCCATTATTTTCCACTTATCTTGGTGGAATCTGTTTTCATAATAAAAATATAGTCAAAAAGACTGGTGGGTTCCTCATCTCTAAAGATGTGTGAAGGAGCACTGTACTTAGTACATTTGAATCTCAGCTCTGCTACCCACTGCTATGTAACATTGGACACGTATCTTAGCCTCACTGAGTACTCACAGCCTCCTCCATGAAATATTAATAAAAAAGTCCAGACTGGGGCTGATTCATTCTTCCCCAAACATCTCACAGCTCTGAGGCAGAAATGATCCCTGTGCCCATTTTACAGGTGAGACAACTGAGGCACAGGGCAGTTAAGTAATTTGCCCAAAGTCATAGAACTAGAAAGTGGCAGAAACAGGATTCAAAACCCAGGCAGGACCTCTGTTCTAAATACTCATTTTTGTCCCCTTCTCTTCCCATCATTAAATCTGAACTTGGTAACTTTTCAATGCCATCTTTCTTCCTGAGAGAATCTTGAATGTTGGAGGGCTAAGAGGGGACTGAACAGCCCACAGGAGAACCATGGAGGAGAATCATTCCACTGTTAGTTTTTTCCCCCACAACACTTTTCCTTTGTAGAACATTTTCAAAACAGAGTTAAGCCAAAATAATAAATTATAAACCATCCATAATTCCACTCACTTCAAAATAGCGACTTTTAAGTCCTACAGCTTTACTCCATACGCGCTCCTATGTATATAAATATGTACTTTTAAGTATATAACAAAAAAATTATTATGATACATAAGCTTTGCTTTGATTTTTGGTCCTAGAGTAGATATAGCTTTATTAATTTATATGATTATAAATATACATTGTCAAAACCATGTAGATGATGCAGAAAATGATAACATAAAAAATCACCCCCACCCCACCAGCCTGAAGTAATCACTGTTCACCTCACCATGTAGGTCCTCCCCAGACTTTCTCTATGTCGGATAATGTATATACACTACATTTGTTTTTGCACAAATCTATTGACATGGGAAAATGCCCACAATATAATATTACAGAAAAAATAACCATTCAAAAACTGCAAGCATGGTTACATTTTTGAATTGTTATTTTTTCTGTAATACTATACTGTGGGCATTTTCCCATGTCAATAAATATAGCCTCACATTATGATTGTCAATGACCACACAATATTTCATTTTATGCACGTGTCATAATTTAACCATTCTCCCTTTGTTGGTCATCTACTTTGTTTCTAACACTTTCTTCTTACAAACTCTACTGGGACAAACAGCCCTATGGCTGACATTTAGAGCATCCTTAGTTATTTCCTTAAAATTAATTCTGAGGTTTAGAAAATCATGAGCTTAAGTTAGAACTCTGCTCCTGGGATGCTCAAATGCAAAGATTTTCAGGAAGAGCTCATATAATGTGGGATTGGTGAGCCAACTGCATTCTAGAGGATAAATTTGAATAATTGGTGTTTATTTTGCCTCCTAAAGAGGAAATGCTCTTTCTCAGTTGGACTCAGTCTCTTTCTTTCTCTACTGTTCACATCATGCATGTTTACATCTGCAGCTCTGATGCCAGCCAAGCTTACTCCAGCTCTTGAGGTCAAAATGGATCAAATCCCCATTATCATGTCCTTCTGAATTTTCTTTGTTCAGTTGCTCAATTGTGTCCAATCTTTGCAACCCCATGGGCTGCAGCACTCCAGGCTTCCCTGACCTTCACCATCTTCCAAAGCTTGCTCAAACTCATGTCCAGAGTCGGTGATGCCATACAACCATCTCATCTTCTGTTGTCCCCTTCTCCTCCTGCCTTCAATCTTTCCCAGCATCAGGGTCTTTTCTAATGAGTCAGCTCTTCACATCAGATGGCCAAAGTATTGGAGCTTCAGCTTCAGCATCAGTCCTTCCAATGAATATTCAGGATTGATTTCCTTTAGGATTGACTGGTTTGATCTCCTTGTAGTCCAAGGGACACTTAACAGTCTTCCCCAACACCAGAGCTCAAAAGCATCAGTTCTTCAGCATTTAGCCTTCTTTATGGTCCAGCTCTCACATCCATACATGACTACTGGAAAAACCATAGCTTTGACTAGATGGACCTTTGTTGGCAAAGTAATGTCTGCTTTTTAATACACTGTCTAGGTTTGTCATAGCTTTTCTTCCAAGGAGCAATCATCTTTTAATTTCGTGCACCATCTACAGTGATTTTGGAGCCCAAGAAAATAGAGTCTGTCACTGTTTCCATTATTTCCCCATCTATTTGCCTTGAAATGATGGGACCGGTGCCATGATCATTTTTTCTAGATTCCCATGTGTCCTCTCTCAACTGCAGGGGCACATCTTGGCCAGTTTCCACAGCAAAGCATTGCCCGTCAAGCATCTCCTCCATTCCTGCAGAATTTCCTGGGAGACACCAATAAGAAATAATGTTCACTGTCATAGAATATTATGGTATTTCTTTTAAAATTTATTTTTAATTGAGTAATGATTGGTTTACAATATTGTGTTGGCTTCTGCCACACCACAATGTGAATCAGCTGTAAGTATACATACACGCCCTTCCTCTTGAACCTCCCACGCCCCCCATCCACCCTCTAAGCTGTCACAGAGGTCCTGGTTGGGCTCCCGGAGCTTATGCAGAACCTTTGCACTAACGATCTGTTTCACACGCGTTAATGTGCATGTTTCACTGCTCCTCTCTCAATTTGTCTCACTCTCCTTGTTTTGTTTTGTTTTTTTTTCCATTTATTTTTATTAGTTGGAGGCTAATTACTTTACAATATTGTAGTGGGTTTTGTCATACATTGACATGAATCAGCCATGGAGTTACATGTATCCCCCATCCCGCCTCCCTCTCCACCCGATTCCTCTGGGTCTTCCCAGTGCACCAGCCCCGAGCACTTGTCTCATGCATCCAACCTTGGCTGGTGATCTGTTTCACCCTAGATAATATACATGTTTCGATGCTGTCTCACTCTCTTTGGACCCTGCTGCATCCAAAGTCTGTTCTCGATGTCTGCGTCTCTATTCCTGCCCTGCTAATAGGTTCATCAGTACCAGGAGAGTTGAAGGAGGCATCGTTATCTCCAAAATTCTTCCATTTTACATAGCATCAATATTTCCTCTCTTTTTTAACCCCAATATCTTAAATTTGGGAGGAAAAAACGTCTGTCTAAAACCTCATTTAAGACTCTTATAAGGACTGCCTTTGTGGCTTAGACGGTAAAGAATCTGCCTGCAATTCAGGAGACCCAGGTTCAATCTCTGGGTTGGAAAGACCCCCTGGCAAAGGGAAGGGCAACCCACTCCAGTATTCTTGTGTGGGAAAATCCCATGGACAGAGGAGCCCGGTGGGCTGCAGTCCTTGGGGTCGCAGAATAGGACACAGCTGAGTGACTAAGCACAGCACAGGTACTTTACGTGGGTCATCCTTTGCGTTTTCTACAATGACTCCATGAGGTACGGAAGAAAATGCCCCTTTTAAAAACCTAGGAACTGAAACCCAGGAGGGGAAAATGAGTTGAAAGCTCGGGACCAACTTCCAGTACAAGACAGACCAGGACGTGCTTGTTAATAAAGACTTATAGTCACTCTTTCGCTGCTGCCGTATATATGTCTTATCCCTCCCAAGCAGGGTTGTTATCTCCTCCAGGGGTACAATCATGAGTTTAAATTTTGTGCCCCTTCCAGAACCTACAACAGGGTTGAATTCACTTTCAAGTTCATCAAGTGAAACTTGGAATCCATCACCCCCTTGTTCAGATGCCTGGTTTCTCATTTCTTACTAAAGAAACTGCAACCTAAATTCTTGGCTTGATAACGAAGGACTACTACCAGTGACACCAATCTCTCAAACATCCCCCACCCCCTCAGGATTTCCTGTTTAAACAAAATCTTCATTCCATTCAAACCAATGTGTTAAGAATTCGAGAAGCCTGTCTTGTGCATTCCCACCCTAGGATCTTTGCAGATGCTCTTCTCTCAGCCCAATCTATTCTCTCCTCTTTAACTCCCTGCCTCCACTCCCCTTCACCTCCTGACATCTTCATTTGGGAAAAAAATGCATGACCAGATTCTGAATTCAGAGGGTGCATGTCTGGAGACAGGGCTGGAGAGGGTGTGGCTGTACCATTGATTGGTGAAAAAATAACCATAAAAGTAACGTTTCACCCTTCTGACACCTTTTATGTGTATATCGCAGTTTGACCACTGGAATGTCAATCACATGTTACACTTTCCTTCTGCTAGTATCTTTTCATAATTGTCTTGATAATAATATCCATAAATACTACCTTTAACCATTATAAAAGAGGACACTTTGGAGTCTATGCCTGGGAAGAGCAAGCGCTTTAATTTTCACCGCGCTGCCTTCCCAGCTGTGCTTCTGCTTTGGATATTCTGTTTCCTGATGGTTCTGTCTTCCCAATATTATGTCAGGGCCCTCACAGTCCCCATAGCCCTCAGTCTTTCCTTCAAAATCCTGACTATACTCCATGTAATTGTACTTTGATACTCCATCTTTTCAACTAGCCTGTGAACCCTTAAAGGGCAAGGTTGTGAATATTCACCTTTCTGGCTCCAGGAACCAGCCTAGGTCTGGCACTAGTGGGTATCGGGAAATATTTTGTGAGATCATGATCCTGACCCTCAGCCTCAGACTCTTCCACTGCTTAAGCTCTCACCCCTCCTTTGCTGCAGGGGCAATGGCTCCTTGTGAGAGGTGTTTTGCAGTTTCATCCCAGTCAAAGGCCACTGCTCAGGGTCCTGTAAAGGATGCGCGAGCATGGGCAGAACAGATGCCGTATGCAAATAGCATGTGTAATGTACACACAGCTCCAGCAGTGAAACCTGATCACGCCACGCAGCTGCCGCCACCGAGGCATGTTCCGTAGCACCTCTTCAGAAGAGGCGTCTTGATTTGCCAGCAGCCTTGTTTGCTTGTGTCATGCCCCTCTCCAGGGTGGGCCTGAAGTCAGACAGCCCGAAAGGAGCTCTTTTCACCCAAATAGACTGTCGAATTACTGATGACTTCAGATGCCAAGAGGCTTTGATCAAGATTTCTGCACCAGGCCCTGTATAACCACCAACACTTCAACCAGACTGCTTTTCATTATTGTATGATCTCAACACACATTAAAAAAAAAAAAATCATTTAGCTGGTAATGGTTTGCACAGAAAGGGATGGTTCATTGAGCTCTGTTTCTTGTCCAGTTTTCTAAGTGGGGAAGCAAGTCTCACTGTGGGAGTGGGTTTTGATATATTTCATGTACTCTGGGTGCTACTGCAGTGGACCGTGCTGTCCCCACCTGTTTCAAATCTATTTGGAACTTGTATGGGGTTTGGATTGCCATAGTTTGATTGGGTGCTAGGGTTGGAGTTGACGAGGTAGGAGCAAAACAAGACCAACTCATATTCCTAACAGTCAGTCTCTAATGAGCTGGTGTTTGTTAAAAGATATTTTCTTATGACAAATGCTGGAAATTGTAATGGCCTTTAATAAAGTGTAGTCAGCAATCCATCAAGCACAGAGCTGTGTACTTCACTATGGGTCTCTGCAAAAGGAGTCTTCTCTTTCCACCCAAAATAAATAATAATGATGAGCCCCTGGGAGCCTCTAGTAGAGCTAATAAGCTAGCTCCAGGTCACCCCCTTCAAGAAAGAGGGTTCAAAAACTTCTGGAAGTTCTGCTGATTTTTTTTCAGGTGGCATTCTGAGATTGCAGAAGGTTCTGGCAAAGAATGGACCATGAGACTTAGTGCAAATGACTGACTGTGTCTAGGCCTCAGTTTTTCCAGCTGTACATTAAAGGAGAAGATACTCTAAAAAGAGGTCTCGGTAACCCCTTAATTCTGTGATTCTAAGTCCCTCTTCCTGATGGAATCGTGGTGATTGGTGGGACAGGGTTGGCAGGAACTTGAGTAGCGTGTGTTCAGTGTCTGCCCTCCTAACTACCAACACAGGTGATCGGATAACTGTGAGTGTAGTTGGTTGAACAGTGCCCACCCCCCACAACAAAAAAAATGTATCTGGAGGGTCTTTATAAAAGAGAAGCAGAGAGAGTTTTGACACAGACATAAATGAGGAGGCAGAGATTGGAGTAACACGGCCTCAAGTCCTCAAGTCAAGGAATGTGGGCAAGGAAAAGACTCTCCCATAGAAGCTCCACAGGGAGTATGGCCCTGCCAGTGTCATGTTTTAAGGAGACAATCTTTTAAAATAAATACATTTAAGTGTTTATTTGCCTTCATAGGGTCTCAGCTGCAGCAAGTGGGATCTTTGCTGTATCACGTGGGATCTTTCATTGGGGCGCATGGCCTCTCTAGTTGTGGCACGCAGCGTCCAGAGCGTGCAGGCTCAGTAGCTGTCTTGTTAATGTCTTGATTTCAGACATCTGCCCTCCAGAACTGTGACAGAGCAAATGTCTGCTGTTTTATAGCCACTAACTTGTGGTAATTGTTATAGCAGCCACGGGATGCTAATGCAGTGAGTGTGAGAAGTACATAAATGTTTGGAACCTCTGTTCCTCCCTGTAGATGACAAATAATTCAAACCTTGCAAAGCTATTTCTCAGAGAAAATTCCACATAAGAAGATGTCCAGTGCTCTGCCTGGCGCATCATGGGTGCTCAACCCCTGTAGTTGAAAGGAGAAGGAGGTAGCATTAGCATTTATTGGAATGTGTGCTAGTCAGGATACCTTTTTTGCCAAGGATGGAGCTACAGAGTAAACTAGCGTAGGTTCGGTTGAAAATTTATTGGAAGTTTCCTGTAATTGTAGAAGATCAGGCTTACAATAGAGCCCCAGAGAAAACAAAATCAAGTAAACTATGAATAGAGGAAAACTTCCCCAACTTGATTTTAAAACAACTATAAAACTGCTATATTTAATATACCTAATGGTGAGAAACTAGACGCTAACCTGCTAAGATTAGGAGCAAGACAAGAATGTCCCTTCTCACCACTACTTTTCAACATTGTACTGGGAGTTCTGGTGAATGCAGTAGTACAAAGAAAAGAAAGGAAAATATACAGATTGGGAAAGAAAAAAATAAAGATAGCTTTCTTCACAGATGACATAATTGTCTTTGTGGAAAATCTGAAAGAATCCACAGAGAGACTAATACACAATTACAGCAATGTTGCAGAATACAAGGTAAACATACAAGAGTTAATCACTTCCCTATATACGATCAGGAACAAGTGGAACTGAAATTTAAAGCACAATACTATTTCTATTAGCACCAAAAAATACTTAGATATAAGTCTAATAAAATATACACAAGAGGCTCGTGCCCGGCCGCTGCGGGCTCGGAGGCCGAAGAGAAAAGACGGCGAGGTGGCTTCGGCTGTGTCCACAGAGGATGATACAGCAATGGAGGAGAAAATAATGCAAACTGGCTGATTACTCATGAAGATGAGATTTTATTTTTGTGGCAGGCATCTGTGGGGTCTGTAATAGAAATGATGGCTGGCTGTGGAGAAATTGATCACTCTATAAACATGCTTCCTACGAACAGGAAAGCAAATGAGTCCTGTTCTAATACTGCACCTTCTCTAACTGTCCCTGAGTGTGCCATTTGTCTGCAGACATGTGTTCACCCAGTCAGTCTGCCTTGTAAGCATGTTTTCTGCTATCTATGTGTGAAGGGAGCTTCGTGGCTTGGAAAGCGATGTGCCCTCTGTCGACAAGAAATTCCCGAAGATTTCCTTGATAAGCCAACCTTGTTGTCACCGGAAGAACTCAAAGCAGCAAGCAGAGGAAATGGTGAATATGCCTGGTATTACGAAGGGAGAAATGGGTGGTGGCAGTATGATGAGCGCACTAGCAGAGAGCTGGAAGATGCTTTTTCCAAAGGTAAAAAGAGCACTGAAATGTTAATTGCCGGGTTTCTGTATGTTGCCGATCTTGAAAATATGGTACAGTATAGGAGAAACGAACATGGACGTCGCAGGAAGATCAAGCGGGATATAATAGATATACCAAAGAAGGGAGTAGCCGGACTTAGGCTGGACTGTGATGCTAATACCGTAAACCTAGCAAGAGAGAGCTCTGCTGATGGAGCGGACAGTGTACCGGCTCAGAGCGGAGCTTCTGTTCAGTCTTCTTCTGTGAGGCCCCTGACGTCAGTAGATGGTCAGCTAACAAGCCCCGCCACGCCATCCCCTGATGCAAGCACTTCTCTGGAAGACTCTTTTGCACATTTACAACTCAGTGGAGACAGCATAGCGGAAAGGAGTCATAGAGGGGAAGGAGAAGAAGAGCACGAATCGCCATCTTCGGGCAGGGTACCAGCACCAGACACTTCAATTGAAGAAACTGAATCCGATGCCAGTAGTGATAGTGAGGATGTATCTGCGCTTGTTGCACAACACTCCTTGACCCAACAGAGACTTCTGGTTCCTAATCCAAATCAGACAGTATCTGATCGATCAGGAACTGATCGATCAGTGGCAGCGGGTGGAACAGTGAGTGTCAGATCTCGAAGGCCTGATGGACAGTGCACAGTAACCGAAGTTTAAATAAAAAAGTTTTCAGATCCATGCTCAAGATGAAAATGGTTATCTGTAAATTTCTGCCCACGTTAACATTATACTCATCCCTAGTAGTGCATTTTGGGAGTTGGGGTGGGAAAGGGTATGGGAAGGATAGACCTGTAATTAAAATGTCTAACACATCTCTGTTGAGAAATTTATTTAATATAAGGAACTTGGGTGTTAATAGTTGAGAGCTATTTAGTAATAACCCAGTTTTCTTGAGGTCTGTTTATTTTATAGTTTTTTAAAATACCTTCAGTTCTTTTGGCCAGCGTGTGTGTATTATCTGTGCGTTAATGATCCTTATCTGACTACTGCATTTGTTCCTATTTTTCTGCATGGACTGACATAAATCCATTACTAAAATTTGGCACCTACAAGAAGTCTGGTATCAGTATGAACAGAAAGCTTAACGTGAGAGCAAATGTGAATTTGGGGTTTTAAAATAGAACAACAACTATTTAATAGTAAGGTTACTGAAATGGAAATGTAAAGAAAACAGCTTATAACTTATGTTTCAGAATCTTGTCTGTAACACACTTCATGGCGTTCCCATAGGCTTTGCCATCTAGTCCTTGTAGTTAGAGGTTTCTCTTGATCCACATTTTTTTTTGATTACAGACTTTATAATTTAATAAATACTAGAATTTAAAAAAAAAAATAAAAAAAAAATAAAATATACACAAGATTCATCTGAAAAACTACAAAACTCTGATGAATAAAGTCAAAGAACAAATGGGAATATGTTCTATGTTCATGAATAGGAAGAATCAATACTGTCAAGATGGCAGTTCTTCCCAACTTGATCTATAGATTCGTCACAGTTTCTTTCAAAACCCAAGCAATAGTTTTGTGAATATTGACAAACTGATTCTAAAGTTCTGTAGACAGGCAAAAGATCCAGAATAGTCAATACAATATTAAAGGAGAAGTAGAAAGTCAGAGGCCTACACTACTTGATTTCAAGATTGACTATAGAGCTACAGTAATCAAGAGAGTATGGTATTTTTTCTATTTAAAAGAATACACAAAAAAAATTAGTGGAACAGAATAGAAGGCCCAGAAATAGACCCACATGCTATAGTCAACAAATCTCTGACAGAGGCACAAAGGCAATATGCTAGTCTTTTCAACAAATCATGTTGGAATGATTGGATATCACATGTTAGAAAAAGTAATCTGACACAGACCTCACAACCTTCATGAAAGTTAACTCAATATGGACCAGAGACCCAAATATAAAATGCAAAACTATAAAACTCCTGGAAGATGACATAGGAGAAAAGCTAGATGACCTTGGATATGACAATGACTTTTTAGATACAATACTAAAGTCACAATCCATGAAAGAAATAATTGATAAGCTAGAATTATTAAAATGTAAAATTTTTGCTCTGCAGAAGATGGTGTCAAGAGAATGAGAAGACAATCTGCAAACTGGGAGAAAATACTTGGAAGAGACACACACCTGAAAAAGAACTGTTTTCCAAAATATACAAACAAACAAACAAAAAACCTCTTAAAATGCAAAAATAAGAAAACAAATTAATTAAAGAATGGTCTGAGAATCTTCACAGACACATCATCAAAGAAGACATACAGATAGCAAACACACATATGAAAAGATGCTCCACATCTTATGGCATCCAGGAAATGCAAATTAAGATGCAATGAGATACCACTACTTTCCCATTAGTACAGCCAAAATCTAGAACACTGACAACACCAAATGCTGACAAGCATGTGGAGCAAGGGGAACTCTTGTTCATTGTTGGTGAGATTGCAAAATGGTACACCCACTCTGGAAGACGTCTTGTCATTTTCTTACAAAACTAAACATACTTTTACCATATGATCTAGCAATTACACTTCTTGGCATTTACTCAAATGAGTTCAAAAATTATACCCACACAAAAACCTGCACACAGATGTTTATAGTGGCTTTATTCATAATTGCCAAAACTTAGAAGCAACCAAGATGTCTTTTAGTAAGTGGATGGATAAACACACTATAATACACACAGGCAATGGAATACTATTCAGCTCTAAAAAGAAATGAGCTATCAAGCCGTAAAATGCATAGAAAAAATTTCAATGCATAATACTAAGGAAAAGAATCCAATTTCTAAAGGCCATATGTATGATCCTGATGATATGACATCCTGGAAAAAACAGAAGTATGGAGACAATAAAAAGATTAGTGGTTACCAGAGGTTGGGTGTGGAGGAGGAACAAATAACCAGAACACAAGGGAATTTTAAGGCCATGAAGATACCCTGTATCTTCTAACCATGGACACAGGTCCTTACACATTTGTCCAAACCCATAGATAATACAACACCCAGAGTGAATCATAATGTAAACTACGAACTTTGGGTAACGATGATGTGTCGATGTAAGTTCATCAATTGTAGCATAGGCAGCAAACTGACGAGGGATATTGATAATGGAGGAGTCTAGGCAGGTGTAAAGGCAGGGGATATATGAGAAATCTCTGTACCTTCCTCTCAGTTCTGCTGGGAACCTAAAATTGCTCTTGAAAAGACAGGATGTTTTTTAAAATAAAACCAGAAATCCCAATGCCTTCAGAAACTCTTTCTCAGACTTTCTCAGGGCAGATGGCATTATTTCTCACTGCAGACCAACTTTCTCAGCCAAGTGAGGCTTCGAAGTTCCCTGCAGCTTCAGACTCACATTTTTTAAGAATGTACTGCCCCTTTCCCCTTAGCATTCATTAAAAAGACTTCCAGGAGAGAATCTTATTGGTCAGGTTTGGGTCAGGGTCCTCCTTGCACCAGGAGGCCACAGAGAATTTCACTGGTTGCCTTCACCAGGTGTAGTGGCTGTAGTCAAGCTGTGAATTTTCAGGCTGTACTTACCCCCGAAGAGAGGGTAGGACTGGTCAGGTCAAAGAGTAAATGCTCACCACCTTGCATTTGGAAATATTTAGGGGTGCCAGGTACAGATACTGCTTTTATCAATCACCATCCTTCTCAGTTTGAGTAGATACTTTGGGGGAATTGTTCAGGGCTGAAGAAGTTCAAGCTCCTACATTATTCAGCATTTTTAAAATATAGCATTTGATTGGACAAACAGGCAGATTCTGGCTCTCTTTCAACAGATCCTCCCATAGGAAACCCGCCTTTCTAGGATACGGCCTGGAGAGGGAGGAGAGAAGACTGTAAGTTGTAGAGCAAAGATCCCTGATCTGGACTTGAAATTTCTACCCAAGTCCTGGCTTTGCTGCCAGCTTTCTAGATCAGAGAGTTTTCTCCTCTAGAACATGGAGTCTGGGGTTACTGTTGCTTTTTCTAAGTGAGACTACCCCACATCTTTAAGGGTCTTTGAAAGTACAGATGGAAAGTTCAGTTGCATATTTCAAAGAAAGCTGTACATGTCCTTGTAGTCATAAAATCATCAAGAGTCTTCATTCTGGGCTGAATGTAACTCAGGGGGGTTATTCTAGTTATTTTATTTTTTCCAGTAGATATACAAATCTATGTTTAATAAAATTTAGAGGGGATTAATTATTCAGTAATAAACTCAACTAATTTTTTAAACTAAAAACATCTTAAGACATGGAGTATAGGGAGAGGTAGGAGAGAGAGATGCACATCTGAGATAGAGAGGTGAAGAGGTTGGCCCCGGGTAGCTCAGCTGACAGGAGGCAGTGAGCCTGGTCACTCTGCCTTCAGGCCCATGGACATAATAACCCACACTCATATCTGAGCCAAGTCCTCTCCCTTGTGATCTGGAATGAGTCACATCCAAGACCCTTTGATGCTTCTTCATCTCCTCCTCAACCTCCTCCTGCCCAGGGCGGGGTCAGCATGATCTGATCCAAGCCACCCTCCAGGAATCTTGTGAATAGCCAGTCCTTGAAGGCAGCGTGACTAACACAGAAGACATCATCAGTTAATTGACCTCAAGGGTTTTGCTAATTTATCTAGATGCAAAGCACAGAGCACACGGACCCTAGAGGCAGCAGGGGACTGGAGGTCTGGGCCAGGTTAGGTGCAGGCTGACGTCCTTTTCCCTGGGAGGGACCAGATAAGTGACAGAAGCTTTTGGCATCCCCTCACCTAGACTCAGGGCTTCCCAGGTGCCTCTGGTGGTAAAGAACCCATTCCAATGCAGGGGACGTAGGAGACGCGGGTTTGATCCCTGGGGCGGGAAGATCCCCTGGAGGAGGGCATGGCAACCCACTCCAGTATTCTTGCCTGGAGAATCCCATGGACAGAGGAGCCTGGCGGGCTACAGTCCCTAGGGTCACAAAGAGTCAGAAATGACTGAAGTGACTGAGCTCGCACAAACACGCCCAAACTCAGATAGCATCTTTTCTGGCATCCACCTTTACCCACCAGTCATTTGTTCATTTCTCTAAAGTGTCCTCATGATACAGTGTTTGTCTCTCTATTAAAGCCTTGATTACACAAGATATATTACAATCATTTTAGTTTTCTGTCCCTATCAGGCTAAGCCCCTAGCCCAAGGACCAGGTCATCACTCAGGAAATATTGACTGAATGAGTGAATAAATAAATGAACAAATTAATAGACAGTTAGACCTATTTTTACCTTGTCCTCCTTTCCTGGATGCTAAAGTGACAGGAGAGAGACTTCATAAGTGACCCTAGACTCTTAAATAAACCTACTCTTATCTGCGTGTGCCAAGACCCAACTCTGAAATGGTAAACTCACATTCCCAAATGACTCTGTCTTACGAGTTCTCTAACCTTCCTCACAAGACAAGCAAAATTGCTCTAGTATCTTTTGTGTTTCCCGAGCCTAGACAAAGTCTACTCTGGATCTGTTACAAAAGATCTTGCATCTGTGGATAGACATTTAGATTGTTTCCATGTCTTGGCTATAAAGAAGATGTAGTACATATATACAATGGAATACTACTCAGTCATAAAAAGGAAAGAAATAATATCATTTGCAGCAGCATGAATCAACTAGAGATTATCATGCAAAGTGAAGTAAGTCAGAAAGAAAAAGACAAATGCCATATGATATCATTTACATGTGGACTCTAAAATATGATACAAATGAAAATGAACTTATCTAGGAAGAAGAAATAGACTCAGGCATAGGGAACAGACTTGTGTTTGTCAAGAGAGAAGGAGGGTGGGGGAGAGATGGACTGGGAGTTTGGGATTAGCAGATGCAAACTATTATAAATAAGATGGATAAACAATAAGGTCCTGCTGTATAGCATAGGGGACCATATTCAACGTCCTGGGATAGACTCTAACGGAAAAGAATATTAAAAAGCAAATATGTATGTATGACAGAGTCACTTTGCTCTACAACAGAAATGAATACAATATCATAAGTCAATTATAACTCAGTTAAAAAAGGAAAAGCAAAACAGACCTTGCAGATCTTGCAGAGGAAGTGGGAGATGGTTTTTGGCACTGGATTGACTGTTCAATGAAAGCTGGGGCTGCATTTGCCTTTATTTGCTGCCTTTTTTATCTTAACTTTTTTATTCAGTTTTGTTTTCCTTATTTTTGGCTGTGTTGGGTCTCTGTTGTAGCTCACAAGCTTTCTCTCGTTATGGTGAGCAGGGTGTTATGCCCGATGTCCGAATCCCCGAGCAGGAAGAGAGAAGGCTTCCAAGACAATGCAACTCGCAAAAAGGGAAGTTTATTGCTGACTCGAGTCAGGGCTCCTGCCGCATCCAACCCGGTGGTGCAGGGTCAGAGAACCCCAAGCCCAAGCTGTTATACAAATTTATAGGGTGAGCCTAAGCAGTTGGTAGCTGGCTTAAGCAGATTGGTTACATATTTGCAAAGCAATCTTATTGGTCCAAACTTTCGCGGGCTTTTTTCAAACTTTGGCGTTCACGGGCTTTTCAGCTTTCCCCTGATAGGTTCCCTTTTTCTTACTGGGCGCATATTGATTGGCTGGCTCCAGGCAGCCTGATGGGGGTAGGGAATCTTACCATTTCAGGGGAAACCGAAACTTAGGTCCGAGTCGCCTGTCATGGTGTTAGCCCTGGCAGCCTCACATTCCCCCCTGTCTTTGTTTCTATGGAAGGCCCAATCATGGGTCTTCTATATCATCTGTGGGGACAGTCGAATATTGAGATCTGAGTAACATTAGGTGGACGGACAGGCAGTGTGTTTTTCCTAACAACTCCCCCTTGAGAGACTTCATACTCAAGATGCTTTTTGGGATTTGGGGCAGAGGTCTCTTTCTTCTGTAACTTCTTCCTGCTGTGCCTGGGCGTAGGCCTGCCTAGCAGAGCAGAAGTCTCTCTATACCTGACCTAAGTTGGGGTGTTTTATATCTGAAACCAGCTTTTACTCTTGTAATAACAGCAACTTAGTTTGAAACTGTTGGCGCCTCTCAGAGATAAAATAGACAGGGGCCAAACAGGAGACCTAACAGGATGGTCATCACTGGTCTCCAGAAACAGGAGGCAACATTTGGGGTGATTGGCTGGTGGTCAAGCAACAGAGCTGTGTTCTAGGAATCTTGTGTTTAGTCTGAAGTTACCATCTTCCACCTGGGTGGGGGCTCCAGTTCTGTAGAAGAACTCAAAAGACATTGTTATGCATATTTCTTTGAGTAGGAACCAGGACCCCTCTCAAGGCTGTACCACCATTTGATTGTTTCCCCTCTGTTTCTGTATTTCCTCCCTTCCCTGATTAGCAATTGTTTGAATCTACCCTTTGGAACTCAGGGAAGGTCAAGGAGGCTGAATAAAGCCTATATCCTACAGTACAGCAGATCTGTACTCCAGAGTCCCCACCCCACAGAGTTCTGCTCAGTTTTAATTTAGGGAACAGGGCAACTATGACTGTGATAATTTCTTGTCAAAATGGGGCATAGGACTGCCTCAGCTTGGAGAAGAGACACTGAATTGGAAGTATTCCTGAGCTCCAAGTCCTAGATCTGAGCCTTGTATGATTAAAATCTCAATCCCTTGGTCTGCCATTTTGTTGTAACATACCCAGTTAGTAGTAGCTGGAGAAGGGAATACTGGAGTATTAATAAACAAAATAAATCTCTTTCTTTTAGAAGAATAGGCCTGAAACCCAGTCTGGACCTGGCACTTCAGGGAGACTTGTAGCCAGGTGGCCAGTTGCCTAGTTTTATAAAAAGTAAGGTATAAGTTACTAGCTTCCAGCAGATATTGTTTTGAGAATAGTGGCATCTAAGCCTGACATGACTCAGAAAACTCAAGTGTTTAGCAATACAATGTCTAATCGAAATTACACCCATAGTAACACCTGGTTATTTCCCAGGATGTCTGAACCATAGCTGAGTACTCTATTTTGACTTTTAATTGTAAAATTTTTCCTTAATAGCCAAAGCAGATGGCACCATTAATGATGTCAGTGTTTCTCTAGGTAGGAGAAGATGCAAGAATTGGGACTCATAAAATCTCCTGAAAAGATCTAACTATCTGAAGGCCTGTTCTGCCAGTTTTTCCCAGAGCATGGAACGCCTCATTCCTGATCTTCACCCTGAACTCCTTTCAGGGCCGTTGAAAGTCAGCAGTTGCAGTGGCCATGATATAATCTCTGTAGATGTAGATGGCAAGTGTCAATCTTCAGTTGGCAGAGCCCCTTTTTGCTCATAAACTTGACCACGACTTTGAGGGGGGTCATTTCATGACCATTTTATCCCACGGTGCTGAGAATGTCCATTCTCAGATTTGGCAAAGATTTTGTCGACCAGCCACTCAATGTGCTGTTACTGGACTAGGCCATAAAAGAGTATCCAAAATTCTCTGGACCACCTGTCTTACTAGCCTCTTGGTCCAGGAACACATTCCCTCTTGTTGCTTTTTCTCATATCTAGAGTTACACTGTCATCATCATCGATCTCATAAGGAATTATATATTATTCTATCAGAGGCCTCAGTCACACATTTGGCACTGTAAGAAATAACAATTTTGTAAAACAGGTGAAATACAAAGAACATAGCCAGCAGTACTAGTAAAGTCACAAGTAAGACTTAAGAGCTTCCATTAGATGTAGCCTAGTATATCCCAGGTCGTCTGACTTAGTCTACTCTGTACGACTCTTTATCTTTCAGGGAAATTATACATTGGCACCACCATATATAAGGCACACAGCCCAGTTTTCTAGTGTTACTAGACTGATTATCTTTAGTATGATTTAATTGTTTTTAACACAGAGGAGACTTTAAACCTAAATTACCATAGCCTGGTGTTATCTATATAAATCTATCTTATAATTGTGGGAGATTTTTTTTTCATTTGCTAAAACTTTTCTTGTTGCTCTGATTGAGCTTGAGGAATAGAAAAAGGCTCAAATTTATGGCCAGAGTCAGAGTAGGCATTACTAATTGGCCCAGTGAGGGGGCTCTCATCTGGTAGTATCACAGTGACCTGAATATGACTATAATTTTTTTTAAGTAAATTTCCTCAGGGCCAACCAGTTAGAGTCTTGTAGTAGAGAAATTTACCAAGGTAACCCAGAACTAGATACAGGTAATTGGCCACAAACCCAACAATTGGATTGATTTCTAAAACTGGCATAGAATCAGGCCTATGATAGAAAAGCATTTGATTTATATTCAAAGGTCTAAGAAGTCAAGAAAACATTAGAAATGATCATACAAAGCAGATCCAGCATCTTGGGCAAGCTGTCTACCTCTGATGTTGTTGTCTTCTCATCTTGGTGTAGTGTAGTTTTTCCTGTTTGAGCATCATTTTAAGGTGAGATCAGGTCAGCTGTCTTCTCTATAGACCAATCCAGTGTAGGGGCCTTTGGAAGTGGGAATTAATCTAAGAGTTAATTTCCCTTCAGTTTCATTGTGCATGAGCTAGTTAAGAGTACCTGATACAAAGTCTTTCCATCCAGGCTGGAGACAGTCTCTTAAATTATGTCTTTTTCCAGTCCTGGTTGCAGGTCATGAGGCATCTGATCTTCATCCAAAGATAGATTACTGAGATAAGCTTCAGAAACAAACTTTCACATTAATATCACATAACAGCAAAGAACTATCTGAGAAATGAGTCTTACTACATGCAGACTTCCATTAACAAACTGGGATTTAACATTTTTTTGAAATATCTTTTTTCTCCCTAAAGTTACCCTCATTTTTATCAAGTACAACCAAATTAAGGCTAGTTTGCTTGTAAAATAGGTTTGTTTTCACTAATTTTGGTCTGATGATTTATATAACCATAATTGATCATAGACTTTTTATTTTGCTGAAACACTTATAGGATCTCAGACTGAACTTTTAATATAAAGCAGGGCTGGGAAACTCACACCAAAGGCTTATCACAGATTTTGCCTAACAAATCTAGGTGAACTCTTTTCTTTTTAAGGTCTCAAAAATTCCTTGAGATTTTTCTACCTGTTATTGAGATAACCTTCTTAGCTCATTTGATAAACTTACTGGAAACTTAAGAGTTTCAAATTTCTGGAGGAGTCAGATAGAGAGAAAATATAATTGTTTTGTTTATAACATGTAATTTTACCAAATTATTTTTATAATTAGTTTGAGAGGAAGGTTTTCCCTACTCCCAGAAAACACACAATTTGAACCTGTAATTCCTCAGATAGAAACCATAAAAGTTATAAGCATATTCGCTGGTTCATTCAGTCCTTTGTTAACTTTTGTGAAGTCATCAGGTTTTTCATTAGAATACCAAGACATATCAAAATGTTAAGAACTCCATATAATTTCTAGGATATCTGTATTAGTTATTTTTCATACATTATAACTGAGTGGATTTATTACTCATTTGATAATCTTTTTCATGTAATTTAACCAACCAAATAAACAGTTTAATATCTCTCTTTGGGATGTTTCAGGGGCCCTCTGAAACACCCCAAAGTTAGCTAGATGTCAAAGGAACTTCAAAAGAATTCAATTTAGGAAGTTTTATCGAAAAGATCAGTTAAAAGCGTTTAGAACATTTGGTCAGATTCAGTCAATGTTGGTGGATGTATCATTTAGCTTGTTGATATGTCACAATGGGCGCAAATACCAAGGCTCAAGGTCGAGTGAAAGTCAGCTCCACCATCTTGGACCTAATTGACTCTAACCAGTTTTCTTATGACGTGTCATTCCTAACAAAATCCATTTATCTAACTAACTGTAATCCAATTTTAGAAAATCTTGATCATGCATAACTCTTTTTAGTATTTTTTACACTTTTTTTTACTGAAAGCACACTTCTTGCTTTCCTTTAGCAACCAAGAGCTAACTTTTATATTAGCATTTTATAGATTGGTGAGCATAAATACTAGTGATAATTTCTAAAACCCTTGCTTTCTTAAAACATTTTAGGATGGCATCAAACATTATTCATTTATAGTCCCAAATCTCTTTAGTTTTTCTGTAAAAGGAAATCAGTGTTTAGTAGTAAATGTTTCAAAATCTTATTTCATTTGGAAATGACCTAATTATTTAATAGACATCCAATACTTAGTTTAGCACAACCCTTAGAAATTCAAGTTACACCAATCTGGAGAGACTATTTTAAACAGATATTCTTAAAGAATAATTATTCTTAATAGAGTTTATACAAACTCATATCTCATTTACATTTTTTAGAAGTTTTTTTACTCAAGGTAATTTCCTTGTTGACAAACTTGTAACAGGTATAATATTTAACTTATATTAAACCTAGGTACAATGAAAATATTTCACTTGATGTTAATTACTCTAAGACATGTCTATATTAGGTAGGTCAACAAACAAACATTAATATCAGGTATTTAATACTGAATATTTCCCAGTTCACCTGAACCTGGAATTTATTGTTTAATTTAGAATTATTTGATTTGTAAGCACTTACCCTTTTTTTAAGCCAATTAAATAGAACTCATTTACAAATTAACCTAAAAAATATTTCCCAGAGACAAAGACATACCAAAACATATTTAGACAGACACAGTGCAAGATCTAGCTTCATTTTCTAAGTTTGGTCATGAATTAGATATTACAATATAAAATTTAAATAAATAACATTTTTAAAGGCTTCTTTTTTTCCTTTTTTTCTCAGTCTCAGGAATTAAAGATGGTCTAGATGACTGTTCTTGAGAGCCCTGGTCTCAAGGCACAGGGAAAGAAAATCAAGTTCTAACAAAATGGCGGCAGGTCTAAATAGTGGCCAGACAAAGCAAATAACCGTCACAAATCACAACACAGAACAGAGTTAAAACACACATATAAACCTGGCAGTCCTCATCAGACACTCCCTCAAATACAAGAATACAGTCTCTCAGAAAACCTTCTATAGAGACACAAAACTTCAGATGTCTTCAAAGATTTCAAAAGGAGGAAAGGAAGCCAGGTTGAAAGAAGAAGGAGGAGGAGGCGGGAAAGGGGGCAAAAGAGGTGGACTTACAGACGTCTCCTGCCACCTGCAGACACCCAGGTGTTACAGGACTTTTCCCTGGGCTTCCAGAAAAGGGAGACCAGAGACAATGACGGCACACACACAAACACGGAGAGCCGAAGACAAACACACGGACAGACAAACGTCGGCTGACAACACAGCACTGGGTTTTGGCCCCCTGAATTTTCTTGCCCCCTGGTACTAGGTTCACCTTACCGAATGGCGTCCACTGCTCACCAGACTCGGGATCAGGAGAGGAACTCTCCTTCCCGCAGAGCCGGCTGCCTTCCAGCGTGCTCGCTGGCCTCGGTCTTGCGCCGGCTGGAACGTCCAATCCGTTCCCCCCTTTATAGAAAGCTTTCTCCTGTGCCAGATACCTTCCTGCCTCACAGCAGGGCCTCGGATTTACACTGGACTTTTTGTCCTGCCTGAGCACCGGTGTTATTATCTATCCTTCCCCTCTGTCCTGGAAGTGTTCTCTTCCCCCGGTCAAGGGATCCCGGACGAGACCCCAAATGTTATGCCCGATGTCCGAATCCCCGAGCAGGAAGAGAGAAGGCTTCCAAGACAATGCAACTCGCAAAAAGGGAAGTTTATTGCTGACTCGAGTCAGGGCTCCTGCCGCATCCAATGCGGTGGTGCGGGGTCAGAAAGCCCCAAGCCCAAGCTGTTAACACAAATTTATAGGGTGAGCCTAAGCAGTTGGTAGCTGGCTTAAGCGGATTGGTTACATGTTTGCAAAGCAATTTTATTGGTCCAAACTTTCGTGGGCTTTTTTCAAACTTAGGCTTTCGAGGGCTTTTCAGCTTTCCCTTGATAGATTCCCTTTTTCTTACTGGGCGCATATTGATTGGCTGGCTCCAGGCGGCCTGATGAGGGTAGGGAATCTTACCATTTCAGGGGAAACCAAAACTTAGGTCCAGGCCGCCTGTCATGGTGTTAGCCCTGGCAGCCTCACACAGGGGTGCTCTTTGTTGCAGCGCTTAGACATCTCACTGCACTGGCTTCTCCAGTTGTGGAGCACAGGCTGCAGGGTGTGTGCGTTCAACAGTTGTGGCACATGGGACTCAGCTGCCCAGCAGAGTGTGAAATTGTTCCAGACCAGGGATCAAACCTGTGTGCCCTGCACTGCCAGGCAGATTCTCAACCACTGGAGTACCAGGGAAGCCCTGCTGCCTATTTGTGGGTCTGGGGTTCCCAGAGCCTTGTACACAGTGTCCTACAAGTTTTTCTTTTGTGTAAGCTTAGACTTTGCTGAGCTGGCTTGTGGTCATGGGAGACTCAGGGGTGGAAGATGATGGCCAAATATGGGGTCATATTCATAAGCATGAGGTCTCAGGTCTCTAACTCTTGCTTCAGCTAGAGAATTTCCATTTTTATCTGAATAACATATCAGGCATCTGAATAAGTTTTTTTGAAAAAAAAAGAGTTCTTTTGCCAAATAATTTTGACAATCAGTCACTAGACTAGATAATGCCTCTGCTCCCTTCCAGCTCTGACAGTCAGCAAATTAACACCTGGTTCCATTAGTAGAGGTGGAGGATCCCCCAAGGATAAGTTCATGGTAATTTGTTATTTGTATTCTCTTGTGATACTCATTTCCAACTCTCAAGTAATTCCAAATAAATGACAAAAGCTAAGTGTATTTGATTTTCAATCTTCTCTTGTGTGTCTAAATTTGGAAACTGCAAGCTTGGAGGAGTAGAGACAACTGCAAAGGGATTCTTCTTTCATTCATGCTGATCTGTCCCATTTCAGCTACAAGCCAGTGGCAGCAGTTAACAGTCAGCAAAGCTTGCAGTTCCTAGCCAGCACCATATAAGTATTGTCTTCTCCAGCACTAGCATTCAGGCAATAAACAAATCTCTGTCCATCCTTTTCTGCAATGTGATAGGAAAAAAAAGTTATATTCCTTGTGAATTGGTGCAGCTGCTATGGAGAATAGTATGGAGGTGCTATGCAAAACTAGAGTACCACATGAGCCTCCAATCCCATTCCTGAGTTTATATCCAGAAAAAAAACTCTAATTTGACAGAATACATGCACCCTGATGTGCATAGCAGCATTATTCACAATAGCCAAGACATGGAAGCAACCTAAATGGTCATCAACAGATCAGTGGACAAAGATGTGGAACATGTATACAGTGGACTATTACTCAGCCATAAAAAGAATGAAATAATGCCATTTGCAACAGCATGAAGAGACCTAGAAATTATCATACTAAATGAAGTAAGTCAGACAGAGAAAGACAAATATCATATAATATCACTTAAATGTGAGAACTAAAATATGATACAAATGAACTTATTTACAAACAGAAATAGAATACAAACATAGACTTACAGACATAGAAAACAAGCTTACGTTACCAAAGAGGAAAATGGCGGGGGGGGGGGGGGGGGATAAATTGGGAATTCGGGATATACACTACTACATGTAAAAGAGAAGAATGACAGACAGGCTGTAGGGCACAGGGGACTGTATTCAGTATCTTGCAATAACCAATAATAGAAAAGAAAATGAAAAAAAATATATATATATATGTGTGTATAGCAGAATCACTTTGCTTTACATCTGAAACTTTGTAAATCAACTACACTTGAATTTAAAATATTATATTCCTAACATTGACATTATCTTGGTGATTCTTCTAAGAGAGGGAGCTGCCTTTGTTTGGAAGAAACACACTCGTAAGTTGTATGGGAAGTTGAAACATCAAGAGTCAGAATGTTAGCTGACTCAAAGTTTCAAAGGGGTGTGTGTGTGTGTATTTGTGTGTGTGTTGGTGTGGGAAGGGTGGGAAAGGAAGGAAGTTGTTCCACATAAGACAAGGAAAGAATTTGTTTTACCAGCGGGGGAGGTGAAGGGATAAGAGAAGAAAGAAATGGGAAGGACTAATCCAAGTCAGTCACACTGAGGACAGCAGGGACTCGATGGGTCCCTGGTCACTGGTCACGGAAACACCCTCAGTGTTTAAATAAATCAATCCGCCAAAGGGCATTTTAAGAGTTGTGAAATCTACCGTTGCATTTGGAGTTGTTTGCACTTTAATAATATTAGCATTTTCTCTGCTGGCTCTCCCTGCTCTATAAACAAACAAATTTGTTCATACATTTCAGTGTCTCATGATTTTTGAAAAAGTCTGTGAGAAATTTAAAAAAAAAAAAGTTTGCACTTTTTTTGTTTTTTGGAGAAACTCAAAAGTTTTGGCTAGGAAGGACATAGTGCCAAATGGGAAACAGCACCCAAAGAGGTAAAAACCCAAGGAAATGAATGCCCAGGAGGTGAAGGTAGAGATGAAAACATTAGTCCTTGGAGAGGAAGCTTTGAACTTCTATAGGCCCTGGGAGGGAGAAATTGGAACAAAATTGATATGGATTTATTTATTTATATATTTATTCTTGGAAGAAAACTGATTTACAATGCCGTGTTGGTTTCTGCCACAAATCAGCCATAATTCTACATACATCACCGGCCTCTGGAGCCTTCCTCCCTCCTCTCGTCTCCCGCTCCACGTCATCAGAGAGCGCCAGACTGGGCTCCCTGTGCGACACGACAGCCTCTCCCCGCGATCTGTGTTACACACGGCGGTGTATGTATGTCAATACTACTTCCTCCGTTCCTCTCACTCTTTCCTTCCCCCACTGTGCCCACAGTCTGTTCTCTGAGCCTGTTATACAGAGTGAAGTAAGTTAGAAAGAGAAAAACAAGCATAATACACTAACGCATGTATATGGAGTGTACAAAAAAAAAATGGTATAGATGAACCTATTTGCAGGGAAGGAATGGAGACGCAGATCTGGCTTTTAGAGAGCAAGACCTAGCTGACTTCTAGGTTTCATGTTCTCAAGACATTTCATTATCCCCACATGGCCTAGGAATTTTCCTTAGATTGTAAGCTTCTCTGGTGTTGCTGACAGGGGGCTGATGAAGGAAGGACGGGAATCACCTACTAACGCTGCCAAGATAGAGTTTGTTGCTTCTGGACAGTGATGCCCTCAGACCCAGGCTAGGGTGCGACCTGCTCTGGGCCCTGCACTTCAGAGGTTGCAATATGTCAGAATCACACGCAGAAACGCCTTAACTAAACATCACCCAGGTGTGCCAGTCCCTGTGGCCTGGGGGCACAGCACGATCCAGGCCCCTGACCAGTCCCTTCATCACTAACACCATTCAGGCCCCTGGGAAATGCTTCCACATCTGCCTTCTGTCCTTGCAACACAAGGCAGGTGCGTTTGAGTGCTGGGAAGGATTGCATGCTTTATCACGGTCAGCAGCGGAGCTGCAGCCACCTCAGAGAGCAGAGTGTGAGCCAGAGGCGAGCTCGAGTAAGAGAAGACACAAGTTCACTCACGGACTCCATCTCTCTCAGAGGGTATGAATGGACGGTTTCACAGAACGCCAGGTTTCTCCTTTCTGACTTCCTTCACTTTTCGAGTTTGCCTCAGCAGCACTTTGAGTCCGAGGAAGTTTGCAATATTAAGCAGTGGATTGACACTGAATTTGTACAGATGGAGGTCTCAGTGTAACATATTTGGAGCTTGCTACTGACTATTTTAGTAGCTGAATGAGCACTGAAACATTTCTGAAAAAAATGTTTAAAATATTTAGAATGTGGGCCTTTTAAGGAAGGAAATTCTGACCCAAACTATAGCATGAAGAACTCAGATGTTTTGCTAACTGACATGTCGCTCATAAAGGGACAAATACTGTATGATTCCACTTATATGAGGCCCCTGTGTGTGTTAGTCGCTCAGCCATATTCTCTCTGTGACCCCATGGACTGCAGCCCACAGGCTCCTCTGTCCATGGAATTCTCCAGGCAAGAATACTGGAGTGGGTTGCCATGCCCTCCTCCAAGGAATCTGACCAACCCAGGGATTGAACCCAGGTCTCCTGCATTGCAGGCAGACTCTTTGCCCTTTGAGTTACCCAGGAAGCCCCTCTAAGGCGGTCAGATTCACAGAGACAGAAAGCAGGAAGGTGCTTGCCAGGGGCTGAAGAAGAGGACAGATGAATCACTGTTTAACGAGGACAGAGCTTCCGTTTTGCAAGATGAGTGCCCTGCTGCTTCCCAAGCAGCTTGGTCCCCTTGCTGTTCATCCTGGTCAGGAAGCCTTTCTGTCCATTCTCTGGCTCCTGAATGCCTAACTATACCTCAAAGCCCAGCTTCATTGGCACCTCTTCTACGAAGCCCTCAGTCATGTCAGGCAGAATAAATGAGCCGCTTTCCATTCCCTGCATTGCTACGCCCGCCACCCACACCTCTCTGACTACACACATTTTATTACCAAACATTACCCTATTGGGCCTTCTCGGGGCAAATCTTTCCCTCATATCCTGTGCTGTAGGTCCTCTCTGAAGTACCTAGATAATATCTGATGCACTTTTCCTGAGTTGTTTTACACGTGTGGAAACTCCCCAGCAAATGAAAGATACTAACTACCTTGATGACCAGGAACAAATAGCCCCCAGGCCTCCTGGAGCCTAGAGATTGACAAGGTTCACGGTGTCATTGCCCTGTTAGGTCAACATCAACCAATTAGAGAGTTGTGCATAAGCTGATCACAGTACTCTGTGACCCCCCCTCCCTCACCTGGCCTTTAAAAAGACTTTGCTAAAAGCCTTCAGGGAGTTTGGGATTGGGTGGGGGTGGCGGGAGATTGGGCCGCCCTTCTCTGTCCCTGTAATAAACCTCTTCCTGTTCCAGACCCTGAAGCTGCCGTTTGTTTGGCCTCACTGGGCACATGAACTTGCTTTCAATAGCAATTCCGCTGCATTGTTGTTATTTGTTTTTCTCACATCCGTTTCTTGCTTCAGGCTATAAGCTCCTTAAAGTCAGATACTGTGTTTTATTCACCTTTACTTCCCATTTCTAGCCCATTGAAGATGATCACAATTGGCTGGTGAGTAAATTTATATTTTCTTGATGATGCAAAGTCATCATTTGAAATATAAGGAGCTATTGAACTGAATAGAGCTTAGCACTAAAATTTCTCTCTAGATTTTGCTTCTGGGGACAAAACAGCCTCAGGCTGCCACTTGTCACTACTGGCTGCTTGGGTACAACTTTCATCGTCTTCCTAATTTGCTGCTGGAGAAGATGAAGAACAAGTGAGTCGTGTGTAAGAAGGAGCTGACAGCTCACCTGCAAGGACGACACTTTAGTGCATGAGATTTGTGACAGCTGCTGCAACGTCATGCAAGACTATTCCTTATTTCAGCTGTATGAAGATGCCAGATCAGCAGGGTAATCGTGTGTCTTCACTTGCCTGGCACAGCCCAGGTTTGTATTTACTGTCCCAACATATTTGTTAATATTACCCACTTTCACGCTCAATGTGTCCTAGTTTCACAAGAAGTCAACTACACTAAGAAATCTATGAAAAAATGTGATGTTACACTTTCCCTACCACATGTCACCATCATTTAAAAAATGGAAAATATGTTCTAACCTGATTCTGAATGATGAACGGGTCTTTCCCACACTCTCAGATCATCTCATGTTCAGCACCCTGAGAAACCTGAGTGGGAGGAGCTTCCTAGATAACCCCGCCCCCTCCCCTACTTGACTGCCCTCTCTCCTCCTCCCCTTGCACACTCACACGTGTTTGCGGAACTCGGGAAATTATACGCTTAGAAGTTACTAGAATGTAAATGGTTGAAGGGCAAGTAGTGTCCTGTTCACCTTTGTCAAAGACAATATGGGGTGGGATAAATATTAGTCTGGAAAAGAGTCTGTTTGTAACCTGGGTGGACCCAGGGTTGCCAAGAATCTTTGACTACATAACCAGCCAGTTACACGAAATATATGATTCAGGACTTGTTCAGGGAATACAACCCAACACTTAGCCTCCTTGGAGCCCCCTTGGATGGATCCTTTCCAAGGGGCCCATTTGTCATGTTAGGAATCTACTATGGTCTGAATGATATGAAACTTCTTGATTCGTTTATCCTCTTTCTTTGATTTTGGCCACACAGCATCTTAGTTCCATGGCCGTGATTGAATGCGTGCCCCCTGCATTAGAAGCACAGAGTCTTAACCACTGGACCACCAGGGAAGTCCCCTATGTCTCCCTTTAAAGAACGAGGAGAAGGGAACTCAGGGGAAAATATCAATTCTTTATTTGTCTTTACAAGGCCAAAAAAAAAAAAAAAAAGAAAGACAAGAAAGAAAGAGAGTGAGATAATGACTCTCTACCCCCAGGTCCTGACAGAGTGGTGAGTCTCTCAGACACTTTAAGTAGGCGCCAGGGATTGTGTAAGCACTGACCGGCTGGCGGCCTGCCTAGTTCACATGACAGTGATGTCTGAAGGTTTTGGCAAGGGGAGGCAGGGTGGAGAGGTGCCTAGGATCTAAGAGATGAATGGGGGGAGGGAGAGGACCATGAGAATCCTGAAAATGAAGGATCTGGGGGGCATAGAAACCTTGATGTCAATGGCTTCCCTTTGTTCCAAGGACTGGGGACACCATGCCTAGGGCTGGGGTGTGGAAGTGAGGGAGGCCTTCCAGAAAGTATGAGCCTACGTGGCTTCTTACATGTGACTCTCATCCCAGAGCCCTGGTCTTCACTCCCAGTGTATGGAGAAGGGTAAAATGACCCTTCCCAACCACCTGCCCGGTGTCTCCCTCCATTTTCCACAGCTCAGCCAGCTGCACGGGAATTTTGAAGATTTCCGCTTGTTGGGGACTCAGGGCAGATGGAGGCAAAAACCAAAATGAGAAACGGGTTCTAACACTAAGTTCTCACTTGCTGCATGTCAGACCCTGCCCTGGATACAGTCACACATTTTCCTTGTTTTTCTTTCTTCCCTCTCACAACAGGAGGTACTTCTGTTCCTGTGGGACACAGGAAGAAAGTAGCTCAGAGAACGTGAAATGGCCCGTCCCACCTTGCCTGTGAGTGGCAGAATCAGGATCGGAACCCAGGGATTTCTGGATCTTTCCAGAGGGGTTGGCAGCTGTGCGGCCACGGGTACACGGGACATTCTCCACCGACAACCCACAGTCCCCTCCCTGCATGTCTCAGCAGCTCTCCCGTCCCCCACCCACTGCCCTCTTCTCCACCTGTTCATTTCCAAGCCACCCTGCGAAGCCTGTTGCAGACATCCTGTTTACATACGATGTCCCAATCTCAAGGTTGCTAGTATTTTCTATTTCCCCAGTCCTGTATGAATCTTTTGCAAGATACATAACCTTTTTTTTTTTTTTTGCTAAGAAAAGTGTTTTCCTTATTTTTTATTTTCCCTGATATCAGAAAATAAGTATATAATATAGTAATATATTTTCCATAAAATTTTTCATAAAATGTTCCTATTGAGTTCTAGGGTCAAAGGATGGGACACAGACAGCCCTTCAACTTGGCTGGTGTGAGAATTAGCCTTTCATCCACCTCCCTCGCCACACATTGAGTCTCTGGGCAGTGGCCAGTCTTTGGCTATCTTTGTGCCCCAGCACCAGCCCAGGAACTCTCAGTAAATGCACCTGGCATATAAAAGTGCTTTGTATGCCCTAAGATTTAATTTAATTATTTAAGTTAAATCTAAATTATTTAAATTAAACCTTATTTAATCCTCAGATAAATCCTCTGAAATAACTATTATTATCCCTGCTTTGCAGGTAAGGAAACCAAGTCACTTGAAAGTTAGGGATCCTGTGAAGTGGAGAGCCTAAAGGTAGACCCACACATGTTCAATGACTCAACTCCACTCCCTCCTCTTTATGCTATTAGATAAAACACCACCTGATTGTGGGAAATAGGCTCAGCAGTGAAGAATCTGCCTGCAATGCAGGAGAGTTGGGCTCAATCCTTGGGTCAGTAGGATTCCCTGGAGAAGGAAATGGTAACCCACTCCAGTATGCTTGCCTGGGAAATCCCTTGGACAGAGGAGTCTGGTGGGCTACAGTCCAAGGGGTCAGAAACAACTTATCGACTAAACAACAATAACAAATGAGTCAAATACCAATGTAAATGATGTCTCTCTAGGGTTCAATGTGCTATTAACTTGCATTCTTATACCCATTGTGTCCCTGAAGGTCATGACATCCATCTCACAGAAGGTGAGCAATATTGACTGATTCATTCATTCATTCAACAAGCAAGCAAGCATATGCTGGCCTCTGCTGGGTGCAAAGCCCTGCAAGGTTATAATGATGGACCTGACATTGTCCACGCCACAGGGAAACTAAAGTCTAGAACTGAATTCCATTTGACTGCAGGTATCTATTCCATTTGACTGCAGGTATCTATTGAGCACCTACACTGCATAGGAACCTGCACTAGGATTTGGAGAAAGGAAGATAAACAGCCATGGTCCTTCCTTCTGGAACTCATTAGAGTTGACTGTAAAACGCCATTAAATCCAGACACTGTGAATTCTTTCCAATGTGCTCCAAAGTTAACTCAGGTCCATGACCAGGACACCAGGCTATGTCACAGCTCCTACCCATGCAGCTACTGCAAGTCTGGCCTTCCATCCTCTCTTCTGGGGCCCTCAGGAGCAAAAATGTAGGCACTTCCTCTGTTTCTTCCCAGTTGAATAATTCAGCCACCTTATTACTTTACTGAATTCATACCATGACCCTAGGAGGATTGTTACTCTCGCATTTTTACAAATGAGGAGATGGAGGCCCAGAGAGGTTAAGTCATTTTCCCCAGGTCACACAGCTAGGAGGGGAGGGAGCCGATCTGAACCTGAGCCATCTGGGTATATTGATGCTGGGGCGCGAACACTCCATAATAAAGAGAGAGGGAGAGATGATAACACTCCGAGTGACTGGAAACAATTATCCAAGGCATATGAGGCCCCGTGTGGGCTTCAGAGTTGACTTCTTGGCCTTGTTGATACGTTCAACTGTCTGCACAGGCAACATTGATTTTACGCACACAGGCCTAGTGCCAGTTGGGTGGTTGCAGCCAAGATGAAGAGAGAATTAAAGCCTGATCTGGCAAATTCTGACCAAAAGATTGGCTACTGGGACAGAGGGGAAGAATTTCCTCTATCCTGCTTCCTCCCCCAACCTCGTCTTGGCTCAGCCTGAGACCAGGCCTTCGGGGCAAATGTGCAACTTCATTTAGAATTGATGGTTCATTGGTTTGCAACTGTGCCAGGCACTGCTTCATACGTTATATATATATTAATTTCCTGGTATTCTTTGGCAGCAGGCCATTTCATTAAGGGGACTTTGCCACACATTCAAATGATCCAATGAGGCATGTGTAAGGAAGGGGTCAGTCATTATGCTGGCTGGTTACAATGCCAGTGCTTCACATCTAATCCTTGAGGCCAGAGCCAGGGGGAGCCAAACAGGTATTTCAGTCTTCCTGCTTCTCAGGACAGTGAAAAGGAACATAATAATGCACAATGTTGGGCCCCTGACAAGGGGAGCCAGATACCTGTCCACCAAAGCGATGACTGAATGAATGAACATGTGAAACTAATGTAGTTCTGCCAGTGGTGTATGGACCAGCCACAGACTATACCAAATATGAGATTATGGCCATGTCTGGACTTTGAAATAAAGAGTCCAGCACAGGGTTCAATGGCCTGGGTTCTGAGTCAGAAGACTGAATTTGGCTCCTCCTGGAGAACTTGGACAAGTTCCTTCCTTAGTCCTTGAAAGCATTAACTGCTCTCTGGTATAAGGAGACGGTGACCACAGCCCCTAGAGCAAATCCAAAGCCCATAACCCACTGCCCAGGACACAGACAGATCAGTACACATGAATGGCAACCATCTTCCTGTTTTCAATAAACTTTATATTTTTCTAGAGCAGTTTTAGGTTCAGAGCAAACCTGAATAGAAAATACAGAGGTTTTCTGTACATACACCTCCCGCCTCTCCACATGCAGCACCCTTCCCAACAGTGGGCATTCCCACACTATAGTGGGACGTTTGCTACAATCCATGAACCTGCACTGATACATCATCACCACTAACAGTCCATGGTTTACCTTACACGTCACTCTTGGTGTCGTACATTCTACATGTCTGGTCAAATGATGTATCCACAATTACAGTGGCATACAGAGTAGTTTCACTGCCCTAAAAACCCTCTGTGCTCTGCTTATTCCTCTTCCCCCAATCCCTGCCAACAACCACTAATCTTCTTACTGTTTTCATAGTTTTGCCTTTTCCAGAAGGTCATAGGGTAGGAATCCTACAGTATGTAGCCTTTTCAGATTAGCTTCTTTCATTTTATAAGAAAAACATTTTAAGATCTTCATGTCTTTTCATGACTTGATAACTCATCTCTTTTAGTGCTGAATACTATTCCATTGTCTGTTTATTTATTTATTTATCCATTCACCTACTGAAGGGCATCTTGGTCACTTTCAGGTTTGGGCAATTATGAAGAAAGCTGTGATAAACCACCACATGTAGATTTTTGTCAGGACATAAGTTTTCAACTCATTTGAGTAAATATCAAGAAGTACATTTGCTGGATTTTATAGTAAGAGCATGTTTACCTTTGTAAAAAAAGAAAAATCACCAAATTGCCTTCCAAAGTGACTGTCCCATTTTTCATTCCCACCAGCAATGAATAAGAGTTCTTACTGCTCCATATCCTCATTAGCATTTGATGTTGTCAGCATCCTGGAGTTTGGCTATTCTAATAGGTGTGTCATGATATCCTATTGTTGTTTTATTTTGCAATCCCCTAATGACATGATATTGAGTCATTTTCTTATTTTTTATTACCCCATGGGGTTTTTGGAAGGATTAAATAAACCAACAGAAAAGTGATTAGCACAGTGTCTAGTCGATAATAATAGTTCAATAGACTGTAGGTTTAAAAAGGAGAAATGCTATTACTGGTATATTGAGACACCTTGTTTTCTGGGGCTAGAGGATAGAGGGTCAATTTGATACTCTTGACTGATGCTCAGTCAGTTACTACTCTTGATAGATACCCTTTACACACCCCAAACATAGCACTCATCCACTTATATCATGATTACCTATTTTCATATCTGTCTCTCCCATTTCCGGGAATTCCTTGAGGCCAGGGCTAGGTCTTCATCTATGTTCATCCCCTGCACCTAGGACAGGGCATGGTACCCAGTAGGTGTCAAGTCATGTTTTTTGAACTAAATCGAGAGTATTGACTCATATTGGACTTTGGTCCAGTGCACACATAGACTTGGATTTAGGAACATTTAGTCAGAGAAAACACACTGTGAGATATGCACAGCTGGGCACTCTGCAATCTGCATACCGTCTGCACATCCCAAGACTTCTGCCATGGACTGTGGTGCTGTGACAGGTCAGAACGAGTGCTAGGATGTGCGGGCCGTGGCCAGGATGGTGGGACATGGAAATGAACGTATGGATGGCACTGAGATGAGGGCTGCCCTCCATGCCCTGAGGATTCAGGCCCCACCCTTATCCTTCCAGAACCACCCACCTCCCCTCCCTCAGTAACATAAAATAAAATAAAACAGAATGGAATGAAATAAAATACTAAAATAAACACTGCCCTCTTTCTTTCTCTAATGGGGACCTTGGCTTTTGAATGCAACAAAAATTCTCACAGAGAAGGCAGCCAATTGCCACTAAGGAAAACGTTTATGAGAAATTGCTGGTTAGCCATATATTTGCCAGTATTTTAAGGTCATTGATTAATTAAATTCTCTCAAGGCCCCTTGGAGGGGAATGATTACAAATGCAGTTACCTCCATAGCCCAGATCAGGATCCTGAAATTAACAGAATTAACAGAGAAAAGGGAAGCTTGTTCTGAAGCAAAGCTCAGAAAAAGAGAGAACAAGCCCCCACTCTGTGCCCGTCCCATATGCCTGTGCTCCCCACACCTTGCTCCCCAGTATGTTTTTCCATCATGCATTCTGCTCCACATTTGATTTATTGTTCAGCTGACATCAAACCCAACAATAGCATAATTAGAACGTTGAGCTGACGGTGCCGGAGGGAGAGTAATTATTTGCTGAAAGATGAGTTGTGATAAAGGAGCAGCAGCACAGGCCTAGCTTTCTTGTGCCAAGAGCCTGCTGCTCCTAACTTGTTGACACCAAAATAGAAAGGGAGATTTTGCCTAATGATGGCATTTTTTCTTGGAAGATGCAGTTTACATTTTCTTTGTTAGAGACCAGGTTTACCAGGGCCTGCCTGACTGCCTTCCCATACTGGGTCTACAGAGAGAGCTGGGAATGAAGCTCTTGGAAGCCAGACTATCTCCTGGGACAGTACTCTGCCTGCCCAGGACAAGGCCACCCTTCCCAGTGGACACTGCACTTGCTGCTGGAATGAGCTGCAGTCTTGGGGCCACAGTGGGGGATGGGTGCTCTGTAGGAAGGCTCAGCCCCGGACTTTGGGGAAGAGTTATGCACAATGAAGGTAATTAGTATTTACAGTCCATCCTAAAGGAGATCAGTCCTGGGTGTTCATTGGAAGGACTGATGCTGAAGCTGAAACTCCAATACTTTAGCCACCTCATGCGAAGAGTTGACTCATTGGAAAATACCCTGATGCTGGGAGGGATTGGGGACAGGAGGAGAAGGGGACGACAGAGGATGATATGGCTGGATGGCATCACCAACTTGATGGACATGAATTTGAGTAAACTCCAGGAGTTGGTGATGGATAGGGAGGCCTGGCGTGCTGTGATTCATGGGGTCACAAAGAGTCGGACATGACTGAGTGACTGAGCTGAACTGAGCTGAACTCCTGCACTAACCCATTTGACCTTCATGGCATCTTGGGAGGTAGAGATTCATATACCCATTTTACAGATGAGGAGAATGAGGCTCAGAGACATAAAGAAACTCATCCAAGACAACACAATTAGTAGTTAGAAAGGCCAGGATTCTAACACAGGTCTGCCCTATGCTTTTTCCTCTGATACAATCTGCAATCTGCCTCCTCCAAATGGGAGAAGAGCCCCCAGAGAGTTCAGAGAGAGCAGGTCAGAATGTTGATCACCTCCAGACCTCTTAGAGTCTCCTCCTGATTCTTGGTTAGATCCTGGTTAAAAGACTGTTGGTTTTGTCGGTGAAACCCTGTGTCCTGGCAGGGAGGGGCACACAGCTCATGTTGACTTTATAATGTGCTCTGTCCTGGGTCATGGTGACCCCATGACTCCCCCGCTCTTGGGTGTGGCTCCTCCAAAGAGAAAGGCCAAGCTGTGAGTTGAGGTCTGTTCAAGAGTGGACTGAGCTTCTCTACAACTGCCAGCCCTAGCTTTAAACTGGACAGACCATGGCCTGGCCCCGCATGAGATTCTCTCCCTGTTGTTGCACTGCAATCGAAAAGGCCTAGGCAGCTGACACGTTCTCAGTTCTGGCTTTGCGCCAAGCACAGTCTCCCGGGTTCCCTGCCTGTGTTATCTCATTGAATCTCCACGTATGCTCTTTGAGGTGGAGATCAGCCGTCCTATTTTACAGAGGGGGAGACCAGGGCTTAAAAAACCTAAGCAACTGGTTATACATCATACATCAAAGAAAACCATGGATAAAACAAAAAAGAAAATCTATTAAATGGGAGAAAATATTTACAGGTGATATGACTGATAAAGGACTAATATCCAACATATATAAACACTCAAACCACTTAACATCAAAACATCAAGCAACTGGATTAAAAAATAGGCAGAAGAACTGAATAGACATTTTTCCAAAGAGGAACTGCAGATGACTACACACATGAAAAGATGCTCAACATCACTAACCATTAGGGAGAAGCAAATCAAAATCACAATGAGCTATCCCTTCACACCTGTCATAATTTGTTGTTGTTGTTCAGTCACTAAGTGAAAGTTGCTTAATCGTGTCCTATTCTTTGCGACCCCATGGACTATACCATGGACTATACAGTCCATGGAATTCTCCAGGCCAGAATATTTTAATGGGTAGCCTTTCCCTTCTCCAGAGGATCTTCCCAACCCAGGTCTCCCACAGTGCAGGCAGATTCTTCACCAGCTGAGCCACAAGGGAAGCCCAAGAATACTGGATTGGGTAGCCTATCCCTTCTCCAGTGGATCTTCTCGACCCGGGAATTGAACCGGGGTCTCCTGCATTGCAGGCGGATTCTTTGTCAACTGAGCTATGAGGGAAGCCCCATTCGGTCAGTAAGTCATGTCCAACCCTTTGCGACCCCATGGACTGCAGTACTCCAGGCTTTCCTATTCTTCACTGTCTCCCGGAGTTTGCTCAAATTCATGTCCATTGAGTCAGTGATGTTATCTAACCATCTTATCCTCTGCCACCCCCTTCTCCTTTTGCCTTCAATCTTTCCCAGCAGCAGGGTGTTTTCCAATGAGTCAACTCTTTGCATCAGGTGGTCAAAGTACTGGAGCTTCAGCATCAGTCCTTCCAATGAGTATTCAGCATTGATGTCCTTTAGGATTGACTGGTTTGCATCCTAACCTGTCAAAATGGTTATTATCAAAAACTACAAATAGCAAATGTTGGCAAGGAAAAGGAGAAAAGGGAACACTTATACACTGTTTTTGAGGCCATAAATTGGTACAGTCACTGTAGAAAACAGGATGGTGGTTTCTCAAAAAAACTAAAAGGAGAACTACCATATGACCCAGCAATCCCACTCCTGGCTATGGATAGTTGAAGAAAACAAAAACACTAAATTGAAAACATACATGCACACCAATGTTCATAGCAGCATTATCTAAAATTTCCAAAATATGGAAGAAACCTGTGTCCATCAATAGATGAATGGATAAAGAAGATGTGATATCTGACACACACACATAATGGAATGCTACTTAGCCATTAAAAAAGACAAAAGTTTACCATTTACCGGAATATGAATGGACTTGGAAGGCATTATGCTAAGTGAAATAACAGCAAGAGAAGACAAATACAGTATGATATCATTTATATGTGGAACCTAAAAAAATGCAACAAAATAGTGAATATAACAAAAAAGAAGTAGACTCACTGATATAGAAAACAAATTAGTGGTTACCAATGGGGAGAGGGTAGAGAGAAGCTATACCTGTGAACTCAAACATACAGAAAAATAAGGATCTCTTGGAACTCCACACCATCAATAGTAAGACTGGAGAACCATGGCATGAAAAATGAATGAGCCAAGGAAATTAGTGGTGGCTGGAATCAAGGATTTTTATAGAAATACTTAAGATACCCCTGGACTTTGAGCTCAGTGGTAAAGAATCCAATCTACCAGTGCAGGAGACATGGCTTCAATCCCCGGGTCGGGAAGATCGCCTGGAGGAGGAAATGGCAACCCACTCCAGTATTCTTGCCTGGGAAATCCCAAGGACAGAGAAGTCTGGTGGGCTATAGTCCATGGGGTCTCAAAGAATCAGACACAACTTATTGACTAAACAACAAAAAGATACCACTTCTGGTGGCCACTGGATGGTGCTGATGGTGTCGTCTGAATTTATCTCAATTGATCTGGTATCTTTAGGTCACTTCCTTAAAATTCAAAGTTCTAGGCAAGGGCATCTGGCTTCACAAGCTAGAAGCAGATAAAATATCCTTCAATAGGTAAATGTATAAACAAGCTGTGGTACATCCATACAATTGAATATTATTCAGTGATAAAAGGGAATTAGCTAATAAGTCATGCCAAGACATAGATTAATTCCAAATACATATTGCTTTGTGAATGAAACCAGTCTAGAAAGACTATATATTGTATGATTCTATTTATCTAACATTCTAGAAAATGCAAGCTATATAAACAATGAACAGATCAGTGGTTCCCAGGGGTGCTAGAGCTTGGGGGAGAACTAAAAGATGAGGCACCAGGGATATTTTCAAGGTAATGAAACTATTCTGTATAATACTTGAAGGATTAATACATGATACAATTTGCTTGTCAAAATCTATAGAACTTTATAACAGAAACAGTGAACCATAATGCATGCCAATTAAAAAAGAAGAAAAAACGTTTAGGAATTTGGGAATCCTAGGCTGGAATGCAGATTATGACCAAATAATCTAACTGTATTATTATGGTCCAAAATGACCTCACAGAAGTGGGTGAGAGATAAAGGTCCTGACCTAAGTAACTGTGGAAATGAGTGGGGTCTGTTACACTAAAGCTCCACTTAAGCACTGTCTGCTAGTTAATAAAGTTGTCCTATGTGAGTACAGGTTAAGGATTCCGAAACCACTGTGTCTGTAAACTTAAATTTAACAGTTAAGTAAATGGATTTGGGGTGATACTAGCCATGTTTTTCATTGTTAGAGTGCAAGATTATAGACAAGCTGGGGGAAAAGGCTAGAATAATACATGGAATAAAAGATTAGAGCTTGAAAGATCAGTAAGAATTTATGTTTAACTTAATATAGATACAGACGGTTATACCAACAGGTAGAAATATGTATAGATGTAAATATGTGTCAGTCAGTATGTGTGTATGTGTGTTTGTCTCTCAGTTGTGTCCAACTCTTTGTGACCCCCAGGGACTATAGCCCACCAGGCTCCTCTGTCCATGGGATGCTTCAGGCAAGAATACTGGAGTGGGTTGCCATTCCTTTCTCCAGGGGATCTTCCCAACCGAGGGATCAAACCCGGTCTCCTGCATTACAGGAGGATTCTTGATCATCTGAACCACCTGGGAAGCCATGGGTTAGTATTCACACGTGTATTTCCTTTCTTGTCATCTGGCTTTCCAGGTGGCGCTAGTGGTAAAGAACCTGCCCACCGGTGCAGGAGATGAGAGAGCCATGGGTTCTATCCCTGGATCAGGAAGATCCCCTGGAGGAGGGCATGGCAATCTGCTCCAGTATTCTTGCCTGGAGAATCCCATGGACAGAGGAGCCTGGTGGGCTACAGTCCATAGGGTGGCACAGAGTCAGACATGACTGAAGCGACTTGGCACACACTACACTGTCATCTGAAAAGACCTGGAAGAAATGAGCCCTCAGTAGCAATGAGCACAATTAACATCCAGATTTTGGTTTCTAACACCATTCTTCATTAAAGAGAATGAGAGCTCTTTGGAGAAATGACTGATTTGGGCCTGGGGCAGGACACATAGAAGACATATACAGGATGTGTGCATGTGTTCTAAGTCGCTTCAGTCATGTCCGACTCTTTGCAACCCCGTGGACTGCAGCCTGCCAGGCTCCTCTATCCTTGGGATTCTGCAAGCAAGAATACTGGAGTGGGTTGCCAAGTCCTCCTCCAGGGGATCTTCCCAACCCAGGGATTGAACCCACATCTCTTATGTCTCCTGCACTGGCAGGTGAGTTCTTTACCACTAGCACCCCCTAGGAAGCCTGGAACATTTTGCAGTGTCAAAAATTAAGAAGTTGTGGGTGGGGGGAATGATGATCTGTTAAAAGAAAGAGCTTCCAATAGCCAAAGTTGAAGTAATTCAAGGCGTAAAATAAGACAGTGTAGTTTTATAATCCAAACCATAATGAATTAATACTAACATAAATAAAGCATCAAATAATAAAAATCATGAGGAGACGAGACAACACACCCATAAAAAGGATTCCAAATAATTTACATAGCTACTCCACCCTCTCGGAGGTAGGACATGACTCCCCACCCCTCATGTGTAAAATGTGCATAGTGACTACCTTCCAACTAGGATGGTACAGCAACAGGGGAGAAGCCTGGAGATACACCCCCGTCTCCATAGTGGAGGAACCTGACCACCACTGCCTCAGCCAGATGATCAAGGTCAACACCAGCAAAGATAAGTCATGTTGATAGTATGTACCTTTGCTAGGATGTGTTGAGAATGGTGCTTTTACCTCTATGGTCTTTCTCCCTAAAGCCCATAATTCCAGTGTAACTGTGAGAAAAAATGTCCAATAAATCTCAATTGAGAGGCATTCTACAAAATGCCTACACAGTGTTTCCTCAAACTACCAAGATTACATAAATAAGAAAAGCCAGAGAGACTGTCAACATGAAGAGGAGCCTAAGGAGACACAATGACCAAGTCTAACATTGGGTCCTGGATGAGATCCCGGCATAGAAAAAGGGCATTAGGTAAACACTAAGAAAATCTGAATCAAGTGTCGGCTTTGGTTAATAATCATGTGATAACATTGGTTCTTTAGCAGTGATAAATGCACAGATTAAGAAATACTCTAAACAATACATTAGGATTTCTGAATTTATCTTAACTGTGAAAGTTAATCAAGGAAAGGAAATAAGGGATATGAAACCAGGTATGGAGCATAAAAGAACCCTCTATTGCCTTTGCAACTGTTCTGTTCATCTAAATGTACTCTCAAAAGCTTCTTTCATTAAAAAAGTTTTTAAAAATAATAAAGGCAGTGGCAACTTCAGACTCAGGAAGGCTGCCAAGGAATCAGTGTCTAAAATAGATATGCTATCACCATGATGTCAAGGCAGAGACTGGAACCCTAGTATTCAGATGAGAAAGCTGAGGTCTGAGAGAGAAAGCAGATTACAACTGGCAAGGGGCAGGGATGGGATGGGAACTCAGCCACTGATTCTACATTCTTTCTCTTCCTCCCTGGCAGGGCACACCAGCCTGGCTGGCTACCAGATTAGCACAGGCAGGACTCCTTCCTCTCTCTCTCTCTCTTGTCTCTCTCTCTCACACACACACACACACACACACACTCCCTAGCCTTCCTCAGCCCCAGTCCAGCCAGCCTTGCAAATCACTCTCAAGCTGCCTCCAACCTCAGGATTAGAACTGGCTGTCCTTCCTTTTTGAGTCCACCTCTTCCTTGCCAATTCCCAGGCTGGGTCACCATTGCCCAAGCAGCTCCCAGACTCCTGTGTGTGCTGCAAAGTCACCCTGGAGCCTCTGTTTACCTCCTTGCGGTCCTAAGTCAACTGTGAACCCTCAGTGGGGGATGCGGTGGTGGGAAGGAGGAGGGTAGAGAAGGGCCTTGGGCTGGTATCATAGGGCAGTGTTCATGGATAAAGGTGCTTAAAGCTGGCGGTAGTGGGTGAAGAGGGCTTCCCTGGTGGTTAAGATGGTAAAGAATCTGCCTGCAATGCAGATGACCTGGGTTCAATTCCTGGAATGGAAAGATCCCCTGGAGGAGGGCATGGCAACTCACTCCAGTATTCTTGCTGACATGACTGGGTGACTAAGCACAGCACAGTGGTTGAAGAAAGCCCTTTGCCTAGTGCAATACACAGAGTGATGAGCACAGCCACTGGCAAGGGGGATGTGTCACAATTTTAGATTCAGAAACTTTCTATATGGTATATGATCAATGATAGGAACCTACACTTTGATGCTTCCCCATCTGCTTCCTTGAATGGGCTTCACTGATAGCTTAGACAGTAAAGAATTTGCCTGCAATGCAGGAGAGCTGGGTTTGATCCCTGGGTCAGGTAGACCCCCTGGAGAAGAAAATAGCAACCCACTCCAGTACTCATGCCTCAAGAGTCCATTGGACAGAGAAGCCTGGTGGACTATTTAGATCATGGGATTGCAAAGAGTCGGAAACAATTGAGAGACTAACACTTTCACTTTTCATCTGCTTCCATAAGCTAGTTCAGTTCAGTTTAGTCACTCGGTCGTGTCCGAATCTTTGCGACCCCATGGACCACAGCACACCAGGCCTCCCTGTCCATCACCAACTCCCAGAGTTGTCGAGTCGGTGATGCCATCCAGCCATCTCATCCTCTGTCGTCCCCTTCTCCTCCCACCTTCAATCTTTCCCAGCATCAGGGTCTTTTCAAATGAGTCAGTTCTTCACATCAGGTGGCCAAAGTATTGGAGTTTCAGCTTCAACATCATTCCTTCCAATGAACACCCAGGACTGATCTGCTTTAGGATGGACTGGTTGGATCTCCTTGCAGTCCAAGGGACTCTCAAGAGTCTTCTCCAACACCACAGTTCAAAGGCATCAGTTATTCGGTGCTCAGCTTTCTTTATAGTCCAACTCTCACATCCATATATGACTACTAGAAAAACGATAGCTTTGACTAGATGGACATTTTTTGGCAAAGTAATGTCTCTGCTTTTTAATATGCTGTCTAGGTTGGTCATAACTTTTCTTCCAAGGAGCAAGTTTCTTTTAATTTCATAGCTGCAGTCACCATTTGCAGTGATTTTGGATCTCCCCAAAAATAAAGTCTCTCATTGTTTCCATTGTTTCCCCATCTATTTGACATGAAATGATGGGACCAGATGCCATGATCTTCGTTTTCTGAATGTTGAGTTTTAAGCCAAGTTTTTCACTCTCCTCTTTCACTTTCATCAAGAGCCTCTTTAGTTCTTCTTCACTTTCTGCCATAAGGGTGGTGTCATCTGCATATCTGAGGTTATTGATATTTCTCCTGGCAGTCTTGATTCCAGCTTGTGCTTTATCCAGTCCAGCATTTCTCATGATGTAGTCTGCATACAAATTAAATAAGTAGGGTGACAATATACAGCCTTGACATACTCCTTTCCCGATTTGGAAGCAGTCTGTTGTTCCATGTTCAGTTCTAACAGTTGCTTCTTGACCTGCATACAGATTTCTCAGGAGGCAGGTCAGGTGGTTTGGAATTCCCATCTTTTTGAGAATTTTCCACAGTTTGTTGTAATCCACAGAGTCAAAGGTTTTGGCGTTGTCAATAAAGCAGAAGTAGATGTTTTTCTGGAACTCTCTTGCTTTTTCGATGATCCATAAGCTAAGCCCACTTATCTACAAGCTATCTGAGATCCTTCATTGATCTAGCCCATGAATAGTTACCAAATGCCTTCCATGTGTCTGGAGCCTGTCGGGGTCACCCTGTAGTCTCAGGAGCTCAGGGGTGCCAGGGGCCAGCAAGCTGTGTCCCTATCAGGCCTGAGTGGGTGGACAGTGAGTCCTGGAATTTAGAGGCTATTGAGTGAGTATACCCCAGGATGCAGGGGGACATGTCCCAGAAGCTGCTTTCCATGTCACTTCGGGCTGAGGTTCCAAAGACCCAAGTTGTTGAATGCTATCCCTCAGTTATAGAGCAGCATCAATATTACAAAGGGGGTGACCACCAGGACTCAAACAATCCCACAGCATCTGGAGGTTGGCCTAAACATGAGCATGGAGGCAAGGTCATCTCATTGCAAATGCCTTTCCAGAACTTTACAGCTTGGCAAATGACCTTTCTCATCTTCCTCCTCCATTTCTTTTTTTTTTTTTTTTAATAATTATTTACTTGCTATTTATTTTTGGCTGTACTGTGGGTCTTCATTGCTTTGTTTGGGCTTTCTCTAGTTGTGGTAAGAGGCGGCTACTCTTCGTTGCAGTGCACGGGCTTCTCCTTGTGGTGGCTTCTCCTGTTGCAGAGCACAGGCTCTAGAGCATGTGGACTTCAGCAGCTGTGGCCCACGGGCTCAGTAGTTGAGGCTCCCAGGTCTTAGAGCTCTGGTTCAGTAACTGTGGTGCACGAGCTTAGTTGCTCCAAGGCATGTGGCATTTTTCTGAACCAGGGATCGAACACGCATCCCCTGCATTGGCAGGTGGGTTCTTATCCACTGTGCCCCCAGAGAAGTCCTTCTTCCTTTTCCATTTCTAATCCTATAGAATGTCACCGTCTAAACAGGTACGGGGTCTCTGTGACAGGCTGTGTTAGTCTGAGTCTTAAGCTGATGCCCGCCACCGTCAATCGAGCACCAGGCTCTGTCTGGTATGCTTTTTCCTGTGCTGCTTTGTTTCACTTCGTCCTCAAAAGAAGGTGACGTGAGGCTAGAAATAGCAGATGGGTGGCACACACCTTTGATTTCTGTTTAAGGTCTGAAGCCTAAATGATAAGATCCTAACACAGTCAGCTTGTTTCTGCCTCGATGCAGAGAAAGAGGCAGCCATTCTTTTTCCAGAAGCAGCTATGTGATGGGCAGTCAGGAGACTTGACTTCTGTTGTATGAAGACGGCATGGTTGCCACAATGAGGTATCATCTCACACTGGTCAGAATGACTATCATCAAAGAGTCTACAAATAGTAAATACTGAAGAAGGTGTGGAGAAAAGGGAACCCCCTACACTGTTGGTGGGAATCTAAATTGGTGCAGCCACTATGGAGAACAGTATGGAGGTTCCTTAAAGGAAAAAACAAAAATAGAGTTGTTGTATGATCCAGCAATCCCACTCCTGGGTATGTATATATCTGGAAGGATGAAAACTCTAACTGGAAAAGATACACACACCCCAAGATTCATAGCACAGCATTAAGACATGAAAAAGCACAAGTGCCTGTTAACAGATGTTGACTTAAGAAGATATTGTATATACACGCAACGGAATATTATTCAGCCATAAAAAAGAATGAAATACTTCCATGTGCAGCAGCATGGATGGGCCTAGTGAATATTAGGCTTAGTGAGGTCAGAGAAAAACGAACACTATATCATATCACTCACATGTAGAATCATAAATGATACCAGCGAATCTCTATACAAGACAGAAGCAGACTCACAGACACAGAAACCAAATTTATGGTTAACAAAGTGAAAAGGAAGGGGTGGAGGAACAAACTAGGAGTTGGGATTAATAGATGCAAACTACTACACAAATAAGCAACAAAGATTTGCTATATAGCACAAGGAATTACACTCAATATCTTATAGTAACTATAATGGAAAAGAATCTGAAAAAAAATAACTGAATTACTTTGCCTAACACCTGAAAGTAACATAATATTGTAAATCAACTATACTTCAATTAAAAAAAAGAAAAGATGGCAGGGTTGTGACTATGTTTAACAGACAGTTTTGGGGCTCACCCAGGGTTACACACCTCTTACATACATGTTCCTCTTGATCTCCCCAAAGAACCTAAGGAGCTGGTGTGACTGAGTTCAGTGCTGCCACTCTGCTCAGAGCTACCTTGTCCCTGAGCATCTGTTACCTCCCAGCTACTATTCTTTCTCCTGCCCATCTCCGCACAGCAGCCACAGAATCCTCCTAAACTGTACATCAAATCAGAGCCCTCCAGGAAACTTCAAGGGTCTAGCTCTCCCCCTGCCTCCACCCCAGACACCCTGGCCTCCTTGCTGACACTCAAACCCCGCCAAGCTTTCCCCACTCACATTGCTCATGCTTTCGCTTCTGTCTGAAATACTTCTTCCCGAGTCAGGCATCCTTCGATTTTACCAAGTCTCATAGGATCTTTTCAGTGTGAACTTTCCCAGATCAGAAAGTACCCCAGCAAAATAAATGAAAAGAAAAAACATAGCACTCCAGCCTGGGGAACGATCTTCTTTCTCTTGTGGGCTTTACTGTATGTAACCTTATCACCATACAACATATTATAGACTAACTTGTTCCTCAGATTTATATCTCCTTCCACCCCCTGAAGGGAGTGCTTCCCAGGTAGCGCTAGTGATAAAGAACCTGCCTGCCAATGCAAGAGACATAAGAGATGCAGGTTCAATCCCTGGGTCAGGAAGATCCCTTGGAGGAGAGCATGGCAACCCACTCTTGCCTAGAGAATGCCTGGACTAGAGAGGTGTCTGGCAGGCTACAGTCCACAGGATCACAAAGAGTCGGACAAGACTGAAGTGACTTAACACCCACACATGCAGCCCCCTGGAATGGAAGCTCCAGGGGCGAGGACTTTACTTTGATCAGTGGTGCACCCTTAGTGCCAAGAACAGAGCTTGACATGTGGAGCTCAGTAAACCTTTGATCTGCAAATGAATGAACTAATTAGATGACTTAAAGGCACACAGAGCCAGGATCCAAAACTAAATATTCTAGATGGAGGTGCCAAAGATAGTTATGGAATATGAGGACCGTTTTACATGCATTTTCTCAAATCCCACCATACTGATTCTCATTTTCCTTTTACTGCTGCAGAAACAGAAGCTCAGAGAGCCCAGCTCACCTGCTGCAGGTCACACTGCTGGGAAGCAATAGAACCAGGATTCTAACCCAGGTATATCTGAGCCCCCAACCTTTCCGGGTACCACACCATTCCACAATGGTCAGAGCTGCTGAAGACTTGACCTTTGATGGGCTGTGGGCCAGGCACAGCAAGGCTGGGTCAGATAGCGAGCATCCTCTCTTCTGAAACCCTTCTCCAAATCTTTCATGGCCAGCTCCCACTCAGCTTTCAGATCTGTTTTCTGTGCTCCCTGGGTTATTTAAAAACATTTGATTCTGCTTTATTGAGAACAAGAAGAACAAAGAAATAAGGTGGCTGGGTGAAACTAAGATTAGTAAGCATCTTGTGAGCTACACTGGACACAAATGAAGTGAGTCAAGCATCTGTGTGTGAACATGGGTGGGATGGAGCGAACGGGCCAAGAAGCATCAAATAGTAAATATCCATGGGCTCTCAATGTTCACAAGGTCTTAGATTGTCCACCATCAGTGACACCCATTCTGACAAAGTGTATCCTGTGTCCAAGACCCTCGGATAGAAGCCACGATGCCCAGAAGTCCTCTTGCTAAAGCATGGCTTGAGCTAGCGAACTGGCCCTGCCACTCTCTAGCAGAACACATGTGTGCTGGCTCCAGGCATCTTCCATCTGCTGATCCCCTTGCTCACCCTCAATTCTGGTCTTTATAACCTCACCGTCAGCCAGGTAGGCTGACAAGGCAGAGAGACAGAATGCAGAAGTGTCATTTAGCCCAGAATTCAGATGTTACACTCTGGCAGTACACTGCTTCCTGTCCTAGATTCATTAGCCAACCCCAGCTCTTTCCTCTTTATTAAATGGATTTACCAAACCATGTGCTTCACATATTTTCATTTAATATGTGAGTCTTTCTATTTTGTGGTCTCTGGGAGAAGCTGCCTGGCAACATACGTAGGGGTTACCATTTTATCAAGGGGGTTCCCCCAATGATGACGTTGATCTCAGCTCAGACGTCACTTCCTTCTATCCCAGGAGGAGGAGAGGGGAGCCCAGAATGGGTGTGGCTAATGCCAGCAACACCTGTTTTCTTTCCCAGTGTGACTAGGGCACAGTGGGAAGCCGTTTCCTCTGAGACAGGGTGCGTGGAGCCACAGAGTCGGGATTCATGGCAAATTAGGCTGCTGATTTGTACGTTAAACAAGGTTAATTCCATCCATTAGGAAAAGATGTTTTCAAAGTGCCTGGCACTAGATCGAGGAGCAATTAGTATCTTTGTATTAGTGGATGTGGGCGTGGGGCCAGGACGTTAGGGGAGGAGGATGAAATTCATACACTCTTTATGATATCATCAAAAGTAAATGAATTATGAAAACAAAGGAGCCAATCTGAGGCTGCCAGGACTAATTACTGAGTAGACAGGTCACAATGAAGGCGGGAAGACCGATCTCAGAAGCACGAGGGTGCTGACCAGCTTGAACCACAGGTGTCTCTAGACAAGACTGGCTTCACAGATCCACCTCCAGATTCCGGGGAGAGGCTCTGATTTTGCCTCAAATACAGAGGTTGGATCATGAGGGATGATCTCATGTGTTGTTGTTGTCTGGGGCTTGGGCTTTTAAAGTTCTTTCTGATCTAAGCCCTCACAGGGCTGGACAAGTCGGTGGACTCGATACAGAGGGACTGAGGACCCACGGGGAACAGTACCTGACAACGCACGAGCTGCTGCTCCGTGCGCTGACACGGTGATGATGATACACCCTCTGCTCTCTGCCACGTGCTGGCGGATGCGGTCTCAGCCACCCGCAGAGCCAGCCTGGAGACACATGGAGGCAGTGGGCCCACCCTGATTGGAAGAGGTGCTTTTGTGTGTGCCGTAGTGCTGGCAAGTGACGTTCAAGAGTATAGGCTTACCCAGGGGAAGCTATTCCTACTTCCGTTTTTCCTCCTATTCTTAGAATTAGATCAAGAGAAAGAGTTCAGTGAGGTGCTAGTCTGGGGGCTTCCACGGTGGCTCAGTGGTAAAGAATCTGCCTGCCAATGCAGGAGATGTAAGTTCGATCCCTGGGTCGGAAAGGGAATGGCTGCCCACTCCAGTATTCTTGCCTGGAGAATGCCAAGGAAAGAGGAGCCTGGTGGGCTACAGTCCATGGGTTTGCAAAAGAGTTGGATACAACTTAGTGATTAAACAACAACAAACTCTGTCTTTAATTCCTCTCCTAGCAATTGCCAACACTTTTTAACAGAAGTCTGGCAGGCAGAAGTAGCAAACTAGAATTTGCTAAGAAGTTTTCTGTGTTTTAATGTGTCTGTTTGTACAATTGCCTTCTGTTAATGTCAAAAGATTAGGATTTCCATCTATGATAATGATGCAAAGCTGTAAAAATAGCAAAGCAATTTTTAAAATGATCAAGTATATAACTTGATAAATGATCATACAGCATAATGAAATTGATACTTGAATAACCAATGTCTGGAAAATACCAGTGTAAGGGACAGAACACTGCCTGGAGGGATTAGGTGAACAGATTCTTAGGTCTTATTCCATTGCTGTGTGACCTTGCAGAAACTCTCTGTGCCTCACTTCCCAGTTGGACAATCCAATCCAATGTCAGTTGGACAAAATGCTCTCTCAGAGACCAACAGGCCATGTTAACAATCCTTTCTCTCTCCACAGTTGAGCTGAGGAAACGGGGGCTCAGAAAAGGCAGGAGGCCCTCGGGGCAGCCAGAACGCCTGCACTGTGCCTGACACATAGCAGGTGGGGCACAGACTGTCCCGTCTTCCTTTCCTCTCTCCCTCCCCCACCTCAATCTTGCCAGTCACAGCAGAAATAACCCCAGCTACATCTCCAACTGTCAGAAGATCTACAAACACCAAGAAGTGAAAAATCAAGGACAAAGTCAGTGAAACAGCTATTTTGAAAATTTCTGGTCCCAGTTATAGCTGATTGTTTAGAAAGCAGGAGAAGTGTGTCACCCAGAGAAAACTTCTGGTAAATGTTATCACTGGTTTTCCAAAAGCATTTGGTAACAGTAACTGGTTGTTTTTAAAATAATTGGCTGTGTTACAGGCCAGGGAAAAAGAAGTCAGGAGAAATATATAGGAAAAAAAAAGGATAACATTGGTTAAGAAAAACCACAGAAATTGGGATGAATGAATCTCTACACGTTCATCATAAACATGTATTACATTTTGTAATTTAACAGGAAAAAAAAACCAACAAGGATATATATATACACACACACATATATATATATATAACCCTATATATTTATTTATATATAAATATAAACCCTATATATATATAGGGTTTATATTTTAAATCAATATCAAATATTAATACAGGGGGACCATACAGTGTCTTTAATAGGGATTATAAACTCACATGTTTATAAGATCCAGAGAGAAATGTACTAATGAAGCACAAATCAGGTAAGCATACCTATAGGAACTAGGACAACAGAGGGGAGCTGGCAGACCCCAGACAATTGCAAGAGCTGGGGGGTGTGCCCAGATGGCCCAGTCATTAAAAAACAACCAAAGTCCAAAATTTAACACAGGGCCCTTTTCTTATTGGTGGCTCATCTCCTTTTTTAAAATTAATTTTATTGGAGTATAGCTGCTTTACAATGTGGTGTAAGTCTCTGCTGAACCACAAACTGAATCTGTTGTACATACACATATGTGTGTGTGTGAGTTGCTCGGTCGTGTCCGACTCTCAGCGACCCCATGGACTGTAGCCCCCGCCCCGGCTCCCCTGTCCATGGGATTCTCCAGGCAAGAATCCTGGAGTGGGTTGCCATTCCCTTCTCCAACATACGCATATATCCCCTCTTTTTTTGCTCATTTCTTAAAGATTCTGTGTAAGTTAAACAAACTGAACAGAGCAACCAGACTGAAGTCTCTGCTCTTAAACACCTAGAAAATCCATCCAGAGGCTCCACATCCTCGGGCCCCTGGGAGAGTGAAGAAATGGCTCCATCTCTCCATGGATGTCTGCTCTGGCTGGTGGTAGAGTGGAGGCAAAGGAATCTTGGCGCTCATTTCAGGTACTCACTCCTCTGGGCGCTCACAGTTCCAGGTTTGCCAGGCTCGAAAGTAGGTGCTTTTATCCTGAAATTCAGAGCAGTTAGCCTGCTCTCTCTCGGCTCTCCTGGGCTGTGAGTGCCCTGCCTGCTGGGCCCTGGGGGCTCATCCCTGTTTCCTGGTATCTACACTGTGTAGGTGGCTATGCAGTGAAGTTCTGCTGAATGCATGAGGAAATTGAGAGAGAGAATACATGAGTTGCTTAAGGGGGACTTCAGTGAACTTAGATTGATGCAGTGGATGAAAGGCAAGAAGTCACAGAATCGTGGCCTTGTGTCTTTACTATTAGGCCTGCTTGATGTTTCGCCTTTGAATGCTTCAGACAAGCATTTTCCTAAAAGTAGTCTGTGAATCTACCTAGAAAAAAGGGACTCATGCTCAAAGACATTTTGAAAATCTTCAGTTTAGCTCCAGTACATGTGCTTTATAAATTACAAGATTTCTCAGAGCCTTTAGATGCTAATGATTCCCCAAACTCACTGTACTCTTTAACAGAAGTAACTTGCTCAGATAAGTGTTTCAGGGTAAACCGTTTCAGAATGCTCTTCTAGGAAATGAGAAATACAAGATCCAACAGAACGTACCCAGGCTATTCTCAGGTGTCTAAATCAACAGCTGGCTCTCACTTGGCAAAGACGTGGCCTTGAGTGTGGCTGGAATGCCCTGCTGGGCCGAAGCAAGACATCAGTGCCTGCCTGTTCATACCCACTGATATGTCCAGGGTTCTCCCCCAACACCATCTCACTGAGCCTCACAAAAGACAGGGCACATGTTCTGGCTCCCATTTCATAAGTGAGAAGACTGAGGCTCAGGGCAGTTAAGAGACGGCCATTATTTTTTTATTGCAGTAAAATGCATAGCACATTTTTTCAAAAATAAACAACTATTTATTGAAGTATAGTTGACTTACAATGTTGTGTTAGTTTCAGGTATACAACAAAAATGGTCCTGTTTACACATATGCGTGCGTGCTAAGTCACTTCAGTTGTGTCTGACTCTTTGTGACCTTATGGACTATAGCCTGCCAGGCTTCTCTGTCCGTGGGATTTTCCAGGCAAGAATACTGGAATGGCTTGCCATGCCCTCCTCCAAGGGATCATCCTGAACCAGGGATCCAACCTGTATCTCCTACATTGGCAGGTGGCTTACAAGTAGTGCCATTATACATTAAGTTACACAGTGTGTGTGTGTGTGTGTGTGTGTGTGTGTGTGTGTATGTGTTAGCCACTTTAAGTGTATGATTCAGTGGCATGAAGTTCACTCACAATGTTGTACAGTCTTATTCACTCTCCATTTCAAAAACTTCTTCATTATCCCAAATGATCCCTTGGACTGCAAGGAGATCAAACCAGTCAATCCTAAACAAAATCAACCCTGAATATTCATTGGAAGTTCTGTTGTTGAAGCTCCAAAACTTTGAAAGTGAAAAGTGAAAGTCATTTAGTCATCTCCGACTGTTTGCGACCCCATGGACTATACAATCCATGGAATTCTCCAGGTCAGAATACTGCAGTAGGTAGCCTTTCCCTTCTCCAGGGGATTTTCCCAACCAAGGGAAGACCAGGTCTCTCAACCCAGGTCTCCCCAGTTGCAGGCAGATTCTTTATCAGCTGAGCTATCAGGGAAGCCCCAAAAGGTCAGCCTGCTGCATTGGCCAGGACTCAAACCTGGGTCAGTTCTTAGAAGGCCACACTTTTGCCAAAGGCCAATACTTTGGCCACCTGGTTTGAAGACCCAACTCATTGGAAAAGACCCTGATGCTGGGAAAGATTGAGAGGAGTAGGGGGCAGCAAAGGATGAGATGGTAGGATAGCATCACCAACTCAAAGGACATGGATTTGAGCAAACTCCAAGAGATGGCGGAGAACAGAGGAGTCTGGCATGCTGCATGCAGCCCGTGGTGGTGCAAACAGGACACAACTTAGCAACTAAACACAACAACCTCAGAATTACGGCTGCACACACGTGCCATCCCCATCATCTAGACAGGAAGCTGAAGCTTCACATGACCGAGTGAGAACTCGCTGGACTTAGGTGTCGCTTTACCTCTCTAACATGTGACAGAGAAGAGCCTGCAGGAACTATTGCGAAGGTCGGGACGTGCGTGCGTCAGGCTCTGCACGGGGCCGGTCTGTGGCTGTTGGTTCCGGGCCCGGACGTGTGAGCGTCAGGCTCTGCACAGGGCCGGTCTGTGGCTGTTGGTTCCGGGCCCGTGCTGTCCGTCCCTGACGACCCTGCCTCCGACCACCTGCACAAGCTGGCCGTGCAGACGCCAACGCATCCTCCACGCAAGGAGAAGGCAGGGACTTTCTCACAAAGCAAGGACTTTGATTCTTCCCACTTGGTTCTCGAGACAGATGCAGGGAGGCAGGTGGAGGTGGTGTTCTCCGTGACAGTGCGATTGCCCTTCTCTCCATTTTCTGTTAGAACTAATTTGATCTAAGTCTGTTTCTCTGTTACGCTGTCAACTGTGGAGTTCAAGACGTTGGTGTGAATTTTCCTTTATCCCCTCCATATTCCAAGACCGTTTTCCTTCCTTCTGCTTCCCATTCCCTCATCATGCAATTGACTAACAGTGCTTATGTGAGTCCTGCTCTGGACGCTGGGGATGCCCAAGGGATGGTGATGGTGGTGATGAGTGTAATCATAATAAGATAAAGACACAAGAGGTGGAGGAGGAGGAGAAGAGGGGGGCAGAAGACGAGGGGAAGAGCTGACATCTATGGATTAGTTTATGGTTCACATGTATTGTCTACCTCATGCAATATTTGGCATATACTTTCTTAGTCAATCCTCCTTGAACTCTGCAACACTCATTGTCTTCATTTTCCAGATGAGGGAACCAAGGGTCAGAGTTTGCAGTAGACAGCATCTGACTTGAGGTTTGAAGCCAGGTGTGTCTGATTCTAAAGACACACCCTCTTCACCAGTAGACTCTAGAGACAGCACTAAAGGGAGACAAGGTGGGATGGAAGAGCACAGGGCCCGGTACCCAGTAGGTGCTCAATAAATGAACTGAATTGTACTGAGTCGGTTTTAAACTGGCATCCAAGACGGCTGAGTTAGTGGGACAGGGCTAGATCTTTCCAACTTCTCTCTGGGAGCTCTGGGCTCGCTCGTGGGGACAAGGACAGTTAGGCCCCGCAGACCCCAGACCCAGCAGCAGGGCAGCTCCCAACTCCCGCCTGGACAGAGCACTCTTTGTTTATTGTACCTCCGCATCCTACCCAGTAATTAGCATTGGCAGCTTCATATTGAGCTTTTGTTTTCATAATTCATTTGCCTACCATGACATAATAAAAGGAATATTGATTCAATCCCGACTCCTCTTGGCTAGAGGCCCACATCAACCAATAAAAAGGAATTGCTAATTGCAGAGTGCGCTTGCCCAGCTAAAGCATTAGAGCAGGCCGTTTAGATAGTGGGCGGGCGGAGGGCGGGCAGCTCAGCAGCTGAACGCCTCCCCCCACGCCCCGCCCACCCAGGCACCCTGTGCTTTCCTGGGCGGGGAGGAGGGGGCGCCCATCCTCCTGTGAGGCCAAATCCAGCCTCTTCATCATATCAGGAAGAAGAGCCAGCAGGGCCGCCAGGGTGGAGCCCTGAGAAGGAAAATCCTCCACAGGCCTGTTGACAGATGTGGTATCAAATGAATTGTTCTCTGCTTAGACACGACTTTGATATTTATTGGTTCAAATTGCTCGGCTGACTCAGTCTTGCATAAGTCTCCACGGTCCGTTTTAATCTTGACGTTTGGGGAAGCCACACTGATTCGGGTAATGATGGGGTTTACCTGGGATCAAAATGAAAAAGGAGAAGGCGGGGGTCTGGGATAATTATAGTGGGGCAATGTATATTTTTGTGTAATCTGGAAAGGCGATTTATGAGGCCGATAAAAATGATAATATACTCTGAGTGGAGCCAAGATGGATTAGCTACAACAGAGCTTTCTTTGCAGGAAATGAAGGGGGCTGGGAGGAGGCTGTTTATTAGACAAATAGTTGTTCAAGGATCCATCTTTTTTTTTTTTTTTTCACTTCCCTTCTGAAATTACTGAGATAAGACACATTGGTATATAGATCACAGTCCTCCTTAGGTTACTATTCATTAAGATTTCTGTCTCCGGAGGGTGGGATTTGTGTAATTAAGACCAGAAAGGATGACTAGGGGGAGGAAGGGAATCCCCCCACCCCCTCCTTGCTCTATCTTTAGAATCAAAGCACAGTCCCAGCTGATTTAGTTAAACTTGGCCGGAACAAGGATTCTCAGTTCCATGAGGAAGCTTATATAACTTCCTGGGAGGTCCGCCCCCAACCGGCCAAGGAACGTTTTGTTGACCCAACTACAAATGCATCAGAAACACTGAGATGCCATCTCTGAATTGGTGGTTCATAATGATAGCGGAAAATAGAGGAGAATAGGAGAAAAAGCACTCAAAAGTTTGCCGAACTCAAGGTGGGAAGACAGTTCTGAAAGATGTTTAGTTGACCTATACTTCTTCACCCTCTTCCTCAAAATGTTCTTCATCTCTTCAACTCCAAGAGTACCTGCCAAGCAGTGCCCTCCAACCCCAGGCCCTGCACCTGGGATGGGACACAGAATACCAGTGCCAAAGGAGGCAGCAGCCATGAGATTCCTGCCAAGCTGCCCGAGACCCGAACGTGAGCATCCCCTGGGACAACATGAACTCGGCCTTTTGCTCATCCTCCCCCTCCCCCTTGACAGAGCAATTACAGCCCTCCTTCCTCCTGAGTCCAAATGTGGTCCAGGAAGATTAAACAGAATGCTCCCAGCAGCCACACTGACCCATCAGACTTGGCCCTTGCAAAAAAAATCATCCCTGCCAGAAGTCATCAGGTGCTACCCTGGTGCCTGGTACCTAATCCTGGCCATGTCAGACACTTGGCATCTTCATTCTATCCACCATCCACACAACCCCTGAGGTGAAGATTCACCCTGTTTTGTAAATAAGGAAACTGAAGCTCAGAGAGGTACAATAACTTGCTCAAGATCAAATGGGGAGTAAATGGTGGAACTGGAATTTGAGTGCATGTCTGATGTTGGTTTCCATTCTCAGGTTACCAGCCCTCCCTTTTCCAGGTGGCTTGGATCAGTGCTGTGGGATGATCAACTCTATAAGGAAGGAAGGAAAAGAGATATTTTTAAAATTATGCTCATTGACCCACTAAAACACTGATATGATGAATGTAATTCATGTATATATTCATCATTTAGGTACAGATAGCTTATAAATTACCTGGCAAGAAGGGAAAGCCATGAGATTGGGAACTACCATCATTGAATCAGTCAGCAGGGTTTAGAGGCTCTCCTCCTGATCAGAGGCTTTACTGACAGATTGCTACTAGTCATGTGACACGGGATGGGTAGAGATTCCTTAGATCTGAGTTGCAGTCCTGCTCCCAAAGAGAAAAAAAGAAGGTGCATGTATTTATGCCTAGGGGCTTCTCAGATTCCTCTAGTGGTAAAGAATCCACCTTCCAATGCAGGAGATGCAGTTTCAATCTCTGGTTCGAGAAGATCCCCTGGAAGAGAAAATGGTAACCCACTTTAGTATTTTTTTTCCCCCTGGGAAGTCCCATGGACAGAGGAGCCTGGCAGGCTATACTCCATGGGGTCGCAAAGAGTCAGACGTGACTTAGTGACTGAACAGCAGCAGCAGCAGACCTTCTGTAAAATGAAATGGAAAAAGGCCATGTTTCCTGGGACCCAAAATGAAAGCGAAAGTGTTAGCTGCTCAGTCATGTCTGACTATTTTCGACCCCATGGACCAGAGCCCACCAGGCTCCTCTGTCTATGGGATTCTCCAGGCAAGAATCCTGGAGTGGGTTGCCATTTCCTTCTCCAGGGGATCTTCCCAATCCAGGAATGGAACCTGGGTCTCCCCAGTTGCAGGCAGATCCTTTACCATCTAAAACCCCTAAAACCCAAAATAATTTGTCTATTTCTGTACTTATTTACTGTGGTGTGGGCTTCCCAGGTGGCACTAGTGGCAAAGAACCCGCATGCCAATACAGGAGACCAAAGAGATACAGGTTCAATCCCTGGGTCGGGAAGAACCCCTGGAGGAAGGCATGGCAACTCACTCCAGTATTCTTGCCTGGAGAATCCCGTGGACAGAGGAGCCCCACGCTCGGGCTACAGTCCGCGGGGGTCGCAAAGTGTCAGACACAACTGAAGCACCTTACACGTGCATGCATACACTGTAACGCAGTGAATCACAGTGAGGGAGAGGGAAGACAGTGGGGACATCTATGCATTGAGACAATGTATATGAGCCCCCTACACACACTGTGCCTGACACCCTGTGAATGCTAAATGAGAGATTCATGCCCTGAATGGATGTTTGTTGAGTGTTTCCTACACTCCAGACTCAGGGCCAGTTTCTGGGGGAGATAGCAGTCACAAGACACAGTCCCTGTGCTCAGGAAGGGAGCGAGAGTGTTGGAGACACAGAGAAGCCCAGGGGCAACTGAGGGCAGGCCCTTCCATAGGGCCAGTGGGGAGCTGGTGTGCAAAGGCTTAGTAAGAACTGGGCGGGTGGGGAGGCAGGTCAGTAAGAACCGTGACGGCCTTTTAAGACACAGTATGGAGTTAGATGCTTTCCTGAAGGTCACAGAAGCTTCTGAAGGATTTTAAACTGGAGGTGACACAATCGGATCCTGTTGGCTGAGATGGGGAGGTTGGATTAGAAGGAGACCAGGTGGCGGGGGTGGAGGGGTGTAGAGGAATGGTCAGGAATCCAGAGGAGACAATGACAGCTTGAACTAGGGCAGAATTGTGCAGGGGACTCCTAGCTATTATAATGACCCCTTACAGCAACTTACACGCCAGTTTACACTGTGCTTTCAAAAAAAATTACTTCATTTCTGTGTTAACGCTGTTAAGAAAGGATCACTGAAACTTGTTTGCTAACAAGGATGCCAGGGCTCCTAGGGTAAAGCCCGAGGGTTCAGAACTGAGTCAGGATTTCAGGCCCACATCATCGTATTCCCATCTGAGGTTCATGTAACTAAGCAGTGACTGCTGTGGCAAAGAGGCACCTCTTTGAGTGATCTGTCTGTGAGGGAGGGAAATTATATCTTAGGAAAGTGATTTCATCAGTCTTTTTATTCTCCTCTTTGCTAGTCATCACAGTTGTCCCCATTTTGCAGATGAAAAAGCTGAGGTCTCAGAGAGGTTAAGTGGCTTGCCCAAGCTTGCAGAGAGCAAGGGAGTCAGACCTGGGACTCAAAGCTAGCTCTTTGGAATACCAGTTCAAGTCTGCATCCTTTATAGGATTCTAGAAATCAAGAACTTGACAGCAAAGAAAAAAAAAAAAAACCAGATGGATATGTTACAAAACTCATTAGTTTTGGTAACTCTGCCACAATTACATTAATAGAGAGTCATGGCTAAGTATCTATCCAACATAAATTTATCAACCATCCACTATGTGCCAAGCACTGAGTTAAGTGTTGGGACATAAAGCAGCTCTATCTGATTACCCATTAATTCATTAAAAGATAAACATCGATTATGTGTCATCTTCAGGTCAGATTTACTCTTTTCTTGCTTTCACTGTGTCAGGATGTCTTTCAAATTAACTTTTGAAAGGGTAGGAGTTGGCCAGGTTGAGGGGCATCCAGGCAGAAGATAGGATATGTGCAAAGGTGTTGCATAAAGAGGTGTGATGGTATCTGTAGTGTCAGGAGCAGTACAGAACCCAGAGGGCAGAGGTGGGCTCTGGTTAAGGAGGTTTGGTCCAGGAGGCAAGGGAGGTTGGCCTGGATTCAGTTGCCCCAGTTCAGCCCTGAGGCTATTTTCTGTTTCTGTTTGTTGTGATCTCCAAACTGAATTGCATACAGGCTGGTGATATTCTGTTCTACTGGCATATGGGGTCATCTTGTCAGACACACCTTCTCAGGTTTAGAGGTGTCGGATTTGTTACTAGTGGGCTCAGATGGCAAAGAATCTGCCTGCAATGCAGAAGACCCAGGTTCAATTCCTGGCCCTTGGAAAAAGAAATGGCAACCCACTCCAGTATTCTTGTCTGGAGAATTCCATGGAGCCTGGTGAGCTACAGTCTTTGGGGTCACAAAGAGTCAGACACAACTGAGCCAGCAACACTGGTAATATTCAAAACTGAAGCGGGCAGTGATGATGGGATTGGCTGGGAAGGTCCATGAGGGGAGATAGGTGTTCTGTTTCTTGTAGGGGTTTGAGTTCATGGCTGCAGGCATTTTTCAACACAGAGCATAGTACACTTAAAATCTGTGCACTTCACTCTATACATAAACCTTATCTTAACAAAAGGAACCATAAACAAACACTGAACTCTAATCCATGATATGCAAGTGAAGCCATTAGAGGTGAAGTGTACTGATGTCTGCAACTGACTTTGAAATGTACCAAAAAGAAAGGGGGGCTCCCCTGGTGATTCCTTGGTAAAGAATTCGCTTGCCAATGCAGAAGACACTGGTTTGATCCCTGGTCTGGATGATCCCACATCCCGTGGAAACAGCTAAGCTTGTGCGCCACGACTATTGAGCCTGTGCTAGAGCCCATGAGCCACAACTACTGAAGCCCGCACACCCTAGAGCCCGTGCTCTGCATCAAGAGGAGCCACCGCCGTGACAAGCCCACACTCCACAACTCACAGCAACTGGAGAAAAACCCACAAAGCCACGGAGACCCAGCACAGCCAAAACTAAATAAATGCATTAAAAAAGAAAGAAGAAGAAGAAAATGGATTCACAGACGAACAGAAGGATGGGTAGATGGGAAGACATGTGATCAAGCAAGTAAAATGTTACGGTGGAATCTAGGTATTGAGCATTCACCCTGCTTTTTGAGAACGTCTCTGTGTTGCTGAAAGTTTTCATAATGTTGGGTAGAAAAGTGAATTGGAAAGCAGGAGATAAGACAGAAACACATAGCGGGGACTGTAGGCCCAGGGCGTGTGGGTTTCTCTCATGTGGGTATTACTGCCACACGAGATTATAGGTTCAGTGATGCCAGGCCCTCCCATTTTTATGTGAGGTCTTCCGATTTTTAAGTGTCAGGAAACAATCCATAGCAAATTATCAGGCAAATCAATATTTGGCATGAGGACCGTGAGTATGTTACTTCTGCCAGGAAACAAGATGATTTGGAATGTGCGCTTCACGCCCAGCTGTGTTCCATCCCGCCCAGCACACACTCCCCAGCAGTGAGGCCTTGGGCAGGCACCTTACCTCCCAGAGCCTTAAAGCCTAGATCAGTAGGCTGAAGTGAAACTCAGCACAGTATCTGGCAGACAAAGGTTACTTAGTGAACAGTGGCTGTCACTGTTCCTGGCCTTCTGGGAAGGCTAGAGCAGTCCTGAGCTCCCACAGCCACTGTGGGCCGTGCCATCTGCCCACTCAGCGTGAGGAAAGGCAGCCAGCCCTGCTCCGAGGGCACTCACCCTCCCCCCCGCTTTCTTCTCCACCTTCTGGCAGCCCCACGCTGTGCTATGCTTAGTCACTCAGCTGTGTCCAACCCTTTGCGACCCCGTGGACCCCCTTGATGTCTCTAATTTTCTTGAAGAGATCTCTAGTCTTTCCCATTCTATGTTTTCCTCTATTTCTTTGCATTGTTCACTTAAGAAGGTCTAATCTCTCCTTGCTATTCTTTGGAACTCTGCATTTAGATGGGTATATCTTTCCTTTTCTCCTTTGCCTTTCACTTCTCTTCTTTTCTTACCATAGTTTATTTCACTTTCTCCATATGATCCATATAGATGCTCATTTCATTCATTCATTCGTTTGCTCCTTTCAACATGTTCTTTGCTTTAAAAGATGCTCTTAAGATTTATCTTTAAATCTGCAGCCCTCTGCAGAGGGCTTATGTTGACAGGGATATGTATACAAGAACTATTTCACTTCCCTCTTCATTATAAGAAAAAGATAGCACAGGTGTGATCATACGTGACAGATGACATGTAGTAGCCGCACAAGGAACTCCGAGGAGCAGTGAGGACGGTGATGAACTGTGTGCCCATAGCAGAGAGGCAGATGCCACCCACAGCCTATCCAGGTAGTTGCTGTCAGCATAGTGTTCAGTCCAGTGGTGCTAGAGCTTCTGGTTGCTTTCTTTTCCCCAAGAGAAACCATGAACAAGAATTCCTATGCCAAATCTTTCTGTTTTAAAGTTTGGCAACTATTTTAAGTTGCAATTAAAACAACAATGACAAAGCTGTGCAAGTCAAAATAGATAATGTCAGTAAATCAGGTGTAGCCTATGGGCCACAAGTATGCACCTCTGATTGTTTCATTAACTCGACACAATTTATAACCACATGCATGTCCATTGGAATGTTGACTCATTTATTGTGTATGCCCTGTTAGATTACAAGTGACCATAACTCCTAATTTTAATCCCTTTGTTGCCAATGCTCATTGTGGGATCTTGGTCAACTCTATGCCTTCAGGTCCCCATGTATGAGAAAAGACTAGACTAGGCTGGTCTTTCCAAATTTTCGTGATCAAAATGCTCAAAGGGGTACAGAAAAGGAGCCACAAATGGCTCCTTTTAAATATGTGAAAAGATGCTCAGCCTTCATTCATCCTGAAGAAATGTGCATTAACCTGAGATGGAGACATTTAAAGGTGACTACATGGAGGGTATGAGGAAAGCTTTGTTCTCACTTGGCAGTGTGCACACTGCTACAGCCTCTCAGAGACAATGTGACAATGCCTACCCAAATGAAACAGGTACAGACTTTTGACTCAAGCCACTTTTACAAATGTCAAATCATGTATATGTGTGAGATGATGTATATGCTATTTCTTTCAGTATTGGTTGAATTGGCAGGTCGGAAGCAACCTAGCCATCAACCATCAGCAGGGGATTGATTAAATACACTATAGTTCATCTATACAGTAGATTACTATGCAGCCATTAAAAAAAAAAAAGAGGGAGGACTTTATCTAGTGTGTGCTGGTAAATGTGTAACAACCAGTTCTCCAACTAAGATTGGAGCTGGGGTGGGTAGCCAGATTGTAGTATTTGCCCACGGGGTAAATACCACCATGGCCAATTTCAAGATTCTGCTGACATGAGGCTTTTGAAATTGGGCTTGAGAAGAGATCCATTCCTGTTGACTTCAGCACATCACCACCTTTATTAACTGATATAAAAAGATCTCCAAGATGTATTAAATGTAAAAAAAAGGGGGGGGGGAGGATACAGAACAGCATATATAGTATGTTATCATTTATGTTTTAAAAAGTTCATTTAGATAAAAATAGGAGACGATAAAGAATGTAACATATACACATACTGGCTTGTACATCACAGGTTTCTCTGGACACATGTACGCACACAGGGAACCATTAACTTTGGTTGGGATTAGGAGCAGGAACCAAGTGACTGAGGCCCACGGTGGATGGAAACTCTTTATTACCACCCACTTATACTATGTCAATTACTGACCATTCAGTGATGCGTCTCACATACTCAAAACATTTGAGTGTAATGTGCCTCAGGGGACTTCCCAGGTGGCGCAGTAGGTAAGACTCCTCCTGCCAATGCAGGGGACACGGGTTTGATCTCTGGTCGGGGAAGCTTCCATAAGCTGCAGAGCAACTAAGCCCATGAACCACAACTACTGAGTCTGCCCGCATGCCTGGAGCCTGTGCTCCGCAACAGGAGGAGCCGCTGCAACGAGAAGCCTGTGCGCTGCAGTGGGAATTCCCACTCGCCACAGCTAGAGAAAGCCCGTGCAAAGCAACGAAGACCCAGCACAGCCAAAAATAGACCCATAAATAAATTTAAAACGTTTTTAAAGCTGTCTCAGACTGCCAGGAAAATTTACTGAATGATTCCCTGGCCTCTGCAGGGGAGATTCTGATCCTGTACCCTATGTGTAAGACTGAGGAAATTCGTTTCTAACAAGGTTATCAGATGGTTCTTCTTTTTTTTCTCTCTCTCTAATTGGAGGATAGTTGCTTTATAATATGGTTTCTGCCATACATCAGCATGAATCAACCACAGGTACACATGTGTCCCCTCCCCGCTGAACCCCACTCCTAGATCCCGCTCCATCACACAGCACTGGTTTGGGCTCCCTGTGTCACACGGCAAATTCCCACTGGCTGGCTGTTTTACATGTGGTGATGTTTAAGTTTCCATGCTGTCCTTCCCCCACTGGGTCCACAATCTGTTCTCTTTGTCTGCATTTCCACTGCTGCCCATCAGTTCCATCTTTTTAGAGTCCATATGCATGCGTTAATACACCATATTTGTCTTTCTCCTTCTGACTTACTAACTCTGTATAATAGGCTCTAGGTTCATTCACCTCAGTAGGACTGACTGTATTTTTTTTTATAGCTGAGTTATATGCACCACAATTTCTGTATCCATTCATCTGTCAATGCGCATCTAGGTTGCTTCCATGTCCTAGTGATTGTAAAAAGTGCTGCAATGAACTTTGGGGCACATGCATCTCTTTCAATTATGATTTTCTCAGGGTATATACCCAGTGGGTTTCCCAGGTGGTGCTACTGGTAAAGAGCCTGCCTGACAATGCAGGAGATGTAAGAGATGTGGGTTCGATCCAAATGGCAACCCACTCCAGTATTCTTGCCTGGAGAATCCCATGGACAGAGGAGACTGGTGGGCCATGGTCTATAAGGTCACAAAGAGTCGCACATGACTGAAGTGACTTAGCTAGCTCTATACCCAGTAGTGAGGTATACAGTTGTTGGGTCATGTGGTAGTTCTGTTACTAGGTTTTTAAGGAATCTCCGTACAGGTGGCACTGCCTAGCCCAACCTTTCCAATTCTTTTTTTAATTTTTTTAAAGCCTTTGTTGCATTTTATAATATTGCTTCTGTTTTATGCTTTGTTTTTTTGGCTGAGAGGCATGTAGGATCTTAGGTCCCCCACCAGGGACTGAACTCCCATCCCCTGCTTTGAAAGGTCACTGGACTGCCAGGTAAGTCCCCCAATCTTTCCATTTTATAGGGACTGGAAATGGTGGCCCACAGAGAATGTCCTAGCCTCAGGGCACCCAGGGAGTCAGGGGTAAAGGCAGAGCATCCCGGGTCTTCAATCCATGTCCTGAACCACTGGGCACACCCACCTGTCAATCTTGATCTTATCCTCAGATGAGGAGGCTGACCCAGAAGACAGGGGGCAGGGCACACGATCCTTTTTTTGTTAGCTCTGGCACAGCAAGTATCATCTGCTACCTTCCCAGCACTCAGCACCAGCCGCTATTTCACGAGGAAGAGAGATGGGGGTGGGGAGGTGGCAGTGAAAGGAAAGGAAGGAAGGAGGGAAAAGAAAGGAAGAAGGAAGAAAGACCACTTCTCCAGAAGCATTTTGCTGATGCACTTGGCTGCAACTGTGTATCAGTAACATCTGATACACTTGGCTGCAACTCAGTCCCTGTGTGTCATCTGTGTCACTGTACCTGCCTTTTACACACGCAATTAACTGTGTGTTTTTACATCATGCCTCCATAGGAAACCACCAACTCAGTCCCCGAGACAAATTGAATCAAGTTCTTCGGCGTTTTTTTCACTTCAGTTAACATGAAGACTGGCATATATCAGAGGTGCAAGCCTCCGTGCGTTATGTGACCACAAACAGGGATGCAGCAGAATGTACACCCCGAATTATGCCTTTACGTGCTCATTGGAGACACTTGTAATCATGTTTTATTACTGGTCTCCTCCCCAGCATAATGAACTTTGATGAAATAATGAAACAGCCCTGGCGCCTGAGCAGTCGGGCTGGCGGCCTCCCCAGCTAAGACCTCCCATGAGGACAATAGCTCGAGCTGGGCGCCCGGCTCCAGTGGCAGCATCGGGGCGGAAAAGCTGGCAACCTGCCCCTCCCTCCCTGCCCCCCGCCCCCGCCCCGACTGCCGGCCCTGCCCCCTGAGTCACAGAAATGCCACGGCCAATTGGAAACGAGGCGCAGGCCAGGAAAGCTGATGTTCACGGAGTCAGAGAACAGAAAAGCGGCACTGAAAGGGGGCTTGTGCCCCCTTCCCTCACCTTGTTCTGTGCAGATGGGGAAACTGAGGCCCAGAAAGGGGAAATGACCCCGCCAAATGCACACAGTGGCGGAGGAGGGATTAGAAGCCAGATTTCCTGCCTCCTAATTGAACGTGTTTCCTCTGCAAGGTTCTTCTCTTAACCAGTGATTCTCCAGCCCCGCAGAAGCTTTGAAATCTGAGATTCCATCCTAACCCTATGCAGAGGTAGGGCCCAACCCCTGAGGTAACTGATTTGGGAGGCTTATTTGGCAAAGGGAGGTGTCTATGCTTCCCCAGTAATTCTGAAGTTTGACCAGCTGCGAGAGAAGTCAGCAGTGATAGATTTGAAGTCCTCACCAAGTGAAGATGTTTTTGCAACTTTAGGTGTGGCAGTGTCCCCATAGCATCATTGGGGATGCCTGGGATCAGACTGCATTTTAGCACAATCTTCTCCAGTTTGAGAAGCACATTGTGTCTCTTCCGCGTAGCCCAGAGTATGTGCTGAAGATCAGATTCCATCATTGTAAAGAAACAATACTGCATGCTATTGCTGGGTCATACCAACCTCTGTCATGAGCAGCTACAGCCTAGATGCCATGACCTTCAAGGAGCTCAGATTATTCCCATTTCACAGATGAGGGAATTGGGGCTAAAGAAGTTATTAGAAACTTCAAATCCAAGGTCTTTCGAGAGTTTTTTGTTTTTGTTTCCTAACCCCCTTCCCTATTGCATGTGTGTTTAGGAGGAAGGAATGCCTCATGTAAATTGTCATTGTAAATTACTGTGCTTTCCCGCCAATGTGTCTGGAGGCTTTTTGAGGAGAATCCCATTCCCCTTTGGTGTCGAATGAAATGCGTTTGTTCTTTCAAAAGCTCAAACAGGTAGATGGAGGTATTGATGACTCCTTAGGAAAAAAGCCTCATTTCTTTATGTTACATCATTTAAACCTTGATTTTAAATGCACTGTAAGCAGTGTGAGGAGTATATACGTAAGTTGATCATTTTTATTTTTTAAATAACTTTACTGAGACATTTTACATACCTTGTAATTCATTCATTCCAAGTATACAGTCCAATGAAGTTCTAGTACATCTCCAAAGGTGTGCCCCATCACCATAAGTCAGTTTTAGAACATTTTCATCACCCCAATATTATCTCTCATACATACTTGCTAGTCCCTCATGCCCACCCCAGGCAACGCCTATTTTGCTTTCTATCTTGCTAGATTTGGTTTTTTTCTGGACCTCGCATATTAATGGAGTGGTCTCTTATGTCTGGCTTGTTTTCACTGAGACTAATGTTTTTGAGATTCATTTCTTTTGATTCCAGAATAGCATTCCATGGTATGGATGTATTACACTTTTGTCTATCATTTATATCTGAGTTAACTGTTTCTATACTCAGGGGAAGATAGTTAATATTCAAAGAACGCTCATCAAGAATCTACACTCCACAGGCACCTCAAATATTCTGGTCTAAATCTGCACCAAATGGTTGGTTGTATAGAAAATAGGATTATTAGGGGTCACTTTCCTTTAGTGAAATAAACATTACTCAAGAAACGTGGTGGGCGGGCATTCTTATAGGCACAATGGTTCTCCCTAGCCAGTACTTCCTTTTTAAGCATGGTTTCTGTTTCCACTGGAAACTCAACTGGATGTTCTGGGTGGTGTGTAGTACCCAAAATGGAATGAGCTGGTCCCGAAATGTACCTATCAGGACACTAAGGACAAAGACTCGAGACTTCAGTTCTTTTGTTATAGGAACTGATTCTCATATTTGTCTGTGTTAGGTGACATTTTTTGTCCTTATTTGCTAAGAAATGATGTTCCTGTAGCAAAATTCAGCCAGAGACTTGTTTTCATTGTATTGTGCAGTCCAGTAGTGAAGCTGAGGTTGGAGGTGGGGAATCCACAGTTCCCACCTCCCTGACCTGCCCCCTAAAAGAAATTCACAATCAGCCAGATTGACTTAGACCATTTTGCAACAGTTTCAAGATTATTTACTGAGTGCCTGGGTGCTAGACTGTTGGGCTACACCCTGAAGGCTGGCAAGTCTTGTAGTTGCCCAGCCTCAAGACCAAAGAGCTCAGAGACAGTGACAGAGACATCAGTGGTTTATTGAACAGGGGGATCTTAGACAAAGGGTCCTGAAGAGACATCCCACCATGTGCAGCAGATGGTGGGCAGGACATGGCAGCTGTCTCGAGGGAAAGGACGGGAGTAATATATTGTTTATGGGGGTTACGGATGGCAGGTAGGCTCATCAGTGACCAGGGACTAATTAAGCTAATAAAAAGGACTTGATAGTCACATGAGTGAACCAGGACCTGGTGGAGCAGATGTACAAATGGCAAGAGAACAACTGTCTTGAGTGGCCTGACCGTACATGGGCGCTGGATATCAGGGTGTGGGAGACATTACCCATCACCACCCTTTGAAGATTGGCATGGACATGTGAGTGGTCCTGGCTGATAAGATGTGAGCAGACTTCTAGTCCACAGTAATTATTCCCGATCTCAAGACTCCACCCCTCCTGCTGGGAACCCTGAAGCCTGAGCTGAGAATCACCTTAAAATAAAGACTCATCCTTCAGCCTAGGTGCCTAAATGACTATGCTGAGCAGAGCCGCTGCCCACCTGTGGTGGATGGGCCAAGAAATATCAGGAGTTGTTTTTTATTGCATCCTAATCCAGCCTGTACCAGTGGACTGCAAAAGTAAGCATGCTGAAGCACGGTCCTTGACTCAAGACTTGGCAGTGACGTAGGGACATCAGGCATTCTTCAGTCCATTAAAAGAAAAAATGGAGACTCACAAACTGTGGTAAACATCTGGTCAGAATATACCTGTAAGGACCTGAAGATAGTTGAGGGGAATCAGAGAAAAAGAAAACCTGAGCAAAAACTCCCCAAAGGAGATTCAAGTTATCCTTCTGAGGTAACAACACAAATGTGATGACCCAGGAGCTTAGAGAACTTTCTAGGTGTTCATTAAAGCCAGCAGTGTTCCCGTGAGGCATGAGGACCAGCAGATGCACACCTCTGCCCCTCCCCACCTCCATCCAGGCGAGGAAACCAGGGCAGCAGGAAGGGCCATGTCCTGCCTGGAGCTGGTGCCCGGGCTCTGGGCAGACCACGCTCTCTGAGCAGCCCCATGACCTGGATGGGGGTGGGGGGCAAAGAGGTGGCCCTGGAATCCTTGCACATCTAGTGTCTCAGGATCCTGGCACTACCAGTTCTCCCTAAGGGAACCAAAGGATCAAGCTGCCAATGTAATAGTTTTAACTACAATGAAAAGTTGTTATTCACACATATGATACTAATAATACTTTGCCTTTGTACTTTAGAGTTTACAAAACACTTTCTTTATATTAAACATGCTTTTATGTATATTAGAAACATGCCAGCAGCTTCCCAGTCACTTAGAATAAAATACAAATTCCTTAGCATGGCTGATGAGGCCCCATGGGATGCCAGCTCCACCCCGGTCTCCAGCCCTATCTGCCCCTCACTCATGTTGCTGCAGCCACCCCAGCCTCCTTGCAGTTTCTCATGCCACCCGCACGCATGCCCACTCAGAGCCTTTGCACATGTGGCTCTTTCTGCAAGAACATTCATTCCAGACATATTTATAGGAAGGCCCTTTCTTCTCTCCTTTGGCTCAAGTATCCTTTCTTCAAAGAGAAATTTCCTTGATGCTGCGTTAGGTTGCTTCTCTACTTCCAGTTATATCCAAATAGTCAATTTTAGTATCTTTATCACAAATGCCACTATTTAGTGTAAATAATTCACTTCTCATTCCTCTGCCTCCCTATTCTAAGTGTGAGAGCACAGACCTATCTCTCTTGTAAACGTCACACCTGGAATGGTTCAGCGGCTTGCCATCCTACAAGAAGTATATTATATCTACTTTCACCCATGAAGAAAGAGAGGGAAAACGGTCTGATCACCATTCCAGAGCTAACAGTCTAGGAAGAATGAAAATCCAGATCTTGGCCCCTGAGTCTATGGGGTTTTCTCCCCACTCAGCGGAGCCAAGCCTCACTGTCCAATGTATTGTGCTCTGGGTTTGTTTCATGAAGAACCTCTCTCAAGTGACAGCCACGTTTCAATAAGGCTGATGAACTAATCCACAGTAGAAGGTGACTGATTTTCTGCAGCCCTTCCCAGGAGGACTTGGATTTTAATAAAGAATGAGAGGAGCAGCCTGACCTCATCATTAGCAGATGGGTCCTGCTCTGACACTGCCAAGCTAAATCTGAATGAAACCACTTTTAAAACGAAGGTCATTGTCACCTGGAAACCATTTCATAAGGACTTTCCTCAAATCAGCTCCCAGGTCAAGGTAGTGAAATCCTAGTCTGTCTCAGACCGGGCTAAGGTGACCTTTACAGCCAGGTATCTCGTTCACTGAGGGCTTCAATTCAGACTTACCAGTAAACAAGGCGATATGTCCATCACATTGCTATTAAAAAAAAAAAAATGTTCACTTTACAGCTTTAAATTTGTTCCTCATGTTGGGACCTCATCTAATATTTTCAAAACAAACTATTCATTATTTTGTGAGTAACATAATTATATTGCATTGTCACTTTCTTGGTTAATAGCATGAATTATTCATTGCAAATTAATTTCACAGTACTTGTAACTCTGATTTGTCATTTCTGCCTTTTTTCATAATGCCCAGACGCTCACACACACACACATACACACACAAAAATCATTCCAATTTCAAGAGACCCAAAAAGAAAATGGCAAAGCAGAATATGAAATTGTTTGGAACGCCAACTTCTGTTCTTGATGAAGAGTTCTGGAGCGTTTTGAGTTGGAGATGAGCTGGCACTGTTTAGAAGAGGTGAGTGACCCCCTAACGGAAAGGGCTTGTCCTAGCTCAGGAGCCCCACAAGGAGCCAGGATTAGAACCTGAGCTTGCTGTAAGCATTTCAAGGATCCCTGAGATCTCTTTTGTGCAGTTCCTTGAGCTCAGCAGGAGATGAGAACGACGCTCGGTCGCTGCCCTCCTCCTGCTATCAGCGGGCGGGATCTGAGCTCTGGGTACCTGCCGAACAGTCTGTGCTGTTGTCTGCTGCTGGAAGAGAACACCGATAAGAGAGATTAGGTGACTAATCCTGCTCCATGCCCTTACACAATGCCAGCAGGTAACTCATTGAAGCTTAATGGCTGGATTTAGTCCTGACAGAGACCTGCAGAAGAACTGTTATCAGGAGCGCAGTTCTATGGGTAGATGGAAAAACATGTTCGGTAAGATGTGTAAATGTGTCTGTGTGCAAGAATACAACATATTGTGTGCACTCACATGTATATGTAATAGGCAGGAACAAATCTGACTCTGTATTGGATTTGTTCCTTTTACTTTAATGTTTGCATTCTATTCTTTTTGCTCTCAGGTAAGAATGTTGCCTATAGCCTGAAATATACAGGACAGCCCATTCTCAAGGCTCTGACCTTTAAGGGTATAATACTTTCCCATTCATACAGAGATAAAGAGTTGCAGAATAGAGAAAGACATTGCCTTGTTGGAGGTTTGCAAGAACATCATGACCTGACCTAAATGGACAATGGTAAGAACAAAGGATTCTGACACCAAGAGGTTCGCAACAACCTCCTTCACCTTGCCTTTAAAAATGCTTTTCTGAAACCCCTGGGGAGTTCAGAGTTTGGGGGCATGAGCCACCTGTCTCCTTGCATTCAAGAAAGGTTTCTCTGCTCTGAACTGTGACATTTTTGTTTATTTGGCTTCACTGTGCTTCCAGCACAGGAACTTGTGTTTGGTAATATATATATGTATGAGGGAGGGTGGAGAGAGAGAGAGAGAAAATGCATCAAAGAGCAAAAGAATTGAAAAAGCCTTGGAGATCTCATTCCAGCACCTTCTTTTACAGATGGGAAACTGATGCCCAAATGAAGAAAAGGAGTTGCCCAAGAAAGATCCGGCTTCTGAGAGATGTGTATCCTGGTCGTAGAAGAAAATTGAATTTTTCTGGCGTTACTTGCTACTTTTAATCTATAATTTGACCATTTTTATCTCTCTCAGTAGATCTCTGTTTGACCTGTGCCCAAAGCCTACTGCTAGGAAACAAAACATTCTTAACCTGGGGCTGGCCCCGTCACTGCAGAGCCAGGCAGGGGGCGTCTGGAAAGCAGAGCAGCTGGCGGGGCATGGACATATGGGAGTGGTGAGGTCTGTGGTCCACAGCAAGAACACTCTGGAGTGAAGGAGGCACCTGCCACTCAGCACCAGGCAGGTGTGACTATGGATGAAGGAGGCCCAGGAGCCCCAGGCTCCCGCCAGGCCTCCGGAGTCTCAAGAGAATCCAGATCGTTTTTATAAGGCACAGTCTCTACTTTGTAAAAAACGTAGGCAACCATTTAAAACTTTCTTCAACACTCTGACCCACAGAACTCATCTGCCGTCAGAAGGGCACATAACCCTGCTTGTGACCATTTACTGTTTTATTAATGGAAACACTGGGCTCCAGAGGGAAGAATTTGAACCTGAACTTGAATCTTATGCTTCCTTGTACTGTATTATTTTTTTCCACTGCACCCTACTGTGTGTCTGTAGGTGTAAGGGGGTGTCTGTGTGTGTGTGTGTGTACAGTTGGACACGATTTGATAAAGGACCAGTACTCCACATACCAATATCTACAGCTCTTTATGGTATAGCATGATCTTTACCCACATCATCAGTACAGCTGAAGCAGGGCCAAAAATGTTTCCATGTGTTTGTTCACTTTTTATCCAAGACTGCACAAGCATTTATCTGTCACTGCATCAGTTTCCCTTACACATACTTTCTCATTTGTACTGCAACCCTGGAACAGAGAAGACTTAAGTAACACCATTATCCCCATTGACCAGATAAGAAGACTGAGGTCCAAGGTGGTGCACGGACCAGTCCAAGGTCACACAAGGAGAGAGTGAGAGGCAGAGGTGGAACTCAGATGCCTCCAGACTCCCAGTGCAGTGTTGATTCCCCCATGCTATTCTGGATTTGTTTGTTTCACCCCCTGACATGCAAGGTCTGCTTCTGTTCCCTCCTGGTTTGGGTCCCTCCAGACATTCTTGAGCACAGGAGCCTGGGATCCTCCCTAAACTCCAAGGAGACAAAAACTTCCCTGGAGACACTGGGAGGCAGCAGGGCTCAGAACGGGGAAAATATAGATCTTTTCCTTCCTGTGGCCTTCCAGCTTAGTTTCATTATTTTCTGACATCCTCCTGGAAGGGTAGGACTTGGTTGAAGAAGAGACTATAATTTCAACCCTTTATTTCCTCCCCATGTCTGTATGGGACTAAAGCAGAAATGGACTTCTGTAGCACAAATTAACCACCAAATTCTAGATATTTGCAGAATCTTGGCAAAATTTCAGCATGATGTCCCCAAGGACAGTTTATCACATTTCTGTTGTATTCTCAGAGTCTGGGACAGAGCTTGGCACAGGTGCTCAAATAAATACAAGAAAGGGAAAAGGAAGGAAAGAGAGAGAAAGAAGAAAACGGGGAAGAAGGAGGGAAATTTATTTGTGGATATCTACCATTGGAAGCACTGATGTTGAAGCTGAAACTCCACTCCTTTGGCCACCTGATGCAAAGAGCTGACTCATTTGAAAAGACCCTGATGCTGGGAAAGATTGAAGGCAGGAGGAGAAGGGGACGACAGAGGATGAGATGGTTGGATGGCATCACCAACTCAATGGACATGAGTCTGGGTTAACTCCAGGAGTTGGTGATGGATAGGGAGGCCTCGAATGCTGTGGTCTATGGGGTCGCAAAGAGTTGGACACGACTGAGTGACTGAACTGAACTGAACTGAATCCTGAGAAACTCCAAAAATTAAGGCAGCATCCAAGCACCTGCAAATATCTAGAACCTTGTGGATGATTCATAGCAAAGAATTCCAGCTTCAATTATGCTCCATAGACAGGTAGCCGTAGGGAGCAACAGGTAAAATTTTATGATCACTGAATCAATCCTAACTATGCCACTGACCTTGGACAAGTTGTTGTTTGTTTTAATCTTTCTCAACTTCAATTTATCCACTATATTAGTTTTCTTTCATCACTGAAAAAAATTACCCCAAACTTAGAGGCTTAAAACAACACATATTTATTCACTTGCAGTTCTGGAAATCAGAAATCTTAAAGGGTGGGAGCCCTTCTAGAGGTTCTAGGGTAGAATCCACTCTCTTGCCTTTTAGAGGCTGCCTGCGTTCCTTGGTTGGTAGCCTTGCTTCTCTCCAACCTCTGCTTCTGTCATTGTTGTAGTTCAATTGCTAAGTCATATCCAATTCTTTGCAACCCCATGAACTGCAGCACACCAGGCTTCCCTGTCCTTCACTATCTCCCAGAGTTTGCTCAAACTCATGTCCACTGAGTCAGTAATACTATTCTACCATCTCATCCTCTGTCGCCCCCTTCTCCTCTTGCCCTCAATCTTTCCCAGCATCAGGGTCTTTTCCAGTGAGTCTACTGTTCACATCAGGTGGCCAAAGTATTCGAGCTTCACCTTCAACATCAGTCCTTCCAATGAATATTCAAGGTTGATTTCCTTTAAGATTGACTGGTTTGATCTCCTTGCAGTTCAAGGGACTCTCAAAAGTCTTCTCCAGCACCACAGTTTGAAAGCATCAATTCTTTGGCACTCAGCCTCCTTTCTGGTCCAATTCTCATCTTTAAAATTGACCCTCCTGCCTCCATCCTGTAAGGCCCTTTGTGATTCCATTGGACCAACCCAATGATCCAGGGTAACCAATCCATTTCAAGAACTTTAAGTTAATCACGTTGGCATAGTCCCTTCTGCCATATAAGGTAACAGATTCACAAGCCTGGAGCCATTATTCTAGCACACATACACACACACATACATACATGCACAAGATAGTACCTCCCATGTCCTTTAAATCATCTCTAGGTAATCATAATACCTAGTACAATATAAATGCTATGTAAATGATTGTAAGGCCAACATGAATTCTATGTAAATAGTTGCCAATGCAGACAATTTTAGTTTTGCTTTTTGAAGCAGTCTGGGTTTTTTGGTTTTTGTTTTAATATTTTCCATCCACAGTTGATTCTGGATGCAGAACCCCCAGATACAGAGAGCTGACTGTACTTCTTACCAGGTCTCAGGATATCCTTGTGTCTTGCTTGAGGACCATACAATTGTGAAACATCTTTCCCATACTGAGAAATGTGATACACTATCAAAGAAGTACTTGGAAAAAAAGCTCCCCACATCTCACTACCTGAGACTAATTCTAGTTCTTGTCATCCTTCTAGTCTTCCCCAGAAAACAGATACATTTGACATGGCTGCCCTCATACTGTATCTGCCTTTCAGTCAAACTTGCTTTTGCACTACTTCTCATGGACCTGTTTGCCTTGTTCACGTTACACTGTCACAATGTTATAACAAAGGGCTCTATCGGGATGCCCTGCAATTTCCTCAGTCATTCCCTAGTGTTAGACAAGCTCAAGGTGACTCTAGTTTATTTGCTTTTTCATATAATTTTGTTTTTGTTGCCTTCAATAAAGTTACTAAGATTACCTTAATTGCATTCATAGTAAATGTGATACTTACATAAAAGCATATATTACATATTTATATATAATGCACATTTATCATAGTATATATGTGTGTGTGGCATATGCATTATATAGATGCAGGCCTGCTAAGTTGTTTCAGTTGTTTCTGACTCTTTGCAACTCTGCAGTCCACCAGGCTCCTCCATCCATGAGATTCTAATACTGGAGTGGTTGTCGTGCTCTCATCCAGGGGATCTTCCCAATGCAGGGATCAAACCCACATCTCTTACAACTCATGCATTGGCAGGCAGGTTCTTCACCACTAGTGCCACATGGGAAGCCTATACATTATATGCATATTATATATTTATATAAATATTGTAAATATTTCAACAAATAAAATTCTATGTTTATAGGTATAAAAATACCAAGTAAGTGAATGAATGAACAAATTAATACATGAATAAGAAAGTCAATATATATAGTGAAATAATTTAATTAGTAAGCAAATTGCTGAGTCATTCACTTGTTGCTTCTACAAATATTTACAAATATTTAAGTAACTAAAATGGATAAACGGGATTCCCTGGTGGCTCAGAAGGTAAAGAGTCTGCCTGCAACGCGAGAGACCTGGGTTCAATCCCTGGGTCAGACGATCTCCTAGGAAATGGCAACCCACTCCAGAAAATCTTCATCTCATCAATGGAGGAGTCTGGCAGGCCATAGTCCATGGGGTTGCGAAGAGTCAGATATGACTGAGCGACTTCACTCTCACTCAAAAAGGATAAATAATCAGACATGAACCCACCCTCATGAAACTTACATTCCAGAGGAGAAGGGAGAAAGAATAAGCTAATAAGTAAATGAATAAGATAATTTCAGATAGTGATAGACAGTGTAAAAAAATAACCAGGGAAGAGGGCTGGAGGGAGACAGGAGAGGTTGGGGGTGAACTGTAGACAAGGTTTTGTCTACAGTTTTTTGCAAATGCTCCTGTGAAGATGGCAGCTCCAAGCTGAGACCCAGAAAATGCAAAGGAGCCAGGCTACAAACATCCCAGGGAGCAGGATCTAAGACAGAGAAAAAAATACAGGCAGTGGTAACTAAACCAGGAAAGAGATTGGTGTTCAAAAAGCTTGGCTACAGCGGAGTGAGACAGGGTGAAGCTCATACCCAACCAGGGCTCAGATCAGGAAGGCCTTGAAGTGCCAAGGGAAGCTACTGGAAGGTTCTAAGCAGAGAAGAAGCACGCATACATTAAATAAATGAATGACAAAATGACTGAATGGGTGAATGAATGAGTGAGTCATGAAAGGAAACTCAGAGACACGCGTGCATAGATGAGTGACTGTGGTGAAGGGTGTCTGGGGTGAGTACTGTGATCACCATCCACATGGCCCTTCAGGACTGAGGACCATTCACTCCAGACACTGGCAGTACTGCCAGCGGATAGCACTCAGCTCTGAGCAGAAGAAAGCCACCTTCCCTTCATCTTACTTCCTTTCCAGGGCAGCCCACATCTGACAACTGGTCAGCCTGGGGGTGTGAACACCAGGCCCTCTTCACCAGACTTAGGAGAGCTCTGAAGGCTCATCCCAGCTTCAGAGCTTTCTCAGGGTCAACTGAGGGCTCCACTAGACTGCCTCACGGCCACCTGTCCCCCTTCGCCCCTTCCCTCCTGAGGTGCTGGCCACAAATTACACTCTCATGAACCTCCCCTCTGCTTAGCAGGGAATCCAGCCCGAGACAATGTGAGAAGGAGAGGGAGAAAGAAGTGAATCAACTCCAATGTGTGGGATTCAATCTGATCCTTCCAATCAGATTTGCATAACATCTGCTGAAAGTGTCTACCAGAAAATGTCTCCCTTCCCTGGTGGCTCAGATAGATAGTAGAGAATCTGCCTGCAATGCAGGAGATGTGGGAGATGGAGGTTCCATCCCTGGGTCAGGAAGATCCCCTGGAGAAGGGAAGGGCCACCCACTCTAGTATTCTTGCTGGGAAAATCCCATGGACAGAGGAGCCTGGTGGGTTATAGTCCATGAGGTCACAAAGAGTCAGACAAGGCAGAGTGACTTTCACTTTTCAAGTTTTTCCCAAGTGGGAGTTTCGCTCTTCCTGCAGATCTGCATGTGATGTTGGAATTTGATTCCAAGAGCTGGGAATGGCCATGGCAGACAGAGGTGTCTGGAGGCCCTGCTCTCCACCCAAAGTCGACTTCTCCGTCCACCAGCCCACCGGGCTCCCACCCCCAGACCCTCCCCTTCTCCTAGCAACATGTGTTGGGAACACAGCACAGGGTGTCCTTGGGGAGACATTTTTAAAACAAATTTTTGTTTAACCTCCTCTGTGACCCACAGAGTAAATTCATTCCTGCAATATACTCAATCTCTGTTTATTTAAAGAATGTTTGCTTATTTGGTGCTTGCTTGAGTGGAACCACTGTTATTATTCACTTCTCTGTGAGCGTTAACCTGACATGATTTGTCTGGCATCTTTAATTAACCAGAGATTTTTTTTTCTGATTATTTTTTATTTTTCTATGTTGGGGAAGGGGGGAAGGTATAGGACAGGCAGTCAATCCCAGCTTGAACTCCTGCTCCATCCTGGTGCTGGTTATTGAGAATCCAGACCACACTGTCCAACATGGTAGCCCCCAGCCACATATGCTCAAGGAGCACTTGAAATGTGGATTGTTCCCATTGAGATGTACTATCAGTATACCAGACTTCAAAGAGTTAATGCAAAAAAGTATACAGTCATACCTAGGAGATACTGTATATTTGGTTCCAGATCATTGCAATATAAAGTGAGTCACACAGATTTTCTGGTTTCCCAACACATAAAAAAAGTTATGTTTAGGTATAGATGTTCTTTAAAAAACTAGAAATAGAGTTATCATACGATCCAACAATCTCATTCATGGACATATACCCAGAGAGAAGTCTAATTTAAAAAGATACACTGCACCCCAACATTCACAGCAGCACTATCTATAATGACCAAAACATGGTAGCAACCTAAATGTCCATCAACAGACGAAAGGGTAAAGAAGATGTGGTATACAATGGAATACTACTCAGCCATGAAAAAGAACAAAATAATACTATTTGTGGCAACATGGATGGACATAAAGATTATCATACTAAGTGAAGTAAGTAGGACAGAGAAAGAAAAACATATGACATCACTTATACATGGGATCTAAAATACGGATACAGATGAACTTATTTATGAAACAAAAACAGACTCACAGACATGGAAAGCAGACTTACAGTTAGATCATAGGGGGAAGAGATAAACTAGGAGTTTGGGATTAGCAGATACTCACTGTGCTATGCTGGGCTTAGCTGCTCTGTTGTGTCCGACTCTGAGCCATCCCGTGGACTGCAGCCCACTAGGCTGTTTTGTCCATGGGATTTTCCAGGCAAGAATACTGGAGTGGGCTGTCATGCCCTCTTGCAGGGGATCTTCCCAATCCAAGGATCGACCCAGGTCTCCCAAATTGCAGACGGATTCTTTTACCAACTGAGCTACCAGGGAAGCCCAGATATACACGACTACATATAAAATACATAAACAACAAGGACATACTGTATAGAACAGGGATCTATATTAAATTTATATTAAATGTCGTAATAAACTATAATGGAAAAGAATATAAAAAAGAATATATATATATATATGTAACTGAATCACTTTGCTGTGTACCAGAGACTACCACAACATTGTCAATCAACTATACTTCAATAAAAAAATTAATTAAATAAACGAATCCTTAGAAACCAAAACAAAAAATGTTGTGTTTTCACAATACTGTTGTCTATTAGGTGAGCGATAGCATTATGCCCCAAAAAAAGCAAGATAACATGCTTTAATTTAACAATTCCTTATTATTAAAAAATGCTAAGCATCATGCTAGTCTTCAGTGAGTGGGGGCAGTAACAATAAAGATCCCTGATCATAAATCACCACAAGAAATATAAAAATAATGAAAAACTTTGAAATATTGCAAGAGTTACCAAAACAGGACAGAGACATGAGCAGATGCTATTGGAAAAATGGTGTTAATAGACTGGATACAGGATTGCCACAAAACTTCAGTTTGTAGAAAACACAGAATCTGCAAAGCACAATAAATGGAAGCTCGATAAAAAGCGGTCTGCCTTTAAATGTAAAATATCTTTTCTCTCTCTTTATATTGATGGCCTGCTTAAATGTTGAAATACCAATATTTAGAGTATTTTCTGTTCAGTTAATCATTAAATTTAATTTACCTATTTCTTTTGACTTCTTCAATGTGACTACTAGAAAATTGAAAGGAACCTATGTAACTCGTGTTGTACTTTTACTGGGCAGTGCGGGCTGGCCCCAGATTCTGTGCTCTGTGCCCAGGCGGAGCACGGTCTGGGGCTGTCTGAGCAGCCGCACCTTCTACCGGACTTGGCTGCCCCCGCCTTCACACAGTCAGACTCTCAGAGACAAACCTCTCCTCTCACCCCCAGCCTCTCCTTGTCTATCTGAGTGTGCTGCCGTGCCTTGCGCACACTTTGGACCAACCGTTGTTTGCTCCATCTGCATTTGTGATAGCTGCAAATTCTCTCTCAGTATTTCGGTCTCACCCTCCTACTGACGGCCAGCTTGTGCTGGCATTCAAGAGGTGTCAGGGAAGGCAGGGGGTTGTGGAGGCCTGTGTTGGTGTTTGTGGGATGCCAGACATCTGGGCTGCTGGAAAACTTTTGCACCAACTCTGATTTCTTTTTGCAACTTCCATCCAGCTGTTTGGCAGCAGGGACTGCTGCCTCTGCTTGACTTGAAAATGTGTGGGAAAAGTTGTGTTTATACAACTGCAAACTCCAAGACTGAAAGTAGGCAGGGTATGGTCTTGGCGATTTCAGTGGCTCACTGGCTTGAATAAATTATTGGATTCGGAAAATCGGGCAGAAACTCGTTACTGGAGAGAACAGAACAAGCTAAATAGCTCCAGCTGAACCTAGCCTCTCAAAGCCTGTTTAAGATTTGTCCTGGCTTTTCATGTGATGGAGCCCATATCTGCAGACACATCATGGTCTATGACTTTACCTGGAGTCTGGTTGGCAACTCCCAGGAACTTGTAGGAAATGTAGAGTCTCCCATCCCCTGTATTAGTCAGGGTTCCCCAGGGAAACCAGCTTCCCAGGTGGTTCAATGGGTAAAGAAGCTGCCTGCAATGCAGGTGACACAGGAGATGCAGGTCTGAACCCTGGTTTGGGAAGATCCCCCGGAGGAGGGCCTGGCAACCCACTCCAGTATTCTTGCCTGGAGAATCCCCATGGACAGAAGAGCCTGGCAGGCTACAGTCTATGGGGTGGCAAAGAGTCAAACATAACTGAAGCGACTGAGCAAGCATGCATGCTCCAGGGAAACATAACCAGTATATACATATACAAGATATCTATATATATAGACAAGATATCTTTCTACACATATGCATATATATCTATATCTCATTAATATGTATTTATATAGATGACAGGTAAAAATAATGATAGGGTATTTTCTGTTAAGTAAAATATGTTGTTAAAATTAATCTGCTGTTTATTATATCTTATTAAAATTATACATTAAAATTAAAATATACTATTAAATATATTTAGTAATATATTATTTAATATAAAATGGGCTTCCCTGATAGCTCAGTTGGTAAAGAATCCACCTGCAATGCAGGAGACCCCGGTTCGACTCCTGGGTTGTGAAGGTCCCCTGGAGAAGGGATAGGCTACCCACCCCAGTATTCTGGCCTGGAGAATTCCATGGACTATATAGTTCATGGGATCACAAAGAGTCGGTGTGTGTGTGTGTGTGTGTGTGTGTGTGTGAAGTCACTCAGTCATGTCTGACTTTTTGTGACCCCAAGGACTGTAGCCTACCAGGCTCCTCTTTCCATAGGATTCTCCAAGCAAGAATACTGCAGTGGGTTGTCATTTTGGCAATTGGTATATTAATAGGCTATATTTCTATTAATAATAGAAATAGTAATAGGGTATTTTCTGTTAAGTAAAATATACTATTAAAATTAATTTACTATTTATTGCATCTTATTAAAATTAAAATATACTATTAAATATATTTAATAATATATTATTGAATATACAATATATTACATACATAATATTAAAATATATTACTAGAATTAATATATTTGTTATCTATAGGTATCATCAATCTATCTATCTAACTACAGAGAGAGAGTGGGAGAGATTTTCAGGAATTGGCTCACGCAATTGTGAAGGCTGGCAAGTCCAAAATCTTCAAAACAGTTTGGCAGACTGGAAACCCACGGAAGGACCAATGTTGCAGCTCAAGTCCAAAGGCGGTCTGGAGCCAGAATTTCTTCTTCCTCAAGGAAGCTCAGTGTTTTTTCTCAAAGCCCTCATTTGATTGGATGAGGCCCACTCAGATTATGGAGGGTACTCTGCTTTATTCAAAGTCCACTGGTTTCAGTGTTAATCACATTTAACAAAGACTTTCACAGAGACATTTAGACTGGTGTTTCACCAAACGACTGTGTAGCAGGGCCTAGCCAAGTGGAGAGACGGAATTAGCCATCACACTCTCCCACCCCCAACCCTACTGAATCAGCATCTGCATTTAAAAATTTTTTTGCAAACTTTAAACTTTTTATTTTGTATGGGGGTATACCCGATCAACAACTCTGTGGTAGTTTCAGACAAAGAGTGACAGGAGTCAGTCATATACATACGTGTGTTCCTTCTCCCCTATGAACTTACTTACGAAACAGAAAGAGATTCACAGCCTTAGAAAATGAACTTATGGATGCCAGGGGGGATGGGACAGTGAGGAAATTTGGGGAAGTCATGTACACACTGCTACATTAAAAATGGATAGCCAACAAGGGTTTATTGTAAAGCATATGAAAGTCTGCTTAATGTTATGTGCCAGCCTGGATGAGAGGAGGGTTTGGGGGAGAATTTGCATTTTAACAAGCTCCCTGGGAGAGTAGAAGTACATCTGAGAGGGTGCGCCTTTGAATTTATCTCTGAGAGCCTCCTCTGATGCGTAGGGCCCCCTTCCCAAGCCCCCTCCAGCTCAGTCTTGGAACCAACACTGTGGGAGGAGGCAGTAAGGTGCTCAGGCAACCAAGCTACGTATGAGACACACAGTTTTACACACTGTGATTTGACCCCAGAGAAAACCAAAAGCTCAGAATCACTTTCTTGTGAACCCCAAAAACTTCTTGTGAGAAGATCAGCTCACAAAAGCAAGAGTCTCTTCTCTTTCCTGCCCCCTCCCCCCTGACTTTATCTCCAACCCCTGAGGCATAATGCCTGGCACATGATAAAGAGCCAATAAACAGTACTGAATAAATCCATTATCTAAGCTTCGGTTTCCCATCTGTAACCTGTAAATACTCCTCTGGTTGTTAATGGAGATAAAACTATGTATGAGAAACACGTGGAAGCCTGGGACCCTGAGCCGGACACTTAGTAGATACTCAGAAAGTCATCACTGAGGTGTTTAGTGCATGTCTGTTGAGTGAGTAAGCAAAGCCACACTTTGGCATGCAAACTCGGGGTAAAGCAAGCATCCCATGCCCTGAGTGCAGACAGAGGCGCCCTAACTGAATGCCTTCTTGTCGGATTGGTTACACCTCCCAGCTGCAAACAGCATGTGCAGGTCTCTGGGCATCTGACACAATCAGATGCTCTGTGGGTGTTATTTCCTGGAAGCTGACAGCAATGCTAGCAGGTATGAGCATTAACACTGCTGCTACGACAGTTTACAGAGGAGCGACACTGAGGCTCAGAACCATTCAACATCTTGCGTGAAAACATACAGCTGAGGGGACTTCCTTGGTGGTTAAGGGAAGTCCAAGCTTCCAAAGTAAGATACTAGGGTTTGATCCCCGGCTGGGGAACTAAGAGACCACATGTTGCCTGATGCAAGCAAAAAAACCTTTTTTTTTATTTAAATGCAGCTGATAACAGGATGGAGCCCAATCTGGAAACACTTTTTCCCTGACTTCAATACCTCCTACTATCCCTTCCTCTTTGAAGGGGAGTGGTGGGGAGAATACACACATGTGTCTGGGTGTCTGCTGGAGTGTATGCACATGTGCCCATGTGTGGGTGTGGGTGTGGGATGCACAAGAGTAAATACGGAGACTGGAGGGTGGGGAACAGTTTAATCTCCTCCTCAAAGGGCCAGCAGAACTCTTGGGTGTCCCTCGAAGTCAAGCTTCTTTCCAGGTCATCAGAGTTGACACTTGGGCAGTAACACATGCGTAATTAACTGAACAAATATAATGAGTCTATCTGCAGTGACATGATAGTTGGTGCTGAATCCTATTAAACCACATTTAATTAAAAATGCATTAAACCGTCAAGCTTCGGAACACACCCTGCCCTTCTTCAAAGCCTCCCCCTCCATTAAAGCCTTCCCCACTATTAACTGTGACTCAGCCTGTGACCCTATGGGCATGACCGGGTGAGATGAAGTGGCTCTTAAATGCCTGAACCAGTAGATCACAGGCACTAATGGATTTCAATCAGTGAGATTAATTCTATTCATTTGGCTCCTCGTTTCAGAAACAACTGTCACGCTGAGCCTAATTGCTGGAGATGTTTGACGGCCCCAGGAGGCTGGAGACTCTTATAGCTGGTTGGTGGCCAACAATCAATTATGTGGGCTACTGTGCCTTTGGGGACATGAAGATGATGAAAATCCACAGACAACCCCATGGCCCTCGTTTACCAGTAGCGTCAGTGGAGTTTCTCCAGATTCAGAAGGCAGTGAGGGGTGGTGGGAGGCTGTCTGGACCTGTTTGGACCCCGACTCTTCTTCCCTGTGGTCCAGACTCCTCCAGCCATGGGATTCTGCAAAGGTGGTTTCCCCCTGGAGAGCTTTGTCCTTCTTTGCCTACTTTGCTCCTATCCACCTCCCAAATTCTGCCTGAATGAACGAATGAGTAAGGAATTGGGAGGAGTGAGCAAGAGTCTCGGAGGGGAGACACACAGAACCTTACACTTGAGAAGCAGTCCCTCAGTGGAAGCTGCATTCAGGCCTCGTCACCCTTTCTGGCCCCGACACCATCCCTTCTCCAGGACAGCCATCCCTGTCTTTTTCCAGAGGAGGGTTCTAAGAGGGACGGGAAAGGGACATAAAATTGCTCACCATCATTGAGAGCGGAGAGGCAAGAAGCCAGGATCTGAACCCCCAACCTCTTGCCCCATTTCTTGTTGCCTCTGAGTCATCTCTAGACACAGCACTTAATCACTAGCTGGCTCATGAAGAGCTGGCAGAACGAGCTTCCCGCCAAGCAGGAGGGGAGAAAGCCAGTCTCTGAGCAGCACCTGAGGGGAAGGGAGGAGGAGGAGGTGAAGGTAGGCATGATCTGATTGGCTCCCTAGAGGGCCAGGGCTGCCGTTCTTGCCACAGATCCAAGCTGTGCATGTCAGTATGAAATGTGCTATCGTTAGAAGGGCCCCGTGCTTGCTTTAACTCTCTCTGTCATCCTGGAATTCTTGGTCATTTTTGAATAAGGGGACCCATGTTGTCATCACGCACTGGTGACTGGTCCTGGTGCTAAGGGCAGGTTTGGGGAGGGAGTCCCACTCAGCTTCCATGGAGTTACCCCCAAACTCTCTCCAGTCCTCCCTGATTCTTCCAAATACCTTGTCAGCAAGACTTTTCCTTGAGACTAGCTTCATTTCCATTTTCCCAAAGCTGTTTTCCTAGAGTAAAGCCCTCAGCACGTAGTAGATACTCAATAAACGAGAGAGTCAGTGCGTGCAGGGGCTACGGCAGCACTTTGGTGCATCCTCTAAACACTTGCAGACTCCTGAAGCTTTCTGAATTCACAGTGTTTCTTTAGCTCCATGGCAAATGCATGATCCAGGAAGGCATTTCCAAAGCTTTATTTATTCATTGGTTGTGCTGGTTCTTTGTTGCTGCCTGCAGGCTTTCTCTAGTTGCTGTGAGCGAGGGCTACTCATTGTTGCAGTGCATGGGCTTCTCCTGTTATGGAGCACAGGCTTTAGGGCGCATGGGCTTCAGTAGTTGTGGCGCAGGGGCTCATTAATTATGGCTTACAGGCTTTAGTTGCCTGCAGCATGTGGAATCTTCCTGGACCAGGGATCGAACCATGTCCTCTGTATTGGTAGGCAGATTCTTATCCACTGTACCAGTAGGGAAGTTCTCCAAAGCTTCTTTCTGCAGAGCATTTCTTCAGTTAACAAAAAGTGCCCCGTGATCACATTCATTTTGGAAATGCTGCTCACCCCATCCCCACTAAGAGTCTGGTGCACATGAGCAGATTCAGGGCTCTAAGAAGTCCAGAAATAAAAATACCTTTCTATTTTGTTGGTTCCAGCCTTCCTCAAACTTATGTGACTCTGGAAGCTTTTTTTTTTTTTTTAATCCTGGTACTTATTCACCTCCCATGGAACATTTATTAATAGAAGGCAGTTATCTGGTCCTAAAAGAGTGGCAATAAAGATGTGGGTGGAAGGGCAAGAGATGACAGACAGCAAGGAGAGGAGGATACATGCTGTGATGGGAAATTGCCAACATCTAAATCTGTATCCGTAGTATCAATACTGACAGAACTGGACCCAACGTGTTGCGTTTGTTTTGTTTCTTTCTCTTACTCTGGTCTGATTAAAGATTTACAAGACGGTGACTCATTGATGAGGCTGTTTTAGCCCTCCCTTGGGTTATTCTAGGGCTTCCCTTGCAGCTCAGTTGGTAAAGAATCTGCCTGCAGTGCAGGAGACCTGGGTTCAATCCCTGGGTTGGGACGATCTCCTGGAGAAGGAAATGGTAACCCACTCCAGTATCCTTGCCTGGAAAATCTCCTGGACAGAGGAGCCTGGTGGGCTGCAGCCCATGGGTCGCAAAGAGTTGGGCACAGCTGAGCGACTAACACTGTGTTATTCTAGCTGCAGAAGTCTTAACTGACTGCAGGGTGAGCTGCCCAGGAGACAGGAGAGCAGAGATTTCAGGGGGTTGGGGATTTCACATGTGCTCATAAACAAGTGAGATCACTTTGAACAAAGTAATCAGAGTATCAAGTAATATAAGCACCACAGTTACAGCAAAATGTGAATCACGCAGCAGTGAGACATGCAGAGATCGGCTGCGAAGAGCAATAATCAGATACCGCTCGACCCCAGCTCTGAACACTGCTGAGGAGCCCAGGGCAGTGCGAGGAAGCCTGGCTGCGTAGAAATGACACCTGCGCTCTGGCAAGGGAGGCCTTGGTCCCAAGTCATACCTCTTCACGGGAGGGTGAAATCCTGGCACTCTCCGAGCCGAACAGAACTTTACAGACGGGAGCTGGAAGGGATCGACTTGCCAGATAGGGACAAAATCAGGGCTCAGGTCCAAGTCTGAACTCCAGTTTTGAATCTTTGTGAGTGGTGCTGTCCGTCTCCCTCCCAATCCCCTTCTGCGCTCAGCGTCCAGATGGCTTCTTCTGGTCACCGGGGACCCTCACCTGAGGACTCTCTGACTGCAAAAGCATGCTCCTCTGTGCACAGGCCAGACCAGAAGTGTCAAGAGTGCATGCCCCAGACAATGAGATCAGGAGTTGATGTAAATATCACAGCTCCCATGCCATTCAAAGCAACAGCTCTAAAGTGTGTTCCACGAAATCTCAAAGGGATCCACTATGATGAGGCATTTCAGGTGCCCAGTGAAGTCACCTGTTCATTAATGCAATCTGTGCTGGATTCTGTCCTTCCCCTAACTGTATTCTCTGCCCCCTAACCATGCTTCCTTGGGATCCTCTTCCAAATACACTGCTTGAACTCAAATTCCTGTCTCAGGGTCAGCTTCTGAGGGAGTCCAACTGTAAAAGCTTTCTTTTTTAGTACGCTAAAGTGATTTAAGGAATCTCTGGCCTTGAGACTCTTGCTCCTATGATAAGGAGACTAGAGCAATGACATCTCAAGTATATGGCTCCTTTGAACGGATAAAAATTATCTTTCCAATTTTGTCCAGTGGTTGCAGTTGTTGGCAAGAGATGCTAAGCTGTCATTCTCTTACTTAACCCACGACATTTATTGAGCTTCATGCCAGTTAGACGCTGGGTGTGCAGACTGAGTCAAACCCTTCAAGGCTAGCAAAAGAATGGCAGTAGTTACCTACTTAATTATTTATATGTACTCTTTTAAGTAACGAGTTGCTACTGAGGACCTATTTTGTATCCAGAATGGCTAGGAATACAGAGAGGAAAAAAGACATTATTTCTGGTCTTAGTTCATCATCTATGAAAAGAAAAATACTTGAAACAAATACAATACCTGGACAAATACTACATGAAAAGAAACTCAGAGTGTCTAGGATCATATAGGAAGAGCTGTACCCAGGTTTAAGGGGTCAGGGATGAGATGTGGTATATGAATTAAAATTATGAAATCATGATTTAGATGCTTATCCTGTTAATTGCTTGAGATTGAAAACATAAACACAAACTTCCTTGAAATTATATTGATTTTAGGGAAATACAAACTTTTCTCAAAGTGAATTTTATACAAAGATGTAAAAAGTTCATCAGTCAAATGGGAGGGCAAATCACCATTCACTGGGTAATTCTGGGACAGCAAGAATGGTGTAGAAGTTCTCTACAAGCCATCTGCTTTAATCAGTTGATTCAGAATAGCTGCATTTTACAGATGACTATGATAGACAGTCTTCTAAGATGGTATAAATCATACCTTCCTCCTGGTAATCCCCTCCCCTTAAACGTGGACTATACTTAGTGACTTGATTCTAACAAATAGATTCTGACAAATGCAGTGGGATGTCCATGGATTTAATCAATAGTCAAAAACCTTCCAACAAAGAAAAGCCAAGGACCAGATGACTTCACTAGTGAATTCTACCAAACATTTTTTTTTTTAATTAATGCCAATCCTCCTCAAACTCTCCCAAAAAAAGTGAAAAGGAGGTAATTCTTCCAAACTCATTCTATAAAGCCAGCGATGGTACCAATGGCAGAAAAAACCACTACAAGAAAATAAAACTACAGGCTAATATCTCTGATGAATAGTAAAGCAAAAATTCTCAACAAATACTAGAAAATAGAACTCAGCACAGACTGCAAGGATTATGTTGCAAAGATTAGTAAGATATATTCCTGAAATGCAAGGATGATTCAACATTTAAAAATCAATCATATTAACCAAGTGATGAAAGAAAAACACAAGATCATCACAGTTAATGCAAAGAATACTATTCTACACTGTTTCATAAAAAAAGAAATAGTTCAATAAACTAAGAATACAAGGAAATCTCTTCAACATAGTAAAAGTCATAGATGAAAGCTTCATGCTAAAAGCCTCATAGCTAATATGTTACATATTGGTAAAAAACTAAAAGTTTTTCTTCTGAGATTAGTATTAAGGCAAGAATGCTCACTTTGTCACTTTCATTCCACATAGTACAGAAAGTCCTAGATGAAGTAACTAAACAGGAAACAGTGGAAAGGAAAAAGGGAAATTATCTCTGTTCATAGATGACATGATATAATATACAGAAAACCCTAAAGAGTCCACAAAAGACCTATTAGAACTAATGCATGAATTCACATAGTGGCTGTAGACAAAATCAATACAAAAATCAGTTTTGTTTATATACACTAGCAATGGACAATTCAAAAAGGAAATTAAGAAAACAGTGCCACTCACAATAGCATTGGAAAGAATGAAATAATTAGGAATAAGTTTAACCAAAAAGTGAAAGAGTGGAAAAGAAACCAAAAACTGTAAAAAGCATTGCTGAAGGAAACTTAAGATTACCACAATAAATGGGAAGATTTCCTATGTTCATGGATTGGAAGACAGTATTGTTAAGATGTCAGTACCACCCATAGCGACCCACAGATTAAATGCAATCTCTATCAAAATTCCAACTGCAGAAACATAAAAAAAAAAAACCCATCCTAAAAGATATATGGAAACGCAAAAAGCCTCAAAAAGCCAAAACCATCTTGAAAAGAAGAATAAAGAAATCACAAACTTCCTGACTTCAAAACATATTACAAAACTACAGTAATCAAAATGGTGTGGTGCCAACATAAACCAAACATTCAGATGAATGGACTAGAGTAGCTCAGAAATATAAACTCATTTATATAGTTAAAGAATTTTTTCAAGGATTCCAAGACCATTCAATAAGAAAAGTCTTTTCAACAAATGTTGCTGAGAGAAATGGATATCCATATGCAAAAGAAGAAATTTGGATCCTTCCCTTGTATCACATATAAATATTAACTCAAAATGAATAAAAAACTAAACATAAGATCTAAAACTATAAAACTCTTAGAAGAAAACGCAGGGGAAAATTTGAAACATTTTCTTTGGCAATGATTTACTGGATATGGCAACAAAATCACAGAAGACAAAAGTAAAAATAAATTGGACTATATAAAAATTTAAAACTTATGTGCATGAAAAGATAAAACCAAGAAAATGAAAAGATGACTTATGGAATAGGATAAAATATTTGAAAATTATATCCAGGTTAATATCCAGAATATATAAAGAATTCCTACAACTCAGCAACAAAAAAAAGAAGCAACCCAACTTTAAACATGGGCAAAAAACCTGAATAAACATCTCCCTAAAGAAGATAAACAAATGGCCATGTAAACACTTGAAAAGATGCTCACCATCACTAATCATTAGGGAAATGCAAGTAAAAACCATAGTGAGATATCACTTAATACCCATTAGAATGGATGTTCTATTTTTAAAAAGGAAGAAAAATAGCAAGTATTTTTAGCAAAGATGTGGAAAAATTGAAGACCTGTGCTCTGTTGATAGGAGTGTAAAATAGTGCAACTACTGTGGGAAACAGGAAAATCATTCCTCAAAAAATCTAAGATAAAGTTATCATTAGTTCAGTTCAGTTCAGTCACTCAGTCGTGTCCAACTCTTTGCGACCCCATGAATCGCAGCACGCCAGGCCTCCCTGTCCATCACCAACTCCCAGAGTTAACTCAAACTCATGTCCACTGAGTTGGTGATGCCATCCAACCATCTCATCCTCTGTTGTCCCCTTCTCCTCTCGCCTTCAATCTTTCCCAGGATCAGGATATTTTCAAATGAGTCAGCTCTTCGCATCAGGTGGCCAAAGTATTAGAGTTTCAGCTTCAACATCAGTCCTTCCAATAAACAGTCAGGACTGATTTCCTTTAGGATCCTTTAGGATCTCCTTGTAGTCCAAGGGACTCTCACAATTCAAAAGCATCAATTCTTTGGTGCTCAGCTTTCTTTATAGTCCAACTCTCACATCCATACATGACCACTGGAAAAACCATAGCCTTGACTAGATGGACATTTGTTGCCAAAGTAATGTCTCTGCTTTTTAACATGTTGTCTAGGTTGGTTATAACTTTTCTTCCAAGGAGTAAGCGTCTTTTTATTTTATGGCTGCAATCACCACCTGCAGTGATTTTGGAGCCCAAAAAAATAAAGTCTGCCACTGTTTCCCCATCTATTTGCCACTGTTTCCCCATCTATTTGCCATGAAGTGATGGGACCAGATGCCATGATCTTTGTTTTCTGAATGTTGAGCTTTAACCCAACTTTTTCACTCTCCTCTTTCACTTTCATCAAGAGGCTTTTTAGTTCTTCTCCACTTTCTGCCATAAGGGTGGTGTCATCTGCATATCTGAGGTTATTGATATTTCTCCAGGCAATCTTGATTCCAGCTTGTGCTTCTTCCAGCCCAGTGTTTCTCATGATGTACTCTGCATATAAGTTAAATAAGCAGGGTGACAATATACAGCCTTGATGTACTCCTTTTCCTATTTGGAACCAGTCTGTTGTCCCATGTCCAGTTCTAATTGGTGCTTCCTGACCTGCGTACAAATTTCTCAAGAGGCAGGTCAGGTGGTCTGGTATTCCCATCTCTTTCAGAGTTTTCCACAGTTTATTGTGATCCACACAGTCAAAAGCTTTGGCATAGTCAATAAAGCAGAAATAGATGTTTTTCTGGAACTCTCTTGCTTTTTTGGTCATCCAGCAGATGTTGGCAATTTGATCTCTGGTTCCTCTGCCTTTTCTAAAACCAGCTTGAACATCTGGAAGTTCACGGTTCATGTATTGCTGAAGCCTGGCTTGGAGAATTTTGAGCATTACTTTACTAGCGTGTGAGATGAGTGCAATTGTGCTGTAGTTTGAGCATTCTTTGGGATTGCCTTTCTTAGGGATTGGAATGAAAACTGACCTTTTCCAGTCCTGTGGCCACTGCTGAGTTTTCAAAATATGCTGGCATATTGAGTGTAGCACTTTCACAGCATCATCTTTTAGGATTTGAAATAGCTCAACTGGAATTTCATCACTTCCACTAGCTTTGTTCATCGTGATGTTCCAAAGTTATCATATGGTCCATCAATTCCACTTCTGAGTATACCCAAAAGAATTGAAAGCAGTTTCTTGAAAAGATATTTGTGCACCCTTGTTCACAGTAGTATTATTCACAAAAGTCAAAAGGTAGAATCAACCAAGTATCCATTGAACAAAATGTACTATATACATGCAGTGGAATTGTAGCCAAAAAGGAAAGAAATCTGATGCATGTTTTTTTTTTTTTGGATGCATGTTATATAACATGAATGAACCTTGACATTATAGTGAGTGAATTAAACCATTTATGAAAGGGCATACACTTTATGATTCCACTTTCATGAAGTATCTAGAATAGAAAACCTTATAAATACGAAAGTAAAATGACAGTTTCCAGGGGCTGTGGGAGGGGAGAATGAGGAGTTACTATGTAACAGGTATGGTTTTGGTTTTATAAGATAAAAAGAGCTCTAAAAATGGCTTACACAGCAATGTGAAAGTACTTAACACTACTAAACTATACTCTGCAGCTTAGTTTGATTTAAAATGGTTAAGAGGGCAAATTTCTCTTTTTTTAAGAGGACAAATTTTATATTATGTGTATTTTGTGCTCAGATGCTCAGTTTTGTCCAACTCTTTGCATATGTTACCACAATTTAATCTTTTTAAGTTTAAATATAAAAAAGACAACAAAATAAGAAGAAATTCACAGAAACAACAATAACAAAACCAAAACCAAATGAAACAAAATGATGGGATGCCATTTCTGAGATGCAGATTGTAAAAGACTGTAACTTCCATCTTACTCTCCCGCTTGTCATGAGAAAACTTGCTGCCACATTGAAAAGGCCCACGTGGCAAGTCACTAAGGATGGACTCCAGCCAACAACCAGCAAGAACCCAGGGCCCTCAGTTTAATATCCTGCAAGAAACTGAATCCTGCCAATGACCACATAGGTAAGCTTGGAAGCAAATTCTTCTCCAGTTGAACCCTGAGATGACTATAGCCCTGACCAACACATTGATCACAGCCTGTGACAGATTCTGAGCTGGGGCCCAGCAGTTCTGTGCCCACATTCGTGACCAGAAAAGCTATGAAATAATAAATATTATTTTCAGCCACTAAGTTTTGAGGTGACTAGTTACACAGCAATAGCTTGCCAAATAAAAGGACATTGAAATGGAAAGACAATAACCAACAGTAAGAATGACAAGAGAACAAGTGAGTGATGTCTGAAGCATGTCTAGCTGCAAAGTTTCCTTTTTGCACCAGTGAAATTCTTCGCAAAACCTCTTCCTGGGTGAGGAAAACAGTTGATGGAGACCATACTACATTTCAACATTTTCAACATGGGCGGCTCTGCCCAAGGAGGATTCATGGTTCCTGGACTTGCAGGAAGCTGAAGTATTTCCCTGGTAAATATGTATTTAAAAGATAGAAATAAGAATACTTGGTTGTATTCTCTGTGTGTATTTGTGTTAAAACCATTCTATTTGGTTCAAACAATCTAGACACTGCAATCTCTGTAAGGGATATTAATGTCAGTTGTCACAGACAACTGAAGCATTTAAACCAATTCACTCCATCCTTCCAGAAATTAGAAACATCTGAGAATTTACAATTATAGGAAAAATAAATGTCTTCCTGACTCCCAGGATGAAGTTCCATATTTAAGAAAGCTAGTTAAAGACTGTAATCTACATTCCAAAGAGAATCCTGTTACTCAGAGGTTTGGCCTTATAAATCTAGGTTCCAAAATTAGAATGAGGCTACCCCCTGAGGCCTGACAAATAGAGCCAAAGCACTGCCGGCCACTAGGCCAGCATCCCTCCCAGGCCCCTCTCAACAGCAGCGGTAAGAAGGCACCTGGTGAGCTGATGATATGTAATGATAAAGGTAAGCTTAGCCACCCTGTTCTGAGCAACTCAGACATCCAGGGCTGCAAGTCCACTGCGCTGTTGGAAGTAATACAGCGCAGTGGTTCAGAGTATGGGCCCTAGAGCTGATAACTAGAACAGGAACTCAGGCTCTGCCACTTCCAGCTGAATAACTTTGGCAGGTTTTTTGGACCCTCCTTGTCTCTTTCCTTGCCTGTAAAATGGATTTATAGTAGTTACAAAGGTAATTATGAGGATTTAATAGCATAAAGCACATAAATCACACAAAACAGTGCCTAGTACAGAGCTAGCAGTCAATGAATGTGTGAATAATAGCAATAAGAATTATCATTATTAATTATCATCATTATTATCACTGTCACCTTTATTTCTTAGAATCAATACACTAATAATGCTAACCTGGATTCAGGAATGGGGTTTTATGTTTTCCAAATGAGGAAAATAGAAACTCAGGGGAGTGAGATGTCTTTTCCAAGGTCACACAGTCATTGAGGCTCACCTCCTGGTGTGTCTGACTCCAAGCCCGGAGTGATATCTCCACTATCTCATATTTGGGTACTGATACACCCCGTGCTCATCTAAATCACTCAAGCACCTTCTTCCTTGCTTTCAAGTCTTACTTAACTTACTTAGATTCTGGAGGTCTGCTGCCTGGGTGGCTTAAAGAGAGGCCAAAACTGGAACATGTAAAGAAGTAAAAAGCACTGGAAAACTTTGTGGGGTGAGATGGAGGAGAAAGGCTGCTTCTTCCTTTTGGGAATACATAACACAGGAACAGCCATTTCCTGGATGGAATTTCCATATATGGATTTGTGTAAACTTTACGACATCCCAGTGAAACGTAAATGATCATGCCTATTTTTAAGATCATTTTTTTTTTCTTGTTTGAATGAATGAATAAATTGGCTGAGACTCAGAAAAATAAATAAATCTATTTTTCTTGTTTGAAAGAGTGGATGGATGAATATGTTTTCTGAGGCTCAGACAAGTCAAGTCATTTGCCCAAGCCTCACTATTTGGATCTAGCAGAACTGGGACTCAATCCCTTCTCTTCTGACTTTAAGCAGTAGTTCTTGCTATTGTGCCCCATTTCACAGACAGAAAAGCTGAGGATCCAAAGGCAAACTGACTGGCTCCAGATCATGCAGCTAAAAGGTGACTGAGATAGGATTTAAGACCAGAATTCTCTGGCTCTGAAGGCATTGCTCCCTTTTTCTGCATTTTATTTTTTAATTTTATTTTCTTTTTAGATTGAGATATAGTTGATTTACAATGTTTCAGATGTACAGCAGAATGATTCAGTTATACACACACATATGCATGCCTATACACATTCTTTTTCAGATTCTTTTCTCTTATAGGTTATTAGTGATATTGAATATAGTTCCCTGTATTATACAGTAAGACCTTGTTTATCTATTTTATACATAGGCTTGTGTATCTGTTAATCCCAAATTCTCAATTTATCCCTCCCACTCCTTCTCCTTTAGTAACTATAAGTTTTGTTTTCTGTCTGTGAGTCTATTGCTGTGACAGAAAACAATAAATTTCTATAAAGCAATTATCCTTCAATTTAAAAACAAATAAATTTTTAAAAATTAAAAAAAATAAGTTCTTTGTATCAGTTTTTTAATTCCATGTATAAGTCATATCATACAATATTTGTCTTTGTCTGATTTGCTTCACTTAATATGCTAATCTCTAGGTCCATCCATGTTATTGCAAATGACAAGATTTTCTTTTTTATGGCTGAGTAGTATTCCATTGTGTATATTCCAAGTAGTATTCCATATCTCTTCTATCTATTCATCTGTCAGTGGACATTTAGGTTGCAAAGGCATTACCCTTCATATTGAATTGGCCCAATGTTTATTTGGGTATTTCCATAAGTTATAGAGAAACAGGAATAAATGTTTTGGCCAACCCAATACAAAACCTGCTGGAAGATACCTGGTAAAGAGGACGCTCCTTCCTCATGGCCTTGCCTGATTGGTCTTCTGCCCTATTAGACTCCACAGCTTAAAGTACCTCTATTTAGGAATGTTCCAAAAGCCAGCAAACCTACTCCATATATCAAAAACCCTTCAGCTCTGCCCACCACAAGTTGGCCTTAGTCAGTGCATGGGCCCTCAGACTTTGGACTGTTCCCCTTTCTTCTTTGCATTCAATCATCATAATCTGAAATTGTTTACTTGTTTTCATTTGCAGCCTCTCCCCAAATGGAAGATCTATGGAGGCAGAAACTGCTATTTTATCACTGCATCCTCAATATCCAGTCTCTGACATGGCATGTAGGTGTCCAATAAATCTTGCTTGAATGAATGAATGAATCATGAACATTAATTTCACACAAGACTGAAAATATTCATCAGAAAAAGAAACCATTATTGTTTTATCTGTGGCATGGATTGTCTCAGCACTGCCAATCTCTAGCTAACTGGGAAACTTCAAAAATGCTCTTTGAACCTAACAACCACTTTAGCTCCCAAACTCCCCAGTTTGCTGATCAGGACAATGAGGGAGAGAGAAGGGGGAATGTTGGAGACCCCATGTCTGGAAGAAAATGATCCAGGTATGAAGAAGAGTTGGTGGCATCAGAGGTTAGACCCTGGGAGCAAGGAGAGGATGGAGTGGGCCAACCTGTCTGACCAGATGAGTCCGAGGCCACATCTCTGATTTACGCTGCAACTTTGTCAAATGCCCTCTATCAAGACAGCCTAAGCTTCACCCCAGACCAGGGCACAGGTGGCACAGTAGTAAAGAATCTGCCTGCCAGTGCAGGAGACATGGATTCGATCACAAGGTTGGGAAGATCCCCTGGAGTAGGAAATGGCAAGCCACTCCAGTATTCTTGCCTGGAAAATTCCATGGACAGAGGAGACTGGAAGGCTACAGTCCATGGGGTCACAAAGAATCTGACACAACTGAGCATGCACGCACACACACACACACACACACACCAATGCACACAGAGTGTTTACAGCCTGTGTGCAAGCCCTTACTCATGTTTCACCTAACAAATGTGTATCAACTGTCTACCTTATATGTGCCAGGCACGGAGGATAGTTTAGTGAATAAAACCTCCTCTTTGCTTCCCGTGCAATCTAGGACAACTCACAGTCTAGTGAGTGATTCTCAAAGTGGGGCTTCTGGAGCAACAGCATCAGCGTTACCCAAGAACTCGTTAGAAGGGCAAATCTGCAGCCCCAACCCAAGTCTACCAAATGAGAGTCATTATAAAGAAAGATGCAGAGCTGTGTGTTCTGATTCAAATACGGTCAACAAAGATTGAAAAAGAACAAGGAGCAGAGGACATGGGCACTATATTCCTATTAGTGTGTGCATCTTTTAAACATTTTTATTTTATATTAGAGTATAGTTGATTTGGGCTTCCCTGGTAGTTCATCTAGTAAAGAACCTGCCTTCAATGCAGAAGACCTCAGTTCAATTCCTGAGTCAGGAAGATCCCCTGGAGCAGGGATAAGCTACCCACTTCAGTGTCCTTGGGCTTCCCTGTGGCTCAGATGGTAAAGAATTTGCCTGCAATGTGGGACACCTGGGTTCAATCTCTGGGTTGGGAAGATCCCCTAGAAGAGGGCATGGCAACCCACTCCAGTATTCTTGCCTGGAGGATCCCATGGACAGAGGAGCCTGGTGAACTACAGTCTATATGATCACAAGGAGTCAAACACGACTGAGCAGCTAAGCTCAGCACGGCATAGTTGATTTACAATGTTGTTAGCTTGAGGCATACAGAGAAGCAATTCAATTATACGTCAAAATGATCCAGCTATACATCTATTACTTTTTAAAATTGTTTTCCATATAGATTTTTACACAGTGTTGAATAAAGGTTCTAGTACTATACAGTAGGTCTTTGTTAATTACCAATTTTATATACAGTAATGTGTATATGTTAATTTCAACCCAAACCCTAGCTCTGATCCCAGCTTCCTTATTTATCTTCCCCCAACCTTTTCCCTTAGGTAACCATAAATTTTTTTTTTCCTGTGTCTGTAAGTTTCTTTCTTGTGTGTGTGTTTTAAAGACATGTTGGCCTTTGCACAACGTATCTCTAGAAGGATACACAGGAACGTGCTTCATTGTGCTTGTGTCTAGGAAAGAGATGTGGGAGTAATAAGTGGACAGGAAACCGACTTTAGCTTGTATAACTTTGATACACACTTTATTCATTTCAGTACACCACAACTCTTGGTGTTAGTGCTTGCCCTCTCTAGACAGGTGTCAGGGTCATTTCTGCAGACAGCTGCAGAGTGGAATGTTGCTTTAGTCTTGATGCCCAACCCTCTTCCTTCTTTCTTCCATGAGGCAATTGTTGGTGCCCAGTCTTCTCCAGACCCCTGCCCAGGAGGAGCTTCCAATCTGTCTGGTGAGGTAGACAAGGTGAGGAGGAGACAGTTACAGGGAGGTGGGCTGAGCAGCTCACGCGCCAGGGCGGGCTCCAAGAGCACAGGATTGGGTGGCAGCTTGGAGGAAAGAGTGAAGACTCATCTCAAAGGGCAGGGGAGTGTTCAGGGAGGAAATCAGGCTGTTTCAGAAACTGCAGGTGTTTCCAAATTTGTCATGTGTGCATGTGTGTGGAGGGGGGAGCCAGTCCGAGAGACAGGGTGACCAGCTGTCCAGCTTTGCTGGGGACCAGGGCAGGTTTGGGGTGGGGGGTAGTTTTAGGGATACAACTGAGAAAGTTGTTCACCGTTAGGTAGGTGCAGATGGTATAGATGAGGCAGGAAAAAGAGGCAGGCAGGTGGATTGAGGTGGAAACAGTCTGGGGAGGACTTAGACTGCTTGGCTGAGGCTGGTGGCCTCACGCAGTCACAGCCTCTGTGGTACGCAGACATCCCCACACCGCCCATCTTCAAAATGAAACATCCCAGATTGCTCAGGTTTGAAAATGCACCCTTTTTACCTATATATCTTACCTCTCAGTCTTAGAGAAAACAGCAAATTTTATCTCTCTGCATTAGAGCTGATCCATTTCCATGTGCAAATGCAAGTTTGGTGTGTAAACCTCCCCCTGCATCGTCCCATACCTGTGGTCCTAGAACCCTCTCGCCCATCATCATGGTCAGTATTCAGGGGGCCTGAGATAAAATCGGGTCATTTCCAAGACAATATAACGGGAATGGAATGTGCAGAGGGGATTGTGAGAAAGGAGCCTTTATCCTCACTGCCCACCCCCACCCCTCCCCCCCCGCAACCTTCCTCTGCGGCCTGCGGCTTGAACTGGGTGCAGCTGAAGACAGGTGACTACATCTATTGCCCGGCCCATTGCTTTTTGATGCCCTAAGTGAAAAGGGTTGGTGACCTAATTCTGTTGCCCCTGAGATTCTTGCCCAACCTTGGATCACAGTGGTAATTGGTCTCAAGTGACCAGGCCAGGTCTGGGTCCCCTCTGCCCAACTCAGCCCAGCACTCAGACACAGAGACTTGGGGAGTTAGTTGTTCCTCACCCCACACCAAGGGTGATAGCCTCAGGAAGACCTCTGAGGAAGTACACCCTTGCCTAGTTCTCTCTGGAAGGCAGTTTCCAACCCCATAAGCCTGGTGGTAAGTTGACATCTCTGCATCTACTTCCACAGCCTTTGGGGCAAGACTGGGTCTGGGGGCTGAGATTTATTTGCCACTGCTGCTAAGTCGTTTCAGTTGTGTCCGACTCTGTGTGACCCCACAGACAGCAGCCCACCAGGCTCCGCTGTCCACAGGATTCTCTAGGTAAGAATACTGGAGTGGGTTGCCATTTCCTTCTCCAGAGATTTATTTGACCTACATGAAACTTGAGGGCTTAGAAGCCCTTGGAGGTTATATAGTCACACATCATCTTGCAGATAAGTAAACTGAGCTCAGAGGTAGGAATATACTTGCCCAAGGTCACTGTGATGTGCTGAACTGTGGTCCACCCCGGCCCCCGCCGTCCCCCACATCCCACTGTTTCATTTCACATGCTGGAGTTCTAACTCGCAGGATCTCGGAAGGTGACTTTAGTTGAAAACAGGGTAATCAAGTTGAATTGAGGACATCAAGGTGGGGTCTAATCCAATAGGACTGGTGTCCCTACAAAAAGGAAAAGTTTGAACACACACAGGCACACAGGGAGAAGGCCATGTGAAGATGAAGGCAGAGATTGAAATGATACTTCTATAAGCCAAAGACTGGCAGAAAACCACCAGGAGCCAGGGGCAATGCCTGAGACAGACATCTATCACAGCACTCACAAGGAACCCACCCGATGGACACCCTGACACTGGATGTCTGCCCTCCAGGACTGTGAGATAATACATTTCCATGGTTTAAGCCACTTAGTTTGCAATACATTTTTTAAATTAAATTATAATTGATTTTCAGTGTTGTATTCATTTGTGGTACTTTATGTAAAGAGAATAGTCCTATTGGACTGGGGCCCATCTTAATGTTGTCAGTTTTAGGTCGTTACCTCGGCAAGACCCTATCTTCAAACAAGGTCACACTCTGAGGTAGGGAGGAACAGGATTAGGTCTTCAACACGTGAATTTGGTGGACGAAGTTCAACCCATGATAGTCATCCAGCAAACTGTCAGCGTGGAGAAAGTAAGAATCCATCCCAAACGTGACTTCTCCTGCTGTGTTTTCCATAGCTGTGTCGGAAGAGTTTCATCTCTTTTGTTAAAAGATGTACATGGCCACTCTGGTCTTTTCTATAAACAGCTTCTCATTTCCTCTCTATCTGGGTGGAGAGGGCTGGCACCAGATTCCGGGGCCATCACCCGACACCCCGCCCCACCTCTGCCCCCTGCCCGGGTTCCTGGCAGGACACAGGAAGTCCCAACTAGTCGTCATGTCTGTTCAAAGCATTTTTCTCCTACCTTTGATTTTTATTGGTTTGTGTCTGAAGTGCTTTGTCTGTAATTACGCAGTTTGCTGCCTGTCTTGTTTCATAATGACTCATATGAAGTACATGTAGTAGCAAAGGGAAGCACATAACTAAGTGGACATTTAATAATTAGCATTCATTAAGACAATTATTTTAATAAATTAGACTCAGTTAAATATAATCATTTTTGCAGTGCTTCAAAAACCAAACAAAAAATACCTGCCTAGTTTAGCATGACAGCAAAAGAAGAGAAGGGGGTAGAAGGAAGGATTCAAAGACAAGAGTAGAAGAAAGAGGGGCCTGGGGAGAGCAGAGCAGATGCAGATAAATGTCTGAAAACATATGAAAGTAATATATTGCATGTTTCACATCAGTAATCAGTATGAGCCATCTATTAAGGACTCCCTAAATAGCAAGTCCTTTGCCTGCATGATCTTTATTTCATCCTCATACCAAATTAATGAGACTGGGACTTGTATTATTGCCATTTTACAGATGAGGAAACTGAGGTTGGCCCAAGGTCAAGAGCTGGTAAGTATGTAATGGAGCCGAAAGTTGAACCTTGGCAGCTGCCTTCCGTAACCCGCCCCAGTAACCTCTTGACTCAAAGGCCCTCCCCTTACAGGTGTCGGACAATGGGAGGCATAAGCCAGCTCCCTCGGGGGCGTGGAAAATGGGCTGTAATGCCTGCAAAATAAGTAGCTTCTTTTGGGCCAAGCTTAGGGTGGTGGTTAAGAGCCTAAACTCCTGAGGGAAATTGCCAGGGCTTGAATGTAGGTTCAGTATTGATTCAGAAGGCCCTCAGTTTCCTAGTTTGCACACTGCAATAATAATAGTACCTTCCTGAGAAGAAATAAATGGTAGCTGCTGGGTTGTGAAGGAAGATCTCAGGGAGCCACCAAATCAATCTTTGTCCAGACCTTGTTATAACGGCATCTGATGATCCAGCCACACCAAGGATTGGCCCAAGGTCTGTCCATGGCAACCACTGAGACCTGTGGCATTTGTCACCTCTGATTTGCCCTCCGGGTAGGTGCATTCTCTTGATGTGTCCCAAGTATGGAAAAGAGTGAAATCTGAAAATTTCCCATGAGGGCATAAGCCCCAGGGCCCCTATCATGAGGGGAGCCTCAGTCTAGGTCCCTGGTTGGTTCCTTCCTAACCACGGTGGGTGTGGTATCTCAGAAAATTGTCAGAGTCGTGGAGTCTTCCAGTCACTAGAAATGACCCAGCACTGAGGAGTCAACCCCTGTGCCTCATGAACTCCCACCGATGTCCAAGTACAGGCTTCACGGGCATGCAGCCTGGCCCATCACGCAGGTCCCCATGCTTAGAAGAGCCCTGATTGTGATTTAACGTTCTGTCTTGAAATTCTTCACAATTTTGGAACAAGGATCCCACATACTCATTTTCACTGAGTCCTGCAAATGATGTAGCCAGTGCTAAGAACAGTTTCGCTGCTATAACAAAGAGATTCAGAAATCCAGTGACTTAAATAAGACTGAAATTTAATTCTCTCTGACATAGCAGCCTAGAGCTAGGGTGTTCAGACAGTAGTTTGGCTTTTCCATCTTCAGGGTGTGGCTTCCCAGCCTCTTTGGATCCAGAGAGACTGTCATTCTCACCTGCCTTCAGTCAGTGAGAAGGAGAAAGTAGCCTGGGAAGCACATAGACAGTCTTAATGGGCCATGACTGGCAGCGGTACCTATCACTTCTGCTCTCATCATCACATGGCTAGACTCAGCCACAGGAGGGCTGGAACATATACTCATTAGCCAGGGGGGTTTGTTTTGAGATAAAATTCCACAAGAACCAGCACATTGGCACACCACTAAATCTTCCTCAGACCACAGCATTCTCAGACTGATGTTCTCAAGCCGACCAGCTGTCCCCAATGCTGCAGTTTCCAGAAAGCCAAGATGCATTCACTGATCTCTCAAGGATAAAGAGAATCTGTGTCTACAAGTCCCACTGAAATTGCGTACAGAAATTTATACACTTGCATTTTCCTTAGAAGAGGGTTTTGGGGACCTCACTGGGCTCTGGGACAGCCTCCTTCACTCTCCCACCAAAATGAAAGAGTACTAAGACAAACACTTCAGTGGCAAGATGAGTTTCAGGCAAAGAGGAGGACTACATCAAAGCTAAATCAGAAAAAGTCTGTTTGCCAGATATGGACTAACTATGCCAGGAGGCAGCAAACGACAGTGTGGCACCTATTCTTGCAAATAAACTTGTATTGGAGCACAGCTACATCTGTTTATTTATATATTGCCCATCACGGCCTTCCTACTGCAACAGAAAAGTTGGCTGGTGACAACAGGCGCCTGCAAAGCCTAGAATATTTACTATTTGGCCCTTTCCAGAAAACCTTGGCCAGCTCCTGAACTAAACAGGTGAGGGCTACCTTTTTCCTGAGAAGCCAAGATGCTCTCCCAACTGGAAGCTGGCAGTGAAGATGTCTGTGTATTCAGAAGTCCAGTGGGGAGTGGAAAATCCTAAGATGATGGTATTGGTGATGGCAGCTAATGGTTTTCTACAGCACTCTCCCATCCTCCGGGAACGTTGGAAGAGCTGCATGAGAGGCAACATGAGACATGGAAAGTTAGTCTGACCTCCCATCTCACTTACTCCCTAACTTTAAAATGTTCTTCGTTTTGAATCTCAGTGGCTTGGTCTTTAAAATGTGGCTATGAAGTGTGACGGTGAACTTCTGATTACCCCTCACGTTATGGCTACATATCAGCTGCATTTTCCTTTTTTAAAATTAAGAGGTAGGTTAAGTATTTCTCTGACTGATCTATCCAAATTGAGGCCAAATAAATAATAAATAAATAAGTGTGATGGTGACAGTAATAGACATGAGATGCAGCATAGAGGGTCTGGCCCAATCTATGTTAACTCTTAAAAGGAAACCTTTGGGGTCACCATGGAGTTTGGAGGTTGATATGTCCATCTCCAGCTAACCTGGAGGTGGGTATATAAAGCCTCAGTAGTTAGTTGAGGCTTCTGAGATCTTCTTGGCTGTTATTTTTGCCCAATGGCTAATGTCAAGAGTGACAGCTTTTCTGTGATGATGGCCTCGGATGCCTTAGTAGTGGGTTGGCAGGCACTCCACCTGCATTTCAGCCTCTTTCAAGGAGATGGGGCCTCAAAAGGCAACTTCCTTCCTGGCAGGGGAGCTCTCCATGAGGGGAACAGGGGTGCAAGGGTGGGGATCTGAATGGGAGAAATGAAAGAATTGTACCCAGGGGGGAAAAGTGATGGCTTATCACTATCTACAATAGCCAAGACATGGAGAAAACCTAAATATCTATTGACAGAAGGATGGATAAAAAGGATGTGAGATATATATGTATACATACGCATACATGCACAATAGAATATTACTCAAACATAAAAAAGGAATGAAATAGTGCCATTTGTAGCAGCAAGATGGACCTAGAAATTATCATACTAAGTGAAGTCAAAGACAAATTTAATATGTCATTTATATGTGGAATCTAAAATATGAGACAAATGAACTTATTTGCAAAATAGAAACAAACTCACAGACATAGAGAACAGACTTGTGGTTGTCAGGGGGGAGGGAGGGATTGAGAATTTGCAATTAGCAGATGCAAACTATCATATATAAGATGGATAAACAACAAGGTCTTCCTATATAGCACAGGGAATATCCTGTCATAAACCTTAATGGAAAAGAATATGAAAAAGTATATATACATATATGTATAACTGAGTCACTTTAGTGTACAACAAAAGTTAACATGACTTTGCAAATTAATTATGGTTCAGCAAAATTAAAGTGATGGCTTTTGCAAGAGTGTTGGGTCTGCCACCAATGTGCTGTGTGGCCTTAGGTAAGTGTCTTAACTCTCCTGGGCCTGTCTTCTCTTTGGTGTCATGAGGGGACGATGAGCTGGTTCTGAACATTGTAATTTTCTTTGATTCCCACCCTGTGATCAGAGAGGCTGCTTCTTTCTGAACTCTCTCCAAGTGTTCCTCATTCCTCAGGAAGAATACCTCCTGATGTCTGGAAAAGGGCCTGGTCAGGACCGTATTTAGAGCCATACTCCCTCACGGGTCCTCAGGGCCCTGCTCCTGTCCGTGATCACAGCAGTGGAGCCAGTGGTCTGACTCATGGGGCTGCACCGCCCAGACATTAAGGGATTTCAAACTGGAGGATGAGACACTGCTGTGATTTAATAGGATGAAAGAATAATATGGCCTTGTTAGTAATCCGGTAAAACTAAGCTTTCCTAATGCTTAGGGTGCACTGGCTAATTAGACATCCTAAGTATGTGAGTGCTAAGTATAGTGGCTAAGAACAGGGACACGGTCAGACTGATTCAGATTTCTTTCCTCCTCTGGCACTAACCAGCTGTGAGATACTAATCTTCACTGATCTTCAGTTTTCTCTAAAGTAAATGGGAATGAGTAATAATACCTAACAAATACCATTATAGCAAGAATTAGATTAAAAAGAATGAAATTTTGCAAGAACAGAGTAATCCAAAAGTTCCTAGACTTACTCTTGTTCACGGTGTCTGAGCATCTAGGTAATTTTTTCACAGTGCCCTAACGAAAGAAAACACCTAATAGTTCCATTTATTAATTAAGCAGTTAGTTCCAATTACAAATTTAATAAGTATCTATGTCCTAACAATTTAACATTCATTAAAAAATGGTATACATAAATCAAAAGAAAACTAATATTTTTGGATTTATTCTTAAAGTGTCAAAATTACATCCAAAGGGATATGCTTGAATACCACATGCATTTGTGCTGTCTCTTCAGTCATTTCTGACTCTTTCGACCCCATGGACTAGAGCCCTCCAGGCTCCTCTGTCCATGGGATTCTCCAGGCAAGAGTACTGGAGTGGGTTGCCATGCCCTCCTCCAGGGGGTCTTCTCAATCCAGGGTTCAAACCCAGGCCTGCCGCATTGCAGGTGGATTCTCTACCCACCGAGCCACCTGGGAAGCCCTTGGGTGCCACACACCTTCTCAAACCTTGAAAAGTACATGAAAACGTGCCACCCTCATATCCTATTTCACACTGATTTTCATGCTGCCCTTGTCTTTTATTACAGTAACTGCTGAAAATCAAAGTTATGACATTGTCAAAAGGGATATAGCACAGTCTAAGGTTGCAGCTGGGAACTACCTTGAGCTATTAGTTTGCAGGGTACCCTACAGATATGAAGTATCAACGTCTTTCCTTTGAAATTTAAAATAGGGTAGAGCATCGTTTGTCTGCTGTGCCACTCTAGAGAGCTGGAGCTCACAAACAAGAACCTTGCCAAGAAAGCACTCTTCCTTTCCCTTGTTTCTAGCAACTACCAAATCCTGGAGGCAACATCGGATTCATCTCATGTCCCCAGCATCCAGAACCTGCTTGCAGCAAAGACTAGGTGTTCTGCTTGATATGAAATGAAAACCTTCTTGGTCTCCATATTCAGTGACCCTCCTTCTCATGTCTCACTCTCCTCCCCAGACCAAGTCAACACTTTCCCAGGAAAAACCAATCCAGCTCTTGCACATATGGCTAAGTCATTAGCTGACTGTCTGACTCCCCAGATTTGACTCCATAAATACCAGCTGTGAGGTGGCTTCCTTGTTCGTTTCACCTATCTTGACTCTAGGTTCTACCTGGTATTATACAGTGTTAGATTTAGCTGGGCTCCGATTACTAGGACTTTCAAGTACAGCAGTGTTCCTCACAGTGGGGTCCTCAAATGACTTGCATCAGATTCATTCACACTGGGGTGTTGTTCAAAAGAAAGGTCATGGGCACCAGCTCAAAACAACTGACTCTTTTCTTTATATTTCTTTAAAGAATCTCTGCAGGTCATTCCTAGAATTGCCCCACTACCCTTACACCCACTGACATTCATTTGGAGAATTAATATCAAATGATTGTTGTACAAAAATCAGATACCACTCAACACAGTCCTAAGGGCCCAATATCTTCTGAAAACATGCTTGCAGGATGGTGATTTCTGAAAGCAGAACCTCCTGCTTAGATCATCTGGGGGTTGATGGCTTTTCCCCAAACATTCTTGTTATTGCCAAGAGACTTTTGGGAACAGATTAATGAGCACTCTTTCAACTGTCTCCAAAGGATCTTGGTTGAGCACTTCCTGAACAGAGAACCCACTTCATCTCCCAAGTCTCCAAGATCTCCCAAGTGCTTGTTTATGGTTTATTGAACTAGTCTCGATTCCTAAGTCAATAGCCACTTTGTCTTTTTAAACCTCTTCTTGTAAAGCAGCTCTCGAAGCCTACGCACAAACTGTTCTTTGTGATCTCTAGGCACTTCATATCATTATCAATGGTGTGAAGTGTTCTGAAAGGCTTGCAGAGGTAATTCCCTGGCAGTCCAGTGGTTAAGACTACATGCTGTCACTGCTGAGGGCGCAGGTTCAATCCCTGGTCAGGGAACTAAGATTCCACAAGCTGTGTGTTGTGACCAGAGAAAGGCTTGCAGAGAAGTTATTTAATGACACTTCTTCCTCATGAGGGAGGGGAATTTTGGTGAACCCTCAAGAGAGCTGTGATGGTTTATGTTTCAGCCCCATCCTGGCATCCTAATGGCCTTTACCCACCCCAAGAGAACTAGATATTCTTTCTGAATTGCCACACTCAAGACTCCAGAGACCACCACATCAACTTCACTCCATCTTGGTCTGCTCCCATAGTATTCTGGGCTGATTAGGCAAATTAACTATTAGTGAAAAAAGTTATCAGATTTACATAAAACATTAAAACAATTTTTTAATATTTCAGAGGTTTTCTTTAAAAAATCAGATGAGTTAATGAATCTCAAAATACTAAACTTTTTTCCTTCACAAGCTGACAGAGAACTTTTATTAGTTTCTTCTACAAGACAGTAACATCAGCTTTTTTAAACAGAACTCTCAGATCATTTGAGAGGCCAAATAGATCCAAGGAAGGAAGATGATAATTAGTTAAATAATCAAAAGGCCCTGCAGCAGCACCTAAAACCTACCTCCATGGTGGTAGTAAGCTAAGGAAGATTAAGCTACAGTGAAATAATTTCATGTTAGTGTGCCAGATTATAGAGCAGAAACTGAGTTTGCTTTCCAGAAGACTATGGCACAGGGGTTACTTGGGACCAAGATATTTGGCCAGGAAAATAAGGTCAGACCAAATAGGGCTGCTCCAGCCTCACAGGGATTTCAGCCAGAGCGGGGTTCAAGCTGCCCCAGGCTCTTGCTGTAATTTAGTACGGACTTTAGAGAACTTGTCTCATGTTGGGGTGTGGGGGCTGAAGCATTCACATGCAAAGTAGTCTGAGCTTCCCCAAACACGTTTACACACCCTACAACAAGCTTTCCAAAGTCTCACATCTTGTAGCAGCTGAGCTGTAGTCAAAGCTTCAAGGCTCACAGGATCAAAGAAGCCAGGAAGAGACAAAGCAAGTAAGAAATCCCAGAAGCTAATCTCAATCTAGTTTTCTCCAATGTATTGGGTTGGCCAGAGAGTTCATTCAAGTTTTCCCATAAGATGTTATGGACTAACCCAAACAAAATTTTTGGTCAACCCAATAGGAGAAATGCTCCTATAACTGATATGCAATGTAGAAAGCTACACTGAAATAAGCTGGGTCTTCCGCTGGATTTTTCATCAAATACCAAAGGAAAACAAGAGGTGGGGTCCACTTCTTTTTTTTAAATACTCAGAAGTTATTCTACTGTGAAGGGATATGGCTGAACAGATAGGAGACAGATTCCCCATTGTGAATTCTCCTGATGGCTTCTGCAAGGATCATGGAGGTAGGGATCCCCTGTGTTTTGACGCAATGCTTCATCTTATCCTCCAGAGGCATGGTATTGGTGACTTCTACTGCCTCAAAGCGTGCGTTGTTAATGTGAGAAATGGCTGGACCAGAAAAGATTCCGTCAGTCAGCACAGCACAAACACAACTCCAGGGAGAGGTTTGTCAGCCGAGTGGCAGATTGTACCACAGGTGTCAGTCACGCCATCCACGAGGAGGGCCACCCGGGCCTTCACACTGCCCGCCAGCACCGTGTAGTCCCCTTCGACGGCCTTCCTCCAGTCTGTGAATCAAAGCAAAGTCCGTATTCCACCAGTCTGAGGTGAAAGCCACTCTCTTAGCTCCTCCAGCATCAGGTGAGACAGTCATGGAGTTCCTCCACTCAGACGTCTTCTCCCTTATACTCCTGAGGACAGCTGACTCTGCAAATAAATTTCCCACTGGAATCAAAAATTTGAGGAGCATGCAGGTCCCTGGTGATACTATGACCCTTGTCTACTACAGAGATCATTTTGCCACAAGCTTGGCTAAGATTGGAGCCCAGCTCTTAGCCTTCTTGTTCCTCCAGACATAAGTGGGAAGTACAGGCTGACTGCAGTAACCCAACTGGCTGAAGCAATCTTTGCAGGACTTATTCATAATCAAAAGTTCCATGCAATTAACTTGATTTCACCACAGCTACTCTGAACAATGTAGACATCCTTTCCACGCACTCTTTCAACCATTTCCACACAGGTCTGGTTGCTGAATTTCATAGTCACCGCCTTGCCCAGCTCCAGGCCCAGGAGGGCAGCAGTCTTCTGGGATAGGTCCTGGTGGGAGCTGCTAAAGATTTTGATATTCGGTTTCTTGGCCAACTGCCCTAGGCCCTCTTTGCTTAGTGATCACTCCCGCTGCTGAGACCCGAATCGAGTTGGCCCAGAGCCTCAGTACTAGGCACTTTCAGTTGCTACTCTGTCATCTTCCATTTCGGCCCTGTGTGCAACTCTAGACTGCCCCAGTATTAGACAAATTAAGACTGTCCAATCTACTTCCTAAACACCTCTCAGAAACATTCCCTCTTCTGGACTCTCAAAATCTCTTCCTTAGTTCAAGTCTCGCCATTTTCCATCAGTATCATGATGACATCCTCTCACTCAATAGGCTGTCTGGGTCTTACTCCACTCTGCTGAAATTATCTTTCTTAAAAGTAAATATGATCACATTACTTTTCCTAAAATCTCTATCAGTTTCCCAATTGTCTCCAAGGAATATTCCAACAGCACCGTACCATGCTCAGGGTTCTCCTGGCCTGGTCCAGTCTCTTCAGTCCTCTTGTCTTACTTCTGCCTTCTTGCCCTGAAAACTCATCACACTCCTCTCTGTTCCATCCACCTACCCAGTTCTCCCAGCCTCCAGGCCCAGGCACAGGCTGTACCTTCCTCCCTGGGGTCCTCATCCCTCCCATCCTTCCCCCTCCCCCAGTGCTACCTGAAAACCTTCTAGATAAGCCTATCCCCCAAGTCCTGCTCAACTTCCACTGGCCCTTTGGTAAGACTTGCATGTGGCTATATCCTCTTAGAAAGGCAACTTGCAAAATTAACCATGCATATATACTTAGTGTCTACTTCTGGAAATTGTTCTGTATTACCTATACAGTCCTCACACGATTGCTCAAAGATATTCATTGAATTATTTGTTATAGCAGCAAAAAACAAAATATAAATAAATAAATAAAAAGGGGGATAACCATTCTGTCAATAGGCAACTGATTATGTATAAGCAATTAATCGTAACATTAAAGGAGATCAACACATCCTGATATAACATGGTCCTCAAGCTGTATACTTAAGTAAAACAGTGTAATATGCTGTGGAGATGTTTATTATGTGACACCTGTACTGATTTTGCAGGTAGACCCTACCAACAGCTTCCCTGGTACTCAGCTGGTAAAGAATCAGCCTGCGATGTGGGAGACATGGGTTCAATCCCTGGGTTGGGAAGATCCCCTGGAGAAGGAAACAGCTACCCACTCCAGACCCTACAAAAGGTGGGGCCTCTTTCAGGAGTTTCCCGAGAGGGAAACTCGGGGATTGGAAAGAACAATTACTTTTACTCTAAACTATTTTGGAACTGTTTGTTTTTTTCTGTTTGCATGTTTTTCTTATATAAAAAAAATAATAATAAAGTACAAATGAGATCTGATAAACATTGTACAGGCATCAACTTCTCTGAGAAGCTTGCCTTAATGCCCCAGGGTAGAATGAATCACCTCTCAGTCTGAACCTTATACATCCGTCTATTGGTAAGTACTTTATCCCAACCAAGACTAGTATCGGGGCTCTTTCCCTCCAAACCCAGGACCCCCTAAGAATTCTGTGTCTGCTTCATTCCTGTGCTTGCAGCAGCCAACCTGGGCCTAGGCCTGGCATTTAGTGCTTGACATTGGAGTGATCTGAGTTCTTAAGCTCTTCCTGGGTGGGGTAAAAAATGACAGAAAACCTGTTCCCTGCACTCTGGTTGCTGGCAGCCTTGATCCAGAGGAAAATACAGATAATTCAAATCCTAGACATGGGAAACAGAAGGCATTGCTATAGGCCAAACATCCAATTAATAATAGAGATACAAGAGCAGACTGAGAGCGGTGACTTAGGACAAGAATCCTCCATACATTATTGACCCTTTAGAGGGTCATAGAGTGAACACAGGGGGTTTCTGGAGACCTCAGCTCTGTGGTTAAATTTGAAAGCAACAATAGTGATTAAGCCTAGAGTAATTAATGCTGGTCACGTGCCAGGCAATACTAAGAATGTACTTGCCCATCTTGTTTAATCCCCAGAATTACCCTAATAAAGTTATTATCCTCAGTTTGCAGTTGAGGGAACTGCTGAGAGGTTATAGAATGAGGAATCATTTATAGGAATGATAAGCAGCTGAGCTGGGCAAGGAAGACAGGTCTGGTTTGCTGGAGTGTCCACGCTCTTCCACTTCTAACATAGAAGGACATGTGCCCAAGAAAACAGCAACTTTGCAACAGCCTTCTGAGTCATCTTTTCCTGTTGCTCTCGCTGGACAGATAAGAACACTGAATTCCACAAGGAGAGAGTGACTCAGCCAGGTGATATGGTGATGGCGACCCATCACCCCACAGCAAATTCGGCAGGACAGAGGGAGTATAAAATCCACTCATGAGTTCCCATCGCACTTACAGTGAAATCAGACCTCAGAATCATAATTTGCTGTTCCTGTATTAAAAAATACTAAGTTTGGTTAGATATTCCTGTCCACGTTTAAGCAACACTGAGCATCAGCAAAGATAACTTAGCTATGTGCTCTAAAAAAAGACTTGCTGATGGAAGAGAAATTTGTGAACCAGTTGAAATAACTTAGGTAGGAAGACAAACAACAAGACTCACTATAAGGCCTTCTTTCCAGTGTGTTCACAAATTCAAGGCATAAACAAGTCCACATTGTAAACTCTGCTTAATCCCAACTAATTCTTTGCCTGGTAAAATCAGCCTTAAAACCACCAAACCCAGGCCCTAAGACTCTATAAATACCCTGCCCAAACCTCCACCTTCTGGGATATCATTAAAACTCTTGCCAAGGTTGTGCTGTCATTTATTGCAGTAGGTCTAGTAAACAGCTATGTTTGATCAGTGTGCTTTCTAATTTATTTGGGGATTCCGTGGTGGCTTTTCCAGGAACGTAAAGTTGTATGCCTTCCAACCTCTAGTTGGCGTCTTTCTCCATTGTTCTTTGAACTTCAGCCACAGAGGCCCTTGGTCAGTTCTTTGATCCTACCATGCTTCCTCTGACCACAGGGCCTTTGCACTGACCACTCCTTTTGTCTTAAATATTCCTATCCACCTTCTTTACCTGGTTAACACCTAAACTTCTTTCAGATCACTTATTTGTCATTTCTCCAGGAAAGCCTTCCCTCCCTATGTCTATAAATAAGGCAGACCTCCTTGTTATTTTTTCCTACAGGCACTTACCTTTGCTTTTTAGCACTTACCTCTGTTGCCATTTTACCTTTAGGTTTTGGTTATTCGATTACTGTGTCTCAATTACCCTCTAGAATGCAAGGTCCCTGTAGGTAGGCACTGTGTCTGTTTTGATCACCCACCCCATCCCTTCCACTTTAGCTTAAATAGGTGATCAGCAGAATTCTTGGATAAATGGATGTTGCTTTTAATAAAATGTCATGGTTGTGCATGTGTATCAATGAGTCTGTGTGTGTGTGATATGTTTGTAGCATAAAGTTAGATCAGGAGACATACAGGAATCCCAGGACATGGGAATGGTGACACCATTAGCAGCAGGGAAAAGGGGTAAGTTTAGAGGATACCTTAGTGTCTGGGTTTGGCATGGAACCTATCTGCATTGAGATCAGTTTAGTTCAGTTCAGTCACTCAGTCATGTCTGACTCTGTGACCCAATGGACTGCAGCACGCCAGGCCTCCATGTCCATCACAAATTCCTGGAGTTTTTAGGGTTTTCTATGTAGAGGATCATGTCATCTGCAAACAGAGAGAGTTTCACTTCTTCTTTTCCTATCTGGATTCCTTTTACTTCTTTTTCTGCCCTGATTGCTGTGGCCAACACTACCAAAACTATGTTGAATAGGAGTGGTGAGAGTGGGCACCCTTGTCTTGTTCCTGATTTTAGGGGAAATGCTTTCAATTTTTCACCATTGAGGGTAATGCTTGCTGTGGGTTTGTCATATATAGCTTTTATTATGTTGAGGTATGTTCCTTCTATTCCTGCTTTCTGGAGAGTTTTAATCATAAATGGATATTAAATTTTGTCAAAGGCTTTTTCTGCGTCTATTGAGATAATCATATGGTTTTTATCTTTCAATTTGTTAATGTGGTGTATCACATTGATTGATTTGCAGATATTAAGGAATCCTTGCATTCCTGGGATAAAGCCCACTTGGTCATGGTGTATGATTTTTTTAATATGTTGTTGGATTCTGTTTGCTAGAATTTTGTTAAGGATTTTTGCATCTATGTTCATCAGTGATATTGGCCTGTAGTTTTCTTTTTTTGTGGCATCTTTGTCTGGTTTTGGAATTAGGGTGATGGTGGCCTCATAGAATGAGTTTGGAAGTTTACCTTCTTCTGCAATTTTCTGGAAGAGTTTGAGTAAGATAGGTGTTAGCTCTTCTCTAAATTTTTGGTAGAATTCAGCTGTGAAGCCATCTGGTCCTGGGCTTTTGTTTGCTGGAAGATTTCTGATTACAGTTTCGATTTCCTTGCTTGTGATGGGTTTGTTAAGATCTTCTATTTCTTCCTGGTTCAGTTTTGGAAAGTTATACTTCTCTAAGAACTTGTCCATTTCTTCCAAGTTGTCCATTTTATTGGCCTAGAGCTGCTGGTAGTAGTCTCTTATGATCCTTTGTATTTCAGTGTTGTCTGTTGTGATCTCTCCACTTTCGTTTCTAATTTTGTTAATTTGGTTCTTCTCCCTTTGTTTCTTAATGAGTCTTGCTAATGGTTTGTCAATTTTGTTTATTTTTTCAAAAAACCAGCTTTTAGCTTTGTTGATTTTTGCTATGGTCTCTTTAGCTTCTTTTGCATTTATTTCTGCCCTAATTTTTAAGATTTCTTTCCTTCTATTAACCCTGGGGTTCTTCATTTCTTCCTTCTCTAGTTGCTTTAGGTGTAGGGTTAGGTTATTTATTTGACTTTTTTCTTGTTTCTTGAGGTAGGCCTGTAATGCTATGAATCTTCCCCTTAGCACTGCTTTTACAGTGTCCCATAGGTTTTGGGTTGTTGTGTTTTCATTTTCATTCATTTCTATGCATATTTTGATTTCTTTTTTGATTTCTTCTATGACCATTACAGTATACTAACACATATATGTGGAATTTAGAAAGATGGTAACGATAACCCTATATGCAAAACAAAAAAAGAGACACAGATGTATAGAACAGACTTTTGGACTCTGTGGGAGGAGGCGAGGGTGGGATGTTTCGAGAGAACAGCATCGAAACATGTATATTATCTAGGGTGAAAGAGATCACCAGCCCAGGTTGGATGCATGAGACAAGTGCTCGGGCCTGGTGCACTGGGAAGACCCAGAGGGATCGGGTGGAGAGGGAGGTGGGAGGGGGGACCAGGATGGGGAATACATGTAAATCCATGGCTGATTCATGTCAATGTATGACAAAACCCACTACAATATTGTAAAGTAATTAACCTCCAACTAATTAAAAAAAAAAAAGAATTAAAAAAAAAAAGAATTTAAAAAAAAAATTCCTGGAGTTTACTCAAACTCATGTTCATTGAGTCAGTGATAGGATCTAACATCTCATCTTCTGTCATGCCCTCCTCCTCCACCTTCAATCTTTCCCAGCATCAAGATCTTTTCAAGTGAGTCAATTCTTCACATCAGGGGGCCGAAGTATTAGGGTTTCAGTTTCAGCATCAGTCCTTCCAATGAATATTCAGGACTGATTTCATTTAGGATGGACTGGTTGGATCTCCTTGTTGTCCAAGGGACTTTCAAGAGTCTTCTCCAACACCACAGTTTAAAAGCATCAATTCTTTGGTACTCAGCTTTGTTTATAATCCAACTCTCACATCCATACATGACTACTGGAAAAACCATAGCTTTGATTAGACAAAACTTCGTTGGCAAAGTAATGTCTCTGCTTTTTAATATGTTATCTAAGTTGGTCATAACTTTTATTCCAAGGAGCAGGTGTCTTTTAATTTCATGGCTGCAGTCACCATCTTCAATGATTTTGGAGCCACCCCACAATAAAATCTGTCACCATTTTCATTGTTTTCCCATCTATTTGCCATGAAGTGATGGGGCCAGATGCTTTGATCTTATGAATGTTGAGTTTTAAGGCAACTTTTTCCCTCTCCTCTTTCACTTTCATCAAGAGGCTCTTTAGTTCTCCTCTTTCTGCCATAAGGGTGGTGTCATTTGCATATCTGAGGTTATTGATATTTCTCCCAGCAGTCTTGATTCCAGCTTGTGCTTCATCTAGTCCAGCATTTCTCATGATGTACTCTGCATGTAAGTTAAATAAGTAGGATGACAATATACAGCCTTGATGTACTCCTTTTCCTATCTGGAACCAGTCTTTTGTTCCATGTCCAGTTCCAACTGTTGCTTCTTGACCTACATACAGATTTCTCAGGAGGCAGGTCAGGTGGTCTGGTATTCCCATCTCTTTCACAATTTTCCACAGTTTGTTGTGATCCACACAGTCAAAGTTTTTGGCATAGTCAATAAAGCAGAAATGGATGTTTTTCTGGAACTCTCTTACTTTTTCAATGATCCAGCAGATGTTGGCAATTTGATTTCTGGGTCCTCTACCTTTCCTAAATCCAACTTGACAACCTAGATGTCCATCAGCAGACAAATGGGTAAGAAAGCTGTGGTATATATACACAATGGAATATTACTCAGCTACTAAAAAGAATGCATTTGAACCAATTCTTATGAGGAGGATGAAATGGGAGCCTATTATACAGAGTGAAGAAAGTCAGAAAGAAAAACACCAATATAGTATATTAACAAATATATATGGAATTTAGAAAGATGGTACCGATAACCCTATATACAAAACAGCAAAAGAGACACAGATGTAAGGAACAGTCTTTTGGACTCTATGGGAGAAGGCGAGTGTGGGATGATTTGAGAGAATAGCACTGAAACATGTATATTATCATATGTGAAATAGATCGCCAGTCCAGGTTCAATGTATGAGACAGGGCGCTCAGGGCTGGTGCACTGGGATGACCCTGAGGGATGGGATGTGGAGGGAGGTGGGAGGGGGGTTCAGAACGGGGACACATGTACACCCATGGATGATTCATGTCAGTGTATGGCAAGAAACCACTACAATATTGTAAAGTAACTAGTGTCCAATTAAAATAAATAATTTTTTTAAAAAACACATAATAACTAAGCAATATATTTTAAAAAATAATAATAAATCCAACTTGAACATCTGAAAGTTCACAGTTTACATACTGTCGAAGCCTGGCTTGGAGGATTTTGAGCATTACTTTGCTAGCGTGTGAGATGAGTGCAATTGTGCTGTAGTTTGAAGATTCTTTAGCATTGCCTTTCTTTGGGATTGTAATGAAAACTGATCTTTTCCAGTCCTGTGGCTACTGCTGAGTTTTCTGAATTTGCTGGCATATTGAGTGCAGCACTTTCACAGCATCATCTTTCAGGATTTGAAATAGCTCAACTGGAGTTCCATCACCTCTACTAGCTTTGTTTATAGTGATGCTTCCTAAGGCCTACTTGACTCTGCATTCCAGGATGTCTGGCTCTAGGTGAGTGATCACACCTTTGTGATTATCTGGGTCATGAAGATCTTTTTTGTACAGTTCTTCTGTGTATTCTTGCCACCTCTCCTTTGTATCTTCTACTTCTGTTAGGTCCATACCATTTCTGTCTTTTATTGTGCTCATCTTTGCATCAAAATTTCCCTTGGTATCTCTAATTTTCTTGAAGAGATCTCTAGTCTTTCCCTTTCTACTGTTTTCCTCTATTTCACCTACCCAGGGTCCAGGGATGGGCAGACAGATAACCCCTGGCCTTATGTTGAAGCATAAAAGGACTTTTGTTTGGTTAATTGGTTGATTGTTTTAAGACTTTACTTTCTAGAGAAGTTTTAGTTTCATAGAAAAACTGAGAGGCAAGTACAGAGAAGCCTCACATACCTCCTGCACAATCCCCCCTGTTATCAACATCCCCCATCAGGGCAATATATTTGTTTAAATCAATGAACCTACGTGGATATGTTGTTATCATCCAAAGTCCAGAGTTTACCTTAGGGTTCTCTCTTGCTGTTGTGCATTTTATGGGCTTTGACAAATGTACAATGACCTGTATCCATCATTATGTTGTCATACAGAGTAGTTTCACTGCCCCAGATTTCTCTGTGCTTCACCTATTCATCCCTCTTTCCATTCTCTAAACCCCTGGCAACCCCTGATCTTATTTACTGCCTCCATAGTTTTGTCTTTTCCAGAATGTCACATAGCTGGAACCCTATAGTATGTAGCTTTTTTCAGATTGGCTGGTTTTTTGGTTTTTGTTATTTTGCTTAGAAATTTGCATCCAGGGATCCTCCAGATGTTTTCATAGGTTGATAGCTCATTTGCTTTTAGTGCTGAATAATATTCTTCTGTCTGGATATGCCACAGTTTATTTCCCTACTCACCTACTCAGGGATATCTCAGGTGCTTTCAGAGGCACATAGGTTTTAACTATATGTCTAACTGGCTTCTTGACTGAAAACCTTTCTCTTATCCTTTAAGCTGGAAACACTAAAACTAATTCATTGTAAAAATATATATATACTATTAAAAAACAAAGGAAGCAATTCATTTTGTTTTTACAACTTTATTGAGGTGTAACTGATAGCTAATAAACTACATATTTTAAAAATACAGCATGGCAAGTTTTGACATAGGTATGCATCTGTGAAACTGCAAATATCAAGATAATGAATACATCCACCTCCCCCCAAATTTCTTTCATATTCTTCTATAATCCATCCCTTCCCTTCCTCCTCCAAACACAATCACTGCTCTGGTTTTTGCCACCATGTTAGTTTGCATTTTTATTGCAATTTTTTAGTTAGTATTTTATAGAACTCTTCTTGTCCTACATTGAAGGGAAAAAAAAAGTGTGATAGAAAGCAGCAAGCTTAATCTGATGTATTGCTTCTTTTGGCAGCAATAAGGCAACCCACTGGCTTCTCCTAAGGGTACTGAAACCCAGGATGCAGGGGGAAGGGAGTGGGGAGGGATGCAGAGGGCCAGCCAAGGAAACTGTACTGATTTCTGTGAGCAAGTAATCCCTCGGAAAATAAGGACCCAAGAAGTTAAGCCAGACCCGGGACTCAATGAGCTCTCCTGTGCCCAAAAGTGTACCACAGTTACTTAGAAAATTCTGAGTTTGATTTATTTTCAAATCCTAGGTTAGTAACTCAGACAGTAAAGAATCTGCCCACAATGCAGAAGACCCAGGTTTGATCCCTGGGTTGGGAAGATCCCCTGGAGAAGGGAATGGCAACCTACTCCAGTATTCTTGCCTGGAGAATATCATAGACAGAGGAGCCTGGCGGGTCATAGTCCATGGGATTGCAAAGAGTTGGTCACGACTGAGCAACTAGCTAACACACAGATTGACTTGAAGGAATGAAAGAAGGTGTAGAAGAATGACCAATAAGGATGAAGTGGAATTGACACTTCTAGAATGGGCCTTTCCTAGGTCCATTTTTAATTTAACAATAATTACCCTTTCATTTCATTTCAAAAGCTCACTAAGAATTTAGAAAGGGAGGTTTATCCTAAAATTACTCTGGCAACTGGCAGCAGAGTAATTTGCAGGCAATTTAAGACTGTATATTTGCATGATGCTCACAGGGGAAAAAATAAGGTACTGATGGTTGACACATTTCCTTGGAGAAGGCTGTTTGAACTCAGTCCTTTCCAAGCACTTCTCAGGAGCCTTCAGACCCCAAAGATGAGTCACACTCTGCCATGTGCCCACTGGATTTGTAACTAGGGTCCCCTTAAAACAAATACTCACTGACAACCTAGAGGGGTGGGAAAGGTTGGGAGGTGGGAAGCAGGTTAAATAGAGAGGGGACACCGGTGTACCTGTGACTAACTCATGCTGATGCATGGCAGAGGCCAACACAACATTGCGAAGCAATTTTCCTTCAATTAAAAATAAATAAGTTTGGGGGGGAATATGCACATTGTCCATACACTTGTGTGTGTCTCAGTGTTCCCTGTAAGGAAACATCCCTCTGTGCTTCAGAGGACTAAGCAATTCTTCACCAAAAGATAAGAGCACCAATTGGGCAGAACATTTTCTAACTTTGGGCCTATTAATAGCAGTAACTGTAATAAGAACCAATGTGAGGACTTATGAGCAGGCGTTCTGCTGAGCCCTTTTACTTGCATTGTGTTGTTAAGTCCTTACAATGATCCTAGAAGGTGAAAACAAGTATTATCCATGTTTTGTAGAAGAGAAAGCAAAGCTCTGTGAATTGAAGTGACCTTTCTGAAGTCCCCAACCATGTGTGGAGAAGCTAGATTTTAAAGCTGGGTCTATCTGCTTGATGGGCTTCCCTGGTGGCTCCGTGGTAAAGAATCCACCCACCAATGCAGGAGTCTGATCCCTGATCCAGGAAGACCCCACTCGCGTTGGAGCAACTCAGCCCATTGGCCACAGCTATTGAACCTGTGCCCTAGAGCTCGGGAACCACAACTACTGAGCCCACATGCAGCAGTTACTGAAACTTGGTGCCCTCGAGCCTGTGCTCCTCGACAAAAGAGGCCACTGCAGTAAGAAGCCTGCAGTGCAGTGAAGAGAAGCCCCTGTTTGCTACGACTAGAGGAAAGCCCATGCGGCAACAAAGGCCCAGCACAGCCAAAATCAATCAGTATATAAAATTATTTTTTAAAAAACTCATCTCCCAATGCAGGAAATGTAAGAAACCTGGCTGGGTTTGAAAGCTGGCTGGGTTCGATCGCTGAGTCAGGAAGATCCCCTGGAGAAGGGCATGGCAACCCACTCCAACATTCTTGCCTGAAGAATCCAATGAACAGAGGAATCTGGCGGGCTACAGCCCATAGGGTCGCAAAGAGTCGGGCCTGATTGAACTGACTTAGCACGCACAGCACACATTTGCTGATATGTAACCTTGAAGATATTTTTCTCCATTGATTGAAACATGTGTGCAGCAGATACAGTCAGTGTCCCAAAAAAATGCACCCAGTGCTGTTCAGAACTGCCTCAGAGGCTCAGCCCACACACACCCTCCCTCTCTGCCATGGGCCTGTTTCTGCCCATGGCCAGGACTTGGAGGCCTGTCCCCTTGCCTTTGAGCAGGATAACCTCCGCAGTATAATTCACACTCCAGTCTTCTTCAGACCCAGCTAGACTTTTCTGGAAATCACATCTTTGCTGATCTTTCCCTACCTATCCTGCTTCCCTTGCTCCTGCCCAGGTTTTGGAAGAGATCACATCCTCAGGTCATCAGCTGCACAAGGAGCCCCCTCTCAAGCTCTGCTTCTAAGGCACTGACCTAAGACAAAGTTCCTCAGTGAAGGGTGAAGGGAAGTTTGCTTCTCGGGAAAAACCTCTTCTCTCTGCCCCAGCTGAGGCTCAGAAGTCGTAGGGGCCCTATGGATGGCGACGAGGTGAGTTTATAGGGTGCAGTCCAGTAGGGTCATCACCAAGGGTGGAGGCAGGCTCCAGGCTCAGATCTCAGTTCTTGGAGTAAACAGAGGTTGTTGCTGCACATAGCACTCACCTCACAGAGATGGGATAAACATGACAAGGATGAACACTGCCCCATAGAACTCACTGTGTAAATGGAAGGTGTATTCAGGAATTTTAGTGAAGGAAAGAGTGTTTCCTTCCCCTCCCCTTCCTATCTTAATCTTAAGTATTGAGCAGAATCATTAAAACATTACCCCTAACTTAGACAAAATAACATGATGTTAACAGATGCTATCTGACCTTTTTTGCCTCCAACACCTAAAGTTGGGCTGATGGGCTCCAATCAGGGAAAGCCTGAAATCAGACTTTTGACTACAGCCCATTATCTATTGCCCAACTACAAAATGCCTCAGGAGGTGGGGGTATTTCTGAGATTGATCCGGAAGATCCTAGGTCCTGGATCTGGGAACCTTTGGGATCCTCATGACGAGTCTATGAACATGCTCATCCAGTCAACCCATCTTTCAGTTCAGTTCAGTCGCTCAGTCGTGTCTGACTCTTTGTGACCTCATGGACTGCAGCACACCAGGCTTCCCTGTCCATCACCAACTCCTGGAGCTTGCTCAAACTCATGTCCATCAAGTTGTTGATGCCATCCAACCATCTTATCCTCTGTTATCCCCTTCTCCTCCTGCCTTCAATCATTCCCAGCATCAGGGTCTTTTCCAATGAGTCAGTTCTTCACATCAGGTAGCCAAAGTATTGGAGTTTCAGCTTCAGCATCATTTCAATGAATATTCAAAACTGATTTCCTTTAGGATTGACTGGTTTGATCTCCTTGCAATCCAAGGGATTCTCAAGAGTCTTCTCCAACACCACAGTTCAAATGCATCAATTCTTCTTTACTATCACTGAAATTCCAAACCACCCTTAGAACCATCTCTTCTTCCCCATCCTCAGCCTCAGCATGCAAATGCATTCAAGCTTGATTCAATGCCATGTCTCAGTTATGGGTAAAGTGTCATTCCTTCATGAATTCAATTAATGGACACTTACTCCAGGTCTACTCTGTGCCAATCTCTAGATTCTGGGGATACACGGGTGAACAAAATGGAACCCACAGCTCACAGGCAAGTGAAGGAGTTCATATTCGAGCTGCACAAAGGTGTTGTTCCTCCATCTGTACATATGGTTCTCCCCACCTCCCCTTGTTTCTGTCTGAACTATACTCACCGTTCAAGTATGTGCTCATTTATCACTACTTCCTCCTCAAAGCTGCCTCTGACCTGCTTCTGACTCCCACTAACTGGTAACCCTTCACTTAATGTCCAGAGTCCCTTGTTCTCCCCTTTTCATAGCCTTTATTGCATGCAGGGTGTTAAGGTGATGTGTTTATAGATAATGAGTTCCTTGAGGGCAGAGATCATGCCCTTCATTCACCTACTTGTTCTTCCCTCTCTTCATTCTTTGAGGAGCCAGGCATGTGCTAGATGCTAGGGTTTGCAGTGGTTCTTTGCAGACTAGCTCCCATCCTGTTCTCACAGCCCTCGTTCCACGGGGGAAGGCAGGTGAAAGTAACTCATCTTCAGATCCCCAAACTCTAGCAGAAGCCCTGATGACAAGGGGTTCCTTGTTAAGTCCATAAAGTGAATGAATGAGAATGTCAGGAATTGCTTTTCTTTCAGGAGAGGATTGTGGTGAAGGGGGCTAAAGTTATAAGAGAATGTTATGAGAGGGGGCTAAAGTTACACAGAGAATGAAATGAACACAAGTAGAAATCTGACAATTGTCTGACCAAATCCAAAGTTCCCTGAAGGAGTGATGCCTCTTTGGTTTTGGCTGCATAAACTAGGGGTCTGAAACTCAGTCACTTATGGGGCCCCAGAAAGCCATATGCACATGCAACTTGTTTCAGGTACAAGATCATGGTCCTATACTGCCCATTTTTGGAGGCTGTGTTCAGCAGGAGAGTGGATCCCAGTTGACATGAAACTCCCTTTCTCAGCTACTTTATTTCTTTTCCTGTAGAAATGTGGACCGTGTCTCTTCCAATTTCTTAACAGAAGCCAAAAATTTACAAAAATTTCCCAAATCTTTGGCTCCAATCCAACCTCCAGACTTTCACTACACAGCTGTTTTAAAGAGTCAGACCAAAATAGTCTGTAGACAATCACTTGCAACTTTGAGAACTAATTCACCGCCAAATCAAAAATCCCACTTAAGGACACTTCTTTGTAGTTAATGCTTCTTGCCTGAGTAAACTCAGAGGGAAAAAGGGAAAAAAAAAACTAACATAAAAAAACAAAAACAAAAAACAAAAACAGGAGGAACTGGACAAGGCTCAGAAACTGAGTTCTTTTGAACAGGATGTTCTTAGCAAGACCTCCCCACCCCCCACCTTGTAAAAGCCCCAGGTTTGAGGTATGGGGCTGAAGTTTAGAGGCAGGATCAGGCCTGGCATCAATGATCTCCCCAGATGGCCAACTCAAAGTCATTAGAGCAAGGGCGGTCCTTCTGTTTTTGCTACAGGTCGTTTCAATGAAGAGGAGCCTGCCAGGGTGCAATCGGAGAGCTTCCTGGTCAGAGGGCTGGACAGTATTAATTTACACAGGCCCACAAACAGGCCAGGCACTCTCCATCCTATTGGGTTACATGCAAAGCACAAATAAACTTCCTGGGCTGACTAATAGAGGAAATTGGGAAGGAAGGAACAATCTATCAATTATCAATAAGCAGCTAGCAGGAACTCGACAAATTAAGCAGTTAACACTGGTAATAGAGATGAAAAGAAAACTATAGGATTAAAAAAATGTCCTCCATGGTGCAAAAGATGAAAGAAATAGGCTGCTTTGCTTGCAACCACTATAATGCTCCAGATCAAGTAAAAGAAAAGAAGAGGAACAGAGGAAAGAAGTGTGCCATGGGTATTTTGCCTGGCTGCAAGCATCTGTATATATCACCTGGGGAAATGGCCTTCCATCTGAGAAGCTGCCATAAGCAGGAAAGCATGGTGCAGCATTTTCCAGACTACAAGGGTGGGGTAATGGTGGGTGCTTTTAGGTAGGATTGATTCAGTGACTCAGGAACACCAGATGAAAACATGGTCCTTTCTCAATTCTGTCTCAGTCTGGTGGTGCTACTGCCCTTGACCACCTTCTTGACCCTGCCGATGTTGCTCATTGACAATAGGACATGAGTTCACAGCCTTCCGCAGGCAGCCGGAGCCAGCTAGAAGGTCAGAATTTTATATCATCTTTGTGAGCTTCCCGGGTGGTTCATATGGTAAGGAATCTGCCTGCAATGCAGGAGACCCAGTTCAACCCCTGGGTCTGGAAGATCCCCTGGAGAAGGAAATGGCTACCCACTCTAGCATTCTTGCCTGGAGAATTACATGGATAGTCGAACCTGGCAGGTTCATGGGGTTGCAAAGAGTTGGACATGACTAAGTGACTTTGGTTTGTGGTATTTATTTTTCTAGTTACCTTGTTCATATCCCAAGTGTCACTGCATGCCCATTGAGTAGCCATCTGCAGGCTTCTGGAATAGATTTAGCTGCCTTCTTAAAAGTGAAGTGATTTTTTAAATTGTAGTGAAGAAATCATAATACCTAGTTACAGGGAAAGGATCATGAGATGTTGAGTCCCCTACCAACTCATGCAACTCTTGGAAATGGCTTTGGATTTTCCACTGGGTCTATCATTATATGAAGGACTGACATTACTCATCTCCAAGGACCAACCAGAAGGACCAGATATGAATTAAATGCATTATTTCATGAAGCTTTTCCAATTCCTTTGTGACATACATGGTACCCTGGGGGACCCGTTTTAGAAATGAGGAAACTGAAGCACAGAAAAGCTAACTAATTTGCCCAAGGATATGCAGACATGAAAACGTGGAACCTAAATTGTTCCCTGGGCCTGAGTGACTCAGAACACAAGAGGCAGGATGATCTGGCTGTCTTCTGAGTCAGCCAACATGTTTATCAATCTCAAGGATCTTCTGAGGATTCAGCGAGAGAAAGCCCAGGGCTCAGCGCCTTGCTCTGCAGCATGTATTCCATCAATTCCTGCCTCCCTTTACACTGAACAGGGCTAGAGGAGACTTTCAAGGTCATGGTCTCAACTTCTGCATTTTATTGAGTTTCCCAGATAGGGTTACGGGACTTCCCAGGGTCTTGCAGCAAGTTGCAGTGAAGTTGGCACTTTGGGTTCAGTTCCTGGCTCCAACCGGATATTCTCCACTATTCCTCCAGGACAGGACACCCACTAGCCTTCTTGGTGGTATCTGGTTACATGTTCCAAGGTTAACAGACTACTCTCAGTGCTTCGGAAGACACAAGTCAGACCCCAGTCCCCTCTGACCTTATCATTCAACAGCTATTCATGGAGCACCTGCCATCTAGGTGCTGAGATTCACAGACCAAAGCCCCTCTAGCATGGATTTCTGATCTAGAAGTGAAAGCAGACATTAATCAAAGGATTACCCAAAGAAGCATACAGTTAGAACTAGGTCATGTACTATGAAGGAATACCTCACAGAGCTGGTAGATGCCTCTTCCATCCATTTGACAGACTACTCATTCCTACCTCTCTGTCTTCCTTTCCAACCAGTCTCCATGTGACTACTGGATTAATCTAACTAAATCCCAATTCTGATGTCACTCCCAGCTTTCAAAGCCTCAGTGACTCCCCTCTGCCCAGAGAGTGAGCAGAAATGTAAATGCCTCAGCCTGGCAATCAAATCTTCCATGAGAAGCCTCCAAACCAGCCTTCCACCTACCCCCATTCACAGAGACAAGAGCCAGGGTTTCCTGCCACACTACCCCTGTCTTTAATGATCTGTGATATCCACGATGCCTTCTTTATGGAAACCTCAACACACCATCCCCCAAAGCCTGTTTATAAAGGCCTCCTCCTCCTCCAAGTGGCTTTCTCTTTACCCCTCATCACTTCCATCAGTCACCTGCAGCATTTTGCTTCATCTTTGTCTGAAAACCCATCTTCTCCTGTGCATCACAGTTACGTAGGGGCCCTTCTTATGTTTCCAACTTGAGTACCAAGTTCCTTAGAGTGGGACAGAGATAGCAATGCTTTATTCAATTTTTGTGTGTTGTTCATTGTATTAATAATACAATCTGTGTCCAATAAGCATGACTCGAATTCAATCGGTGCTAAAGGGTAGCCTAAAGATATGGGTTATACTCAAACAATAAAATACAAATTAGTTATCCTTTGTTTGAGTATAACTCATATCTCTAGCCTGCCCTGTAGTAACAACTGAACTCAGTTTGTGCCTACAGAACCAAGGCTGGAAACTAAGAACAGATGAGACATGGCCATCGTGCTTGAAGAGATAAAACCTGCACGGAGGGGCAAACCCCTGAGCACATAATAAGTGCCAGGGTGATAAGCACAGCTGAGGAGTAGTAGGAACGACAGCCTGCACCCACGAAGTGCTTTCCACGTGCTAGGACTGTGCTGGGCTCTTCACATGCATAGTACCACTCAACCCTCAGAGCAACCCCATGAATTCAGTTCCTCCTATTTCTCTCTTATAGATAATGGAGCTATGCTGACTTGCATAACATCCTAGTTGGGGATTGCATCCAGTGGTATATTACTGAAGCCCCCCAACAAGCAGCCTGCAGCAGGGAGTCCAGGGCTAGGACATTGACAGCCGGAAGCCACCAGAGACAAGGTGCCTCCCGTCCTTCCGCTCAGCCACATTCGGTGTGACCTTTATCCTCCAGGTGGTCACCTTGTGGTTGTGAGATGTGGATCCACATCTGGTCCAACATCTACAGTCTAAACGGGGAGTAGGGGAAGGGCAGAGAGGGAAAGTCACAGGCCAGTTAGTCTGCCCCCTTTTCAAGAGTTTCTAGATAGCCCAACCGTAAACTCCATCCACATGCCATTGGCTAGAGTTATGTCATTTGAGTATTCTTAACAGCAAGAGAGGCAGGAAATGCAGTTATATAAATGGACTCATTGCCAGGCTAAACAAAACTAGAATTCCTTAAATAAGAAACAAAGGAGAGAAGGGATATTGGGTCAGCAGTGAGCCCATCTGCTAGCCTACATTCAAGCCTGAATGTGAGCTAGTGGTGAACTAGTAAACATTTAACTGGTTGGAGGTATAGATGAGGGGACAGGAGAGCTCTGATGTGTAGCATTTGCCAATTTCTATGGTGTAAATCCTCTCATAATGGGTCACGTCAAGCTACAAAAATGACTGCACACAGTTCACAAATTTCCTGAAGATTTAGCAGTCAGCTCTCAGGAGCCGGTGCTAGCCAACTCCAGAACATCATGGACTTGAACTTGCCCAACTCCAGGGAAGCACTCTGTGCCACACTTCCCTAGAGTTGCACGGAGAAGAGACAGAAGGTCTGTGCCCCAGCACCCATGCAATTCTCAGACTTTGGAAATCTGCTGAGGAAGAGAATCCCTCCCAAGATCAAATGCTCTAAGTGGTTAAGCAGCAAGCGAAAGAGAGAGCTGCGGCTCTCCAGGCAGGTAAGTGACACTCAGACCTGCAGCCTCCGGGAGCCGGGCAGGGGGCGGGGGATGTGCTGAAGGAATGTCACACCAAAGAAAAACTGGGTGCTCTTAAGGAACTGTTGGGTCTCAGGGCCTCCAGGGACTCCAGGCGGAAGACTTGATTAAGGAAACTGGTGCCTGAAACTGAGAGAAAAGAAAAAGTCTTCTTTACTAATCTTTCCTACCAGTATGTGCTGGTGGCTCAGATGATAAAAAATCTGCCTGCAATGTGGGAGACCTGGGTTTGATCATTGGGTTAGGAAGATCCCCTGGGGGAGGGCACGGCAACCCACTTCAGTATTCTTGCCTGGAGAATCCCCATGGACAGAGGAGCCTGGCAGCCCATGGGGTCACAAATAGTTGGACATGACTGAGCGACTAAGCACATACACACCTGTATGCCTCTCAGCCTGGGGGGTGGTGCGGATCATCCTGCTCCCCAGGGACATTTGCCAATGTCTGGAGACATTTTTGGTTGTCCCAACGGTGGGGGAGGAAGGTAGTGTGGCTGGCACCCAGTGGGTAGAAGCCAGGTGTGCCGCTAAACACCCTATGATGTAAACACAGCACCCATCATTTGCCAAGGAAGAGCTGTCTGACCCCAGATGTCAGGCTGAGAAATTAGCCAACATTGTTGTCTATTTGATGATGGCTATACCGTCTTGCTCTTTGAGTTCTGTGAGCCACAGAAAAGACTTATTTTCTTAGTTTCTTTCTTCTTCTTCTCTTTTTTTCTTTTGGTTCTGATGGGAAGGAAGGCCTTGAGTGGGAAGGACGCTGTTTATTATTCAACTCTCACTTCCCCAGCAGGGAAAACCCTGTTTATACAAAACATCAAAGGTCGTTGCCACAGATATCAATTCCATATTGCATGAGCCTTTGCCAAATCAAATTAGCTTATTTTCCTTGATATTAAGTTTGACAAGCAAAGAGACTGTGAAAACCAGAGTTCCAACTGGGTGTGCCTCTGTAATTTGGTGCATTTTCGTAGCAAGGCGATTCCAACAGTAGCCTTATTCTTCAAGTCAGGATTATATTACTGTCTGTATTTACCTTATCTGGAAATTCACCTCATTGTATCCTCCATTCCTTCTAATATTTAGATTCTTCAGGAATGGGACAGAGGCAGTCAACACTGTTTGGACTGGCAGAGATGTCCATGGTGGTCAGCCAGGTGGTGCCCAGGAAGAGAGGGACCCCAACTTCGTGTGAAACCCACTATTAAGATGATTTGGTGTGAGGCAGTGGTGTATCAGCATCTGTCTCAGTCAAAAGGAAAAGCAAGAAAGAAAATATCCCCAAGCCAGTTACTCTTAATGGTTTTGAGTTCCAGACAGCTTTGAAAATCTGATGAAAGCTGTGATCTTCCTTCTGCAGACATGTGCTCACATCCCCATATTTGGCACAGAATCTTGAATGTTCACTGGGTTTCTGACACTCCACGGAGGATTCCCCTGCCTGGTTTAAGGACCTGTGCTATAGGTCAACGTGTGTCATAAGAAAAGAGACTGAGTGTGACTCCAGACAAACACGGTCATGTCCTGGCCCTTCCTTGGCATGACCTTACATCCATGAACTTAACCTTGCTTCCTGGAGTCTGAGTTCCCTTTACTATCAAATGGGCACTAACATCTCCTTGGCCAGGTGGCCCCATCCATGAGAACAAGATCACTCGAAGACCAGGAGGGGACTAGAGCAGATGCAGAAGGAGATGGAGGCAGGCAGGCCACTGACTGATCGAACTGACGTTTATGAGGCAGAAGGCGTGCTGGGACTCCGAGGCAAAGGGGACTAAGCTCCTGCTCTCCAGGATCTCCGAGACCATCCCAAATTCACAGGAGAGAGTGCGGCAGTCTTCAGCACAGGCTGGACCCACAGAAATGAATTCAGAAATTTAATTTTCCTACTACACAGAAGGCCTGACCTGAGGATTGGGCATTTTTAACACAAGCCCAGAATAAGACAGCTTCTAAGGCTAGTAATGGCACCCAGAATCTCTATCAGAGGGTTTAATCTCAAATGTAATTGTCCATCAGTCATTGTTCGATGCCTGTGATTTAAGGTGCTCTTGTTATCCATGCTTCCCTCTTAGAGCTATGTAAGAGGGATCTGCTCCATAAAGTCTTTCCTGTTCATAGTTCCATCCCCAAGCACCCAGGATGAGACCTGACAAGCAGGAGGTGCTCACTTAACATCCACTAGAAAGAACAAATGAATGGACTCCCCAGTGGGGGGTACCTACTTAACTGGTGAAGTAAAAGGGAAGAGAAAGCTGAAAACACAAGTGGACGCCGCGTTGGTTAGGAGGCCTTCGGGACGAGGCCTTGGGGATAAGAGCTGAGCAAGAATTCATGAAGTAGAGCGAGAAGACAGAGGAAACAGTCCATGGGAAGGTCAGGCGACAGGCAGGAGACTGGCAAATTCAAGGAACTGAGAAGGTCGTCATGGCTGGGGACTGGAGGGGCAGACGGTGCAGGAACTTCCTAGAGGCCCATTATTCCAAGCCAGAGAATACATAACCTCCCTTTGATGGTGAGAACTGGTTTGATGATGGTCACAAAGACAGTCAGAGGAGGTGAGAGGAAACATTGGCCTTGAACTTCCAGGATATGAAGTCCTCTCTTCCATGGGAACTGCTAGAAGAATCTCTCCTTTTTCTCTTGAATGGTTTGGTATTAACTCCCCTCCTGCATTAGGAGTTGTAGCTGTCAAGAGCCTGCAACTGCTAGAAGCTAGCATGTGGGACTTAAAGATGAAGCTGATATCTTGCAAGACAGAGGGAAAAAATGAAGCTAAACTGAGCCTTGATGATACTCTGTGAGCACCTGGACCAAGCTTCACCTGATGACAACTACTTCTGGACCTTTCACCTTCCTGAACCAATAATTCCTCTTTGTTTTTAAAGCCATTTTTGAATGGGATTTGGACACAGAAGTACATAATGGAATCAGACAGTTGAATCAGTAATCTAATTTTGCTGATTCTGCGGAACAATTTTAAAAAACACTTGTCGAAAGACGGGCATCTGGGAGTAGAAGCTATGTGGAAACTATAATCTGAAAGCATGAAATTTCATATTTTACCAAAGTATTATGATGGGCCATCAGACCAAAACTTCACACCACGGTACAACTGAGTTCACAGTGAGTGGTCTGAAATGCTTACGGACACAGTTGCAAAGATTCAGGATTCAGTTTCCATTTGGAGGAGAGCCTAGAATTTTTGGATGTTTCCCCAAGGATTCAAGCTGGTGGATCTGAAAAGCCAGCAGGGGGAATCTCCTGAGAGGCGCTTTCACAGCTCTCCAGGATACTTCCTGCCCGAGGATAAGAAGGCACTTTTCTTCTGGGCCTTCGGCACTTCCATGGTGGAAAGTTGGCTGGGAATCAGAAGGGATGAGTAATGAGGAAAAGTTTGCAGGCTTCAAAGAGCGGCATTGGGTTTGGGCCGGGCTTAAACAATCAGGGGAGGGCCTGGTGGGTGGGTTCACGTTTGCTGAAGCTCGTTCATTCCTCCCTGGTGTCAGGCACACTTAACCATCTCTTTCTTTTGAACTAAATTCAAAAGATAAAGAGCTAGTGGCAAGCCTGCTGGGTTGAAGTCTGAATTGCAGCTGGCATAATCTACCCTGAAGAATCAGCGTGGCCTCTATTCTGTCTGGATATCTCAAACTTTGGGGTACTTTCTCCTGAGCAAACTGCTCAGAGATTTTTCCAGAAGGGAAATGAAGTGGGATCTTGATGCAGAGGAGAAGAGTAGAAATAGAAGCAGAGTAACAACATTTGATTCACCTGTATTGATCAAATGATTTGTTAGAGTTTGACATTTATAGCCATAGTTTTTTAGCTCATCCATGAGTTTGACAGTTCCCTAATCTCTCTGAACGTCCATTTCTTCTTTGGTTCAAAGAGGACCATGCCACCCATTCTGATAAGTTTCTCTAACAACGACATAAAATAGCATTTAGAAGTTGCCCAGCACAATCCAACAGGTTAATGAGCTCAATAAATATTGGCTGTAATTGGCAAATTCCAACATGAGAATGCTGCAAAAGAGCTAACTTTCAGCCAGTGTCATGAAAGGCCATGTTGCCACGAAAAGGATAAATAAAAATCTAACTAAGTAAGAGAACGGCTTCCCAGGGCTTGTTTGCATGAAAACACAATGATATACTTTCAGTTTTGCAGTAGAGAGGTCAGGAAGTTCAGCCCACGCGTCGGCATGTGAACTTGCGGTTTCTGCCCAATGAATCAGTCCGTGATGGGAAAATTAACTTATTCGAGCAGAGTGATGTCAATGTCACTCTGAAGAAGGTGCTGGTACAATGTACAGTCACTGCAAACGTCTGACGTCGGGAGACTAAATAATGTTGTCTAGGGGGCTTGCTGACATGCTGTTCCCATTTAAAACCCTGATGTTAATCTAAAACATTCTGGTTTGACATTGGGGTTGGGGGGAGGGCAGGAGGTGGGGGACTCTTATATTCCCATCGATAACAAGTAAGCAGGGACTAAATGTCTCGCATGCTTGGCTCTTGGGGCATCTGTTTAGGGGTGAGTCATTCTGCCAACTGTGTCGCAGCTGTGGGACTCAGACAACGCCAACCCAGGGTCCCTCCTATCCAAGTTGGTCCAGTTTGCTTATGAGCACTGGCCCATCCGCCAGTCTCAGAACCAGTGGACCAGAAAGCTGTCTGGATGTGGATTGTTCTTTCTTTCACTTCTAATGGGAAACTTCCTTTCCCAGAGGAGATCTCTCCAGCAACTTCTGCTTAGTTCTCATTGCAGAGTTGTCTGAGCCAGAGAAGCAAGTGCAACTTGCAAACAGGCGAAGCCAGCCAGGTTTCTCAGCATCCCTCGAGCGGCTCTAGATTGACTTTAGCGGTTTGGAGGAAATTCACATCTTTCCAAACCAGCTCCTCCATCACCATAACAGCCAGGGTAACTGGGAAAACTGCCTGTCTTTTTGCAGGAACCATTAAGTTGAGAGACAAGTTAAAAATAATAGGAAAGGGTCGGAAATTCTCTTGCTCTGAGCCAAGAAGAGAAAGAGTGAGAAGTTAAGTGATCACAATCTTAGGGGGACCTGGGCAGGCAGGCTGCAGTGGATCAGTAGGACCGTTCCCATCCCAGAAGGGGAGATTTGATGCAAAGAGCTATGGAAGCCCCTTACAGACTTCTCAGCAGAAGCAACTTGGAATGCTGGAAAGAGTCTGCATGCTCCTTGCATGGGATTCCTAAATAAGGTCTGAATGGGAAGAGGAGATTAGAGAAGAGAAGGAAAATCTCCCTACAAGGACTATTTACAAGCTATAAACGCAGCTGTTAATTTCAAGCCATTAAAACCATTCTCTCTCTCTAGCCTGAAACAACAAGTGATGGTCATCAATGCACGAGTAATCCGCCAGAGGAACGCTGAGTGGAGCTGTGGAGCCCCAGCCACGCCAGTCACTGCCTTTCCCTGCAGATAAAATATGACCTTAATTATAAGTCAACTCGTTCTCATTAGGAGAGGGGGAGGGGAGACTGGAGAAGGATGGTTGAGAAATGGAGGCTGGTCACAGGGAGCAGAAATGTGCATGCAATTTGCCACAGGAAGAAAGCAAGGCTGACTTTTATAAAAGATGTGCCAAGAACACCGCAGGCTCCAGAAGAGACATGAGGCTGGAGCAGGCAAACCCTTGTTGACGACACAGAGGCACATCCACTGCCACCCTTCATCCACGGGCTTCCATGCGCCTGTGTGAAAAGCTTACTGTAAGGCAGAAATTTCTCATAACTGTTCAATTAATAATATGTGGGAGGAGGTATGGTTTCACCACTCACCTTCCAAAAGGAATGATTGATAATACTTCACGAGGTTATTAGCACATCTACTGCCTCTTTTTCTTGTATGGCTTACATTACTGTACATTTATTATGTGCTAGATACGAGGTTAATTACAATAAAGTAAATATTATTGCTCCCACTCACAGATGAGGAATGGAAGTATAATAAATTGTGCACAGACACATAGCTAGTGTTTATGTTTTAATTAGGATTTGAACCCAGATTTGTGTAGCTTTAATGGCTTTGCTTGTATTCACTGCATTGTAGTGGTTTTGCACTTCATAGCTATTTTCCCCAAATTCTATGTGTTCTCCTGTTTCACATCCGAGGAAACTGAGACTAAAAGAGGTGAAGAAAGTTGCCCAAAGTGACTCAAATCCTTGAATGCTGAGGTTGGAATTCTGCAATATTCCTGCCAGAAGAGCTGGGCATTGTGTTCCAGACACCAAAGATGAATCTGCCTTGACGTTGACCCCGAACAACCAAAAGAAGGGTCAAAGAGTGAGTAGAGTTAGTATCTCCTAAACAGATTCCCCACTAATTGCTGTGTCCTTGCTCTTCAGAAGTGCCCTGGTTCTCTCCTTACACTGAATTTATTTCTTCAGCTTCTCATTCAGTTTTGCAAACCTCCCCAATCCTTCTGCTAAATCTCTTTTTTGTCACTTAAATAGCCAGAATTGGATTTCTGTTGCTTGCCATCACAGGATCTTAAGTGTTACTGAGTATGAAAGATTAACACTGGTAAATCAGATTCTAAATTCAAGACCATGGGGGTCACAGGTCAAAGGGAGAGGGACAAGGCAGAGGGTTCAAATTTGTAAAGATATAAAAAGCAAGCGCTGGTGGAGAAAAAGACTTTAGGAAAGAGGAAGTAGGCTGGATTGCTGAATGCTTAGTTTTTATTGACTTCTGATCTTGTTGGTATGGTTTAAAGCAGTCCTAAGCCCTTGCCTGTTAGACCACAATGGTTATCTACAAATTATGATAAGCACACCACCGGTGGTATAAAGGCTTCCCTGGTGGCTCAGTGGTAAAGAATCTACCTACCAATGCATGAGACCCAGGTTCAATCCCTGGGTTGGGAAGATCCCCTAGAGGGGGGAATGGCAACCCACTCCAGTAATCTTGCCTAAGAAATCCTATGAACAGAGGAGTCTGGCAGGAGTCCATGGGGTCACAAAAGAGTTGGACATGACTTAGCAACTAAAAGAAGAGCAAAGACAGTGGTACAAAGCAAATCTTTATTTTAAAAAGTACTTTGGTTTTTATCTTTATACTTATGCTGTGATACTCCTCTCTATTTATGAGGAGAAATGAATTAATTTAAAGAAAAAATCTGAACTAAATGTGGCAAAAATCATAAATATTATATTAAAAATAACAATCTTTTGAACACTGCCTAGTACCGTTATTACCAAGCAAAAAGCTTGTGTTCAACATGGATAAATGAAGATGAAACTTTCCCACTTCAACATTGGTTACCCAGGTACATTAGTTTTGGGAAATTTTAACCTTAATTGTCCCAAGGTTAACCTGTCTTTAAATTTTTTTTTTTTCTTTTTTATGAGGAAGCAGAATCTGCAACCAGATAGATCTGTTCAATTCAGAAACTATACGTGTTACTACTGGGTCAAAAAGAAGGCAGAAATAGCAGAGATAGAAAAGAAAGTTACAAAACTATGTATATATCCCTGCCAGACAAGGGACCATGCCGCAGTGGAGAAACTCAGTGAGCATTTCTGTGTGGTGGGAAAAACTCAGTCCTGGAAGAGGGCAGCTCCTGGTGGTTGGTCTAATTTAGCATCAAAGGCTGGTCCTCTGGATGGAACAGACCTAGGCCACAGGTCTGAACACAGCTGGTTCAAGCAAGTCCTGCTGTTATTGGTCAGGAACATCTTCAGTGATGTCTTCTGAGAATCTGAGGTTCAAGGCTATTCAAAATTCATCTGCACTGTTTAGAGCTGTTGTAATGACAAACATTCAGCTCTGTTATTGCCTAGACAAATGGTCCTGTAATTGGAAATTTCCCACAAATCAGTTCTCCTTCTCCTCAAGGTGATGAAGGAGAGCATAAAACACAGATACATGTCAGGTGTTCAGGACCATTTTCAGTGCCATTTTCACAGATCCCATTGTGCTTATACATGTCACTTATTTAAGTCTCCTTGGAAACAGAATCATCTGATGTATGAACCAGCAGGAAAGGAGCTGTGCAACAGCATTTAAGACCTTGTTAAACATACTTGACAAGAGCTACGATTAACAGAACAGTATAATTAATACTAAAATGCCCCTTCATCAGGCCCTTATGTAGACTAGTCCTGGGGAGAGATTCCATTGGTCCGTTCATCCCACTTTGGACAAGGAATTCCTTGTTCTTGAATTTGATATAGGAACCACCTGACTTATTCTGAAACATTACTCCAAATACCACAAGAGGTGTTAGCCAGTGCACAAAAGCTACCTTGTTTGGTCAGTAAATAACCTAAAGTAATGCAATTGCCCAAAGTCATTGCAAGTGAGCAAGTGAGTAAGGTTCTCACCACTGAGCTTGACCAGCAGACATCTTCTAGACAATTTCATTCAGTATGACTGTCATTGCTAGGGACAGTTTCTAAAGCGGGGTTCTGATGAGGAACCCCAAACCAAGGGAGAACCCCATGCACAAAGGGCAGCAGCTCTCCTTCCCCTGGACATCCGCTCTCGCGAGGCAGGTCATTTGGAGGAACCCCAACATCAGTACACACTATATATGGATACAACCAAGACTACGAAGATGGTAGACAGCTTTCCCTCTCCCCAGCCCGTGTTCGGTCGTGTGATAATATCTTGGTAGAAATTGGCAAAGCCACAGGGGGCACCATCTGACATTTTGGTAAATATCATAAGTAGACTTCTCAGGCCTCAATGTGCCATTTTAACCAAATATACATAAAGTTTAACTGAAAATAGTATAGTGAGTTCAACAAGCACAAGGACATATTCTTTGATGTCTCAAAAAGAACTAAAAAGAGCTTTATTAATTATTTCCTATGAAATAATAATTTATCATTAGCAAAATTGTATAGTGTACCACTTGGAAAATTTTTTAGCTAGCATTATTTTTCCCAAAATTGGTTGTTGAATATTATCCAGGTAGATGTCATTCTTTCAGGTAGGGGTATTAATTGTAGACCAAATAGAAATAAATTAATGCCATGAATGTCCTATTGTTGCAGCTAATAACCTTTTTGGCACAGCACCTTAATAGAAGGGACACCATGAAATTCCATTAGAAGGATAACAAACTCAAACTCTTACCACTGTTGGTGAATAAAATAAGCTCTTACAGTAATTCTGAGTTACTTAAAATCTGGAAAATGCCAGACAAATCTAATTACTTTTATTGTCTTTTCTTTTTATAAGGTGAGAGAGAAGGTTTTTGTGTTTCCTCACTGGCTATCCAGAAAAACCCAAAGATATTTTATGCTTTAAAAATATCATTAGAATTTTATAACTCTAAATTTGCGATCTCATTTTGGGGAAGCAGTATTTTTAAAATGTCATCAGAGTAGGCTGGTCATCAGAACAAAGGAAAGCCTTGGCTGCTTCATCAAATAGAACAACAAACGAACAGAAGTTAACATAAAAAGAGGGAGTGAAAATTAAAAACTGAAACTCTTAAGAAGTGAATCTATATCAGACAAGAATACCTCTTTATTTTCTTATGAGGAAAGAAGATAAATAGCACAAGGTTATAAATTTCCTTTATCAGACCCTTCCTTTCTGTCTTAAGGCTTTTACTTATTGAATCACTGTGTTTATATATTAAAACATACAAAAACAAGCATAGTGTACAATCTTTTACATCACTAATCTTACTAACATAAGACAATGTATACATCATATTGATTTTACCATTGGATTCAAACATTGTAAAAGGGCAAATGAATTCATGTATAGGCAAGAATTAAAGTAGAAATGATTTCAGGTGTGAAGGGTTAATTCCTGACTCCCTCAAAGATGTCCACATCATAATCCCAGAATCTGGGACCATGTTCCTTTACTTTACTTGGCAATAGGGATGTAATTAAGCTGAGGATCTTGAGATGATCCTATATTATTTGGGTGGGTCTGATATAATCACAGGAAGGTAAGCGGTCAGAGAGAAGAAAAGATGTTTAGCTGCTAGCTTTGAAGATTGGAGGAAGAAGCCAAAAAATGCAGGAACTGCATTTTCCTAGGAACTGGAAAAGGCAAGAAAACATATGAAGACTTGCCAACACCTGACTGTAGACTTTTAACTTCCAGAATTATAAGAGAATAAATTTGTATTCTCAGGCTACTAAGTTTGTGGTAATTTGTTATGGCAACAATATGAAACTAATATGTATTATAACTCTGCACAGATTTTCCTCTCCGCTTTGAGAATTTAAAATAAAAATAATTCATCGCTGGCTCTAAAAGTTTCAAATTCCATTGGGGATCTTAGAGATCAAATATAAGTCATCCTTCAAAGACACTTCAATCATTAATGATATTAGACATAACAAAAACAATCATGTTAGAATTTACATTGATAGTTTAAGTCAAGTGCTTCTGTAGGCTCATGGAAATTGTGACATTACTAAATTTACAAATTTCAGCCCTTTTTATGAAGAGACTGGCTATTATAATTCAATCTAATTGAACACATTTATTTACATGCTTGTAATTTTAGGTATTTTTGAAAGTAATATTAGCTTAAGACACGAATAGGAAATTTAGAAAATTCATATTAAACAGGCTTTCTAGACTAAACTGGAATGCTATGCTAACATCTTTATATGGTGGCAAAATCAGAGAGAAGTCATTAGCAAAGCAGAGCTAATTTTTCAAGATTCACCTTGATTATAAATATTTCTCTTATTTTATATCATATAGCAACAATTAACACTTTAAATTGCTTAAAAGCACTAAATGAACTACATTCCATCTCAGTGTGTAACTTACTAACCAATACCAGCTCACAGACAACTTTTTTTTTTCAAACATACAGTCTCAACAGGAAAATACCCCTTGAAAAAACTAAAATATTTAAAGTATTAGCAGTTAAATGGTTTTGCCTTTTGGAAATGTTTGAATTCTCTTATTTTATATTTATATCAGTGCTTTTAAGTCTCTATAAACAAGTTAAGGGATCCCATAGAACTTGAGAACTTATAATCTGATTCATTAGTTTTCTCCTATCTGGACCAGATATCCCAGAGCACAGCATAAGAACTGGGTTTACAGCTAATTAAAAGACTGACTATTGTAGAACTGAAATAGTTTATGCTGAGGCAAAGTGGCGGGGGGTGGGGGGCATCATACAAACTGCTTTTGAACTGGGCAATCCCTATGTTTAACAAAACAAACAAACAACAGCAACAAAAACAGACATGGAAGACAGGCTTAAGTAAGCTCAAGGAAAGACAGTATTTACCTCCCTTTTCCAGACAAACCATAGACAAATAAACACAACAAACCAAAACGGAAATGCAGCTAAAAGAAGTGTCAAGTTAAAATCTGGTCTTGGAGACTTCCCTGGTAGTCCAGTGGCTAAGACTCCATGCTTCCAACACAGACGACTGGGGTTCGACCCCTGGTCAGGTAACAAGATCCCACATGCTGCAACTAAGAGTTTGCAAGCCACAGTTAAAGATCCTGCTCACAACAATGAAGACCCCACATGCTGCAACTAAGACCCAGAGAAATCAAATAAAAACAATATTAAAAACAAAACAACAGCAACAACAGTAACAATAACAACAAAATTTCAGGAGATTGCTGGCTAGAATGACAGAAGTCAAAATTATGACCACCAAGTAAAAGAAAGTAAACTCAGCCAGGATGTAGCAAGCACAGTTACACGTCAGAGCTTGATCACTAATGCAGGACTCTAGGATCTACCCACAGTGCAGAAAGACCAAACTGAAGCATAAAAGGACTCAAATGTTCTAGTTCAGAAACTGGGGACATGTGCAAGAAAGGCTGGTGAAGGCGATCTTGGGGGAACCTCCATCCTCTATCCCTAAAAGTAGAATAACTGCCACCAGAGCTGCAAACTAACATGAAGTCAAAACAGTAAAAAACAAACAAAAGTTTGTTTGTTAACCTGACAGGCAAGGGAACCCACGTCATTGAAGAAATTTGCTAAGTAGATAGTTCTCTAAGGAGGAAAAAGTCAGTGATCTTTAAGCACTGAAAAACAGAAGTTCCAGATTGCTACACCAATAGAGCATTGAAAACTAGCCCTTAGATGGCCTAGTATCTAGGGCTATACGCAGTTAGATAAATTCTGTTGATTATTGGCTAGGAAAGAGTTTCCGGTTAGGTCGTGTAAGGGTCTTGGCTACTGAATCACTCCAAGTTCCTGGTTCTTTCCAGCTTCAGCTGTTGAGAGCTAGTTGTAATAAAACACAGCATTCACTGCTGACGGCCCCTCAGCAAGCACTGCTATCAGCACAAGGCTGTTCTTTCATAAAGGGTGTAAAACAAGAAGGGACTCCTAATTGTGTTTCTACACTTATCCAAACTATGAATTGGCCCCCAAAGTTCTAGTGACCCAGAAACTGTGCCATCCTTCAGAACTGGAGACTAAGAGATGACAAAGTAACCGGGAAACGGTAGAGGGCACTCTTGCTGGTATGCAGTTTCTGACTGTCGGGGAGGATCCAGGAAGAAGGAAGTAGTATTATTACTGGCATCTAGACTTGTTTTCCTTTTGGTCCTTTGTTTCTGTGTTGCTGAACATATAGCAGCTACCAGAGGAGCATCTCTTTTTAATTAACAAAGCTATTTTTATTTGGATTGAGCACAGCCCCCACAGGGACATGCTTACAGTTTGCTATTAATGAACACAATAATAATTGAGCTTCTTAGAAACCTTTTATTAATATTATGCCCATTTGGAATGAATGCATCAACATAAACTCAGTTGCTCTAAACAATACTTGATGCTAATAAATCTATTCCTTGGTTAAGTTCTAACCAATCAAACATGTTAGGTTTCTGAGGCATAATAAACTATGATCAAGGAGACCACCGAAAGAGGCTATTTCCTCCTTTTCTATGTTAAGCTCAATATACACAGTAAAAAACTTTGTGTATTTTATCATCTATTTAGTGCTGGAATATCTGACTTCCTCGAGAAAGGAATTCCAAGAAACTGTCAAAAGAATTCTCATTTGTCAAATCTCAGGACTAAAAATGTTAAACCTAAAAGGGCTAATTTTACCATATACAAATTTTACCTTAATAAATTTCATGTACAAAAAGGGAATTGGGGTTATTTCCCCTGAAAAAGAGATAACTAAGTAGTTGAAATATAACTTCTGAGAAGCTGTAGATAAAATATCTGAAATATGCTTCAGAATATACCAAGTTTTTGATGGATGTTAACTACACTTATTGTGATGATCACTCTACAATATGTACATATATTGAATCATTATATTGTACTCCTAAAACTAATATAATGTTATAAATCAATTTAATCTCAATTTTAAAAATTAATTAACTAAAAAATATATACCAAGGTTGGGAGTAGAAGGGGTTAAAAATGAGACAAGATTGGCCAATGAGTTCATAAATGTTGAAGCTGGGAAGTGGACATAGGGGGATTCACGAAGTTATTTTCTCTCATTCTTTGTATGTTTGAAAATTTCCACAATAAAGTTGAACAAACAACTTGTGAGTTTGGGAAAGGCTTTTATCTGGAGAATCCTGAATTAGTGTTCCAGTGCCAGACACAATGCTCAAAATATGAAACATCAGATAATGAATGTTTACCATGAGCCACGTTATGACCTGCATGCTTTACACACACCAGCTACCTCAGTACTAGTAGCACTGTAAAGTAGCTATTAATATTCTCACTCTATAAGTAAGGAAACTGAGGCAAAGGATACTAGGAAACCTGTTTCAAGTCCCACGGCTTGAAAACAAAGAAGCCAGTCTCCAAATTTGGGCTGGTCTAACTCCAAAGTCCAGTTTTTGTTTTGAAATGGGTTTTGGTTGTATGTCGAGGTTTCTATGTGTGTGTGTGTTTACAATGCTTTAATATTAAAAACTATTTTCTCATATTATTGCTGTTTAGCTTTGAAAAAAAAATTAACTAGGGAAAGATACTCAGATTTTTTTCTCCCATGCAAAACCAAAATATTACACGTGTACATTTTTCTGTCATGCTTTTAAAAAAAAAAGTCCTGTTAGCTCCTACTAGAGCAGGTTGATCAGAAAATAATGTGACTGTCCCAAGGTCTGTCTCAACTCCTTGGAAAGCCTTTCCTGATCACACAGCCCCAGCAGACACTCCCTTCTGATTCCTGCATCCTTTAAGACTTAGTCCATCACTGAACACTGAGAACCAGGTTCTGGGAGATGCCTACTTTCTGTGACTCCCTGGGCAACCCAGCCAGATTGTAATTTCTTCCACTCCATCAAAGATTCAGGATCTCCCTTCTATTTTATACCCACATACAACTCCAGGAAATTCCACTTACAAGGTCAGACTATGTTAGTGAAGCAACTGAGGTAAAGGAAAGACAGGAAATGGCTCCATCTTGAGCCACCTACTATGTGCTTTATTACTGATTATGTAATGAACATATGTGATACCATTCTGTTTCCACTGGAACAATCTTAACGTAAAGGGATTATTATTCCCATTTTACAATGCTCACAATGTTTAAGGTTGACCAGAATGGAGGACTGAACATCCATGCTTTATTTCTAGAATGTGGTTTTATTATTTTCTAGCAGGGTGACTTTTTGCTTCCCTTCCCTGAACCTCAGCTTCTTCGTATGCAAAATGGTGGTATTCATGCTAACTAGCTTCCCAGGTGGCACTAGAGGTAAAGAACCTGTCTGTCAATGCAGGAGACGCAGGAGACCCAGGCTCAACACCTGGATCGGGGTGATCCCCTGGAGGAAGGCATGGCAACCAACTCTGGTATTTTTGCCTGGGGAGTCCCATGGACAGAGGAACCTGAAAGGCTGCCGTCCACAGGAACATACAGAGTCAGACATGACTGAAGCAGTGTAGCTCATACGCATGCACGGAAGAATTACAGTGGGATAAAATCAAAACGCTCAGTGCCTAGATATACACAAATGCATATCTTCTCTTCGGTGAGGATTTAACTGTCCCAGAAATGCCGACACAAGAATCATTTTCCAGTGGTCTCCAGAGAAGGCACACTTCTCCAGTTAGTGATAATGTCAAGTGGCATTGGGGTTCTCAGCCATGCCATGATTCAGTCCTCTCTGGCTCCAAAACACTCTTTCTTCCAACTCTAGATCTGCCCGCAGCCTCATCACAACCCCTGGAGGAACTATATGCAGGAAAAAAATACCCTATTTTGTCCTCACCCTCACCAAGACAGTGACCCCCCCCCCAGAATATTGCAGTTGAAGATGCTACCCCTGACTCAGGCACAGCTTTCTGATTTCATCTTTGCTGCTTCCTGGGGCTGTCATCTGGCTATTACAAGCGCTCCCATCCACATGCCTTGCCGGTTCCCTTTCTTCTCCGATGTAGTCTGCATCATCATTAAAATCAGATAATTAAATATACAATGGGTTGTTAAAATCTACTCTGCTGGACGATGAGGGCCAGGACTGTGTCTTGTTAACCGCTGGATCCCAGAATCTAGCACAGCACAAGGCGCAAAGGAGGAAATCCATAGTCTTGAATGGTAAAAGGACAAAATATTTAAATATGTGAAAGTTTCCTCTCTACAGAGTTATTCTCTTTATTCTCATTATTTTGCTTCGTTACTTTGAACATAGGTAAGTTTAACTATATTGTTTTGACTATGCTATTTTCTCTTTGCACTGTCAAGGATGTGGCCAGTTAATAGGCAAAGTCATGACAAGTTTATGAAACAGTCAGGTTAGTAATGTAATGAGCAATAAAATCCCAGAATCACTGATGAGAATTGAACATGGTTGTATCATGAATTAGCCAAGAAATAACTATAAATCATTTTCAAAATCTAATTTATGATGAATTTTACCAGTAGAAAAATATCTATACAAATTAAAGTTAACACTAGCAAAGTTGAGACTTACAATATATAGACATATTTCATTCTCTGTCCTTCGATTTACTCTGTTGCACAGATATTAATGTTTACCCAAATGAAAGGTTTGTGGAAGCTCCACATCCAGTAAGTCATGCTCACTTCATGTCTCTGTATCACATTTTGGTAATTCTTGACATATTTCCAATTTTTTCATTAGTGTCATATGTATTATGCTGATCTGTGATCAGTAATCTTTTCTGTTACTATTGAAATTGTTTTGGCACTTTATCGCCATAAGTGTTTTTTAATTAAGGTATACACATTTTTTTAAGCACAATGCTGTTACACACTTATCAGGCCACAGTAGAGTGTAAACATAACTTTTATTTGTACGGGGAAACAAAAACTTTCAAACAATTCACTCTATTGCAATATTTGCTTTCTTGCAGTGATCTGGGATGGAACCACAGTATCTCTGAAGTGTGGCTGTATGAGGAAAAGAATTGGATTCAAAAAAGAAAACTCAAAACTGTGGTTAGTAAAAGGATAGAAACAAAATACCTATAGATCAACCAAGTGTTTATGGTAATATACACTCAGAAAATAAAGTGGTCCATTCATTCCAGGTTGCTTGGGGCATGCCTGGCCTGAACACAACCCACATCCAGGGAAAATCCTCAGTTCCAGGACAACTGGTCATCCAAAAAATAATTGATCCTGTTGAAAGTAATTTTGACTCTGCTACTTATAGCTATATCACCTTGGGTTCTCACCTTAGTTTTCATAATTAGGATGAATAATTGTACCTACTTCACAGATTCCTGTGAAGATAAACTAAAATAATGCACAGAAAGTATCTTGTACAAAGTAACCTCTCAAAACATTTACTAGTTATTATTATTATTTATTCAAAGTCACAAACTAGTGGCAGAAGTAAAAATTCAGAGTAAGAACTTTCTCCAAATTTTCTATTCATTCTCCTTTTATATTACCATATTTATGCGTTATGCACTATGCATGTTTGTGCACTAAATTTAGTAGCCAAGAACTTCTGAGGATGGTGGTAGATGGCTATTGTTGTCTTTACACATGGACAGAAAGACTTGACCTCCAGGCCTTGAAGGAACATTAAAGTTCTAAAGAAAGCCCTGATCACCTTCAGGGCTCCATAATGCAGAAGATGGTGGGTGTAGTGCCCCGCACCCCAGAATCACTGGGCAAGGTTGAATTCAGACCTATCCGAGTGCATGGCTCCATGCAGCCTGGCTCATTCCAGGAACTCAGTAACTGGAAGCCACTTTGAGTGGGGAGTAGCAGCACCTGCCCTGCCTCAGGCGGATTCCAGCTAGGATAAACAAGAGACACTGGTTTTGAAAAGAAACTCTTGTTAAAACAAATACCCAGCCAATCAGAGTGTCAAGAACTCTCAGGTACTGTTGTATCATCATTTGGACTTGAGTCACAAAGCTGCCTTTTGCATCTGGTGCCATGACTTAATTAATCCCTCTCATTTTGGTCATAGCTTCCCCATCCCTACCTTTGGTGCCTAAGACAGAAGATTCTAGGGCCAGACTCATTCTAGAACTAGGGGAGAAGCTGTAGGGATGGAAGTAGATGGAGCAGATGGAAAGGAGTGTCAAGAGGGGTCTTTAGACCCTGTGTGGTCCTTGACAGTATTTCACCTCCTGTTCCCATTCATTTTGGCTTTTGCTCACCTCCATCTGCTCTGATGGGGCTGCCTTTTTTTCTGTCAGTAGAGAAATTGAGCCCATATCTCAGAAATCTCCATAGCTCTCACTAGCTCTCAAACTCCCCATGCACATCCGTCGCTAATATTCAAGTAGGCCTCTGAGTCAGGCATCTTTAGAACCACTTCTGAGGCTGGACTTGGGCAGGAACCGTCTGCATCTGAGATAAACTGCAAAAGTCAGGAGAGGCAATCAGGGTGGCCTCTAAAGCAATTCCTGGGCTAAGCCTTACAACAAAATCTGTTTGACCCTACTTAAGCAAGAAAGTTTGAATCAACTTACCTGGAAACCTGCCAGGGCGTATTTTGAGGCACGTAACTCTGACTCCCTCCCTGCTCGAAATCTCCCTTCTGCCTCTGGCAGGAGAACTAGTGGAGTTTCAGCAATGAATGAGGAGGACTCTGGAAGAGAGATGTTCGTAGAATGAAGGACTTTGTGAGCAATCATTTTGGAATATTATTAAGGAAATCAGGATGCATGGGTTCAAGAGGGAAAGGGTGTTTTAAACTTTGTCAGTGAAAAATTGGGGAATTTTCGGTGGTTTGTTCAAAAGAAAGGGAGCACGTTCCCTTGCTGGGTGGGCAGGTGGATCTGATAGATGACACTGTTGTGGTGAAAAGACTCAGATATGACACAGTGGTGGCAGTGAACACTTTGGGAAATTACCAATTTATAGGAAAAATACAAAGTCACTTGAATACTGCAAAAATTGTGAAGGTGTTCATGAATGATATAAATGTGAAAAAGATTGTCTTTAAAAATTATCTATCCCTTTTCTTCTGCCTAATGGGATTTGAGGACTCCTAAATAAGGACAGCGGAGAAGGCAATGGCACCCCACTCCAGTACTCTTGCCTGGAAAATCCCATGGACGGAGGAGCCTGGTAGGCTGCAGTCCATGCCGTCACGAAGAGTCAGACATGGCTGAGCGACTTCACTTTCACTTTTCACTTTTATGCATTGGAGAAGGAAATGGCAACCCACTCCAGTGTTCTTGCCTGGAAAATCCCAGGGATGGGGTCGCACAGAGTCGGACACGACTGAAGTGACTTAGCAGCAGTAGCAAATAAGGACAGGGAGCCCTGGTGTGCTGCGATTCATGGGGTCGCAAAGAGTCAGACACGACTGAGCGACTGAACTGAACTGAAATAAAGACTAGATAAAGCCTCCACTTTAGGAATGCTTTGAACTTGATTTTCAAATCACCCTAGGCTTGTTTTCCACCTGCCTTCCCTCCCCTAGGCTATGAAGACCAGCCCTGCTCCTACCAAGACCATCTGTCTCCCCTTTTCTGGCATTGTGTATCTCAGGGTTTTGACAGGCGTTAAGGAGTCCTCGTAAATATTCTCCACTATGTCCTGATGGACTGTTCCATATAAACAGCTTTGTTTAGATGTGTTCTCCCCATAACTTTTTAGAAGAAAATAGCACAGGCTTAGTTTTGAAATGAACCCAGCCCTCCCCCTCCCTTCCCAACCTGACTTGTGTGTCTGCATTTAATTAATTGGGCTTGTCGCTGAAAGGTCATCTGATGTGCACTAACATTAAGGGCAATTAGTTAGGTACACCCATGAGGGCTCCTAATCTATTATGTTTGGCAAATTTGGGCAAACAATATTCGAGGTGTTGTTTCCCAATCTGGTTCTTCCACGCCTACTGCACTCATTCTTGGCAATAAATGTGCAAATGTAGAGCTGATTCACATCTTCAGGGTTCTATGATGTTTTGATATTTCATCACTGCTTCCAGGCCTAGGTGTCCTTCTTTTGAGAAACATTGAAACCTTTTGTTCAATTCAGTTTATTTCAGCATATACACAAGGCACCTTTGAGGACCATGCTTCATTTGTTTCAAATCCCCTTTCCCAACATTCAGTGGTAAAGAACTCTCCTGACAATCCAAGAGACACAGGAGCTGTGGGTTCAGTACCTCGGTTGGGAAGATCCCCTGAAAAAGAAAATGGCACCCCACTACAGCATTGTTGCCTGGGAAATCCCATGGACAGAGGAACCCGGCAGGACACAGTCCATGGGGTTACAAGAGACACGACTGAGTGGCTAAACAAATTCCCAACATTTACTGTGTACTGAGCACTCATGGAGATGTGTCATACTCATCATCTTGTTCTAGCTTGATTACTTCTGGATGTTCATTGTCCAAGAAATTATTTTCAGCTCTTTGGTTTTTTGCAATGAGTGTATAAATGCTTTTGAAGTCAAATCTTTTGTCGTTAATGTAATTTTATGTGCTTTGCTTGCCTTCCCAATGAATTCTTTGCCATTTTTTTTAGAGTGTGCAAGAATCATAAAAAATAGAAGACCCTTCTGGACAGCACTTTCTTGTCTCATTCTCCATGCAGGGATCACCCCACTCTTAGTACAAAGAACCTGTGTTCCATTCCATCTATCTTATCTATTAATAGTAACTATGGGATTCTAAGCAAATTAATTAACCTCTGCTGGTCTCAGTTAAGCCATCCATATGAAGGGAATGATTGCAACTTGGCTACATGAAATTGTTTTCAAAGTCTAAAATATCTCTCCATCTCTCAGTTCTGGTCACATTAGTTGCTCTTGCCCTATTTTTATTTCTTTATTGAATTAATAATATTACATTTAAAAAATTTTTATATGGGCCTTTCTTTTTTAAAGTCTTTATTGAATCTGCTACAATATTGCTTCTGCTTTATGTTTTGACTTTTTGGCTGCAAGGCATATTAAGGAATCTTAACTCCCCCACTACGGATCAAACCCATATCACCTACATTGGAAGGCAAAGTCTTAACCACTGGATGGCCAGAGAAGTCCTACATTTTTTAATTATTATGAATTCTATAATTGCACAGGTACTAGGACATACATGTATTCTCCACGTTAAAAAAAAATGACAAATAAGGCTAAAGTCTCCCTCAATCTCTGTCATTAATTTGTGTGCCTGTTCAATCCATTTTGTACACATTGAATATAAATGTTTATATTTAAGATCTAATCAGTGTCAAAAAGCACATTATCTGTAAGATGTTTGTGTTCACTCATCCCGTCCTAGAGATCTTTCTCTGGTAATAACTCTATATATTTATCTCCTTTTCTATAAAAACTGCTACATAGGATTTTAATTGTTCCATAGTATGATTGTTCCATAGATTTTTCTTTTTATTCCTGAAAGTGGACATTTAGATTGTTTGCCACTGAATCAGATGATGCTACAGTGAAGACTCTGGTTAGTGTGTCCACATGGGGCATCCACAAGACTGTGAGCTTATTTCCAAGAATTGTGTATCAAGCATACGTATTTCCCTGGTAGCCACTTTATCTAGAGACTGGCACTCAGGCTGTTCCCAAAGTTCACTGAATAAAACAAAAATGAGTTTAAGTTTGAAGGAAGATGAATGAATGGTCCTGCCTTCAGGAAGCATGGAGAGCTAAGAATCCATGAAAGCAATGCTGTATTCAACATCTTCAGATGCCTGGAGTAAATAAAGGAAACACAGAATGAAATGATTCATTTGCTCCCAGTAAAGATGCTAAGTTAAGGCAGGTGGAGGCAGTGGGATATGGAGGTAGGTAGGGAGAGGCTCTGGCTTCAACAAATGCTTCATCTAATGAAGGGGCACCTCAAGGAGATATGACATGTAGATAGGGGAACATGAAAAGTCCCCTCAAAGCAGCATAGAGCCAAGAAGAAAAGCTTTAAGTCAAATTAGAAAGTTAGGGAGGAATGGCTGAAAGATTTGGGGAGCAGGAAGTGAGAGATTCCAGGAAAGAAGAAAGTGATGGAAGTTAGCAACTTGACCACACACAAGTCACCCTGGGGGTCTTGTTTCAATGCATATTTTGACTGTGTCAGACTAGGGGTGGGGGGCCCAAGAGTCTGCATTTCTGCAAACTCAGGTGAGAATATGCTACAGGTCACGTTGGAAAGCGGGATCTAAGGTGGAAAAGGAGTCCCAGACTTATCTGGAGGCCTTAGGCCACAACTGGGCTCCCCTGGTGTCTCAGTCTATAAAGAAACTGCCTGCAGTGCAGAGACCTGGGTTCGATCCCTGGGTTGGGAAGATGCCCTGGAGAAGGGAAGAACTACCCACTCCAGTATTCTGGCCTGGAGAATTCCACGGACTGTATAGTCCATGGGGTCACAAAGAGTTGGACACTGAGTGACTTTCACTTTCACTTTAGGCCACACTAAAAATGACAGGAATTGGAATAAAAAACATGATCAAATTCCAGAGGGAATTAAACATCATCATGATAACATTGTTTGTTTTGAGCATTTCCTAAAAATTAGCACTCTGGTGTGCTTTGTTTACAGTGACAACAATGAGGAATATTTCTGAAGCTATTATGATGTCCAGGCACTTTTCTCAGTGACCCAGTACAAACCAAAGACCTTCCCTTGGTAGAGATGACAGTCTACTGCAGAGAGAAAGACAATGAGCAAAGAAAATTATAAACAAGTGAAGGATGTAGTGTCAGATGGTGAGAAGTGCTGGGGGGAAGTAGAGCCAGGAAAATGTGATGGGGTGGAGAAGGTGAAGATTATTTTTAAGTAAGGTGATCAAAGTAGGGCTTGGCGATGTTCATATAGAAATAAGGGATATAAAAGGGTTAACGATGTGAGTGTAGGGGAAAGGCATTGCAGGCAGAGAGAACAGTCACTGCAAAAGCCCCGAAGTTTTACAGATAAGGAAACCAAGACCCAGAGAAGTTAAGCAACCTACCTGGGATCTCCCACTCAGAACGAAAATCCAGATCTCACCAGAGTTTATGGTCCTAATCACTATTCTGCTGCCACATACGGTCTGTTGTAACACTGATAAGCTTTTGGTAGTAAAAACGGTTGTTGCTCCTTTGCCAGGCCCTGGCCACTTCTCTGTTGTATAGTGAGCAGTGACCCCCTCTGCCTCCACTCCGCAGGAGATTGGGGGAGGTGCAAGACCCGGCCAGGTAAAAAGTTCTCTGTTCCACCTAGGTCTGCGGTCCCTCTCCAGTACATCCAGAAGATCCTTTCCATTAGTTCATACCTGGACTTTCTCACCATCTAGCTGTGTGACCTTCGGTAATTTAGAAACCACTCTGAACCTCAGTTTCCTCATCTACAATTGAAGCTATCTCACAGCTGCTGGGAAGCCTAGATGAGAAAATGTACACAGTAATAATACCTGCTATGTATTGGCCATCTACATGTGCCAGGCACTACACCAAGCACTTCATGTGCATTCTCTTGTTAGTCCTTATAACAATCACGTGATGAGGTTCTATTAGTGGCATCCAACATTGATGATAATGAAACTGAGGCTTAGAGAGATGTGACTTACCCAAAGTGTGCAGTTAAGTAAAGAAGCGCAGCAAGAAACCTGGGAAGGCCTAGCCCTATGGCCTATGTTCTTCATCACTCATGCTGCCTCACTGACTCTACACTCTGCTGTTGTGATCAAACAACTAAGGACTGGACAGAATTTGGACCTTCTTTGCTGTTCATGCAGTGACCTTTATTAGTTCCAGAAATAGATTTCTAAAACTTCTGTTGCCCAATTTGTACCTAAGCGTTTAAGTACGAAGAATCTTGATAGAGGGAAAAGCTTATCTTCAGATGGGAAACAAACATAATAAACATTTCAATTTAAAAAATAATTAATTAAGGTAAGCCTGGAATATCTTACTATGCCAGAAAGTAAGAAAATCTCAAGAAGTGACAGGGGCATGTCTGAAGAACATAGACCCTAGTTTGCAGGAGCTCCCACTGGCCTGGACTGGATCAATTTTAGTATCAAAATGAATAATGACAATAATGAATTATAAAATGAAATTCATGAGTTCATTCTGATTCAAATAAATGAATACATAAATATAATAGGGGAAAGGAAATCTTTTCTTTACAGTATAATGCCAACTCACAGATACAGAAGGAAATAAAGAGGAAAAAATCATTTTGCAACTCTATAGCAATAATTGGTTCAGGGTTAATTATCAATGAATGTTAAAACCATTGAATGAAGTTTTGGTAAGAAACAGGATATTCACATATTCCCAAAGGATCTCCCTATAGACTCTTGAGAGTCCCTTGAACAGAACAGAGATCAAATCAGTCAATCCTAAAGGAAATCAACCTTGAATATTCATTGGGAGGACTGAGGCTGAAGCTGAAACTCTAATACTTTGGCCACCTGTTGTGAAGAGCCAACTCATTGGAAAAGGCCTTGATGCTGGCAAAGACTGAAGGCGAAAGGAGAAGGGGAGGACAGAGGGTGAGATGGTTGGATGGCATCACTGGCTCAATGGACATGAGGGACTGTGTAGGATAGGGGAGCCTGGTGTTCTACAGTCCATAGTGTTGCAAAGAATCGTACACAACTTAGCAACTGAACAACAACAACATAGACCAGTTATAAACTGCCAAGGGGAGAAAAATAGTTCCTTGACAATGGGCAGCTCTGGAGAACACCAACTTTACCAAGTAATCAAAACAAGTGTCCCACACAATAGAACAAATTATTACCAAGTGCCTCCCGAGTCGATGCACTGAGAGTACGTCACTAACTGGCCCTTCTGCTCAAACGCATAACCTGAATGCAGTCAGGAGGAAGCAGGCAAACAGATCCAAACCTAAGAGCATTTCTCAGTACAGCTGGCCTCTGCTCTTCTGAAATGCCAAGGTCAAGAAAAACCAAGAAAGGCTAAGAAAAGTTTCAGATTAAAGGAGAATAAGGAGATAAGACTAACACCACAATGCAATTCTGTATTGCATCCCAGATCAGAAGAAAAAAAAATGCCACAGAAGACATTTTGGGGACACAAACAACGTATTAAACAATGCTATAATATCAGTATTAGATAACTGTAATGTGTTCATGTTGGGTTCCTTTAGCATGGTGATGGCATTAGGAGAATGTCCTTGTTCTTAGGGGTATTAGGGATGAAATACTATCCTATCTGCAACTGTCAAAGGGTTCAGCCACCTCCCACCAAAAATTATATACAGCCAGAGAAGATAATGGGCTTCCCAGGTGGCGCAGTGGTAAAGAATCTGCCTGCTTTTGCATGAGGCACAGGTTTGGTCCCTGGGTTGGGAAGATACCCTAGAGGACGAAATGTCAACCCACTCAAGTATTCATGCCTGGAAAAACCCATGGACAGAGGAGCTGGTGGGCTATGATCCATAGGGTCACAAAGAGTCAGACATGACTGAGTACAGCAGCACAGAAGAGAAAGCTCATCTGGCAAGACATTGACAATTACTTAATCTAGGTGAAGGGTTCACTCTATTATTCTTGCAATTTCCTATAGAGTTGAATTTGTCATCATAAAAAGTTGAAAACAAAAAAAGAAATAATTTGAATGATGATAACTGTTATGAAGAGAATAGGATGAAATGATGAAACAGAGCAGAGCTCACCAATGTGGCAGCAACTAGCTCTATGTACATATTTAAATTTAAACTAATATTTATTAATATCAATAACCTCAGATATGCAGATGATACCACCCTTATGGCAGAAAGTGAAGAACTAAAGAGCCTCTTGATGAAAGTGAGAGAGGAGAGTGAAAAAGTTGGCTTAAAACGAAACATTCAGAAAACTAAGATCATGGCATCTGGTCCCATCACTTCATGGCAAATAGATGGGAAAAAAGTGGAAACAGTGACAGACTTTATTTTGGGGGGCTCCAAAATCACTGCAGATGGTGACTGCAGCAATGAAATTAAAAGATACTTCCTCCTTGGAAGAAAAGCTATGACCAACCTAGACAGCATATTAAAAAGCAGAGACATTACCTTTGCCGACAAAGGTCTGTCTAGTCAAAGCTATGGTTCTTCCAGTAGTTATGTATGGATATGAGAGTTGGACTATAAAGAAAGCTGAGTGCTGAAAATTAATGCTTTTGAACTGTGGTGTTGGAGAAGACTCTTGAAAGTCCCTTGGACTATAAGGAGATCCAATCAGTCCACCTAAAGGAAATCAGTCCTAAATATTCATTGGAAGGACTGATGCTGAAGCTGAATCTCCAATACCTTGGCCACCTGATGCGAAGAACTGACTCATCTTAAAAGACCCTGACGTTAAGAAAGATTGAAGGCAGGAGAAGAGGACGACAGAGGATGAGATGGTTGGATGGCATCACCAACTAGATGGACGTGAATCTGAGCAAGTTCTGGGAGCTGGTGATGGACAGGGAAGCCTGGTGTGCTGCAGTCCCTGGGGTCACAAAGAGGCGGACGTGACTGAGGGACTGAACTGATTAAAATCAACTAAAAGTTGAAATCCAGTTCTAGTGCCCAATAATTTTGTGGATAGTGGCTACTGTATTGAACAATGTAAATAAAGACTATTTCCATCACGCCTGAAAATTCCATTGAATAAAGCTGGTAAGATTTACAGGGATGGGAAGGGATGAGAATCAGAAAGGCAAGCTCCTCTGAGGTGATGACGTTTGTCTGAGACCTGAATGATGGGAAGGAGGCTGGCTTGTGTAGATCTGCAGGGCAAGGGGACGTGTTTCCGGCCAAGGAAAGAGCAGGTGCAAACACTCTAGAACAGGAACAGGCTTAGACTTCAGAAGAGCAGAAAGACCAGCTTAGCTGCAGGAGGATGAACAAGAGGGAAGGCATTAAAGGATGCTCAGCCAGGCCAAGTGACACTGTGACTTCTGAGGTTAGACCATAAGAGGGGATACAACTTCTGCCTCATTCTCTTTGACACTAGCTTTTAAGTCACAGCTGTGAAGCTATAAGGAAGGCATGAAGAAGAGCAAGCAGGCTGTGGAAAGATCTGTCTGGAAAGAGACACAGAGAGGCTCAGCCTACAACCATGCCAGAGCTCCTAGGAGGCAGCCATCATCCAGGGGTCTTGGCAGTGGATCCTTCAGTCTTGGAGCAGCACCCCAGCTGCCCCTCCCCACATGAAGCAGAGACTAGCTGTCCACACCAGGCCCTACCCAGATTGTCAGATGGTGAGAATTTAAGTTACAGTTTCTTGGAATGGCTTGGATCCAAAACAGTGGATAATTGAGACAGAGAGACATGTGCAGGAGTTCACCCAACTAGGATGTGGTGGAAAGCAGATTTGAACCTAACCCTGTAATTCTCAGCTGACCTGAGAGTCAACGCTCCCATCTTTGCCACCTGGTGGGGGCAACATCAGGCAAATCTCTATGCGTGGGAAAGCATCGAGCAAAAGCCAGGACTGTTAGATGATGTAAATGCTACTATTAAAACTCAGGTTCCATTCTGAAGTGTAAATACACTTTCTTTCACCCACCTTGAAAATTAAGCTTTGTCACACAGTTTAAATTTGGGTTTATTTATTACATTTGTGTTCCCCTTCAGTAGGGCTTCACCTTTATAAAAATTATCTGAGGGGCTTGTTAAACGACAAGTTCAGCTCCTCTCTGAATTCTCTCATCTCTGAGCTTGGGGTCAAGTCAAGGAGTTTGCACTTTTTAAAATAGTTTTTCATCTTTTATCGAGATATAATTGAAGTACATGAAATGGCACATATGTAAAACTGCATAGTTTGATCGCTTTTGACATCTTTGAAATCATCTCTATAATCAGGATTACAAACATTCCTGAACCACCAAAGATTACCTTGTGCCCACTGTAATTTACTGCCTTCCACCCCCTCATTAGACAACCACTGATATGTTTTCTTTCACTGTAGATTGCATTAAAAAAAAAAAAAACTTTGTATATGGAAGCAGACATTGTGTACTCTTTTTCTTTACAAACTTTCACTCAGTGTGATAATTCTAAGATTCATCTATCAGTTCATTCCTTCCTACTGCTGGTTAATATTCCATTATATGAATGTGCCAGCGTGTCATCTGCCGGTAGACATCTGGGTTGTTCCAGTTTGAAGCTATTACAAATGAAGCTGCTATGAACTTGGGTGTGCCCAGATGTTCAATGACTTGGCTATGTGGCAGATGATCTTTAACTTTAAAAAAAAAAAATCTATAAAACTCTTTTTTGACCAGTAGTTTTATCAGGGCTTCCCTGATAGTTCAGTTGATAAAGAACCTGTCTGCAATGCAGGAGACCCTGATTCGATTCCTGGGTGTGGAAGATGCCCTGGAGAAGGGATAAGGCTGCCCACTCCAGTATTCTTGGGCTTCCCTGGTGGTTCAGCTGGTAAAGAATCTGCCCGCAATGCGGGAGACCTGGGTTTGATCCCTGGGTTGGGAAGATCCCCTGGAGAAGGAAAAAGCTACCCACTCCAGTGTTCTGGCCTAGAGAACTCTAGGGTCGCAAAGAGTCAGACATGACTGAAAACTTTATCTTTTCACTTTATCATCTCACATCCTCATCAGCAGAGTATGAGAGCTCCAGCTGCCCCACATTTCCACCAATGGAAGAGGGATGGTCAGTTTTAAACATTTTAGTTAGTAGTATGCTGGAGCTAGCTTGCAGCAGCTTGTGGGAGCCAATCATAGGCATCTCTTACCAACTATGGGTTCATTGACATCTTCTTGTTGGTAGCTTGAAATTGATCGCAGTGGGAGTATTTACACCATAAAATCAGCAAATGCTACTGTTTAGGCTTCCTCTACTGCTATCCCACCTAGAATTAACTGTTAAATATTTATAAGCACACCACTGATTTTAGCCATTCTAGTGAGTATGTAGTAGTATCTCATTATCAGTACAGTTGCATTTCCCTGATAACTAATGGTTCTGAGCATCTCTCTCATTGCTTCTTTTGAGAAGTATCTGTTCAAATCTTTTGCCCATTTTCTCACTGGACGGTTTATTTTCTCACTGGATGGTTTGTCTTTTTATTATTGAGTTGTCAGGGTTCTTTTATTCCCAATACAAATTCTTTTTCTGACGTATATGTTGCAAACATTTTCTCTCAATTCGTGGCTTGCCTTTGTACTTTCTTAATGATATCCTTCAAAGAACAAAAGGCTCTTACTTTAATTGAAACCTGATTTATTATTTTCTTCTTTTATGGTTTGGTATGTGTTAACCATCAGTATTCACTTTTTCCTTACATGAACATCTCGTACTATTTGTTGAAAAGACTTCTGTTTTCTCACAAAATTGCCCTTTCCCTTGTGTCAAAACAAGTGACCAAATACATGTTCATCTATTTATGGACTCTCTAATCTGTTTTATTGATCAATATATTTATATTTTCACTAGTCCCCAAGCTATCTCAATTGCAGTAAGTTTATAGTAAGCCTTGAACACAAGTTGGTTAAGTTATCCAACTCTCTTACAAAAATTGCTTTTGTTTTCCTACACTCTTTATATTTCAACATAAATATTAAAAGTCATTTGTCAGTTTACACCAAAAATTGTGGAACTTTTATTGAGATTCCTTTGAGTGTAATTCAACTTAGGGAAGAGAGACATCTTAATATTACTGTGTCTTAGAAACCATAAACATGACATTTTCCCATCTGTTTAGGTCTTTCTTAATTTCTCTCACCAGTGCTTTGTAGTTTTCAATGTAGAATCCTGATATCTTATGTTAGATTTCTTCCTATGTATTTAATGTTATTTGGTGCTACTATATACGGGACTGTTTTCTTAATTTCATCAATTATTTGATATTAGTATGTAAGGATACAATTAGTTTTGGTATTTTAACCTTGTATCCTGTAACACTGCTAACTTCACTTATAAGTTTTCCTAGTTTTTTTTTTTTTTTTAAGTCTTTGGATTTCTACATAAATTATTATTGTACCTGCAAGAAGATAGAGTTTTCTTTCTCTCTTTCTAGGTTTTATGCCTTTTATTTCTTTTTCTTGCCTTATTTCTGGAGTTAGATACTGTATAATAAGGTTAAACAGAAGTTGTGAACATGGGCAATCTTGCCTTATAAAATATCTCAATATATCCATTGGATCATAGAGAAAGCAAGGGAATTCCAGAAACACATTGACTTCTGCCTCATTGACTACACTAAGTCCTTTGACTATGTGAATCACAACAAACTGCGGAAAATTCTTAAAGAGTTAAGAATATCAGACCATCTTACCTGTCTCCTAAGAAATCTTTATGCAGGTCAAGAAGTCACAGAACCGGCCATAGAACAACAGGCTGGTTCAAAATTGTTGAAGGAGTATGTCAAGGCTATATTTGTCACCTTGCCTATTTAACTTATATGCAGAGTATAGGGCTTCCCAAAAGGCACTAGCGGCAAAGAGCCTGCCTGCCAGTGCAGGAGACATGAGACGTGGGTTTGATCCCTGGGTCGGGAAGACCCCCTGGAAGTCGACGCGACTGAAGCGGCTTAGCACACATGCAGGCATGCATGCAGCGCACATCTTGCAAAATGCCAGACTGCGTGAATTGCAAGCTGGAACCAAGGTTTCCAGGTGAAATGTCAACAATCTCCAATATGCAGATGATACCACTCTAATGGCAGAAAGTGGAGAGGAACTAAAGAGCCTCTTGATGAGGGTCAAAGAGGAGAGTGAAAAAACTGGCTTGAAACGCAACATGAAAAAAACTACGATCATGGCATCTGGTCCCATCACTTCATGGCAAATAGATGGGGAAGCAATAGAAACAGTGAGATATTTTATTTTCTTGGGCTCCAAAATCACTGCAGATGGTGACCACAGACACAAAATTAAAAGACACTCCTTGGGAGAAAAGCTATGACAAACGTAGACAGTATATTTAAAAGCACAGACATTACTTTGCCGACAATGGTCTATATAGTCAAAGCTATGATTTTTCCAGTAGTCATGTGTGAGTGCGAGAGTTGGACAATAAAGAAAATTGAGTGTCGAAGAACTGATGCTTTCAAATTGTAGTGCTGGAGAAGACACTTGAGAGTCCCTTGGACTGCAAGGAGATCAAACCAATCAATCCTAAAGGAAATCAACCCTGAATATTCATTGGAAGGACTGATGCTGAAGCTTAAGTTCCAATACTTTGGCCACCTGATGTGAAGAGCTGACTCATTGGAAAAGACCCTGATGCTGGGAAAATTGAGGACAGGAGGAGAAGGGGGCGGCAGAGGATGAGATGGCTGGATGGCATCCCCAACTCAATGGACGAGTTTGAGGAAACTCCAGGAGATAGTTAATGACAAGGAAGCCTGGTGTGCTGCAGTCTAATGGGGTCACAAAGGGTCAGAAACAACTTAACTATTAAACAACAGCAACAACATATCTCAAGAGAAAATAGTTATAATCTTTTGTCATTAAGTATGATGTTATCTATAGATTATTTTTACAGATGCTTTTTAACATATTGAGAAAGTTCCCTATTATTTCCTAGGGAAATAATATTTTCCTAATATTATCATTAGAAAATATTATTTATTATTATTATTATATATCAGTCCAGTTCAGTTCAGTCACTCAGTTGTATCCAACTCTTTGTGACCCCATGAATCGCAGCATGTCAGGCCTCCCTGTCCATCACCAACTCCAGGAGTTTACTCAAACTCATGTCCATTGAGTCAGTAATGCCACCCAGCCATCTCATCCTCTGTCATCCCCTTCCCCTCCTGCCCTCAATCCCTCCCAGCATCAGGGTCTTTTCCAATGAGTCTACTCTTCACATCAGGTGGCCAAAGGATTGGAGTTTCAGCTTCTTTTTTTTTTTTTAATTTACTTTTATTAGTTGGAGGCTAATTACTTTACAATATTGTAGTGGTTTTTGTCATACATTGACATGAATCAGCCATGGATTTACATGTATTCCCCTTCCCGATCCCCCCTCCCGCCTCCCTCTCTACCTTATCCCTCTGGGTCTTCCCAGTGCACCAGGCCCGAGCACTTGTCTCATGCATCCAACCTGGGCTGGTGATCTGTTTCACCCTAGATAATATACATGTTTCGATGCTGTTCTCTCGAAACATCCCACCCTTGCCTTCTCCCACAGAGTCCAAAAGTCTGTTCTGTACATCTATGTCTCTTTTTCTGTTTTGCATATAGGGTTATCATTACCATCTTTCTAAATTCCATATATATGTGTTAGTATACTGTAGTGGTCTTTATCTTCCTGGCTTACTTCACTCTGTATAATCGGCTCCAGTTTCATCCATCTCATTAGAACTGATTCAAATGAATTCTTTTTAATGGCTGAGTAATATTCCATGGTGTATATGTACCACAGCTTCCTTATCCATTCATCTGCTGATGGGCATCTAGGTTGCTTCCATGTCCTGGTTATTATAAACAGTGCTGCAATGAACATTGGGGTGCACGTGTCTCTTTCAGATCTGGTTTCCTCAGTGTGTATGCCCAGAAGTGGTATTGCTGGGTCATATGGCAGTTCTATTTCCAGTTTTTTTAAGAAATCTTCACACTGTTCTCCATAGCAGCTGTACTAGTTTGCATTCCCACCAACAGTGTAAGAGGGTTCCCTTTTCTCCACAGAGTTTCAGCTTCAACATCAGTTCTTCCAATGAACACCCAGGACTGATCTCCTGTGTAAGAGGGTTCCTTTTTCTCCTCACCCTCTCCAGCATTTATTGTTTGTAGTCTTTTTGATAGCAGCCATTCTGACCAGCATGAGATGGTACCTCATTGTGGTTTTGATTTGCATTTCTCTGATAATGAGTGATGTTGAGCATCTTTCCATGTGCTTCTTAGCCATCTGTAATGTCTTCTTTGGAGAAATGTCTGTTTAGTTTTTTGGCCCATTTTTTGATTAAGTTGCTTATTTTTCTGTAAGCATTTTAAAATTGAAGTAATCAATATTGAATTAATTCAATATTAAAGTAATCAATTTGATCATATTGAAGTAATCAATTCCATTCAATGAAATGAATGATTTTTCTGCTGCTTTATGAAATTATGTTTAAAGATTGATTTTCAAATATTAAACTTTCATTTTGGAGCTAACCCTTAACCACACTTCAGTTCAGTTCAGTCACTCAGTCGCGTCCGACTCTTTGTGACCCCATGAACTGCAGCACACCAGGCCTCCCTGTCCATCATCAACTCCTGGAGTCCACCCAAACCCAGGTCCATAGAGTCAGTGATGCCATCCAACCATCTCATCCTCCGCTGTCCCCTTCTCCTCCTGCCCTCAATCTTTCCCAGTATCAAGGGCTTTTCAAATAAATCAGCTCTTCACATTATGTGGCCAAAGTACTGGAGTTTCAGCTTCAACATCAGTCCTTCCAATGAACATCTAGGACTGACCTCCTTTAGGATGGAGTGGTTGGATCTCCTTGCAGTCCAAGGGACTCTCAAGAGTCTTCTCCAACACCACAGTTCAAAAGCATCAATTCTTCGGCACTCAGCTTTCTTTATAGTCCAACTCTCACATTCACACATGACTACTGGAAAAACCATAGCCTTGACTAGACAGACCTTTGTTGGCAAAGTAATGTCTCTGCTTTTTAATATGCTGTCTAGGTTGGTAATAACTTTCCTTCCAAGGAGTAAGCGTCTTTTAATTTCATGGCTGCAATCACCATCTGCAGTGATTTTGGAGCCCCGAAAAATAAAGTCAGCCACTGTTTCCACTGTTTCCCCATCTATTTGCCATGAAGTGATGGGACCGGATGCCATGATCTTAGTTTTCTGAATGTTTCATTTTAACCCAACTTTTTCACTCTCCTCTTTCACTTTCATCAAGAGGCTCTTCAGTTCTTCTTCACTCTCTGCCATAAGGGTGGTGTCGTCTGCATATCTGAGGTTATTGACATTTCTCCTGGCAATTTGATTCCAGTCTGTGCTTCTTCCAGCCCAGCATTTCTCATGATGTACTCTGCACATAAGTTAAATAAGCAGAGTGACAATATACAGCCTTGATGTACTCCTTTTCCTATTTGGAACCAGTCTGTTGTTCCATGTCCAGTTCTAACTGTTGTTTCCTGACCTGCATACAGGTTTCTCAAGAGGCAGGTGAGGTGGTCTGGTATTCCATCTCTTTCACAATTTTCCACAGTTTGTTGTGATGCACACAGTCAAAGGCTTTGGCATAGCCAATAAAGCAGAAATAGATGTTTTTCTGGAACTCTCTTGCTTTTTTGGTCATCCAACAGATGTTGGCAATTTGATCTCTGGTTCCTCTGTCTTTTCTAAAACCAGCTTGCACATCTGGAAGTTCATGGTTCACGTAACCATACTTGGTCATGATATATTACCATTTTTACTTATTATTGGATTCGATCTGCTATTTTGCCAAGGATTTTTGTGCCTCTATTTATAAAAATATTTTTCTGCAATTTTATTATTTTTTTGATAAATTCCTATGTCAGGTTTTTTTTTATTAAAGATATACTGGGCTCACAAAACAGTTGGGCAGTGATTCTTCTCTATATCTTGAAAATATTTACTTAATATAGGTGTTCTTTCTTTCTTGAGTGTTTGATAGAATTCACCAGTGAAGCTATTTGGGCCTGACATTTCCTTTTAAGAAAAAACTTTAGTAATGAAAAATTAACTTCTTTAATAGACATAGGAACATTTAGATATTCTATTTCTTGCGTCAGTTTAGGTTAGTTCTATACTTTAACACATTCAGCTGTTTTATCTAATTTATTCTTTATTCGCCTAAAGGTATTCATAGGTTTTTTTAAATATCCTTTTAATATCTGTAGAATCTGTGATGATAATCCCTTTTTATTTCTGATATTAGTAATTGATACTTTTTCTCCCTTGGATTAAGCTAGTTAGAAATGTGTCAGCTTTGCTTATTATGTTTAAGGAACCAAATTTGGATTTTTCTAATTTTCTGTATTGTCTCTGTGTCTTGCATTTCATAAGTTTCTGCTCTTATTATTAGCTCTTTGTTTGTATTTATTTTTTATCTACTTTGCTCTATTTTCCTATAAGGTGGAAATTTAAGTCATTGACTTTTGATATTTCTTCTTGCCTAATAAAAGCATTTAAAGTTATCCCTTTCTCTCCAAACACAACTTTAGCTGCATCCACAAATTATGATATGTCACACTTCTGTTATTTTTAATTTAAAATATCTTCTAGTCTCCCTTGTGATTTGTCTTCAGTCTATGAATTACTTAGCAATGTGTTTTTTAATTTCCAGATACTTGGAGTTTCCCCAGACATCTTCTCCTTATTGATTTCTCATTTAATTCCATGGTGATCAAAAAGCATATTTTGTATGGTTTTTATTCTTTTAAATTCATTGAGATTCGTTTTATGGCCCAGAATATTGTCAGTCTTGACGAATGTCCCATGGGCACTTAACTAGTTGGATGATTACTTAATCTCTCCAATCTCGGTCCCTTCATCTATAAAAGTGAGATCATAACCATAGTACTTACCTCAAATGCTTGTAACGAGGGTTAAGGCAGGTAACATAGGAAAAGTACTGAGCAGAGTGGCTGATGCAGAGTACACTCAAAAACATGAACTCATCATTATTACCACTACTCGTATTCGAAGGTCAAACCTTGACAAGGGCCGGTTTGGCTTTCCTCCGACTTCTTCCTGGCTATCCGTAGGGTTCCCCAGGAAAACAGCTCCCTTGGCCTCAATGTCTTCCCACTTCACCTGGACAAATGCAGATCCCTTTCCATGAGACTCTGTGCACTCCGTCCCTCCTGTCTCCCTGACAGCCTCTCCCCACTCCCTGTCACACTCACCACACACCAGCCGTACTGATCTTCTGTTGAGTCCTTGGACACCCAGCGTGGAAACGTTCCCACCCTGGGCCTTGACACATGCAAGGCTGTCTCCGCCCAGAACCTTCTCACTCTCTTGTTCTCATTGGCAATCCTGCTCCTCCTTCATATCTTAGTCCGTTTGGGCTGCTGTTACAAACTACTAAAGATGGAGCGGCTTAGAAAAGACAACAGTTTATTTCACTTAGTTCTGGAGGCTGGCAGGCCAAGATCAACATGCTGGAGGATTTGAGGTCTGATGAGCACCCAGCTCCTGACGCAGGGAGGGTCGTGACCACACGACGTCCTCACACGGAGAAAGGGACAAGGGCGCTCGCTGGGGTCTCTAAGGTCACAGATCTCATTCATGAGTGCTCCGCTCCCATGGGCTAGGTCTAATCACCGCCCAAAGGCACCTTCAAACACCATCACATTGGACACTAGGTTTCAACATGAATTGAGGTGAGGGGAACTTAACATTTACTCTATGACATCATCTCAGTATAAATGTGGTTTTCTCTGCACAATTGATAATCAGTCCACTTGTCATTCTCTTTTATAATACTGTGGTTTGTCTTTCAAACCATTTAGCACAATTTGTGTATGTGAAATTGTACATACAACACAAAAAATTGTGTACAAAGTGTGTACACAACACACAAGTTGTGTGTATATGTACATATGTATGTGTGTACATATCCACACATACATATATACACACACAACTTCCCCACTAGGCTGTAAGCAGTAACAGGGCAGGACTTCAATCATTTGCTTCTCCAGTATCTAGCACTATGCCTGTAAAGCACAGTGGTCATATTTAATAAACACTTTTTGAATGAATATAAATGCCAGAAATGTGACCCAGGGCAAACCACTTTCAGTTGTTTGAGCTTTTATTTTCCTCATCTGTAAAATGGGTACTGTCGTCCCTCCCGCAGAGTGTTAGTGAGAAAAATGTAATACATATACTCAAAGTTTTAAAAAGACTTCCAGAGACAAACACTAGTACACCCCTGTAGAGTACACAAAGGCCCATTGCCATTCGATTGTAAAAGTGAAAAACTGGAAGCATTCAAAATATCATCCACAGAGAGCTGATTTAATGGATCACAGCTCAGCCAGGCACTAGACTACTGTTCAGCTGCTTCAAATAATACAGCTCCTCATGATGGAAAGATGTGTTAAAGGGAAGTCAAATTGAAGAAGAGTGTACCTACTAAGCACTCATTTTAAAAATACCTGCTTGGGAAAAAAAATAAAAGATACTATTACAGGAGTAAAACTACAGCTCATGGTGTGAGGAAAGATATTTGTGATACAGATATCCAGCCAAAGACTTGGAAACATGTTGTGTTAAGAAAAACACAGACAATACAAAATTTTACTTGAACAGAGAATGTCCAAGTGGCCAATGAACATATTAAAATGTACTTAACTTCACTGGTCCCCCCCAAAAATTGCCATAATGAAATCAATAAAATAAGCTTGTCAAAAAGTATAGTTTTATAACAAACTTATGATTACCAGGGGGTAAGGAGAGGAGGGATGAGCTAGGGGATTGGAATCGACATAGACACACTGCTATGTATAAAATAGACAATTAATTAGGGCCTACCGTATAGCACAGGGAACTCCACTCAGTACTCTGTAATGACGCAGGTGGGAAAAGAATCTTAAAAAGAGAGTGGATATATGTATAAGAAGAACAGATTCATTTTGCTGCACATCTGAAACAAATACAACATTGTAAATCAACTTTACTCCAATAAAATAATTTTAAGTATTTTTTCAATAAATAAATAAATAAATAAATAAAAATACCTGCTTTCTTAGTTCTTCTAAGAAAAGTTCTTAGTTCTGCTTTCTTGGGACTTCCCTGGGGGGTCTAGTGGCTAAGAATCTGGGCTTTCATTGCAGGGGACATGGTTCAATCTCTGATCAGGGAACTTAAGATCCCACGTGCCTTGCCTTGCAGGAAAACAAACAAACAAAAAACAAGGCTGCTTTCTAAAATAGGAAATTTTTGACATGGTTTACATCTTGGGGATGAGATTGGAAACGGGGAGAGATTTATTTTTCATCTTAAGCTTGTTTGAAATGTTTACTACGGGCCCTTATTCCTTATATAAATAATGATTTCATTAATATTGGAAACTGGGTGGCGAGAAGTCAATGAGCAGGGGTCAGCGCTGGCCTCCTACTCTTGGTCCAGGAGGTCAGGGCTAAGCCTCCAGGTCATGGGGACAGCTATACACAGGCCGAGTCAAGTGCCAATACATCACTCCAACGTGTCCCAGGCCTGGTCCATCCCCAGAGCCTCCACTAGGCCACAGCTTCACAGCCTCTGCTTGCCTTGAGAAAACAAACAAAAGCAGCCCTTTCTGGGCAAGGAGGGCAGGGACTGGTGCGGCAGTGGCTGGCAGCTGGCAGCTGGGAGCTTGATTTCCTACCTCGTGCTCCCTGATGCCCGCTGGGAAGATTCTCCAGACAGCCTGACTGCAGCTGGTGGCACAGGTGCCAGGTCTAAAGACCCAGGGATAAATCATTAGCAGATCAGCCCACAGATCACTTCCCCTTTTGGGGCGCTGCCCGGCACTTCCCAAGAGGAAGAGATTTTTCAGCACTTGGCTGGCTGCCCTGCCCTCACACAATCTCAGGCACCCAGCAGGTCAAACCAAGTGGTTCCTCTTCCTCAGATGGGGCTGTGCCTGATGAGGTACAAGAAAGCCAAAGAAAAGGCCAAGAGCTCAGAAGACATGGTGAGAAACACTCAGCATCGCCCCTGCCCCAGAGATTCCGGGTCCCTCAAAGAGGGGGACAGGTGAGAAGAGGGAGAGAGCCCTCGGATGCTGGACTCTGGACAGCTTTCAAGGTCAGGCTAACCCCCAAGGCCCAGCCACACCCTCTGCTCAGCCCTGAGCAGACCCTGCCCGTCACTCCCCCTTAACCAAAGGTTGGCCCCACTTTGATCTCCTTCTCCGCTCGCACTGTTCACACTAGGAAGGCGCCTTCAAGAAGCTATCCCAGGGCAATTTTCCACCTTTGAAGTCCCCAGCGAGTCGTGCCAAGAGCTGTTCTGGTGTGAGGCGGCTGCTGGGGCAGGCAGCCTGCTGCCGCTGCCTCTCGGGCTGCCAGAACTGGAACATCAAGACATCAAAGCAGAAGGTGGCAGCGGAGGGATGAGTAAGCGCAGCTCCAGCTTCGCTGGCTCCTGGCCTCCCCACCAGTCCTGGAGCCGGAGCAGGGAGGAAGGCTGCGGATGCTCTGGGGTGTCACCCTACATCTCTGCTCCAGGAAAAGGGTGCTGATCACCCCCAATCTCTCTGCAGAAGCAGAGCCCACCCCAACCTCCCAGCACCCCCAGGCTGCATGGACTCTGCTATCTCCTGCCCTCTCCCTCCCCCATTTTCTTCAGCTGTCAAATGAGCAGCGGGAGCAGCCCCAAGATGACCACGTGGCAACACAAGGGCCACTTCAGACCCATCAACATGCTCTGTTTGGCCCACACTGAATGCAAAAATAAAATAATCGCATATGATTTCCAACTTTTAAAAATGAAGAGATTTGATAATTCCTACATTTTTGGAATCCATAACAAAAAAAAAGAAAATGCAGCCATGCCGGGTCTCTGAGACACAGGCAGATGGGATAATAGCTGCTGCCTATGCAAGAAACCTAACTTTCAGGGCTGACAGGCCAGCCCTGCCGCCGCGCGGCTTTCATGTCATGTCATGTGACCATTTGAATTCAGGGCCCCTGGACTAGAATGTTCCATTTTATTTAGAGAGATGAGCCACAGGAGCCCTTATCCTGTGCCACAAGCTCCCCGGGGAAGACAAAGGGGAAGCAGGCAGACAGGACGTGTTCCCATCTCTCTTAACTGTACGAAGAAGTTTCTCAAAGCGTGTTTCAAGAATGTCCAGGATCACATGGCGATGCTGGTTAAAATGCAGAAATGCCTGGGTCCCGACCCAAATCTGCTAACTCAGACGGTCTGGAGGTGGAATCCGGAAATCACCATTTTTAGCAAACTCCCCGGGGGGACCTCTTAGCCACATGAAAGCTTCTGAAGCACTGGTGGAAAAGAGACTCCGTGGTGATTTGCAGCTGTGAGACCACGAATCCAGAGCACTCACTGGGGCCTCAAGGATGGGAATCATTTACGAACCGCCCACTTCTTCCAGACACTGAGCTGAGCCCTTATCCATCATGCCATGTCATCTGCACAACAACCCTGTACCATCATCGCCACCGTTTAATTGGTGGGGAAACTGAAGACCAGGAAATCACAGTGTGTGTGTCAGGTCACACAGCGAGTGGCGGAAGAACTGAAATTCACCCCTGGACCTGACTCCAGAGTTAATGCGTAAGAACACAGCTGCTCATCTCTCTCCTTTCCAGCTCAGACTGAGAACAAACCAGGGGATGTGAGCCCTGTTTGCACTGATGTGTAATAGATTTGTGCAACAGAAAACCGGGACAGAGTGCTGAATGTGGAACACATTGGCATTTGGAATTGTCTCCACTAAACCTGTCTCTTGCAGCCAGCCAGGGACACGTGGCTCTACAGATTATTGTTCAACGCCCTGTGACATTCAGTTCAGTTCAGTTCAGTCGCTCAGTCATGTCTGACTCTTTGCAACCCCATGAATCGCAGCACGCCAGGCCTCCCTGTCCATCACCAACTCCCGGAGTTTACTCAAACTCATGCCCATGGAGTCGGTGATGCCATCCAGCCATCTCATCCTCTGTCATCCCCTTCTCCTCCTGCCCCCAATCCCTCCCAGCATCAGGGTCTTTTCCAACGAGTCAACTCTTCGCATGAGGTAGCCAAAGTATTGGAGTTTCAGCTTCAGCATCAGTCCTTCCAATGAACACCCAGGACTGATCTCCTTTAGGATGGACTGGTTGGATCTCCTTGCAGTCCAAGGGACTCTCAAGAGTCTTCTCCAACACCACAGTTCAAAAGCATCAACTCTTTGGTGCTCAGCTTTCTTCACAGTCCAACTCTCACATCCATACCTGACCACTAGAAAAACCATAGCCTTGACCAGAAGGACCTTTGTTGGCAAAGTAATGTCTCTGCTTTTTAATATGCTATCTAAGTTGGTCATAATTTTCTTCCAAGGAGTAAGTGTCTTTTAATTTCATGGCTGCAATCACCATATGCAGTGATTTTGGAGCCCAAATAAATAGTCTGACACTGTTTACACTGTCTCCCCATTTATTTCCCATGAGGTGATGGGACCAGATGCCATGGTCTTAGTTTTCTGAATGTTAAGTTTAAGCCAACTTTTTCACTCTCCTCTTTCACTTTCATCAAGAGGCTTTTTAGTTCTTCTTCACTCTCTGCCATGAGTGGTGTCATCTGCATATCTGAGGTTATTGATATTTCTCCCAGCAATCTTGATTCCAGCTTGCGCTTCTTCCAGCCCAGCGTTTCTCATGATGTACTCTGCATATAAGTTAAATAAGCAGGGTGTCAATATACACCCTTGACGTCCTCCTTTTCCTATTTGGAACCAGTCTGTTGTTCCGTGTGCAGTTCTAACTGTTGCTTCCTGACCTGCATACAGGTTTCTCAAGAGGCAGGTCAGGTGGTCTGGTATCCCATCTCTTTTTGGCAAAGTAATTTGTAGTATGATTGTAGTAGCTGAGCCCTCCTTCATGGTCTGTGGGTGGATTTTGGTGGCTCCTCTCCAGATCCACAGAGCCAGAACCACTTGTCCAGAGAATCCAGAACATCTGAGAGCCATCAGTCTTTGCCCCCCAAGTCGAAGGTTTCGATAGCTGGTGGTGTTGTTGGGTTTGCTTGTTTGTGGTTGTTGCTGCTTAATGATCCTCCTTGTCACTGGCCCTGTCTTCACTGTTATTCTGGGTCTGCACCGTGTGCATTGCCTTAGGCTGCTGCGCCTTAGGAAAATAACAATGAGGTAAACAGGCAACAAACAGACAAAGCTAGACTCTTCAAGAATTGACACAGGAGGCAATTTATGAACAATATCATCATTTGAGGGGCTGTAGGGTGGGGGGTGCACAGAGAACAGCTTTCATAGCTTTCCTTGATAGCGAAAACCAGGGAGAGTTATCTCATCCCCAAATATGCAGGATGACATAAGACAGCCTCGAAGTAACCCCAAGACCTGGGCTTGAGTCAGCTGTGTTATCCTCAAAGCTGTGCTCCTTTGGACGGGCTGCTTCCCTTCTCTGAGCCTCAGGTTCCCTATCTGGAAGTCATGTTGAACAGTCTCTAAGGCCATTTTATTTCTCAAATATTCCATAAATCCAGCACTTGACATCCACTAAAATGAAGGAAGGGAAGGAGAGGGAAGGATGCAAACAGGGAGGGAAGGAGGAAGAAATCAATCTATGAAGAAGTTATCTTTCACAGAGACAAGAATGAGTGTATTTTCAACTGTTCCCCTCTCTCTCTAATCAGGATCTGCTCTGAATTAAATTGTTGATTATTTAATAAGCCCTGCCTCATTCTCCCATTGAAATACCACTTTGTAGCCTGTGTTGTTGCAGAAGAAAATGAGTCAATTAGAGGACCTTAACAAGAGCGCTTTTTAGAAGAACATGTAGACTATTAATTGCAGTCAATTAGATCTGATAGCTTCATGGCCGGATTTCCAGATAGGGGAAGAATGAGGACACTCCGGCAGACTCCTCGTCTCTGAGAAGAAAGCCTTTGACAGTGACACCCCAGAAATGGCACAACATCCAGCTTTCTCTCCAGCAAAGCTGGCGTGTTCAGCCCTGACCTAGTCTGCAAGATTCTTTCCCCACCAAAAGGGGCAAAGTTCAATTGCCTTCCTCCTTGCCACTGGACAGAAGAGACACAGTCAAATTGTGGCATTTCAGGGCCTTGAAATAGCAGGAGACAGCATTCTCAGGGAAACAGGCATAGGGCATTTTGCAGAAAGCTTTGGAGGAAGCAATCTCTCTTAGGAATATGGCATGTCTTGCTTGTGCAATTTCAGGCAGACCATGAAGAGTTACTTCACATGGTAGGCCAGTTGCTCACCGCTCTGTCCCAACTTTCCGTTGCACAAATTTACCCCAGCAAATTCATTTATTGCAATCCCAATCCTCAGTAATATAGAAAGTGATGTTACTTTGGAATAGGGATTTGCAAAGGTAATTAGGCCACGTTGGAGCAGGGTGGACCCCTAATCTAATATGATAATCCGACATAACTTGTGTTCTTATTAAAGGGGGAACTTTGGAGACAGATACACACAGATAGGAGAATGCCATGTGAAGATGAAGCCAGAGATTGCGGTGATGCAGCCGGAGATTGGGGTGATGCTCCCATTAGCCAAGGAATGCCAAAGACTGCCAGCAAGCCTCCAGGAGCTAGGAGAGAGGTGTGGAACAGATTCTCCTTCACAGCTCTCACAAGAAACCAGTCCTGCTGACCCCTTGATTTCAGACATCTGTCTCCAGAATCATGACACAATACCTTTTGTTGTTTTAGCCACTTGGTTTGTGGTACTTATTATGACAACCCTAACAGATGCCACTACATCTCTGTAAGGAAGAGGTGCAGTTAAGGGAACTCTTGTTCTCCAATACCCTCCAGCCCCAGGCACTCTCCTCCTTCACCCTCTCAGCTCCTGAGGGCCCTGGAAGTCCCCACTTTCCTTTCCTCACTTAAAGCAGAACAGCTTTCCACATTGTCTGAAGACTTGGCACCTGATGCCACTAAGGTGTTTGGTAATGTCTCCTCTTCCCAAGCTCTTCTACATATATATATATATATATATATATATATACACACACACACACACATACATATACATATATATATGTATATAAACTAATTTTTATTGGCACATACTTGCTTTAAATGTTGTGTTAGTTTCTATTGTATAACAAAGAAATATATATGTACACATATATTTCCTTCCTCTTGACCCTCCCTTTCAGCCCCCCACCCCATCCCACCCATCTCAGTCATCACAAAGCAGTGAGCTGAAAATATTTTTGCAGGCAAAGCTATTCTCTCCCTCATTGGAGCAAACTATTGGGAAAATTAAACCTTTTTCCATCTCATGAAAACAAGATAGAGACTGACCATTTTAGTCTCCCACTGTTGCATAGCAAACAACCACAAACTTGGCAGTTTAGAGTACCACCACTGTGTATTTTAGCTGGGTCCTCTGCTTAGGGTCTCACAAGATCGTAATCAAAATGTTGATCAGGTTATGTTCTCATTTGCACACTGACTGAGGAAACATCTACTTCCAGATTCACTTGGGCTGTTGGCGGAACTCATTTCCTTGTGGTTGGAAGACAGAGGGTCCCAGCTCCTTGGGGGCTCTCGACTGTCAGCTGGGGGGCTGCTCTCAGCTCATAGGGTGTACTGCAGTTCCTGGCTACCAGGGCTGTCCAGCATGGTTTCTTACCTCATCAAGCCATCAAAGAAGTCTCTAGGGAGAATATGCTAGCAAGATGGAATCTTCCATAGTGTGATACCATCACAGGAGTGGTGTTCCATTACCTTTGTCATATTCCTTTGGTTAGAAGTAAGTCTCAGGTCCTGCTCAAATTCAAGGAGAGGGGATTCCACAAAGATGTGAGGAAGGGGCCATGGAGAGCCAACTTAAGGTCTGTCTGCACACAACCAAGATGCCATTGGTTATTCCCCAGCCCCCAGCTGGGGTGAGTCTGATGTGTCCAAAGATAAGCCTTTGCCATAATTGATTTAGGAACACTTAAGACCCAACTCTGTCTACAGTGGTGTGAGAAGCCTACTGATAACTTCTGCACAGAATTTCCTTACTCCCAAGATGAAACTAGGGAAAGTCATGTCTCTCTTTTCTTCCTTGGGATATTTCAGCATTTAGAGGGAACCCTGAATCTACAGCAACCCTCTTGCTACCCGTTTGAGGGTGAAGCAAACAGGCTAGAAAGACAGAAAAAGAACTGTGTCTCTGATGTCACCATTTAGGTGCTGAATCAAGCACCTGTAAAGCCCATTCTGTGTGTGTTAAACCTTGAGTTAGGTTTTCTGTTACTTGCAGACCAATGCACCTTAGTACAGCATGACTGTCCCAGAACTAAACAACATGGAACGCATGGCACCATTTAAATGGAAAACTCTCAATTCCATCAGAGAGATATAGGTTAATCTGGCTGAGTTTTTATTAGATATTTTATAGGCAGGAACTGGAAAATAATGTCACTATTCTATGATATATATAATTCATAGCTACTGCATGTAATCAGGCTTAGCCAACTGTTTGCAGGGAGAATGCACTCTCTTGTCTGAATGGAGCTGCTCATTCTCCATCATCCAGAGGCAGGATAGTCACTGTAACTGCACTGAAAAGTTCCTGTATTGAGTCCCCAAAATAATCTATCTTTTCTCAGTTCTTAAGAGGAAGGGAGAGACAGTGACAGTGTGTTAGTTGCTCAGTCGTGGCCAACTTTTTGCAACCCCATGGATTACAGCCCACCAGGCTCCCCTGACTAGGGAAGTCTCCAGACCAGTTATGGGAGTGGGTATCCATTTCCTTCTCCATCTTCTTGACTCAGGGATGGAACCCAAGTCTCCCACATTTCAGACAGATTTTTTACTATCTGAGCCACCCAGGGAAGTGAAACTAATGTTTATTGAATGACCACAAAGCTCCTTACTCTGTACTGGGATCCTTAGATCCACTTTCAATTAATCTTAACAACACTGCATAAAGGTTATTTCGTCTATTCTTTTTTAAGAATTTTTAATTACTTTTTATTTGTTTATTTGTTTCTTTTTGACTGTGCTGGGTCTCTGTTGCTGTGCACGGGCTTCCTCTAGTTGTGGTATACAGGCTTCTCATTACAGGGGCTCCTCTCAGTCTAGTGTGGACTTCAGCAGTTGGGGCCCACAGACTGAGTTGCCTCGTAGCATGTGGAATCTTCCCAGACCAGGAATCAAACCCAGGTCCCCTATATTGGCAGGTGGATTCTTAACCGCGGGACCACCAGGGAAGTCCTATTTCTTCTTTTCTGCTGATGAGGGAGCTGAGAGTGATATCACACACATCGGTGGCTGATGTCATTCATCAGACATTCTTTGTTCTTTCAGAAGAAGTTGTTGCTCTATTTTAGGACACGGCTAGCCCAAACTAGTTTACTCTGGTTAGTGTTTCCAAGATATGAAGTGGAGCAAGAGTATTCTACCCTACCAGTGGCATGGGGAACCTGAGTCTTCTTGAATAAAAATCATTAAAGTTCAGAAATCATGCCCAGGTGTCTTAACCCTCCAGCTGTCATGAGCTGCCTTTCCCAGACTGGATGTTGGAGCTCAGAAATGTTGTTACCTTTTCAAAACTGCCTACCTCTATAGAGGCAGGTTCATCCAAGAGGGGTTCAAATTTGGTATCTTATTCTAGTGCTCAATCCCCCACCACGAAGGCCCTTTTCCTTTCTGAAAGATAGTAATAGAGCTTGGGCCAAATTCCCCCCGAGGAGGCAATCGGGTGCGTGCACACCAGGCCTCGTTGCCGTCTAGAGCAGAGTAAACATGGTGTGCTAGGCCAAGGCATTTTAGGTCCTCAGGGAGGGTCCCAGAGAGCAAGGGGCACACTGCTAATTGCTTGTTTGTTCAGGAGAAATGTTATCTCAGTAGACTCATGTCAGACCTTTCTGATGTTACAAAATGCAAACTATGTTGTGCAACCTGCTTGCCATTTTGCCTTTGCATCAGCAAGCTGACAGCTAAATATATTGCACGAGTATTATAAAGCAGTGTGGCTCAAATACAGAAAGCTTTTACTCGGCTTCCTTCCTGCGATGATCCCAATCTATTTATTTATTTTAATGTTTACTGAGGGTCTGCCTGGGCCAATTGTTGTGCTAGGTCTAGGATGTGTCTCAGATGGGTTCTCTGTGGGTTGTGTGCATGGAGTTGTTGATGTTTTCTTGTTTATTTTCTATTGTGGGGGGGATCCTTAGATCTTTGGATTTTTTTTTTTTATATACGATTCATATAGACATATAAGGAAAAATTCAAACAAGGCGGTCTAGTAGTTATGACTCCGTGCTTCCACAGTAGGGGGCATAAATTCAATCCTTTGTTAGGGAACTAAGATTCTGTGTACCTCACAGCCAAACTAAGATTTAAAACAAAAAAATCTCAAACAGCTTTAAAGAATAGTTATGAGTAAATTTTTCTCTCACCTCTCTGCCCCAGTCACCCAATTCCTCTCTGCAGAGGAACAGTGACCAGTTCCAAGTTTGTTTGTACATATACAAATCTCTGTATATCCTTACATACACACCCACAGGGACATACTTTCTACACTGTCGCCCTAGATGGTGCTGTCTTTGAATAACTAAAACATAATTTATTTAACCTGTTCCCTATTAATGGGCATTTAGAGCATTCCCTTGTTTGTCTCAACTTATAATCCTATAATCAATATTCTTGTATTGCCTTTGCTCGTGGTTGAAAGTTTAAGTAAAGGATAAATTCCTAGAATTGTTGGGTCAAAGGACAAGTCCGTTTTAATTTTCACAACTAAAAACCAAAGGCTTTCCTAAGAGATGGTACACATGTTTTCGTTCTTCAAACAGCATGCCTGTTTCCCCACACACTCACCCACACAGAGTATCCTCAGGCTTCAAATCTCTATCCATCTAATCAGTGCAAAGGGTATCTCCTGTAGTTTCGATTGCATTTTTGTCATTATAAGACGGAGCAGCAGACAGTCTCTTTAAAGTCTCCTTTTGCCCTAGGTTTTCATCTTAAAATAGCCTAAATGCTCTTAGAAGTAGGTAGGGCCAGATCTTAAATCTGTTTGGATTTACGTAATGGGTCGATGAAAGGGATACGAAAGCAAGTCCAAATGGAGGATTGCAGGATGTCAGAGGCCCCAGACCATCCCTGATCCTTTGCCCTTTGCAAGGCGTGTCCAGGGCTGCTGCTGCCTCATGCATCCACCCCATGCCCCGGGCCACACCCCATTCTGAACAGTCAGGCCTCAGGACCTCCTTGGCCCTAAAACTCACGGATCGGACTGAGTGGCGCCCCAGGTCCTGAGTAAATGGGTCTGAGGTACCCACATCACCCCTCCAGAATGTGGTACTGGAGTGGATCTTCCCAGCATTCCCTGATCATGTCTAACAACGTGGCCTCTCCACTGTGAGGGATCATGGGCCTGAGTTGTCAAGAACAGTAGCCCCTCACTTTGTCTATTTTTCTAATCACAGCATGCTTTCTTATTTGCTATTTAATTCACCCCTTTGCAACCAGTCAACAAGGTACAGATTATTTGCACACTCTACAGATAAGGAAACTGAAGCCCAGAGAGGCTTGGCAACCTACCAAAGGTCACACAGCCAGCAAGTGAGAGACCTAAGTTCACACTGGGGCCTATTTGATTCCTGGACCTATGGCTGAGGGTCAGTCCAGGAAGTCAGCTGAGGCTCAGGTGCTGGAGCCTACTTGGGCCACATGGGGAAGTCTGATCAAGGCAAGGCCTAAACCTTCCCCTGGCCCAGGTCTTTCCATACCCAGTGCATCCCTGAACATTCACAGCCCCCTGGAAAATGGGAATTTATGCCTCCATTTTAATGACATGTAAACCTAGATTAGGTGTCCAGGAGGATCTGACTCCAAATCCAGTGCTCCCTCTCCGCTCCCACCCTCCCATCCTAGGAAAGCAAGGAGTGTCCCTAACAAATGATAGTCCATTCCTACAACGTGTGTGCTCTGTGAACACAGGCCACTTTGCCTCTCTTCCCAAGAGAAAGGGGTCTCCTGAGAGGCCCCAGTGTTATCTGGGCAGAGAAAGTGAGTTTGAAGACCTCACACTCCATCTGGACTTTATCAGCTCCTTTCCTGGGTAGGATTACAGTAAACGATTATCTGTAGATCTGGAGCCAGCAGGGACTTTGAAGGCCCCAACTGCCAAGGGGGCTGTGAGCAGGGGGGAGGGCCTAGAGAAGATGAAAAAGCAGCCCCGGCATCTTATCTTCCTCCTGAAATCAAACAGGCTAGGCCTGCCCATGGAGGGAGGGAGTGACCCTGTCTGCAAGGCAGACAGTCCGCAGCACACGCTGGCCACCGAGGATAGAGAGGCCCCAGTGAAAGGCCTTGGCTGTCTTCTCATCTTCTCTCTCTTCATTTCCTTTACTCATTCACTCATTCGTTCATTCACTTGTGACCTTTAGCCCATCAGTTATAATAGCTGACATGCATGGAGCTCTCACTTAGAGCCAAAGGCTTTGCCTATATCCTCCCATTTTACCCTTACAGTGACTCTCGGGGAGAGGTGTCCAAATTAGCCCCATTTTACAGATGAGGAAACTGAAGTCCCAAAAAGTTAAGTAGGTTCCCACAGCTAGCCAGTGGCAAAGTTTGGATTATCTCAAAATTTCATGCACTCTTTCTTCATTTTCCGCCCTATCCCTATAAAAGTCATTCATTTATTTACTCAGTTTTGATCTCATTAACTTGTTCATTTTAAAATCCTTTCTCCCTTTTTATGCATTCCTTCTATCCCTTCCTCCCTCCTGTCTCTTCTTTCCTCTCATAACTATTTGTTGAACACCTGCTATCTGCCTGGCCACCAAGCCATCGGGTCGTGGGGCTCCCCTGGGGCCTCTGGGAAAGGAGACAGGAGACCACCTCGTCTGTGACCAACCCCAGATGGGGCTCCTGGGCTGTGCTTCCTCTGCCTGATCTGTTCCAGTGTTGGCCCAAATTCCACCCTTGGATAATCTGCTTCTGAGGATGTCTTGGTCAAACAGGCTTTGAGACTGACTCGGGGTGGGCATTAGAATAGCTTGAGCAGGAGGGGGCCAGTTCTTGAGGTTTCAGGTGCTGAGCAAGTCTCTCCTTGTCCCTGTAACTCTGACTTCCAGTGAACATCAGTGAGGACCTATTTTCTCTCTCCGCCCCCTCCTCAAGGCACCTGGTAGTCACCCTGGTCCTCCAGCTGTTATGCCTCCTGTGTTTCTAGACCCTTCATTCCTGGAGGCACCGCTTCGGCATCAAAGAATCTGTGTTCACAACATGGGCTCAGTTAATTCCAAATCCGTCTTACTCACCTCTTCTCCTAGCGCCTAATGCAGGGCCTGGCATAGGCTGAATGCTAATACGTCCAGGACTGAATGGAGTTGGAGTACCATTCTCTGTGACTCCATCACTCACTGGGGTAGACAAGATCGTGGCTGTCATAGTCCTTCATCACATCACTTTCATTTCTACTTGGGGCATCACCGCTCCCTCTCTAGGTGTGGTCGTGGAGTGGCTATCACCCAAGGTCCTGGCCCCTCCTTTCAATCTCAGGTACACGTTTGATCCTGGTCAATACAATAAAGTTCTCTCTCCCTGGACTTCTAAGCCAAGTGACACAGACAGAAGGAAAACAAAGAAAGAGTTGGAGCATATTCTTTCCCATTGCGGATAAGGCTCTGCTCTCAGGACCCCTGGGGCAACCCCAGTTCTATTCTTATCCAAGTCTAGCTCCCTGTCCATTTTGTGAGCTGCTCAGCATCCTTCCAGGATATTCCTTCTTTGCCTCATTTAGCCAGTGAATTGCTGTTTCTGGGCTTCCTAAGAAGGGATTGTAAATGATGCCCCCAGGGTGTGATTTTCAGTGCCAGCCACTGGGGATCTGATAGAAATGCTCACTTTGCCTCATCCATTGTCTTGGCTGTTGCTACCTTTTCTGGAGCTGCCCTGAATGGTCACCTTTCTATCCTGCCTCATACACTACCAGGCAACCTCATGTTTTTACTCCCCTATCTGTCTGTTTCATTAAGACTCGAAACCTGGATGATCTCCATCATCTTTGGGTCCCCCAGCCCTCAGTGAATACAGAATAGGTGCATACAACTTGAATATTTCTTTCGTTTCACTGTAATCTGGCTTTTGTCCAGTTCAGAAACATCTGTTTATCTTGATGACATTTAGAGAAAAGTTGGGGGGGGGGGGGGCGGAGACTTTGAAGAGATCTTCAGATGGATTCTAAATTTTACTCATATTTTCCTTGTCTTTACCCCAAGTTTGGTATCAAAAGCTACATTGCTTCAGGAGTACTCAACTTTGTGCATGTTGAGTACTCAACTTTCCTATCTCTGCATCTCCCTACCTGGTACTTACTGTGGAATTTGAAATGTTTCTGTGACTGCAACAAGAAAGTAAAAAGAGGCAATCAAGTAAGAGGGGATTAGATGGTTCAGATTTGCTTGAAGAATGAGGCCATAAAGAGGCATCTCTCATAAGTTTGCATTTTCTACATGCCAGGTAATGGTTATTTCTAAGAGCTCCAAATTATCTTATTAACCCTCACAACAAGCCTTGGGGCAAATAGATTATCATTCCCATTTCACAGATTAGGAGACTAAGGATTCAAGAGTAAATTGCCCAAGGATGTTTTTGCTAGTGAAAGAGTTACAAACCCCAACAGTCCTTGTATGCAAGCCTGTTTAATTTAAGTAGGGAGTGCAGGGAGACAGGGGTGATGAGACAAAGCATGCGGAAAGCCAACAGCAATGTAAGGAGGACCTACTATATGCCAGGCCCAAGTGTTAGATGTTGTATTTTGTTTATTTCACATAAACCTTCCAGCAGCTGTGTTTTACAGATCAGGAAACTGAGGTTAGGGGAGGTGGAGAGACTTGCCCAGAGTCATATAGTCAGGAATTGCATGGACCCAAACTCATGCTGGCTTCCCTGATAGCTCAGTTGGTAAAGAATCTGCCTGAAATGCAGGAGAGCCTCGGTTCGATTCCTGGGTTGGGAAGATCCACTGGAGAAGGGATAGGCTACCCACTCCAGGATTCTTGGGCTTCCCTGGTGGCTCAGCTGGTAAAGGATCTGCCTGCAATGCGGGAGACCTGGGTTCGATCCCTGGGTTGGGAAGATCCCCTGGAGAAGGGGATGGGTACCCACTCCAGTATTCTGGAGTAGAGAATTCCATGGACTGTACGAATCCACGAGATTGCAGAGTAGGACACAACTGAGGGACTTTCACTTTCAGACTCACACTGTATTCCATGAAGCTAAGACACTAGCTCAAAGGGGACCCCATTTTTTATGAGGATCCAAAAGGTACAGCCTTCTCCCTTGAAGTGATTAGTGACTTTCTCTCCTTCTAGCTGCTCTGTTCAGATTCCCAGTAAAAATTGACAGCCCTGCCCAGCCTGAAACCCCATCAGGATGTCAACTTAATCTAGCTCAAGGTTTGTGCAATGTTTGCAGAATGTTCATCAGGTGCCAAACCCTCCAAAGTTGGAGACTGATTCAGCTCACAAGCCTAGAGGGAGAAGACACAGACCCAGGTCATGCTGTGGTTGCATAGAAAGTGCCCAGGGTGACTAGGAGTGATGATGTTCAGCACCTGGGTTCCGGGATCATGACTCCTAGGTGAGAGTATGTCCTGGCTCCTTCCAGCTGAGGAATCTTGACCAGAGCGCTTTACCCCTCAGTGACATGGAGATGGTAAGGACAAACCTCCCAGAACTGATGGAGCCTTAAATATGAGTGTACCTATAGGATCTGGCCCACAAAAAGTGCTTAAATAGTAGCAGTTATTATTCAGTTCATTTCAGTTCAGTTCAGTCGCTCAGTTGTGTCTGATTCTTTGTGACCCCATGGACTGAAGCACACCAGGCTTCCTGTCCATCACCAACTCCCAGAGCTTGCTCAAACTCATGTCCATCAAGTCAGTGATGCCATCCAACCACCTCATCCTCTGTCATCCCTTTCTCCTCCTACCTTCAATCTTTCCCAGCATCAGGGTCTTTCCCAAGGAGTCAGTACTTTGCATCACATGGCCAAAGTATTAGAGCTTCAGCTTCAGCATCAGTCCTTCCAATGAATATTCAGAGTTGATTTCCTTTAGGATGGACTGGCTTGATCTCATTGCAGTCCAAGGGACTCTCAAGAGTCTTCTCTAGGACCACAGTTCAAAAGCAACAATTCTTCAGTGCTCAGCTGAGGGACAGAGTGGATGAGAAGAGGTTGGCGGTGGAAGTGGGTTGTATCTTAGAGGATAGGTATGAGAATGAAGGGTGTGCTGGGATGAAAAAGTAAGCTGAGTCCAGAGGCAAGGGCATGGGTAAAGCAGTCAAGTTTGGGGCAATTTCCTAAATTAAAGAGACTAAATGGGAACACTTGGCAAATTGGACCAGGGCCACCTGACAAAGATCTTTGAGTCCATTCCAAGGTGGGTGCACTTAACTGCCCAGATTAGGACCTGCTGAACTTCAGCCACTGGGGCTCCATCACCCCCATGAGACTGTAATAGCCACACAGCATCTGTGCAATCATTTACTTGACATTTTTCTTTAACATATACCTCTCCTTTAAAAAGAAACGAACAGGCCCCTATCCTAAAGGGACAATTTTATCACTAATGAAAGTAGAAATCTACCTGCCACAGGTATAGATAATTGTCAAAGTAAACAATGTTTAAGTCTCGCCAGCCCCTGCAGACTCTGAGCCCATGCGCATTTGGTAAAAAGCGAGATTAGCCTTCCCACCTTTCTTAGTCTGGCTTGCCTTATTCTACAGGCTGTTCAGCCTTCATAGGGGTTAATTCTGTGTTTCTGATTCTATCTGTGCTCCAGGAGGCTTTATCTCTATCTCTCTAATAGCTTCTCAAGCAATAACATTTTATTGGGTAAGAGAGCAAGGAATGGGCAGGACCTAGTGCTGATTCATAGCAAAATTCCAAACAAACTTCAAGCCCTCTTCAGACAGCCAGACAACAGCCTCCCTTCATTCTGTTCTCTGGGAGGCCAGTTTCTAAGAATCGTTGAATTCTATTGTATCCCAGTCTCATCCAACACTCTTCATTCATTCTAGGAACATCTGCTGAGTACCCCCGAATGTACGTGCTCAGTCGTGTCCAACTCTTTAAAGGTTTCTCTGTCCTTGGAATTTTCCAGGCAAGAGTACCAGAGTGGGTTGTCATTTCCTACCCTAGGGGATCTTCCCAATGCAGGAATTGAACCCACCTCTCTTGAGTCTCTGGCATTGGCAGGATGACCACTGCTTGTACTAGATACTGAAAAGGCAACAGTGAACAAAGAAAGCCTTGCTCTACTTGAGAAGACAGGCAGTGGGCTCTGAAATGAGGCAATACATGAGATCATAATGAATTTATTGAGACAGCAACATAGTATGCTGTAGACTTGATACAGGAAGCAAGCTGCAAAACCAGAAAGGACAGACAGGGAGGGTGTCTCTGAAGAGCTGACATATGATAGAGACCTGAATGACAAGAGGGAGCCAGCCAATGCCAAGTTCTAAAAGCAGAGCTCTTTTGGTTACAAGGCTGAAAGAAGCCCATTTCTTTTGGACGGAACAGCAAGAAGCTAATGGTGCCCTGATATGAGAAACACTGGGGATAGCAAAGGTCTGGGAGACAAGAGGTCCACGTTGGATACCGTAGATTTGCAGTGTCAGTCAGATTCTCAAACGTTTTCATGCTCTTCTCAATGGGCTTGTAAGGGAGGGGTTATTAGTGTTCCCACTTTACAGACAGAAAAACAGAGGCTTTGGAAGACTGCCCAGCTAGTAAGGGGCAGAACTAGGATATGAATTCATGTTTTAGTATTCTAAAACCAGAACTATCCCAGCTGCCCTCAAGCTGCAGTAGTGTTCACACAAAGAGGTTACAACTCTAGACCCCAAGGGTGCCTTGCCTGGTCTACATGGATTTTGAAAATTAATTTGAGCTAGTAGTCAACTCTTAAAAATAAGACTTCACTCCAAAATCCAGCTCTCTAGCTTCTGAAAGCATTTGAACATCTAGTAATAGTGGAGCTGTGGCTATAATGGCAACAATGGGTTGGGGCGGTAGTTCTGCCCCCTTTGGATAAGCATGGGTTTTCCAGTTTTCCACAGTCTCCACCTCTCCCTATTGCTTCCCCCTGGACCCTTCATTCCTTTCATTACATTCTCAGCTTTTCCATGCATATTTGGCTTTGAGAGTCCCATCTCTCCATTAATTACATAAATAGGGTTCACAGAGCCCAGCAAGTGAGGAGTAACCACAGGAATTAAGTTACAGTTCCTTGCTAGAACACTCTCCCTCCATTCTGAGAAGATCATTTTGTACAAACAGTAGGAAATGTTTACGAGCTGGGACAAGGCAGTGGTGAAGTGGTCAGGTCTGGATTTTCGTCCCAGCTCCCAGTTCTTGTGAGGAAATTCACGTTAAGTTTTCAAACCTCAGTCTCCTCATCAGTCAAGTGATTGGAAAAGAAAAAAAAAATGAGAATACCCACTTCGCAAGTGGATGGAGGGGGAAAAAATAGGTAATCTGCTTGGAAAATTTTTGCTTCGTGGTGAGTATCCAATAGATGGCAGCCAAGATGATCCTGTTGGAAGTAACAGATGGGCTGTTTCATGACGGTTCTTCGTAATGAATAATCTTCATTGAGAAATGTTGCTTTTCTCCACATCCGCCTTGCCTGAAATGGCTTGACTCTGGTGCTCACCATGCTCTTTCACAAGTGTCTGCCTCCCGGAGGCTCTATTTTGCATCATCCAGCCCTGTTTTCCAGACCTTTCTCCTCACTTAGTCTAACAGCCCTGAGATGCGGTGCCTTCTGGCTTCACGTCTGCGGCCGGCAGGCGGGAACACACTTTGCCTCCCACAAGCCGGACAGGAGCCCTGTCGGGATTTTGATTCTGTCCCTGGGTGTGTGTCAGTGTGTGTTCTGCACAAAAGAACCGCTCAGCACTGCTTTTTCAAGCCGAGCTTTAAAAGGCTTATTTGCCATGACGTCCAGCACTTGTAATTGGAGGTCATACCCCGAGGAAGAATTGCTAAATCTGTGTAAAACGTCTCTGACTCCCTCTCTTACAGATTCTGTCAGATTATCTCTTTAAGAATTCTAAACCCGTGTTGTTTGAGGTGGTTTTAGGCTAATGTGCCTTCCCCAAACAGTTCTTTGTTGTTGAAAATTAAGCAATTGAGAGAGTTCCCCATCCAGAGGGAGGAGTGGTAAAAGCTCAAAGCAAAAAGGAACTCGCTCTATCTAAGGGGTGACTTTGGAAGACAGGAGACCGTGTGTCATCTCTAAGTGTGTTCGGCAGTGAGGAGCACCAGCTGAGGCCCTGTCTGAGCCACGTGGTGCTCCCGTGTCCTCCCATCTCCTCCTCCCCTGGTGACCGGAGGCGTGGGGGTGGGGAGTGCGGTGGGAAGATGGTCAGTGGGCCAGGTCAGCCCCTGAGAGGACAGGGCTCGACCCCACTCGGTGGTGGCGTTCTCTCTCCTGCACATTAGCCCCCGTGTCCCCTGCTGGGCTCCAATTGTACAGAATCGGAGAAGCCAGCTTCCTGAGCTCAAGGAGCTCCTAGGTGCCTCGGGGGTGAGAAGGGAGGCAACAGGCAAGTGTACATCCCAAGGATGGAAGTGTTCCAAAGGAGGTGTGTCCAGGTCCCACGGGGACCCAGGAGGGGGAGGCCAGCTGTTCTGTGATGGTCAGGGGATGCTTCCTGGGGGAGGGGTTCCAGAACTGTTCTGAAGGAAGAAGGAAAGACTGGGGCAAGGTCTGAGGCAGAAAGAGCAGGGGATGCTTGGGAAATAATGGGCAACACGGGCCAGGGGTAGTCAGAGATTAGTGAGCTCAATCGAGAGGCCCCTAGGAAAACTGCATTCTTACGTGCGGTTCCCTGACCGGACCTGACTAAGGGTTTAGATATTTCACTTCATGCAGCTTTGCCAAGTTTGACTCTGCCCCACCCCGCAACCCTCCTTTTTCTTCCTCAGGGTTGACTGTCCTGGGACATCCTCACAGCTGCCTCCAGACAGAGCACAAGTTACCCCGAGGGTCCCGGCAAGGGGAGGGCGAGGCCAGGATCCGGCCCGTGTGTCCGCGTGACACACAGGCGTGACCCTGGGTTACTCCTACACGGCACGCGTGGGGAATCGCCCTGGGTCCCCGCGAGGAGCGGGGGCGCTGAGCCGAGGGACGTGGACACAGCGGACGGACAGACAGACACAGGCTCCCAGCCACACACAGAGGTACTGAGATATCAAACAGACGAGCACTAGATACACGGAGCAACACTCCACAACTCCAGAAACGCAAACACACACCACCCTCGTACATGAACACCAGGCCAGCCCCCACCCCGGCTCTGTCTGTCTGTCTTTCTGTCTCTCCCTGCTTGTCGTTCTCCTCTCTGTTTCTCTATTTCTTTCTTTGGTCTCTCTTTCTGTATATCTGTCTGTCTGTATCTCTCTCTCTCGTACACACACACACACACACACACACACACACACACACACACACACGGGAGCTGGACCAGAAGACCCTCCCAGCACCGCTAGCATCCCACAGGGCCCACCGACCTCACTCTCCTCTTTCTTTGTCTAAAAATATTTTCCTTGCCGTTCTCCAAGCTGACTCCTTACAGCTTTCTGGGGATAAAAGGACATGTTCCCAGATGGGCGATTGCAGATGCTCCAAGTGCCCATAGGAGAAGAGGGGCCATTCTGGGCTGGGACAGCTCTGGTGGGCAGAAGTGGGCAGCCCAGCACCCAGAACTTGAGAAGTGGGGTTTGCCCTCCTCCACGGGGAGTGAACAGACTTGGACACTCCCGGGGACCCCAGTCTGTCCTTTCTCCCACCACACTGAGCCCAGGTGATGTGGCTGAGGAACACTTGGGCACAAGCAGGTCAAGCTGATACCTGGGCAGATGCCGACTGGTTGAAAGTAAATCTCTTTCCTTATTTGTCAAGGATTATTCATTTTGGTACATCACTGGCTAATCTGGCAACTGGCTGTGATTCTTCTAAGAATTTCAACCATACTTCAGGGATTATGCTTTCTTCTTTTGGAGGAAGGAGGTGGGTGTTTATTTCCAGTCTATATTCAAGATGTCACTTGTATTTAAACTTTGTGATAAATATTAAGGTCAGATTTAACCCATTTATTTATTTTACTCATTGATTCCACAGATGCTTACTAGGAGCCCATTATGACGGTGTCCTTGTAAGGCCTGGATGGATACAAATGTGAGCAAAGTTGACAAATGCCATCCATTTGAGAAGCTCATATTTTGGTGGGAGAGAGGCATCGTATATACAGACATGTGAATATTAAATATTGAATGCAAATAATGCCATGAAGAAAGAGAGGCAAAAGGCTCAGGAAGGCATAGCTGAGGAGGTGACAACTGAGCAGAAATCCCGAGGCACTGAGAGAGGAAACCAGGTACACGTGCAGGACAGGATCATCTCAGCAAAGGGGATGGATGAGACGTGCAAAGGCCCTGAGGCAGAGAGGCCTTCATGCACTGAGAACAGCAAGGTGGCTAACATGGATGGATGGTCTGCAGTGAACCAGCAAGAGCAAGGCAGACAATGAGCCTGAAGAAGCAGCCAGGGCCTGGCAGCACACAGCCTTGCAGGCTACCGTCAGGCCTTGCCTTCAGCTTAAAGATGTTGGGAAGCCATTAGCGTTCTAAGAATCAATGTAATCCCATCCAAATTTTTAAAGGAGCAGCTCTGGCTGCTATGAGCAGAACAGCATGGAATGCAGAAGGGGCTAAGTAGAAGGAGACCAGCTAGGAGGATATCATCATCATTTAAGCAAAGCTGGTAGGAGAACACTCCTCACGTCCACCCGGAGTAATCCACCAGAACAGCCCATAGGTAAAAGAGAAAGACCAAATATGTGACAATGAAGAATTGTTAGAACACATTCATTTCCACAAGATGGAAATGGTTGATTATCACTTGTTTAGGAACTACTGTGTGTCCTGGACTGTGAAAGAAATTTTATATAAAACACCCAATCCTTCTGGGGCTTCCCTGATAGCTCAGTTGGTAAAGAATCTGCCTGCAATGCTGGAGACCCCAGTTCGATTCCTGGGTCAGGAAGATCCCCTGGAGAAGGGATAGGCTACCCACTCCAGTATTCTTGGGCTTTCCCTGTGGCTCAGCTGGTAAAGAATCTGCCTGCAATGTGAGAGACCTGGGTTCGATCCCTGGGTTGGGAAGATGCCCTGGAGAAGGGAAAGAATACTACAGAATTTTGACCTGGAGAATTCCATGGACTAAAAGTCAGACGCAACTGAGCAACTTTCACTTTCACTTTTCAATCTTTCTACTCATCATTGAAGGCAAATATTATTATCCCCATTTCACAGATTGTAGAATAATCTCAAACTCGATGTGTCAAAAGTCTTAATAAAACATTAAAACATCAGTAAGGGTACAATTGGCTTGAAGCCAATGAGATTTTTTTTTTAATTTAAAAAAAAAGATTGTTGGAAAGACTGAAAAAGTTTTGACCTTTTTCCTATAGTTTCTTTCTTATTATGAAGCATCCTCAACTCAGAAATAGTAAAATATATAGACAGAATCAAAATAAAAGCCATAGTCTCACCTCCATAGTCTCACCTTCCTCCCCAACTACTTTCAATCCTTGATACAGATATAGCAGTGGCCTTTTATACAAATACAATATTTTTCTACAAAAATGAGCTCTTGCCAGGCACACCATTTTGTGACATTCCATAATTCATTTAAATCACCTTGGTAGACAAATTCATCTCAACTATTTCCTCTTTCCTGGGCCATGTAAGTTGTTCACTTAACACTGAATATGTATTGTGTACCAACTTTTCCCTCTTCACAATAGAGGGAAGGAATAAATTATTGAAAATAAAGCAGAAACAAAACACAAAGACAATAGAAAATCCTAGGGGAAAACTGCATAGAGGCAGATGGATTTGCTATTGATGTTTCAAATGTCAACTCTTGGGGATGTTCATTTTCCAACAAATTTTCCTTTGGGCCAAGTTGCTCTGTTAACCACTCCTCTTTCTTACAAAGTTGTTTTGATCGAATTGCTCATTTGTTCAAATTCGCTTTGGCCAAATAGCTTTACGGCTGAATCATCTGAGGATTAATAATACTATTATTATAAATGACTATACTTATTTTCTTTGAATTTATGTGTACTAGCCCAATTACAGATTTGACTGTAATTAATCCTCCTGAGAGCAACTAAGCAAAGTCAGGATGGTCTTCCCCATCTGATGGAAATGAGAGGGATAAGGTCATAATCCAAGGTTACCTGGCTAGCAGATGAAGAATGTGAGCCCAGACCAGCCTGGTTGTCTGCCTCTGGGCCTTTGTCTTTGCCACACCATGAGATGTAACAAACATGACACAGTAGGGCCTCAGAAACCATCGATTTCCCCTTACCCCTCTCTTCCTTAGAACATTAGTTACTAGGAAGGGAGAGCTACTACTAGGCTTGTAATAAAATCTCTACTGGTTCCAAAACCTTTTTCTTCTTCAAATACACAGAGGTTTCCAGAAGTGAAATTTCAGTTTCTGAATCTAGCAAACTAATTTGTCTGTCTTCAAAGATCTTTCCAGACCATGCGCGCCTACTGTGCTCACCCCAATAAAAGCACTTCCAGTCTCAAAAAAAAAAAAGATCTTTATGGCTTTATGGTAATGCCATAATGTGATGTAGTATATGTTTTCATTTACATGCATTTAATCTTAGTTTATAATGTGAGCTGCTATTGAAAATAATAAAATTACATCTAAGGAGCAACAGAGAAAGAAGAAAGAACTTGAAGGAGGGCACTGGCTTGAATGGGCCAGCACCATTCATCACCCCCACTAGAAAATCAGTTCAGAAGTACATTGGAAACTGGAGGAGACTGACATCTAACGTAACACACCTATAGAAAGAAGGGCCCCCTTGGAAGCCAGGCAGGACTGTAGAAGATGACTTGTGCTGGGTCGGGAATCAGGACACCCAGGCACAAACCCTCATGCCTGTCACTTCACAGGGATCACATCTGACCACTCCAGTCACTCCCTGTTTCTTGCTTTATTGCACTAGTACGCATTGAGCATAGCCCTGGGGCCACTTCTGTGCTGATCACAGGAGAGTCTGAGAGGCAGAGTGCACCTGCTATGGCCCAGCCCCAAGGAGCCAAGGTCAAAAACAGGGGCAGTCTTCAGTCACAGCTCCAATATGCCTGACCTGCTTGCTGGAGGCTGCGGCGTGTTCACGGGAAAGCCAGGTTTAACAAGAAAATGTTGCAAATGTATCTTTTTTTGGATGATAACAACAATATTTTAACTCTCATCAAGAAAAAATAAATCTTCTTTTGGGGGGAACAATGAGGTCATCAATGAGAAGAAGACAGTCTTGGAATGTTGGGGGGAAGCGAGCTGGGCACTGGGGAGAATTTCCCCACAGTGGTGAGCAGGGCCTTTGAGGTGGCACCCATTGTATCCAGATGATGGGGACAGTTCAGGAGCCCCTTCAACAATGGGGGGGACATGAGTGGGACATTAGTGGTGGGGGGGGGAGTGAAGGGGACCAGGAGAAGGGGACACAGGAGCTTGTCTGCCAGGCAAAGGGCTGACTGCAGCCTGGAGGGGCAGGCCCAAGGTTGCTCTGTCTCCTTCGAGCACTTCAGATCTATCATCTGAAAACTAGATGAGGAGGCTGGGAGTCAGGCAGGACTTGGGGAGAAGTACTGTCTCTGGCACCTGCATTTCTTCCACTGGGGAGGAGAAACTACTCCTAGCTCTGACTCCTCCCCACCCATGCAAGTGGCCCCAAGCTGAGGACAGCTGGCACTTGAAGGATGGTGAGGACATCCAGAGACTGTCAGAGGTTACATCACCTGACACATAGCTAGTGCTCATTAAATGCCAGTTCCCTCCTCCTTTCCTTTCCTCCTCAGATGGGTTTCCTGTGGGTGAAAAGGTCTGAGATTGATATATTCAGGAGCAACTGCTCCAAACTTTCTTGCCAAATGGCCACACTTTGGCTCATGCAGGCAGGACCACATCCAGGGCTACACAAGGGAGCCCAGGACAGGAAGCCAGCCCTGGGGCTCCTTCGGGGAGAAGAGGTACAATTGGGTGGCCCTGCCACCCTCCTGCCTGCATGCCCAGGCTTTCCTGGTGGTGTTTATTCTTTGCAAGAAGTGGAGGAATCCTGACAGACTGGCTAATCACGACGTGTCACAGGGTTTCACAACCCCTATCACCTCAACCAGCCACTCTGGTCCTAAATCCTGCACCTTGCAGAGGCATCTAGCCATGGGGCTCCGGCTCCAAGTCATAAACACCATGCAGGGGGTGTCTGTCAGGGCATCCTTAATTAATGCTAGCATCCCATAAGCTTGAGCCAGGGTCCATGGGCAAAAAAGGAGTTACTAGCCTGATGTCTGCTCTGCAGGAAAGCAGGGTTTGAGCTGCGTGTGTGCCCAAGTCCAGCTCCCTGAGACCCAGTGCTTAAAGATACCTGTTTTAGTATCATACATTTAAAATAACACCTTTGGTAAAATAGACGTATTTCTTTCATGTTGATTTTCATCTTGGAATGGCTTTGCGCAGGGTCAGAGAACCCTTACTTTGCACATGGAGGGCATTCCTCTACATCTCCAGTGATCTATACACTCACTCAGTCAATGCCTATTGGGTGAGTACTGTCTACACTGTGTGCAGGGCTGGGAGGGCAGTCTCAGGCGGAAAGGAGATATGGTGCCTGTGCTGCCACTGTACATTCCAGATGCTGGGGCATTGCAAGAGGCAGGATTTGAGGGCCAGGTTTCAACCCCAGCTACGTAGGCTTTGTACCCAAAGAGATCCGGGTTTGAATCCTACTTTCACCGCTTGCAAAAGCGAATTTGGAGCCCACCTTTTCCCTCTCTGAGCATTATGCCTCTCTTAATGGAGAAAACCATTCCCATTCTCCCCTCAAAAAGTGGTTATGAAGTTGTTGGGCTCAGCCCACAGGCCAGCTAGCCTTGCAGTTGCCTGGTCTCAAGACTAAAGAAAGAGCCCAGAGACATCAATGGTTTATTGGATGATGGGATCTTACATAAAGGGCCTTGGAGTGACACCCTACCATGTACAGCAGGTGGGGGGCTGGACAGGGCAGCAGTCATTGCTCCTGGGGAAAGGAGGCTGCCATGAACAGGTGAGATGACATCATGACATCGGGTGAGCTCATCAGTGACAATTAATTAAGAGGATTAGATAGTCATGCGAGGGGAGCAGGGCCCGGGGAACCATAGGATGTGGAGACAGCAGGAGAACGGCCGTCCTGAGTCTCCTGACCAGGCATGGGTGAACTGAGGTGAGTTCTGGGAAGACGTTAGTGCCAGAGAGGCCCACGGTAGGGATCCAGCTGCTGCTGTTGCTTCATTTTGACAACCGTGTGCCCTTGACCACTCTGCACCTCCATGCCCTGAATTCTAAAGTGGCAACAGTAAGATCTATCAACTTTTAGTACAGAGATTAAAGAAGATGTTTGGAAGAGGGGTTTTGAATAATGACAATATTTGATGCAGGGATAAACCATACATACATGGCACAATGCAATGCATCTCATTATAGGAAAACAGAATGACACAGGCTATATCCCTTTCGATTGGCAGGGTAGCACTCTTTTGGTGCTCTCCTTCCCCTAAATATTCCAAGGAAAACACCTGTGGCTACTCTACGCCAAGCGTTATGCTCAATGAATTCCCATGCTTTCTTATTTAATCCTTACAGCAGCCTTTGGCAGTGGTTATGATCCCTGTTTTGCAGATGGTGGAACAGTGGCTGAGAGTGGTTCCAGAGCTAACCCCAGGTGACACAGCTCAGTTGGGATTAGACCCAAATCCCTCTGGTTCGAAAGACCACGCACTGGTGCCCGAGAGCCCTGACACTCCACGGGTGTCAAGCATGCGCTTTCTGATGCTTAAAAAGAAACAAATCCCTCCCTCTCCAGGTTGCCGCTGGTACAGAGGGCACGCAGCAGCCACTGTGCGTGGAGCAGCCTCCCAGCTGGGACCTCAGTCACCATCCAGGATCCAAGCAGTGAGTCCTCTGTCCTTCCCCAGCAACGGTTCCTCCCAAAGTCGTGAAAACTGGCATCACTCTTCCGCTTCTGACTAAGCTTCGGTGGTCAGAGTTAGCAAATAAAAATATCAGATGCCCAGTTCAGTTTGCGTTTTAGGTGAAAAGAAGAAGAACTTGTGCATGTCCCAGGTCTGGGGACAACCTGACTCTGAGCTGACCCTGCATCGAGCTGGGTTAAGGCAGAGTAGGGAGGATATTGGGGCTTCCATGGTGAATCAGCAGTAAAGAAGCCGCCTGCAATGCAGGAGAGGCGGGTTTGACTCCTGGATCAGGAAGTTCCCCTGGAGGAGGGCATGGCAACCCACTCCAGTATTCTTGCCTGGAGAATCCCATGGACAGAGGAGCCTGACGGCCTGAGGTCTATGGGGTCACAAAGAGTCGGACACGACTCAAGTGGCTGAGCACAATACATCACAGGGAGGATATTGTGGAATCTGTCTCTGGGAATGCCTATCCAAGCCTGCCGGGAATTTCACCTTCACTGCTAGCCTCCTAATCCCAACCCTGAGGTTGTCAACATGAGGCGCACACCTGCTTCCCAGGGAAAAAAGGGAGGTGGGTCACACAGTGTGAGAGAAGTCAACTTTTTCTCTGCTTCCCTCCCCTCTAAGAGGAATCATAAATTGCCAGGCACTTGCAAGCACTTTTTTTCCGCAAGGGCAGGGACCCAGAGCAAACTGAACTAGAATCTAGGCTCAGCCAGCAATCGGAAAGGAGGATAGAGACTTCACTGGCTGCCCAGTGATCAGGGCTCAGTGCTGTCACTGCCTGGGACGCGGGTTCAATCCCTAGTCGAGGAACTAAGACCCTGCAAGTGTTCAGTGCCGCCAAAGGACAGAAAACACAGATGGGGCTTTATCAAGGAGAGGGCTGGGAAGGCCATTCCAGGGGAAGGGGACAGTATGTGCAAATCTCAGGCAGCATTGTGTGCAGGAAGACGGAGAGATTAACGTGGCATGCAAGCCTCCAGCCCGATGCTGGGGAAAGTGGCCAGGAAGAGAGGTAAGCAGGCCCCCAACTGTAAGATGCCTTGTGTGTTGGGTTACTGATTCTGAATTTTATCTCTAAAACAATGAGGAATCCTTGAGGGATTTTGATCAAGGGAGTCGCTTGACTGATAATGACTTAATTTTGCTTTTATTTGATTACTAGGGAGGGTGAGCTGTTTTCCCATGTGTCCTATTTGAAGTATTTCTGTTGTTGTTGTCTGTCATATTGATTTGTAATAACTTTAGACATGGAAGAATTTTCATCCCTTATTATTTTCATCATGCTCTTCATTTGTCTTTTTAAAAATTGTTATAATTTTTAAAGTAAAAAATTCGTTCTGAATTTTATATAATCACATTGTTATATTTGTATGTGTAGATGTTCCCATCGTCATTGTCCTAAAGTTACTTCCTCTTCTGAGGGAAAAATAATCCAGATGGACTGTAACATTAAATATGAAAAGCAAACATATAGTCCCTTCTAGCTTCTTTTTTTAAAATTTGTGTGTAAGCATACACACAAATGTTTGTTACATTTAATTCTATAATCCACCCGGAATTTATTTGGAAGTGTGGTGTGAGGTGATGATCTTTTTTCCTCAAATATTCAGTTTTCCCAACACCTTTTATTGATCAAATCCAATCTTCTGTGGCACTTCCTTATCACAGAGCAAGTCTCATGCTCAGTTGGTTTCAGACAATCTATTCCAGTCCAATAAGCTATGTAGCCATCCCTGTTCAAACACTACACCATTTTAATGACTGAAACTTAAAATATGTTTTAAAATCTAATGAGAATTCTCACTCAATTCTTTTGTTACAACCTCTTCATTCTTCCAGATAAACTTAGAATCACTCTGTCGACTTCAAATAAAAAGCCACTGAGATTTTTTTCTTAACTAAATTCATTTGGGCTCCAAAATCATTGCAGATGGTGACTGCAGCCATGAATTTAAAATATGCTTGCTCCTTGGAAGAGAAGCTATGACAAACCTAGACAGCATAGTAAAAAGCAGAGACATTTCATTACCAACAAAATGTACCGTCAAAGCTATTATCTTCCAGTAGTCATCTATGGATGTGAGAGTTGGACCATAAAGAAGGCTGAACAATGAAGAACTGATGCTTTTGAACTGTGATGTTGGAGAAGACTCTTGAGAGTCCCTTGGACTACAAGGTGATCAAACCAGTCAATCCTAAAGGAGATCAGTCCTGAATATTCATTGGAAGGACTGATGTTGAAGCTGAAACTCCAATACTTTGGCCACCTGATGCAAGAACTGACTGACTAGAAAAGACCCTGTTGCTGGGAAAGATTGAAGGCAGGAGGAAAAAGGGATGACAAAGGATGAGATGGCTGGAAGGCATCACCAACTCAATGGACATGAGTTTGATCAAGCTCTGGGACATGGTGAAGGACAGGGAAGCCTGGCATGATGCAGTCCGTGGGGTCACAAAGAGTCAGACACGACTGCACAACAAGACAACAGCAATTTGAAAGAATCATCACCTTCACGGTGTTCGGGTTTTCCACTAAGGAACTTGGTGCTTCTCTCAGACACTTGTTCCTCATGCTCAAAAAAATCCCATAAAGTTGATAAAATTATTCTCATTTTACAAAGGAAGAAACTCATGAGGCTCAAGCAGTTATCAGCCTAAAGTCACGTCTGAAATACATCTGAGATGCCAGCCCTCTGTTCCTCCAGTAGCTTGAATGCTTCACTTAAGTAGAAAGTGAGTAAATTTTAAAATATCAAATATATTAATAATATTAAATAGTAATTTGGGAGTTTGGGATTAGCAGATGCAAACTACTGTGTATAAAGTAGATAAATAAAAAGGAGCTACTGTGCAGCACAGAAACTATATTCAACATCTTGTAATAACCTATAATGAAAAAGAGTCTGAAAAGAATGTGTGTGAATATATATATATTCAAAAACTAACACAACATTATAAATTAGCTATATACTTCAATAAATATTTTTTAAAGACATTTTGGGATTAATTACATTTAGCAAACATTTATTAAACACCTGCCATGTGCCAGATATTGGGAATAGAGATGAGTAAGACAATTTCTGCTATGAAGGCACTCAGAGTCTTGGGGGAGGAAAGAAAAATGTATGCAGATAATTAGTGTGCAGTGTAATAAATGATGTCAAAATTATAGCTTCTTGTATTGTGTGCTTATCATATGCCAGACACTGTTCTAAGCTCTTTGCCTCCATCTTACCTTTTTAATATCAAAAGATTTAGTCACTGTTGCATCCATTTGGGGAATGAGAACACGAGGCACAGAGACGTTATGGGACTTGTCCCCGCTGGTGAAGTCACCAAACGGTGAGCTGAGACTGAAGCCTGATTCCAGACCTGGTATTCAGTCACCTTGACCAGGCTGCCATAGAAATGAGCATGGCAAGCTGTGTGGGCCTCACAGAGGGCACCTCATTCAGCTGGGCAGGTGTCTTGGATGAGGCCCAGATGGCCTGAGTCTTAAAGGATGTGTAGGGATGAGCAGGCAGCAAAAAGGGAGAGAATGGGCTTTAAGGCAAAGAGCCCAGTACCTGCAAAGATATGGGGCCACCGGGAACAGTGTGTCTTGGGGGTAATTCAGATGAAAATAGTCATGATCTAAGAGCTGTTATTGAATACCTAGTAGATACCAGGTATTCCCCTGAACTCTTTGCACATAGCAGCTGATTAAATCCTTGCAAAAACCTGATGAAATAGGGTTATTATACCATTTTACAGATGGGGAATGTGAACACAAAAAGGTTAAATAGCTGGACTCTGACCACATGGTTGAGAAGCAGCAGAGCTAAAAATAGATCTGGAGAGAGCTGCATGAGTCAGATGGTGTAAAGTCTCCAGAATCAAACGGTCATTCAAAGACTTTGGGTAAGAATCACGGTCAAGTTTGCCATGAATTGGGCAGAGAGTTGATATTCACCCTCATCTCAGCTCTTAAATACATCTGTGAACTCATTTAAACACCACGACCAACACACTGAGATTGGTAGCCTTATTCCCATTTTATAGCTGAAGAAACTAAGGCTCTGAGGGCACAAGAGACTTTGCTATCACTAGAGGATGGCGGAGACAGAATCCAAACTGCACCAGCTTCAGTGCGGCTGATGCTACTGCTGCCGCTGCTGCTAAGTCGCTTCAGTCGTGTCCGACTCTGTGCGACACCTTAGACGGCAGCCCACCAGGCTCCCCCGTCCCTGGGATTCTCCAGGCAAGAGTAGCTTCAATGCAGCTGGCCCCAAAGGCCAGCTCTCCCATCATCCCATCATCAGACAGTGGAGGGACAGGCAGAGAAGTGGGGAGCAGGGGCCCGGTACCCCCAGTGGATCACAGCTCTCACTAGCATGGGGGTAGAGGGTGAAAGTTCCTTGGCAAGCATGTAGGTCACCTCCTGACAATAATTAAAATGGAGAGTTGCAAAGAGATAAAACTTTACAAAGCATTCCTGGCATTCTTGTCCATGGCTGCAACAATATTAACTTTCATTTGAGGGCACTGATGGGCAATTCCACCAGGGTTCGAGTAACCCCCTTTCATTTTCCCTTTTGCACTGGAAAACCTCTACCTTCCAAGTCTAGACACCATCCCTTGGATGACAGTAGGAGCCTATGTGCTGAAAAGCCGGCCCAGAACCAACGCTACCATGTGCGCGTGGCCCATCTGGAACACATTTGAGCACCAAAGAGCTGTAATCATTTGTGATCCTGAGAACATGTACCAGAGACAGTTCACTGGGAACTTTAAAGAAAAACCAAAAAAGACAGAGTCAACTATGGAAACATGGAAAACTTCTGTGTGAGGGGTGGGGTAGAGGGAGAAGTAACATAAAAAAAAAAAAGGCAAAAGCAGTCTGGAAAAGAAAACCAACCCCAAGCAAACGAGACAGCGGTGTCTCCATTTTGCAGATAAGAAAACTGAGGCTCAGGAATGTTAAATGCTTGCCTAGGTTAAAGTGGTGGTGGAGGTGGAATTTGAATTCCTATCTGTTTGACTTCAAAGTATGAGCTATCACTTCCTAAATGACTCTAATTTGATTAACAAAGAAAAGAAGACTGAAAAGTTCAAAACATTGTAGTAAATATATTAGACAAAATCCTACATATTTGGATATTAAAAGTGAGTTTAACTTGATTGGAAAAAGACGTTCAGACCTGAATTTTTAAGTCAGCTAAGAACAGCCATAATGTGTACAATTAAGGGCCAAACCTGAAAAACTATTCAACCTTTGAGAACACTCAAAGAAATGCAAGTGGAAACAACACGAATTTGATATTTAATATTAAATAAATTCAGTGGAAAATAATGGTAACAGCTCATGCTAAAAGAGATGAGAGAGAAAATGAAACACACCAGCGTTAACTATTGGTCAGGTTTAATTCATTCAAGCTTGTTGAAAAATATGCATTTTCATATGCTTTCATATGCTTCTCTTAAACTGAAATGTAGTTGATTCTCAGGGTTTCCCTGGTGGCTCAGATGGTAAAGAATCTGCCTGCAATGCAGGAGACCTGGGTTCGACCCCTGGGTGGGGAAGATCCCTGGAGGAGGGCATGGCAACCCGCACTGGTACTCCTGCCTAGAGAATCCCACGGACAGAGGAGCCTGGCTGGCTGCAGTCCACAGGGTCACACAGCGAGGGACACAGCTGAAGCGACTAGAGGAGCAGCAGCAGAGTTGATTTCCACCCTTGTGTTAGTTTCTGGTACCCAGGAAAGTGATTCAATTATGTGTGTGTGTGTGTGTGTGTGTGTGTGTGTGTGTATGCTTTTTCAGATTTTTTTTCCGTGGTAGAGTATTATAAGATATTGAATATATTTTCCTGTGCCAGACAGTAGGTCTTGCTTTGTTGTTTATTTTATGTACAGTAGTGCGTATCTGTTAAAAACTGAACTCCTAATTTTCATATGATTTGACTGAGTAATTCCAGGCTTGGAAATTTACCTAGGTAAACAATCCAAATTGAAGACCATTCTATCTTGAAGCCTTACGTATATCAATGAAAAAATCAGAAACCATCAAAATGCTCAACAATAGAGTAACTGTCACATTAGTTTGGGGCATTCATTCAAAAGACTTCGACCCAGTCTTTTTCTAGCATTTTGGGGAAATGCTTTTACTAGAATATTAAAAAGAAAAGAGAGAAGTTTACAAAATTGCACCTAAGCTATAATTGAGGTGATAAGAAATTTGTCTGTGAATGAACAGAGACAGGAAAGAAATATGGGCAAGAATTGCTTGGGTGGTGGGATTGTGACCCATTGTTGATGTTACTGTGGATGCAACATTTGTGCAAGAAAAAAAAATTACCCTCATAAAAATGATAGCCCTGTGATTGTATTGGGCCAAATTCCTACAGTGCTAAAAATATGTTAAGAACTTCTGGAAAGCTACATTAACTCTTTGAATGATCACTGTGGGACCACTGAATGCTATAATAATAGTAGTAGTATAAAAGAGGCCAGTAAGTCAATATTCCTTCCAAATTTACCAAGTTAACTGCCAAGACATAACTTAAGCATTAAGACAATCTAGTCCAACAATCCCAAATATAGAAGAGTTAGGGACTCACGCGACATCTCCAGCTGAGTACGGACAACCGCAGACCACCACTTACAGGTCCGTCTTCATGCACTCATAACTCTCCCCGTATTTCCCACAGCTAAATTTGCTCTCTGCCTGAGTCTCCCACCCCCGCCTTCTCACTTTTACAGCTTAAGTTTCTAAGCAAAAAATCTTAGCTAGGGGCCATTTCGCTACACGGTTTTCCCTTTGCCTCACTCTAGTTTGTGAAGGGACCCCGAAAGCTCTGATGAAAGAGTTGCATCCCTGTGCGTGAGAAGCCTGCACAGCACCTGGCATCGTCTCAGCCATTAGGAACACATTTCATGCGTTAGTGTCCTGGGATCTCTGACACAAATGAGCAGCTGGGAAGATCCCACATGCTGTGCAGTAACTAAGCCCGTGAGGCACACTCTCAAGCCTGTGCTCTGGAGCCCACTCACTACAACTACTGAAGCCCGCATGCCCTACAGCCGGTGCTCCACAACAAGATAGGCCACTGCAGTGAGAGACCCCCCACACAGGAACAAAGGGTAGCCCCCACTCTACGCAGCCAGAGAAAAGCCCGCACAGTGATGAAGACCCAGCACAGCCAAAAACAAATAAATAAGACAAACTTATTTAAAAGACACAGAAATGTATTCTCTCACAGTTCTGGAAGCCAGACATCACAGACCAGTTTCAGTAAGCTGAAATCAAGGAGTAGGCCAACCCATGCCTCCTCCCTAGGTTTTTGCAGATCCTGGTGGCTGCTAGCATGCCTTGGCTTGTGGCCACATCACTCAGGCTCTGCCTATATGGTCACAGCACCTGCTCCTCTTCTGTGACAAATCTCCCTCTGCCTCCCTCTTCTAAGGACATGTCTGATGTCATTTAGTACCCATCCAGATAGTCCATGATAACTTCTCCTTCTTAAGATCTGTACTGCAATCATATCTGCAAAGTTCCTTTGATTATAGCAACCAGACCTAGCATTGTCTGTGTAGCATAACTTTCTGATGTTAGTAAAAACAAAACTGTAAACTTGAAATGAAATCATGCCGAGGTTTTGATACACTTGTTATAAAATACGAATGAAACACATCAAAACAGTGATATGAAGTGTTCAGATTCTCAGATGCTTATTGCATGGGTTTTGTTTAGTTTGTGTATTTCTTTTTTTCAGTGAGTATATGGCATATTGCCCTCCTCGAACATGTGGTTACCTTTGCTGTATTGCCATAATCAGTAACTTTTCAGTGGTAGCATTTGGGCAAGTTTTACCAGCAAGCAACACTTTCAGTTAATAAATAAAGTTTTAAACATCATGTAAGGTTGACAATACTGTTTTCTATATTTGGAAGTTGCTAGGGAAACACAAGAGAAAAACTTCCGTAACTGTGTGGCAATGGATAGTAACTAGTAACTAGACTTATTGTGGTGATTATTTGGCAGTATATATTTGCATTGAATCATTATAATCATTATGTTATACACCTAAAATAAATACAATGTTATATGTCAATTATATCTCAATTTTTAAAAAATCAGGTAAGAGGGGATTTAAGGTTGCTAAACGTAAAGTTTGGAACTCCAGTGATTGTAGCTTTAGTATTGCTGATTGTATTACTTTAGATGTAGCATTGCATGTGCTGTGCATATTCTGATTTTATTAAAAGAAAAAGTTAAACTGCAAAATAAAAGAAAAAATAAACCCCATAGCCTGCTACATTCACTCTTCTGGGTATAAGCTTTTGGGTGAGGGAGCACTGTTCTGTCTGCCTCTCCCCACCCCCAGCCATGTGTGGCTTAGATGCTCAGTTAGGTCCAACTCTTTGTGACACCATGGACAATAGCCCGCCAGGCTCTTCTGACCATAGGATTCTCCAGACAAGAATACTGGAATGGGTTGCCAGTTCCTCCTCCAGGAGACCTTCCCGATCCAGGGATCAAACCTGTGTCTCTTATGTCTCCTGCATTGGCAGGCAGATTCTTTACCACTAGCACCACTTAGGAAGCATTGTTCTGTCTACCACACTACATACCTTGGACAGTCAGTCAGTCAGTTCAGTCACTCAGTTGTGTCCAACTCTTTGCAACCCCATGGACTACAGCACATCAGGCCTCCCTGTCCATCACCACCTTCTGGAGTTAACACAAACTCATGTCCATTGAGTTTGCGATGGACTCAATGTCCATTGAGTCCAACCATCTCATCCTCTGTCGTCCCCTTCTCCTCCCACCTTCAATCTTTCCCAGCATCAGGGTCTTTTCAAATGAGTCAGTTCACATCAGGTGGCAAAAGTATTGGAGTTTCAGTTTCAGCATCAGTCCTTCCAATGAATATTCAGGACTGATTTCCTTTAGGATGGGCTGGCTGGATCGCCTTGCAGTCCAAGGGACTGTCAAGAGTCTTCTCCAACACCACAGTTCAAAACTATCAATTCTTCAGTGCTCAGCTTTCTTTATAGTCCAACTCTCATGTGCATTCATGACTACTGGAAAAACCATAGCTTTGACTAGATGGACCTTTGCTGGCATACCTTGAAAATAGGGGACAAAATTAGCCATTTCTCGCCTAGAAACTGGTCAGGACCAGAATTTCCTTTGTGCCCAGGAAGTCTCTAGGAACATAAACTCACTCCTTCATCCACTTCTTCCTCCTCGCAGCAATCATCTGTGGGGTATTTGCTTGGCCAAGCTCAGTGCTGGGCACCAAGGACATAAACAAGAACAAGACCCAGACCTTGCCCTTGAATTGCTCAGAACTGAGAAGCGGGTGATACTCAAACCACTGTAACGGCAACTTGCCCTGTGCCAGGGTAAAGATTTGTGAGCAAAGCACCGTGAGAGTTCAGACTGGGTTATTTTGAAGAATGAGACAATGAGATCGGGTCTTAATTGATAAGTGGGAGCCAAAAAGGCAGAGGAGAAGAAGGGGACATTTCGTTGTGCCCTGGAAGCACACAAAGGTGAGAGACCACGGAGACAAGTCTGGCTCAGTCGAGGCATGGGCGGGATGCATATACGAGTAGGAGGCCTGGCCAGACTGAATACGGAGCCCGGCCTTCATCGCCATAGCTGCACCGTAGCTGTGAGTGATCAAAGCAAACAGTCCCCACCGCTGCATCTTAAAGAGCTAGTTCACTGATAATCAACAAGGACCTACTGTACGCTACAGCGAACTCTGCTCACAACTCTGTGATAACCTATATGGGAAAAGAACCTGAAAAGAGGTGACTGTATGCATCACTGAATCACTTTGCTGTGCACTTGAAATAAGACAACACTGTAAATCAGCCACACTGTGATATAAAATAAAAATTTTTTTAAAAGTTATTCACCTCCTGACCCAGAAATCTCATTCACAGGAATCACCCTGACAAAAATACACATGAAGAGAGATTTGTCATTAAGGATCTTCCCTGGAGTGTTGCGAATAACTAAAATTTAAACAACCTGATTGTTCTCAGTGACTTTGGTTCAATAAATCATGATTTGCCCATACTATGGGGTAGCAGGCAGCTCACAAAAGCAATAAAGAGGAGCCCTGAGCTCCCAAGGGATGTTGTTCAAGTGAGATAGTAAGCTATGGAACAAAATGCAAAGTGAGATCCCACTTAGATTTCTAGAACCCCCAAACTATATGAGTTTGCATGCAAATACAGAGAGAAAAAGTCAGTAAGAATACCTGAAAATGAATGACAGCAAATCTAGGAGAAAAGATTCAGATAAAGGAATTAAAAGGAATGATCTCTTTTGACCCTGTTCACATCTGAACTTTTGGACATTTTTCTTGAAGCCTATGGCCACCACATCTCACATGTATAATCAATAAGAGCCAAAAAAAAAAAAAAAAAAGAAGAAATACTTTGCCTTAAAATAAATTGGATGAAAGCAAAGGGCGATGAACTGACACAGTTCTCAGAAGTTCTTTAGGGGCTGTGTGTGTGGAAGTTAGCAGGTCTTACATGACCAGGACTGGAGGCAGGGAGGCCAGTCAGGGTCCCCAGCTGCCCAGAGGATGGAGGGAGGCCAGGTTAGAAAAATCTAGAGGAGAAGAGAAGACAAATTCAATCAACACATGGCCCATGTTAAGTGGAAGACAAGGAGGAACAAGTCTGTCGAACTGTGGAGGCTGACACCAGGGTTTATAAATCCTGCACAGGGAAGCAGGAGATGCGGCCATTTGCTGAGCCACGAGATCAGGGAGGGTGGGTGAGAGTCCACGGGAGAGGGGTGAGTGGTCTCTGCTTCCAGGAGATCTTGGAAGATGCTGCTTCCTGAGTTGTCCGCCTATCTGACACATGCTCTCTCATCTACAGAAGAAAGGGGCAGCCCGTAAGATGAAAACTGGTCCTCATGGGCCACGGGAGAATGCTCCAAGGAGACCGAGGGTCTCCAGGCTGCCAGGGAGGATCCTCTGACTTAGGAGTCTCACCCATATCTCTTACAGAGTGGCTGTCCTCTCCAAGTAGTTTTACAAACTGCCAACAGGTGACAGACATCCAGCCCCTTCCCCAGGTGACTCCCAGTCTGCCTCCCTGTAATTGACTATAGTTACTTCCCAGTGTGGTGATGCCCAAGGCAAGGCAATGCCTTCAATCCGAGTCACCCTTCCCAGTTGCCAGCATGTCCACAACTTAGCTCCAAATAAACTCCGCAGCTCCATGCCTGGGCCAGGCAGACCTTTGACTTTAGGGAGAAACTTTCTCTGTCAAGACCTCGGAGTGGCATGGCAGCTCCCAGCTCTGCGGCTGGCCCCTTAGGTGGGAGGCTACACAGTAACCTTCACACCAAGGGTAATGGAGAGCAGAGGGTGGCTGATGGCTTTGCTTTTCTAAATAAGGTTTCTAGGATTCCCCCTTTTAGTCATAAAGGATGTACATGTCCTTCCTTTCAGAAATCATGACAGCCACTTTCCAAATATTGCTGGCCATTTATTGGTACCTCTGCTGAGTGTTTCCCACACAAAGCCCAACTCAGGACAATAAATATCAGTCAAAGTGAATAACCCATATTACCGAGGTTGGCAAGTATATGTTAATGTGATGAAACTAACTGGCCCTGTGTCCTTTGGGTTCCCAGTCATATAGTTGATCATTTCTAATACCTCGGTCATAAGCAAAGCCTTCTCTTCTATGAAAAATCCACAGGCTATATCTTTGTGAAACTGATGTGAAAGTCAAAAGGAAACCAGCATGTCTCCAACTGCCAGCTCCAGGGAGGTGTAGTAGTTGCTTCTGATATGTTTTCTTATGTAATCAATACCATGGGCCTGCAGTGAGGGACTTCCTTGCTTCCTTGTATGGACAAGGAAGCTGAACCTCTGAGACGGTAAAGTGACTTAGTCAAAAGCTGCGAGCCAGTCCAAGCTGACTCCCTTGTTCCACCCGCTGACTCGTTGGAGTGGTAGGTGAAGAGGGGGGTAGTATGTGAACATGTGTATATGTGAGTGTGTTTGTGTGTATGTGTGTGCTTATGCAGTCTTCCCAAACGCGCTGTTTCCCACTGGCCTGCTACTGATGTGGCTTCTGGAGCCAGAGTTGTCTGAAGTGATCATCCTCTCCCCTCCACTGCTCTGCGGGCTCATTGTGAAAAAGGCTTTGTTTGATAAATTTGCTGGAATTCAGACCTGGCCTTGGTCCTCTCATTCAATGATTCAATCTGAGAGGCCTGGGGCTACAAAGGACACTCAGATCCCCAAATACCCGCAGCCAGACTATATTCTGCCCCGTCTGAGGCCAAGGCTTCTTGTAGCCCTGTGGTATTTATTCATCACTTCTCCATTGGTGCAGGAAGTTTATTCATCCCTTTTCCTTTGGTACCAGAAGCTCTGGTTGTACCTGGGTGCATGGAATAAAGATAATTCTCACCACCCTGACAGCGCAGTGGGACCATGTCACTAAGTTATGGCTAGTGGCACAAAAGGAGAAGTGCTCTTCCCTCTATTTTGTTGATGTATTTTTCCTTCCCAACTGGGTGGAATGAAGTGACGGCAGTCACTCTGAAAGCCATCTTGCATCATGAGATAGAAGCTAACTGGTGAGGATGGCAAAGAAGACAGAGAGCAAGAACTTAAATCTCTGATAGTTGTATTGTGGAGTTGTCCAACAATTCTGGATCATCTGCCTGCCTCCAGACTTCCCTAGTGCAAGAGAAATAAACTTCTTTTTAAAATACTGTGATTGGGATTTTCGTCATCTGTAGTTGATAAATGATAAACCGATAAATGATCTTGTGTCAAAAACTCCTGGAGGGCAGGGTCCTGTTATTTAGCACCTTCTACCCCCATATTCCTCCTGGGTGTTCATTGGAAGGACTGATGCTGAAGCTGAAACTCCAATACTTTGGCCACCTCATGCGAAGAGTTGACTCATTGGAAAATACCCTGATGCTTGGAGGGGTTGGAGGCAGGAGGAGAAGGGGACGACAGAGGATGAGATGGCTGGATGGCATCACCGACTCGATGGACATGAGTTTGAGTAAACTACGGGAGTTGGTGATGGACAGGGAGGCCTGGCATGCTGCAATTCATGGGGTCGCAAAGAGTCGGACACAAAGGAGCGACTGAACTGAACTGAACTGAACCCCAATATTCTAGCCCAGTGCCTGCCCTGCAATTGGGGCTCAAGCAGGGATAGAAATATAGAGCCAGAAGGCTCCTCAGGAAGCATCTGGACAATGTCCCACCCACGGCCTGAAGCTGACCTTGTCACCTCCCCCTTGGAACGTGCTGTCTGCCATGTAGACCCTGAGTTGGCGCGAGGCTTCCCCTCCTGCATCCAATACCCCTAGTGTCCATCTCCTTTCATTCCTCGTTCATCTCTTTGCCTGCATATCTCCCCAGAGAGATCTCTAAGTATTGTTGTCAAGTAGAACAACTCCTCCTCTCCTTATAAATCCACTCATTGCTCCCCCACCCCACAACCCAGAAAACTAAATGCCTAAGGGCCAGGCAGCAAAAAGAAAAGTTTTGGCTTTCACAGTAGTTTGAAATTTAAAATAGTTTCCAAGCATTGTAAATCTGGATATTTCCCATATGATTGCAGATTTCTTGATTCTCTTGAAAAATCAGAGGATGGGATAAGGTAGGGCCTGTATTCCCACCTGATCATGAGCAGCTAGCACTGAGCCACATATCTGCCAATGAAGGTGGGCCCGTAATCCTCAGTTGCCATGGATTTCACCTGCTCACTTCACTTACTCCAGTACCTGCTCAGCCCCAGGGGGCCGTTTTCATGTGCCATCTCTCCTGGCAGTAGTGGCATTTCTCCATTGTAGCAAAATATCCTGGTGTGGTGAGTGCAGGTTAAGAGATACTTTATATTCAAGAATGTCATTTTGTTATTTATTTTTATGTCTGAATCAAGTTTTAGTTGTAATATACCAGCTTCTCTTGTTGCAGAGCTTGAGCTGGAGAGCACAGGCTTCAGTAGTTGTAATAGGTGGCTTAGTTGCTCCACAGTATATGGGATCTTAGGTCCCTGATCAGGGATCGAACCCCTGCATTGGAAGGTGGATGCTTAACCACTGGACCGCTGGATAAGTCCAAAGAATGGCATGAAAGCATTGACAGTTCTATGATTACTCTTCAATATTTCATTTCATTTTGGGATATTTCTTGTCTGTTCCATGTTATCCCATGAGCTAAAGTACCATTTTATTTCTTATGAAAGTATCTATTTTACTTTGAAAATTAAAATAGTTATTTTGAGTTGTTAAAGAAAACCAAAAGAATGGCATTTAAGTTGCACCTCAAGAGACATGGAATTTTCCAGTTGGAGTCAGAGGAAGAGAAAGCAACATGAGGAAAGGCATGGCGATGTGAAAGGATGTGGCCTTCTTCAGGATTAGAAAGAAGACACCAGTCCCACTTACCTGGAGTCGGGAGAGCACCACTGGTGGGTGGGATATTACTCTCTCGTTCATATTACTGCATCCTGCCTCTTTGCTCTGTATGTTATCTGCATAGAACTGACTAAAAGTCAACTCTAAATTCCTGAGGTCAGCAAATGCATTAGTTAGGATGGGCCCCACCCTGCTGTGATAACAAACAATCCCCAAATCTCAGTGAGCCCAACAGGCTTATTCTTGCACGTGCATTGTAGCTTGATGGGAGGGATGGGGGATGCTTCTCATCAGAGTCATTCAAGTCTGACAAAGCTCACCTCCACATGTGCCCACAATACACCAAGGCAGGAAAAGGGGGTGTGGTAAATGTAGTGAATTGAGTGCTGACTCAAAACTTTCACTTGGGAGAAACATGTGCTGCTTCTACTGACGCTTCACTGGTCTAAGAGAGTCCTGGGGCCACTTGCATGTCAAAGGGGACAGAGAAAAAGGGTCCTCTCAAGATCAAGGATGGGGAAGGTTGTTGTTCAGTCGCTAAGTCATGTCTGACTCTTTGTGACCCTGTGGATTGCAGCACGCCAGGCTACCCTGTCCTTTGCTGTCTCTTGGAGTTTGCTCAGATTCATATCCATTGAGTCGGTGATGCTATCTAACCAGCTCATCCTCTGCTGCCCACTTCTTTTGCCCTCAATCTTTCCCAGCATCAGAGTCTTTTCCAATGAGTCAGCTCTTTGCATCAGGTGGCCAAAGTATTGGAGCTTCAACTTCAGCATCAGTCCTTTCAGTGAATATTCAGGACTGATTTCCTCTAGGACTGACTAGGGAGGAGGGCCCTAGTGCTTATAGAAATCCCTAATGACAACCTTGGCCCACAGGCTTGTGGTCATCTGACTCTGCCCTTTTCCCCCAGCCTCAGTGATCATCTTCTCTACCTTTCCCCAGCCTCAAACCGTACCAAACTTCTGAACGTTTAAGAACTTCCATGTTACTTCCACGTCTTTCTCATTTGCTACTCTGTCTGCTTGCAGAGTTGTCCCCCAATTCTGCAGGAAAACTCTTAAAATCTCTCAAGTGTGTGTGTATGTGTGTGTTAGTCGCATTAGTCATGTCCGACTCTTTGTGACCCCATGGACTGCAGCCCGCCAGGCTCCTCCATCCATGGAATTCTCCAGGCAAGAATACTGGACTGGGTTGCCATACCCTTCTCCAGGGGATCTTCCACACCCAGGGATCGAACCCAGGTCTCCTGTATTGCAGGCAGATTCTTTACCATCTGAGCCACCATGGAAGTCCAACATCTCAAGACTCCACTCAAGAAGATCCGAATCTGGGAAGCCCAGTGTGACTCCCCAAACCCACCATGTCCCTGGGTTGAGTTCTGGACTCCCATCCATATTGTTGAATTTATCTCCTGCCCTGTAAACAACTTTTTAGACCTGTCTCCCACCTCCCCACCCCCCGCCCCGAGCATGACCTGGAACCTGGCTTAGGGAGCATACATTTTAAATAAATGATGGAAGTAGCGCAGGGCCCACAGCAGAAAGAGGGCTGAGTGGCCCCTGGAAAGTACAAGTCCCATCCAGTGGGGAAGCAGCCACCCAGTTTCAGCTGATCGTTGTCATGAAGGAAAGCGCCCAGCATGGCTGCAACTCTCAATTTTTCAAGACAAACTAGACATATTTATTTTCATATAGAAACTCCTAATTTCTTAATGCCTGGATTTGGCCCCAGGGAACATGCCTTGGAAGGTTCTGCTACTACAAGATCTCCTTGTGTAGGCTTTGGGGGAGGGCCAGGTGGTTTGGATATTAATCCTGACTCTGCTATTAACTGGTCACGCAACTTTGGGGTAACTGGGTAAACCCTCTGAGACTCAGTTTCCTTTTCTGTCAGATGGCAATAATAATAGCCCTTCATTATATTGTCATGAGGATTAAATGATGATGGATTCAGGATTAAGGCATTTAACATAGTGCTGGCTGCATAATAAGTACTCATTAAATGCTGGCTATTAATATTATTAGACAATTGTACATAAAACTGTGTAATTATGACTGTGATAAGTGCCAGGGGAGGGGGGATACAGAGAACTCTGAGAAGAGTTAATAGGAGAACCGATCCCATGGAGAGAGTCAGGAGGGACCAACTAGAAGAGCCACACTGGAAGGTAGGACATGTTAGAGCAGGAAACAGCCTGGGGGACCTGGTTCCAGGTGAAATCTACAGCAGGTAGGAAAGCCCTAAAGTGGGAAGAAGTCAGGGTCCAGAAAGGAAACGTAATGGGTCCCATAATTCTCAGTCTCTGATCATAGGAAAGCTAAATTTAAGGGATATGTTTCCTACTTGTGAAATTCTTCAAGAAAATTATTTATATTCAGAGCTAACTCTGGCAAGCCCCGAGGTTGTACCTTGTTTTACTTTGCAGAACTTTCTACAAAGGTATTAATCGATCCAAGCCCAAATATTTTCATTTCTTTATTAGTAAACATTTATTTTTGCTACATGACCAATGCTGCCCTGAGTGCAAAACAGATATGACAGAGAATCAGACAGTCATAGCAACCTAACAGCAGATGGTGTAAGGTCTGAACCGAGGGTGAAGAAAAAACAGTAAAAAAGCTCCTTGGGAGATGCAGTTCTTCTGTGGCTAAGTTCTTAGCCCTCCAGTGGCCTCACTGGTTCCAAGCAGGGCAAAGAGAGAATACAGAAGGACGAACCAGACTCTCTGCCTGACATTTGCCTCCATGCAATGTTTTTGCCTCAAGCAAACTTTTCAGAGAACCTCCATAGCAGGTGGTCTGAAAGTACCTTCTGGGACCAGGGCTGGAGCTGGGGAATCCTGAGATGCTGCTCCAAGAGGATCCAGAGGATTTACTATCTGGGAGGATAGACAGATAGAGAGCTGTCCTCACTGAAGACCTAGGAGGTCACTTGGGCCCTCATCAGATGGAGGGCCTGGACCACCATGTGGAGCCCTCATACCACCATAAATGTAGCTGTCTCTTAGAAATCTACTGTATGAGCGCTTTTTGTAACTTATTTCCTCATTTTAACTACACAATTATATATGTTCTTTATAGAAAAACTAGAAAGTACAGCTTAAACTAAAAAGAAAGGGAGGGGGCAAGGGAGAGGGAAGGAGGGAGGAAGGAAGGAAAGAAAGAAAAATGGAGGAAAGGCGAGAGGGAGGAAGAAAGCCTTCCAGATCCCTGAGCCCAGCAGTAACATCGGCAGATCCGACCCCGAGCTTTTTCCGAACGTATCTGCTACTGACTACTGGGTAGCCTGCTGTTTCCCTCAACAGTTGTCCTAGGTGTAGCTGTCTACATAAACCAGTATATAAGTAAATTTTGTGTGTGTTTCACATTAAGAATACACCAAAATTTATTTAACCGATCCTTGACTTTGTGTCATTAAGTTCTTTCCCATGATAGAGAATCCCTATTTGAGAAGCTGGGCATGAGAAGAAAGTTGAGGCCAAGTTAGGACTTTGACTCCTGTTAACAACTGAAATGCTTGTACTCCCATTTCCTTCAAAATCACAGCTTCTCAACCGGGTGGATATTGGCCCCAAAGATGTGGAAAGTGGTTCTTGAGAGAGTGAACAAAATCTTACTCTTTTAACATATAAAGCACAAGTATGCAGACAGTCTATAAGATAGATATACAGTATGTATATTACAATTTTGTGAGGAAAGGGTGGAGATTAGGAAAAAAATACCTAAAAGTCTCCTTGGGGGGAACAATAACAAACATAAAAAGTTGAGGGGCTTCCCTGATGGTCCAGTGGTTAGACTCTATGTTTCCTCTGCAGGCTGTACAGATTTGATCCCTGATCAGGGAACCAAGATCCCACATACTGCACAGCACAGCCAAAAGAAAAAAAAAAATTAAATTGTGCCATTTGCAGAGAGATGGATAAACCTAGACACAGTCATACAGAGTAAAGTAAGTCAAAAAGAGAAAAATAAATATCATATGTTAACGCATATATGTGGAATCTAGAAAAACGGCATTGACGATCTTATTTGCGAAGCAGAAACAGAGACACAGACACGGAGAACAAACATATGGATGCCAAGCAGGGAGGGGAAGTGGGATGAATTGGGGGATAGGGGTTGACACATATGCATCGTTATATACAAAATAGATGACCAATGAGAACCTCTTGGTACCACAGGGAGCTCTGCCCAATGCCCTGCAGTGACTTAAATGAGAAGGGAATCCAAAAAAGAGGGGTTGTCTGTAAACATACAGCTGATTCACTTTGCTATACAGCAGGAACTAACACAACATTGTAAGGCAACTATACACCAGTAAAAAAAAAAAAAAAAAAAATCACATCACATAAAATGGAATCCTGCAAAGTAAGCAAAAAACAAGAAAGAAAAAGTTGAGAAATGATGGTGGTAAAGTTCACTCAAGCCAAACCTATTCTACTTCTGAGTAGCTGTATTATTTCCTGCTGATCCATGATTTTTAGCCTCCAAATGCCAGTCCAGAAGAGGCGAATTCTTGACAGGGTACGTGATGCACAATTTTTCTCACCATTTAATGATAAAGGATTAAACTAGTCTACGTGAGGCAACACTCAGAAGACATAAAAGGTATAATCCCTTCCCTCAACACGTCCACACTCTGTGGGCCATCTCTCTGTTTCCCCTCCCATGCTCCAGAAACAGCTCTTCCCCTGGAGCATACCACGGTGTTTGAATGAGGTCCAACTCACTCAGGACGGGACAGGCATACTCCTTTTCATTTGAAACTACTCTATAAACAAGCAATTGAGGTGGCGAATTTACACTCATAATATCCTCATTAGCTCCTTTGAGTTATGATTATGTTTTCCTATTTAGATGTTTTTCCCACAGATGATGGAAGACTTAATATGCCAATAAAATACATCTGAAGAGGCTTTCAGAGGGAGATCTCAAAGCCCTTTATAAACATTAACTCATTAATCCTCCTCTTTCCCGGAGAGATGGGCAGCTGTCACGTCTTATTATCCCATTACACACAAGAGAAACTGAGGCCAGGAGATTAAACGCCTCCCTACAGACCTGCAGGAGGGAGTGGCAAGAACAAAGCTTCACCTTGACTTGGTCGAGCTCACCTTGGTCAAGTAGGTCGAGTAGGTCGAGGCGCTGCTAGAGAAGGGGGAAGAAAGGAAATCTGTGAGACACCTGCTATGTGTCAGGCACTGGCTAACATTCACCCACGTGTAATCCTTTTCATATCCCTTCTTAGGTTTACAAAAATCCCTGAGAACTGGGCTGTTTGAGTGATTTGCCCAAACTAGTCCACCAAGTCAGAGGCAAATGTGGGATTCAAATCCAGGTGTGTCCATGTGGTGCCAGACCACTGTCTCAGGCTTGTATTTTGAACACAGAGGGGCTAACTCTGTTTAACAAAGAGGTGACTGTTACCACAAAGTGTTTTGGGTCAAAAATCCCACTTGGGAAGGTAGACGAGATGTCAAGTTGGCAGAGAGGCAGCTAGACTTTGGCTCCTAGAACAGGTGAAATGGTTTCTGTTTCTTCTTCTTTTTTAATCTGTTCAAAACTTTTCAAATTGTACACTGGCCTGTACAATTTTTCTGGCCCTGCAATCTGTGGGATTTCAGTCCCTTGACCAGGAATCAAACCCATGCCTCCTGCATTGGAAATGCGGAGTCTTAACCACTGGACTGCCAGGGAAGTCCCAGTTACTGTGGCTTATTAATCAACTTCAATGAAGATGGGCATAATAAAATTTCTAGCTCTAAGATCTTATTCCTTCTCATACTGTGGGGATATCAGCATCTTGAGCAGAACTACTAATACTATCATTATTATTACTGTTACGAGGATAGTGATGAGGCTTATGCATGAATAGCATTGCACCATCTCTCCCTGTAAATAAGTTTTTTCACCTTCCAATGCGGAAATGAGAGAGAGGGGGAAAAAAAAGCAACAAAAACCTTACCAATTGCCAAGCTCCTGGGTTAGTGAGAGCAGCTTCCAGCAGGAAGCCCTATGTAAACTGATCATCTCCAGTTACTTTGGTATTCATCTATAGAATTTTTCAATTATGTATGACTAATTTTTCACAAAGTCATTATTTGAAGCAATTTGTCTCCGTGTGAGAGGCAACACCTTCCCTTCCCTGCAAGGTAGGCGGGGAAAATGTCATAATCGACCGGGCTTCAGTTTGAGTTATTAAGCGGTCACAGGAGTTCAAAAGAGAAAAATAATGAACAGGTAAGTCATCACATGTAAAAATTCCTCCTCTGTATTATCAAAATACAAATTAATTATAGATAAGATCAAACGAGTTCTCTTTAATGTATGGTTTTCCCAGAGAAGGTAATGAAAATCAAGCCATGTCTGCGGGAGGGGAGGGGAGGGATGTACAGAGGAATCTTTATGAATGTTGGCGGCATTTCATTGGAGACACGGTGCCTGTGAAGGCTACGGAAGGAGCCTCTAGGGAGTTCTGGGACATGCAAATAAAACCTGCTTTATTGCACTAGGTGCTAACTCCCCTATGAGCTCATCCCCACAGGGTCACTCTAAAGGCAATGGTAAAACCACCCCGTACAATTACCCCACCAGCCTCTGCAATCAACAGGTTGAGAAGCTGGCAGCCAACAGTCTTGCCGGTGGAGCTTGGCAAAGACCAAGCAATTGTGGTCATGGCCTTCACAGGCTTTCATTCTTGATCTTCCAAGCAAAGACCACAGCTGAAGTAAGCCATGATTCACCTTCCTTGGGGTGGGGGGAGGGGGGGACAAGAAAGGAAAAAAGAAGACATTTCCTCTCCACCTTCCCCGCCCCAGCCCCCTCCCAGTAGTATGTAATACTAATATTCACATGACAGCAAACATTTTCAAAATAATAGTCCTATATACTTAAGGTTAATCAGAACGGGCGCCATCCAACTTGCAAAGGTAGCAATTTTCCTTCATTAAAGCCAAATCAAGAAAGAGAACTTTGGGATTCCTTAGGGCTAATTACAAGGTGTTAATAATAACAATATAATGGCAGCAATTTTCCAGCTTTGCTCAAACCCATAATCTGCTTGAGTGCCTTATAGGATTGTCTGTGAGTTTATATAAAGCCAAGTGTTAGTCCAAAAATGTTTTCAGTAATTTCATTTTTACATCATGTCTCTCCTGAGTGTTTATGATGATGCGGTAATTGTTGCTGAAAAAGGTTCTCTCTGGCAAAGAACAAGTCTTGACTTGACACCTCACAGGACCCTTCTTTTGTTTCTCTTGAAGTGTATCCTGGGAAGAAGTGATGGGTCAGCAGGAAAGAACCCAGTAACTTCTGAATGCCCAAAAATCCTCTGAAGCTTGGATGTTGACCATGTCTGTCACAGTCACCCAGGCTGCTCCCCCACTTCGTGACCCAGTGAAAGAAAAAAAGAGACAACAGTATCTTTGGAAATGAGCAAGCAGGAGAGATTTGGGCAGCCATCTGTGGGCAGGCAGAAGACGTTGTCAGTGCCACGGCATTTGCTCAAAGCCCATGTGCAGTTGGTAGGGATCAGCTGTTCCAAAAAGGATAATAAACACTCCACTTTGTTCAGTGTAACCACTGGGTTCATTAACCCACATTCCCTTTATTCTCTAGATGCACAAGAGCTTTCTTCTCAGGATGTTGACTTCATAAGCATGGGATCATTCATCGTAAAATTTAAAAAGCCAGAAAGTAAGTTGGTGAGAACTGCTTTATTTTTTCCTTCTGTTCATTTATTTGCCTCCTCTCAGTACCAGTGGAATGACTGCATCCTCATTTAGAAGGGAAAGGCCTTTCAAAGGACAAGAGACTTGCATCTTACTCATTCTCTTTCTCTCTTTAGGCTGCCCAGGGGGGGGAATTCTTCTAAATTTTGGACAGGAAAAAACTAAATTATCCGCTATTGCCAAGTTGAGGTCTGAAACCAGTTTTTTTTTTTTTTTTACAACCAATTTCTAAATCTGATCATAAAAGTTGCTGATGGAAAAGCTGAAACAATACAAACTCCGTGTGGTTTTTGTTGACTGTTTAAGGATGCCCAGGAGACGCATCAAACCAAAGAAATGATAATTTGTCCTAATTGGGTTAGAACCACAGATAAACAGGCACCATCTGGAGTTCTGTTCCATTTGGAGTTTAGGGGGTGGGACAGTAGGATCACACTATTTTGGAGTAGAAGACTTTCTTCCTTCTTGGTTCTCCAAAAAGGGGATGAGAAATGAAGTGGGGCAGATGGGATGCAGAGAATAAAGAGGATGCTTGAGTTTCAATATCCTCCTCTAAAAATGGAGGCTGACACTCTGCTAGATGATTTTCCAGTGATTCGATGAGATCATCACTGTAAGCATGTACACTTTGAGTCATGAAAACCCAGTCTCTTTAAAGATCTAAGACATCTTGTCTCCTTCAGTCAGGCTGAGCCATGAAAACTCAGAGAACTATAGCCCAGAGAGAGGAATAGACTTGTTTCAGATCACAGTTTACATGAAAGGAGAAAAGGGACAGATTTTTTTTTCTCCTGGTCTAGAATACCCTCAGTTTATCCAATAAGCTTCTAAGGGAAACACACAAGCTCAGGGAGGCAACAGATATGAAGGGTAAGTAATCCACTGCCTGTGGTAGCCTCAGAGAATTTAATATGCAGGTCTTCAGAAAAGAAGATGTCCAAACTTGGCAGACACCCTTAGTTACCTCCTAACAGCCATTCTCTGTTAACAGTACCCTCATTTTGAGCAGCAATATGTCCATCCCCAGGGAATGAATCATGAATGGTCTAAGCCCAGGGTCAGCAAACTACTGACCACAGGTCAAATTCAGCCCACTGCCTGTTTTTGTACATCCTGTGAACTAAAATGTTTTTCATGTTTTGACATGGTTGAAAGAAATCAAAAGAAGAATTGTGAAACAAATATGAAAAATATACAAAATTCAAATTGCCAAGTGCACAAATATCTATTGACAGGGTGATCAACTGTCTTGGTCGGCCAGAGAATGGGTTCCCTAAACTCTGGATTTGGTGCTAAAAACAGGAATGTTTCCAGCAAATCAACATGAGCTGTTCACTGTAATAGCCATCTCTACAGTTGTCAGAAAACATACAGAATATTCAGCTTAATCTGAATTTTGGAAAAACAACAAATACTTTTTTAGCATGGGACATACACATGCATTGTTTATATGAGCCTATATTTTTGTTTCCTTAATCTGACAGTCATAGCCACACATATTGTCTATGGCTGCTTTCTTGCTATTCTAGTAGAGTACACAATTACAACATAGATGATATGGCTCACAAAGCCTAAAAAATTTACTATCTGGCCCTTTAGAGAAAAGGTTTGTGGGTGGCTGGTCTAAGCTAATCATGATAACTTAATTCTTTTTGCATGTAGTCACATCCCAGGGTGATCATGGGATGACTGAGACAAGAAAAGGTCTGTTGGGTACTTTCAGGAAAAATTTCTCCTCTTACAAGAGGTAAAAGCAACTCACAGAAAGAGTTTTTTACATCATATTTCCCTCCTCCCTTCCTTCTTTCTTTCCAGCTTGAGAGACTGAGGTATTAGGATATTATACTTAGAGCTACAAGCAACCATCTTGTGATGTGAGGAAAAAGTTTATCCACCCACCAAAGATAAGGTAGCATAAAGAACCAAGTGCCTTCCAAGGATTACCTCCACCCAGTCAGAGATTATTAACATGAAGTTAGTTGAAGAAAAAATTACATCATTAGTTTCACAAACTTCTAATGTAAATTTAGTATTTTCTTCAATGATGAACTTATGCAATACCTGGAACTTTGTCAGTGTACTGTCCTTCCTCTGGCCACCAAAGACTCACTTCCATCTCACATGCATTCATTCAACCCATCCCAATGTCTTCAAATGGCTCAACACAATTATAGAGTCAACTCAAAGTTCAAAAATCTCATCTAAATCTTATCAGCTCAAAAGTCCCAAATTGCATCATCTAAATCAGGTATGGGTAAGACCAGAGTTATGATCTATCCTAGGGCAAAATTCTTTTCCATCTTGGGCCAATGAAACTAGAAAACAAGATATCTATTCCCAAAATGCAATAGTGGGACAGGCACAGTATACCAGTTATAGACATTCCTGTTCAGAATGGGAGAAAATAGAAAAGCAGTCACCTGTCCCAAGCAATTCTGAAATCCATCTGGGAATACTATAGGTGTCAAGGCCTAGAAATAATCCCTTGTAGTTCATGGCTCTGCTTTCTGAATTTATAATCCTCCTCTAAGAATTATTCTTACTTTTTCTCAAAGGATAACAGGTATGTACAACTGAATAGTTTTATTAGACTGTTTCCTGTCTTTGAATTTGGGGAGTCTGCCAGCCTTCTTTAATTTCATCTTTGGACAGCCAGTTCAAGCAAGTAGTGTTTCTGTTGATATAAAATTCTCAAGAATCTTGTGAATCTCCTGTGTATGCCATGAGGATTCACCCCATTAGACAAGAGGCTCCTCCACAAATTCTTCTTGGATAATTCTCTTTATTTTTGGTTTCTGCTGTGATGGCTAAGGAGATCCATGAGTCATATATTTAATCTTTTCAAAGACCCCTTTGTATGCCTGTATACTCTTTTATATATACTTCTGAGGCACTAACAAACATCCTTCACTTTCCCATCAGGACACATTTTCCTGAAAGCAAATTTAGTTTTAGCATCTTTTGACAGCATGTTTAGTATATGCATAAGTTGAGAATCTCCCATATCTAGTCCTTGTTCCCTTTGGGCTTAACAGTTCTACCCTCAGTCTATTTCCATTCATATTTTATTATAAGCAGCAAGAGAAACCAAGACACACCTTCAACGCTTTGAAAAGAAATCTCCTCAGCTAAATATCCAAGCTCATCACTTACAAGTTCTGCTTCCCAGAGGAGTGTAGAATGCAGCCGAACTGAGTTTTCTGCCACTGTATATCAAGAATCCCCTTTCCTTCAAGTTTCCAATAACATTGGCTCATTTCTTTCTAAACTCTTACCAGAGTGACTTCAACATCCATATTTCTACCAGCTGTCTGTTGATGGTGGTCTAAATGTTCTCTAAGTACAGTTTTTCTCTATCATGCTCCTCACTTCCTTCTGAGTCCTTATTTATGTCCACATTTCTACTCACAGTCTCTTCACGTCAATTTAAGCGTTCTCTATCACTCTCTAAAAATTCTCCCATCTTCTGCAACCAGCCAATCCCAAAGCCACCTCTATATTTTTAGGTATTTGTTACTGTATTACCCCACTTCTAGTACTAAAATCTGTATTGTTTTGTTTTTCTATTGATGCTGTAACAACTTACCACAAACTTATTGGCTTAAAACACTAATCTTAGAGTTTTGGAGGCCAGAAATCCAAAATTTGTAAGCAGAACTGCTTTATTGGAGTTTCCAAAGGAGAATATATCTCTGAGTTAGTTCGGGTCACAAACTCCAATACCTACAAGGATCCAGCAAAATGAATCAAGAGTACCAGGTGTCAAATGATCGACAGTATCTATTTCCAACTCACTGTTACATGGACAAGGCTAATCAGCTCCAGAGAGTTAACACCATATAGGAATGCTGGCTCCGTCTTGCCAGGTCTTAGAATTTTTCAAGAGAAGCTGGAAATTTGAACTTTTGGGCAACATCTCCCAAAACATAAGTAGTAGTAATTTATATTTTAAATACTGTCTAGGCCAACATTGTACAAGTCAAACAGTTCTGTCTGTTGGAAGATGCAGGCCTTAGGCCCCATTTGTTTGCAACTTCTCTATTCATTATAAAATACTAATAGTTTAGACTTCATTCTATCCGTAAATAGGCAACCATTGGCCATTTTATACTTGGTAGTGACAGGATCAGATTCGAATACTAGGAAGATCACTTTAGAGAAGTGTGGAAGGTAGATTGGAAAAAGAAAGTTGAAGAAGAGCCCAGAGACCAGTGAGAAAGTATGATGAGAGTCTAGAGAATGAAAGCAGAAATCTGATAACAGCACTAGAAATGGAAAGAAGAGAGCTACAATGAGGAGGCATATTTAGGAGGCAGAATGAACAGAAGTTGTATTTTTCCTCTTAGACTATGAGTTCCACAAGGATAAATCCTTGATCTGCCTTTGTTGTCTTTTGACTCCACAGGACCTAGACCTGGGTCCTCCATACTGATTGTCAGTTTCATGAAGGATTTTTTTTCCTCGTGGCAGATGGATGGCAATGTCAGTTGTTAAGATGGGGAATGCTGGAGAGAGATGATGATGAGCTCAGCAGCTGGAGATGCCCAGGAGACAGCTGGAGAAATCAGAAGAGAGATCAGATCTACTGAATATTTGCCTTCGAATCTCAAGATCATGTGTAAAATCATCTTCCTGGAACTTGGAGGCTACCAGGCAGGAATATGACCTGGGCTCTTTCTTCTCTGGGACCTGGTGAAGACACAGGCCACATAACGTCAGCAGCATCAGGTTGGAGCTCCCAGGCTAAGTGTACCAAGCATATCAGCATGTCCATCAGACCCCTCTGACTAACATATTTTCTGCTCCAGTGGACTTAACTCAATGCAGCTCTTGCATCTCCTACTGAGAACCAGTGTTTGAGGCACTCTGTCTTGCCTTTACTGATATTCCCTAAAGACCAGAACTATATAAACACAGGATGAATTGCCCTCTAATCAATCTGTAAACATTTAATGAGCACCTACAATGTACAAAACACTCTGAAAGACCCCATGGCCCAAACTACAAGGCAGCTGTGTTGTAATGTCCAGGAAGGGAGCACATTGACTTAGATGCCTGGCTCCTGCAAGCTGTTCCCAGAGCTAGAAGCTCTACAGACATTCTTAAAGGACCCCAACCCTGTTTGATTCCTACTATGTGTGTTTTCCAGGGAAGAGAACTGAGCCTTAGGTAGACTCAGAAACTTACCGAAGGTCACATAGATTGGAAACTACCAGGATTCAAACCCACATCTCCTTTATCCCAGAGCCCTGGCTTTCCTCCACCCTGTGTTCCTTCTCTTTCACCGCATCTTCTCACCGAGGCTTATTTGTCATTGGGGATCTGTGGCCAAAGCAAATTTCAGGCATTCTGTCTCCTCTCTGGCCTCTTTCTCCCCTATTAAACTTGGTCATAATCCCTTTCTTCCCAATCAACACATAGTCCTGACATTGATTTATGCTCTCTTTGTGGGGGCACCTGGCATTTGAAGCCATCACTGCCAAAAAGCCTTCCTTAAAATGTCTCTTCTTGTTCATGGGGCTTTGGAAGAAAAATAAGCAGAAGGGGAGTCTATCTCACGCCCCCCACCCCTCCCCTCCACCACCCCCACCTCTAACCCCGGGCTCCCAGTCCCTGACTCAGACCATCCCTGGATCACCAACGTCAACACCAGAAGCTCTAAGAAGTTCACCCACATTAGCACCAGGATTGGAAATCAAAGGTAGCTATTTTTGGACCTGACTTCAATCGCTTTCCCTTGGAACCCCCTCAAGGCCAAGAGAGCAAATAATTTAATGTGATTAGATTGAAACAGTCCCAGAAATTGGTCTGTTTATACACCTTGGCACCATTTTTGACAAGGGTATGAGAATAATCAAAATAAATGGACTTGGCCGAGCGGGTGTGAAGTGTTCCATTTACTCCAGCCTGGAATGCCATCTCAGGGCCAGAGACAAAGGCTCCTCACTGAGAAGGAATTGCAAGGGAAAACCCAGAGTCTGCCCCTCCACCCGCCTCTCCTCTCACCTGCTCTGGATCTGATTTGGGTGCAGAGGCCCAGGGTCTGTCGGAGCTGAGGTCTAGGTGATGGGTGTGCTCCCTACTCAGAGGTACTTTCTGGCCTTTTTGCTTATAGTGATTGCATCCCCATTGGCTCTCAGACCTCTGCTAATCTATCTTCTTCCCTCCCTCCCTCCAAGGCCACCGAGTGTATGGAGGCCTTTGGAAAGTTGAGAAGGGATCACCCACTTCTCTTCTTGCAGCTGCCACAACTCCTAGCCCTACATCTCAGACCCAGATCATTGCCATCCATTTCTCATCTCAGCCTCCAGTCTCTCCCTGTTCCCATCCTCCCCCGCCCGGGAGGGCTACTGTGTTAAGTCACTTCAGTCGTGTCCAACTCTGTGCAATCCCATGGCTGTAGCCTGCCAGGCTTGTCTGTCCATGGGATTCTCAGGCAAGAAGACTTCAGTGGGTAGCCATTCCCTTCTCCAGGGGATCTTCTTGGCCCAGGGAGCAAACCTGCATCTCTTACATCTCCTGTATCAGCAGACAGGTTCTTTACCACTAGCACCACCTGGGAAGCCCCCCAGGAGGCCCACATCCCCCTGTTAAAGACCAGGCTTCTTCCTAGTGCATCTATCTATTCAAGCCCAGGAGAGGAATAAGGCCTGGGAGATTGGAGTCCTTGGGCACTGAAGCTACACTGAGACTCCCTTCCACATGTCTGGCCTGGGTTCTGTGGTTGTCCAACCCCTCCTCTCTTACCACTGGAACCTGAACTTCACACTTTTTATTCTCATGCATTTTCTCAGATGTGCCAGGCCTCTGCTCAGATAGGTCTTGCTCTATTTTGGAAAAGTTTACAAATATGGCAAAACCATCAAGAACAATAGGAAAACATCCTGTACCCCGTAAGCTTTTATGTTTGCTTCTAGTCTTTTTCTTTAAAGAAATAAATCATTACAGATAAAACTAAATTCTCCTTAACCATCTACCACCCATTTCGATCTCTTCCTTCCTTTTCAGAAGCAAAAACCAACCTTCCAGCTCATTTCTTAAAATTTCAAACATGCGAGTACAAACAGAATCTATTATCACACACACATATATTGCATAATTTATGTATTAGTAGGAGATCAAACAGTCAATCCTAAAGGAAACCAGCCCTGAATATTCACCGGAAAGGCTGATGCTGAAGCTGAAGCTCCAATATTTTGGCCACCTGATGCAAAGAGCTGACTCATTGGAAAAGACCCTGATGCTGGCAAAGATTGAAGGCAGGAAGAGAAAGGGTGGCAGAGCATGAGATGGTTGGATGGCATCACTGACTCAATGCACATGAGTTTGAGCAAACTGTGGGAGATGGTGAAGGACAAGGAAGCCTGGTGTGCTGTGGTCCATGGGGTCCCAAAGAGTGGGACATGACTTAGTGACTAAACTCACAACACAGTGTACATTTATGAAGTCACATGCATGCAGAGCATCCAGAATTTAAGTTGCAAAAGGATATAAAGAGAGATGAGGAGGTCCCTCTCCACCCTTGGCCCCCAGGCAGCTATTGTTCTGAGACCGTCTATCTGGCACTTTCTTTGCCAGGACTCCTAAGCCTCCTTTGGAGCCACCCCCATCCATCTGCCCCCCTGTGATGTTTCCCTCACTACCCAGCTGACTCTCGGCCCCTCCTGTGTGTCCACACAGCGCCTGCATCCTATGAGGGCTTCCATCTAGCCCTTATCACTCACACACCTTGTCTGGTGATGGAGATGGGCTGACATGTGAATATAGCATAGAAACCTCGCAGAGATCCTTTATAGTCAGGCTCACCCCTGCCTCTCACAGAGCTCATTCTGACCCTGGCTCACAACCCATTTGCCAAAAGCCATTCATTAGTCTTAGCAAATTGCTCTGCTGACACTTCCCTGAGTGTGTCTCCGATCCCAATAGCATATGTCTGTGCTGTCATTAAATCTGGATCAAAGATAAGTTTCATCTGGGCAAAGTGTTTAAGCTCTACTTGGAGCTAGCAAAGAAATCATTTTTGAGAAATTTGTTTGTGCTGCCGCTGCCACTCAGAAATGAATGGGCAGCTTTCCACTGGGCAATGTGAGAGTCTTTGCTGGAGGCATGACTTTCAGTGTAAAAATACCTGGAAGAACTTGTGAGGATAGATTTTCCTCCCTCCCCTCCCACCTCACCCCTAGGCCTCTTCTGTTACTCTGAATCTTGAAAGAGAAAAACAGATTGGTTTTCTGTTTTAATGCCAAAAGAGGAAAGAATATCCTATTATGTTAGATTTTCCAGAGCAGAATTTGGTAGTAATGCCACATGACGCCTTTGTCCATGAAAACGAAGTTCAATACAACTTTTAATGAGAACCTATTATGTGCCAAGGGCTTCCCAGGTGGTGCTAGGGGTCTCAGAGAACCCACCTGCAAATGAGGGAGACCTGGGTTCGATCCCTGGGTTAGGAAGATTCCCTGCAGAAGGGCATGGAAACCCACTCCAGTATTCTTGCCTGGAGAAAACCATGGTTAGAGGAGGCTGGTGGACTACAGTCCACGGGGTTGCAAAGAGTCAGACATGACTGAAGTGACTTAGAATGCACACATTATGTGCCAAGCACTATGACACATTCCTTATAACACCTTGAAGACCGTATTGGTTATCATTATCATCACCACCATTATTACTATTACTATTGCTGGAGACAAACTGGTACAGCCATCACTTCCTGTCTGTGACTCCCTACTTCCTGCCCAAGGAACATACAATCATGGATATCATCCATTTGGGTACACTCAGTCTTGTTCTCCCTTCTGGTAACAGCACCTTGATTTTTCCTTTGGGAAAAATCCCTGCGGTCCACAGAGTTTGGGTTTCAGGAGTGACCCAGGCCCATCAAATCAGAAAATCTCCTTCCCCTGTCCAGGAGGTCGGTTCAGCAATGGACTCAAGGCAGCTGAGGGGAACCACGTCCTGGGAACAGCCATGCCTGAAGCCAGAACTTGGTCTATAGTTTTAGTAATGGGCACCAGTAAGTTCCCACTTATTTTCCCCAATCCAGTTTGAATTGGGTTTCTGTGGTTGTAACCAGAAGAAACCTAAAAGTGAGCATACCTAGTTCACAGGTGCTGGAGAGGTTGTGAGCTGGGTGAGACATCTACCAGTGTCCTAAGAAAGTGCTCATTTGGAAAGTTGTTCCTGTCTTTTCCATTCCTTTTGCAGATTAAGCATGGTTTTTTGATTCAAGTCTGCCAACCTGGCTTTAAATCTACTGTTCATCAGCCATGTAACCTTGAGGAACTTAACCTCTGGGTAACTCTACTGCTTCATCAGTAAAATGGGAATAAAATAACATCTCCTTCAAAAGTTGTTGTGTGTGTTAAATACATAAACACACATGAAATGCATTTATCATAGTTTCTTGCACACAGTAAATACTTTGTATATGTTGGCACTTAGGTGGTGCAAACGGTAAAGAATATGCCTGCAATGCAGGAGTCTAGGGTTCGGTCCCCGGGTCGGGAAGATCCCCTGGAGAAGGGAATGGCAACCCACTCCAGTATTCTTGTCTGGAGAATCCCATGGACAGAAGAGCCTGGCAGGCCACAGTCCATAGGATCACAAAGGGTCGGACATGACTGAGCGACTTTCACTTTTTTTCATATATAACATATATTATATTATTTGTGTAATTATCAGGAGTGAGAAATTAAACCCGTTGGCCTGAAAGCCTGGGGTCCTTGGAACCTGGCATAGTGTCTCATGTTGGACCCATTTGGGTGGGGTGAGCCCATCTCTTACTCTCTCTGTGTCTCCAAAGCCAAACAGCTCATTCAATTGATATTCCTCCCACCTCCCCCAGCTGTTGATTGTGATAATCAGCTGGTGAGTGAGTAAAGTATCCATTACCTTTGCTGCCTTTGAAAGTTCTGCTCCAGAGATCCCAGGGCCCTAAGATCACGTTCCTTTTCTAAACGATACTTCTCTGCAGACTCCCATTTCAGATTCCCCTTTTCACCCAGGGGCACCCCATTTCAAATCCATGTGGTTAGTTATGGAGGGAAACAAAAGAATTTTTACAATGCCCTTTGTAATAAAAAAGAAAGTGGAAGAAAGTGGAGGAAACAATCTTTTACGAGGAGCTGCCGAAGGCATCTAAACCTCATGGAAGAGTCTGATGAAATGTGAGCTGGCAAAGTCCTCTCCTGCCCTAGCAGAAGTCGGCCTCTAGCTTACCCTAGAAATGAACTCACAGGAAAATGGCTGAGTCAGCTTTCATGTTCATTCCCTAAGGAAGGAACCTGGGATGTGAGCAGAGTTCACAGGTGGGAAGTGACAGGTACAGTGGAGCCATGGTCTGGAGAGTCTGATTAATGGAGACAACTGGGGGCCGAAAACTGGCATCTCTGCCTGATAAGGAGTGAGGACGCAGGGAGTGTGAAATGGGCATCCCTGGACACCCTTCAGATGGTTCTTCCAAAGGCCCCGTAAGACTTTCTTTCCCATGTATAATTTCATGTTGCATCCTTCACCACGGTTATTATTCCTGAGGACTTCCCCACTCCAGGCCCTGGGCTGGGCGACCTGCACACACTATTTCTAGTTCAGTGCCAGCCACACCAGGTGGGGGACCGCTGCTGCCTGCAGTCTCTGGATCAGCGGACGGCAGGCAGCCAACACGCTGTGAACCAGTGCAGAGCTGTAAACAGAGCACAGTCTGCGTTTTGGTTTGTCTTTACATTGTGCTTTCATGTTACTTTCTATTTTTTTAATTTAATTTCTCATTTATTTTATTTATTTTTAAATTTTATTGTGTTGTAGTTGATTTAAATGGTTAAGTCCTCATCCTTCCACTGCAGGGGACACAAGGTCAATCCCTGGTCAGGGAACCAAGATTTAACATGCCTCATGATAGAACCAAAACAAAAAGTTTAACAAAACATTGTATTAGTTTCTGGTGTATAGCAAAGTGATTCACTTATGCATATGTGTATATATGCATATATATATATATACATATACACACACAATATGTATATATTCATTCTTTTTCGGATTCTTTTCTCACATAGGCAATTATAAAATATTGAATAGCATTCCCTGTGCTATACAATAGGTCCTTGTTGGTTTTCTATTTTATATACAGTAGTGTGTGTGTGTTAATCCCAAACTCCTGATTGATCCCTCCCTCTAACGTTTCAATATCTGTAAGTCTGTTTCTGTTTTGTAAATAAGTTTATATGCATCACTTTTTAATTAGAGTATTACCATATGATATATGTCTTTGTCTGACTTGCTTAATTTAGTTTGTTAATCTTTAGGTCTATCCATGTTGCTACAAATGGCATTATTGAGTTCTTTTTATGGCTGAGTAATATTTCATTGCACATACATACGTATATACATACATCTTTATCCATTCGCCTGTCAATGGACATTTAGGCTGCTTCCGTACTTTGGCTATTATGAATATTATGAAGAGCCAATGAATTTTGAATAGCCAGTAGCCAATGAATAGCCAATGCTGCAAGGAACACTGGGGTACATGTATCTTTTCTAATTATAGTTTTCTTGGGATATATGCCCAGAGTGTGGTTGCTAGATTAAAATAATACATGCATAAGGTTTTTTTTTTTAAGTACAAAACAGTACAACTCCTTCTCCTGATCTTCCTTCCAAAAATATTTTATGCCTATACCAGCATATGGCACATGTGTATATATTCACTGTGTATATCCATACACACATATATCCCCTCCTTTTACACAAATGGTCCTTTTTTAAAAAATTGTTCCACCTCATGCTTTTTCAAAAACAAGTTATTATGGAAACTTGCCAGACCTACACAGAAGTAGACAGAAGAGTAATACAAATTCTCATGTGTCCATCAGCCAACTTCAGTGAGCATTTGTTCTTGGCCCATCTTATTTATTCTCTATCTCCACCCACCTCCCACCCACTCCACCCTGCCCCAGAGTATTTTGAAGCATATATCAAACATCATATTATTTTAACTGTAAATAGTTCAGCTTGTCTATCTAAAAGATAAAGATACTTTTTGAAGTATCTTAAGAAAACAGTAAGTCCTTAATAGATATTAAAGATAATTCTAGAGCACATGCACTTACATAAAGCTGGTCCATCCACATGGATGTCAAAAGTGACCAGTTTCTTGTTGATCAGCACTGAGGTCTTGACCAATCTTTTGCTAGTATTAAACTGAACCATATGAAATTATCAATATTTGACCATTTTTAAACCTAAAAAAGATAACAATTTTATATGATTCCATCTTATATAGGTAATATTACAAGGAATGCCTGAGTATTATCCCACATGGGAGTCTGGTTACAAGAGAAATGCCTAAAAGTGGCACATCCTTAGTGTGATATTTAGTGGCACTAGCTCTCCTGATGAAAAACTTGGATCACCAGAGCAAACAAAACTCCCATTGTGTTCTTTGTCTTGCCTTTATCTTTCTGCTTCCAAACTCTCTCCATGTCCAGGCAATCTGCCTGCCAGTGTGATCATCTCTGTTGTCTTACTCCCTCCTTGGAACTTCCCATAGCTCCCTAGTGCCCTCACAATGAAAAATCAAATCTCCTTAACCTAGCCTTGAAACACTTTCACAATCTGGCCCAACCTGTCTTTCTAGGCTATTCCAGTAACTACCCCCTATTTCAGCCGTACCAGTTGACTCACCATTACTCAAACAAACCTTACTTAAAATGTTTCTGTCTCTGGAAAGGCTATTTCATCTTCTTAATGTATTCTTCCACTAGTCTGTAGCTAGAAAATGCCTATTCATCCTTCAAGACCCAGCTCCACTGTACCCTCTTCTGTGAAATTGCTCTGAGTCTTCCAGGTAGAGCCAGGCACACTCCCTTCTGTATGTGACTCTGTGTTCAAGAGATGACACCACATTAGGTTTTAGGTGTGCATAATCTGATACCCAAACTTCCCTGGTAGCTCAGCTGGTCAAGAATATGCCTGCAATGTGAGAGACCTGGGTTTGATCCCTGGCTGGGGAAGATCCCCTGGAGGAGGGCAAGTCAACCTACTCCAGTATTCTTGCCTGGAGAATCCCATGGCCAGAGGAGCCCGGCGGGCTACAGTCCATGTTTCATACAAAGAATCGTATACAACTGAGCGACCAAGCAGGGCACAGCACAATCAGATGTCCAGTAAAACACGGCTCTCTCTCCTAAACTACAAAACCCATATGTTCAACACTTCTACCAGAGGACAGTATATATCTGCGAGTCAATAGACAAAGAGTTCTGTGTACTGGATTCAAAGAAGAAATTGCTGAATTTTCACTGAACTGTTTTCTCAAGAGACCTGTGGTGTCAGTGGGTTATGAAGAACATCCCCATTCTCTTAGAATGGACGCTCAGAGAGATAAGAGACAGGGCCAGGAAGACGTCTACTAGAGAATTTTTGGTTTGTTGAGTTTTGGTTTACTCACCCAGTTGGCTGTATGTGTCTTTTGTAATCCTTTACTCTGTATCTCATTATTTCCCTGACATCCTGCTTTCCTACTTCCCTTCCTTTTAAAAATTACAATATGATGCTTAGCAATAAGAAAAAATACAAGCAATGGCCTAAATGAGCACTAAAAGGAGACTATATGGGTAAATTGTAACATATCCATACTATGGAATGAAACGTAGCTATGAAAAAGAACAAGGCAGCAGGAAGTTCCCCATAAGTGTATTTAGGATGATACTATTGCATTAAATACATACATCTGATGTATACATTTTTATTATGCTTTGAATTGCTTGAGATTACAAACAATAAAGCTGTCAAGCACATTTATGTCTGAAAAATAGGAATGACGGTTGTGAAGAAAGGAAAACTTTATTTTTCATTTATCACTCTTTGGGTATATACTTTTCATATATGGGGAAAGCACAATATATTTATTGTATTAACTTCTGAAAACACAAAAAAAAATGTAATGATAATAAATATTTCCTAGAATTCCATTAGTGATTGCCATTGTTAATAGTTTGATAAATATCTTTTCAGACTGTTTTTCTGGGTTTATGTGTTTTTCTCAGATAACTAACTTGCACTGCTATAACTTGCATTTTTCATTTACAAATGGATTGTGGACATCTTATGTCACTATGTATCCTTGGCATCTTTTTCTTGGCTGCTAAGAATTTCATAGTTTCTTTCTACCCTCCTCTTTCCCTCCCTCTGTACTTCCAGCCTTTATTCCTTCCAGTATCTGTAACAATCTCTTGAGTTTAGCTGCAGGGAGTACAGTAGGCTGATACATATGTATGCTATTTTTAGTCAGAAAAATATACCTTATGTGCTTGCTTGGACACAAGTTTGCAAACACTTCATGAACAGACAGTACTTCCCCTGTTTCACAAGGAAACACTATGGTAAATGCTTATGAAGTATTGTGTTTCAGGAGTTCCACAGGGCTGAGGATGGAATTTTGCAGACTGGCTGGACCACAGGGCTTGTGGAGAATGTTTAACAGACAAACACAAGGAGTATCCTGAAAACACCAAATGGCATTCAATTTGCAAAAAAATCAGAGAGTCACTCCTGCTAGAAGAGGGGTTCCATATTTCAAAAAAGACCTCAACATCTTTAAAGGGCTCCACTGGGCAAGAGAGTTATGTTTCTCTCTGAGGCTCAGGGAAGACCTCCTCTCTAGAAATATGGAAGAATGGAGTCCAGAAGAAATAAAGGGGGTACCCAGGGGTAGGCATTTGGCTAGGAATGGCCAGCAGATGAGCTCTTCTGAGCCTGCTGCTACAGGCAAATGAGTTTCTAAAAGAGCTCAAGTTTTAACATCAAAACAAGAGAAGAAGGCAAATCACATGATGAGAAACACAAGCCTGAGGGTCTGGGGAAACAGCCCTGCTCTCAGGATCTGCCAGTCCTTCTGGTTGAGTCTGGAATGTAAGTATGTTGATCTTTTAACCTCTTTCTTCAGCTTCCCAGATCAGGGACCCAGAGACCTTCCAGCGACCCCATTCTTCCCGAGATAACGTTTGGGTTGTGTTAAGATCGGTCGCTGCTGCCTGCTGGCCACAGTGCAGCTTGCCACAAACATTTGCTGAGCACTTATTGTCTACCAAGCACTTCAATTTACCTGATGTGAGTTGCCTTGGCTAAGCAGAAATAATAGCTAATGAGTACCTACTGGAATGCCTGGAAGATCTATCAACCAATGAAATAAGCTTGTATGGAGTGCTTACTCTACACTGGGCAATCTCTAGTAACACGGGGTCCTTTAATTCCTCATGGCCCAAACTTACCTTACCACGTGAAAATCATGATAATGACAATCAACCCTCTCTCTCTTTGAGGCACTGTTTTTTTATTTTGTCGCTTACTCTATGGACCACCAGCATCAGCATCATCTTCGAAATACTCATTAAAAATTCAGCTTCCTAGAGCCCACCACAGTTCTACTAACTCAGAATCTCAAGGGGTACATGCAGGCATCTCTTGGTTATATCAGCTCCCTTCCAAATGAATCCCGTGCACAATGAAGTTTGAGAGTCAGCACTTTGGGGCCTGGGGCAGAGCTCCTGATTCATCTTAGTAAGCATAGAGAAGTCAAGAATTCAGTACAATAATGCACCCACTTTGGGGTTCAGTGATCTTCCCACAAAATGGAGAATCTGAGATCCTAACTGATTAGTGGGGAGAATCAATGATTACTGACTATCAAAAGGAGAAAGACAACTGATTGATTAATATATGGGAAAACAATCAATGTCATAGGAATCACAGAATAGTACTAGAAAGGAAAGTTTATTTACCTATCCAAATACCAATGATTTAAAAAAATAAAACCTAGCACTACCAGTGTGATGAAAATAGAACTCATACACTGCTGCTGGTGACCAACAGTGATGCTAACTTTCTGGAGAACAAGTTGGCATTAACTATCAAAGTCCTTAAAAATATTCCTATAGCGTAGTAATTCTCTTTTTACACCCTATCCAGAGGAATTGATCATGGGGGGGGGAAGAGCTTTCTAAATAATGATAACCATTACAAAGTTAACTATAATGATGAAAAAATGGACAACAGGAAGGAGTAGTTAGTTAATAAGACGGTGGAAATGCTCTGTACCTTAAAATGGCATTGGCAGAAAGTTTATGAAGGTGTGGAAACTGCTTATGTTAGAGTATAAGCCCAACCATAGCAAGAAAGAATCTACACCCAGATAAGATTAGAAAGAAACCCACCCAACTTTAACTGTGGTTATTTTTACAGAGTAGGGATTGCGATGAATTTCTTTCTACTTCTCTGTTTTCCAAATGCTTGTGAAAGAGCATATACCATTTTTACAAGAATAATTTTTTTAAAAACTATCAAACAACAAAAACATACAACCAAATGTATTTTTAAAAGGATGGAAAGCAAAATAAGAGCTGATAGCAATGATGGTTGTTTGAACCCCAATCTCAAAATGCAGTACTTACTGTGTATCCCCAAGAGGAAAGGTAAGCTTGATTTGAGGGGTAGAGTAACTGATTCCCTTCATACGGACCCTATTTAAACCTCTCCCCACTATGCCTCCAAGGCTGACTCCTTTTACTAAGTTTTCAGGCTCAGGATCCAATTCATCTCTACATTTCTAATTTGGGGGAGAAGGATTTATCAATTCATCAACTAACACCCATTCAGTCCCTCAAAATGCTTCTCAGTGATGACAGAAATAACATTTATTCAGAAGCTATGATGTGCTAGTTAGTTTCCTGCTGACCTGTGAAACAGGTATTTTTAAAAATCAACTTTAGAAGAGTACAAATTATATACAATAAAAGGCAACCATGTTAAAAGTATGGTTTGATGAATTTGGCAAATGTACAGACCAGTGGAACCATCAGCACAATCAAGATACACAACGCTTCCCTTATCCCAAGTGATTCTGGGTACCTCTTCCCAGTCAGCTACTGCTGCTTCCCACACCGAAAGCAGCCACTGTTGAGATTCCTTTTGCTATAGCTTTTTTTGGTGGTGGTGGGGGGGGGGGGGTGGCGGGCTGGTTTTGGAAATTTTTATAAGTGAGATTCTGCTGTGCATTTTCTTTTGAGGCTGGCTTCTTTTGCTCAATATGATGTTGTTGTGTATAGTTGCATTTGGTTCATCTCTATTTGCTATGTAGTTTTCCAGCATATGAACATGCTACAATCCATTTAGGTATTCCACTGAAACTTCCATTTGGGTAGTGTCAACTTTGGAGCCATTACAAAGAGTGCTGCTATATGCATTCTTGTCTGTCTTTTGGTGGACATATGGATACCTATTCAAGACAGAATTATTGGGCCCTAAGGTATACAGATATTTAGCCTGATCAGATCTTAAACAACTTTCCAGAGTGGTTTTACCAATTAATATTCCCACTAGCATTGTGTGAAAAGGTCCAGTTACTTCTTACTCTCACCAATATTTATTATTGTCTGGTGGGGTTTTTTTGTTTGTTTGTTTGTTTTTTGTTTTTGTAGCCATTCTGGTTAAAATATGCATTTTTGTTTGCTTTGTTTGCTTAAACTTTTTATTTTGTATTAAATATGCATGTTTTTAATAAAATAGAATTGACTTTGCTCATGGGTCAGTTTAGGAGAAGAGAATTTCCTAGGCAGCCAGATTGAGTTGGATTGTAATTGGTCTGCTTTTCTCTTTTCAACAATGTGGATAATATGTCTGTTATGTTTTTAACTTAATTGTATTAAGGTAAAATTTATGTACCTAAAAATCCACAAATCTTGTGTACATCAATGAACTTTTCCTTTACCTTGTACACAATCATGAAGTCACCACCCAAACAGATACAGAGAACACCATCCTAAAAGTTCCTTTATGCCCCTTTCTAGACTATTCCTACCATCCCCCAACAGATAACTATTGGTTTTCTTTCTTTCCTTGCACCTTCATTTTGCCTCTTCTACAACTTTATAGAAACAAAACATACTGTTTTCTGTGTGGCTTCTTTTTACCATAATGTTTTAAGATTCATCCATGTTTTTGTGTGTATCACTAATCTATTCCTCTTGTTGAGTAGTATTCCATTGAATGGACATACCAGAAGTTTTTCGTTCCCTTTTCATGGATGGCTGGACTGTTTCCAGTCTTTGTTTATTATGAGTAAGGCTGCTGTCAGTATTTCAGGTGCAAGTTTTCTGTTTCCCTGGGTAGATACTTAGGAATAGAAAACTTAGGGCATATGATGGGAACATATTTAATTTTATTTTAAACACTGCCAAAATGTTTATCTAAGTGGTTTTACCATTCTACATTTTCAACTGCACTGTGTGAGTTCCTGTTGCTTCATGCCCTGGCCAATATGAGTATTATTAGTCTCTCTAATTTTAACCGTTCTAATGAGTGTGTAGTGGTATTTCATTGTGGTTTTAATTTGCAATTCTCTGATGATTAACCACATTGAGTGTCTTTTCATGGACTTACTGACTATTTGCATAACTCCTTTGGTGAAGAGTCCAAATCATTTGCTCATTTTTTTAATTGGTTTATTTGTCTTCTTACTTTTGAATTGAAAGACTTCTTTATATATTCTGATCATACATCATAGATCAAATATATGCATCATGCATGTCTTGTTCCAGTCTCTGGCTACCCTTTTATATTAATAGTGTCTTTCGCCAAGGGTTTTTATTTGTTTTTTTTTGTTTGTTTTTGTAAAGAAAAAAAATTTTCCCCCCACCTACTCCTGTACAGTATTTTTTCTAAAGAAATGGATATATTAAATCCCCATTTTACACATTAAAAAAAAGTCAAGCACACCAGAGTGCAAACCCTTCCCCGATGCCAGTATAGAGCAGAGCTGGCGTTCCATGCTACAACCCACAGTCCAGCATCCTACCCAGCTACAGACTCAAATTTCAATCAAACCTAGAAGGCAATTGCATAAGGTAGTTTGTAGTAAACATTATTTAGGATGAAGAGTGACTGAGCCCCAGGTTCCAGGAATAACTCACCTAATTGGGGCCTCTTTGTAGTTCGGAATAGAATATACAGGGATAAATAGAATTATTAAAGGAAGGGAAGGCCTCCCTCTTCCAAAAGAAGTAAAAAATGTGATCACTCTCTGCACTGTAATCTCTGATGAGAACATTTAATCAATTAGCATTGCTGTTGTCAAAACTCGCTTCCCACCGAGCCGGGAGGCCGCTGGCGGCACATCCCCTGTGGGCCCCTGCCCCGCTCCTCCCAGGCTGGGATTCGCCCCAGCAAGAAAAGTCATGTTTTCTCTCCCGGCCCAAGTTCCTACAGCCGCAGATGAAAAACCAGAGGGCTCTTATCTGGCCTTATTTATCTCTATGCTAATAAAATGTCAATCCCCAAGAGAAAACTAAAACAGAACCCTGCTGTCTCCTGGGCTCCTGAGGGGGTGGGCACCCCTTTACCGTCTCCCTTCACTGCTCTCTCCGGAAGGCTGAAGCCTCCCCAACGGGCCAGGGCTCTCAGGGATTGGGGGTGAGCAAGTGGGAGGGAGAGGGGAACTGGCAATGATGCAGCTCTTTCCCACTGCCGGGTAGCCGGGATCCCAGGCATAGGGAGGCAGCACCTCCGTACACTGGGGACGACACCGAGGCCCCAAGAACCATCTCTCATCTGACGGTGGACGTCATCTGTCCTAACAGCTTTTGTTGTCTCATTTATGCCTCATAACAGGCCTGTGAAATAGACGCTGTAATCATCCACATTCTCCACGGAAAAAAGGCTAAGGCGCAGAATGGAAGACGCTGTCCCCCACTCTTGTAAACTGTGTCCTTTTAAAAAGTCTGAACAGAGTTAAATGAAGTATGCCACTCTGAAGCCTCTTGTTTTGTGACTTATAAGAAAAAAAGTCCTGAACTTATTTACAAAACAGAAACAGACTCACAGACAGAAAACACTTATAATAACCAGAGTGGGGCGTGGGGGCAAACAGACACGCACGGCTATATGTAAAATAGGTAAGCAACAAGAATCTACTGCACAGCATAGGAACTATACTCAATGCCTTGTCATAACCCATGATGGAAAGAGTCTGAAAAAGAATGTATGTATATGTATATATGTGCGTGTGTGTGTGCTCAGCTGTGTTCAACTCTTTGCGACCCCATGGACTGTAACCTGCCAGGATCCTCTGTCCATGGAATTTTCCAGGCAAGAATACTGGAGAGGGTTGCCATTTCCTATACCAGGGGATCTTTCTGACCCAGGGAACGAACCCGAGTCTCTGGTATCTCCTGCATTGATAGGTGGATTTCTTTTTTACCACTGTGCCACCTGGGAAGCCCTTATATATATAGGGCTTTGATGTACACTTGCACATTGTAAATGAACTATACTTCAATAAAAAATTATATAAAAGAATAAACAAATGCATAAATTCTTCACCACAGATGAATAGGGAAAAATAAGATAATTAAGCATCATAAGTGGCCATCATGACCATTAGAAATTGTTGTATACACTGTTAGGAAGAGTAAATAATAACACTGCCACAGGTCATACTCCTGCTCAACAATAAAAAAAAATTCTGACTGGCAAAATGTAATCATAGAGGACTTCCCTGGTGGTCCAGTGGTTAGGGCTCCATGCTTCCAATGAATGGGGGCATAGGCTCAATTCCTGGCCTGGGAAATAAGATCCCACATGCCATGCAGTCTGGCCAAAAGGTTTAAAAAAAATCAATTTAAAAAATATACATAAAAATTATAAATGTGAAATAACAAACAGTAATATATAAAATAAAAAAAACAGTAATGATGAAAATAAAATAATAATTTTAAAACAAACTAAAAATCGTCATCCAGATCAGTTCAGTTCAGTTCAGTTGCTCAGTCATGTCCAATTCTTTGCAACCCCATGGATTGCAATATGCCAGTCTTCCCTATCCTTCACCAACTCTAGAAGCTTGCTCAAACTCAAGTCCATTAAGTCAGTGATGCCATCCAACCATCTCAACCTCTGTCATCCCCTTCTCCTCATGCCTTCAATCTTTCCCAGCATCACAGTCTTTCCTAATGAGTCAGTTCTTGGATCAGTTGGCCAAAGTACTGCAGCTTCAGCTTCAGCATCTGTCCTTCCAATGAATATTAAGGACTGATTTCCCTTAGGATTGACTGATTTGATCTCCTTGCAGTCCAAGGGACTCTCAAGAGTCTTCTCCAACACCACAGTTCAAAAGCATCAGTTCTTTGGTGCTCAGCTTTCTTCATGGTCCAACTCTCACATCCATACATGACTACTGGAAAAACCATAGCTTTGACTAGAAGGACATTTGTCAGTGAAGTATTGTCTTTGCTTTTTAATATGCTGTCTAGGTTTGTCATAGCTTATCTTCCAAGGAGCAAGCATCTTTCAATACCATGACTGCAGTCACCATCTGCAGTGATTTTGGAGCCCAATAAAATAAAGTCTGTCACGGTTTCCATTGTTTCCCTATCTATTTCCATGAAGTGATGGGACCAGATTCCATGATCTTAGTTTTTTGAATGCTGAGTTTTAAATGAGCTTTTTCACTCTCCTCTTTCACTTTCATCAAGAGGCTCTTTAGTTTCTCTTCACTTTCTGCCATAAGGGTGGTGTCATCTGCATATCTGAGGTTATTGATATTTCTCCCCGTATTCTTGATTCCAAACTGTGTTTCATCCAGCCTGGCATTTCACATGATATACTCTGCATAGAAATTAAATAAGCAAGGTGACAATATACAGCCTTGACATACTCCTTTCCCAATTTGGAACAAGTCCATTGTTCCGCGTCCAGTTCTAACTGTTGTTTCTTGACCTGCATACAGATTTCTCAGGAGGCAGGTAAGGTGTTCTGATAGTCCCATCTCTTTAAGAATTTTCCACAGGTTGTTATGATCCACACAGTCAAAGGCTTTGGCGTAGTTAATAAAGCAAAAGTAGATGTTTTTCTAGAACTCTCTTGCTTTTTCGATGATCCAACAGATGTTGGCAATTTGATCTCTGGTTCCTCTGCCTTTTCTAAATCCAGCTTGAACATGTGGAAGTTTATGGTTCACGTACTGCTGAAGCCTGGCTTGGAGAATTTTGAGCATTACTTTGATAGTGTATGAGATGAATGCAATTGCGCAGTAGTTTGAACTTTCTTTGGCATTGCCTTTCTTTGGGATTGGAATGAAAACTAACCTTTTCCAGTCCTGTGGCCACTGCTGAGTTTTCCAGATGCGTAGGCATATTAAGTGCAGCACTTTCACAGCATCATCTTTTAGGATTTGAAATTGCTCAGCTGGAATTCTTTCACCTCACTAGCTTTGTTTGTAGTGATGCTTCCTAAGGCACACTTGACTTTGCACTCCAGGATATCTGGTTCTAGGTAAGTGACCACACCACCGTGGTTATCTGGGTCATGAAGGTCATTTTTGTACAGTTGCTTTGTGTATTCTTGCCACCTCTTCTTAATATCTTCTGCTTCTGTTAGGTCCATATCATTTCTGTCCTTTATTGTGCCCATCTTTGCATGAAATGTTCCCTTGGTATCTCTAATTTTCTTGAAGAGATCTCTAGTCTTTCCCATTCTATTATTGTCCTCTATTTCTCTGCATTGATCACAGAAGAAGGTTTTCTTATCCCTCCCTGCTATTTTTTAGAACTCTGCATTCAAATGGGTATATCTTTCCTTTTCTCCTTTGCCTTTAGCTTCTCTTCTTTTCTCAGCTATTTGGAAGGCCTCCTCAGACAGCCATTTTGGCTTTTTGCATTTCTTTTTCTTGGGGATGGTCTTGATCACTGCCTTCTGCACAATGCCATGAATCTCCATCCATAGTTCTTCAGGCATTCTGTCTATAAGATTTAATCCCTTGAGTCTATTTTTCACTTCCACTGTATAACCTTAAAAGATTTTATTTGGGTCATAACTGAACGGTATAGTGGTTTTCCGTACTTTCTTCAATTTAAGTCTGAATTTGGCAATAAAGGGTTCATAATCTGAGCCACAGTCAGCTCCCAGTCTTGTTTTTGCTGACCGTATACAGCTTCTCTATCTTCGGCTACAAAGAATATAACCAGTCTGATTTCAGTGTTGGCCATCTGGTGATGTCCATGTGTAGAGTTGTCTCTTGTGTTGTTGGAAGAGGGTGTTTGCTGAGATCAGTGTGTTCTCTTGGCACAGCTCTGTTAGCCTTTGCCCTGTTTCATTTTGTACTCTAAGGCCAAACTTGCCTGTTATTCCAGGTATCTTTTGACTTCCTATTTTTGCATTCCAGTCCCCTATGATGAAAAGGACCTTTTTTTTTTCAGTGTTAGTTCTAGAAGGTCTTGTAGGCATAGCACCATTCAACTTCAGCTTCTTTGGCATTATTGTTTGGGTCATAGACTTGCATTGCTGTGATATTGAGTGGTTTCCCTTAGAAACGAACAGAGATCATTCTCTCATTGAGATTGCAGCCAAGTCCTGCATTTCAGACTCTTTTGTTGTCTAATCATCGTTGGCAATAATAAGAGCCGCTACCTCTGTGTCTCTTCACGCCTTGGTCCACTGAATCTGTAAAACGGTTCTATGAGGGAAGAGACATCACAAAGTCCCATTTCATAGACTGGAAAACTGAGGCCTCCAGTCGTCCTAGAGTCTTGCTCTTCAGTAGAGCAAACCCCATCAGACCCCACATCTCAGGCAGGGAGAAGCCCAGGGAGGAACAAGGCTGAGTCCCTACGGCTTGGCTAGGAACTTGGTTTAGGGACATCCTCTAGACACAACTGGAAAACACAAGGGGCCTTGATGTCAAGCCAGCCAGGCTCTGGTGTGCTGTTTAATGCTTATGAGCAGAGTCCAGTGGGACTTGGGAGTTGTCCACAGAACACTAAGCAATGGATGGACTGCTCTGGCCAGGCCCTGGTCCAGCCCAAAGGAACTGGAGGCGAACGGATCTTCCTTTTCATCCCAGAAGTGCCTGCATCCAGGCAGAGACGATAAGCAGCAAGCAGCAGGGGTGCACAGAAGTGGGTCAGGAAAGCGCAGAAGCCAGCCTGCTGGTTGGGAGCCCTGGGAGTGCACAGCTTCTGACCTCAGATTATTCATTTCAACAATAAGCTCAGTTGGCTTAGCTGTTTCTTCTACATCACAGCCTGTGCCTTCTTAGCTCTGTCTCCCCGTTTTTTTTCCTTCTAATTTCCCTCTCTCATACCTCTATTCCCTCATTCCCCAGTTGCCTACCCCTCACCCCACCCTGCCCCCAGCCTCTGGCCAGGCTCCTTTTTCAGAGGTTCTTATTCACTTAATGTTCATGGGTGCCTGCTCTGTGCTGGATCCTGATCTGAAAGTGGCCAGGAGCAGGACAATGACACGGGCCCTGTTGCTTCTCTGGGAATTCTGCTGCTGGAAGGAGAGGCAGACACCCCCAGAGCTCCTGCCTTGAGCTCCCCATCAGGCAACTGCCAGCTGATGGCAGGGGGGATCCCATCCTGCCTTCACAGGTACTGCTTAGATTCAGTGTCACTACTTTTATAAAACCACATGGCTTACCCGTGACCTGCGCTGGCCTGCACCAGGGCTGTTCCCCTCTAGTGAGATGAATGAGATGTCGGAATACTAATTTATTTGGAGTTAAAGTAACCCAATACCCACAGATGGCAAGGGGAAAAAAATAGTTACTGTGGAGGTCACATGATAAGGGCATTTAATGTACTCAAATTCAATTTTCATACGAAAGATTTAAATTGAATGAGGAGCCTCTGTGCTTGCTGCCCTGAGGAGCAAGAGCATTTCAAAAGTATTCACATAACCTGTTCTCCAAATACCAGCCAAGTGCTTCATCTGATGTCCGAAGCAGAAGGAATTTGTCCCAGCACAGCTCCTTCTGTTTCTGTTGTGAATGTGTTTATTACCATACAGTATTATTTATACACACATAATCACAGAGACAGTGCTTCATGAATGATTTAAGTAATTACCCAGAGGATTTTTTGACCCCAGGTGATTCCCACCTTCTCTGCTAAGGGTGGGATGTAACACACCCATATTGCCCACACCGCACACACATGTAGAAGCGCACACACACACACACACGTGCATCATGAATTGCCTTCGCAGCAGGCACTGCGGAGGAGGTGTGATGTGGCCCTTAATTACTTCACAAAATGTACAACAAATAAAAAGCAATAGAACGACTACCTATAAACTCAGGCATGTCATCGAATCAATCCATGGCTAAAGGATTAAAGATGAACGCCACCACAATCACACACTGGCCTCAGCTGTACCTGCCCGAGCTAAGTAAATAATAAAGAAAATAAGATCACTGTCATTCTTCCCATTGGACAAAGGGCTGAGCATCTCTTTCAAGCGCTCCTCAGGTCCTCCTGAGATCATCCAGGTCACTTCCCCCTAGTCCTGGGACGCTGTGCTGACAAGGAAACCGAGTCACAGAGAGATGAGGAGGCAGCCAGAGGCTCACTTGCAGCTGGCTGAGTACCATGTGCATTCCTCATGTCCTCACCGAGGTCCCAAGTCTTGGGCCAGATTGAGGTTAGGAAGGAAGAAAGATACGCCTCAGCAGTTTTTAGAGCTGTTGAGAAGAAATTGAAGACAAGGACAAAATGAGACAAGTTTTCATGGGAACCCAAATCAAGTGGCTTCTCAGACCCAAGGCTTCCTAGAAAAAACTGCATCAGAAAGAAAAGTACCAGGTCCTGACTTTTATGTCTCCCAAAGCATGAAACTCCTGATTTCAAACTGGTTCTTTTTGCCTCTGAAAGCAAATAAGAAAAAGATGTCGCAGCCAACTCTTCCAACAGTGGGGAAAAAAAGAAGAAAAGAGAGAAGAAAATCCTTAGCGGGATTCGCAAGAGAAAGGGTCTCCTTCCCCCTTTATCGATAATTTTGAAAGGGTCGCTGTAAGACACTGACTAATGACACGTGACCTTTGGATTCTCCACGAGGCAGCAGGCACAGGCCTGGGCCCAGCGGGGACCCCTCTGCCAGTTCGGGGTCACTCTCTCCATTCAATGCTTTATTAGCCCCCTCCAGGCTTAGGGCAAAGTCCCGCTGCTCACAGACTTTTACAGCTTTGATTGAGGAAAGCTATTCAGGGCAGGGGAGAGGATCTGTTTGTTTTCAAGAGGAAACCTCTGGGAGTTTGCCCCCTCCCCCCTGTGTTTCCAGAGTTGCAGGAGAGATAAAAGCCATACCTCCTTTTGACCTTCATTGGACAGTAGGAGCCCCAACTCAGCGTGGAATAATAAAGGCATATCATGCTGCATAAATTACTCCGTGATTGACACGCTTTCTTCCAGCTCCAACTGAAAGGGGTCGGGTTGGGGGTGGGGCGGGGAATGGTGAAGAGGTCAAGGCACTTAGTCAAGCACCTACTATGTGCTCAGGTGCTGGTGGGAACTTCTTGTGCCTGCGGCATTTCATTGTCACAAACAGTGGGCTCCAATAGGAAAATGTTATTTATCCCTGCTGCATGCAGGAAGAAAAGGGGCAGGAAAGTTCAATGATTTCCCCAGTGACCCTCAGGAAGGCAGTGGGTGGGGTGGCAGAGAGGGCACAATATTTAACTGCAAGAATATTTTGACAACATTGTAAAACTCAGCTTTTTAAAATCACCAAGTTAGTAAACGCTCATCTCTGCCCAGTCTCTGAGCCTGACTCTGATCCCTGGGTGAGAGCTGGCAGGAGGAGAGAGATGAGGTATAAGACCAGGATGGCATAAGGCCTCCATCTGCTGTCTATTGATTCATCTGTATTTAACAAAAGCTCGTGATGGACCAGCATGCCGGACTCAGCCACCGTGAAGGCTGCATGCCAGTAGGACGCTAAGAATAAAGGAGTAAGTTAGGAATATCATTTTTGGATGATGGTAAGAGCTTTGAGGAAAAGAAAGCAGGGTGGCAAGAGAGTGTTGGAGTGGGAGGCAAGGCTGGGGGCACAATTTTGGAGCATGGGCACGAACCCCTCCCTTCCCAGGAGCTGACACTTGTCCTGAAGCTGAGAAAGAGGGGAGCTTGGAGAAGCTGGCAGGGCAGTGAGGTCCCAGAGATTTGGGACCTTCTACAGAGTCCGGATTAAACTCCTAGTGTGATGAGAAGCAATGAGGTTTTCAGGGAGTGAGCTCAGAAAAGCAAGGAGAATTCTGGGAGCAGGCAGACAGGGAATTGGTCGTGGCTCCTATTTGCCTGGGTTCTGATCTGTGAAACTGGGCCTGGCGAAGCTTCAGTTGTTCTTTCTTTCAATGGGGCAACTGGGAGCAGTTCAGCAGATCACCATTTGCCCTTAAGTTTGTCCCTGGAGTTGGGAGTGTGGCTTGGAGGTATCCCCAAGTCACACCTGTCCCCAGCTCGGGGACCAAAACCTCAAAGGCCTTGGGGCTCATCAAGGAGTATGCCCTTCAATGCCCAGGGGCTGTGGCAAGCTGGGGAAGGGTGTTCTGTCCACAGGGCTAGCTGCTCCAGAACCCCTGTCATTGTGCCATCGGAGGCAGAAGGGCCCAGAGTCATCAGTCCTTCTGATTCTGTATGAGAAGCAAGGAATCCAGATGTCCAGGAAAACCCTTGGCTAACATCAATTCCAAATTAAAATAACATTTCCTGAGCTTTAACCATGAATCTCGAGGCTGAGGAATTGCACAAGACCAGACTTCAGCCTCCAGAAGCATCTATGCCAGAGACACTACTGTCTCTTACAGAACCAATACAGAGAATTGAAGGCAAAAATGCACAAGAAACAGGCTGCTCCCATTCTGGAGTTCTAAGCCTTTTTTCATGTGGTGGGTGCCCCTGGCAGCTGCTGAAGCCTGCGGATGTCCTTTCAAAATAATGTTTTGAAATGAATGAACCCAAATGACCAAGCCACCTAATTGTATTGAAATATAGTTATCAAAATGTTGGAACGTGTTATGCCTGTTGTTTCTTTGTTAATATATTAATATCCGTCAACCCCATCTGGTGCTGAGACTTTGACTTTCATAGTTTTGAAGTAGTGATGAGTGGAAACAAAGCTTCAAGATATCTGTAACAACTGTAATGTGACCTGAAAACATATGGTGTCCACGGTGACAGTCAGTTACTGGTGGTGCTGCTCGGGGTTACTGCACTTACAATGAAAAGGGATGATGCATTTCAGAGGAAAACCAAAATACATGTAATGTTTTCCCACCCAGCTGCGCAGACATTCTCCCCTCCTCCTCACCCTCAAAGTAATCCTGGACTGCAGTTGAAGAATTTTGACATTAGATGGGATTTCTTTACCAGGAAGATTGGCAGAGAGAGGGCTCTCCCCTCCCCATCTCAGTAAATGATACCCCATCCCTCCAGCTGCCCCCAGAGCCCCTAGATTCTCCCCTTTTTCTTTCCAGACAGAGAGCTCTCAATGAAACATAAACCTATTTCTGTCTTGCCCCTATTTGACCCACCTGCCTGCCAGGTTTCCCACCACCTTCAGGATGGCGCCCTGATTCTTAACCGGACCTCCGTATCCGGAAGTGTGTGGTCCTCCCCATATGCGGGTTGTCCTCCCCCCGCCCCTTGCTCCCTGCACTTCCTTCCGAGCCTTCGCAGAGGGGACGTGGTGCAGACATGAGCACCAGCTTGGAGCCAGGCACCTGCCTTGAATTTGTAACTTATTAGCTGTGAAACAGTCAACTTCACCTTCCAGCCTCAATTTCCCTCAATGCCCACATCCCACGGTTGTAAGGACAAAGAAGTGACACTATAGCAGGCTGGGCCCATTTAAGGCCTCAAGAGAGAGAAGCTGCTCTCGTGGGGTGAACATCACACTAGGGTTTCTCCTCCGCTTCCCACTGAAACGTTTCAGCGTGTACTTATTCTTCAAGAGCCCACGGACACCCCGCCCTGCTCACCTTACTCACATCTCTATTTGTGCCACTAAATCAGACCTCCCTGTCATTCCTGAGCACTTTCGCCAAACTGACACCACACACCCCTCTGTTGTCTTTTTCCTGCTTTATTTTCCTTCTGTGCTACAAGTACCATCTCATATTGGATGTATTTACTTGTTTATTTATGGTCTGTTCCACCCATACCCAAGAGAATATAAGCTCAGTGAAGACAAGGATTTTCTTTTGTTCACTACTGCACTCCCTGTGCCTAAAACAACGACCAATCCACAGTAGGCACTCTGTACACATTTATCAAATGAATGAATAAAATGCATAAATGGAAGACAAGCCTCTGCAAATATTTTCCGAGGGCGACTAGGATTCCATGAGATAACACAACTAAGGTACCTAGCTTTGGGTCTGATATATAAATGTTCATTCCTCATCTTTCTTAACTTCTCTGAATCTTAGTTCACTCATCTGTGATATGGGAATACTACTACTACTAATAATGAGGACAATAATAGTAACACCAGGCCTACTTACTTCAAGGAGATACTGTGATGTCCAAAACCAGAAAGCATTCTGCAAGCTATAAATCATTATATAGGTGTGACTTACTATTGCAGCTCTAGGTGTTAGGAGTTTCCCGATGTCTCAAAGGGTGAAGAATCCGCCCGCAGTGCAGGAGACATGAGACCCAGGTTCAATCCCTGGGTGGGAAAGATCCCCTGAAGAAGGGAATAGATATCCACTCCAGGATTCTTGCCTGGAGAATTCCGTGAACAGAGGAGCCTGCTGGGCTACAGACCATGAGGACCATATAAACTATACAGATGTGATTTGCTATTGCTTCTATAAGAAATAGGCAATTACTTCCTCCTCTCTCAGCCTCCATTTCCTCATCTATAAAATGGAGCTAGTCACCTCTGCACTTCCTGCTTAGCTGAGTTATTGTAAGGAATGAATAAAGTGATGCACGTTTAAATGCTCTGTAACATTAAATGCTTTGTCAACTATGAAATGCTTTGCAGATATAATGAGTAATTATTGGAGGCAGCACAGAAGCAGTGAAAATACTACTGGCTTGGAATCCCAGAGAGTCTGAGTCCCTCCTGGGCTACAAAGCCCAGAAAGAAGCTCTGGATCTTGGTTTGGCCATCTGTAAAAATGTGGGTATTAACTGCACACACCTCATGGTGTGTGTACAGGCTTAGAGTCTATTCAGCCTGGACCCAGAGGGAGTTACTATTCTCCCCTGGCCCAAGCACAGATCTTGCAAGCACTTCTCCTCACCAATCCAGAGAATGAACCCTTTTCCTCTTCAGTTGAATGGCCAGCCCATCTGGGATGCTGTGTTTTTTAATTATTATTTATAAAGCGCTTGGGGCTCCTCAGTCAAAAGGGATGGGTCGTGCACACTGATTCCGGAGTAAGTCTGGTTGTCTTAGGACTCTGCTGGTGGCCAGGCCTCCGGCTGGCACCTCTGAATGCAGTATTCCAAAGGGTTCCAGAGTCTGAATCTGGGCCTCATTTTTGGCAGTCAGAAAGATGCCATTTTTCTACCTAAAATAGTCAAATTCATAGAGTCAGAAAGTACATTGGCGATTGCCAGGGGCTGTACGGGAAGTGAGGGGGTGGGGAGGGAGAATAGGAACTTAGTGGTTCTTTTTTTTCCAATATGAAAAAGTCAATCTTATTTCTATATACTAGCAATGAACAATTGGAAAACTAAGTAAACGGTCCCATTTACAAACCATCAAAAAATGATATACTAAGGGATACATTTGACAAAAGCAGGACAAGACTTGCACAATAAAAGCTATAAAGAATCACAAAAAGAAATTAAAGAATATCTAAGCAAATTGAAAGACATTCATGCCCATGAATTAGAAGATGCAATATTATTCAGATTGAAACACTCTCCAAACTGACCTACAGTTTCATGCAAACTCTACCAAAATTCCAGCTTTTCTTTTTCATTTCAGAAATTGACAAGCTGTTCCCAAAATTCATATGGAAATACAAGGAACCCAGAACAGCCAAAAAAATTTTTTTTGACAAATAATAGTTTGAGAGTGACATTTTCTGACTTCAAAACTTACTAAAAATCTACAGTAATCAAGAGAATTTGTACTGGCATAAAGATCTACGGAATAGCAGTGAGAATGCAAAAACAGCCTCCTCATCTGCCCGGCCTCACCCCAGGCTTGTTGGGACAATGAGGAAGATAAGGCAGAGGAAACACAACCCTCAGATTCCTCCTCCATCATCTTAGGTGTCCCCTCTCCCAATCCAACCAGCTAAAGGCACCAAGCTTGCACTGGGAGAATGGGGATCAATCCCAGAGGGCTTTCAGATGACTGCATCTGGTAGATAAACGATAGCTTTTTGACCTATTTAATTTGGCCCTTGAAGGTCTTGTTCAATTTTTCCTTCAATAACTGCAGTGGACATATTTAGATCTCTAGCTAGGAAGGGAGGAGCTAGATTGACAGCAGAAAGAGGGAGGGTGGATTTGGGGCTTGGAGAGGGATGACAAGATTCCAAGAGAGAGGAGCAGCAGGAGCCAGTCCCCTTAGAAAGGAAAGAGCCAGGTGCATTCTGAGAGCTAAGAAGAGGACACAGATGCAAAGGACAGGAGAGTGCCAGATGTTACAAGGAGAAGGGGGTTTAGTGACACCAAAAGAGATGTGGGCATTACCCTAAAAACACTGGGGAGCCATTGATGGGCTCTGAGCAGGGGAGTGACTAGATGAAACTTGCATGTTTCATGAATCCCTAAGGCAGCCCAGTAGTCAAAAAAAAAAAAAAAAATTGGCTTTATCTTAGAAATGTTCCTTGGCACATCCACGTCTCTCCACCAGCATGATCACCATCATCCAAGCCCTATCACATTTTGGACAGTCATAGCCTCAGCCACTTTCCTCCAGTTTCTCTGTAACTGGTGCTCCCCTCCTGCCTCCCAAATTATACCCAGTTCACACACAGCCAAAGTGATCATTTTAAAAATGTCAGACTTTCTCTCTTCCTGCCTGAAATATTTCCACCAAGTCTTTATCCCATTTAGGATAAAACCTCAGCCCTTAAACATGACTGGCAGGCCCTGGGGCCATCTGGGCCTGCTGCCTCTCCCACAATGCTCCCTCTTGCTTGGTCTGCTCCAAACACACTCTCTCACATTGTTTCTCAAGCACATCCTATTGGACCTCAGCGCCTCTCTCAAGCCCAGAAAGCAGCTCTGGATCTTAGTTTGGCCATCTGTAACATGTGGGTGTTAGCTGCATACACCTCACAGTGCATTGCACAGGCTTAGTACAGTTGGACCTATCAGACTTCAGGGCCTTCTGCTGCTCTGGATCTGGAACGGACACCTCTTCCCCAAACTCTCCTCCTTGCTAAAGCCTATTCAGATGGTCTGTGACTTTCCCAGGGGTGATCTCCTGGCCACCCCCTCTGAAGCCCTTGTCACAGCACGTTATATCCACGTGGTGGGTGTCTGGTTCCCCCAGCAGACAGCAAGCCCCATGAGGGCTGGTGGACCAGAAGGGCTTGTGGAATTCATGAGCCCATCAACCCACGTGAAACGGAATTCTATTTGTTGATACATGGAGAGGCGCTGAACTCACCTCACCTCACAACTATCCCATGAACCAGAGGATAACATCAGTCTCATTTTTTCAAGAAGGAAACTGAGGCACAGTGAGGGACAGTAACCTGTCCCAGGTTGCCCCGCTGGCAGGGCTAAGAGCCAGCACAGGCCCCAGGCTGGGTGATGGCGGAGTCTGAACCATGAGACTGCACTGTCCCTCCTCACAGGGTTCAATATCCGCACCACCCAGGGCTGGACCAGAAGCCAGGGAGTTCTTCCCAGTGGCCCGCCCCCTTACTTCCCCTCTCCTGCTCCTTCCCTCCCTGGGATCGCAGCACCATGCTCCTCCTTGACTTCCAGACGCCGCCACCGTGGGTCATCCCCAAGCCCTCCTCCCCTGACCAACAGCAGGGCGTGTCCAGATCCCCAGCCACCCTCCAAGCCACACTCTCCCCTCCGCCACCCCACATCCCGGCAACTGCGGCAGCCTCCCGCGTGGGTCCCGCTGCACTGGTGCCCCTCTGCAGTCCGTCCTCCACACAGAGTCCAGGAAGCTCCTCCAGAAGTAGGGTTCAACCATTTCCTGGTCTCCTGAGCATCTTTCCTGGGCTTCCCCCCTCACTTGGATAAAAGCTGAAATCCCTCTGCCTGATCCGCCCATGCCTCTGGCCCCCACAGGTATCCCCTATTATCTCCCACCGCACCCCTCATTCAATGCTTTCTAGGAAGGAGACCTTCTCTGTGTTCTTCAAACACACCACGCTCTTCCCAGCCTTCACACGTTTTCCTCTCTCCCCGCTTCTCCTCCGACTTGGCATGAAGCTCCTGTTAACCTCAAAGTCTTAAGAGGTTAAAACATCAGCACCTTGGAGCGCCTATAGCCTCCTATAGCCAACCTCTCTCAGGTGAGGGCCCCCCCCCCGCACCCCTTTCCCTGTTCTTCCTCCACACCAACCACTTACTGAAAATTGAATTTTTTTTTTTTTTCCAATCTGGAAACACGTAAGGTTTGTGCATGAATGTGTGTGCACACCAGCCCCATGAGTGCCTAGACTGCTTGGATATTTTGTGTCTTGAGTCTAGAACAGTGTGGGCTATAGGAGGCACTGGGTAAATATTTGCAGAAGGAAGAATGAATGAATGTCTGAGGTTATAGCCTTTATAACTTTGCCCCCAAGTATCTGGTTAGAGGAGAACAAAATTAGTACAGAATAAACCAAACTAAAGAGGAAAACCCATGGGGGGCGAAACCTCATAGTTTCCAACAGTAAATTCTTGATTTGTTGTTGTTGTTGTTGCCCTTTCCAAGACTGTCTATAAAAAGATAAAAAAAAATTGTTTTTAATCCCCACCAATTACCTCGGAGATGAGACTTAATGCCAACTTTTTGCCTAGAGCGCATTTTTACAGCCGAGTAATAAACCCCAGAAAAACATGCCTTATGATGGAAACGCTGAACGCCGTCTAACAGGGCCACTGTGGCTCCTGAGAAAGTCAGAGGAACAGGGAGAAAGGAAGAAAACTTGGATTAGGTAAATGTTTATCCAAAGAGGCAGTATCTTTGGTAATGAGGAATATTTGCTTTCCTTCCCAAACTAGAGTTTTTGTTTTCTCTCCAGATCGCTTTTATGACACTTGGGTTTTCCTCAACAATGAAAATGCTTGGTTGACTGCTAGTGTGAGAAAGATTGAAAGAAACTGAGAGACTTTAATATGTTTGCCCCTTCAAGCTCTTAAGTGTTTCCCCCAGATTTATGTTAGAGGCAGTGGTGTAAATATCACTGTCTTGATTCCCATATAGCCTGGGAGACTCTGGAAGGAGACACCTTCCAAGAAAGGGATGTATTTTGGGCTGTAAGAGAACTTACTTATAAATTAGGGTTATAGGGAAGTTCTCTTATAAGAGAACTCAGAAGTTTGAAAACTCTATAACCCAATAACAGTTGATTAAGCTTGAGCAAATGGCGTGCTCCCTCCTAACCTCAGGGTTCACACCTGTAAACAGCGATGATAAAGTCAAGTTATTAGTGGCAGCATGCGATCCCCAGGCCTTCCCACTACACATGCTTCAACCAAATGGGCAAGGGAGCCCTTTCTAAAACGGGTACCTGGATTCTAATTAAACTTGATCATGCAGGAGAGATATGAAATAGATTTTAAAGAAAGAGAGAAATACAAAGAAAAACCACTGTAGTCTTTTTCCTCGAGTAAAAGGAAGGATACATCCTATGGGAAACCACACCAACAGAGTAAGTTTGTTCCAGCCAAATTCAACTTCAAGTCGACTTTATAAACTTTTTTTTTAACTGTAAAAGTAACGAAACATTCAAGAAGATTTTGAAAACAAACTCACAGATTATCCCACGACCCCGACACCCCCAATTACTCTCCTGTCTGCATTTTTTCCTTCTGTCCATGTGTGGCCTGCCTTTTCCCCTTGTAATGGGAAACATACTCCATGAAAAACAGAAGTCAACCCCCCAAACACTCCGCTGCTTCCCCCCGATCTTCCCCCCTTTATTTAGTTACTTAACTCTGTTTATAAACAAACTGAGGACCTCCCTTCCCCTTGACACCAAGTGGTTTTGAGTTTTGCTGTTTTGTTAACTTAATTTTTAATTTAAAAATGATTTCTTTCTTTTCTGTTTTAACGTGACTCCAACTGGCTTTGAGCTCACTTTCACTGTGGGAGGTAAGTCCCGAGTCCCAACAATCGCTGCCAATAGCAAGAACTGACACTGAGGTGTCAGCAAGTGACTTGGCCTCAGTTTCTCCTCTGGACTCAAGGGAAATACTTGAACAATACAAATCTCATAGAGGGTGGGAGCAGGGCACCCCACCCAGAGCCTCTGCAGGGTCACGCATTCTAGGGAAGTTTGGCTTCCATGGCCAAGGTGACCAAGAGCCAGCCTCAAAATTGGGAGTGAGGTGATGGCAAAAAAAAAAAACAAAACAATTCCCATCACCTTTCCTCCTCCTTCTTAAAGAGTCAGTTGGTCTCTGTCACTTTAACTTGGTTTTCAAAAAGTATCACCACAAGATAAGTGCCTACTGTGATAGGTGCTTGCTCTCCTTCAGCACCAAAAATCCCAATAGCTTTTAGAAGTCAGCATTGTTACCACCCTATTCTACAGATGAAGAGATAGAGGTTCAGAGAGGTTAAGTAACTCGCCAGAGGTCACACAGCCCCACATTTCTGTTTGAGTGACTCTTCCTCTTGTGCCATGCCAGGTCAGAGGTGATGAACCAGAACATGGGATCTGCTTCTTCCAAGAGGGGGCCAGAGTGTTGGTTTGGGGACCCATCATTAAGGCTAGATGGATACTTAATCTGTGCATCCTCAAAGAATCGGAGACACATACACACACAGCCAAGGCTAGAAATCTCAGGGATTAGGCCTGAGCTCCCCACATTCTGCTCCATGGAGGATAGAGCTAATTATGAAGTCAGATGGACCCATTGTCCAGGGAAATTTACCACACTTTCTTAGATCATTTAAGGGCTGAGCAGGTGCGCTGTCTGGACAGGTCACCCTGTCCTGAGGACAGTCTGTTTGCCCTGACTCATTGCTCCAGCTTCCCGCAGGGTTGGGGAAACTCTTGAGAAGATGGTCCCATCCCTGGATTCTAGGGCTTTCTAGGGTCTTAGAGGCTCCCCAGGTGGTTCAGTGGTAAAGAATCCACCTGCCAATGCCCATGTGGGTTCAATCCCTGGGCTGGGAAGATGCCCTGGAGAAAAAAATAGCAACCCACTCCAGTATTCTTGCCTGGGGAACCCCACGGACAGAAGAGCCTGGTGGGCTACAGTCCCTGGCGTGATAAAGAGTCGGACACAACTTAGTGATGAAACAACATGCGTTACAGGGGCCTATGAGAAAGTGACTCAGCAGGAGCAGCAGAGAAGGTGAGTTTGCTCTTCAATCCCAGGTTTAGGGAGAAAGACAAAGCCAGGAAAACAAAGAGCCAGAGAGAGCAGCAGAGCAAAAGAGAGGAGCGTGGGACTGAAGGAAAACTCTTAGGGGCATCCCAGGAGCATTAGCAGGAGTCCCAGCTCCCTTCAGCAGCCTGGACCTGTCTAACCCTTTTCAGGAATCCAGACCTTTGCGTGTTGTTGCTGTAGCTTCTAACACACCTGTCGCCAGGTGCTGCATAGGTTAAAAAGCAGATCAGTGAGGATTAGGTGAAACAACACTGCTAATTATCAAGCTGCATCGTGAAGTCACCAGTGATTTCATTGGCAAGGCTGGCTCCTAGGCTCACCCTGCATGGAAGCATGTCTGTCTGCCCTGCTCTGCCCACCCACCCAGGCCCTGAGCGGATGGAGAGAGCTGGCACTTCTAAGTGCCCTACTGCCTTGGTCCCGGGTTCCAGACATGTGAGGCTATTGAAATTGAACTTGGAGGACAGGAAATTTGGGGTGGCTGGCCACTAAGGAACACAAAAAACAGCAAGAGGTTAAACTCCAGCTCCTTACTCTGCAGTCAGACCTGAGATGCCAGCAGGGTACCCTTGGCCCTGGGATGCTCTAAACAGCATCTCTATTCTGCATGATTTACCTCTTGATTCCCTCATCTTCCCATCCTCACTGCTGCTCCTCTCTTCCCAGAAGCCTGCAACAGCCTCCTCATTGGTCTTATTCTATTCAGCATCTCCATCCCACCTCCCTGATTTTCATAATGTCCCCCAGGGAGTTTCTCAAACAGATATGGGACACTATTACTCTCTTGCTCAAAAATGCTCCACGGCAGAAATTAAACCAGAGCAATGCTATCCAGTTCTGGGTGAGCTGGGGGAGAAATGAATGCATGCTGCCAGTGGAAATGTGCACTGGAATAGGGTTGTTTTTGTTTTTTTTTTTTTAATAATTTGGCATTGGTTTCAGCAACCTCAGCTTTAGAAATTAAACCTTTAAAAATAAGAGCATGAGTATGAAGGTTTGCAAAGCCTTCTTTTTCAAGAATTTTTGGCAAACTGGGGGGAAAATCTCCATCAATAAGAAAATGGCGAAATAAATTCTAACATTGCCCTACTATGAAACATAAAAAGCATGAATGGTGAGATGTCTGCAGTATGACCTAGACAAAGCAAGTTACACAGATTTACACAGATGAAGCTACACCCGTAGACACATATACGGACACACAAAACACCACCAGCTTCCACCTTTCTGTACTCTATTTTGTGTTTGTATATAGTTAGGAGTGTCTAAGGATACACAAGAGATTGTGTATCCGGCTTACATTGATGGCAAAAAAAATGAGATTATTCATTGTTTGCATATCTTTGTTTCATTGGTTACCATGAATATCTACTGCTTTTGAAATTGTAAAAGAAGAATTTAGTAAAAGATGACAGAATATAAAGGAAAGGGAAAGAAGACCCTTCACCATCGCCCTAAGTTTTCCCTCCACCACTACCACCCCACTTCTCCCAAACCCATTTGCACACCCTCCTCTCACCCCCGCCCCCCTCACTCCCATCCCCACCTCACCTGCTGCTTCTAGAGCCTCTTGACACTCAAACACACAGCTCACAGGTCATTTCGATTCTTATCCATCCTCACAAACTGACCCCTTTGCCAGCAACTCTCCCCTTCTCCACCTGGCAACACCCTTCGTGGCTCAGCCCAAATGCCACTTCCTCCAGTAGCCTAACCCTGACACCCAAGGTCAGTCCTCCTCACCATCCCACACTTCCCCTGTACCTTCATTCCATCCCATTATATCCCATCACAGAGTTGCTACTCTAGCTGGTGAGGCCTGAGGAAGGCACATCCCATCTCAGAAAGAGTCAGAAACTCGAGCACACACCTGGGGCCACTCACCTGCAGACAGATACAGAGAAGCCAGAATGCCAGGTTTCTCAGGAAAATCCCCTGATTTTTAAATGTGGGAAACACATTCAGATGTTTAATAAACTGTCTTCAGGACAACACTATGAGCATGAAAGATTCTGCAAGATGAATCTGACTTTGGGACGGTCCTTTCGACAAACATAGAGTAGCTGATGAGGTCGTCTTGCCACTGGAGTGGGAGACTCCTGAGGGCAGAAACCCGTCTGGATGATGTCTGTTTTCCAGACATGGCACTAACTCGGCACACAGCTGCCTGAGGAAAGGAGAGAAGAAGGGAGGGAGGGAAATAGTGAGGAAGGATGAAAGGAAGGGGGAAAAAAGGACAGATCCGGCAATGCGTTTAATCATTTACAAAAAAGAACAAAAGAAAACATTTTCCACCTTACTTGCAAGATCTAAATTTTGCCTACAGAGTACAGTGAAGTCCTCTGAATATTGTGGAATTGTTTGTTAAACAGTCCCAATATCCAGACACTGAAGATGGGTAAAGTTAAACAAGCGTAAGTGATTTTTAAGTACAATCTTCAGCTTTCAAAGAATTCTTCCCTTCTTTTACAATTACTACTAAGCTAGCAGATAACAAGGTCCAGGATAAATAAGCTAGTGTTTTGACCAAATTCTCCCATTCATTGTTTACTAATAATACAAACGACCCCATATCTCCAACATGGTATGGTCATCTGTTATCTCAGGAGTAGATTCTTCCTGCAAACCCAGAAGATCAGAATAATCACCATCCCCCTAGCTTCATAGATAAGGAATTCAAGATGCAGAAAGGGGAAGTAACTTGCCCATGGCCACCCAGCTAGGAGGAGGCGGAGCAGGATTCCAGCCAGATTTGGGGCTGTTGAAGAAGCAGTGTTCTCTCCTGTAAATCAGTGCTAACCTGAATTTCAGGCATCCACCTACATGACTGTTCCCCTGTCAAAGAACAATCATTATGACTGTTGGCCTTATCCCAATACCCACAATAGTATTATTTAATTAACATTTAACCAAACTCTCGTTTTAAAACAACAACAACAAAAATGATTTGTAAAGGGAAATGAATGCTACAGTATTATTTATCAGCCAGGGATGGTTCACTCTGAAAATTAGCAGAAAGGGAAGCAAGCCTGTCCTTATCTCGCCAGATGCTATTGTCTCCTGAAGACTGAAGCCTGGTGCTTTGTCCACAGGAGGTTAGCAATCATTACTGAGGTATTAGAGCCGTACCAACACAGCCTCCTGAGTATAATGGGAGGATTATCAGATCACTGAAAAGAGAATAACTTCTTGTCACGTGCTTAGATGTTACTTCATGCTCGGTCCACAGACTCTGTAAAATTCTTTCTCTGGGAAGGGCTGTGCCACCATGGGGCAAAAGCTTTCTTGGGGTGCCCAAATGCCCTGAGGATTCTTAGCAAGCAGCATTTTCATAAGCCTCTTTGCACTTGTCCACACCAACAGTGTCAGCTTTAATTGTATCATTAACAATTATCCACAAGGTTTCCAACCAGGCTTCTCATCTGCTGAGTCGGAGACTTTCTCCCTTTCTCACACAGGAGACTGGCACCAGGGGATGGGAGCGGACTAACCGCTCCTAGAGTTTTATATCCATGAGCCCATTGATCCTCCTGTCACCCTGAGATAAGGGTGCCTAGCCCCTCATGGGGAGATGGGGGTGGGAAGAAAGAGGCTCAGTTCAGAGAAGGGGAGACTTGCCCAGGATACACAGCTGACCCAATATAAAGTGGGGGTTCCCTCCAGCACCCACTACTGCCTGGGATTAGCCCACTCTCTGCCTCCACCTTCCTGGGCCCCTCACGCATCCTGGTGAGAGACAGGACGAGGAACAGGATGAATTTTTCGTTCACTCACTCCTTTATCAGAGAACTACAGAACCAGAAAGGCAACTTCACTTCCCTCATTTGCCAGGGAGGTGAGCAGGGGACCTTAGAAGGGGGAGGACCTGCTTAAAGTCATCCAGCCAGTGAATGATGGGTGGAGTTCAGGACCCTTGTTCTTGGCTGAGGCCCAGGACCTTTCTCTTCACTCTCCCACCCTCCCCACAAAGACTGCATTCGTTTGCAAAAGTCATGCCAGTTTTAACAAGCTACCATGGAGATAGGTGCCAGGTAACTCAGTGGTACAGAATCTGCCTGCCAATGCAGGAGACCTGAGTTCAATCCCTGGGTTGGAAAGATCCCCCGGAGAAGGAAATGGCAACCCACTCCAGTATTCTTGTCTGGGAAATCCCATGGACAGAGGAGCCTGGTGGGCTACAGTCCATGGGGTCGCAAGAGTCAGTCACAACTTAGTGACTAAACCACCACCGCTACCATATACATAAACACTTTAAGTTACGAACAGTATTAGTGTTATGAGGAAGGCCTAACTGCATTTAGATTGCGGATCTAATGAAATTCATTTTTCTGTTTAAATGACGGTGAGTTTTATTTTCTAGGGTTGAAAGGTGGGTAGAGGATAGGGAGAGGGTGCACTTTGCACAGGCAGAGTTCAAAACAGAAATTATATTCACCCAGATTTTCCATGTCTGAGAGTCAGATTGCCCTTCAGTGAAATGATGATAAGCTAGCATTGACCACAGAGGGTCGTGAGGACTGAATGAATGAATACACATCAGTGCTGAGGACAGAGTCTGATGTGTACTCAGCACTTGGTGAACATTGCCTGCTATTATTGGGAGAAGGAGAAATTCAAACTATGAGTATATGTGTTTCTGAATACCCCTAGGTCTTTTTCTTCTTTTTTCTCCTACCGAATAAACAGCTCCTGTTTTAGGAACTCCGGGAAAAGGAACAAAGTCAAGATATTGCTAAAGTGGGCCAGGAAGAGAGCGATGTGATGCTGAGTTCCTCTGGCTGCTGTCAAGTCATGTCAGGAGAAATGCGATCGGGGGATGATAAAGAGAAATCAGTTTGGGGTTTGGAGTCAGATTCACCTGGGGTCAAATGCTGACTGGGTCACTTAGTTCTGCATGACCTTGGGCAGGCGACAACCTCCCCAACTCTTTCTCCATCTGTGAAAGGACAGAAGGGGGAGGGGGAAGGTGGAGAGTAATTGAAAGTCTAGCAAGTTAAGGGTTTGGGGTAAAATGAGCTTTTCTTTAGTGACAACTTAAAAATCTGACCCCTCCCAGCATGGATCCAGCATCAGCGTCAGTTCCAATTGTTAAGGCACGGTGAGTCTGCCCCTCACAATTCAAGGTTCACTCCTTGTCACTGGGAAAGGTGACCTTCCAAGCAGGTTGAGAGATACCTACAGTCTCAGCCAGCTGCTGCTTCTATACCTGAATTTATTCATGTACTCAATCAGTATTTACTGAGGCCCTCACTGTGTCAGGGGCTCTGCAGGGTACCCAACACAGATCTGAGGGGGCAGGACAGATCTCAGGGACCCTGATATCAGACCTCTCTGGACCTGACCCAGAGAGGATGGGTCTCTGCCTCAGAGGGTCCCTAAAGGGCGCCCCTCAAACAGAACCAATGTGCTCACCCACCAGACTCCTTTTGTGACCCGGGACATGTGGGTACACCTCTCCGAGCTGCTGTTACCACTTCGGTGAAATGAGGTGATGGACTAGAATGAAACCTGGAGGGTGTAGGAGGGAGCAGGGTATCTCACACCCAAGGGTGATCCTGAGGAGTGAGTCAAGTCCTGGATGTGAAAGCTCTTTTTCAAAGCCTACAGCTCAAGGTGCGCTGTTTTTGCTGCCAGTGGTGACCTGCTGCCCCCTCCCAAGGCTGGCACAAGTTCTGGGTTCAGTTCCAACGCCCCAACCCCTCCTCTAGAAATGACTAACAGAGCTCGGAATAATTGTTTCTAATTGTCTTCATCCTTAAGGTAAAGTAAACCTTGCTTATTCCCCACCAGGCAACTGGGGGTGGGGCAACTGGGTGAGATTCTATTTTTATTAATTAAAAAATACAATTATGTCTATTAAGTAACTCCTCAAATTTCCTTTTCCCCTTCCCAAGTCCAGTCAGCTGCATTTTGAAGCTAAACCAATTTGTGCCACTAAATAAAAGAGATTTCAGATTCCTGCTGAACTATTTGGGAATCCATAAAACAGGATACACTTTCTCCGTGTGTTCTCAATACTAATTAAGCCCATCCCAGACTCAACAGTTCCATCTGTCTAATTGGAAGAAAATGGGAATAGTAGATACTTCATTGCTGTAAGCAATTCCAGATGCCTTTCCTCCCACCTTTATAGCAATTTCTGCCTCAGGCAAAATACGGACATTTTTAGAATCAGCCAAACCCTGATGTGCATCTCTGCCAGGTATTTACTAGTTGTGAGAAACTCTTATCTAGCCTTAAGCCTTGAATTTTCTCCTCCTTAAGCAGGAATTGCCTTTCCATCACAGGGTTGCTTAAGGTACAGGAGGGAGCTGACAGTTACTGAATTGTGGTTTAAAGCTCATTTCAGCCCAGTTCAGTATGGGTATTTTTCCTGCTTTTACAGATGGGCAAACTGAGAAGGAGTGAGATGGAGGACTGAGATTTGTGAATGGCTGGGCAAGATGCCCTGGATGACTGGACTGATTCCATAGAACCTCAGCCACTCAGCTTCCTGGAGTCACCTTTTCCAGGGAGCCTTTTGGGTCCTTCTGTGCAGATAAATGGGGGCTTGGGCTCTGTTCGTGGGAACCTTTCTCCAGTGCAGGCAGAATTGGGAAGGTGCCAGCGAGCTGTGCCCAGAGGCTGGGAAATGGGAGATACCCTGTGCTGTCTGTCTAGACTGTTTCTTCTTCTCTTGATCCCCAACCCTCACTTGACAGAGTTGTCAATCTGCTTCCTCTCAAGAGGTGGGTAGTTACACCCATTCTGCAGAGAAGGGCAAAAAAAGCTCAGAAAAGTTACTTTCTCATGCTTCAAGTTATCCAGCTTGGGATCACTGGATCACAGATGTGTGTGAAAAGGATGGTAAAAAAAAAAAATACTATCAACAATGACTTAAGAAATATTAACAGCCAACATTTACTAACAGCTAGATATTGCCCTGTTACAGATGAGGAAACCATGGTGCAGAGAGGTGAAGTGACTGATTAAACTGAAGGCTGTTTAAACCCTCCAGAAGGATGGAAGCACAGCCTTTACAGCCACTCCTGGGTGGGGGTGCCTGGGGCTGCCACATTCCATGTTACCTGCTTTTTCTGAGGCTTCTCGCCTAGTCCTCACCAGCTACCCTACCGACTGGGCATCTTTTTTAACAGAGGTTACTGAGGCCCCCAGTTCTGGGCAGGTGGCAAATGGTAAGAAGCAGGGCCTGGATTTGAATAGGGAACTAACTACAGGTGCAGACTCACAACTCTCTTTCCCATTTTGCAACCCTCACGCCTGCTGTGACCAGGAACAACCGCGTCCGCATGAACGGGCCCTCTCTTCTCCGAGGCTGTGTGGCTCAAGAGAGAGGAACAACGTCTGCCTCCATTTCTTCTGTCCTCCTCCGAGGATGTCCCTGTAGTAGGCTTCTTCCAGGGGGACTGTGTAGAATCGGACTCTGCCCCAGAAAATCTCAGGCCGGCCTCTCTCTTGCGTAGGCCTCCACTTCTTCATCTGTAAAATGGGGAGGCATGAACGCTCAGGCTTCCGATAGTTTTGTGTAATCTGCAAGGCGCTTTGGCAAAGGCCCCTTCTCTCCAGTGAAAGCCCAGCAAGGGGCCACAGCAAACCGATTGGAGCGTCCAGAACTTCACAAGTAAGGGATTTGCCCTCCCCCGGCCCAATTCTTTGGGCCTCAAGCAGCGACCCCCAAGCCCTGTCTACACTCGCCTTCGTGCTCTTAACTCAGAAAGTGATCTCTCAAATGCCTGGAAATATGCCCGCCCTAGCGAGGTCTGACGTTCCCCGTATCTACTCCGCACTGCACAGGTAAGAAGAATGAGCTCAGAGAGGGGCAGCCTTTTGCCCGAGGTCACACAGCGAAGGACTAGGGGGTGGGGAATGGTGGGGGAGCGGTGTTGTGGAATTCCAGGCGGACGTTGGCGCCCGCTTGTCTGCCCGCTTCTGATACCCGGGTTCGGGAGAATAGGCCGCTAACGAGCGGCCCATTAGGAGGAATTGTCACTCCTCTGGGAGCGAGGTTGTCCCATTAGGGCGAATTGTCATTCCTCCTGGAGCGAGGTTGTCCCGGCTCCGCGCAGGCTGAGTGCCGGGGCCGAGAGCAATTAACGCGGCTCCGGCTCGGGCAGCCGCCTCTGCCCGGGGCAGCGGGGGCGGGGCGCCCGGCGCGGCTGGAGCCGGTCACCCGGCGCAGCCCCTTCCCCCGGAGCCCGCCTTTCATCTCCCCGCGCCTGGCGCCTGCCCGCAGCCCTGGCCCGTCTACAGCCCCCTCCCCCGCCCATCCCCCGCCTCCTCCGAGCCGCCAGGATCCAGCGACCGGTCCTGGAGTTGCAGACGCGGCGGTCCGCGCGCACTCCTTCACGGTTTTCGCCTCCAGACTTGCGGTGCGCGTGCGCGGCCGCTCCACGCGTGGCTGGGGCGCGTGCGAAAGTGGAGCGCGGCGAGTCTGCGCGCACCCGCCGGTGCTGCAAGGGGGATGCCCCGGTCCTCCGCTCCTAGCTACGTGACCTCGCCGCAGAATTACCGCTTCTTGGCTTTAGGCTTTTCATGGGAAAATAATTTCTGCCCCGAGCGATGTGTTGGAAGAAACAAATGAGACCCTGGAAGACAGGTTCAGATACTAATGGAGAGGTGATGCTCAGTGGTGACTGAGTTCCTGTTGGAACCTCACATTTTTGCTTGCGAATGTGTCACCGAACTCACCTTTACTGAATGCTCCGTACATGCCAAATCCAGGCCTCTGCTAAGGGACCGTATGCTTTTCAGGGCGAGCCGAATTCTCAGTCCCGAAGGTTTTACAAAGAACCCATCATGAACTCCGTGAAAGGGAGCGACACGCCTCATTTTGGATATCTGGCAGAGAAAGCAATAAATTGTTGCTGCTTTTGATATACAATAATGTGGTGGCGTTTGTTTGGACCCCCTACACCTGCTAGTTATTTTCTCTAGCCTCTTGAATGGAACTGCCACTAGAGTGATTCTGGTTAGGGATTCTTTCATTCTAGAGATTTTTTTTTTTTTAAAGACGGAGTGGGGGGGTGCGTAAGGAAGAAGTAAAGCGACCAGGGTCACGCGGCCAGGAAGAGGTGAATACAATATTCTAAAAAACGCAGCCAACTCAGGAGCAAATGCACAGACGGGGCTTTCCATAAAAGGTTAGAATTATGTTGCGCTTCCACTCTTCACAGCAGAAGAGAGACCCTTTCCAGAATTGTCCAACCCCAGCAGGGAGCTGGGGAGGGAGCCGACAGAAAATAAGACAGGCTGGTTTCTCCCTGGACATCTATTCATGACCAAAACTTAGTATCCTGGCTTAGAACACCAGTTTGTTTTTTTTTTTCAATTTCTTCTATTTTGTCATTTCCGGCTTCATACTTTTCATCCCTTGCCTGGGCATCAGGAGTAGGGGAGAGGAACTTACTGGATCCTCTCCTAGAAAAGTTCATCAAACGAGCTCTAGCAGTACTGATTTAAGGAAAAGAAAAAATCTCAGGAATGAGTCTGCATGTCCCCTAACTGACAAATACTAACAAGGAGTTTTCAAGAACAGTTATCAAACAGTGGCTGGGTACCACCCAACTGAAAACTGAACCATTTGTACATTTTGGCAGCTGAGTACTAAACGAATTTCAGGTTTTGCTTCCAAAATATATACCCTGCACCTTGCTTAGCTACCTCTAGAAGGCACAGAACTTAATGTGGATTTACTGTACAGTATTTGAGATGCTTATCGAGCCAACTAGAAAGTATGACTCAAGGGGAAAATGCATAAGGCATATATCTCCAGATAGCTTTCATAATTGTTGTGTGTGAATTTTTAAATAACTTTCTCTGAACTTTCAGTTTCTTGATAGTGGTGGGAGAGGAGGTTTGAGAAGGCTGTGTTTAGGACTTATTTACTTTTAATCATTTATTCAGGACCATTTTTAATCAATTTGAGTTAAGTGGCCAGTGCAGTGTTTTTATCCTCTAAGAGTCAGTAACACTTATTCTGGTTATCCTAGGCCAGCACAGTTTCACTCCAGGCAGAGGTTTGGGGTGAAGGGACATGCTCTAGGAAGTGGATCTAGGGGTCAAGTTTCTCTTGCATAGCGAGGTAGCTCCAAGGTCTGGTCATTTCACTAGTTAAAAACAATGTCCCTTCTTTCCAAAGCTTTGGGAACTGTTTAACAAGCATCTGCTGTGTGCAAGTCCCTGAGCTGGGATACTTCTATTCACCTCATCATCTTTAGGATATAGGAAATCACTCGGATATAGGAAAAGGCAACCATAGCATAGTAGGAGTCATTTGAAGCAATAGGTGTTGACCCAGTGGCCTGCAGTGAAACTGGTCTCTGCACTTTGTAAGCTTCTGTGCTCTCCCCTTTCCCATACTGAGACAGTCATCACTAAGGCTTTGAGATGTAATTACCCAGGGTATAATTTCAAGTGGGGTGGGGATATCTATACTTTGTTGTTGTTGTTGTTGTTGTTTTTTAACCAGGTGCAATGAATAAAAATGTGCTTCCCTAAAACACACAGGCTGAGGTGTGCAAACTTGGCACCCAATATTTATGAGATTTGCGCTGGGTGGGGGGGTGGGGGGTGGTGGTGGTTGGGAAGCACTAGATATTATCTATGCCTTTTCCTCCCTCCTCCTCCTTGAAGACAAACACTGGCACCTAAACACACAGAACAAACACAGGCTCAAACAAACTCATAAACAAACAATGCACGCAGTCTTGAGAAAAAGGTCGGATCCGGATTTCGTCCAGTGAGGAGATTCAGGGAAAAGAAAACGCCAGGATTTCGAGTTTTAAGAGTGTGCTGGTTTTGCTTTTGAGTGTAAGAGATGGAAAGCCCTGCTTTAAATTTTCCAGCTACTTGGGGGAGAGGGTTGTCGTAACCACCTACCTCTCTGACTCCCTCCGACCCCTGTCCTAGGGAAGTTATAGTAATAGCAAACGCTGCTGGGCACTTGCTAATAGCGAAATATCTTCTCTTGTAAGCGCCACGCGTGTAGTATTTCCTTTAACAGGGATGCTGGCCCTTGCTTTCAGTGCTGACCCCGAAAACTGTTAAGTTAGCCCAGTTTCGGTCATAGTAGGAGCTTCATCAAGGTTTTTTGCAATGTCAGTTGCAGATTTTAAACGTGCTCTGGAGCGGAGAACCTTTTTAAAAGAGGGGTCAAAAGAGAGAAGAAATGGGACTCGGCGAACTTCCTCTTTAAATAATCGGCCTTAATTACGCCTTAGACTTTTCAGTTTTGGCGTGATTATAACCCTTGAGGGATCGCCTAATAACAACTCTGCTGACTGCTCCTGTAATTAACTCCTAATTTATTTCAAACAGAAAAAAAAAAAAAAAGTCCCAGCCTCTTCCGGAAGAACCAATCGGAGGCTAGCGTTCGTGGCGTCAGCGCCAGGGCCAGCGCGGATTGGCTGAGCGCAGTCTCTCACTTCCCCTTGGAGGAAAGGCCCGGCTCCCGGCGCGCCCCTCCCGTCTCCCCCCAAAAAAGTTTGAGTCGCAGCTGCCGGGTTGCCAGCGGAGTCGCGCGCTGGGAGCTACGTAGGGCAGAGAAGTCATGGCTTCTCCGTCCAAAGGCAATGACCTGTTTTCGTCTGATGAGGAGGGCCCGGCGATGGTGGCCGGACCGGGCCCGGGGCCTGGGGGCGCCGAAGGGGCAGCGGAGGAGCGCCGCGTCAAGGTCTCCAGCCTGCCCTTCAGTGTGGAGGCGCTCATGTCGGACAAGAAGCCGCCCAAGGAGACGTCCCCACGGCCAGCCGAAAGCGCCTCCGCAGGAGCCACCCTGCGGCCGCTTCTGCTGCCTGGCCACGGCGTCCGGGAAGCTCACAGCCCCGGGCCGCTGGTCAAGCCCTTCGAGACCGCCTCGGTCAAGTCGGAAAATTCAGAAGACGGAGCGGCGTGGATGCAGGAACCGGGCAGATACTCGCCGCCGCCAAGTGAGTGCCTGCGGGAGCCGGGACCAGGAGTAGATGGGGTGCGCGGGGTGCCGAAGGGAACTAGGGGCCAGTATTCCAAGCTGTGGGTACGGAGGCCCCTCTGTACTATGCGCCCCCTAAAGCAAGCATTGCAAGGTCTTGGCCCCTTAATATCCCCAGAGTCCAGCGGCATCCAAGACACCTTCTGGGTGATACTCGCGCAGCGCGTGTTCGGGATCCCCCAGCTGTACCAAGTATTATATACAGTTGCCACCTCCCTCGTCTTTGAAGGGCGAACCCAGCTGGGTTGGCGGGGGTCGCTCGGCTGTCGTTTGCTCCAGCCCACAGCCCTGCGCTCAGGCCACTTCGCGTTTTCTCTCTGTCCGTCGGGGTTTCAGCGTAGGGCGTGAAGAAGGATTCTCATTTAATGTGCGCCCGAATATATGCCAGGCAGAGGCGGAGTGTCTTACTGTTTTCCAAAGTTCAGAACCCTGCGAGGTGTGCCCTCATTTTAAAGATGAGCGCGTTAAAATCTAATCGGACTTGGGGGTAGCAGCGATCATCTTCCGTTGGTCCCCGGGGCATCGAAGCACGATCCCTCGGAGGGATGGCGGCAGAGACCTATGCGGCGAGGAAATATCTCCCGACGGCCGGCACGTCGCTTCGCTGGGAGCGGGCTGGGGTCAGTGGCGTGGGGCTCCGTTTGGCTCAGAGTAATAATTAACAGCATTCCAGCAGCGCTTGAGTTTACAAAGTGGTGCTTATTAGTTCACCAGATCCCGGTCATCGCTGGAACCTCCAAGTGTGGGGAGAAGCCCGGGACCTGTGGTTATCTCAGTGTTCAGACACCAAGACTTTGAGGATTAAACTTGCTGAGCCTGGTCACCAACAGTGGCAGAACTGGGCCAGGGGCCCTGGTGTCCAAGCCCTAGCCCTGGCCGCCTTTGATCCTCCTACCCATAGAGACCAAGCAGAGGCTGAAACACCTGCACCCCGCTTCCTGCCAATAAGGAAAAACAGAGAGGCCCAGAAGAGCTGATTTCTCTTCCAGCATTTACATCTATTTGGGGGCCTTGGGTATTTTTTGCAATTTGGACAACCCATTCATTCCCTATAGCTCCTTTTACTTATATCTCCTGACGTTTAAGATCTCTCTGCCCGCACTGTACCTCTAGGAAAGGTGAGAGAGAAGGGGCCTGCGGAGGGATTTTTTCCCCAAAGCTAGGAGCATCACATTTTACCCTATTTCCATCAACTGGGAAAACTCAGATACAAAGTATTTTGTGAACAGAACAAGGCCATATAACCAGACATCAGTGGCGGTCCCCTCTGGCATCTTTCTCCACCCTGTTAGAAACTCCAGAAGATTCAAAGGGCATGGAGATTAAGGACTCAAAGAATTTAAACTCAAGTTTGCACAGCGCTTTATAGCACTTTTCACCATATTATCTTATCTGATCTCTGTGTGGCTGAAGCCAGCCTCCCAGTAACAGATGAGGACATTTCAGCAGAGTTCAGAGGAATCTGCACACATCGAGTTTGGGCTTGACAAGAAAGGCTTGGGGACATTGAATGATCACCTACCTGGTGGCAGCCCAGGACTCTGGGCATTCTAAAATTTGGTAGTCTGAACTGCAGGATCAGTATTAACCCATTTTATTGATGGTGAAATAGAGGCTCAGAAACTTTAAGGAACTTAATTTGTTTTGACAAATATTGCATGTCTTGTGTATTCATAGGCCTGGGTCAATTCCCAGCCTCCATCAATGATTCAGACCTTACAGGGAGTAGTGTCCAAAGGTCAGAGATTTCCACTTCCTTAGGTTCTTGGGGTTCTGTAAATATGCCTGCCAGGGCCCAAGGTAAGGCAGCCCTGGATATGGCCTTCTCATGAGAAAAATTGGAGATTATGAGAAAGGATTTAACTTTAAAATAAACTTTAAAGTTTGTTTTAACTTTAAAACAAAGAGTGGGTCAGTCGTGGTTTAGGCCTGGAGATGGCCTCGGGAGCCCTGTGGTAGAAGCAGTGGGCTCCGAGAGGCTGGGGCAGGAGGGAGCCACTTACCCAGGCCGGGTTTTGTTAATTCATAGGCAGTAGGACCCTATGCCCTTTTGCTTGGTATAATCTCCTGCTTCAGGCTTAAAATGGAGTAGAGATGGGAGGGCGAGGAGTGGTATGCTGGGTAGGAAGCCTCATAACCTTATAGCTTTGATATACCGCAAGATACCCATCTCCTGGACTTCATAATTCAGATGCAGGCCCTAGGATCAGCAGAATGACTGTGCCCAGGCATGGAGTTCCTTTCAACAGGGGCAAGTGTAGACTCCAAAAGCTTGGTGTCTGTGCTGTGACCACTGGGTTCTCCCAAGCAGCCGGGTCAAGTCTTTGAAGGGTGAGAATTTCACAGATCTCTGAGTCTCTGTTGTTATTTTATTTGTAAATTAAGAAGTAGGCACCCCTAGCTCTCTGGCTTACTTAGGGATTAGCATATGCAAAAGTATGCACTCCTGTGGTAATTTCTTAGCCATCCATTGCCCAGACTTCTGGTTTTTGACTGAGTGCAGAACCCACTACCTCTTTTTAATCACTTAAAGTGATGGTTAATAATGTCACATTAGGACAAGTCCATTTCTTGTTGGAAAGGGAGGCTGGGTTGGCTCTTGTGCTGCGTCACCCTCAACTATGAAGTGCAAACTTCCTTGGGCACCAAAGTAACTAAACAAGAAATGCGGCATTCTCCCTTTGCGGTGCTTACTACTGTGGCTGCGTTTGGAAAATTAGCATAGCTCATAAAAGCCAGATGCAGAAAATGAATTGTTCAGCATCTGTCCCTTACCTCCCCCCCCCCGCCCCCCGGCCCAATTCCCTTTAAGGAAGAGCCCAAAGTTAGTTGATTCTATGGAAACATAAGGATGCTCGGTCCTATGACTTCCTATAATTGAATCCATTTTAAATGTAGAGGCTGGATGCCATTGGCATACCTTTATTTTGCTTGTTATTCTTTCTTTCTAAACTCCAGCAACAAGCTAATCATTTACACGTTTGCTCCAAACCATAGAATGGGTAGGAGAGATGACTAAGATGTCATCACATGCTCTCAATTCAGGAGGCAGCATGATTTCCCCTGACATTTACATTTATGGGCAAGCTAATTTTTCCCTCCTTCTGTAAAGTTTATATTACAGAAGCACCCAGCCAAGAAAGTTATCCCACATCCAGTTCTGTGAAATGATGTTCAGGTTTTATAATCTGTAGACTGGAGGGAACGACAGCTGTGTGGTTGTTTATTGCATGAGGCTGCTCCCCAATCCAAAGATGCTATTAATTTACCGCAGACCTTATCGGCACAATTATCCTCCATAAATATGCTGATGCAATCCCAACATTTCCTGGTACAGAGAGGGGACCAACTCAGTTTATAAGATCCTGTTCGTTTTCCTTCTCATATGTGATTATTTCAGCATCCTAGGGATGTGAGGATTATCATGAAACACCGCCCCCCCCTTTAAGATGAGTCATCAGGAAGAGACGGGGTTTTGTTTTTCAGACAACCCTCAGCTCTCTTGGCATATCAGGGATCTGTTTATGTTTCATGATCTCTAATGCTGTTTGTTTGCCATATAGAAAATTCTGTGACACCATTTAACTCCCCAACTTTTTGTAAAAAGTTTCAATTTTTTAAAGCAAAACAACAAATCCATTAAAGTTTGGTCCTTCTCAACCCTCCACCACCAAAAAACACATCAACCATTCATGGTTTTCACCGAGGTTCCTTTTTGAACGGTGAAGAGGAGCCCCTCCCTCCCGCCCACATGGACATACCTGGTGACAAAGCCACTTTCTTTTGCTAACTCACTCTCCATTTCTGTTCCTTAGGACACATGAGCCCCACCACCTGCACCCTGCGGAAACACAAGACCAATCGGAAGCCGCGCACACCCTTTACCACGTCCCAGCTCCTCGCTCTGGAGCGCAAGTTCCGCCAGAAACAGTACCTCTCCATCGCAGAGCGGGCAGAGTTCTCCAGCTCTCTGAACCTCACAGAGACCCAGGTCAAAATCTGGTTCCAGAACCGAAGAGCCAAGGCGAAAAGACTGCAGGAGGCAGAACTGGAAAAGCTGAAAATGGCTGCAAAACCTATGCTGCCTTCCGGCTTCAGCCTCCCTTTCCCCATCAACTCTCCCCTGCAAGCAGCATCTCTATATGGTGCATCTTACCCTTTCCATAGACCTGTGCTCCCCATCCCGCCTGTCGGACTCTATGCAACTCCAGTGGGATATGGCATGTACCACCTATCCTAAGGAAGACCAACTCAATAGACTCCAGGACGGATGTTTGTTTAAAAGCCTCCCCCCTCCCTCTCCAAGAAGACAGTCCCGCTCTGCAAACATTGCATGCACCACCCTCAGCGGCTAGGTCGACAGGGCCACAGACATAGTTCCAATTGCTTCTTTTGACTGGAGACACCCAAGCCCCATTTTTTTGGTTAATCTACCAGATGCGGACCCCCCCCCTTCTCCTTTCATAAAGATTGGCTCTGATGGTTTTTATATATAAATATATATATAATAAAATATAATACATTTTTATACAGCAGACATAAAAATCAAATTATTTTGAAAGGCAAAATATATATATATATATCCTTTTTCTCTATATATCACCTTCCTAAAAGACTGCTTAAGTCTACCTGTTGTTTATTTTCTTATGGGGGAGACAAATTATTTGCTAAAATTGCTGAAATCTGGTGATTTGGATGGAATAACTGACTTTAGCTTATGGAAAACAAACGTTAGAATTAGACATTACTTGCATAAGGAGTAGATATGGAGAGATTCCTCCCAGGGAAGGGACACACCATGTTTTTGCATTTTTCATGTGCATTAAAAACTCACATACATTGAAAACTCACCAGGCATGACCCTATTTGGCCCTATATTTTCCCCCCTCTCCACCTTGTTTGTTACACATTATTAAAAGTTTTTGTAAGATCAGTAAAAGGAGATGAGACTCCTAAGAGTCCTCAGGGGTAAGGTGGAAAACGGAGGTCCTTCCTAATTCCTCTCAAGGCTGTTGCTTAACTTCATTTCCGATAACTGGGGAGTGAAAAGTTAAAGCGTGTTGGGAGGAATTGATGTTTCTGTGAACTACTAGGTACGTCAGTCCTCACGCATTGCAAAGGCAATTGGGGGAGGGGTGTAGTTAATTATCTGCTTTAAAAAAATGAGTATTTTGTAACCATTGTCTATATGCTAAATATTCTTGAACAATGAATAGATCCAAAAGGAAGAAAATCATGCTTTCTCTGTGTGTACCTATTGTATGTGCTAAACTTACTAGAAAAATTGATATACTTTTTAACATGTTGGGGGCAGAGGGTAAAGCCATGTTTTGACTTGGTAAAAAACGGTGTTGTCAGACAGCCCATATAGCTCCTTGGTATTTAATCTTTCTATCCAGCCCCCCCTCCCTGCCCCAAGTATACTTTTATCCCTTTGAAAGGGTGCCTTGTATAATTTTATATATTTTATTGAAGAGTTATTTCTTATCTCTTATTCTGAATTAAATTAAACGTTTGTTTTATTGCAGTAAAGTCTGTCCAAAGTCACAATTATTTTTAAGAGGCGCTCTGTGTTGTTTAGCTGGACTTAGCCCAGAAATGCCACCCAGATGGGGGAGGGGGCCTGGTAATTTTTATGATGATTTTAATGTGAATCAATCAAGAGCTGTGGCCAGATTCAGCCCGGGGTAGGGAAGTCCATTGAAAACAGCAAAAGACTTTGAACTGCTTCCTTTCGCAGCTTGTGTTACTCACAGAAAATTGCTATTAGGAGTTTTTCAAATCAGTGAAAGATGAGCTTAGAAGTGGCAGGGCCCAGGGATAGGCCAGAATCTGAAGGGTTTTTCAAGGGAAAAATCTTGAACTTGAAATCTCAGCTAAACAAAACAAGCTGAGGGAACGGACCTATATAGTTCTTTGCAAATGGAGATGGTAACTGGATGCATTCGCTTGGGGGGTTGGGTGCAGGATAGATGGATGCCTGTTGCCCTTTCAGGACTGTGTCAAATCACGTTCCGTTTACCATTCCTATCTGCCTTCCAAGGAGATCGATCTTGAACAAATGCTCTTTTCGGTTTGTAGCGGGAAGGTAGTCCATTCAAGTGCCCTTTGCTTTGCAATCTCTCTTTCCCCTGGCTACGGAACGGGGGTCAGGCTTGGGTTTTGAAGCATCACCATGAAAATAAATTGGTAATGGGTAGAGGAAGCGGGGAAGAATCAAACTCCGCTTTCTGTTGCACAAAGAAACCAAGCGGCCATTGATGATACCTTTCCGAGGGCTGTTTTCGGATGAGGGGCTCCGGTGACCCTGGGAACAAGTCGGAAGGGAGCGGAAAGCTTGGTGGTGGGGGGACTGGAACCTGACACCTACTAGGACTAGCGCTTTCGTCCGTTTCCTTTGTGCCCACACCCGGTTTAGAGGTGGGCTCCGGAAACTCCATTTTCCGGTCGGGCAGAGGCTCCCAAGGTCGGGCGGTGAGTTTCTCCTGCGAAGTGTGATCCAAACCCAGGGATCTCCTCCGAAGTTGGGGGTCCGACCGATTTCTCCCAGCTCCGCCACTGCACTCCGGAGCTGGAGTGATCTGCAGGGGCGTCTCAAACCTCCCCGAACTTGTGCCCTAGCCGTCCCGCTGGGCCATCTCATTTACGGGATGCGTTTTCCGAAGGCCGAAGCCCTTCCCAGTTTCATCATCAGCCGCCAAGCTGGGTCCCTAATGAACCAGCCCATCGAGCTTCTTTCCCGGGGCCTCTCAGACCCCAACCTCCGGCTATCTCAGCCCAGGATAAGGGATCCGGAGACACTGCCGCCTCTGGGTTAAGAGTCAGCTTGCCCCAGAGAGGAGGGGGTCACTGGCCAGAGTGGTTTTCGGAGAATCCGGGCTGCGTCCTGAGTGGTCAGCGGGGCGGATTGGAAACCGTCTAAGCGTCTGCGCATTTCCTCAATCGCCCTAAATCCCACGAAAAACTGAGGCCGGGAGGGGGAAAAGAGTCGCTCGGGCTCCAATACATGCACCCTGGGGCTCCTGGGTGGATGGGGTTACCCCCTAGTCGAGGACGTGGCCGGGTTACCGGGGTCCAGACCACGGCCAGAGGTGCGCGGCGCCGCCGGTGCGCGGTGCTCTGGGGCTCCCTCGGAACTACCGGCCCCGCCTTAGGTTTGGCAGTCGCCAGGGTCCCTGCATATGTCGGGCTTGGTATGCAGGCGTTTCAGGGACCAGACCAACAACCTGCGGTGACAGAGGGCCCTGAGTCACCAAGGACCCGCGCAGCGCGCCTTGGAAATGAAAACCGAAGATGTCCGTGTGCCGGCTTTGGCCACAGCCGCCTGCGCTGTCGGGAGACTGGTACACGGCTCCACCCTCCCTTCTGTAATTCTTAAGGCTTCTTTCTAAAACTTCCCAGCAAGACGGTTCTGCTCTCAGGAAGCAGGGGGGACGGAAAGAAGAGGGAATCCTATGTGTTGAGCTCCTACTAAGTATGGTACTAGGCATCTTCGGGCTCATCTCATCTAGTCATTGCACACCCCCCTGGGGGGGTATTATTGATGCCATTTTATAGGTGAGGAAACTGAGGCCCAGGGTCTCACTAAGGTCCCACAGGCCATAAAGGGCAGCAGCAGAATTCAGGCTCAAGTGTGAGCCTGGTGGTAGGGGTGAAGTCTGGCAAAGGGGGTCCTGAGGGACCTGTCTCAGAGGAGTTGAGAGATGAAGGACCCCAGGGAGCTCTCCAGACCCCCCCAGCCCAGATCCCAGCACAGCGCTGCTCTGGAGTCCCTCTCTGCATCCCTTTCCCCACCCCTCATTGCTGTAAGGGGCTCCTCACCCAGGGTGCCAGCTTCTCCATCACAGGGGGACCTGAGGCTCAGCCTGACCAGCCTCCTCCCCCTTGCAGCCCTGGGGAGGAGCAGGGCCGGCAGGAGGTAAGCGGCGAAGGCCCGGCTGGCTGAGAGCAGGCGCTGGTGAAACGTCTGCCTGACCCGACTGAAAAGAGGATCCCTGCCTTTGAGCAGAACCTTGTCTGACCGAATGAAAACTCCCACGGCCATTCTTTGCTATAAAAGCGGCTCATTTGCCACGGGTTGGAGAGGCCACCTCCCCACCCCCAATCCCTTTCCAGTGCTGGGTTTGGAATAAACATAAACCTCATTTATAAAAGAACCCACGTCACACACACACACACACACACACACACCCCTCCCTGAAGTCACAGGGCCCAGTTGGTGAAGTTGATTGTGCCTGTTTTCCCCTTCAATGTAAGTTAAAAAAAGAAATCTCAAGATTGGTGATGCTGTAGGCTTCCTTAATGAAATCAATGAAATCAGTCAGAGAGCAATGAGGAAAAGTCTGCTGTCAACTCCTGGACCCTCCACCCCTCTCCCACCCCCGACAACCCTCTCACCTCCCTCCCTGCTAGGAACTAAATAAAAAGCAGTAAAATTACTTTCCAAAATAGCCTGCTTCAAAGCAGAACAGAGTGCCCGGCTGCGGGAATCCTGAATCCTGCCCTGATAAGGTTCATAATAATCAAATCCAAACTCCATCCACCTCCTCTGACTCTTTCCAACCTCCTCCGGACCCCTCTGCATTTGTTGATGAAAACACTTTGATGTCCTGAGTCCTCCAAACAATTATTATTATAATTTTAAACAACCTGGTATTTTCCATTACTAACGGCTCGGGCTTTGAAGTTACACCTCATAATTTCCTAAATTAAATAAATCATTTTAAGTTTGCACTGGGAGGCTTTTAATAGCAGAGAAAGGAATATCATTATCTTATTGAGACCCAATTGTGGTGGCTCCAGTTTGGCTGTAGCTAGGGGCAAAGTAGGCTCACTCTAACAGACCTACTTTATTAACCTCCCATAACTCTTGAAAGAACATTTTTATATTTTCTTTGATTTCCCCCCTCCCTCTCTTGTTTTAAAGCTGTCCCAACCTTTAATTAGTGCCTAATATGAAAAGCATTATTTTTTTAATGCTATGTAATTTACCAGCGGCAACAGGCCAACTTAACAATTGTTTATTAGACTTGGTTTTTCACACAGGGCAAAGAATGCCGCTCCAAACCCAACTTTTCATGGGTGGTTGCACTAATTAATACAGTGTCTGAGGCTCCTAGGGGGTTTTTTAATATTGAAGCCTATGGGGGCGGAAGGGGGTTTTAGAAGTCCAGCTCCCGCCGCCGACGTTCTCGCTCTGATTTCTTTCATGCTGTTTTGATCCTGTCTGTGGAGTCAGCACAGACAGAAACTGTGCCCTGGCTCCGGAGACGACGATGACAACGGCCCCGGGAGCCCCCCAGCACCTCCTCTTGTGATTTATGGCGTATGGGGCCCGACTTGGGGTGCAGGGAGCCCGCTGCTCACTCTGGCCCTGCGGCGGGGGGAGCTGCCCCTCGTCCAGCCTGGAGGGGCAAGGAGCTGGCCTGGGGCTATCGTTGGGCCAGAGTCAGGCTGCTGGGGGCACATGCCAGGTCTCCCCGGCAGCAGGCAGCGCTGAGCTCCGGGCCGAGAACTGGCTGAGGGTGAGGCAGGGCTGGGGTGGGGGTGCAGACACAGCGCGCGAGGCGCCCGGCCAGCGCTGCCTCCTTTGGGCTTTCCAGTTACCTTTGTTGTTGCTGTTGACTGACTCAGTCCGACTCTTGGTGACCCCATGGAGAGCAGGACAACAGGCTTCCCCTTCCTTCACTATCTCACTATTTGAGTTTGCTCAGATTCATGTTATCTTTATCTCCCTTATTGCCCCCATTTTTTTTTTTGTCTTTCATGCACCATCTTATCTTAAGCCCACTCCTCACTTTCTTATTTTTTTTAATCTTTTGCTCTCTTTTATTTATCTGCTTTCAACCTTTTTCAGGTCTGTCCCACTCTCTTTTTAATTTTTTTCTCTTTATCGTCAGTCCATACAATTCCTCTTCAGGGTCTCATTCTTAACTTCCTCTTTTCTTCCTCTTGTCTTCATTTTCCTGTCATTTTGTTTCTCCACGTGTCTCCCAATAGTTTTTCCTTTTCTATTTATTCTTATTCCTACCTACTTGCCCCCTTCTCGTTCTGTGTTTTTATTCTCTCTTCCCCGGTTCCAGCGATCCCGTGCCCGACTGATCGCAGGAACCCCGCCAGCCCCCGCTGGCCCCGCTCCTTCGGACGCTGCGCCCTCGCTCAGGGGGGCTCCCGGCGACCACCTCCCTTCGGTGCCCTCCCCGCCCCTGCTGCACCTGGCAAGCCAGCAAGGAAGAGGCCTCTGGGCAGGGGGGAGGGCAAGTCGCTGGGCTTCTCCCTGGAACCGTGGGCGTCGCGGGCGAGAAGGGCAGCGCCGGCCGAGAAGGGCCAGGTCCCCGCGCTCAGCCCCTCCGCCCCGCCCGCCGCCGGCCGCCCGTTTGATGTCGCGGGCCCGGCAGGAATGCGGCCGGGTTATCAATCACCCAGCTGGATCCCGAAGGTCTCGGCCTAATCACATTTAATTGCTCGTGGAGGCCCACTCTCGCCCCGGGCCGGCCGCCGCGCTCAATTACTCCCCAAATACCTGCCATCAATAAATGCGCGCTGACACCGGCCCGGCCCGCTCCTCTGGCCTAGGACATCTCGGCCGACCAGGCGCCCCGCATCCCGCTCCCACCCCCTTCCCCGTCATTAAACTTACACCTCTACGGCCAGAGGAGCAAGCCAAGCAGATAATAACAGTCCCCTTTTATTGAGAGCATCCCAAGTGCCAGACACTGGTGCTCAGCGATTTACACACTCCTTGAAGTCTCACCACCGTCTGCCTGGGAGGTGTTACCATCTCCATTTGAATTAAGGGAATTTAGGTTTATTCTTTAATGTTCCCCAGGTGGCAAAGGTAGGCCTTGGCCCTCCTGGGACGCGACCTTGCGACCTCGCAATTCCACAGTCCGTATAAAAGACAATAGTGCCTCCCAGAGGCCAAGGATTTACCTGGAGCCCCGGCACTAAGGTGTGCGAACCAGGTACTACCCACAGGAGCTTGTTTATTCCTCCCACCGGCTCTGGGAAGTGTTTCTGTTTTCCAGATGAGGACTCTGGGGCCTGAGCCCGGGTGTGAGCTGCGGGGAGGTTGCTCTCAAACTGAGGTCCTGAGCTGTCTCCTGCCTGGACAACCACCCTTCACTCCCTTTTGCACTCTACCTTCAGAGCGATCCCGCAACTCAGGAACTGTGATTTCTCTGGTTTTCTCAGAGCAGAAAAACAAACCTAGGACAGTGAAATTCCCAGAAAGGGGGCAAGGCAAGGCTGAATTACACAGCTGGGGAGCTCAGAGCCGGGAAAGCCATGTCAGTTCCAGCAATTTCCATTGCATTCTGCCCCTTCTATCAAGAGCCTTTGATTTAAAATAAGTGCCTTATGTTTGTATTTTATGTAGTTTCCCACTTGTTGAGAGGTAACAATTATACACCTAAACAAGGATGAAGCAGGTGACGCTGACTTACTGTGTGAGGCTTGGGTCGATTTGCAGTAATACTGACATAAAAGGTTAAGTGAAAAGAGTGAGTTACAACATATATATATGTAGAGAGAGAGTTGTGTTAAATATATGTAATGTATTTCAACGAAACAAAGATGCCACCAACTATAATATGCATTTTATATTCTACTTTAAAATAAAAAACTGCCAATTATGATGTAATATCTAATTACCTAGAATTTTATACTTATTATTAGTTATTAAGAGCTCTTCTATATTAAAAAAAAAAGATGTTGTACACCTCAAACTAATAACATATTGTAAGTCAACTGTAATTTTAAAAAGAAGATGAGAGGGGCAAGAGTCATCTAAAGTCAGTGATTAACTTCATTTATACCATACCCTTTCTTAATCCCTTGTATTTTGTTATAAAGTATTGACAGTGTCGAAAATACTCTGATCCTCATTTGGCCCTTGAGGCAATAGATGGGGTATTATTATTATCCCCATGTCATAGAAAATAAAAAGGGTGCTCAGAGAGGTGAGGTCACTTCCCTAAGGTCAAACAGCAAGGAAGCAGAATCAGGCCTGACAGCCAATTGTGTAGTTTCCTCCCTCATGGGGGAGGTTAAGTCCTCACTGGACTAGAAGTCTGTCTAGCTTGCTTTTTTTTTTCTTTTTGACTCAAGAAAGTGTATAAGTCCCTGAAAGGAGTTTCTGGGTTGCAGGACCTTATGTAAAAAGAGCTATTTTAGTAGCAAGCTCTGCCTGTTTTTATTTGAGCGCTGAGAATGCCTGATGATGGAAAAACTGACTTTGTAAAGGAATCGTGTAGAAGATGCTAAGTGCCTCCCCTCCCGAAATTCCATCACAGAAAATCACCTGAAAGGTGGTGGTGATGGATGAGGCACTTATTGATGTGAAATTGGCCAATTTAGGGAAAGTCAGAGGGCTGCAAAGTGTCCCTCGCCCCCTCCTTTCCACCACATCAGCCACTTACCCCTTCTAGTCTTTCCGGTTGGATTTCTCTTTGTTTAGCAATGGGAAGAGAGAGGAGCCAAAAGACAATGTAAAAGATCCCAGGGGTGGGTGTGGGGAATATGATCTCGGGCTTGAGAATTCCAGGAAAGCAACTGGGCAGTGAAGTCATCCCAAATGGGTGTGGGGTGGGGCTGGGGCCACGTGTCTGCCACGTCAGTGCCTTCCCGGGTGCGGGCAGAGGGCAGTGTGAGGTGGCTTCGCCTTTGGGGCTGGACTTGCAGATCTAAATTACTCCTAGGGTTAGGGACTTCTCTGTCCTGTGTAGACAGTTCCACTGAGGCACAGTCCACTTTGAAGAGAAGGTAAAACTGATTTTTCCCTTGCAAGTAGCAGAAGAGTGCCAAGGAAATTTTAGGTCTTAGAAGGAAGGAAGCAATTAGAGGGAAGGCAGATTTCCCGACTCTGATGAAAGCTGAGCCAGATTCAAATGTCTCTTTCAAAGGCAATACTGCCCAAATTTACCTCTACATGCCATCCCTGGCTAAGTGTAGAAAGGGGGAAATTATATGCTTTTTCTGTAATGACTCTTTGGGATTCAAAATTGCAACATGGACAGCACGGGAAACTAAGTCTCCCTTCTCCTTAATCAACAGCGAGTTAAGACCTTTTTGTCTGGATCTCAGCACACACCATTGATGCTGAACATAGATCCCAACATGCCCCAAGACCTTCCTGAAATTCTCCAAACAGAATTATTAAAATACACTACAACTAAGAGGGAAAAGACGATGTTGTTCATCTCCTTGGAGAATAGCTGAATTAAATGAGCACTTTCTATGGGCCAGGAAGTGGATCCCTAATTTCATTCTAATCTGAATAGCAGCTCAGTCTATGTCATCCCATTTTATAGATAAAGAAACTGAGATCCTGAGAGCTTATGTGATTTGCCAGTGGTCTCCCAGATTGGTGGATGGCAGATCCTTGAAGTCCAAGGATCACTGTCTAAAAGCCACTACTGCAGAATGTTCACTGTTTTATTAAGAATTTCCTGTAATTTCACTTACGGGAACAGAAACCAGGTGAAAGAGATTGTCCTTGGGCCCATGGGTTTCTAAATTGATTTAAAATAAAAAATTGTCATCTGAAGCAAAAGACATTTCAGGCTAGTATCTTGAACCAGGCAAGGGTGGAATAATAATATAAAGTCTTAGAGTAGAAGGGAATTTTGTGATCATATTGTGCAAGAGGTTCAGAGTGGAGTAACTTGCTCAAAGTCCCATATGAGCTATGTGGAAGAACAATACTGGGGAAAAAAGTGGGGGGAATAGTTACATCTCTAGTTCAATTCAGCTGATCTGAGCTCAAATAGACATTGGCAAATTGATTTCTGAGCGACCTGACACCCAGGTCTCCTCTACCTTAAATTCTCTTAGCTCACTTAAAGAGACAGTCAGATCAAGAACACTAGAATGAGGGGATGGATTCTGGTCCCCGATAATATCCATCTATGTCCTGCAGTCAGTTCAAATTAAAACCATCTGCGTCTATTATTTGATCTGAACAAATAATATTTTCCCAAGCTTAGAGAAAGTGTGAGTAAAAGCAATTTTTTTTTTCCAGAAAACTTTTGCTATTTTTATCCATCTTGTAACATGCCATCTTGGTAAAAATAGCATGCCTGCTAGGCAACAAGTCTCCAACGCCATCATACTCTCTTCCAAAAAGATTGCTTTGGCTATGCCCCGTTTTTATTGATATTTCGAGGTTTCCACCAAAGGCCATCAAATGAGATACCTGAGTTACTGAGTTCAACTCCAAACCAATAGCTCTGGGGTCTCACTTTACATGTAAATCAAGGCAGGGATTAGCAGTGGGATAAGGGCTTCCCAGGTGGCGCTAGTGGTAAAGAATCTGCCTGCCAATGCCGTAGACAGAAGAGACATAGGTTTGATCCATGGGTTTGATCCCTGGATTAGGAAAGATCCCCTGGAGGGGGGCATGACAACCCCACTCCAGCATTCTTGCCTGGAGAATCCCATGGACAGAGGAGCCTGGCGGGCTACAGTTCATGAGGTCTCAGAGTCAGACAGGACCGAAGCAACTTAGCTTGCATGTGTGCAAGAGACAGGAAGCCCAGAGGGCAAAGTTTTGTTCCATCTGGTTCTGAACTGTATCCCTAGTGCTCTGAACAGTGCATGTCCTTAGAAGGTGCTCAGTAAGCACAGGGTTTATTGAATGAATGAAGGCGAATGTTTTACTAAATGACATAATGGTTCCGGGAACACTTTTTGGAGCTCTGAGTTCTGCTGATTTTTAAAATTTTAGAAAATATGTAGGTTTGCCATGAGTTCAAGCTTTTAAAAAGTTGGTTCGGTTCACCAAGACAATAAAAATGATTTGCATTTGGCAAGATGGGCCAGGTAGTGCTATCAAGGCAGTTATAAAAAATTCTTGATTTGGTTCAAGTCTGCTATGACTGGTCACAGATGAATATTAAAGAAACTTTCACGACCCTGACTGGTATGTTAGCCAGACTCCGTAGAGTCAATTCTGCTTGTCTTTATATTTCATAGGGAATAATTATTTAAAGCATTGCATTAAATGAAACTCTCCTGAGTTATAAAATTGTCTAAGTAGATGTAGGACACTTCTTTAGAGTTTGTTTTACAGGGTGGTCCAAAGGTTAATTAATGCACTCACTCACAGGAGTAGGAGGGGGTGAGTTCTAACTCTAATGAGAGCTACTTTGGAAGGAGAATCTCCAGAAAAATTTCTTTAAAAAAAATTTGTTTTGGAGTATAGTTGGTTTACAATGTTGTGTCAGTTTCAAGAGTACAGCAGAGTGAATCAATTATACATATGCAAATATCTGCTCTTTTTTTACATTCTCTCCTCATATAGGTTATTACAGAATATTGAGAAGAGTTCCCTGTGCTCTACCATAGGTCCCCATTGGCTCTCTATTTTACATATGTGTGTATATGCCAGCCCCAATCTCCCAGTTTATCCCTCCCCTCCATTATTTCCCCCTGGCTAACCATAACCATCTGTGCCTCTATTTCTGTTTGTAAATGAGTTCATTTGCACCATTTTTAATAAGTTCACATATAAGCGATATCGTATGATATGTATCTTTCTCTATCTGCCTTATTTCACTCAGGATGACAATCTCTCTTTTACTGTCTTCAGAGCCTCAGTTTTCTCTTCTATAATGCAGGACTTAGGGTCCCTGCTTCTGCAGCCCTGAGATGTACTTCTCAGAGGCATGCTATACTGTGCTTAGATGCTCAGTCATGTTGGAGTCTTTTCGACCCCATGGACTGTAGCCCACCAGGCTCCTCTGTCCATGGGATTCTCCAGGCAAGAATACTGGAGCAGGTTACCATGCCCTCCTCCATGTGATCTTCCCAAACTAGGGATCAAACCCAGGTCTCCTGCATTGCAGGCCAATGCTTTACCATCTGAGCCACTAGGGAAACCCAAGAACACTGGAGGGGGTAGCCTATCCCTTCTCCAAGGGATCTTCCCAACCCAGGAATCAAACCAGGGTCTTATGCATTGCAGGCAAATTCTTATCAGGGAAACCCCTCAGAGACATAATTAACATTTTCCAGCTCCCTTGAGACACGTAATAGGGTTTTAAAGCAAAACGGCACTTCAAGGGATCAGGTGGGAAATTAAAAAGTAGTCATTTCAGAATAAAAAGTGTCATCCATGGGATTTCTCTGGTGATGTGGAGTCTGGTGAGACTCCGAGGTTCCAGTGCAGGGTTCGGTCCCTGGTTGGGGAACTAAGATCCCATGTGCTGTGCAGTGCAGACAAAAGAAAAAATTGTCATCCCTGCTATCCTGAACTGTGCTCAACTCAAAATCTCTTTAGGGGGTGAGGAGGTTCCATGACTTTCTGAAGGACATAATAACACAGGTCACAGGACTCATATCTGAGGCTGCATGCAATAACCCTTTTAGAAACATATCTTGATTTTTTAGGTTATTGTAGAAAAACCTGACTGTTTCACGTGTTACTAATTCATAGAGTATAAAAACCTACCCCAAAGTCTGATAGTCACCCTGCACTTATCAGAGCCCAGATTTCTAAACTCTGGGCCAGAGCGAGGTTGCACGTGACTGAGCCTTCATCACATCTCACGAACTGTAGGCCATTTGCTGGTAGGTTATGAAATATGATCATAAATAAAAAGTAAATGACTCACGTAAAATAAATGGACAAAGAGCACTCTGTGATGGAGAGAGCCCCGGGTCGATTGTGTTGGTTCATTTATTTGGGTTTGCAGAAGATTTCAAGAGGCCAGGGAACCCCAGCTCCTCTACATAGATGGTAGGCTGCATGGCAGACATGGGGTACTGTTACTGCAAAGCTTGCCTGGAACCCATTCCATAACCACTGAGTCAGGAGCGATATTTGGGTACCACTTTACAATGTTCTGTCACCTAACCTCTTTCTTCAAGTCAGGTGGCATTACTTGGAAGGCGAAGGAGAGGCTTATACACAGGAGTTGGGGCCCAAGCATCTTGGAAGAGTTGAGACTTCCACCCCAGACAGAAAATTCAAGTTAAAGAACACACAATTTAATTTTTAAAGAAGTTCGGGATTAAGTCAGTTACTGTAGCTGGCAGATTGGGGGTCAGGGGAGGATAATATTTGTGCACCCTTTAGAGGTGAATCCTGGCAGGTAGGGGGTGGGGTAGTGATGGTGGTCGGTGCATACTTACTATGATTTCAACTCTTCCACAAAGATTGGCTTCACAGGTGTCCAACTGATTCATAAACTTCCCAGGCAAAGCAAGCAGATGGAATAAAGGAAGAAAAAACCACCACACCCAGGAGCTGCCAACTGTTCTGTTTTACAACGTTCTTTTTGGTTCTCCTATATTCACACTGAAGAGAATGGGATAGGAAAGAGGACTATTCAGCATTAGTCTTCGTTTTCCAGGTAGAGGGAAGTGTGACGGGAGAACTCTTGAGATGAATGGAACAGCACGGCACAGCATCCTGCAGCTTACTGAACCCCAAAGGAGCCAAAGGGCTTCTGAGGGGCTCAGGGCTGCAGGGACTCCAGGTCAGCGCCGCCAGGCTCACACCTTCACTCCGCCAACCCTGGGCCAAGCACGCAGCCTCTCTGGAACTCAGTTTCTTTGTATCACACCTGTGGATGAGAACAGTGCTGATCTTGGATGATTCTATGAGGATAAAATGCTACCCTTGACATCTGACCTGGAGAAATCCCTTTGGGAAGTGTCAGCAAACGTACTACCTCTTGGTGAGGATTCTGGTCCTTATCTTGGGCATTGAGTAGCCACTCAAGGTTTTCAAGCCAATCATGACAGGGCCTGGTAGGACGGCAGAGCAGGAGGAGTGGGCTGCAGACAAAGGAATAAGTGAGCTGGTTGCCCTGGCGCCATTTTGGATAATATGTGCAATAACCCTAAACTTCTCAGTGCTGAAGCAGGTGCCCATGACTGAGCAAGACTTCCAAAACTGAGCCATTCTGCAGTCACCTAGAGTAGAGGTTTTAATCATCTATCTAGCTCTGGTACTCCTCACTGTCCCTCCTCCACCCTCACAGTGCCCACCCATACTAAGGGGCACTTCAAAGCCCCAAATAATCAATGCAGGGATTTCAAGAATCTCACAGTCACACCTTCCCCCACCGCCATCCTTCCTCCCTCCCCTTTAACCATCCACCTTGCTGTTTTCCCTGCTCTATTTTTTTTTCCCCCCACTGGAGCACAATTGCCTTACGATGTGACTTTTGTTTCTGCTGTACCAGAGGTGAAGATGTATAACACTTCCCCTTCCTCTTGAGCCTCCCTCGGCCTCCCTACGCCATCCCACCCTCTCGGTCATCATGGACACTGAGCCGAGCTCCCCGTGCTATATAGCAGCTTCCCACTCGACAAGGTGTCTGATGACAGTCTGAAGGATTCTGGAGTGGAAGGGAACGGGCGCCAGGGGAAAACAAACAAAACGCCGGCATCAGGAAGCTCAAGGTCCTGGGCCTTTACAACCTCTGAACGACAAGCAGCAGCTCCCTCACCAAAGACTTCCACTCCGCCTCGGCTTTAAAAGTCAGCCTCATGAAAGCATTTCCAACATGCATTTAAAATCATCCATCCAAAAGATAACTAAATCATGGCCATTCATTCCTCTCGACCCATCACACTGCAATGAAAACATGTATTTAACTGAGAAAACACTGAGCCTTCCCCTCCCCGGCCTCTGTCTTTTTTTCTTCTCCCTTTCTTTGAGGGCTCAAAATGTTATGATTCATCTCAGCACGGCCTAATGCAGCAGTGAATTACAGGCCCCAGAGATTTCCAAACCCGGAGGGGTCCAGGCAGAGAACGTCCTTCAGTTCATCCCGGCCATTCTCTCTCCAGCCAACTGTGTTTGTTCCTTGACTCCTTTTGATCATTCCTTATAACAGTAGCCAAGCAGAGGAAATGAAGCTTTTGTATTTAAACTAATCCATGACCCTGGATAATTTGTAAGAGACATCTATGAGGGGTTAGAAATGAGCCTCTGACTGCTTGATGTGGAGACGGCCCAGACACACCACGGCTCCCGTGGTGGGATCATAGAATTGCAGGGTGAATGAAAGGATGTCAGGGTGTGCGGTGTCTTTTGGGACTATCTGTCCAGTCCAACTCTCTCAGTTTGAAACATGGAGAAACAGAGACCCAGAAAGGGAAAGAGACCTGCGTGAGTAGCAATTTTCTGTGGGATTTCTGACTCTGAAGAAGACTAGCCCATTGAGAGCAGTGTGGTCCTCCAGTGGTCTGATGCTAACCTGTCCCCCTGCTGTCCAGTGCCTACTGTCAGATAAGCATTGCATCTGTCTGTCCTCAGAGTCCGATCTTCAGGCTCACACGTGTGCTGACTTTAGGAGATAGTAGAAACACCAGCCCCCAGTCCAACTCGACAGCACAGTTTTAGTTTTCAGTGACCTTTAATGAAGGAGGTAAGGGTTTAATTTCAGGTTGAAGGTTTTGGGCTCCAGGATCAGAATGCATGTGCTTCTGAGCCTTGGTCTCCTGGGGATAATAGTAGAACCCAACTCCTCAGTTGTTGTAAGCATTAAATGAGTTCACTGTGGTCGGTCAAGTGCTCAGAGTGGTGACCAGCCCCAAGGAATGGGAGCTACCCACCTCTCCCATTCTCCATCTTTTTCGTGGAGAAAGGATAACCACTATGTACTTACAAATGCCAGAACCCTTACATCTCTTTTCAACTTACTGCCCCAGACTGGGATGCCCTGTCTACAAGGGACTTGCCAGAGTGGGTGTCCCTGCCCCACCACTAACCAGCTATGTGATCCTGGGCAAGAACATCAGCTCTGAATGCCTCAGTGTTCTCATCTGTGAAATGGAAATACACATCCTGGCCTCCTACGTGAGGAACATTCACATAACAGGATATTATAGATGACTCCCTTGGTGCCAAGCTGAATGGCAGCACTTTGGATAACCAGTGAACAAAACAAAGAGCCCACCCCTGTGGGGCTCCTATTCTAGCAGAGAAAACAGTAAATAAACAGGAACAGATAAATGAACACGTTCTTTTGTTATGTGAAATCCATCAAAAGATATATGGAGAATATGGGCCTTGTTTTTCCTAAGAGTTCCCTGACTCTGGCAGAAGCTTATTCTGGCAATGTTTTTTTTTTTTTTTTTTTCTTTTTTCATTTTTATTCTGAAAATTTTCAAACATATATAAGAGGGAATAGGATAAGAATTACACTTACTACCACTCGTTTTACCAATTGTTAATTCATGCTCAATGTTGTTATAACTTAATACTTGTTACACCTTAATATAATACTTAATATTTCTCCTCTTTTCCAGGACTATTTTGAAACAAATCTCAGACATTTATATTTAATCTATAAACATTAAAATATGTTTCTAAAAGAAAGGAAATTATTCAAAAAATGTAAGCACAATGACATTATCCCAACTAAGATTAACAACAATTCTTTACTGTCATTAAACATCTAGGAAGTGTTTAAACCTATCTTGTTATTTTTAAAAATTACACTTTATTCAATTAGCATGGAAATAAGATGCATACATTGTAATCTGTTGAAATATCTCTGAAAGTTTCTTTTAACTTATAGGTTTCTCTCTCCCTCTCTCCTTTTTTTCTTCTAATATATTTGTTAAAAACAAAAAGTAGGCCTTTTCCTGCGTTTTTCCCCAGACATACACAGATGTTTTCCTGAAGTCTCATGGCATCCTTTGACAGGTTCCTCTGTCTCCTGGAAGTCTTACAAATGGTTAGTTAGATCTAGAGGCTCAATCAGGTTGAAGTTCTGTTTTTAGAAAGACTGTTTTCTAGATGACATTATATTCTTCCCTCTCAGGGCACTTAAAGGCTGGTTGTCTTGCTTTTGGTGATATTTAAAGCTGTTAATAATCCATTCCTAGATCCTTTACTTCACTAGAGGTTGTGAAATGGTGACATCCTAATTCCATCATTCCCTGTTCATTTATTAGCCATACTACTTCCATAAAGAGAAACTTCTCTCCGTTTACTCTTTGGGTGCCCGAGGAACAGTTAGTATGTAAAAGCAAGAGGAACGTTCCATCCCTTCTCTTTAGCTCCCATTTTTCAGAGTGAGTTGGTTATGTAGCCTTCCCTAAAGGTCAGTCAGTTCATGTCTTTTAAACATATTATTTCAGTCTATTTCAATTATTTTCTGGATGCACACATGATCTCTCTTTGGCCAACCTGAGCTTTTTTAAATCTACTCATGTCTTTTTTAAAAATTAACTAATTTTAATTTAGAGGTTAATTACTTTACAATATTGTGGTTGTTCTTCCCACACATCGACATGAATCAGCCACGGATATATGTGTCCCCCCCATCCTGAACCTCCATCCCAACTCCCACCTTCCTCCCCACCCCATCCCTCTGGGTTGTCCCAGAGCACCCAGATTTGAGTTCCCTGCTTCATGCATCAAACTTGCACTGGTCATCTATTTCACATGTGGTAATATACATGTTTCAGTGCTGTTCTTTCAAATCAGCCTACCCTCACCTTCTCCCACAGAGTCAAAAAGTCTGTTCTTTACATCTGTGTCTCTTTTGCCGCCTTGCATATAGGGTCATCATTACCATCTTTCTAAACTCCTTATATATGCATTAATATACTGTACTGGTGTTTCTCTTTCTGACTTACTTCACTCTGTATAACAGGCTCCAGTTTCATCCATCTCATCAGAACTGACTCAAATGTGTTCTTTTTAATGGCTGAGTAATATTCCATGGTGTATATGTACCACAGCTTCCTTATCCATTCGTCTGCTGATGGGCATATAGGTTGCTTCCATGTCCTGGCTATTGTAAACAGTGCTGCGATAAACACTGGGGTACACGTGTCTCAATTCTGGTTTCCTTGCTGTGTATGCCCAGCAAGGGGATTGCTGGGTCATATGGCAGTTCTATTTCATTTTTTAAGGAATCTCCACACTGTTCTCCGTAGTAGCTGTAGTAGTTTGCATTCCCACCAACAGTATAAGAGGGTCCCCTTTTCTCCACACCCTCTCCAGCATTTATTGCTTGTAGACTTTTTGATGGCAGCCATTCTGACTAGAGTGTTAAAATTGACTCATCTCTTAATACAACTTCAATCACCTTTGAAAGCCTCCTTGCTTTCTGGTAAAAGATGATCAAGCTTCATCTTGTACATTTCCTTCCTTAGACATTTCTACAAAGGAATACTGGCCCCTTTTGTGGGAAATAAAATTCAAGGCCACAGTCTGGGCATAAGAGATGCTTATTTCTAGGCATTGAGCTTATACAGACATGAACAAGATTGCTATGGGGGTTGTCTTCGTGGCACCCTAATCAGACTTGGGAGATGACAGTGGAGCACGTGTTAAGCGAAGGGCAAGTTCAGGGTGTCATGGCACGTCCTAGTGCAGGCCCCTGTCCACGGATTTCTGGGGAAAGAGGAAGGGGAGAGGATTGACACTGGAGGCAGAAATACTTCCTGCTCAGTGTGTAACTAGATGTTGAACTTCAGAGAGAGGGTTAAATTAGCAGGCATGTGAAACTGATACATAAAGTGTAACATGCTAGGCAACAGACCTCTCCTGCTGGAATTCAAAATACCCAGACTGTAGGAAAGAGTTTGTTACAGGTGAGCCAAGTATTAGCACCATCCAAATCAAGTTGGGATGATTGTTCATAAGAGCAACAGCTAATCAGATGTGCGTTGTCTGATTCAATCTACAGAAAAACTGCTTGAGGCAAGGACATTTAAGAGACAAAGAGTCTGAGGTGGATATGAGATTAAGGAATTTGCTAAAGGTGACCCAGTTAGTAATTAGTGGAAATGAAATTTGAACTCAGGACTTTCTGACGCCAGAGATGATGGAGATAAGCCTCTTAGCCACTTTGCTGTGCCCTACCACCCAAACTGTATTCACATATAGATTTCAAAGCCCCTTTTCAAAGTGTTAAAAATCATTTCTCAACCAGCAGAGAGCCTTGACCGTACCCGTCTCACTCTTGATCAGATTTCTCCCTTGTTCGCTATTCCCAGGATGACTTGAAATTACATCATGGCCCTTAGTGCCACTGTGACATTCTGCTAATTCCTTCACCTCTGTTTTTCCTCATCTATGAAGTGGGGATAATAATCTCCATTGATGATAGAATGATGGGAAACTGGTTAGTGACAGAGAGTGAGTCTCAATCAATGGTAGTTATTAAAAATGATGAACCAATGGGTAACATGTATTTTATCACTTGATGGCCACTACACCTAAAAAGGTAGGTAGGTCATAATCCCCATTTTTCAGGGGAGGACACCGAGACACAATAGGGATTTCCCATGCCTAAGGCCACACATAGTAAACAGCAGACCCAGACAGAGCACGAAGCTCTGCCGCCTTAATAATGAGTCTCCTTCAGCAGGCAGGGGGCTGTCATTTCTGCCTGGGGGCCTTGTCACTTACTCCCACCTTGCCGAAAGCAGCAAAGGTACTGCTCTAAGAGGCCCATTGTACATCAAAGCAGGTGGCTTACCTCCCAAGGAGCATCCTGAACTCCATTCCAGATACCTTGCTCACCAAGATGGTCACACACAGCCAGGAGCTGATTTACTTCAGTGATTACTGGTCTAATGCACCGTTTTCCTTCTTACAGAGCTCAAAACTGAACATCGCATCCCTCTAGTGCTGACACTGGGAGAAGGATGGTTTTTAAAAATTAACCTTGCATTCAAAACTTTGTGTCAAACCACGTGGTTTAATCCCACCAGGCCAGAATGGAAAGGAAGGGGACAAGGGCAGTGTTGGAGTTTCATCAGCAAGCTTAGCCCCCTTCTCTACCACCCACTCCCCCAGCTCCATGTCTTCAATCAACCTTTATTAAGAACACAGGTTTGAGTCCACAGGAACAAATTCTTCTGGCTCTTTAAGGAACGTGTTTGAAAGGGGGGGGGGGGGTGGTTATTAGGCTGCATTACTGGATAAATGATACAACATGCTTTCCAGCATGAATCATCCAAGTATAGTGACAAAAAAGAAGCTTGAAAACTATGCACAGCCAAAATACTGGCAGGCCTCGGCCACTCGAGCCAGATTTCAGATTTCAACTGCTTTAGACCAAAAATAAATAAATAAATTTTAAAAATAAATTAAATTAAAATTTAATCTCATGGTGACAATTCCCATGGAAGAGGGCTAAAGTATTTTGTCTACAGCCCTCCCGCCTCCTCAGAATCAGAAGACTTCCTGCAGTCAGAGATGGAGAAGCCCCCACAGGTCACCTGGGCTGGCCCCGGGGCTTCCTCCCCCGGCCCGGGCGGTGCCCCCTGCCGCGAGCTCGCGGGGTAAAGGAGCGCGCTTGACTTTTATTAGCAACACATGCGGGGCCACCGCGCGCCCAGACAGCCCGGCATCTCGGAGCCAAAATGGATGGCTCTCGGGCCGCGGGGCCACGGTTTACAAATGCGCCGCGGCGTTCTCAGGTGGACAAATGCGGGCCTTTGCGGCAGGCCCGGGTTCCCAGGCGCGCGGAGGCGGCGGCCCCCTTCAACTCCGGGCGCTGGCGGGAGCGGAACCCGTGTTAATTACTGTACGTTTCCACTGTAAAGAGAGTCAGCCGGGGAGCGGGGCCGCCGCGGCTGCCGGGCCCCGACGCACAAAAGCTTCATATATTCTGAATGAAGGCGAATCGCAGCCTCGGCCTCCTTGAAAAGAGCCGTGAGGGAGACTTCATTCTCTTCCTTTCAGCTGTGCTCAGACTGTGAAATCCACACAATCGCTCCCTTCTCTTTAAAGGGAGGGAGAAGAGGGGCCGCGGCCGCGCGCCCCGCCATTAGCTGGGCGCAGAGAGGGAGAGTTCACTCCGGGGACAAGGGCGCACGGCCCGGGGGCTGGTTGGCAGCAGCCTTTCCCATCCGGCGGGGGCTGGCTGCAGCTCTTTCTGCCTCTGCATTTCACGGGGCCTTTGTTGGGCTCTCCCTGGCCGGAGTGTCGGGGCCCCGTCAGGTGCGGAGGCCCGCTGTCCCCTCGGCTTGCCCAGAGGTCCGTCCCCCCAGCGGGCTGGGTCCATCCCTAAGATGCCAGGGGCTGCCCCTCTGGCATCTCCAGGGACCAGCCACACTTAGCTTGCCAGGCTCCTGCAATAATTGAAACTAGAAGAAATGCTAGAACCAAATAAACTGTTAAATTATATTTAAAATGCTGGCATTGAAAGTTTGATCTTGTTTTTAGAAGTCTGTGCTTTTTAAAAAAAAATACAAACAATTATATGAATCACAGGATGACTACAAGATTTAGAATTTATATATATATATATTAATTTGCAAATAGGACCTAGGTTTGAAGTTGGGTGATGAACCACATTCTTCATATCTTTGCAACTGTGTAATCTTATTCAGGGAGAATATCTTAAGAGTAAAGTGGATCCTGAGACCAAATTTTCTCAGTCCCTCCTTTGTAGCCCCAGTTTAAGTGTCCTAGTCATTCTCTATAACTATCCTGACTCTCAAATTCCAGCATTGTAAAGCCTGGCTGACTTAGCAGGTGCCTGGTTGCCAACCTAGAATGGAAACTTTCTCCATTCTCCCCCTGTGGCCCTTTCACTTGGCAAAGCAGGGCACAGAAGAGAATGGCCTTGGAGCCATCTGGAGTTGTTACTTTCCTTTAGAGCTGGAGAGAACGGAACACACCATGTGTAGCTTGGAATGAGAAAGTCAAGGGCAGAGGCGCACCCATCCTCAGTGACTCCCACTCACCACCTGTCCCTCTCCTTGGAAAAAGGGAGTAAACACTTGGTGACACTTACTGTTTTTTGTTGAGTACCTGTTGTGTATTTTGCATTACACTAGGCACTTAGCAGGGGTTATCCTTTAATTAAAAAAAAAAAAAAAACCCAGAAGGTAGGTATTATTGAGCCTGAAAGATGCACAGGATCTTGTTAAAAATCATAGTCGATAAATCAAAGTAGGTTTGAATCCCAGTGGGAATGATGGCAAGTTCTTTCTAATCAGGCATATGACCTCCTCTTCATTTATTTATTCATTTATTTGGCTGCACTGTGTCTTAGTTGAGGCATGAGTGATCTTTAGTTGCAGCATGTGGGATCTAGTTCCCTGACCAGGAATCAAACCTGGGCCCCTGTCCTGGGAGTTTGAAGCCTTAGCCAGTGGACCACCAAGGAAGTCCCATGACCTCTACTTTATCCCCTATTAGCTAGGCTGGCAGAGAAGGCAATGGCAACCTACTCCAGCACTCTTGCCTGGAAAATCCCATGGACCGAGGAGCCTGGTAGGCTGCAGTCCCTGGGGTCGCAAAGAGTCGGACACGACTGAGTGACTTCACTTTCACTTTTCACTTTAATGCATTGGAAATGGAAATGGCAACCCACTCCAGTGTTCTTGCCTGGAGAATCCCAGGGACGGCAGAGCCTGGTGGGCTGCCGCCTATGGGGTCACATAGAGTCGGACTCGACTGAGGTGACTTAGCAGCAGCAGCAGCTAGGCTGGACCTATCACACACTTTCTGTCTCATGAGCCCCCAAAATCCTCTGTGATAGATTGTCTCCTCATTTCTCTTGTCCCCATTTAACAGAGAAATTGAGGGTCCCAGGTGTTAATGACCCAGCTTAATGACATCTAGTAAGTAAGGCCAGCCTGTGGTTTATATGTTGACGCACAGGATACTCACAGATCCTCATCATTAAATTGCAGGTATTTATTATCATTATTAGGAAAAGTTGGGAATTTCAGAACATTTTAAAAAAGAACATATGAAACATTTTCAGTCTCATCATCCAGGAAACTTCTGTTAATTGTGTGATATGTTTCCTCCTGATCTGAGGAAGATGTCAGGAAGCCCGACCATCCAGGTGTGAATCCTGCGATATGTCAGCTGTGTGACCTTGGGAAAATTCTTTAAAGTATTTATTTATTTAGTATTTGGCTGCTCTGGGTCTTAGTTGCAGCATGCAGGATCTTCAATCTTAGTTGTGGCATGTGGGATCTAGTTCTCTGAGGAGGGATCGAACCCAGGCCCCCTGCATTTGGAGAGTGGAGTCTTAGCCACTGGACCACCAGGAAAGTCCCTCTTTTCCGTCCCCTCCCTTCCCCTTTCCTCCCCGCCCCTCCTTTTTCTTCCCTTCCCTTGTTAAATTGAGGTGAAGTTGACAAAAGATGCAATGATGCAATTGCCATTTTAAAGCCTACCATTCAATAACATTTATTACATTCACAATATTGTGCAACTATCACCTCTACCTAGTTCAAAAACATTTTCATCACCCCAGGAAGGGAACCCTATACACATTACACAGTCATACTTTAGTCCCCATGACGCTAATCTGCTTCCTGTCTCTATGAATTTGCTTATTCTGGATATTTCATATACATGGAATTATATAATATGTGATCTTTTGTGTCTGGCTTCTTTCACTTAGCATCATATTTTCAAGGTTCATCTACAATGTAGCATATATTAGATATTCATTCAATTTTATGACTGAATAATATTTCAGTCATTGAGTTGTAAGAATTCTTTATGTAGTCTGGATAATGGACCTATGACAGATATGTGATTTGCAAATATAATCTCCCATTCTTGGGCAGATTCTTCTCACCTAAAATATAGATATAGCTACAAATATGGAAGTTGTGAGGATTAAATAAAAAGATTGATTTACAGCAATAGCACAATGCCTGGTGTGTTTAAGTCCTCAAGAAATGTTACTTGTTATAAATACATATGCATCATTTTTATATAAATTGGGATCATAGTCTTTGATTTAAGATCATACTATGAACTTCTTCTTGGGCTTCCCAGAAGACCCTTAAAGTTCCTGCTTGCCAATGCAGGAGACCTAAGAGATGTGAGTTTGATCCTTGGGTCAGGAAGACCCCCCCTGGAGGAAGGCAAGGCAACCCGTTCCAGTATTTCTGCCTGGAGAATCCTCATAAACAGAGGAGCCTGATGGGCTACAGTCCATGGGGTTGCAAAGAGTCAGACGTGACTGACACAACCTAGCATGCACACACATGAATGTCTTTGCATAGCACTATATATTCTTTGACAATATGATCATTTTTTAAAATTCATTTTTAATTAGAAGATAATTGCTTTATATTGTTGTACTGGTTTCTGCCATATAACAGTGTGAATCAGCCATAAGTATACATATGTCCCCTTCTTGTTGAACCTCCTTTCCATCTCCCACCCCTCCTACCCTTGATCATTTTTAGTGATAGTCCAGTGGTCTATCATTGGAATGAGGCATAACTTATTTAAACAGTCCCCTGTAGGTGTTTAGGTTGTCCCCCACCCCAAATTTAAATAAATATTCTGATTTTTGTCACTATCAGTGCTTTGTTTTTTTCCCCCTTGTTGGCTGCCAGGCTGGGAAAGTGGCACAACAGACTTAGCTGACTAATGATTTAAAACATAAAACAGTGAACACTTTTGATGGGAAGAGAAAACCCCTGCATATTCCTGACTCTCAGAAATTGTGTGAATTCATAAATGTTTATTATTTAGGCTGCTAAATTTGGGAGTTATTTGTTATACAGCAGTGGATGACAAATACAACACATGTGAATAGACTTGCTACAGGTATAGAAAGCTACCCTAGAAACACATGCATATACACACACAGTGTCTATATTTTGACACATGCCCAGAAGTCCTGAATTCTCTCTTGTTGATCTAATGCCTAAAGAAGAATGAAGTCTGGCATTTTATCTTCATTACTGCTTTTCTAATATGTGAAACATAATAAGGTAAGGTGTGTTGCTTGTGTTAACACAACCTGAGGACATCAGCATTGTCATCATGTCCTGGTTGTCCAGCAAGCATCACTTTATCATGTGGGTGTCTTCCCAGAACACTGCTTGAGTCAATAATGACTTTTTGTAAGTTGAATCATACTTAAAGGTCATGAGAGTTGCTAGCGAAAACAAGTTTCTAGTGTGCTCTTTTGTACCTGGAATAAATTTGGTAAAATAGTCATTTCCTAAATTAGAATTTAACATATTTTGCTTTCTTTAGAGAGGATATAACTGATGTTTTCATATTGCCATTATTATTATTATTAGTAGTATAATTTTAACAAATAAAGTTCATCTGCCACTATCAGATTTCCATAAATGAGAAGTTCCAATGACAATCAAAAAGGCATAGGATCTTTCCATGACTTTCTGAGATCACACATCCTCTGTGTGAAGAGGATGGTTGCAAGATAACAACAGGTGAAAAATCTCAAGCTTGAAAATAAAATTATTGTGGACCCTGGCATATAAAAAGACTTGTGATAGAACCATCTTGAAATGACTTCTCTGCAGACAAGTTGCAGGATAGATTCTTCCATTTGGGAATAGCTCCCATAATATATATATATATATATATATATATAAAATTTACCAAAGCCAGGCAACAGATATCATTGCATTGTGGTTTTCACTCAGGCATAATGCAATGTACCATCATTGTGGTGTTTACAAGGTAATTTCAAGATACACAAAAGTTTATTCCCAACACAGTCTAGATGGTGGGACCACTTAAAGGCTCTAAGTTATTTGATACTTTGCTGCATACACTAGTGGTTCTTAAACACTGATATTCATCGAACTTACCGGGCAGCTTATTATAACCCAGATGGCTGGGCCCTGTCCCCATGTTTCTGATGCACTAGGCCTGGGGTTGGCCTGAGAATGTATATTTCCAGCGAGTTCCCAAGTGATTCTGATGCTGCTGGTTGAAATTACACTGAGAATCACTGGCATAGGCCATCTCTGGAAGGAATTGTGCAAGGACTTCCTTTGCACTATACATCCTCTGTGTGTGTGTGTGAGAGTCAGTTGCTCAGTCACATCAGACTTTTTGCAACCCCATGGTTGCCAGGTTCCTGTCCATGGAATTCTCCAAGCAAGAGTGCTGGAGTGGGTTGCCATTCCCTTCTCCAGGGGATCTTCCCAACCAGAGATTGAACCCAGGTCTCCCACATTGCAGGCAGATTCCTTACCAGCTAAGCCACCAGGGGATCCCATATATCCTTTTTGCATCATTGTAAATGTTTTGCCAGTTGCATGTCTTATCTGTTCAAATGATTACCTGGAGCTTATGTTCCTGGATACATAGGAGGAAGGATTTTCATTCATTGTTTCCTAAGAGGCAAAATGATCTTGTTGAGAGCAGAGGCTTATCCTCTGGCTCAGCCACACTGTGATCTTCGATAGGTGCTCTGGGAGTTTTGAAATATGTTCACAAACTTTGATACTTCGAATAAGTACAGCTCACTCCTCTGTTCATGTGAGCTAAGCGACTGCTTTCTAATGAACAGAATATGGCAGAGTGTCGTTGCGTGACGTTCGAGATGAAGATGTAAAAGGCACTGCGGCTCCCTCTCAGGCTCTCTTGGGTCACTCACTCTGGGGACGGTGGCTGCCATGCTGAGAGGACAGTCAAGCAACTCTGAGGAGAGGCTCATCCAGTGAAGAACTGAGGCCTCCCGCCAGCAGCCGTGGAGTGAGCCATCTTGAGACTGGACCTTCCAGCTTTCAGCTAATCTCAGTCCTGGCCAGCATCTTGACAACACCTTTGGAGAGACTGCTCCCCCTTCCCCCTCCTGTACTTAGCTAGGACAGCTCCAGATTTCTGACCCACAGAGACTTTGAGATAATATACATTTGCTTTAAGCCATTAAGTTTGGGGGAAACTTTTAACATAGCAATAAATAACTAGTGCAGGAATCTGACCTCTTTAAGCCTCAGCTTCCTCATGTGTAAAACGGGGCTAATATTATCTTGACTCCATAGGGTTATTATGAGGTTTAGCTGAGATGGTGCACCTAACACCTTAGAAGAGTGCCTGGCATGGAGTAAGCTTTCAGCAGATGATGGTTATTATTATTTTCGCCCCTCGTAATTTCTAATCAGTGGATTTCTCCCAGGGGGCCGGCTCTTTCCTTGTCAGATGGGCCTCATCGGAGGCAGTGCAAAGGGCTAAATTCCTGGCCCAGAGAGCCTCACACTTGTCACTGACCTGTGGCTGCTGTCCTCTGAACTTTGTATCTTTGTGCGCAGGAAGGGGAGTTTGTCTTCTTCCTCAAGCTATTCTGAGCCAAGCGTGGTTGCATCTGGGAGCTGGTCTTGCAAGAAGCGTTCAGGACAGCCAATCAGTCCTCCGCTACAGGACCCTTCAGGCCGCACAACTCTGCCTCCCTGAAGCTGGAAGAAGAACGCTCACTATTTGCTCTCACTGCTCCCATAATTGTCCCACCACTGCATAAACCCTCTCTGTCCTTGAGTGTTTTCCCAACAGGACTTTAAAATCATGCCTTAGAGAATCAGGCTGAATTTTAACGACTGTTTTAACTGTCAGGGCATTAAGAAGTCTTAGCCCTCTGTCTTCTTATAGCTGGGATTTGTAATGGCTTAGGTTTAAATGATCCCCATAAGGAATTTATTTTCAGTTTAATAGTCTACCCTAAGTCTGACTTTCCAAGTCGTTTCTTTGCCAGATATAGAAACAGTGTCAAAAATTTGATATGAGTCAGGCTATGACTAAGCTGAAAGATGCTTATATGTTGACCTGCCTTGGAACAGCAGGGAGAAAAGCAGTTGGCTTGGTGGGCAGCCAGTATGATGTGCTCAGACACTGGACTGACACAACAGAAGTCCCCAAATCAGGGCCGGCAGACTTGATACAGAACTGGACTCCAGACATGACATGCTGCTGCCAAGACAGAGAGCCAGAACTGGACTCCAGGACTCCAGCACAGCCTCAGGGCCTTCTCTGGGACCCGGAGTCTGCAAATGGTTCCACTCGGTGGTGGTGGTGGAGGGTGAGTGATGCGGTATTTGAGACATTCTCTTTTCCACTAGAATGATGGGCTAAGAAACTGCAGTAGGCTTAGGCCTTAAGAGTTGGAGAACACAGTGGACCCTGCTGAGCTGAGCTAGGAAGGTTAGAAATAAGAAAATAAGGAAGGGATTTTGTAAGCTAAGATCATTTTGTTTGCAAGTGGCAGAAAACCAACTCCTATTAAACAGAAAATAAAAGGTATTTAAACATAAATGAGACATTTGCATGGCCTTCAGGCATGGCTTGATCCAGGATGTTATCTCATCAATTCTCAGCTCTGATTCCCTTTGTTTTGTCCTTTTTGTCAAGCAGGCTCTTCCCCTATGCTGATAAATGTGGCTAACAGTGGTTCTAGGCTTCCCTGCTACTATCTCAAAAACCCCCAGGGAAGGAAAAGGCCATTTTCCTCATGTTCTGACTAAATCCACAAATTTGACCCGTTTCTTCTGGTGTGAGTCTTGTGTTGATAATTGAAAGATACTCATCTGAATTGTGGTAAGGTGGATGGTGGGAGTGGGAGGGCTGCCACACCAGCATCTCATGGACTGAGAGAGAGAGAGAGATGGGTGGTTTCCCAAGAGGAAGGGATAGTGCAGTGCTCGCATATCTAGTTTGCTGAGAACACACTCGTACAGTAGATTCAATAATACTGCAGTTTCAGCTCCTGAGAAGAAAAAAAAAAAAAAAGGCGTTTTTTTAATTTGGACACCAAATCACCTAACTGCAAATGGTTGGAGAGTTTTGTCTTTTTCCTTTGTATCTCCTGACTGTCCAGCTTGTGGGTTTTTTTTTTTCAGACTACCTTTCTGGAATTTCCCTCTGGCAGTACCATGATTAGAAAAACCTATGTTATACTGGGCATAACTTCCCTCTTCTGAGTCTCAGTTACTTCAGATGGAAAAATGGACATAATAATCACCATGTAGGGCTTTCTAAAGGTCAAATAAAAAAATCCACATAAATGAAAAATATTTAATAGAACACTGTTGTTTGCCAGGCTCTGAGCAAAGCAATAGTGTCATTAGGTAGAAATTATTATTACTACCCATTTTGTGGATGGGACATAGAGAAACAGACAGGCTAAGTAACTTACTTGTGTCACACAGCTACTAAGGAGATAGAGCAGGGGTTTAGACTCACATTGCCTACCTATATGATGAGCTTCCAGCCACTACTATATCCTACCCGTCAGCAGGGAATTAAACTGATGAACAAGTACAAAATTGGTGTGCAGGTCTTTTTAACCTGAGACCTACAGACCCCATGCCCCTCCTAACTCAGGGGTTCATGAACTGATGGTGAAAAAGTAAAATCTCTCTTTTCACTAACCTGTAACTAAAGCTGCTTCCTTCTACAATGAATGTAAGCAACAAACCATTAAGCCTTGATAATTATGATACTTTAGAATCACAGATATTTTCCTGTCATATTACATCTGCAGATATTTTATAATATCATTATGTTCATTGCTACTTTAAATTATGTTGGATATTAGATATCATTTAACAATGAAATAAAAATAAAGAAAGCATATGTATGAATTTATTGCAAATTAAAAATATATTTACAACTGTATTTTGGTTGTATTTGTAATTTTATATACTTTCTTTTTTGCATTTAAAAAAATAGGTTTATGCTTTGGAGTCCATGGCACCCCAGAAGAGGGGTAAGGAAGGAGCTAGGGGTTGGGGAGAGTGGACTCAGCCTGATTGTTTCTGCTGAGGGGGGCAAAGGGGTGGGAATTAGCCCCAGCTGGGCACAGGGCTGGTGAACCACTCATGGGGCAGGGCTGAAAGCTGTCTCCAGCTGATTGACTCACCAGAACCTGGCTGTGAATTTCCAGTTGCCAGGAAGCTGCTAAATGTGACCATCAGAGAAGGAACCAAATGCTTCTGATGTAAGGGTTTTAATGACATAGGTTTTCCTGGAGCCTCAAGACTGCTGCTGGGCCAAAGCTGCTCTTGGAGTGTCTTTGATGCCATCCCTGGAAAGGGACTGTTTGTGAATCAGTAGACAGACACAGGGTCTAGCTTAAGCTCCTCCAGGGGCAGTGCTGGCCACACATTCTGTCTCAGAGCCCTGGATTCCTCATCTGAGAAATGGGCATGTGATTCCTACCACCCAGGCTAGCCAGGGATTGACTCAAGCAAGGAATTGGAAAGTCCTCTGTCAACTGTAAAGTTCTAACCCAAAGTTAGTGATGATTTTTATTCTGTCCTCAGAAGGAGGGGAATGACCCATATTTATTAAAGCCATGGTTCCCTCATCAAGGGAGGTGGGAGAATGGGGAAGGGGTTAATAGGGTATCCAGTTATCCTCTCACCCTCCAGGGTAACCCTGGCCACACTTACTCAACAATATGGAGAGTTGCAGGGATGGGAATTTTAGATTCTTGTGCTTTCATTACTTGCAAGACCACAGGTGCTAATCACCCCTAAAAGGAATCTTTTTTAAAAAGTTAAATGCATGGGAGTGCCAGACCACCTTACTTGTGACACCTATATGCAGATCAAGAAGACAACAGTTAGAACCACACATAGAATAACTGACTAGTTCCAAACCTGGAAAAGAGTATGACAAGTATTGTCACCCTGCTTATTTAGCTTATATGTGGAGTACATCATGCAAAATGCCAGGCTGGATGAATTCCAAGCTGGAATCAAGATTGCCAGAGAAATATCAGCAACCTCAGATATACAGATGATACCATGCTAATGACAGAGAGTTAAGAGGAACTGAAGAGCCTCTTGATAAAGGTAAAAGACATGAAAAGCCAACTTGGAACTCAACATTAAAAAAACTTAAGATCACAGCAGTTAGTTTCATCACTTCACACAAATAGAAGGGGAAAAAGTGGAAGCAGTGACAGATTTTATTTTCTTGGGCTCCAAAATCACTGTGGACGGTGACTGTAGCCATGAAATTAAGAGATGCTTGCTCCTTGGAAGAAAAGCTATGAGAAACCTAGACAGCATATTAAAAAGCAGAGATATAATTTTGCCTACAAGGGTCTACATAGTCAAAGCTATGGTGTTTGAATATCTCCTGTGGAGGCATGGATCAGCAGTGGCCTACCACAGGAGCAGGGGCTCTGGGTGCAGCAGACCTAGGTCACACAGCATGTAGCATATGCCCCCTTATGCTAATGGAGGAGGTTGCCATCAACCCCACAATAGAACCGCTGAGCAGATGATCCACAAACGGCAGAACAATTATACCAAATAAATTCTCATACTGTTAAGAAAGTTCTAGGACCCACAACAGACTTCCCAACCTGGGGACCTGTCAAAGAGACTGAGAACCCCCAGGGAATTTGACTTTGGAGGCCAGTGGGATTTGATTACAGAACTTCCAGGGGACTGGGAAACAGACTCTTGGAGGGCACAAACAAAACCATGTGCGCACCAGGACCCAGAAGAAAGGCATACTGTCCCCACAAGAGACTGACCCAGACTTGCCTGTGAGTCTCCAGCAGTCGACAGGAGGCTGCCACAGGGTGTGGAGCATTGAGTACAGCAGTGCATCCACAAGACCAATAGAAGGAGGTTGCCATTATCTTCATTACCTCCACCATAGTTTTGGTCTGAGGTCAAACAAAAGGGAGGGAACACAGCCCTGCCTATCAACAGAAAATTAGATTAAAGATTTACTGAGTACGGCCCTGCCTATCAGAACAAGACCTAGTTTCTCCCACAGTCAGTTTAATTCAGTTCAGTTGCTCAGTCGTATCCAACTCTTTGCAACTCCATGGATTGCAGCAGCCAGGCTTCCCTGTCCATCACCAATTCCTGGAGCTTGCTCAAATTCATTTCCATTGAGTCAGTGATGCCACCAACCATCTCATCCTCTGTCATCCTCTTCTGCTCCTGCCTTCAATCTTACCCAACATCAGAGTCTTTTTTCCAGTGAGTTAGTTCTTCACATCAGGTGACCAAAGTATTGGAGCTTCAATTTCAGCATCAGTCCTTTCAATGAATATTCAGGACTGATTTCCTTTAGGACAGACAGGTTGGATCTCCTTGCAGTTCAAAGGAGTCTCAAGAGTCTGCTCCAACACCACAGTTCAAAAGCATCAATTCTTCGGTGCTCAGCTTTCGTTATAGTCAAAATCTCACATGCACACATAACTACTGGAAAAACCATAGCTTTGACTAAATGGACCTTTGTTGGTAGAGTAATGTCTCTGCTTTTTAGTATACTGTCTAGGTTGGTCATAGCATTTCTTCCACGGAGCAAACATCTTTTAATTTCATGGCTGCAATAACCACCTGCAGTAATTTTGGAGCCCCCACAAAAAAAGTCTCTCACTGTTTCCATTCTTTCCCCACCTATTTCCATGAAGTGATGGGACCAGATGCCATGATTTTTGTTTTCTCAATGCTAAGTTTTAAGTCAGCTTTTTCACTCTCCTCTTTCACTTTCATCAAGAGGCTCTTTGCTTTCTGCCATAAGGGTGGTGTCATCTAAGTTTACTGATATTTCTCCTGGCAATCTTGATTCCAACTTATATTTCATCAAGCCTGGCATTCCACATGATGTACTCTGCATATAAGTTAAATAGGCAGGGTGACAATACACAGCCTTGATGTACTCCTTTCCCAATTTGGTACCAGCCTGTTGTTCCATGTCCAGTTCTAACTGTTGCTTCTTGACTTGCATACAGATTTCTCAGGAGGGTGGTCAGATGATCTGGTATTCCCATCTCTTGAAGAATTTTCCATAGTTTGTTGTGATCCACACAGTCAAAGGCTTTGTCATATTCAACAAAGCAGAAGTAGATGTTTTTCTGGAACTCTCTTGCTTTTTCGACGATCCAACTGATGTTGGAAATTTGATCTTTGGCTCCTCTGCCTTTTCTAAATCCAGCTTGAACACGTGGAAGTTTACATTTCATGTACTGTTGAAGCCTGGCTTGGAGAATTTTGAGCATTACTTTGCTAGCGTGTGAGATGAGTGCAATTGTGAGGTAGTTTGAGCATTCTTCGACATTGCCTTTCTTTGGGACTGGAATGAAAACTGATCTTTTCCAGTCCTGTGGCCACTGCTGAGTTTTCCAAATTTGCTGGCATATTGAGTGCAGCACTTTCACAGCATCATCTTTTAGGATTTGAAATAGCTCAACTGGAACACCATCACCTCCACTAGCTTTGTTCATAGTAAAGCTTCCTAAGGCCCACTTGACTTCACATTCCAGGATGTCTGGCTCTAGAGGAGTGGTCACATCATCGTGGTTATCTGGGTCATGAAGATCTTTTTTGTATAGTTCTTCTGTGTATTCTTGCCACCTCTTCTTAATATCTTCTGCTTCTGTTAGGCCTGTACCGTTTCTGTCCTTTATTGTGCCCATCTTTGCATGACATGTTCCCTTGGTATCTCTAATTTTCGATCTCTACTCTTTCCCATTCTATTGTTTTCCTCTATTTCTTTGCACTGATCAATGAGGAAGGCTTTCTTATCTCTCCTTGCTATTCTTTGGAACGCTGCATTCAGATGGGTATATCTTTCCTTTTCTCCTTTGCTTTTAGCTTCTCTTCTTTTCTCAGCTATTTGGAAGATCACCTCAGACAACCATTTTGCCTTTTTACTTTTGTTTTTCTTGGGGGTGGTCACGAGTCCTGCCTCCTATAAAATGTCATGAACCTCTGTCCATAGTTCTTCAGGCACTCTATCAGATCTAAACCCTTGAATCTATTTGTCACTTCCACTGTATAATTGTAAGAGATTTGATTTAGGTCATACCTGAATGGTCTAGTGGTTTTCCCTACTTTCTTTAGTTTAAGTCTGAATTTGGCAATAAGGAGTTCATGATCTCAGCCACAGTCAGCTCCCGGTCTTGTTTTTGCTGACTGTATAGAGCTTCTCCATCTTTGGCTGCAAAGAATATAATCAATCTGATTTTGGTGTTGGCCATCTGGTGATGTCCATGTGTCAAGTCTTCTCTTGTGTTGTTGGAAGAGGGTGTTTGCTATGACCAGTGCGTTCTCTTGGCTAAACTCTATTAGCCTTTCCCCTGATTCATTTTCAACTCCAAGGCCAAATTTGCCTGTTACTCCAGGTGTTTCTTGACTTCCTACTTTTGCATTCCAGTACCCTATAATGAAAAGGACATCTTTTTTGGGTGTTAGTTCTAAAAGGTCTTGTAGCTCTTCATAGAACTGTGCAACTTCAGCTTCTTCAGCATTACTGGTTGGGGCATAGGCTTGGATTACCGTGATATTGAGTGTTTTGGCTTGGAAACAAACAGAGATCATTCTGTCATTTTTGAGATTGCATCCAAGTACTGAATTTCGGACTCTTTCATTGACCATGATGGCTACTCCATTTCTTCTAAGGGATTCCTGCCCACAGTAGTAGATATAATGGTCGTCTGAGTTCAATTCACCCATTCCAGTCCATTTTAGTTCACTAATTCCTAGAATGTTGACATTCACTCTTGTCATCTCCTGTTTGACCACTTCCAATTTGCCTTGATTCATGGACCTAACATTCCAGATTCCTATGCAATATTGCTCTTTACAGCATCAGACCTTGCTTCTATCACCAGTCACATCTACAACTGGGTATTGTTTTTGCTTTGGCTCCATCCCTTCATTCTTTCTGGAGTTATTTCTCCACTGATCTCCAGTAGCATATTGGGCACCTACTGACCTGGGGAGTTCCTCTTTCAGTATCCTATCATTTTGCCTTTGCATACTGTTCATGGGGTTCTCAAGGCAAGAATATTGAAGTGGTTTTCCATTCCCTTCTCCAGTGGACCACACTCTGTCAGACCTCTCCACCATGACCCCTCTGTCTTGGGTGGCCCCACACGGCATAGCTTAGTTTCATTGAGTTAGACAAGGCTGTGGTCCATGTGATCAGACTGGCTCATTTCTGTGATTATGGTTTCAGTGTGTCTGCCCTCTGATGCCCTCTCGCAACACCTACCATCTTACTTGGGTTTCTCTTACCTTGAACGTGGGGTAGCTCTTCACGGCTGCTCCAGCAAAGCGCAGCCGCTGCTAGAAGCAAGCCAGCTGCGACAGACCATGCAGAAGTGTGGCAATGAGGAGCTACCCCTCGCCCAAGGTCAGGGGCAGCAGCCGAGAGGAGCTACCCGACGTCCAAGGAGCAGCGCTGCGCAGGTGCAGGAGGGCTGTGAGGAGCTACTCCACATTCAAGGTCAGGAGGGGCAGCCTTGAGGAGATATTCCTCGTCCAACATGGACCTCAGCCTTATCTAACTCAGTGAAACTATGAGTCATGCTGTGCAGGGCCACCCAAGTTGAACAGGTCGTGGTGCAGAATTCTGACAAAACATGGTCCACTGGAGAATGGAATGGGAAACCACTCCAGTATTCTTGCCTTGAGAACCCCATAAAGAGTTATGCTGCTGCTGCTACTCCTGCTAAGTCGTTTGAGTCATGTCCAACTCTGTGCGACCCCATAGACAGCAGCCCACCAGGCTCCGCCATCCCTGGGATTCTCCAGGCAAGAACACAGGAGAGGGTTGACATTTCCTTCTCCAATTCATGAAAGTGAAAAATGAAAGTGAAGTCGCTCAGTCAAGTCCGACTCTTCACTACCTCATGGACTGCAGCCTACCAGGCTCCTCTGTCCGTGGAATTTTCCAGGCAAGAGTACTGGAGTGGGTTGCCATTGCCTTCTCCACATGAGGAGTAAGAAAAGGCAAAAAGATATGACATGGAAAGATGAACTCCCCAGGTAGGTAGGTGCCCAATATGCTACTGAAGAAGCCAGGAGAAATAACTGCAGAAAGAATGAAGAGACAGAGCCAAAAGAAAAACAACGCCCAGTTGTGGGTGTGACTGGTGATGGAAGTAAAGTCCAATACTCTAAAGAATAATATTGCATAGGAACAAGGAATGTTAGGTCCGTGAATCAAGATAAATTGGAAGGGGTCAAATGGGATGCAAGAATGAACATCTACATATTAGGACTCGGTGAACTAAAATGGACTGGAATGGGTGAATTGAACTCAGACGACCATTATATCTACTACTGTGGGCAGGAATCCCTTAGAAGAAATGGAGTAGCCATCATGGTCAACGAAAGAGTCCGAAATGCAGTACTTGGATGCAATCTCAAAAATGACAGAATGATCTCTGTTCATTTCCAAGGCAGACCATTCAATATCACGGTAATCCAAGCCTATGCCCCAACCAGTCATGCTGAAGAAGCTGAAGTTGAAAGGTTCTATGAAGACCTACAAGACCTTTTAGAACTAACACCCAAAAAAGATATCCTTTTCATCATAGGGGACCGGAATGCAAAAGTAGGAAGTCAAGAAACACTTGGAGTAACAGGCAAATTTGGCCTTGGAGTTGAAAATGAAGCAAGGCAAAGGCTAACAGAGTTTAGCCAAGAGAACGCACTGGTCATAGCAAACACCCTCTTCCAACAACACAAGAGAAGACTTGACACATGGACATCACCAGATGGCCAACACCAAAATCAGATTGATTATATTCTTTGCAGCCAAAGATGGAGAAGCTCTATACAGTGAGCAAAAACAAGACTGGGAGCTGACTGTGGCTCAGATCATGAACTCCTTATTGCCAAATTCAGACTTAAACTAAAGAAAGTAGGGAAAACCATTAGACCATTCAGGTATGACCTAAATCAAATCTCTTACAATTATACAGTGGAAGTGACAAATAGATTCAAGGGTTTAGATCTGATAGAGTGCCTGAAGAACTATGGACAGAAGTTCATGACATTTTATAGGAGGCAGGGCTCATGACCACCCCCAAGAAAAACAAAAGTAAAAAGGCAAAATGGTTGTCTGAGGTGATCTTCCAAATAGCTGAGAAAAGAAGAGAAGCTAAAAGCAAAGGAGAAAAGGAAAGATATACCCATTTGAATGCAGGGTTCCAAAGAAAAGCGAGGAGAGATAAGAAAGCCTTCCTCATTGATCAGTGCAAAGAAATAGAGGAAAACAATAGAATGGGAAAGAGTAGAAATCTCTTCAAGAAAATTAGAGATACCAAGGGAACATGTCATGCAAAGATGGGCACAATAAAGGACAGAAACGGTACAGGCCTAACAGAAGCAGAAGATATTAAGAAGAGGTGGCAAGAATACACAGAAGAACTATACAAAAAAGATCTTCATGACCCAGATAACCACGATGGTGTGACCACTCATCTAGAGCCAGACATCCTGGAATGTGAAGTCAAGTGGGCCTTAGGAAGCTTTACTATGAACAAAGCTAGTGGAGGTGATGGCGTTCCAGTTGAGCTATTTCAAATCCTAAAAGATGATGCTGTGAAAGTGCTGCACTCAATATGCCAGCAAATTTGGAAAACTCAGCAGTTGCCACAGGACTGGAAAAGATCAGTTTTCATTCCAGTCCCAAAGAAAGGCAATGTCGAAGAATGCTCAAACTACCTCACAATTGCACTCATCTCACACGCTAGCAAAGTAATGCTCAAAATTCTCCAAGCCAGGCTTCAACAGTACATGAACTGTAAACTTCCACGTGTTCAAGCTGGATTTAGAAAAGGCAGAGGAGCCAAAGATCAAATTTCCAACATCAGTTGGATCGTCGAAAAAGCAAGAGAGTTCCAGAAAAACATCTACTTCTGCTTTGTTGAATATGACAAAGTCTTTGACTGTGTGGATCACAACAAACTATGGAAAATTCTTAAGGAGATGGGAATACCAGATCACCTGACCACCCTCCTGAGAAATCTGTATGCAAGTCAAGAAGCAACAGTTAGAACTGGACTTGGTACAGACTGGTACCAAATTGTGAAAGGAGTACATCAAGGCCATATAATATCAGCCTGCTTATTTATGTACATGCAAAGTACATGTGCATTGCAGAGTACATCATGCAAAATGCTCGGCTGGGTGAAGCACAAGCTGGAATCAAGATTACAGGGAGAAATATCAATAACGTCAGATATGCAGATGATACACACCCTTTTGGCAGAAAGTGAAGAGGAAGTAAAGAGCCTCTTGATGAAAGTGAAAGAGCAGAGTGAAAAAATTGGCTTAAAACTCGGCATTCAAAAAATGAAGATCATGGCACCCTGTCCCATCAGTTCATGGCAAATAGATGGGGAAACAATGGAAACAATGAGAGACTTTATTTTGCGGGGCTCCAAAAATCACTGCAGATGGTGACTGCAGTCATGAAATTAAAGACGCTTGCTCCTTGGAAGAAAAGCTTTGACCAACCTAAACAACATATTAAAAAGGAGAGACATTACCTTGCTGACAAAGGTCTGTGTAGTCAAAGCTATGGTTTTTCCAGTGGTCATGTATGCATGTGAGATTTGGACTATAACGAAAGCTGAGCACCGAAGAATTGATGCTTTTGAACTGTGGTATTGGAGAAGACTCTTGAGACTCCCTTGAACTGCAAGGAGCTCCAACCTGTCCATCCTAAAGGAAATCAGTCCTGAATATTCATGGGAAGGACTGATGCTGAGGCTGAAACTCCAATACTTTGGCCACCTGATGTGAAGAACTGAATCGTTAGAAAAGACTCTGATGCTGGGAAAGACTGAAGGCAGGAGGAGAAAGGGACGACAGAGGATGAGTTGGTTGGATGGCATCACCGACTTGGTGATGAGTTTGAGCAAGCTCCAGGAGTTGGTGAAGGACAGAGAAGATATGCATGCTGCAGTCCACGGGGTCGCAAAGAGTCGGACACGCCTAAGCAACTGAACTGAACTGAATGGTATTTCCACTAGTCACATACAGATGTGAGAGTTGGTTATATAGAAGGCTGAGCACCAAAGAATGGATGCTTTCAAATTGCGGTGCTGGGGAAGACTCTTGAGAGTCCCATGGACTGCAAAGAGATCATACCAGTCAATCCTAAAGAAAATCAACCCTGAATATTCATTGGAAGGACTGATATTGAAGCTGAAGCTCCAATACTTTGATGCCACTGATGGGACTAATCGACTCATTGGAATAGATCCTGCTGCTGAGAAAGACTGAAGGCAAAAGGAGAAGAGTGTGGCAGAGGATGAAATTGTTAGATAGCATCACTCACTCAATGGACATGAGTTTGAGCAACCTCTGAGAGATAGTGGAGGTCACATAAACACTAGCATGCTGCAGTCCATGGGGTTGCAAAGAGTTAGACATGGCTTAGTGACTGAAAACAGTAAGGTGCACATATTTGTATTTATGCCCCCAAAGCCCCATATTTCTAAGGAGGAAATCGGGTTCTAGGGACATAGCTGTAGTTCCTTGGTTGTTTAATCGGCAAACAATGCTGAAGATCCCATAGCCTATAAAAGATGGAAAATCGGAAACCCAGGAGACTGTCAGGCAGAGTGTGCACCAGTCTTCTCTCATATTTATAGTCACTCCTCCAGAGGTTTCTCTGAAATAATTAAGTGTAGAGGGTGAACTTGCTAAGTATGACTCAAGAAAGTAAAACCCACACACACACTTAAATGTTTTTTTCTGAGTAAGATGTGAGTCTCTATTTATAGTCTTGTTCTGGTACTATCTTGTCCAAAGTGATTAGTGGAAGTGTTAGTTCCACCAAAAAGTGTTAGTTCCACCAAAAAGTTCCACTCTTTTGCGACCCTATGGACTATGGCCACCAGGCTCGTTTGTATAAAGAACTCTTCAGGCAAGAATACTAGAGTGGATTGCCATGTCTTCCTCCAGGGGGTCTTCCTAACCCAGAGATCTAACCCAGGTCTCCTGCATTGCAGGCAGATCCTTTACCATCTGAACCATTCCTGTCCAAATCCACCTTCCTTTGTCAAACTCTTCCTCTCTCTCTTTCTGTTTTCCCACTAACTCATTAAGCGGTGGGTATCTTGATTTAGGTTCTAATCCCAGCTGTGCGTCCCACAGGATATTTGTTCCTCAGCAAGTCACTTAGGATTTTTAGTATTTTAGATCCCTCCTCTAAAATGGGCTGATGACGGACTTGGTCACAGGGGATCTGTGACATTTAGATGGGATGGTTCAGAGAACGGGCTTGACACAGACCCTGGTAGGGAGACTGAGCCCGTGGGACTGTCTGCTCTCTGTATGGGTGAAGGTGCAGCTTCCTGGGCCCTGGGGCTGGTAAACTGAAGAAATACTAAGTGCCATCATAGACATTTGTGCCAAGAGCTGTAGGGACACCAAGACGGAAGCGACCAGTTAGGACAGTAACACATTAGAAGCCGAGGAACAGGCAGAGGAGGTGATTGGCCCATGACGCTAGGCTGTCTGACATTTCACATTTCATATCCTTATACCCAGTTATCTCTCCCTGTATCTCTCCTGAACTCTGAGAGGATGGAATAACTTTTATTGGCAATAATAATCACACTATTTATTTGAGAGCTTCTTCTGTGCCAGGTACCAAGTGGATCTTCATAAACACAAGTGAGGTGGGTTCTGTGTTACCCTTGGGGTACAGATGAGGAAACCGAAGTGGCCGGAGTAGCATGCAAACGGGCAGGATGAGCACAGTCTCCAAAGCCCCTCATGTCTCCATTTCTTCATACTATCTCCTACACAGAGAGAGAAGTTTCTTTCCCTAGTCTTAAAATTACACATGGCTCCTTTCAACCTGTACTTTGGTTTTAGAGGACCTTTCTGCAGCCTACTTTCGCATCTTGCTATAGTCCCTCTCTGATGTGTGGCTTTCGGTGAGACACTAGCTTTTTGAGCTCAGTTTCCTGTTTTGAAACAGATCTGGTGACCTGATTACCCACAGGCTTGGTGCAGGAGTCCCGAAGGACAGCTGGGGAAGAGCCTCAGGTGGGTCAGGATCTCGGCAGGCCACGCCTCTGAGCTGAGTACCTGGTGTGTTCAGAGAACAGGGGCCGGCAAGCCCCCATCAAGGCCCACATGGGGAGATGCGACCAGAAGAACTGATGTTTGTATGTGAAGTAAGCAAACTGGTCACCAGCCTGCCTGCCCAAGCTTCGCACTGTCCTGTGGACAAGTCTCTCCCCAGAGGAGCGATGGTGGGGGATGCGCGGAGCTGACTGCCCCTCGCCGCCGCCCCCACATCTTGAACCAATTGAGAGCCTCAGGAGCGGCTCTGGTCACACACAGCATGCCACTTTTCATGGGCTGGTCACACAGGCTCGTTAGATTGACGTTTTTAATAAAACTGGAGCGGAGCTCCGACATTGCAAACTTGGTGCTCCAGGCGGCCACTCCTGTAGCTTCTGCATCTTCGCTCCCACCCACCCGCTCCAGCCTGCAGAGAGGAGCGTTTATTTTGGAATTTCCACAGTGGTGTGTGTTCTTTTGTTTTGCTTTTACAACAAAGAGATGCTTCTGGCAAAAGCCCCGGGCCTGGGGCTGCACCTCTGCTGATGTCAGGGTTTGGGATGGGGGCTTTGAAGACACTCAGAAGTTGAAACCTGGATACTCTGCTAGGACTTTATTGCAGCCCAGCACGTGTTTGAGGAAAACCTCAGTGCCCGGCTCCCTGAAGTACTGGTGAAAAAGGACAATGAAGTCATAGACCCTGCCCTCAAGGCATCATCAGTGTGGAGGGGGTTAAGTAACCTTTTCAACAAAATGCCCTGGGTTCTGGGATCCAGGCATCCACTCATCCATCCATTCATGGGCAGGATATCAGTTCAGTTTAGTCGCTCAGTCGTGTCCAACTCTTTGCGACCCCGTGGACTGCAGCACACCAGTCCTCTCTGTCCATCACCAACTCCTGGAGTTTACTCAAACTCATATCCATTGAGTAGGTGATGCCATCCAACAGTCTCACCCTCTGTCGTCCCTTTCTCCTCTTGCCTTCAATCTTTCAGAGCATCAGGGTCTTTTCCAATGAGTCAGTTCTTCACATCAGGTGGTCAAAGTATTGGAGTTTCAGCTTCAGCATCAGTCTTTCCCATGAATATTCAGGACTGATTTACTTTAAGATGGACTGGTTTGATCTCCTAGCTGTCCAAGGAAATCTCAAGAGTCTTCTCCAATACCACAGTTCAAAAGCATCAATTCTTCGGTGCTCAGCTTTCTTTATAGTTCAACTCTCACATGCATACATGCCTACTGGAAAAACCATAGTGTTGACTAGATGAGACTTTGTTGGCAAAGTAATGTCTCTGCTTTTTCATATGCTGTTGAGGTTGGTCATAACTTTTCTTCCAAGGAGCAAGCGTCTTTTAATTTCGTGGCTGCAGTTACTATCAGGAGTGATTTTGTAGCCCCCCAAAATAAGGTCTTTCACCATTTCCATTGTTTCCCCATCTATTTGCCAAGAAGTGATGGGACCAGTTGCCATGATCTTAGTTTTCTGAATATTGAGTTTTAACTTTTTCACTCTTTCACTAACTTTTTCACTCTCCTCTTTCACTTTCATCAAGAGGCTCTTTAGTTTTTCTTCGCTTTCTGCCATAAGGGTGGTGTCATCTGCATTTATGAGGTTATTGATATTTGTCCCAGCAATCTTGATTCCAGCTTGTGCTTCATCCAGTCCAAAATTTCTCATTATGTACTCTGTGTATAAGTTAAATAAGCAGGGTGACAATATGCAGCCTTGACATACTTCTTTCCCAATTTGGAACCAATTCTAAGTCTAATTCTAAGTGTTGCTTCTTGACCTGCATACAGATTTCTCAGGATATATATCACCAGGATATATATCCCACTAATACTGAGGACCTCCTCTCTGCCCACTACTGGAGATAAAATAATGAGCCCAATCAAGTTCCTGATTTTGTAGCAAATAATAAACAAATAACTGGGGAAAATATACTTAACATTCCAGGAGGCGATAAATGTTATGAATAAAAAGCAAGATAAAGGGATAGAGAAGAATAGATAAGTGAGTAAAGGTTGTGTGTGTGTGTGCACAGGCATGTATGTGTGTGGGTGTGTGTAAGGGTGTATATGTGTGTGAGGAGCATCTGATTGTAGAGATGTGGGGGATGTGAGTGCATGTGTGGTTGCGGGTGAGTGGGCACGTATGCCTTAGCGTATAGGAGGCTTTTTAATAAAGGAAGGTCCAGAAGTCTCCTGAGAAGTAGACAGTTGACAAAGACCTAAAGAAGGGAGCAGCGAGCATCCTGCGGATGTGAGGGGGCGGAGCACCCCAAGTAGAGGGGACGGCACGTCAGAAATCAGCATCCAGAAAAGAGATTCTAAGAGTGCAGCAAGTCAGAAAAACAAATATCCTATGTTAACGCGTATATGTGGAATCAGAAAAAATTGGTATAGATGATCTTATTTACAAAGCAGAATAGCGACACAGATATAAAGAACAAATGTATGGACACCTACGGAGAAGAGGAGGTGAGATGAACTGGGGGATTGGGATTGACATAGGTACACTATTGATGCTGCTGCTAAGTCGCGTCAGTCGTGTCTGACTCTGTGCGACCCCACAGATGGAAGCCCACCAGGCTCCTCTGTCCACAGAATCCTCCAGGCAAGAGTACTTGCCATTTCCTTCTCCAGTGCATGCAAGCATGCTTAGTCGCTTCCGTCATGTCTGACTCTGTGTGACCCCATGGACAGCATCCCACCAGGCTTCTCTGTACAAAGAATTCTCCAGGCAAGAGTATTGGAGTGCCATTTCCCTCTCCAACACTACTGATACTATGTGTCAAATAGATAACTAATGAGAACCCACTGGATCACAGAGGGAACTCTGCCCAGTGCTCTGTGATGAGCTAAGTGGGAAGGAAATTTTAAAAAGAGGGCATGTATGTCCCTTGGACTTCAAGAAGATCCAACCAGTCTATCCTAAAGGAGATCAGTCCTGGGTGTTCATTGGAAGAACTGATGCTGAAGCTGAAACTCCAGTACTTTGGCCACCTCATGAGAAGAGTTGACTCATTGGAAAAGACCCTGATGCTGGGAGTGATAGAGGGCAGGAGGAGAAGGGGACGACAGAGAATGAGATGGCTGGATGGCATCACTGACTCGATGGACATGGGTTTGAGTAAACTCCAGGAGTTGGTGATGGACAGGGAGGCCTGGCGTGCTGCGGTTCATGGGGTGGCAAAGAGTCGGACACGACTGAGCGACTGAGCTGAACTGAACTGATGTTGATGTTTAGCCAATTCACTTCGGTTACAGCAACAGCTAACACAACAAAGTAAAGCAGCTATACTTCAATAAAATTTTTAAAGAAGAGAGATTCTCATTTTTCCTGGACAAACTGCAACAGAAGAAGGCCACTTATGTAGATGCATTAAAATAGGGAACATGAATTTCATAGCAGTTATAGTGAAACAAAGGGTGTGACTGGGACTTTATCTTAGAAAATGAAATGAAAATTCACAACAGAGTTTTAAAAATCTTCTGTTCAACAACACATCAGCTGTCACTGCAGTAAAACACACGTGCTATACGCTGAAGAAGGATGTTGCGTTTCAGCATCCTTCAGGTCACATCTGGCTGTCGCAGGATACTATAGAGAACATCAGTTTTGTTAGGATATTTGAGGATTTCATCTGTCTAAGCAACATATTTAATCAGCTGCTATTCACATTTATTCCCTTTTGAAGCATTATCATTTAGATAGATCATTTCATTCATTGCAAGTTGTTCCAACACCACCACATTTGTCAAAGCCTCGATGAGTGGTTGGAGCTGTTGCCAATGTCACTCTCTTTGACCTCCTGCAGCCCTGTGTCTTTTCTGCATTGTATCGCTGGGTGACAACGCAGGACAGGTGTCAGAGATGACCCTCTGGGCACCCAGGGAGCTCGTGCTATGTGGGAAGCCATGTCTGAGCAAGACTCAGATTTTTAAGTGGCAGGTTCATGAGTGAATATTTCCACTTTCCAGTGGTTACGCTTCCTTCCACAAGCTCATACCAAAGGGTCTCTGATAATGAACTTGCTATGAGGATGCCCCCACACAGCAATAGGGTGCTTTGGGGATTCAGAGGAAGAGCATCTATCATTTAATTTTTTTCTTAAAATGACAGCTCCTTTATGCTTGATCATACAGGCATAAAGAAATCACTCACACTCCATTACTTGCCAAGAGTCTTACATCTATTCACTAACTGGATTCTCTACCACTATTCTGTGAAATAGATGGTATTATAACCTTCTTAAAGATTAAGACATTGAAAGGCTGAAAATTGAAGTACTGCCCTACCGGTGACATCAGACTTTAAGTTGACCCTTCTAGCTCCCCAAATAACCCAAAAACCCCTTTTTTTCTTCTCTTTAAATACATATATATTTCCCTTCAAGGCTTAAAGTCCTGAGCCTTATTAGTAAATGAGACAGCTCTACTGGATGTGTCTTAGGAACAGAAGCCATTTAGTGAGGTTATTTTCCTCTGCCAGTCCACGAAAATCATTTCCAAGGATGCTAAGAGCTACTGTTTATTGAGCATGTTCTCAGCATTTGACACTGTGTTTGTGCTTAGAGACCACTGCTTCCTCCATCTTCAGATTATGGGGGAGGTAGGCATTGTGACTTCCAGTTTACTGATAAGGAAAGTGACAGTAAATAAAAGTAAGCTTTGGACTGGGACTCAAACCCAGGTTCATGGGCTGCCTGCCTCTATGCAGGGGTGCCCCGGGGATTAGTTATGGTCAGATGCTAGGGGCAGCAGACAATTGGGTTTTGACATAAAACTCAAGTATTCCTTAGGAACTTCGGAGTATCTTAAATTATTTTTGGTGAAGGATCAGTTGTTGTGTTTTTGGTTTTTCTTTTCTAATCCATTATGGGCCAATTCTTCTGTAAACTACAATAAAAATGAATTTCTAGGAAAGCGATTGTAAAGTGATTTCTGGGAAATACTTGGATGTTGCAGTGATGTTGAATTGCTGGAAATGTTTTAAACATGCCTCTCCATTTTTCTCCTTTGAAATCTTTGAGTAGGCAAGAGATCAGGCAAGTTGAAGGCTTAGGTGGAAGAAGGTATGAAGACGGAGAAGACTTTGGGGGGAGAAAGAACAGGAGAGTTTTGGAGGAGGGCGACAAGCAAAGACTTGCAGAAGCCTCTGCTGGGAGGCTGAGGCTTGGGAAGGAGGGGCGTCTGGAGAGAGGTTTTAGAAGATGTGGTTTGGGCTCTGGCATGTAATTCCATCCTTCCTTGCTTGCTCTTCAAAAGACTTCAGCAAAAATAAAGGTTATTTTCTGAGGCTGTTGGGGTCTGATAATAGTTTCCTTTGACTGCAACACTGAGTGTTGAAAAGCAGTAAGATGGGGAAAAAGGAAAGGCAGGTTTTCATCAAAATGACCATCTCCTTACCTATTACAGGAGTGAGGTTCTGCGCTAGACTTCCCACAAGGCAGTTCATAATGGCATAATTGTATTGATAATGATGGAGTTAATACTGGTGATAGAAATAATAATAATAGCAATCATAAAAAGAGCCGTTAGCATTTATTACATGCCTAATATGAGCCAGATGCTGCACTAGGCACTTTAGGTACATTTGTTACACAACAGTATATGGAGGTGGGTGTGAAATCCCCATTTTATTATTGCCAAGGGTATAATTTATTTTTAACTGTCAGAGGAAGGAAAAGATGAACCTTAAATCAGGGCAGTGAAAGAGCAGAAACTGTCAGGAGTCATAGGAGCTAATGCATGAAGCTGCAAAAACCAGAAGGGATGGAGGCAAAGCCTCCTCTTACTCAGAGGTAAGCTGGGAATAAACAGGCAAGCAAAGAACTTAGATTATAAGCTGGTTGTGGTAACTAGCTTCCAAGATGGCATCCCTCCCCTTGCCTCAGTGATCCTTATTCTCTGCCACTTACATTCTTCTGTAACTTCCTCCTGACGTTAACCCAGAGCTGTCTGTGTGACTAATAGTACATAATGGAGGGGATAGGGTAGATGGTGTGAGGCTATTAATACACTGAAAAAGCCTTGTAGGTTCCATTGTGGCCACCTGCTCTTGACAATGTCAGTCACCACGCTAAGAGGTCACCTACGTAGTTGTGAAGAGGCCTGCATGGAGGGGAACGGAGGCCTTCTATCAATGCTATGTGCATGACTATTCATTAGAAATGGGTCCTCTTGGAATTCCCTGGTGATCCAATAGTCAGGGCTCTGTGCTTCCAATGCAGGGGGCATGGATACTATCCCTGGTCTGAGAACTAAGATCTCACAAGCCACACAACCATAAATAAATAAATATAAAGCCATAGATAAGAAGACTCCCTTTAAAAAAAAAAAAGAGGGGGGGAGATACATCACTTTTAAAAAAGAAAAAGAAATGGATCCTCCAGCCCCAGCCCCAGTCAAGCCTTTGGATGATGGTAGCCCTGTTTAAGGGGGCTTCTCATGTGGAGCTAGTGCTCAAGAACCTACTTGTCAATGCAGGAGACATAAGAGATGTGTGTTGGACCCCTGGGTAAGAAAGACCCCCTGGAGGAGGGCATGACAACCCACTCCAGTATTCTTGCCTGGTGAATCCCATGGAGAGAGGAGCCTGGCAGGCTGTGGTCCATGGGGTCACAGAGTCAGACACGACTGAGCGACTAATACTTTCACACTTTCGCTTCAGATCAAGGGGGATAACCAGGAGTCCGAAGACCAGAGTATGCGGGTTGTTTGTCTCATTCCTCTCCTTTCCTCATTGCCTAGTGCTGCACTGCCCAGAAAAGCCCCTCACTGTGGCTCCCCCATGAGCCTGCTTAATATCAGACCACTGAGGTGAATAAAACTCACAAAAGTTTATGGTGTGTAAATCACCGTTGTGTCTCGCCCTGGGCCTCAGCACGGAAGGCCTGATTCCCTCTTAAGATTTGTAAGTGGAAACAGCTTCCCTTCAGTGTCAGAAGTGTTTTAGGGCTGGGAGCAAACATTTGAGAGGTAAGGCAGGCCCAGTGCCCTCTGTCTGTCTGGGAGAGACTTAAAGCTTAGAGAGGGACATTCACAGTTGCCTTAATGCCTCTCCGGGGGATCTGAGGCCACGCAGTGGCCACAGCGGTCTATGTGGCTGCAAGACTGCACAGCTCTTCCTTATGGGGTAGCAGAGATCCAACCCGAGTCTGCCCCCGAAACAGAATTTTCTTGCCTTTTACCACCTTCTGTTCTCAGATGGCCTCATCCTGCAGTGACTTGAAGCAGGATGTTGGTTCCTGGCCAGACTGAAGTAAGGTCTCAGCAGTGTGGGTGCTGAGCCCTAGCCACTAAAGCAGTGACAAGGCCCTGGCCCAACAGCTGTATAGAAATGAATTACTGCATAGAGATAGAAAGTGGTGAGACAATACAGTGTTCATTAGCAGGAAAAGGGTAGCATGTGGATAGACACACAGGTAGACTCAGAGAGTCTTGCACCATGGTAAGACTTACATGGGTTAAATCACTTATATGGGTTATTTCCTGTGGGCTTCCTTCGGCCCATCGTCTTGCTTTGCCGGGTTCTGAGTTCATGTTTGGTACATGTCAGGGTCCTTCCACGTGTGCCCACACATCTCTTAGCCAAGAAGGATTCTAGCAAAGAGGCCTGTGGGTAAGTTGACATGACTCTCTTTTTGACCTCCAAGGAGATTTTCTATGCCTGTGTAGTTGGGAAGGGCTCCTTGACCTTGAGAATGAGAAATACGTGGTCTCTTTTCTGGGCAAAGCTTAACTCCTCCTTCTCTTCATCTTGGAGTACCTGTTCACAGGGGACAATGTCCAGCTGTTCAGTCTGGGGCCCATTTATCTCCTGCCTCACTTGCACCATGTCCTCAATCTAAGTGATGCCCTTCCCTATCCTAGGAATATATTCACACCTCCATGTTTTCTCCTAATCAGTCCCCACTGGGGATGCTAGATCTCCCTCCCAACCCCGCCCCACCACTGCCACCCCACTTCCACCTTCCCCGTCTTGTGAGTTCTTACCTACACTTCCCAACATAGCTGGACTTATCCTCCTTCCACGCACCTCTGATGAGTTTCTATGGGTTTCCTATGTGCTTTTTTCTCATCCATCTGTGGTGTTCATTGTTTCCAAATCTCTCTCCCCTAGAGTGTGTAAGTTATGGAGATCAGAGACTAGGCTTGATTCATGATCAGGACAGCTACAAGTTATGGGTGAGGTCAGGGACTCTAGAGACGTTCTTTCCTTGTAAACCCTGGACACCCAAAGTGTCCCTCCCACCACAGCTTCCTCATTCCCTCTGTTTTACTGATGGGGAAACTGAGGTTCAGATATGCTAAAGGACTTATCCAAGGTTTCAGTTAAGAGGACGCAGGGTCAGGAGGTGAGCCTGGACTCAATACCCAGAATGAAGATATTTCATCCTTACACTGTATTGTTTGCCACTAATGGGAGTCACCTGGGAATTTGAAAAGATGCTAGTACTGCCTCACCCTGGGATTCCTGGAGCCCAAGAGTACCTGGAAACAAGAAGAAGTTTTAGATTTTAGATTTCCAGAAATCTTTTAAAAAGCTCTCAGACTGAGACCAGGTGATGGGTCCTCTGAAAAGTTTAGGAATGGATGCGGTCAAAAAAATGAATATTACAAATTATTGAGAAAAAGGAACACCGTCAGAAATTTCTTAAAAAGAACAAGGAAAAATCCTTTTCTAATGATTAGGTCTTTACCACCATTTAAATATTAAAACCCAGCACAAAAATCCCCTTCATTTACATCCTCTGGCAAATATTGCCATGAATCACCATCCAGTTCAAAGGCAAATCTCTTTTTAAAAATATTTAAAACACCAATATTTCCAAGGGAAGTGTCAGTCACATATCCTAACTATCAGTGTCAATGTGGAATCATCTCATGCTTGTGCCAGATGGTTTTCTTTTCTTGAAACTAAGAATCCAAGTCAAAAGAAAATCAAATTTAAATAGTAAAGGATTCTGACCCAAGGTTAGCTTCTGGGCTTTCTTTTCTGTCAGAAAGCTGGTTGCTAACACCAGCTATTTGAGTGTGATCACCTGAGAAGACAAGTGTGCTTTGCTCTGCTTCAAAGTATGCAAAATGATTGAGTCAGACTTTTTTTGAGCTGGGGCATTAATCCTGTGTAACATCCCCCAGTGAGCATCAGTAGAAACTGGTTAAACCTGGAGGGTTAGCCCTTACCTTTGGACCATTATGTAGCTATTGAAAAGATAAAGTAAGATCTCTATCTGTTGCCAGGAAGGAATGTTTATGATAAATCATTAGGTGAAAAAAACAAGTTATAGTGTTGTATAGAAAGTGAGAGTCCATTTACTGAGAACAGAACAGAATAAAATTCTATCTATGGGCTTCGCTGATAGCTCAGTTGGTAAAGAATTCACCTGCAATGCAGGAAACCCCGGTTTGATTCCTGGGTCAGGAAGATCCCCTGGAGAAGGGATAGGCTACCCACTCCATTATTCTTGGACTTCCCTTGTGGCTCAGCTGGTAAAGAATCCTCTTCAATGCGGAAGACCTGGGTTTGACCCCTGAGTTGGGAAGATTCCCTAGAGAAGGGAAAAGCTACCCACTCCAGTATTCTGGCCTGGAGAATTCCATGGACAGTATAGTCAATGGGGTCGCAAAGAGTTGGACACAACTGAGTGACTTTGATTCACTCACTCACTATCTATCTATATTTGTATAGTCCTAGAACAACGTGATATATTTAACTTATATGCAGAGTACATCATGAGAAACGCTGGGCTGGAAGAAGCACAACCTGGAATCAAGATTGCCGGGAGAAATATCAAAAACCTCAGATATGCAGATGACACCACCCTTATGGCAGAAAGTGAAGAGACAACTAAAAAGCCTCTTGATGAAAGTAAAAGAGGAGAGCGAAAAAGTTGGCTTAAAGCTCAACATTCAGAAAACTAAGATCATGGCATCTGGTCCCATCACTTCATGGCAAATAGATAGGGAAACAGTGGAAACAGTGTCAGACTTTATTTTTCTGGGCTCCAAAATCACTGCAGATGGTGATTGCAGCCATGAAATTAAAAGACGCTTACTCCTTGAAAGGAAAGTTATGACCAACCTAGACAGCATATTAGAAAGCAGAGACATTACTTTGCCAACAAAGGTCTGTCTAGTCAGGGCTATGGTTTTTCTAGTGGTCATGTGTGGATGTAAGAGTTGGACTGTAAAGAAAGCTGAGCACTGAAGAATTGATGCTTTTGAACTGTGGTGTTGGAGAAGACTCTTGAGAGTCCCTTGGACTGCAAGGAGATCCAACCAGTCCATCCTAAAGAAGATCAGTCCTGAGTGTTCATTGGAAGGACTGATGCTGAAGCTGAAACTCCAATACTTTGGCCACCTCATGCGAAGAGTTGACTCATTGGAAAAGACCCTGATGCTGGGAGGGATTGGGGGCAGGAGGAGAAGGGGACGACAGATGAGATGGCTGGATGGCATCACCGACTTGATGGACATGAGTTTGAGTAAACTCCGGGAGTTGGTGATGGACAGGGAGGCCTGGCATGCTGCGATTCATAGGGGTCGCAAAGAGTCGGACACGACTGAGCAACTGAACTGAACTGAACTGAGAATAACATAAAAGGCTCCCACCCAGCAGATGCCTAGAGGTGGGTTTATTCATTTCTTTTTTTTTTTTTTGTATACTTAAAAAATAACTTCACTTATTGAAACAAGCTTATGTTGTTTTTGTAATAAAAACAACAAGGAAACATAATTTAAGCAAACCATCTCTTTGGTGATTTTCACTGGCGTGTAGCTATTCTCTAGACTTATTCTTAATAAAGACTATCTGGCTTCCTGAAAAGACTCACACATAAATATGACTTATCCAATGTGTAGTGATTTTGTTCGTTAGCTTTCTTTTTAAAAATGCATTTATTGAAGGATAATTGATTTGCAATGTTGTGTTAATTTCTGCTGTACGGCAGTGGTTCAGTTTCATTATCTACAAACACATAAATATTCTTTCTCATATTTTTTCCACTATAGTTTATTACAGGATATTGAATACCATTGCCTGTACTATACAGTAGGACCCTGTTTATCCATTCTGTATGTGAAAGTGTTGCAGTCCATGGGGTGGCAAAGAGTCACACACAGCTTAAGCGACTGAACAACAGCAATGTAACAGCTTGCATCACTAATCCCAAACTCCCAGTTCATCTCTCCCCTCATCTCCTTGTCCCTGGGCAACCACAGGTCTGTTCTCTTTATCTGTGTCTCTGTTTCTGTTTCATAGATAAGTTCATTTGTGCCATATTGTAGGTTCAACATATTGGTGATAACATATGGTATTTTCCCATCTATAAGCTTTCTCATTGTCTGTCTCTGCACTGAGATATCAGCCCCATGAGAATCGAAAGTAGATGTGATTCACTCTTGGATCACTGCCACTTAGGAAACTGTCTGGCACATGGTAGGTGCTCAATAAATTTATTTAGCTTTATCGTTATTTTGCAGGCTTCCCAGGTGGCGCTAAAGGTAAAGAACCTGCCTGCCAATACAGGAGACCATAAGAGATAAGAGATGTGGGTTCTCTCCCTAGGTCAGGAAGATCCCCCTGGAGGCGGGCATGGCAATCCACTCCAGTATTCTTGCCTGCATAGTCCCATGGACAGAGTAGCCTAGTGGGCTACAGTTCATAGGGTCACAAACAGTTAGACACAACTGAAGTGACAGCACGTATGCATCTTTATTTTGCAGAGGTAAAGTGTCTTGCCTAGGATCTCCAACAGCTTTTAATGGCATAGTAATAATTTGTTAACTTAATAAATGTTTATTAAATACCTATTACACAACAGGCCCTTACCCTTACTAGGTTCTTGGCACTGAAAAGCAAACAGGAATAACAAGATAGATAAGGTTCCTGCTCTCAAGGAGGATTTTCTAATTTATTAGTCGGAAGAGAATTGAAACCAACATAATTTCCTGTCCCTGTATTGAGCAATGCTGGTAGTCAGAAAACTGAGTTAGCTGCACACTCCAGAACATACCTGCTTCTGGAAGCTAAGAAAATGAACTAATCAGCTTATTTATGAAAACTAACAAATCTAGCAATTCCACTTCTGGGTACTTACCTGAAGAAAATGAAATCACTATCTCAAAAAGATATCTGCACCCCCATTTTTATTGTAACATTATTTGCAGTAGTCAAGACATGGACACAAGCTAAGTGTCCATCAGTGAATGAATGAATAAAGGAAATATGTTTATTTATATATATATAATTTAACAATACTCCATTATATATATTAACACTAATGCAGTTTAAAAGTCAATTATATAATATACATAATGGAATGTTGTTATATTATCATATAATTATTACATTATTATAATATATTACATAATGGAATATTTTCCCACCATAATATATACTATATACTTATATATGCATGTTATGTATAATGGAATACTATTCCACTGTAAAAAGAAAGAATCCTACCATTTGTGACAATATGGATGAACCTTGAGGGCATTATGCTAAGTAAGATAAGCCAGGCAAAGAAAGACAAATACTGTATGATCTCACTTACGTATAAAGTCTAAAAACGAAACATTGAACTTACAGAGGCAGAGAACAGGTTGGTTGCCAAAAGTGGAAGGTGGAGGTGATCTAAATGGGCGAAGGTGGTCAAAAGGTACAAACTTCCAGGAATAAGATTAATAGTAAGCCGTGGAGTCATAGTGCACATCATGGTGACTACAGTTAACAAACCTGTATTATATATTTGAAAGTTGTTCAGAGTAGCCCTTAAAGTTCTCATTACAAGAAAAAAAAATTTTTTAACACAATGTGTGGTAATGGATGTTAACAAAACTTACCATAGTGATCAATTTGCAGTATATATATTTAACACTGTATAAGTTTTAAGTATACATAAACTTATATATACTTATATATGTACATACTTATATATAAACTTTAAACGTAAAACTAATACAGTGTTAAATGTCAATGATATCTCTATTTTTTCAAAAAGGTGAAAACAAGAGCTTGCTCGTCAGTAGCGCTTAAGAACCCTAGCCTTGCTGTGTCTGCCAAGTTATTATGTCATCAACTCTGTGCAATCTCAGTTAGTATTCTCGCTTGCAAGATTTGCCACAAAACCAGCCATCAAGGACCTACACCCCTACAAATACCTTTCTCCAAATTCGCTTTTGCAGACACTCCTGAGACCGTCAGGCTGTACTCTCTCTGATCTCAGTGCTTGTAATGAATTTAGCTTTGCTGGATCAACAGGTTTTTCTGGTAGTCTCCTTGAATTCCTACTGTTGACAGGGAGCTAGATAATATTTAAATAAGCAAATAAATGAACAAGATCATATCAGAAATGACTCAGGTCTCTGGAGGAGAAGGGTGAGGTGGTAGAATGACAGAACTGTGTTGGGGAATAGGGCATAAATGTATATCTAGTGGTCAGAGTTGGGCTCTCTGAGGAGGTGACTTGTGAGCCAAGACCTGAGTGACAAGAAGGTGACAATTGGGGATAATCTGGAAAATGAGCACTTCTGCCAGAGGGAAGAGCTTGTTCAGAGACTCTGAGATGGTCTAGAGCGGACATACTGAAAACAACGACCAAGGGTAATGGTGAATTGGAGTATTGCCAAACCCCAGGAATCAGGGTCTCTTTGGAATATCTGAGCATGTACCCTCCCAGTACCAGGGCATTTCCTCATTGTCAACTTAAACCCAAAAGTGGTAAGGAAAGACTGAATGCTCAGAGGGCTCAAGTTTTAGTTTGGTTCATCAGCTGACATTTCATCAGTTACTGGGATCTAGTAAATCTTTGTGTTTACCTCTTATAGTTGAGACTCTGTGGAATCTGGTTCTAGTTGGCTCCCTGTTATTCGGACTGGCTCATTGTTCAAGCAACAGAGTTCTTGCCAGAACTACCCATTGTGCCAGTGGGGGAATCACGGAAAGATGTGGTTGGTTCTTCCAGGCTCCCAGATAACTTCTTAGTAGGATATACATATACACTAATGGCAATTCAAGGTTTATCAATCCACTGTTACCTCTTCAAGTGTACAAGGATATAAGCACACTGCTGTTACTCGTAGAATCGTTAATAACAGTGAAAAGTTATGCATTCTCAAAGTCTATCTATAGAAAATGGTTACAAAAGATGATAGTATTTGCATTGTACAAAAACTTAAGCAGCTGTTAAAAACAGAATGTAGAGTAGCTGTGCTGAAGATTAGATATTCATATTAAACAAATAAAGCAAATTACAGATGTATATTATGATTATGATTTCATTTTACAAAACCTCAACCTTTATCTTCATGTCCATGCATATATGGCTATGTAATAGAAAGGTCTAGAAAATACAAGTGAGCCATTAATGAGTTTAGCTTTCAATAAAGGAATAAAAATGCTTTCATTTAAATATATATAAAAAAATTTTCACAGTGAATGTATGATTTTTTAAAAAACTGAGGCAAAATTCACACAACATAAAATTTATTGCTTTGAAGATTTTTAAAAGTGTGCAGTTCACTGTTTTTTCCCATACATTAAAAAACTTGTGTAACCATCACCTACAGAACATTCTCATCACCCTAAAAAGAAATCCTGTACCTGATAAGTAGTTACTCCCATACCCCTCTCCTTTCAGTTACTCTGAATCTATTTTTGTTTCTATGGACTTGCCTATTCTGGACATATCATATGTATGAAATCACATAGTTTATGGCCTTTTGTCTCTGATTTGTTTCATTCACCATAATATTTTCAAGCTTCAGCCACTGTTGTAGCCTGTCTCAGTATTTCATTCCTTGTTACAGCTAGGTAATATTCTGTTTTATGTATAGCATACCACAGTGTGTTTATCCATTTGTCTGCTGATGGATATTTGGGTGTTTCCATTTTCTGGCTATTAAGAATAATACTTTTATGAACACAATGTTCAAGATTTAAGATTTGTTTTATTCGAACACCTGATTCTACTTCTCTTATATATTCCTAGTTGTAGAATTACTGGGTCATAAACCACCTGACCTGCCTCTTGAGAAACCTATATGCAGGTCAAGAAGCAACATTTCAAACTGGACATGGAACAACAGACTGGTTCCAAATAGGAAAAGGAGTACATCAAGGCTGTATATTGTCACCCTGCTTATTTAACTTATATGCAGAGTACATCATGAGAAACGCTGGGCTGAAAGAAGCACAACCTGGAATCAAGATTGCCAGGAGAAATATCAATAACCTCAGATATGCAGATGACACCACCCTTATGGCAGAAAGTGAAGAGAAACTAAAAAGCCTCTTGATGAAAGTGAAAGAGGAGAATGAAAAAGTTGGCTTAAAGCTCAACATTCAGAAAACTAAGATCATGGCATCTGGTCCCATCACTTCATGGCAAATAGATGGGAAAACAGTGGAAATAGTGTCAGACTTTATTTTTCTGGGCTCCAAAATCACTGCAGATGATGATTACAGCCATGAAATTAAAAGATGCTTACTCCTTGGAAGGAAAGTTATGACCAACCTAGATAGCATATTAGAAAGCAGAGACATTACTTTGCCAACAAAGGTCTGTCTAGTCAAGGCTATGGTTTTTCCAGTGGTCATGTATGGATGTGAGAGTTGGACTGTGAAGAAAGCTGTGCGCCAAAGAGTTGATGCTTTTGAACTGTGGTGTTGGAAAAGACTCTTGAGAGTCCCTTGGACTGCAAGGAGATCCAACCAGTTCATCCTAAAGGAGATCAGTCCTGAGTGTTCATTGGAAGGACTGATGCTGAAGCTGAAACTCCAATACTTTGGCTACCTCATGCGAAGAATTGACTCATTGGAAAAGACCCTGATGCTGGGAGGGATTGGGGGCAGGAGGAGAAGGGGACGACAGAGGATGAGATGGCTGGATTGCATCACCAACTCAGTGTACTCACTCCAGTGTTCTTGCCTGGAGAATCCTGTGGACAAAGGAGCCTAGTGGGTTATAGTCCATAAAGGTCGCAAGGAGTCGGACACAGCTGAAGCGACACATACACACACAATGACTAATGACATTGAGAATCTTTTCATGTGCTTGTTGACCACTTGTATATCTTCTTTGGAGAAATGCTTGGTCAATCTTTTGCTCATTTTTGCATGCTTCTGCTCTTGTTGTTTATTAATGAGAGTTTTAAAATACAGTTTGGATACTAGATTCTTATTAGATATATAATTCAAAAATATTTCTCCCTTTGGGCTGTGTTTTCACTTTTTTGAGAATGCCCTTTGATATACAAAGTTTGTAACTTTTGATGAAGTTCAATTGATTTATTACTTTCTTTTGTGGTTTATGCTTTTGGTGCCAAATCTAAAAATCCATTACCAAACCCAAAGTCATGAAAAATACCCCCATGTTTTCTTCTAAGGGTTTTATAGTTTTGGCTCTTTCACTTAGGTTTTTGATTCATATTGACTTAATTTTAGTACATAGTGTGACATAAAAAAACAAATTCATTTTCTGTATGTCAATATCCAATTGTCCCAGTATCATTTACTGAAGACTAGTTTTTCCCCATGAATGATCTTAGCACCCTTGTTGAAAATCAAATGACCATAAATGTGAACATTTATTTCTGGACTCTGAATTCTATTCCATTGATTAACATGTCTATTTTATGTCAGTGCCAACTGTCTTGATTGCTGATGCTTTGTATTAAGTTTTAAAATAGGGAAATGTTAGTTTCTCTGCATTAATCTTTTTGGATTGTTTTCCATATTTAAGACTTTCATGTATAAGACTTCCATATGAATTTGAAGACTGATTTTTCTAGTTTTTGCAGAAAGGTCATTGAAATTTTGAATTGGACTGCATTGAACCCGTAGGTCATTTTGAAAAGTGTTGCCATCTTAGCAATATTAGGCCTTCTGGTACACAAATGTGGTCTATCTATCTACTTATTTAGCTATTCTTTAATTTCTTTCATTAGAGTTTCCTCCTTGGTTAAATTTATTTCTAAACATTTTATTTTCTGACATATTATAAATGGAATTGTTTTCTTAAATTTCTTTTTGAGCTATTTATTGTTAGTATGTAGAAATATAACTGATTATTGTATGCTGATATTGCATCCTGCAACTTTGTTGAATTTGCTTATTAGCTTTAAAAGTTCTTTCGTGGATTCTTTAAGATTTTCTGTATATAAGTCTATATCTTCTGTGAATAGAGGTACTTTTACTTTTTCCTTTCCAATCTGAATATCTTTTATTTATTTCTCTTGCTTAGTTGCCATAGCTAAAACTTCCAGGTCAGTGTTGAATGGAAGTTGCAAGTATGAACATTCTTGCCTTGTTCCTGATTCTCGGAGGAAAATTATATAGTCTTTCACCATTAAGTGTAATGTTTATTGTAGGTTTTTATAGATGCCCTTTATCAGGTTGAGCATATTTCCTTCTATTTATAATTTGTTCTGTGTTTTCATCATGGAAGAGTGTTGGATTTTGTCAAATAGTTAATCTTCAACAATTGAGATGATTATGCAGTTTTTTCCCCTCATTCTACTAACCCAATGTATTTCATAGATTGATTGTTGTCTATTGAACTTAGATAAATCCCTATTTGACCATGGGGCATAATCTGTAATATGTTTCTGAATTTGCTTTGCTAGGATTTTGATTAAGATTTTTGTATTTATCATCTTAAGTGACAATAGTCAGTAGTCTTCTTATGGTGTCATTGTCTTACTTTGGTATCAGGATAATGCTGGCAACACAGCATGAATTAGGAGTGTTTGCTATACCTCTACTTTTTGGAAGGGTTTGAGAAGAATTGGTGTTGCTAAAATGTTTGATAGAATTCACCAGTCTTGCAAGTTGTTATTGTTGCTATAAGTTTTTTTTAATTACTGATTTAGCTTTTTAGTTGTTATAGCTTTATTTGTATTTTCTATTTTTTCTTGAGTAAATCTTGATAATTTTTGCATTTTAAAAAATGTGTTCAATTTAAGTTATCTCATTTGTTGGCATATAATTGTTTATACAATTTTCTTATAATTCTTTTATTTGCTTAAGGTCAGTAGTAATGTCATGACTTTCATTCCTTAATTCAGTAATTTGCATGTTCTTTGTAAAATTTGTCATCTAGATAAGTTTTGTTGATCTTTTCAGAGAATAAACCTTTGATTTTATTGATTATTATTTTTATGTTCTCTATTTTATTTATCTCTGCTGTAAACTGTTTAAATTTAATTTCTATTTTATATTAGAGTATAGTTGATTTACAATTTTGTGTTAGTTTCAGGTGCACCATAATCTTTATTATTTACTTTTTTCCATCTGATTTGGGTTTATTTTTCACTTATTTTACTAGCTCCTTAAGCTGGAAGGTTGGCTATAAATCTGAGATCTTTCCTCTTTTTAAATGTAGTCATTTGCAGCTATAAACTTCACTCTAGCACTGCTTTCACCACTTTGCATAATTTTGTATATGTTTTGTTTTCATTTTCATTCTTCTCAAAATATTTTCTAATTTCTTTTGTGATTTCTCTCCTTATCCATTAATGGTTTTAGAATGTGTTGTTAATTTCCACATATTTGTGAATGTACCAGATTTCCTTCTGTTATTGATTTCTAATTTCATTCTGTAGTGGTTGGAGAAAATATTTTGTATAATGCCAATTTTTTTTTTTAATTAGTGAGGTTTGTTTTGTGGTCTAATATGTGATTTCTTTTTCCCTCTTGAGAATGTTCCATGCATGCTTGAAAGAATGTGTATTCTGCTGTTGAGTGGATGTTTTGTCTGCATCTGTCAGGTGTAGTTGATTTATAATGTTTTTCAAGGCATCTGTTTTCTTGTTCATCAACTGCCTATATTTCTATTCATTGTTGAAAGTGGGGATTTGAAGTACAAATTATTATTATTAAATTGTCTATTTCTTCACTCAATTTTGCAAGGTTTTGATTCATATATTTTGGGGGCTCTATTGTTAGATGCATATATGTTTACAATTGCTATATCTACTTGATGGATTGAATTTTCTTATCATTATATAATGACATTTTTGGCCTATTATAACAATTCTTGTTTTAAGGTCTATTATGTCTGGTATTCATTTAACCAGTTCAGGTCTTAGTTATGCTTGCATGGAATATCTTTCTTTTTCACCCTTTTACTTTCAACATATTAGTGTCTGCATGTAAAGTGAGTGTCTTGAAGGTGGTATATAGATGAAATTTTTTTAATGAAAAATAAATCCATTCTGCCAATCTATGCATTTTGATTGGAGAGTTTAATTCATTTACATTTAGAGTAACTACTGATTAGGAGAAACTTACATCTGTCATTTGCTATTTGTTTTCTATATATTACATATTTTTTGACACTCAATTACTCCTTTACTGTTTTCTTCTGTGTGAGATATTTTACAGTGCAACAGTTTGATTTCCTTCTCACTTATGTTACTATAGAATATTTTTAGCATTATTTTGTGGTTTTTCTGAAGACTATAATTAACATTTTAATTTATAACAATTTAGTTTGAATTAATATCAAAAGCAAAGAGATCCAACCAGTCCATCCTAAAGGAAATCAGTCCTGAATATTCATTGGAAGGACTGATGTTGAAGCTGAAACTCCAATACTTTGGCCACCTGATGCAAAGAACTGACTCATTTGAAAAGACCCTGATGCTGAGAAAGATTGAAGTGGGGAGGAGAAGGGGACAACAGAGGATGAGATGGTTGGACAGCATCACTGACTCAATGGACATGAGTTTGAGTAAGCTCCAGGAGTTGGTGATGGACAGGGAGGCCTGGTGTGCTGCAATCCATGCAGTCACAAAAAGTCAGACACCACTAAGGGACTGAACTGAACTGAATATCAACATATTTTCAGTAGTTTACAAAAGTTTGCTCTTATACAGCTCTGCAACTCCCTTTTATATTGTGATTGTTACAACCTGCATCTTTATGCATTGTGTTTCCATCATTAGAGATTTATAATTATCATTTTATGTAGTTGTATTTTAAATCATATATGAGAACATAGGAGTTACAAACCAAAAATTCATTAATAGCAATTTTTATATTCACTTCCATAGTTACCTTTACAGTTTTTCTTTATTGCTTTGTCTAGGGAGAGTCCTTTCATTTTATCCTGAAGGGCTTGCATTAGCATTTCTTATCCAGCAAGTTTACTAATGCCAACTCTCAATTTCTGCTTCTTGGGAATGATTTCTCCATTTCTGAAGGATACTTTTCTAGGTAAAGGATTCTTGGTTGACAGTTTTTAAAAAAAAACTTTAAGCATGACATTTCACTGTCTTCTGGCCTCCTTGATTTATGATGAGAAATCAGCTTTTAATCTTACTGAGGATCCCTCATACAGCAAAACAATGAGTCACTTCTCTTGATCTTTTGAGGATTTTTCTCTTCAGTTTTGGCTTTCAGTAGTATAATTATAATGCTTTTCACTGTGGATCCGTTTGAGTTGATCCACCCTGAGATTCTTGGAGAAACTTGGAAATGTAGATTCATTTCTTTCAACAAATTTGGAAAGGATTTTGGTCATTACTTTTTTCAAAAATTATTTTCTTTTTCTCCTCTCATTCTGAAAGCCTCATTAACATGTGTTGATATGGATGATGGTGTCTTAAACTCTTAGAGTCTCTTAAACTCTGTGTATTTTTCCTCACTCTTTTCTTTCTGCTCCTTCCACTGAAAAATCTCAAATGAACTATCTTCAAGTTTGCTAATTCTTTCGCCTGCTCAAATGTGCCATTGAATCCCTCAAATTAATTTTTCATTTGAGTTGTTGTTCTTTTCAACTCAAGATTTCCTATTTGGTTTCTTTTTATACTGCCTATCTATTTAATGAGACACCATATTAATAGTTTCCTTCCATTCTTTTACTTATTTTTCTCTTTGAGCATGTTTTAAATACTTGATTTATAGCCTTTGTCTAGTAAGTTAAAATGTGTGCTTTCTAAGAAACGTGTCTATTAATTTGGGTGGTTTTTTTTCTTGTATGAACCACATGTTTTTGTTTCTTTACATGCCTTGTTATTTTTTGTCAACAACAAACTTTTGTTGTTGTAGAAACTTAAATGTGAAAACTCTACAAGTCAGATTCTCCCCCTTCCAAAAGGTTTGTTGTTGCTGCCTATTGTTTATTTTTTTTAAGTAAACCTTCTAAATTAATTTTGCAAGGTCTGTAGTTTTTCTTTTCATGTGTGACCACTGAGATCTCTGCTCCATCTAGTTAGCTAGTGATTTAATAGAGATTTCTTTAAATGATTGGTTTCAAAAAGCAAACAAAAGCTACCGAAATTCTCACTCTTTGCTGATGGGCTCTACACACAGGTATGTTGGTCAACAGCTTTCACATTCACCCAGGCAATTTATAATTCTGCCTTAGTTTTCAGTTCCTAATTATGAAGAGTCTGAAGGTCAGCCAGAGGTGAGAGATTATGGACTGCTCAGACCTTTTCTGATCGTGTGCCCAGACCTAGGCATGCACGAGACTTTCTAGAGTCTTAGGAACACATTATAACTTTCCAAAGTGCTTATTCCCCAAGGCATTTCTTCCCGCAGCCTTTCTTCCCAAACATTTTGATTAGTCCATCGTTTGCCCCAGTTGTTATCCCTTGTCCCAGGTGGCGGTGCCTAACGCTTTAAATATTTTTGACAAACACGCCTCTCCTCCCTGATATTCCCTCAGCTGAAATAGTTCTGAATTAGGGGAATTAAAGGAAAGCCCTTTGAGGAGTCCTCCAGAGAGCCACCAGAAAAATCAAAACGAACAGTCAGTGTTCATTTAGGTCCATTTGGTGCTCTGTGGGACCAAGAACCTGTAACAGGCTCTTGTCTTCGAGGCTGCTACTGAGTTGGGAGAGAGGACAGAGCCATGCTAAGTTAAAACGCCACAAAGCTGTCTCACCAAGATTAGCTGGCTTGTCTTCATTAAGCATTCACTTTGTTGCTATAAACTTTGGGTTAGTTTCCAGAGTCCTGGTGAAGTCGATTCTGGCAGTTTTTTGTTTTGTTTTTGCCAGTTTATTGCTGCTTTTTGAAAGGATGTGATTTTGGCGCCCCCACAGTATTCCCCAGTTTTTACTATGTCACCACAAAAATGACTTTCTATAGTAAGTTCTTTGTGTTAACTGCAGATTCACATGTGTGTGTTAGTCCCCCAGCCGTGTCCATCTCTTTGTGACACCATGGACTGTGGCCCACCAGGCTCCTCTGTCCATGAAATTCTCAAGGCAAGAATACTGGAGTGGGTTGCCCTTCCCTTCTCCAGGGGATCTTCCCGATTCACATGCAGTTGTAAAATACTATGAAATTTTCCCCAGTGACATTACCTTGCAAAACTGTAGTACAGTATCACAGTGAGGATACTAACACTGATACAGTCAAGATATAGATGAGTTCCGTCAGCGCTAACGTCCCTTACCTTGCCCTCTTATAGCCACGTTTGTGTGCTCAGGCCTTCTGTGGTGGCTCAGATGATAAAGAATCCGCCTGCAATGCAGGAGACCTGGGTTCGATCCCTGGGTCAGGAAGACCCCCTAGGGAAGGAATTGGCTACCTGCCCCTGGATTCTTGCCTGGAAATCCCATAGAGAGACAAGCCTGGCACGCTCAGTTTCCTCAGCTGTGTCCAACTCCTTGCGACACCATGGACCAAAGCCCACCAGGCTCTTCCCTGCCATTTCCTATGCCAGGGAATCTTCCTGACCCAGGGATCAAACCAGCGTCTCTTATGTCTCCTTGCATCGGCAGGCAGATTCTTTACTGCTCCACCACACGGGAAGCCCTTTAATAGCCATACCCATTGACAACTATCCCCCCGACTGAATTCTAGGTAATCAACTTCCATAACTGTGTTGTTCCAAGAATGTTGTAAAAAAATGGAATCATATGGTATATGGCCCTTTGAGGTTGGTTGTTTTCAATCAGCATAATTCCCTGGAGATTCATTTAAGTCATGGGTATCATCAGTTTGTTTCTTTTTACTAATGAGTTCATAACAAAAACATCCAGGAAAACCTTATTTTCTTAAGACCACCAAATTAAGCTTTGTAAACTCACTTTTACTAAGTTTTAGAAGCTTGGCCACTGGCTGGGTGTTGAAGCAACAAATGGCAAAGGGACAGTTCCTGTGCCCAGGTGACTTTGGAAGACAGATTGTAAGAGACGGGGCTACAAAAAGATGCCTTAGTTCCTATTGGAGCAACATTCTATGGAAACCCAAGAGAAAGCATATTGTGTTCTACTATAGTAGGGAAATAGACAAAACCAAAGCAATGATATTACCTTTAGAAGGAAAAGGTTTGCCAGAATATAAAAGACCATGCATGCTATGGTAGTAAGAAGTAACCAGTGTGGGGCTAGTGCTAAAGTCCTCTCAGGGAGTTTAAAGTCCACTTCACCCCATATTAACATCTGATCTTGGGCAGGTAACACTAAGCCTCAGTTCCTTAGTTTCCACATGTGCAAAATGGGATATGGTAATAAATGCATCACAGGATTAAATGAGATGTTATATAGGAAGGGGACTTTCCTCGGAGCTCAGCTGGTAAAGAATTCATCAGGCAATGCAGGAGACCTCAGTTCGATTCCTGGGTCAGGAACATCCCCCAGAGAAGGGATAGGCTACCTACTCCAGTATTCTTGGGCTTCCTTGGTGGTTCAGATGGAAAAGAATCTGCCTGCAATGCTAGAGACCTGGGTTCGATCCTTGGGTTGGGGAGATCCCCTGGAGAAGGAAATAGCTACCCACTCCAGTATTCTTGCCTGGAGAATTCCATGGACAGAGGAGACTGCCAGGCTACAGTCCTTTTGGTTTCAAAGAGTTGGAAATGACTGAGCAAAGGGCCTGTGGCACAGACAGCACTTCATAAATGCTACCTCAATTACTATTGTTATTATTTCATTTTTAGCCCACCATCTACTGTTTTAACCTCTTGCCTATATTATATTAGGGCCCATATATAATTATCAGAGCTTTGCCTGCAAGTTTTCCAAAGTTTAGTGTTTAAAGTATAGAACCTTTCTGCCATGGGCATCCAGAGTTTCCTTCATGGGACTGTCTCTTGGCCTGACTGTTTCTGTTTCTCTTCAAAATTTGCACAGGTGCATCTGGGCATTGGAGGAATGACCATGCAAAAATTCCTGTAGCTGACTGTCCCCTAATGTGGGAGGTCCTGTGTTGCTGAGATAAGCGATGATGCTGAGTCATGCCAGAAAGCCCTTCCAGTATCTAGAAGTGAAGGGTGCTTGCTGGATCTCTCTGGACTTGCTAGACTTAAGCATTACCTGCCCATGACTGTGTGGGGGTACCAACACTCTCCACAGTTTGTAATCACTGCTGCTCTTGAAAAGGGCCACAAACAGCACAGAGGTAGCACTAGTTTCTGGTGCTGGTAAAGCAGGAGCCTGGATTTCTGGAGTCCATGGTCCTCCTGGCCTATGGTCTTTCCAGTGCCTACACTCATGCTCAGTCGCTTCAGTTGAGTCCTGTGTGATACTGGGCAAGTTGCTTACCTCTCTGTGTCTCAGATCCTCATCTGTAAGGTAGGAATGATAATCGCAGGAGTGCCACAGGGTTATCATAGAGATGAAATATGATATTGCAGGCAAGCTACTTCTACAGTGCCTGACACATAAGAAGGGATCAAGGATTATTAGTGTAATATAAGAGCAATTATTATTTCTAATGAAGTGACAGATACAAGAGATACAGAGAAGAACAGAACATCATCTCTATTCTCAGGTTGCCCATAGTCTGGATAAGAAAGCAATGGAAAAGAAAGACAGTAGTTATTTATTTCATTGCTCGAATTGTTTTAACTTTGGTCATTGGAAGCTTTTTAAATTTATCTTTTGCATCCATATGACAGATCCCATCATTTTGTGTATGTGTTTAAGCTCATTCTTGTTTTTTTTTAATACTTCTTTAATATTTACTCTTAGATGGTCCAGGCTCATCTAGTTTATTTCCTCCACAACTCCTAGAATTACCAGTTTCTTCAAGAAACATTGATTCTTGTTATTAGAGAATAGTGTTAAAGCCAAAAATCTGGGCACTGGGCGTGCTCATTGCTATTTGGGTGCTGTTGCATCTAGTCTCGGATGACAGACCAAGCTGATGTGTGCAAATATACTAAGCCATGTATGTGAAACATATATAAATATTTTGTGTGAAAAAAAAAAAGAAAGACAAGTAAAACACAGTGGGATAAATGTTAAGAAATGAGGGCACCCAACTCCAAGTAGAGATGGAGTGAAAATATTCAGGGTACACTGCAAAGTTCAAGGTGAAGGTGGGAAATGGACAGGAAGAAAGCCTACAGTAACAGGTTAGAGGTAAATCATGGATATTCTTGAAGGGCAATTATTCTGTGCCAGGTATGGGGTAAGAGCTTTCCATACTTTTTTTTATTATTTGCTCTTTATAAGAATCCAGTGATTCTCAGTGGGGAATGATTTGACCCCAGGAAACACTTGGCAGTGTCCGGAGACAGTTTTGGGCTTCCCTGGAGGCTCAGCTGGTCAAGAATCTTCCTGCAATGCAGGATACCCGGGTTCAGTCCCTGGGTTGGGAAGATCCTCTAGAGAAGGGAATGGCTACCCACTCCAGTGTTCTTGCCTGGGGAATCCTGTGGATAGAGGAGCCTGGCCAGCTACAGTCCTTTGGGTCACAAAGAGTCGGACGTGACTGAGCAACTAAGCCTACACGCATGGAGACCGTTTTGGTTGTCACACTAGTAAGGAAGAGCTGCTGGTATCCAGTGGGTTTAGCATCTAGCCGGAGATGCTGCTGAATATCCCATAATGCCCAGGATAGCCCCTCACAGTGAAGAACTATCTTGTCCAAAATGTCGTGAGTTCTGAGGTTGAGAAACCCTGAGATAATCTTATAAGGAATTCTTCTAATCTATGGTTTCTCGAGATTTGGAGTCTAACTTGCTGCCCGGCAATGCCCCAGAGCTTAATATTTTAACCCATGTTGTAGCTTCAGCAGCTGTGCCTGTGGCCGTTACCTATCCTCCCAGCTTCCCTTGACCAGGCAAAGAGAGGCTGCTGGATGGCTTCAGTGGGAAAATGACAGGGATGGATCTCTGCTTTTAAACAAATCTCTGTGGCATCTGGCCAGGAGGAAGGACTGGAGGGTGGGGTCTGGCAGGTGAGGAGCTGGAGGCAGGTTGCACCTAAGGGGGTTAGCGTGAGGCATGTGGGAGGCAGGAGGCTCTTTGCAAAGGCAGGGTTTCCACACTTGCCAAATTGGGAGTTTGCAGATGCTTGTTAAGGTAGAGCCCCCGCCTCTTTCCAGCCTAGTAGAATCAGAATTTCCCAGGACAGAGAAACCTGTGCTTGAGTGAGCCGCCCAGGCTGATTTTTGTCATCAGATAAAACTGGGAGATACTGATGTGTCTACTCAGCATTTTGTGAGATCTTCTGCCGAGCGCTTGGGGATGGAGAAGGGACACGGAGAACAATTTGGGGGGCTCTAAGTGCTGGAGACACAGCTGTGAACAAATAGGCGATCATTCTAGATAACCGCGGATTCCCATACGGAAGACTGATCTACAGGAAGCATGAGGGCTGCAAGCCGGGACTTATGAAAAGGAAAGGACTCTCTGGAAGGAAATGAACAGGCCTGCAAAAAAACCGTCTCCCCACCCCTCCTCACTTCAAAATTAAGACCAGCCCTTGGTGTCGGTTCCAGCACACAGGGACAGCGGGAGAGACGTCGGGGATCAGCCCAGAGTCTGGGCCGGCGGAGTACATATTTCCATGCCATTTAAACGGGCAATTACTGAAGTCAGCAGTCTGTTTCAACAAGAGAGATTTAATTAAGTGGTTACTGCCATCTCCTTGATGGAATAATGTTGTCCTTGCAATGCAGAAAACACGCGATAATGTGTTGTTTCTGCTTCTCCTCCTGTCGGCAGTCCTCCCCAGCCCCTACCCCTCCTTCACACTTGCATCCCGACGTTTCCATCCCGCTTGCTCGCTCGAGGCTCCTCCTGGACCTCGGTCCAGCGCTTCCTCAGCGGAGCGCGAGACTGTCGGCTCCAGTGCGCCCCCCCGCGGCTGCCTCCGGGAAGTCTCCCTGCAACCGAAGCAAAATCTGTTTTTGATTCCATTCGATTAAGTCAGGGTCTTACGTCTGGCTGTAAGTTAGGCTTGGTCCTGGGCCCTTCAGGGACTATAAACAAGAACTCTTGGACTCTCGGGGTGGGGATGGGGATACGTGGAGGCAGATCGCTACAAAGATGGGGTTAAGAGTTAAGATTGGAGCCAGACTGTCTGAGTTACTGCTCCTGTCACTGAGAAAACAGGATGACTTTGGGCAAGTCATTAACCTTTTAAAATAATGGTGGTAGTGACCTCCTGGGGATGCTTCCAGGCTCGAAGAGGGGACATCCAAAAGTTGTCTCTGCCTGACACAGTGCTTAGAACTAACAGTTCTCAAAAAGTGTTAACTATTCATTTTATTAGTAGTAGTGGTACCAGTGCTATTATAATCACCTGTGGCCTTTGTATTACATTTTAAAAGACTCCAGAACACACTCCCCTCCCCCTCTCTTTATATTCCCTTATTACTAATATTAAACTTAGTAGTTTTGTAAAATTAAGGAAGGGAGAGAGAAGGAAAAAAAGAGTACCACACATACTTACAAGTAAATCATTTTCAGCCCCATGGATATTTGTTTTCCCCTTAACCTCAGACCCAGCAGAAATGGCAGGGGGCGGGGGTAGGGTACGTTATGTCATATAATTCACATTAAAGTTCATAATGTATGAAATGAATCAGTATTAACCATGCCATTTCCCTCCTTCCCTGCCCTCTGTTTTTTCTGGGTTATGATTGTGAGCTGGGCTGGGCTCACATTGAGTTTCTCCCCGCCTCCCCATCACCACCCCACCACTCACAAAAATCATCTGAAGAAAATACAACTCCTTTTCATTACAAAGGGAGAAACAAAAATGTGAATACACAAACAAATGGTTATTTGAGTTAAACATGAATAAATAGCATTAAATAGTATTAAATCAGTATTATTCATTTTATATAAAGTATGATTACATCATGATGTTAATGACTAAAATCTATTAAGATAGAGGAGAATTTCCCTGCCTTGGCACTACTAACGTTTTGGACAGGACAGGTCTTTGTTGCAGTGGGGACTGTCCTGGCCTGGTAGGGTGTCTATTAGCATCCCTGGCCTCTACCTACTTGATGCCAGTGGCAAGCCCCCAGTTGTGACATTGACAAATGTTCCCTGGGGCGGGGAGGGGGGACAAAATAGCCCAGCTGAGAACCACTGATCGAGTGTGTGCTTTTTTGTGAGATCATCAAGTTACAGCAGACAAAAGGGGGAGTCGGGGCTGCATAATTCTAAGACAGCAGTTCTGGAATGGCATGTAGCCCCTCCTCCCACAAAACAGCCCTGGCTATGATGTGGGAAAGGTCTCCAGGACCCCTACAGAGTTGGAATTTGAAGCAAAGGAAGTGGGAATTGAAAGCTGTTCCCAGGATCCACAATTTTAACTGCCTGTAGAAATCCCATGACAATCCTTGGAATCTTATTAGAACATGGTTAGTTTAGTAGAAGATGCCTGTTTTACTCATTGTAAAATGAACATATACATTAAATGAACATATACTAACACATAATATTAAAGGAAAATTCATTCTTTAAGTGCCACGCTAATCACATATCCTTTGCATACTTCAGCGTTCACTGTTTGCAAGTTATTTGTGGATTACACAAACTTACACACCAGTGTTTGAGAAACTGCAGCTCATGGGCCAAATCTAGCCTCTTGCCTGCTTTTGTAAATAAAGTTTTATTGGCGCATGGCCATATCCATTCATTTACATCATTTTCTATGGCTGCTTTCCCTCTAAAGTAGCAGAGTTGAGCAGTTGTGACAGAGCCTAAAATACTTTCTATGTTGCTCTTGGAAAAAGTTTGCTCATCTCTGTTATAGACACATATTGTCCACAAAACTTTGATTGCCTTATACTATTTTGATATGGCATAGAACCCATTTAGTGTAATTTGAGCCACAGTTTACAGGGTTTTCTTGCTGACCAAACAAATATCTTCATATCCCACAATCTCACCTGATTATCATAATGACCACAGGAGGGAAGTGTTTCCTTATTATTCCCAAGTATGAGAAGAGACCCCTGAGGCAAAGAAAGGTGATAGGATTGGCCCGAAGTCATAGCCAGTAAAGTCAGGGCTGAAACTGATGATCCTGTCCTTTGTTCTGCAATCATTTCTCATGCATCTACCTACTCCAAGCTGTGAATCTGTTGGGGTAGGTAGAATATATAGTATAGAATAATGTGTACTATGCCAATTCATTTATGGGTAATTTTACTACCAGTTAATTTTTCTAAATGTTCAGTTCCTTAATAACCTGGACAGATAAAAATTGATTTGATTGTTTGCTTGGATTCCTAGCATGGTGACATAGAATAGAAATTTCCCCAAACCAATATGACTTAATTTTTCCCTCCTACTGCACAAACGCAGATACAATAAGTTCCCTACATAAGAACAAGTTCCATTCTGAGAGCATGTTTGTAAGTCCAGTTTGTTCATAAGTCCAACAGAGTTAGCCTAAATACCCAACTAACACAATTGGCTATATGTACTGTACTGTATTGAGTTTATAATACTTCTCACATAAATAATTACATAAAAAACAAATACAAAAAACATTTTTAATCTTACAGTAGTACTTTGAATTAAATTAAAAAGCAGAGACATCACTTTGCTGGCAAAGGTCCATATAGTCAAAGCTGTAGGTTTTCCAGTAGTCATGTACAGATGTGAGAGTTGGACTATAAAGAATGCTGAGCACCAAAGAATTGATGCTTTCAAATTGTGTTGGAGAAGACTCTTGAGAGTCCCTTGGACTGCAAGGAGATCCAACCAATCCATCCTAAAGGAAATCAACCTTGATATTCATTGGAAGGACTGATGCTTAAGCAGAAGCTCTAATACTTTGACCACCTGATGTGAAGAGTTGACTCATCAGGAAAAGACCCTGATGCTGGGAAAGATTAGGGCAGGAGGAGAAAGGGGCAACAGAGGATGAGATGATTGGGTAGCATCACTGACTCAATGAACAAGAGTTTGAGCAAATTTCAGGAGATAGTGAAGGACAGAGAAGCCTGGTCACTACAGTCCACAAGGTCACAAAGAGAGACACAACTTAGCAACTGAACAACAACAGTATCTTGAAAAGTACAGCATCTGGCATACAGGGGCTGGCATCCAGTGAACAGGCAAGAAGAGTTACTGCCTGGAGGAGGGAGAGGAGTTGGGAGATGGTAGCGCTGGTAGACCCCACTCCAGTGCTCTTGCCTGGACAATCCCATGGACAGAGGAGCCTGGTAGGCTACAGTCCATGGGGTCGCAAAGAGTCAGACACAACTGAGTGATGTCATGTCATGTCAGAGTTGGTAGAGCTGAAGGATTATTAGCAACAGGAGATGGCGGGCAAGGTGCAATTTCACTCACCCTGGACATGGATGGATCTACCTCATGTTTGAATATTTGAAAGTTCCCAACTTGAAGGTTCATATGCAGGGGACTTAGTGTATATCATTTGTTCATTGTTTTCTGATGTGAATGCTGAATAAGTCCCCATGAAGGAAAAATCAGGCTAGGGTAGCAGGTTAAGAAGATGGAACAGGTGGAATTTTGTAGCCGATTTTTTAGTAGATTATTTGTTTTTGCCCCAAGGCAGTGCTAGCTCAGATAAGATATTGCGTCCTTAGGCTATCCTTAAGGTGTGTGCATGGGAAGAGAGAAAGAAAGATTTTATGGTCAAATAAATTTGGGAAACACCAGTCTAAACATAGATAAAACGGGTTTCTGATGCAGGACTTCTCAGAGCCTTTAATACGCTAATGAGCTTGTGCCGTTCCAAGGGGGCCACGGTGCACAGCATTTCACAGCCTTGCTCTGTGGTAGGGTGCTCATCTCCAGACACACGCATGAGGGTCTCTCCCCGGAAACCTCTGAGGGTCCGGGCGATGTCCCACGTGCAGTTTCTCTTCTCTCCACACGGTGTGTCGACCAAACAGAGATTACTGTTCTCTGCGTTTTCCCGACGGACAGCCAGCCTCAGGAGGTGGTTCCAGGATGCCGCAGCATGCCTTCTGTCCCAAGCCTGCATCCCAGCTATGTGTCACCCCAGGGCCAGGCTGGATTACTGTTGCTGTTGTTTAGTCACTATATCTTTTGTTTTGTTATTTCTTTTTTTTTAGTTACTATGTCTTATCCAACTCTTCACGACCCCAGGTCCTGTAGCCTGCCAGTCTCCCCTGTCCATGGGATTTCTCAGGCAAGAATACTGAAATGAGTTGCCGTTTCCTTCTCCAGGGGTCTTCCCGACCCAGGGATCTAACCCACGTCTCCTGCTTGGCAAGCAGATTCTTCACCTCTGAGCCACCAGGGAAGTCCCCTAGGCTGGATCCCCCTCACTAAACTGATTAGTCTCTTTAGCTTCATGAGGGAGTCAGGAGGTAAAATGATGTCCCTTTCTCACTGAATTTCTCAGGCTTGCGCCTAAAAGCTGAGCCTGCTTTGTGGGCGCTGGTGTTCTAACATGGTTTGAGTTGACTAGAGCATAGAGACGGTCTTTCCAGCCACCACAGTGGCCGGTGTGAAGTCATCTCCTCATGATGGTTCTTGCTCTCTCTCCCAAACCTTGGGTTGGCCCCGTGAGGTCACACAGGAACCGAGTGGCTGCTTAAACCTCAGAAACTTTCTCTCCACATCTTTCAGTGGGACTGGATCTGCCCCCCAGGAAAATCTCACTTATATGTGTGTTGGTTATAACTTTTGATTGCAGGTGTCAGAAACTCAACAAATAAATAAAAAGAGGACTTACTGGCACATGAATCCAAGGAAGGGCTGAAGAACCAAGCCTCAGGAAGGGCAGCTACTCTGCTGGATCAGGAAAATTAGAACCAGGGCATGGAATGTTCCAGAACACTGTTTCTGCCTCATTTCTTGGCCTTTCCTCCACAGGCAAGTTTTTCCACTTTTACTGGGGACTGGCTTACCTGAGGTAGGATGAATGATGATGCAGTCTCATGTTCTTAATGCCACAATTTCAGCTCCCAGAGAATGATTGGTCGTTTTCTGATCACAAGCCCAAATCCTAGGGAAGGCGTTCACTGGTCCAGATGGATCAAATGGCCACCTGAGGAGCTATCAGCTCGACCAGGGGTGAGGAGAGAGAAGTGAAGGGGGACTGTCTAGTTAGCTGTGGAAGGGAGGACATTCCTACAGAGGCCAACAAGCAGACCTTCCCAACCATCCATGGAAGCTAATGACGGTCAGATGGGTCTCTCCCATCCTAAGTCTAGTTTTCACTTCACCTATGAAAACTGATCATTTAGTATAATGAATTCCTCCTTTATTAAAGTTAAATACTGTCTTTGTCCTAAAAACACCGAGAAAGGTTAATTTGAGGTGGGGCTAATAATGCATTAAATAGAGGATTAAATGATGGAAGACAAGTGCCTGGCACATAGTAATCACTCACACCATGCTAGCCATTATTCTTATAAACAACGAGCTGGGTGTCTAGTTTGGGTGTCTATCTTCCCAATGTGTGTGTGCCTCTCTGGGGGCCCCAAAAGTGAAACAGCAGCAGTGTCCTAGGGAGGATCAGATTCTCTGCCCTTCCCCTGCAACCTGTACCCCCAAACCACAGTTAGAATGGATTTTGTTTCCTGAGCCAGCCTCACTTCCTCAGAAAAGGGCTTCATTTTCCCAGGAAGTGGTTTCTTTCATTGACTGTGAAGATGATTGCAGCTGTCTCACAGACCAGGCCTGTCTGTCACAGACCTGGGCCCAGTCCCAATATCCACAGCTCTCACTTCCTGGCCATACAGGCCGACAACTGCACAGAGCATCCCAGTCCTGCCCCCGTGTTTTCTAGACCGTGGATGGAATGCAGACATGAGGCTGGCTGTGCCCTGGAGCAATTCAGGGGTCCCTAAAACCACTGGCTTTCCAAGAAGGAATGCTTAGAGGAGGCATATGGTTTTTATAACTGACAAGACATTCTGATTCATTAGAACGACCAGAACTGTGTATGGTGAAAGCTATGCCGAGGACTCCCCCTGAATTTACAGCTACGACCACGCTGGCTGCGGGTGCCTCCAGCAAGCCATCTAGCTTCTCCCGCTGAGTTATCAAATCTCTGAAACTGAAATGAAATTGATTCCGAGGAGTCAGTGAGACAAGGGCTGTGAAATGGCCCAGCACATTGCCTGATACACAGGGAGGGGACACAGTTCCCGGTCCCCTTGAAGGACTGGAGAACCAGAGGGGCAACTCCCCGCCCTCTGCCAACCCAGGTCAGTCGACAGTCAGATTGTTCTTTAAGCACCACTTTTCCTTTAATCAGGCTGTTCTTCACTGGGGCTGTTTTAATTAAGGGTCCGCTGTCAACACAAAACATATGTTCTGAAGTCTTGCTTTGGTTACTAATGATGCCTTGGATTATTAAGTCTGGAAGGAATTTCCAGCTCCACTTTGCTTGGTCTTTCCTCTCTGCCCCCTGCCCCTCCAGCCCCATCTCAACTTTCACCCATTTACCATCCTTCCGTGGTGTGGTTACCCTCCTGGAAATTGACCTAGGAAAGCAGTCTGCTTGGATCAGAATTCAGGGTATAATGTCCCCAGATAAGGTTCTGTCCATCTCCCCTTCCTAATGCCAATTCTTTCCTTACATTCAGGCTTTAATTTGCTGTTTCTTCAAAATATGTTCTATTAAAAAATTACACCCATACCCTCACATGACTGTATATAAGTACACACATATATATGCATGAGTATGTATATATAACTCATACACATACAAGTATATGTGCATACATATATGCTTACTTACACACATACATATATGTGAGTGCATATACACATACGTGTACACATATGTACACACATATGTTTACATATACACTTTTTTTTTTCCTGTGAACTGGAGAACAGGGCTGACTGATCTCCTGGTGGCTGGGCTCAGCAGCTTCCCAATTGTCCCAGGTGTGTAAAATGATCCCAAGTGATGACTGTGTCCTGGTTTTATAGTCGGTGCTAATTCCTTCCCCTTGAGTGACGGCTGTAGTCAGTGACTTGTGTACTAAGCAATCAAATTCAGCAAAAATGATGATGTTGCTTCTGAGAGAGAAAGGCCTCACCGGGAGTCAGTGCTTAGAACTCACTCTTTCCACTTTCTATTCATGGTACGTCCTGTTCCTAGTACTATATTGTATCAGGTTGAAAGACACTTCTGGTTTTGTTGTCTTCAAATGTAGAAGAACCCTGTCCACTGTCCCTTGGATGGTTTAACCCTGTGTTAGTCAGTTTGGATTGTTATAACAAAATACAGCAAACCTGATGGTTTATCAGCAACAGTTTCTCACAGTCCTGGAGGCTAAGTCCACAATCAAGGTGCTGGCTGATTTGGCATCTGGTGAGGGCTCTCTTCTTGGTTTACACACAACTGCCTTCTTATGTGTCCGCCCATGAAGGAAAGAAAGCGAGGCAGCATTTTGGCCTTTTCTAATAAGGGCACTAATCTCATTCATGAAGGGGTCCATCTTCGTGACCTAAGTACCTTGAAATGCCATCACACTGGGGATTAGATTCCAACATATGAATTTGGCCAGGAGGTGGTACACAAGTATTCAGTTTGTAACAAATGCCAAAGAAAATTCACTTTTGAAGGAAGTAAAAATTGAGAGGAGTCATGTAGAAAAAGTGGATCTTTGACTCTGGAAGTTCTTGGCCCTGAAAGGCCAGGAGCATTAACGTTCCGCTTCATTTTGCTTAGGAAGAAACCCCCGTTTGAGAGGAGGACTGAGAGTCAGGCCCTTCAGAGCTGGAGATGGTCCTGGAGATAGCCTCGTGCTGGTGGGTACTATTGCGGACGAGCACCCTGAGACAGTGAGAGGGCGGGCACTTCAGCGGCACAGCCAGCAAGAGGCAGAGAGCAGAGCCAGGACTCAGACCCAGCGACTCGACTGTCACCACAAATCAAGCTCCGAGCACTCCGGTAGCCCTGAGGGCACCCTGGGGTTCTGGGTGGATAAATATGCAAGCTGGGGTGGACTCACTTAGGAGAAATGTCAGGCTTCTGTCCTCCCCGCACCCCTGACCCAAGCCAAGGGGAAGAGAATGTGCTATGTTTGTTTCCTAAAGACTTCTTCCTCATTCTTTCAGTCTAAAACTTTCTCCACAATATTTTCTATCTCCTTTCTCTTCTGACTGTGAAAGTGATGGATGCTTGTTCAAACTTAGACATTTGGGAAAAAGCAAAACAGGAGTGTGTGTACAGAACAACATTTCTCTTTTGACTAATGTGTCCACAATGATTAGTCTAGAATGGAGTTATTGCTTAGTCATTATATCATGTCTGACTCTTTTGTGACCCCATCGACTGTAGCCCGCCAGCTCCTCTGTCCATGGGATTTCCCAGGCAAAAATGCTGGAGTGGGTAGTCATTCCCTTCTGCAGGGGATCTTCCCAACCCAGGGATCAAACCTGTGTCTCCTGCATTTGCAGGCAGATTCTTTAGCACTGAGCCACGAGGGAAGCCCTAGGATGGAGTAGGTAATGAATAAATATTTATTTAATATGTAAGCAAGTTATTGCCAAGAGGTTAGATTATGAGAGGGCATTAATTTTTATTCTATATACTTCTATATTATTTGAATTTTAAAATAATCAGCCATGTATATTTTTGAACACAAATAACTGATATATCTTGGTTGCAAAACTGCAGAGGGTAGGGTGTAAATAATTAGAAAAATTAGTAGAAAACAAAGTTGCTATGTGTATTGGGCTTCCCTGATAGCTCAGACAGTAAAGAATCTACCTGCAATGCAGGAGACCCAGGTTTGATCCCTGGATTAGGAAGATCCCCTGTAGAAGGGCTTGGCAACCCACTCCGTTATTCTTGTCTAGAGAATCCCATGGACAGAGGATTCTGATGGGCTACAGTCCGTGGGGTCACAAAGAATCAGCACAACTGAGCAACTGACATTTCCTATTTGTATTAGTTTCCTAAGGCAACTGTAACAAAGTATAGCTGTCCATTGGCATCTACAGGGGACTGGTACCAGGAAGCCTGACAGGTACTAAAATACATGGATGCTGAAGTCCCTTGTATAAAATGACATAGTATTTGCATATGACCTATGCATATCTTCCCATATACTTTAAGTTACCCATAGATTACTTATACCTAATACAGCATAAACGCTATGTAAATAGCAAGCAAATGTAAGTGATATGTAAATTGTTGCTAGTGGGCTGCAAATTCAAGTTTTGCTTTTTGTAACTTTCTGGAATTAAAAAGAATATTTTCTATCCATCATTGGTTAAATCCATAGAAGCAGAGCCCACAGATACAGAAGATCAGCTGTGCCACAAACTGGGAGCTTACAAATACAGAATGGTATCTCACAGTGTAGAGGCCGGAAGTCTGAAATTAAGGCATAGGCATGACCACACTTCCTTTGCAAGCTGCAGGGGAACCCTTCCTTGCCCTCCCCAGCTTCTGATGCTTTGCTGCCAGTCTTCAGCATAACTTGACTTGCAGTTCCGTAAATTCCAAACTCTGCTTTCATTGTCCCATGGTTCCTGTGTCTGTCTTTCTACAACCATTTTCTTGCAAGGGCACCAATCATATTAGATCAGGGTTCACCCTACTTCAGTAGAAACTCATCTTAAATTAACTAATTACATTTGCAATGACCCTACTTCCAAATAAGGACACATTCTGAGGGTTTTTAGGACTTCAGTATATCTTTTTTTTTGTGGGGGACACAACTCAACTCAGAACAGGGTGTATCCTCACAGACTTTCCTCCCAGTAAAATGCAAACACTTCTGAAGCACCCACCTACCCACTCCCACCCACCCCATCCAGTGCATGAGACTTCTCTTCTGTAGAGATGACTTTCTGATCCAAGTAAGTAAGATGGGGTGAAACCAGATTTTCAGGGGTACAGAAAACTGCGTGTGCCAGATGGCCTGGGAACGAGGTAGTGGTGACGAGTATAGGGAAGGAGAGAGACGGATGCTGACCACACTGGGAGGGATGAAGGTGGGGTGTGGGTGGGACTAGGTCAGGAATGGCCTTGATTTTATATCCAGGATCTGAGACTGTATCTCAAGGGAACCTGGGGAAATCCTAAGCACAATAGTGATAGAATGAGAGTTATCCCCAACTTACCAAGACAGTCCCAAGAATAGTGACTTCTGTGAATCAGTTCAGTTTGGTTTAGTCACTCAGTCATATCCGACTCTTTGCAACCCCATGGACTGCAGCACGCCAGGCTTCCCTTTGCATCACCATCTCCTGGAGCTTGCGCAAACTCATGTCCATCAAGTAAGTGATGCCATCCAACCATCTCAGCCTCTGTTGTCCCCTTCTTCTCCTGCCTTCAATCTTGCCCAGCATCAGGGTCTTTACCAATGGGTCAGTTCTTCACATCAGGTGGTCAAAGTATTGGAGTTTCAGCTTCAGCATCAGTCCTTCCCAGGAATATTCAGGACTGATTTCCTTTAGGATGGACTGATTGGATCTCCTTGCAGTCCAAGGGACTCTCAAGAGTCTTCTCCAACACCACAGTTCAAAAGCATCAATTCTTTGGCACTCAGCTTTCTTTATAGTCCAGCTCTCACATCCATACATGATTACAGAAAAACCACAGGTTTGAATAGATGAACAGCAAAGTAATGTCTCTGCTTTTTAATATGCTGTCTAGGTTGGTCATAACTTTTCTTCCAAGGAACAAGTATTTTTTAATTTCATGACTTTAGTCACCATCTGCAGTGATTTTGGAGCCCAAGAAAATAGTCTCTCACTGTTTCCATTGTTTCCCCATCTATTTGCCGTGAAGTGATGGCACCAGATGCCATGATCTTTGTTTTTTGAATGTTGAGTTTTAAGCCAGCTTTTCCACTCTCCTCTTTCACTTTCATCAAGAAGCTCTTTAGTTCTTCTTTGCTTTCTGCCATAAGGGTGGTGTCACCTGTGTATCTGAGGTTATTGATATTTCTCCTGGCAATCTTGATTCCAGCTTGTGCTTCATCCAGTCCAGCATTTCATATGATGTACTCTGCATAGAAGTTAAATATGCAGTGTGACAATATAAAGCTTTGATATACTCCTTTCCCGATTTGGAACCAGTCTGTTGTTGTTCCATGTCCAGTTCTCACTGTTGCTTCTTGACCTGCATACAGATTTCTCAGGAGGCAGGTAAGATGGTCTAGATTTCTGTGGATAGACTGCATTAAAAATAATAATATGCACACAGGTTATGTGCCAGAGACTTGATGTAAGTCATCTCATTGAACCTGAAAGTGGTTAGCATTTTTATCCACATCTTACAGAGAGAAATGGAGGCTTAAAGAGGTTGAGTGGCATCCCTGAGGTTACAGATGCAGGTAAAGAGACTGGAATTGGAACCTGGGGTGGTCTAGTTCAAAACCTGAACTCTTAGCCAAACTGTAATCCTTATTCTTAACATTTTCACTCTGGATTTAACCACAGAACTCTTAGGTTGGTAAGAATTTATGTGACTACAAAAGACCTTCAACTGATGCTTTGCAGTGCCCAAGTTTCCCTGCATGGGCCCAGAAGGGACAGAGGTTAAGGAGCCTCATTCCAGAACTTCCTCTAAAGCTGAAGGCTGCTGAGGCCCAGAGAAGGAAGGGCCATACCCAGACCCCCTTAGTAAATTGAAGCTGAGGCAGAAATTCCTTTCAACTTCCTGTATGAATCTAGCTTGGAAGAAATAACCAGAGAGACATAAGCATAGTCAGATCAGTTAGTTGCAGACCTAAATCCTGGCATTGCCACACATATTGACTATATAATGCTGGAAAGGCCAGGTCCTCTCTATGAATTTCAATGTGTTTGTCTGTAAATTGCAGGATAGTCATTCTCATGTTGCAAAGTTATTTTGCAGCTCAAAGGAGTTATATGTTGGGGGCACATTATAGGTACTCAACAAATGTAGCCATTAGTATCTTCACTCTCATTGCTGTGAGTATCACTGTCTTTATTGTTACATGACCTTACCAAAGCAAGTTTTAATCAAAGAAAAACTTTACTGATGAGATGGTTGGATGGCATCACCAATTCGATGGACATGAGTTTGAGCAAGCTCCAGGGTTTGGTGATGGACAGGAAAACCTGGTGTGCTGCCATCCATGGGATCGCAAAGAGTTGGCATGACTGAGCAACTGAACTGAACTGAACTGAACACCATTTTGGGGCAGTCGGTGAATTCCTGCTATATAATCATGGGTTGGGTGCATGCTTAGTTGCTCAACCATATCCAACTCTTTGTGACCCCATAGATTGTAGCTCGCCAGGCTCCTCTGTCCATCAGATTATGCAGGCAAGAATACTGGTGTGGGTAGCCATTCACTTGCCCAGGGCATCTTCCTGACACAGGGATCAAACCCAGTCTCCTGCACTGCAGGTGGATTCTTTGCTGCCTGAGCCACTAAGGAAGCCCAATAATGGGTTAGTTAGTTAGTTAGTAGTTAGTTAGTTAGTTAGTCACTCAGTCGTATCCAATGGGATGTAGCCCACCAGGCTTCTCTGTCCATGGAATTCTCCAGGCCAGAATGCTGGAGTAGGTTGCCATGCCCTTCTCCAGGGGATCTTCCCAACCCAGAAATCAAACCGGGGTCTTCTGCATTGCAGGTCTTCTGCATTACCGTCTGAGCCACCAGGGAAGGACAATCATGGGTTAGATGAAGTTAATTTTTCTTGACATAGTTGGAAAAGTCAAGCATCCCTGTGAAACAAGGAGAGTCAGCTGTGTTAAACCATGGCAGCAGAGAGAGTTGGCTGGTGGTAAATACCATCTCCTTCCAGAAAGCCTTTGAAAGCTCCTAGGCCTGCATGAATTTTGAAAAGCAGAGTTTTTCATGGATCTTTTGGGAAAATGGTATCCGAGGATGAATGGTAGTCACGGAAAGTCAGTGACACTGTCTGCTGAGAGGCAGTCAAGATATTGATGGGGACGTGTGTGCAGACCCTTTTGTTTGATGCCTCTGCATCTGCCATGCTACGATTTCAAGGGACAAGGGGGAATAACTCCTAACCAGGCATAAGTAACATGACTAGGAAACCTCAAAACCCTCTCCTAAGGTGTCCCAGAGCACCCAGGAAAGATTATAACCTTGTTGTGTGCCTCATATTAAAGCATTCATTTAGCTGTCTCTGCAATTAATTAGATCTGTTCTTGCCAAATTGCAGTCACCAAACATGTTCGTCAGACCCTCTGCTCCCTGGTCTTGCTAGGTACTCAGAGGAGGCTGTCTTGACACTGAATGTGGCTCTTACTATCAGTTTCAGGGTCCACGAGAGGTTTCTTTCCTTTTAAGGAATTTGAATGACTGTATCAACTTAAAAATCGAGGCTGGAGCTCTCTTTTTGGCTCTGCTGCTGCTTCTATACACCTTTGCATTCAAAGGTGGCTTAGTTACATAATAGCTAAGTGCCCAAAACAAAAGTTATTCCATCTAGCAGGTGATGGAGAGGCCCAGGGGGCTTAGGGGGAGTTCCCATGGGTAGTTACTATTTGGGTGGATTTAAGAGGACCCGAGGGCTCCCCTGGTGGCTCAGACAATAAAGAATCCGCCTGCAATGCAGGAGACCTGGGTTTGATCCCTGGGTCGGGAAGATTCCATGGAGAAGGGAATGCTACCCACACCCATATTCTTGCCTGAAGAATTCCCTGGACAGAGGATCCTGGTTGGCTACAGTCCATGGGGCAGGAGGAGAAGGGGGTGACAGAGAATGGGGTGGTTGGATAGCATCACTGACTCAATGGACATGAGTTTAAGCAAACTCAGGGAAACAGTGAAGGTACACTGTAGTCCATGGGGTCACAAAGATTCAGATAGACAGCAACTGAACAATAGCAAAGGGGAAAGAGGGTGAAGGATAAATTAGGAGTTTGGGGTTAACATATACATACTACTATATACAAAATAGATAACCAACAAGAACCTAATATATAGCACAGGGAACTCAAAAATTATAAAACAATGTTACTCTTTTCACTAAATTTTTGGCTGTTTTCGAAAAACTATTTTTAATAAAAATATGTTATTTGTACACATAGTGAGTTTTCAATTAATATTCTAAGTGGATTAACACATATTGAAAACATTTCTTGGATTAATTTCTAAATGTTAATGGATATGACCCCCATAAGCAAAATATCTTCAGAGTCTCCAGTAATTCTTAAGAATATTGAAGAGTCTTGAGAACAAAAGTTCACTCTGGTGGGATTTGAATAGCCTGCTTCATTGGAGGAGCTCAGTAGTCAGCACTCATGTGTCTTTTCTTTTGGGTTGTATGATATATTGTATTATTTGTTCATGCATTTTTATTTCCTCCATGCCCTTGCTACCCTCTCTGAGAGAAGGGTACTTCCCTGCCTTTCTGAAGCTTCACTGGCCAGGTGACTTGCTTTGGGCAATGGAATGTGAGCAGATGTGTTTGGAGCAGAGACTTTTCATGTGTCTGTGTGTGTGCTTAAGTTTGCCCTCTGCCATCCACCATAAGGAGAACCTGATTCTAGTTCCACTAGCTCCAAATCCAGGGAGAAAGTGTTGATCCAACCTGCAACCTGGAACCTCAGGGAACCATTGAGATGAGCTGAACCTTAGTCAATCTGCATACCCAGGAGCATCAAAAATAAATGTTTGTGACTGTAATCCAGTGATATCTGGGGGTTTCTATAGGCTGTATATTTGTGGCCCCACAAAATTCATGCACTGAAACTTAAGAGGCATTAGGAGGTAGGGCCTTTGGGAGGCGATTAGACAATGAGAGTGGAACACTCATGAATGGGATTAGCATCCTTATAGACGAGACTCCAGAGAACTCCCTTGCCACTTCCACTATGCAGAGACACAGGAAGAAATTGACTATGAAAAGCCACCTATGAGCTAGGGAGTGGGCTCTCACCAGACACCAAGTCTGCTGGTGCTTTGAGCTTAGACTTCTCAGCCCTCAGAAATCAAGTTCTATTGTTCATAAGCCACTCAGTCCATGGTATTCTGTTGTAGCAGCCCAAATAAACTAAGATGGGGCTATTACATAGTCTTAAGGCAGCAGAAATCCCCTAGTCAGAGACTTTCAGAGAGGAATTGTATAATCTTCTGCCTCAGGGATGGGAGTGGAGGTAAGAACAAGGTTGGCTGCTGACCTTTCTCAGACCTGATGGGGGAAAGGGCTTGAGGCAGGTGGCATCATCATGAGGCATGTAAAGTTTCACTCAATACCATTGTGGTCCTTCTAGCCTCAACTGTGCCTGCTGGCCCGGCATGGAGCCTTTCTGATTGAACATCCAGAGAACACGAACCTCCTGTGCAAGGTGCAGAACAGAACCTGGGGTGGTCTTTATCTATAGACTTTAAGCCAGTCCTTCTGGGTTCAACCCACACTGCAACTCCCCTTCCAGGGGTCCTCAGTACCTTTGATGAACGGTCCTTTCTAGCATTTTAGTTGGCAAATCGGTCCTGCTGGGACTCCCTCATTGCCTGCTTTGGGTTTCTGCCTTCTCTGGTTTGCCAAACCAGGAATCTAAAGATCTATTTCTTCAGCTTCTGAAATTTGGTGCTAGTCATTTTTCTCTCCAATTCCTCTCTTTTTAGTGGATACATGCTTTTGAAATTTGTCATCACTTTACCATCTCATAGCATCTATTGTGGATATGAATGTATGAATTCGGAACACAAGTTCAACCAGATGTCTCTAGAATGAAGGTTTTTAAAAAATAGCTTTATTAGGATGTAATTTACATACCAAGCAATTTACTCATTTCAAGTGTACAATTCAATGGCTTTTATTACATTCACAGAGTTGTGCAGCCTTCACCACAACCTAATTTTAGGATATTTCCTCATCCCTTAGCCATCACCTTTAAACCTCCCCTTCTTCCCCCAGACATAAATAACCACTAATCTACTTTCTGTCTCTACAAATTTGACTATTACAGTCATTCTATATTATGTCATTATACAATATATAGACTTTTGTACTGGATTCATTTACTTAGCATGATATTTTCCTGGTTCATCCATTTGAAAGCCTGTCATTCTTTATTCCTTTTTATTGCCAAATAATATTTGGATATATCACACTTTGTTTATTCCTTTGTCAATTGATGGACAAGATGACTTTTAAAAATGTGAATCATACCACACCACTCCCTTCCACAAAATCCTCTAGTGCACTGATAACAGAACTATCACACCAGTCAGGCTTGCAAAACTCCACCATAGTCCCCTTTCTGATCTCAATTATCATAAATCTTTCCCTTGGCTCATTACACACCAATCATACTCGTCTTTTATTTCCCATTCCTTGAAAACTCCGAGTTTATACCAACCTCGGGGCTTTTGCACTTAGTCTTCTGACTAGAGTACTCTTCCCTCAGATGGTTCTTTCTCTCTCATCTCTCGTGTTTTCTCCTGTAAGAGGCCTTTTCATGTTCTCTTCTTAGGGCACTCTCTCACCTTTTTTCCACACCACATTTCCTTTTTAGCCTCATCACTTCCCGTTATCACCTAGTTCATTGCTTCTCTTGTATGCTGTCTTTCTCCCTCATCTGGAATGTAAATGTCAAGAGGGGATGTGCTTGCTGACACCTTTATTGCTCTATGCCCAGGACATGGAATAGACCTGGCACAAAATAGGTGCTTGATAAGTCTTCTTTCAATGAATGGATGTTTTAAGGTCATTTTTATGTCTTTTGGTTCTGGGAACATATCTCTCATCACTTTCTATGATAGGCAGAATTATGTCCCCTGCTCAAGATGTCTATGAAATCATCTCCAAAATCTGTAAATATGCTGCGTTACATGGCAAAGAGACTTTGCAGATTGATTGAGATTATGCCCATTGAAAAGGGGAGAATTCTCCTGGATCACCTAGGTGGGCTTAATCTAATCACATACGTCCTTGAGAGCAGTGGCAGTTTTCTAGCTGGGTTTGACAGTCAGAGAGATTCATGATGATGTAGGAAGGATCAGAGAGACGTTGTGCTGCTAGGCTTTGACGAGGGAGGAAGGCGCCACCAGCCAAACAGGCAGGCAGCCCCTTAAAGATGGAAAAGGCGAGGAAGTGAATTCTCCCCAGAGTCTCTAGAGGGAAGGAAGTTGCTGACACCTTGATGTTAACAGAATAAAACTCACACCTTACTTCTGATGTCCAGAACCATAAGATAATTAATGTGTCCTATTTAAAGGAAAGTTTGTGATAATTTGGTACAGCAGCAATATGAAACTATTACTTATCCTCACCTCTATTTTCTCTTTTCTTTGCCTCCAATTTGATTGAATTTAAATTAGAATTTACCTGAATTCACCTGGTAGTAACTTGGCTAAGTTTTCAGTCAGAATGGAATTTTTTAAATTGTATTTATTTCTTTAACTTTTTAAATTATTTTTTAATGTATTTTTATTTGAAGGATAATTGCTTTACAGTATTGTGTTGGTTTCTACCAAAAATCAACCTGAATCAGCCAAATTTTATTGGAGTATACCTGCTTTTCCCATGTGGCGTTAGTGGTAAAGAACCTGCCTGCCAATACAGGAGACCTAAGAGACACAGGTTTGATTCCTGGGTCTGGAAGATCCCCTGGAGGAGGGCATGGCAACCCACTCCAATATTCTTGCCTGCAGAATCCCATGGACAGAGGAGCCTGGCGGCCTCCAGTCCATTGGGTCGCAAAGAGTTGGACACGACAGACACAGCTTAACATGCGTGCACCCATAGTTGCTTTACAACGTCCTGTTAGTTTCTGCTATACAGAAAAGTGAATTAGTTATATGTATACATGTATCATTTCTGTTTTAGATTTCCTTTTAAGTCACCACAGAGCGCTGAGTAGAGGTCCCTGTGTTATTCATCTTCCACTCCCGCCACCCCCACCCCAGTATCCATTAGTTTGTTCTCTACCTCTGTATCTCTATTTCTGCTTCATGAATAAGTTCATCTGCAGCATTTTTCTAGCTTCCACACATAAGCAATATGACACGATATTTGTTTTTCTCTTTCAGACTAGCTTCACTCTGTATGACAATCTCTAGGCCCATCTGTGTCTCTGCAAATGGCACTATTTCATCCCTTTTTATGGCTGAGTAATAGTCTGCTGTATATATGTACCACATCTTCTCTATTTGTCCCTCTGTTGATGGACGTTTTGGTTGCTTCCATGTTCTGGCTATTGTAAACAGTGCTGCAATGAATGTTGAGGAGCATGTATCTTTTTGAATTATGGTTTTCTCTGAGTATATTATCCAGGACGGGGACTTGTTGAATCATATGGTAGATCTAATTTTAGTTTTTTCCTATCTAAGGAGGCAAAAGACGTGTACTCAGAACACTATAAGATACTGATGAAAGAAATCTTAGACAACACAAACAGGTGGAGAAATGTACCATGTCCCAAAGCACCATCTCATCCAAGTTAGAATTCGGGTTTCTTTTATATTAAAAGGGGAGAAATGCGGCTGATGGTTGCAAACTTCTTGAAATCCTTTGTTCTTACAGTTGTCAAGTAGGTCTGGTCATGATATTTCTGTAAACCTCCAAAAGATAAATGTTAATCTCTGACCTGCAACTTTTTATCTTTATAGGAATGTTAAAGTGTTATAGCCTTAAAGGTCAGAGCCTTGAGAATGGGCTATCCTATATATTTTAGACTACAAGTGACTTTCTTTTACAAAAGCTTCAGAGCCAGCATGACCAAGCACAGACAACGGAGTACAAAGGCTAGAGCTAGATTCAATATGGAGTCAGTGTTGTTCTTCTCCGTCACAGTTTCTTTAGACAACCAGCCTCCAGTTCAGACAGCGCTGTCTTCCTCTGGTCCTGAGGCACTTGTCCACCTCCTCAGCCCAGCTCTCTCTGTTACAGCAGGACAGAGATGGGCTTTAGCATCTCCACCTGCTGGATTTGATTTTTCACTCATTCAACAGCTTAACAAGAGATGTTCCAGGCATTGCTACAAGTGCAGGAGAAACAGATGCAAAAGGCTGACAACTACCAAAAAAACTAACTAAAGCTGTGGTCTGTTGGCTGAACAAAACTTCTCTGGAGAAAAGAATAAAGCGGGGAACACCTATCTTACTCAAACTCTTCCAGAAAATTGCAGAAGAAGGTAAACTTCCAAACTCATTCTATGAGGCCACCATCACCCTAATTCCAAAACCAGACAAAGATGCCACAAAAAAAGAAAACTACAGGCCAATATCACTGATGAACATAGATGCAAAAATCCTTAACAAAATTCTAGCAAACAGAATCCAACAACATATTAAAAAAATCATACATCATGACCAAGTGGGCTTTATCCCAGGAATGCAAGGATTCTTTAATATCCACAAATCAATCAGTGTAATACACCACATTAACAAACTGAAAGATAAAAACCATATGATTATCTCAATAGATGCAGAAAAAGCCTTTGACAAAATTCAACATCCATTTATGATTAAAACTCTCCGGAAAGCAGGAATAGAAGGAACATACCTCAACATAATAAAAGCTATATATGACAAACCCACAGCAAACATCACCCTCAATGGTGAAAAATTGAAAGCATTTCCCCTGAAATCAGGAACAAGACAAGGGTGCCCACTCTCACCACTACTATTCAACATAGTTTTGGAAGTTTTGGCCACAGCAATCAGGGCAGAAAAAGAAGTAAAAGGAATCCAGATAGGAAAAGAAGTGAAACTCTCTGTTTGCAGATGACATGATCCTCTACATAGAAAACCCTAAAGACTCTACCAGAAAATTACGAGAGCTAATCAACGAATACAGTAAAGTTGCAGGATATAAAATTAACACACAGAAATCTCTTGCATTCCTATACACTAACAATGAGAAAACAGAAAGAGAAATTAAGGAAACAATACCATTCACCATTGCAACAAAAAGAATAAAATACTTAGGAGTATATCTACCTAAAGAAACAAAAGACCTATACATAGAAAACTATAAAACACTGATGAAAGAAATCAAAGAGGACACAAACAGATGGAGAAATATACCGTGTTCATGGATTGGAAGAATCAATATTGTCAAAATGGCTATACTACCCAAAGCAATCTATAGATTCAATGCAATCCCTATCAAACTACCAACGGTATTTTTCACAGAACTAGAACAAATAATTTCACAATTTGTATGGAAATACAAAAAACCTCGAATAGCCAAAGTAATCCTGAGAAAGAAGAATGGAACTGGAGGAATCAATCTGCCTGACTTCAGACTCTACTACAAAGCCACAGTCATCAAGACAGTATGGTACTGGCACAAAGACAGAAATATAGATCAATGGAACAGAATAGAAAGCCCAGAGATAAATCCACGAACCTATGGTCACCTTATCTTTGACAAAGGAGGGAAGGATATACAATGGAAAAAAGACAACCTCTTTAACAAGTGGTGCTGGGAAAACTGGTCAACCACCTGTAAAAGAATGAAACTAGAACACTTTCTAACACCATACACAAAAATAAACTCAAAATGGATTAAAGATCTAAATGTAAGACCAGAAACTATAAAACTCCCAGAGGAGAACATAGGCAAAACACTCTCCATCATAGATCACAGCAGGATCCTCTATGACCCACATCCCAGAATTTTAGAAATAAAAGCAAAAATAAACAAATGGGACCTAATGAAACTTAAAAGCTTTTGCACAACAAAGGAAACTATAAGCAAGGTGAAAAGACAGCCCTCAGATTGGGAGAAAATAATAGCAAATGAAGCAACAGACAAAGGATTAATCTCAAAAATATACAAGCAACTCCTCCAGCTCAACTCCAGAAAAATAAATGACCCAATCAAAAAATGGGCCAAAGAACTAAACAGACATTTCTCCAAGGAAGACATACAGATGGCTAACAAACACATGAAAAGATGCTCAACATCACTCATTATCAGAGAAATGCAAATCAAAACCACAATGAGGTACCATTATACACCAGTCAGGATGGCTGCTATCCAAAAGTCTACAAGCAATAAATGCTGGAGAGGGTGTGGAGAAAAGGGAACCCTCTTACACTGTTGGTGGGAATGCAAATTAGTACAGCCACTATGGAAAACAGTGTGGAGATTTCTTAAAAAGCTGGAAATAGAACTGCCATATGACCCAGCAATCCCACTTCTGGGCATACACACCGAGGAAACCAAATCTGAAAGAGACACGTGCACCCTAATGTTCATCGCAGCACTGTTTATAATAGCCAGGACATGGAAGCAACCCAGATGCCCATCAGCAGACGAATGGATGAGGAAGCTGTGGTACATATACACCATGGAATATTACTCAGCCATTAAAAAGAATTCATTTGAATCAGTTCTAATGAGATGGATGAAACTGGAGCCCATTATACAGAGCAAAGTAAGCCAGAAAGATAAAGACCATTACAGTATACTAACACATATATATGGAATTTAGAAAGATGGTAATGATAACCCTATATACAAAACAGAAAAAGAGACACAGATGTATAGAACAGACTTGTGGACTCTGTGGGAGAAGGCGAGGGTGGAATGTTTCAAGAGAACAGCATTGAAACATGTATATTATCTAGGGTGAAACAGATCACCAGCCTAGGTTGGGTGCGTGACACAAGTGCTCGGGCCTGGTGCACTGGGAAGACCCAGAGGGATCGGGTGGAGAGGGAGGTGGGAGGGGGGACCGGGATGGGGAATGCATGTAAATCCATGGCTAATTCATTTCAATGTATGACAAAAACCACTGCAATGTTGTAAAGTAATTAACCTCCAACTAATAAAAATAAATGGAAAAAAAAAAGAATAAAACGGGGAAGGAGGCTGGGGACAGGAAGGTGAGCGTGGAGCTGTTGGTTTAGCTGGTGATCAGGTTTAGCTGGTGATCAGGTAAATGTCACTGTGTGTATTCAGTTGCTCAGTCATGTCGAACTCTTTGTGACCCCGTGGACTATAGTACACCAGGCTTCTCTCTCCATGGGATTCTCCAAGCACGAATATTGGAGTGGGTTGCTATTTCCTCCTCCAGGGGATCTTCCTGACCCAGGGATCGAACCCGTGTCTCCTGCGTTGCAGGCAGGTTCTTTACCACTGCTGCCAGGGAAGCCCACTGAGGAGGTGACATTTGAGCAGAGATCTGAAAGAGGTGAGAGAGTAAGTCATGGAGGTATCTGGGGGAATAATAGCATCCTAGGAAGATGGCCAGTGAGTGCAGAGGCCCTTAAGTGCAGGAGCATCCGGTGTGTTTGAGGCACAGAAAGGAGATCAGTGTGGCAACAAAGGAATGAGTGAAGGGGAGCATAAGGAGAGTCGAAGACAGAAAGGGAAGAGGTGGCCTGGGGACAGACCTTGTGGGACACAATGAGGACTGGGTTTTGGCTTTTCCTGCATGAGATGGGAACCCCTGGAGGGATTACAGCAGAACAGAGCCCTGATCTGACATATTTTGAAATGGTCAGTTCAGTGTTACATTGAGAATATACATAATGGAGAAGGGTAGAACTAGAGAAGAAGAATTGCAGAGATGGCAGCCAGGGTTTGAATGGTGGTGGTGGGAAATGCCAGGATACTGAAGATATTTTTTTTAAGTATTACAGGAAATTTCAAACATAAAAGTAGAAAGAGCAGTAAAATGAAACCATGTGCACTCATCACTCAGCTCCCACAATGATTGACTCAGGGGCATCTTGTTTCATTTACATTCCCTCCACCTTCCATATTATTTTTAAAGCAAATCCAATCCACTAGATTATTTCATCTGTAAATATTTCAGCACATATTCTAAAAGAAATCACCATAATATCTTAATACTATCATTGTACTTCAATTCAGTTTAGTTGCTCAGTCGTGTCCAACTCTCTGCGACCCCATGGACTGCAGCATGCCAGGCTTCCCTGTCCATCACCAACTCCCAGAGCTTGCTCAAACTCATGTCCATCGAGTGGTGCCATCCAACCATCTCATCCTCTGTCGTCCTCCTCTCCTCCTGCCTTCAATCTTTCCCAGCATCAGGGTCTTTTCCAAGAGTCGGTTCTTCACATCAGGTGGCCAAAGTATTGGACCTTCAGCTTTAGCATCAGTTCTTCCAATGAATATTCAGGATTTATTGCCTTTAGGATTGACTGGTTTGATCTCCTTGCTCTCCAAGGGACTCTCAAGAGTCTTCTCCAACACCACAGTTCAAAAACATCAATTCTTTGGCGCTCAGCTTTCTTTATGGTCCAACTCCCACATCCATACGTGACTACTGGAAAAACCATAGCTTTGACTAGATGGACCTTTGTCACAAAGTAATGTCTCTGCTTTTTAATATGCTGTCTAGGTTGGTCATAACTTTTCTTCCAAGGAGCAAGCATCTTTTAATTTCAAGGTTGCAGTCACCATCTGCAGTGATTTTGGAGCCCAAGAAAATAAAGCCTGTCACTGTTTCCATTGTTTCCCCATCTATTTGCCATGAAATGATGGGACTGGATGTCATAATCTTAGTTTTTTGAATGTTGAGTTTTAAGTCAGCTGTACTTAATAAGAAGTAAAAATTATTTCCTCAATATCTCCAACCATCAGTCAGTGTTTAAAGGTAGAGACAATAGGATTTTCTGATAGACTATGTCTGGGATTCAAAGAAAAAGAGGAGTCCAGAATAACTAAAGTTTGGGACCTGTCAATCAGAAGGCTTTTTTTTTTTTTTTTTTTTAACTGAAATAGGGAGGACTACAAAGAGAGCAAGTTGGGTGAAAGGCATGGATAAAGAACTTGGCTTTAGACATTTTGTGATTTATGATTCAGGTCTGCCTATAGGGGTCAACAGTGACTTAAACCAGAATTTTTTCTTTCTCATCTGACAATTCTGAGAATAAATTTATGCAGAGGTGATATGGTGGCTGTGGCATTGGGAAGCCAACTCCTTCTGTTTTTGTGGTGTTCTGTTTGTTGTTATACCCCAAACAAAGCTTCCATCTTGAGGTGTAACATGAAAAGTTGAGCTCCACCATGAATCCTACAGGCTTCCCTGGTAGCTCAGCTGATAAAGCATCTGCCTGCAATGCAGGAGACCCTGGTTCAATTCCTGAGTTCAATTCCTGAGTTGGGAAGATCCCCTGGAGAAGGTATAGGCTTACCCACTTCAGTATTCTTGGGCTTCCTTGGTGGCTCAGTCAGGAAAGAATCCTCGTGCAATGCAGGAGACCTGGGTTCAATCCCAGGGTTGGGAAGATCCCCTGGAGGAGGGCATGGCAACCCACTCCAGTAATCTTGACTGGAGAATCCCCATGGACAGAGGAGCCCAGCGGGCTACAGGCCATGGGGTCGCAAAGAGTTGGACATGACTGAGTGACTCAGCACATTCCCCTTTTACTGCTTTTTTATTTCTGAGGAGACTTTTCTCTTTCACTTTGTGGATTAAAAATATTTCTTCCCTCGGTGTCTGATGTTCTCCTAATGTGCAGGGATAAAGACTTTTCCAGAAGCATCTCCAGCCCCTTCCTGGCCCCACAGCCCCTGCGGCTAATCCCTCACCCACACTCAGCTTCTTTCCACTCCCCGAGTGTTTCACGACAGTTCAGCTCTCTGAGCCGTTGATTATGCTCTTCCCTCTGCCTCAGCTGACCTTCCTCCTTTTCTTTTGCCCAGAAATCAATCTTCAAAACCCAATTCAATAGTAACCTCTCCAGACAAGTAACGCACGGTTTCACTTGTATGTGGCGCCTAACGTAGTCAGACTCATAAAAGCAGGGAGCAGGATGGTAGTTGCCAGGGGCTGGCGGGAGGGGGAGATGTTGGTCAAAGGTTACAAGCTGTCAGTTACCCAAGATAAATGAATTAGAGACCTGCCATACCACTCAGAACCTTTCGCTAGCAATACTGTACATTTAAATCTGCTATGGGAGGTAGATCTTAAGTGTTCTTACCACACTCACACAAAACAATGGTCATAATAATAAAGGAGTAGGGGAAAGCTTTGGGAGGTGATGGTTGTGTCTGTGGCTTAGATAGTGGTCATGGTTTCAATAGGGTTTGTGCTTGGCTTAGTTGCTCAGTTGTGTCCGACTCTTTCGACCCCATGGACTATAGCCTGCCGTGCTCCTCTGTCCATGGGGATTCCTCAGGCAAGAATACTGGAGTGGGTTGCCATGCCCTCCTCCAGGGGATCTTCCCAACCCGGGGATTGAACCCAAGTCTCCCACACTGCAGGCGGATTCTTTACCATCTGAGCCAGCAGGGAAGCCCTCAATAGTGTCTGCTGCTGCTGCTGCTAAGTCACTTCAGTCACGTCTGACTCTTTGCGACCCCATAGACAGCAGCCCACCAGGCTCCTCCATCCATGGGATTTTCTAGGCAAGAGGACTGGAGTGGGGTGCCATTTGTATACTTATCCCCAAACTCATCAGGTTGCACACTTTAAATATGTACCCAGCTTTTTATGCATCAGTCATACTTTAATAAGCTGGTTTTAAAAAACTGCCACCGCCTCTGGCATGGCTCTCCAAAGAAGGCTGTGATGCTTCTTCCTCTATGACCTCACAGCCCTTTTAACAGTGTAGTTTTTCGGATTCTTTTCCATTGTAGGTTATTCCAAAATACTGAGAATAGTTTCCTGTGCTGTCCAGTAGAACCTTGTTGATTATCTACTTTATATATGGCAGTATTTATATATTAACCCCAAACTCCTAATTTATCCATCTCCCCACTCCTTTCCTCTATGGTAATCATAAATCCACTTCCTATGTCTGTGAGTCCATTTTGCAAATAAGTTCATTTGTATCATTTTTCTTAGATCCACATATCAGCAATACCATATAATATTTGTCTTTCTGTGCCTGCCTTACTTCACTTAGTAAGATAATTAGGTGCAACATGTTGCTGCAAGTGGCATTATTTCATTCCTTTTGTGACTGAGTAATATTCCATTGTATATACCACATCTTCTCTATCCATTCCTCTGTCAGTGGACATTCAAGTTGCTTCCATGTCTTGGCTATTGAGTATATGTGCTGCCGAAGCAAACACATGTCTTGGCTATTGAAAATAGTGCTTCTGTGATGCAAATCAAAACCACAATGAGGTACCATTATACGCCAGTCAGGATGGCTGCTATCCAAAAGTCTACAAGCAATAAATGCTGGAGAGGGTGTGGAGAAAAGGGAACCCTCTTACACTGTTGGTGGGAATGCAAATTAGTACAGCCACTATGGAAAACAGTGTGGAGATTTCTTAAAAAGCTGGAAATAGAACTGCCATATGACCCAGCAATCCCACTTCTGGGCATACACACCAAGGAAACCAGATCTGAAAGAGACACGTGCACCCCAATGTTCATCGCAGCACTGTTTATAATAGCCAGGACATGGAAGCAACCCAGATGCCCATCAGCAGACGAATGGATAAGGAAGCTGTGGTACACCATGGAATATTACTCAGCCATTAAAAAGAATTCATTTGAATCACTTCTAATGAGATGGATGAAACTGGAGCCCATTATACAGAGCAAAGTAAGCCAGAAAGATAAAGACCATTACAGTATACTAACACATATATATGGAATTTAGAAAGATGGTAATGATAACCCTATATGCAAAACAGAAAAAGAGACTCAGATGTATAGAACAGACTTGTGGACTCTGTGGGAGAAGGCGAGGGTGGGATGTTTCAAGAGAACAGCATTGAAACATGTATATTATCTAGGGTGAAACAGATCACCAGCCCAGGTTGGATGCATGAGAGAAGTGCTCGGGCCTGCTGCACTGGGAAGACCCAGAGGGATCGGGTGGAGAGGGAGGTGGGAGGGGGGACCGGGATGGGGAATGCATGTAAATCCATGGCTAATTCATTTCAATGTATGACAAAAACTACTGTAATGATGTAAAGTAATTAGCCTCCAACTAATAAAAATAAATGGAGAAAAAAAAAAAAAGAAAATAGTGCTTCTGTGAATACTGGGGTGCATAACCTATAAGAAAAGAATCAGAAAAAAATAGATATATGTGTATGCACAACTGAGTCATTTTGCTATATGCCTAAAACTTACATAACACTGTAAATCAACTATACTTCAATAAAAAAATAAATAAAATTTAAAAATAAATTCATTAAAAATTAAAAACTAAAAAGAGAGGGCAAAGAAATAATAAAACAACAGAACAAGCGAATCCCTTTTCAGAAATGTTATTCAAGCCCTTTTGGTTTAAAATTTCTTCAGTGCTTTGGTCTGGATTAAGAATTATGGATGGTCAGATTACAGAATTTGCACTTATTCACTCTTTCAGGCACGAACATGAATGGTCTTCTATGTGCCTGGCATAGTGTAGATTCTGCATATAAATGGTCAGAAAAATAAATACAAAAACGGTAGGGGGAGGGTGTGAGGAAGAGTGTATTTATGTGCTTGGATTCCTCCACCCCATACTGTAAGCTCCTTGAGAGCCGAGTTGGGTCCTGATTCTTCCCTATACTCCATCGCTCGCTTCAGGGTGCAATGAAGAAACACGCCTGGGTCACTCGCTGCTTCCGGAGTTAGCAGCAGAGAGGGCTGGGCATCCCCAGCCTGAGCCCAGAAACATAGGAGGCAGGAATGCTTTGAGGAAGCATGATGGGAGAACTTTGAGGTCTGAGAGGGCAAAGCACAGAGGTTCTGCCACAAGGGGCTAAGCTAAGTGCACTTTGCATTGGAGAGTTCAGAAATCATGGGCTCCAGATTCAGTGGTAAAGAACCTGGCTGCAATGCAGGAGACCTGGGTTTGATCACTGGGTTGGGAAGATCCTCTAGAGAAGGGAATGGCTACCCACTCCAGTTATTCTTGCCTGGAGAATCCCATGGACAGAGGAGCCTGGCGGGCTACAGCCGATGGGGTCACAAAGAGTTGGACATGACTGAGCAACTAACACACACACCAGATTCAGAGAGAGGGATCAGAACCTAGAATTTTCTTAGTTCCTGACAAATCTCCCTTCCTTTCAGTAGAATTCCCCCATTTTAAAAGTAGCATGGGTTTTTGTTCCTTGTAATCAGTTATTTCTGGGAAGTGGTTTTAAATGAATGATCAAGTTTCCTCGTCTTGCTCTTTATATTTTCCCATATTCGGTATTTGAAGAAAACTTTTCAAAAAAAATCAGAAATAAAGTATATTTGGGTCCAAATGCCAGTTGAGGTGAGTGGGATGGGTGGCCTTTTGTGGACTGGAGTCCAGCTTGGCCTTGGCACCCAGAGGGGACGTTAGGAGGGGGCAGAGCTGCCCGGGGCCCACCGAGGTGTGGGCAGCTGGAGGAGGGGTGATGGCCTGGGCGCCTCAGGAGAAGAGCCTGGGGATGGAGGGGAGCAGTTCATCTCTCCCCCTGGCAGACCCTTGGCAGCGTCGCTGGAAGCCTGACAGGGCCTTGGCTGGCCGGCTAAAGAAACACAGTCTCTGTGACTGCCAGCCGGTGGGCGCAGGACCACACCAGTCACGCAGAGCCAAGGACCCACCTGTGACCACCTGCGTGGATTGTTGGGGTCCTTTAATGGACCGGAACCTGGTGGTACGGAGTCGACAATAAGAAAGTGAAAGAGAGAAAGAGGCTGATATCCCTTGGTTTACGCAGAGGACCAATAAAGTCCTTGACACAGGACTTGCATCGCTCACGAAGGCACCAGGCACCCTAATGGACCCCAATAGTGGATCACAGCCCAGGGCAGCCGAATCTACGTGCCTCCAAGCGGCCCTCCAGGCCAGGATGCCAGGCTCTCTCTCTCAGCCTTGGCCTTTAACCGGCTCACTGTCGGGCAGCCCCACGCCGGCTGCCTTGTCTCCCGGCGCCCGAGGAGGTGTGTTGGCGTCTCTGCTTTCTTTACCTGATTGAAAGGAGGCGGCCACAAGTAAGAGAGAGGAAGACGGGCAGAGGAAGAGAAGTGAAGCTTCGAGTTCTGGGTCTGACCCCCGTGAGGCCCGCTGTGTGGGATGAGTAAGGGAAACACCCAGGGTGGTGCTCCCAGGCCTCTTCCCAAGCAACTCAGCCACACGGCAGACCGCACCCTTCAAGGGTCTCTGTTTCGGCCGTTGCAGTCCACTCCGTCTTGCTCTGAGGTCCCGGCACCCCGCAGGGCTTGCCTTGTCTGATCTCCGCCTTTGCCCCTCCTTCCACTCTCAGCCTCTAGCTAACACCTGCTGCTGCTGCGTAGTCGCTTCAGGCGTGGCTGACTCTGTGCGACCCTGTGGAGCCCGCCAGGCTCCTTGTCCATCAGATTCTCCAGGCAAGAACACTGGAGTGGGGAGCCATTTCCTCCTCCAGGGGATCTTCCTGACCGAGGGATCAAACCCAGGTCTTCTGCATTGCAGGCAGGTTGTTTACTGCTGAACCACCAGGGAAGGCCTGCTAACACCTAGACATCCTCACTTCTTGCATCCACAGCCAATTTTCTAGTGATTCCACCTGCTGGAAAATCCCTCCCAGGATGTTCCCCAGGCACCTTAAACTCTGTCTGTTCAAAAGCAGCTTTCCGTCATCACCCTAAAGCCACTCAGCCCTGCCCCGTTCCCTGGCTCAGACCCAAGTGTCTCGATCTGAAGACTGTCCCACCCTTCATTCCTTCCTGTCGCTCTCTCCACTCCTACATCTAACCAATCACAAAGCCCTGACTAGTCTTCTCCAACAAGATCCTCAGCCCTTCTCTATCTTATTTGCATCTATCATACTGTCTCAAGTAAAGCCTCACTGTGTTCCTCTCTAACTACCTCCTCACTGGTCCCCCTGCCTCCAGTCCCTCCCTGCAGACTCCCCCAGAGGGGGTCTTTCCAAAGCACCAGAGCCGTCATGACACACCCTTCCCTATAACCCTGTCCCCCCTACTCCCGGCTCCCTGGGCCCGCCGCTGCAATCAGGATGCTTCCTGACTTCTGCCGCCTTCTATGGCCTCCACCCCAGAAAGAGTTTTCTTTCCTTCCTCTTGGTTCCCATATGGCCTCCTACCTTCTTTTACTCTTGCACTAATGAATCACACAGACACTGAGGGAGTCCTCGGGGGCAGCACCCCTTGTCATGTTGGTCTTCCTGTTTCTAATCCCTGTCGCTGGATCATGGAAAAAGCAACAGTTCCGGAAAAGCACCTACTTCTGCTTTATTGACTACACCAAAGCCTTTGACTGTGTGGATCACAACAAACTGGAAAATTCTTAAAGAGATGGGAATACCAGACCACCATACCTGCCTCCTGAGAAATCTGTATGCAGGTCAGGAAGCAACAGTTAGAACTGGACATGAAACAACAGACTGGTCCCAAATCGGGAAAGGAGTACGTCAAGGCTTTGTATTGTCACCCTGTTTATTTAACTTATTTGCAGAGTACATCATGAGAAATGCTGGGCTGGAGGAAGCACAAGCTGGAATCAAGATTTCCAGGAGAAATATCAATAACCTCATGTATGCAGATGACACCATCCTTATGGCAGAAAGCAAAGAAGGACTAAAGAGCCTCTTGATGAAAGTGAAAGAAGAGAGTGAAAAAGTTGACTTAAAACTCAACATTCAAAAAACTAAGATTATGGCATCTGATCCTATCACTTCATGGGAAATAGATGGGGAAACAGAGGAAATGGTGACAGACTTTATTTTGGGCTCCAAAGTCACTGCAGATGATGACTGCAGCCATGAAATTAAAAGACATTTGCTCCTTGGAAGAAAAGTTATGACCAACATAGACAGCATATTAAAAAGCAGAGACATTATTTTGCCCACAAATGTCTGTCTAGTCAAAGCTATGGTTTTTCCAATAGTCATGTATGGATGTGAGAGTTGGACTATAAAGAAAGCTGAGTGCTGAAGAACTGATGCTTTTGAACTGTGGTGTTGGAGAAGACTCTTGAGAGTTCCTTGGACAGCTAGGAGATCAAACCAGTCCATCCTAAAGGAAATCAGTCCTGAATATTCATTGGAAGGACTGATGCTGAAGCTGAAGCTCTGATACTTTGGTCACCTGATACAAAGAATTGACTCATTAGAAAAGACCCTGATGCTGGGCAAGATTGAAGGCGGGAGGAGAAGGGGATGACAGATGATGAGATGATTGGATGGCATCACCGACTCAATGGACACAAGTTTGGGTAAACTCCAGGAGTTGGTGATGGACTGGGAGGCCTGGCGTGCTGCCAGTCCATGGGGTTGCAAAGAGTCGGACACAACTGACCAACTGAACTGAACTGAACTGAACCCCTACCGAGGGCCTGATACTTAGCAGATGCTCATATAACGTGGGAATAAAACCACAAAGAAGGGAACAAGAGGACTGGTGATTCCACCTGGTGGTGGTGAAGGCTGCGGGTCTGCTACCTCAGCAAGCACCCTCCTCTGGCCCCTCTCACCCCCCACATTCCTTCGGCAGCGCTCCTGTCTGGGAACAGTGGTGCTCCCAGGGGAAGCTTGTGCTCAGGCCTGAGTAGTCAATAAACACATTTCATCCCATCCAATCCCACGCCCGTGGGTTTTTATGGATCTCTCCCTCCCTGTGATTTTTCTTTTTGTCTTCCAAGAAAATTCTCTCTGCTGTTGGACTTGAACCAGAGAGGAGGTAAGTCTGGGGTTGCTGTCCCCATCTAGCTACCGTGTGGAGCCTGTGAGGGACAGGAATGCCCGCAAGGGAGCCGGCAGAGTACGTGGGCACAGAGAAGGGGTGTCTGCTGTTCACTCTGTAACTATGGTGGGTGGAATAAGTGCCTCTCCCCAAAATGCATGTCCAACCGGAACCTGGTTTACAAAGAGGGTCTCTGCAGATGTAATTGAGGTAAAGATGGAGATGAGCTCATGTGGCATGAGGATGGATCCTAAATCCATTGAGAATTTTTATAAGAGACAAAAGGAGACACAGAGACACAGGCCAGGAAGAAGACCGTTTAAGGTGAAGGTAGCGACTGGAGGGATGCCCCCACAAGTCAAGGAATGCCTGGAGCCACCAGAAGCTGGAAGAGACAAGGAAGTAATTTGCCTTTTGCCACCTTGATTTTTGACTTCTGGCTGCTGAAACTGTGTGAGAATACATTTCAGCCCTGGAAAAATAATCCCAGAAACAATAAATATCCCTTCTCTTCTTTTTTTCCTCTAAGTGTTTTGAGCTACTTTTTTCTGTTCCTTGTAAGAATCTTAATTGATAAAACGGTGGAGTCCAAAACAATTTTGTGTTTGATGAACAAAACGCAATAATGTGAGTGATGAAAACTTAACAGTGAGAACCACCATGAGGCTGTGAGACCCACAACGGCTGTGATAATGAAAGAGGAGGCACCTTCAGCTCCTTCATGTAAAGTCTGATAAAAGAATGTCCTGAGAACTGGGGATGTCTTGGATAAAAGGATCCTGTCTCTAGTTCTTATAGAAACTGATTTTTGATGGCCTTAGGATGAGATAACATTTCAGCCATCTGTGGGCATACTCTATGACATACAAGAGGCAGAGTGAGGTGCTTGACTGTGTCACCATGATACATATTTGAGTTTCCAGCTAAAGAAATGCATGTGATTGACTTCTGTCTGTATCATGTCTCTGAAGTCAGTTAGGGCTGGGTAGGAAAGTGACGTACAAGGCATGTATGTCCCACGTGGCGTGGAGGACATGTGGCATCTTTTATTGTTGTGCTAGGACTGGAAACTTATTGTCCCCATATCCTAGACCAGCGCCATCTGACAGACGTACAATGGGAAACACACATATAAATTTCAGATTTTCACATAGTTGCATTAAATAAGTAAAAATAAGGAGGTAATATTAATTTTAGTAATATACTCTATTTTACCTAATATATCCCACACATTATCATTTCAATATGTAATTAATATAAAGTTATTAAGGAGGAATTTTTCATTGAGTCTGTGGACCAGGACCTCCATCCGCCAGGTGTGCTCCTGTTCTGTGTGACCTCAGCACGAGCATTTGGTTACCAGCAAAAGGATTTGCAGGCTTGACTCAAAACCTCCACACCCTCCACTCCCTGGACACAGTTTCCACGGGACCTCTTTCATTTTGGGTCTGCCTGTCATCCCCGTTTCCCTAACAAGCCTCACCACCCCACCCTTTAAAAACAACATTTCAAATTATTGTCTCATGCAGGCTAAGATTCTGAGCTATGATTCATTCAAATTTCAGCAAGGCTTAAGTATTTTCATTGTTTTTTAAAGAGGGTTGGGAGAAAATTCAAACAGCCTGATAGGACAAAGGATATTAACTAGCAATGGACATATAAGAGATATGTAGGTGCATCACAGTGGCACGTGTGGCTCCACACCAGCTGGGAATGTATAAGCAAGGCAGCACCTGTTTCCATCCAATATGAGTCTGACACTATAGAGTGCTGGTGAGACTGACAAAATGGGTACTTCTGGAAACTACGGGTGGAGGGCGTACAGACAACTCCTCCTGAGAACCATTTGACAGCTAAAACCATGCACACACTCTGACCAGCAGTTGTCTGTAGGATCCTCCTGGAGAAGCCCTCCCACGTGTATACCAAGAGGCAGTATGAGGATTTTTACAGTGACAGAACTTGTAACAGGAGGAATGTAGAATGACCTTTAGATTCTCCAGGAGATTCTGCTAGGCATTCCACTAGGGGAATGGATAGTTGCACCGGAGCACACACCATATTGACTACAATATGTCAGTTAAAAAGAATGAAATAGATTTACATGCAGTCACACAGAAAGGAGTCAATGTCGTACTTGGCTGTGGAAAAACCAACTTGTAGAATAATGCAGGGAGCATGGTGCTATTTATGCAAAAATATCACACTGAACAATGTTAATTTATTTTTATGGATACTCATCTCCCTGTTTGTAATAATTCAGAGAAATTATTGGAAAGAGACATACCAGACTGATGACATCAGATACCTTTAGGGGAACTTAGAGGGGAGAACATTTAAGTGTGGTGATCAGAGAGGACATCAACTCTATCCATAAGTTTAAATTATTTTGAGGAAAGCAGCATTCACGCAATACTTGTGGAAGTTTAAATTAATGAAAAAACATGAGCATGGGTAAATATAATTCCCCTTCTTGGCAATGAGAAGCAGAGGCAGCGTTCTTCCTTTGGGTCATATTATCTTGTTCCTTTTCACTCTGAGTCTCTGAACCTGGGGACAGTCCTGGTTCTATCCTAACTCATAATGGACGAATTGCTTCCCCTCTCTCTGCCCTTGTTTCATCTGTCAAATAAGGCAGTTTTGCCAACTGAACTTTATGTTTTGCAACTGTAATGTCTTGAGTCCAAATGACTAAATATATACTGTTGTTTCTGGAGGAAAGCTAATCTGATCAAAACTGCAACTCAGATGTGAATCAGTGACCATTTCTTCACAATGAACTTGGCAAAACTTTTTATAGCTGTTGTTTTACCATGAAAGTGTGTCACGGATAATGACACTCAAAATAAGATAAGACATAAGAGGCTCAAGACTTCAGGGAAATGCTCTCCAGTGTCAAATGGCACATTGTTGATTCATGACTGAATGCAAAAGCCCCGACTTTCCCAAGAGAATTAGGATGTCTGCTCAAACAACAGACCATAAATCTAAATAGATACAGTTGGGAAAAGGCAAAGGACAGCCCACTTACTTCAACTACAGTCAATTTTTTGGAACTAGTTTGAGTCAGTGCAATTTTGTATATGAATGTATTCGTTCAACAAATATTGAGTGCCTGCCCTCATGGAGCTTAAAGTCTACTAGTAGAGATGTTCCAAAGCACAGTACAATGGCTAACATTTGTTGAACAATCACATATGGTTCTAGGGGCTGCCCTAGGTGTGTCCATGGCTGGTCTCATTAGATCCTCATCACAACCAGATGATGTAGGCAAAGTTACTACCCTAATTTGCAGAGAGGACACTGACACCTCTAAGATGACATATCTAGTGTGGGCAGGAGTTGGAATTCTGCCCACATAGCTCCATACCAAAGTCCACACTTTACAGTAAATAAATGGGTGTGTACCAGTAAATTGTGAGATGTGATCTGAAAAAAAAGAGCAGGCTGTGGGAGGAGGAAGAAAAACAGTGGGTGCAATTAAGATAAAGTGATCAAGGGATGTCCTCTCTGAAGAGGTGAGGTTCAAACTGAATGTCTCATTCTTGAGGATTAGAAAAAGCCAAATGCAGAACGTGGTGGGAAGAGGGGAGGAAATAGCAAGTATCCCCTGTAGCCTTGGTTGTTGACCACTGCGTGGATAATAGCACAATAGGAGCTCTTCCTTCTGTCTGGAAGGCTTTGCTCCTAACCTTCCCCCTGTGCTTCTCTACTCATCTTTCAATGCCCAGGTGCCCCACGGAGGGCTTCTCTGGTGAGTCAGCCACACCCTTCTCTGAGGATCCATGGCCATCCCAGTCCTATCCCAGTCCAATCTACCAGCTAATCTTGCTGGTTCTACCCTGAACATTTTCCCAGAATCTGGTCCAATTCCATTGTTCCCACTCTTGAGCAAGCCACCATCACCTCTTATGTCAGTGACTTGATTAGTTTCCTAACAAGTCTCCTTGATTCTACCCTTGTTTCCACAAGACTGTTCTCCACACAGCAGCCAGAGTGATCCTTTTACTATGTACATTAGACCACTTCACTCTCCTCTGCTCCAAACTGCGCTCCCCATGTCATTCAGAATGTAAACCAATACCATCTCCACGCTCACATGCACACACACTCACCCATATTCCATTACATGTCATAGATTATGTCATATATGTTATATATAAGTCATATATTATTGTTTTATTCACTGATGATCTCACAGTGAGATATGGTATGCAGGGGATATCCAATAAGTATTGTTTTACAAGTTAGCTGATAAATGAACTCATTTTCACAACTCTGGAAAACCTACTAGACCAAATGTGAATATGAACATCTTGTTGGGGGAAAAGTTCATAGAGTGGTTAAGGTCATGGGATTTGCTTGCTAGGGTTTAATTCTGGCTCCCCTACTTCCTAGGGACATGACCTTGAGGAGGGTTGATAACTTTGGGACTTCATTTCCTCATCTGTAATGGATGGTTGATGATAATAGCACTTCCCTTGTGTCCAGGATGAACTCAGCACTTCATATGAGGTGCTTAGTACAAAGGAAGGACTTGCTGGTAACTTTTTCTTCCCCATAACTTTTGAGAATGAGGGTGCAGTGACTTCTGGCACCAACTACCTGAAGCTGGGCCAAATGTCATAGATAAAAGTCAGTCACAGTGCATGTGAGGGGTACCATCTCACACTGGTCAGAATGGCCATCATCAAAAAGCCTACAAGCAATAAATTCTGGAGAGGATGTGGAGAAAAGGGAACCCTTCTATACTATTGGTGGGAATGTAAATTGGTACAACCACTATGGAGAACAAAAATCACTGCAGATGGTGACTGCAGCCATGAAATTAAAAGACGCTTGCTCCTTGGAAAAAAATTTATGACCAACCTAGACAGCATATTAAAAAGCAGAGACATTACTTCGTGACAAAGGTCCATTTAGTCAAAGCTATAATTTTTCCAGTAGTCATGTATGGATGTGGGAGTTGGACCATAAAGAAAGCTGAGCGCTGAAGAATTGATGCTTTTGAACTGTGGTGTTGGAGAACACTCTTGAGAGTCACTTGGACTGCAAGGAGATCCAACCAGTCCATCCTAAAGGAAATCAGTCCTGAATATTCATTGGAAGGACTGATGCTGAAGCTGAAACTCCAATCTTTTGGCCATCTGATATGAAGAGCTGACTCATTTGAAAAGGCCCTGATGCTGGGAAAGATTGAAGGCAGGAAGAGAAGATGGTAGGATGGCATCACTGAATCAATGGACATGAGTTTGAGTAAACTCCAGGAGTTGGTGATGGACATGGAGGCCTGGAGCGCTGCAGTCCGTGGGGTCACAAAGAGTTGGACATGACTGAGTGACTGAACTGAACTGACTATGGAGAACAGTATGGAGGTTCCTTAAAAAGCTAAGAAGAGAGTTATCATATGATCCAGCAATCCCACTCCTGGGGATATATCCAGAGGAAAACATAGTTTGAAAAGATACATGCACCCCAGTGCTCACTGGAGCACTATTTACAACAGCCAGGACATGGAAGGCACCTAAATGCCCCTCAGCAGAGGAATGGATGAAGAAGCTGTAGTGCATACTTATGATGGAATACTACTCATCCATAAAAAGAAAGAAATAATGTCATTTGCAGCAACATGGATGGACCTGGAGATTATCATCCTAAATGAAGTAAGTCAGACAGAGAAGACAAATAGCATATGATATTACTCATGTAGAATTTAATTTTAAAAATATATAAATGAACTTACTTAAAAAACAGAAACAGATTCACAGTTTGTTTTGAAGACAAAGTTACAGTTACCAAAGGGGAAAGTTTGGGGGACATATATTAGGGGTTTGGGATTAACATACACACACTACTGTGTATAGAGATAATCAAGAAGGTCCTACTGCATAACACAGGGAGCTATTCTCAATATTCTATAGTAACATATATGGGAAAAGAATCTGAAAAAGAATGAATATATGTATATGTATAACTGAGTCACTGTGCTGTACCTCTGAAACTAATATAACATTGCAAATGAATTCCAAAAAAAGTTTTTTTAAAAAGGCATAATCCTCTACAAAGTTGTCCCCCCTTCAGACAGCAGTTCTGGGGTCCCTAGTTCACTGCACTTCTGGCCTGTTGGCTACACATCTGGGGGTCCCCACTACTCCTTCACATGTGATCATTCACTAGGAAGACTCACAGAACTCACAAAGCCCTGAATGTCTGATCACAGGTTTATTGTAAAGGTTACGAATCAGAATCAGCCAAAGGGAGAGACACAGAGGGCAAGGTTGGGGGCTTGGGCGGGGGGAGGCAAGCAGGAAGCTTCCAGGTCCTCTCCCCGTGGATTCAGGAGGCTTTACCCTCCCGAGCACATCAATGCACGACATACTCAGAGCATGGCCAACCAAGGAAGCCCGGCTTCACCTCCAGCTTCCCTCTCCTGCCCAAAGGTCAGGCTGAGCCCTGGCTTAAGACCCCAACCCACTAATGGCAACACTGGTCTTTCAGGGGTGGCTGGTCCATCCTGAGGAGGCATCTCATTAGCCTCAACTGTCTAGGACTCACCACCAGTCACTTCATCAGCACAAATTCAGGTGTGCTCTGAACCCCTCCCCGCACCAACGAGGGATGAGAAAGGCATGCCTATTACCTGGGAAAGTCCTAGGATTTAGAGGTGACCTCCCAGAAATGGGTGATGGGAAACAGCCACATTATGACACAGGAGAGAAGAAGAAGCATTGTGGGAGTTAGTGTTACTTTCCTCTAAAATCTCTCCGTGATTTTACCATTTGACAAGGCTAACTGAGTCCTTCTCAGCACTGCGATTTGCCTGTCCCAGTGGAGGAAGCACGGGTGTGAACCTTCGGTGCCCATCGCCTACCAGTGAGCTTGCTCTTCCTCTGCAGTCCGGCCCGCCTCTGTTTTCTCCCTTCACTGCTGGTCTTCCCGGGGCTCTCCATCTCTCTCCCACATACTCTTGTTCACCCTCAGGCTCCGACGCGCATCTCTGAGTTGACCCCTCCCACGTCTCTCTCTTCCCAGCCTGGACCTCTCAATGGGCTCCAGACTCCCACACACTGGACCTTCTTCCAGATTGATTACAGGCTTCGTGGGATCAGTGAGTCCCCAAAGGAGCTCATCTTCTGGCCCGTCAAATCCATTTCTTCTCTGGGGTTTCTCTGTTAGCAGTGACATCACCTTCCTCCCCATAGTCCAAGCTTGAAGCCTGAGCATCCTCCTTATCCCTCCAAACCCCCCTGGAACTTCATGTCCTATAGATTCTGCCACTAAATGTGTTTCCAGCATGTGTCTGCTTCCTCTGACTCTCAGCCTAGGTGTTGCCCTGTGCCCCTGACCTCCAGCCTTCCTCATCTGAGCCCCTGGAGCAGAGAGAAGTCTCCTTGTGTCCCAAATGCCTCCATCCTCACTCAACAAAGCCTCCACACTGATTTTCAGACGCTCTGCCTCCCGGACCAACTTTCCTACCTGACAGAGGCTCCTCCAGCACCCTCTGCAGTGCCCAGCACATGTAACCCACTCAGCCTGTGTCAAGTGAATGAATGAGCACGTGATGGGAGAGGGAGAAGATGAGACTGGACAAGGAGTTCAGGGATCCATTTCCAGAGGGACTAGACCTTGGGCCAGATTTGCCTGACAGCAGTGAATTCTGGAGGATGACATGATTCCAAGGGAGGACTTCCCAAGAGAATGAGGGGATGCACGGGATGAATATAGACCCTTCCAGTATCTTTATAGACTCGGCCGAGGCACACTGCTGCTTATTCGGAAACAGTTTTCTTTGATTAATTCAAGGGCCCCACGGTCCAAGTGCAGGGCAGGAACAGAACTTGTGGGAAGAACTCTGCAAAGACTTGTCGGGTACAGCTAGAAGGATCAACCAGGATTATGACAGCAAATAAGCTCTCCCTGGAGCCCGAAGAGATGATGAGCTCAACAATGGCCTATGTGCCTTTCGAAAACCCCTTCAAAATAGCTGGGATAATTGGGGTTTAACTTTCTCGGCAACAATGAAAAAAATGTCGTAATTGCCCATTTTTGAAAGCCTCATCCTTCTTTCAGCAGGATAAAATGATCCTGGTAATTTGGAGCTGGGAGAAGCGGGCCCATTATGTCTCCTTATCGCCTGGTTCCCGGCTCCCCACATGAAAGTCCGACCCAGCACCTCCCATTCTCGGCCTCCTCATTCCCTGTTAAATCTTGTAGCAATTAGCAGGCATTACACGGCCCATTTCTGTCAAATAATGTGACTTGGCAAAACCCAGCACCCTTCTAACCGTCTGAGGACTGCAAATCATTTTCTGCGTTCCAGATGAAGAGAGATTTTGAAATTCATGGTGGTTGAGTTGCTGGGAACAGAATGCAACTTCCCCGAATTCTGACCTCTAGACCTTCAAGCCAGGGTCAGAGAGGAGAAGGGACACTCTGTGTCCTGAAGTGTCCTGGCCCCTCTAGACCGCTGGCTCCCCACTCCCTCCTTCTGGAAGCTGGGGTCTCTTGGCTCCGCAGGACCCTATGCCTCTGGCGGGCCACACCTTGGTGTCCTCTTCAGCGCCCTCTCCCAGCCCTGCTGCCCAGCCCTCATCTTGGTTCTCCCAGAGTCATCCTACCCACCGTCTTAGCTTGAATTTACATTCTGACAACTCCATCTTTATCACCAGCTTTGCTAGTGGCACAGCTGGTAAAGAATTCCACTGCAATGCAGGTTCGATTCCTGGGTCAGGAAGATCCCCTGGAGAAGGGAACGGCTACCCACTCCAGTATTCTGGCCTGGAAAATACCATGGACAGAGGGGCCCGGCGGGCTACAGCCCATGGAGTAGCAAAGAGTTGGACACAACTGAGCGACTTTCACATCTTCTTCTCTGCATTCTGAACTCACACGCCCAGCAGCCTGCCCCGACTGCCCACTCCCGCATTGCATCAGCTTCTCTAACTTGGCATGTCCCAGTGTGGTCCTCTCATCCATTCTCTAACCATTGCAACCTGCTTCCCATCGGTTTCCTTTCTTCAGTCTGCCTCTCCAGTCCATCTTCATCAAATTGTCTGATAGCATTTCCTTACCCTAAATTCTTAACAATTCTGCAAGTGTATTCAGATTAGGGTCAAAGTCTTATAGACCTCAAGGCTTCCGGGACCACCTCCCTCCTCTACCCTCCTTGGCTGAGGCACAAGTCCAGGGGTTAAAAGGCATAGCTCTGCAAACAAGGAGACTTGAATTAGAATTTTGCTTCACCACAGACAAGCCAAATATCCCTGAGCAAGTCATTTTACCTCTCCATTCTTCAAGCTTCTATAAAATGGGGGAATCATAACAGCAACCTCCCTACGGTAGGTTGTGAGGATTAAAGGACCCAGTGCAGGTAGCATCCTGCTTGGCAAATAACAAGGAGTCTCAAGAAATACTACTTCTGGGCACTATTGGCAACTTACTGATAGCTGCGGGGTGTTGCTTACCTTGGTCCCTGCTCCAGGCTCTCTGCTTCTGACTTAGCATGTTCACTTCCATGTGGTGATCAGGCTTCACACAATCAGTATTTGAGTGCATGGTGTGCCCAGGATGGACAGGACCTCAAACCCAGAAACCAGGTCTTCACCTGGACGTTTGTGTCTTATAAGTGCGTGTGCATGCTCAGTCACTTCAGTCGTGTCCGACTCTTCGTGATCCCATGGACTGTAGCCCACCAGGCTCCTCTGTCCGTGGAATTCTCCAGGCAAGAATACTAGAGTGGGTTGCCATGCCCTCCTTGAGGGGATCTTCCCAACCCAGGGATCGAACCCACATCTCCTGTGTTTCCTGCATTGTGAGTGGATTCTTTACTCACTGAGCCACCTGGAAAGTCCCATATTTCTTAGAAGACCTAGTATATAACACAATCCTTGGGACACTGTAGCTGTGAAATAGATAGCTGTTTGTAAGTGAATGGATGGAGAGATAAATGAAGGATGGAAGATACCTTCCCAGGTGGGTGGTCATGAGGAATTAATGTAACAAGTATGTGTAAGTGTCTGGTACAGGTGCTCAGTGCCTGAGTGGGCTCCGTATATATTGTTTTCCTTCCCTTTCCCTTAACAAATCATCTTGAAATGATTGGAAAGAAAGATCTAGGGAGGCAGCTGAGACGGAATTCTTATGATTGTTTCTCTTTGTTTTGTGACCTAACTGCTCCTCTATCAACTTGGGGATGACAACCCCCTGCTATGGTGATGATCCAGCCATGTGGCACCTGCCTGGCACACAGTGGGCCCTCGGATAATGTTGATCTTCTTTCTTAAGGGTAATAGTAGGGCCTCATGCCACTGGAGAATGTTGGAGCATAGGAGCTGCTGTGACCATCACATAGGAACCTGGAGCATCATGGTGCATCCAAGCAATGGTAGTTTGGCAGAAAGTGCTGACAGCATCCTGGGAAGACCACAGAGGTTTGTCTAAGTAATAATCAATTGTCACGGTGGTGAGATGGCATCACCACTTCATGAGACTCCCCTGGGTGCCAAGGGTGCAATAGGAAGGAGCCGAGGGCATCAGTTTTAAAGTCTGACTAAATAAATATTAGTCTGTGTGGAGAGATTCGGACTGGGGCGCTTACTGGCCACTAGAGGGTGCCGCTAACGCTCAAGTTGCCTACTTTGAAATGGCAGTTTACAGGGAACGCGATGGTAAAGAACCTGCGGCCAATGCAAGAGACAAAAGAGATGCGGATTCTATCCCTGGGTCAGGAAGATCCCCTGGAGAAGGAAGCGGCAACACGCTCCAGTATTCTTGCCTGGAGAATCCCAGGGACTGAGGAGTCTGGGGTGCTACAGTCCATAGGGCCACAGAGAGTCAGACATGACTGAGATTTAGTACAGACACCATGGATTAGCCTAGGGATTAGCCTGCAGGAGTTAACCTACGAGGCCATCTGTAAGATCTGATTCAGTACAGATGTCACCCAGATCTGCCTGTGGAAATGCACAAGAGTTAGTCAGAACAAATTCACACGCTGGCATCTCCATAGCTGTCCTGTGCTATGTATAAGCACTTCTTTGGTAGCTCAGCTGGTCAAGAATTCGCCTGCAATGCAAGAAACCCCGGTTTGATTCCTGGGTCCGGAGGATCCCCTGGAGAAGAGATAGGCTACCCACTCCAGTATTCCTGGGCTTCCCTGGTGGCTCAGATGGAAAAGAATCTGCCTGCAATGCAGGAGACTTGGGTTCGATCCCTGGGTTGGGAAGATCCCCTGGAGAAGGGAACAGCTACCCACTCCAGTATTCTGGTCTGGAGAATTCCTCGGCCAGAGGAGTCTGGCAAGCTACAGTCCTATGCATAAAATACTCAGACTTATTCCCAGACATTATAAATGTGGACCATTATACAAAAATTGTGGCATATTTCCATTGTTTACATGTAACAAATTGTTGCTGTTGTTTTGCAACAAATTGCTGTTTTTAACACACACACATATTTGCCAAGGCTCTGTGTGTAAACCCTAGGGATGATAATGTCGAATGTGAAATTTGAGGCCTCAGCTTGAGTTAAATGGCACTTCTGCCCTCCCCTCTGGTAGGCCCTGCATACTGGGGACCTATGGATGCCTTTATCTGAAAACATTATTCCGTTGCTAAAACAACAAAATAAGAAAAGAATAAACAAAAGAAAGAAGGAAGAAGTAGAAGAAAGGAAAGAAGGAAGAAAGGAAATCTAGAAAATCTCTGCTGGATGAAGCACAAGCTGGAATCAAGATTCCCAGGAGAAATATCAATAACCTCACATACAGAGATGACACCACCTTTATGGCAGAAAGTAAAGAACTAAAGAGCCTCTTGATGAAAGTGAAAGAGGAGAGTGAAAAAGTTGGCTTAAAGCTCAACATTCAGAAAACTAAGATCATGACATCCGATCCCATCACTTCATGGCAAACAGATGGGGAAACAATGGAAACAGTGAGAGACTTTGTCTAAGTAATAATCTTTGTCTAAGTAATATTTTTGGGGGCTCCAAAATCACTGCAGATGGTGACTGCAGCCATGAAATTACAAGATGCTTGCTCCTTGGAAGGAAAGTTATGACCAACATAGACAGCATATTAAAAAGCAGAGACATTACTTTGTGACAAAAGTCCATCTAGTCAAAGCTACGGTTTTACCATAGTCACGTATGGATGTGAAAATTGGACTATAAAGAAAGCTGAGGGCCAAAGAATTGATGCTTTTGAACTGTGGTGTTGGAGAAGACTCTTGAGAGTCCCTTGGACTGCAAAGAGATCCAATCAGTCCATCCTAAAGGAAATCAGTCCTGAATATTCATGGGAAGGACTGATGCTGAAGCTGAAACTCCAATACTTTGGCCACCTGATGTGAAGAACCTACTCATTGGAAAAGGCCCTGATGCTGGGCAAGATTGAAGGCAGGAGGAGAAGGGGACGATAGAGGATGAAATGGTTGGATGGCCTTACCAACGCGATGGACATGAGTTTGAGTATGCTCCGGGAGTTGGTGATGGACAGGGAAGCCTGGCGTGCTGCAGTCCACGGGGTTGCAAAGAGTCGGACATGACTGAGTGACTAAACTCAACTGAGATGGATCTTTGATGAGATATAAGTCTTTGGAACTCACAGAGTTTCACTAGAAACAAGAAAGAAAGAAAGAAATGAAAAAAGGAAGGGAGGCAAGAAGAGAGAGGAAGAGAGTGGGGCAGGGAGAGACAAGAGAAGGAAAGAATGAATGAAAGAGACAGGAAGAAAGAGAGGGAGAAAAAAGAACGGAAGGAAAGAAAACAGGCAGGACTTGGTTTGGTAAATATCATCCTCAACAAGAAGCTGGTCTTGAAAAATCTAGCTGTTCTCAAGTCCCTAAATCCTGGTCTAAAGCTCTGTTTCCCCAACTCATTTCAATAATGCTAGCTGGTTTGCAGAAGAACTCTGAAATCTCAGTGTCTTATTATGACATGAATTTATTTTTCAATCACATAAACCTTGATTGCTATTCAGGGATGCAGGCAAATAAAAGCCCTGACACCTCTCAAGTCTCCACTTCCAAAGCTGCCCTGGGCACAGCCATGCAGCCACTTGACCCAGGGGATGAGAGCCCAGGGTATCACATGGAGTCTACGTTGGCCGGGGAGGAAGTGCTGTATGTCACTTCCATCCTGCCCTTCTCACGTGGCTCCTTCTATCTGTGGGGAGGCAGCAAACGCAGTCCCTGGCTGGGCAGTCCCCTCTAAACAACAACTCCGAACTTAGGAAAGAGAGCAGGACCCTTTGCCACTTTGCAGGTTTTGCCATGTTTGGGAACCACTTGGACAATTTACCATGTAAAATGTTTCTTTAAACTGGCTCATATTTCCCCCTTAAAAGTGGATTTAAAAACAGTTCTTTACTTCTCTAAAAGGAAAATCCTCTCACCTGCCATAAGTTAAAGAGAATAAAAAAAGAATAAAAACAAAGCTAGATTATCTACATTCTGTTACCCACAAAAGGTGCTGAGTTTGAGGCCTGCTCTGTTAAAAAGGCAGATATTAAAAAGGGATGGGATAGCAGCCCAAATCTGGGAGGTTGCAGGGAATAAACTAGGCATTGATTTTTTTTTCTTTTTTGTTTTCTTTAATCTCATGCTAAAGCTATGTCAGAGCACAGTCAATTTGCAGTTTTGTGCTTGCCATTAGGTACAACCGCCTGATTCAGTTATCACAGACACACACACACACACACACACACACACACACACACACACACACACATATATACACAGCGTATCTGTTCCTTTTTGGATTCTTTTGCCATAGAGATTATTGCAAAAACTCAAGCAAGGTTCCACTTGCTGAACATCAGGTCCTTCTTGAGCATCTATGACATCTACAGATTTCTGTGTATATGTAAGTCCCTATCTCTGAATTCATTCCTGTTCTTTCCTGGAACCCTCTGTGTTTGAATTCTCAGGGTCTCTTTCTGAGTTGTAAGTTAGTTCCTTTGTATCTCTTTTTAAAATTTTCCTACAAGGGACATCAAAGTCTGCTCTCTTGCTCAGCCTGACTGATGTCACTTAGTGTATAAGTCTTCAAGGTCCGTCCTCCTAGCAACCAGTGGCATTATTTCATAATTTCAGTGGCGCTTTTTCATGGCTGAGTAACGGTCCATTGTCTGTATGTAACACATCTTCTTTAATCTTTAATGTGTCCGTGGACATTTTGCAGGTTCTGTTCTGGCTGTTGCAAGTAGAACTGCCAGGAATGTTGGGGTGCACGTGTTTTTATTGAAAGATGACTTTCTCGGGATATCAGCCCAGGTGCAGGGATATCTGATCCTAGGATGGGCTCCTTGAGAGATTTAGCTATTTATTTATTTTTTTGACATGAGGAGGCTGTGCTTTCTAGGGGCTGTTGTCAATGTCCATTTCCACTGAACATGTAGTGGGGTCACCTCACCTGCCGGCTCTCTCCCACACGTATTGTTTGTAGACTTGTGAGGATGGCCAGTCTGACTGGTGAGATTTGACTTCCCATTGCTGCTTTGATTGGTCCTCCTGCGCAATTAGGGATGCTATGCAACTACTACTGTGGTGGAGGTTTGCTTTTTTTCCCTTGTTTCCTTTGCATTAAATGGTGTGAGGAACGTTTACTGTGGCGATTGGCTTCTTGAACCTCTGTTGTGTTTGGAATTTATTTCTGCAATCCCCATCCTGGATTTCCTGAGGGCAGCTGTCACTAACAGGAACCCCAGGCCTTGTGAGTGAGAGGTGCTGGGCAGCCTTTTTGGTCAAGTTGTAGCTACAGGAAATGTTTAGGTGACTGCGCTTTTTAAAACACATCTCTGTTTCCTGGGAAAGTCAGCATCCTGGGCTGTGGATTAGAATGAATTGTACCTGAGCAAACACCTAAAGGCTTGTTTTTTTTTTCATGACTTTTCCCCAGTAAAGCATCTCTCTCTCTCTCTCTCTCTCTCTCTTTTCACACACACAGACACACACACACACAATCCCCAGACTAATTACTACCAGGCCCACAACACCCTGCAGAGCGTGCTTAGGTGCCTAGGAGTCTGCACTCCAGAAAGGAGGCTGGAGCTGGAATGCCCAGCACCAGGGCACATGTAGGGTTTGTAATACTTGCTCCCAAGTCCCTGGAGGCCTGGATCCCGCTAGGGAGTCTGGTCCGAGCCAGAGCAGAGCAGGCAGTAGATGTTTAAAAGGAGTTCAATGAAGGGCACCGTGCCCGGCTGTGTCAAACTCACCCCAGCCCAGCAGTAGGACCTAAGCCTGCTTAGGCTCCAGGGATGGGGTAGCAGCCCTAGTCAGGGAGGTCGGGAGGAATAAGGTAGGCACTGCTTTTCTTTCCTTCTCTTTAATATCACGGCAACGCCATGTTGCATTATAGTCAATTTGCAGTGTTCTGATTGTTGTATATAGCTGCCTGATTCAGGTATAACATGTCTATGAGATATGTCTGTTCTTTTTTGTATTTTTTGCCATAGAAAGTAAAACAGAGTTGTGAGCATCAGGTCCTGGTGGATTATATATCTCAGATACAGTTTTCTACGTATAAAAAGAAGGAGGGTAGGTAATTTCTGTGGATCCTCTCCTGGAGATACAGATTTCTGTGTATAGGTTAGAGGTACAGATTCCCATGTATATGGGAAAGGAAGGAAGGAAGGGAGAAAGGAAGAGGATAATCCTTGGGGATTATTAATTACACATACAGGTTTCTATGTCTATGTTAGTTCAGATCTCCTAATTCATTTTCAGACACTTCACATTCTTTTCTTTTTTTTCTTTTTCTCTTTCTTGGAACCATTTGTTTGTATTTGAAATCTCAGAGTCTCTTTGGGCTCATAAATTTGATGCTTTGTATGTCTATTGATATTCTGCCTAGAAGGTACATCACATACTACTGTCTTCCTATGCCTGGCTGACTTCTCTTAGAAATGATCCTTTAAGGTCCATCCGTGTGGATGCCTGTGTACATGTGACCCCAGGTACAGTGTCTGGGAGGGGGTCACCCTAGAGACTGTGAACATATGACTCCAGTTTCAGGGTCTGGGGAGGGAGTCACCCTAGAGACTGTGGACATATGACTCCAGTTTCAGGGTCTGGGAGGGGGATCACCCTAGAGACTGTGGACATGTGACCCCAGGTACAGGGTCTGGGAGGGGGATCACCCTAGAGACTGTGGATGTGTGACCCCAGGTACAGGGTCTGGGAGGGGAATCACCCTAGAGACTGTGGACATGTGACCCCAGGTACAGGGTCTGGGAGGGGGATCACCCTAGAGACTGTGGACATGTGACCCCAGGTACAGGGTCTGGGAGGGGGATCACCCTAGAGACTGTGGACCTATGACTCCAGTTTCAGGGTCTGGGGGGGGAGTCACCCTGGAGACTGTGGACATGTGACCCCAGGTACAGGGTCTGGGAGGGAGTCACCCTAGAGACTGTGGATGTGTGACCCCAGGTACAGGGTCTGGGAGGGGGATCACCCTAGAGACTGTGGACATGTGACCCCAGGTACAGGGTCTGGGAGGGGGATCACCCTAGAGACTGTGGACCTATGACTCCAGCTTCAGGGTCTGGGAGGGGGATCACCCTAGAGACTGTGGACCTATGACTCCAGCTTCAGGGTCTGGGGGGGGAGTCACCCTAGAGACTGTGGACATGTGACCCCAGGTACAGGGTCTGGGGAGGGAGTCACCCTAGAGACTGTGGATGTGTGACCCCAGGTACAGGGTCTGGGAGGGGGATCACCCTAGAGACTGTGGACATATGACTCCAGTTTCAGGGTCTGGGGAGGGAGTCACCCTAGAGACTGTGGACATGTGACCCCAGGTACAGTGTCTGGGAGGGGGATCACCCTAGAGACTGTGGATGTGTGACCCCAGGTACAGGGTCTGGGAGGGAGTCACCCTGGAGACTTGATGTGTGACCCCAGTTTCAGGGTCACCTTTGAGAGTGTCCCACTGTGACCTCAGGTGCAGGGTCTGGGGATTGTGTGAGTCTCACCTTTCTGCACGAGTCAGGATCACGTGTACCCAGAGACCCCCTCTCTCCCCTTTTCCTGGAGCGTGTCTTGTTCCCCTGAGATTCCCAGCAGCTGAGTTGAGTGTGTTGCCCTGATTGACCTGTGGTCCTTTGTCTGCTCTTGTTGCTTTCATATGAGGTCAGGCGCCTTGGACAGCTGTGCTCCGTGTTCTGCTGAGTGGCTGATGACCCTTGGTGTTCAGTTTCTGAACCGCATTTGAGATCCTGGCCCCAGCACAGTGAAGCCCGCCCACTGACTCCACGCTGTGGTGAAGGAAAGGAAGCCTGTGTAGCAAGTGCTGAGTAAGAAGTCCAGGGCAGACCGTGCTTAAAGAGCTCACACTCCCTGAAGGCTTTCACGGGAAGTTTAAAGACAAGGTGAAGGAGGGGCTTATGGCGTGGGTGATCTGCTCAGGGACCTTCTCCTGATTGGCTTGTGGTGAGGTCATCAGGAGTCAGCATCATCACCTTCTGGTTCTAACGGGTCTGGATTCTGCGTGCTTGTGGGCAGCCTGCAGGCAACTTCTCCACCTGATGGGGGTCTCGGCGTGTATAAGGCAGCTCACAGTTCACGGCTCAGAACATTATCTACAGCCCTTGAGGAGGAACATAGGTCCTGGATTTTGTTTAAGGGCTAGGTTATTGTTTTGTCTTCTTTGACAGGTTTCCTTTCTTTCTACATGTTCTCACTTCTCTGGTTAAATGTACTCTTTGGAACTCAGAGAAGCCTGGGAGTCTAAAGGTTTTCTATAGACAGGAGGCAGGCAGAGGACATGCTATATTTTCCCTTAAAATTTGATTATATTTTGGATTAATGGATAAATCAATGTTTTGTAGGACCTTCTCTCCTTGTTTTATTCCCACCTCTTCCCAGGAAGGTCAATTTCAGTGATTAAAGGACACGGTAGGGACTTCCCTGGTGGTCCAGTGGCTAAGAGTCTATGCTGACAATGCAGGGGACCCAGGTTCACTCCCTGCAGACAACTAGATCCCACATGCCACAGCTAAAAGATCCCTTGTGCCAGACCAGCCCCTGCCAAATATTAGGATAAATAAATTACAAATGTAAAAAACAAAAAAATTTAATTAAAAAGAAAATTCTTGGTAAAACCCATCTGTAGCCATTCTTTCAAGTCCTTGTTGAGACAGCACATGGCCATGCTACATGCCGCAGACGGGATCCCGTGACAGTTAGAGAGGCGTCAACAGACAGGCCGCGCCTCCAATACCGGAGATACGAGAGGCCGTGTTCTGGGTAAACAGGCTGGATTTGTGGTTGCTGAGTTCATTTGCTTGTTTTCATCTTTCCTTGAACGCATGTCTGTGCCTGAAACCGAGCAGGACCCTGTCGTCCTTGCCCCCGCCTCCCCCACCATGTCCTTCCCCTGCCCTTTGTCTGTGGAAAGTTTCAGCCAAAAAGTAAGTTTCATCAGAGAGATGAGAAATGCTGAAACACAGGAAAACAGTCAAGGAGACTAAACAATCATAGCACTGTCATTAAGCATCGTCAAGGACCTTTAGGGCCATAGATAAGATTCTGAGCCACATCCTGTGAGTGGGCTTACAGATAACCCCAGCGGGGGAACTTAACTTCAGGACGACCAGCCTGTGCCCACGCCATGAGCTGCCACAATTCAGAAAACGGGCCGCGAAGAAATGGGACCAAACTGACCCTGGAGCTGAAGAGTAACTGTGCTTAAAACAGGGTGACGCTGGGCAGACGGCTGAGGACCAACCTCAAGGTGACTGTCAGAGCTGACTGAGCTGTTTCCACGTGTAGCCGCTCCCTCCCCTGCCCACCCCCCACTGCTCGTCGGTGGTGGGAACAGCCTTTGGACAGACGTCCACTACCCCACCCCACCCCCAGTTGCCGGCATCTAAAATAAAGCACACTTTCCTTTCCGCCAACCTCTCCTGTTAATTGGCTTTTGAGCAACAATCAACCAGACTCCATATACTCTTTCAGTAACATACAGATTAACAATTGTTTTAATAAATAATTAGGTATTGGTTTAGGTTTATTTTACTGTTAACTATCAGTGGGTTTATGCTTTCTGATATAATCTTTATGCAAGGAGAAATGTTTCTTGTTACTAATATGAACAGTATTGCTTCTATTGACTAATAAATTAGTCTGGTATCAATTAGTAGTTGGTGCATTTATTTTTGGTATTTAGGTAATTGTATGGTTGACCTTGAATGCTTTCTTAATTGATGGCTGCTTTTAAGCTAACTGTGGTATTGTGTATGCTTATCCTCTGGAGACGGTTGTTGTTGACGTTGTTGTTTAGTTGTGCAGTCGTGTCCAGCTCTTTGGGACCCCATGGACTGTGCCAGGCTCCTCTGACCATGGAGATTCTCCAGGCAAGAACACTGGAGTGGGTAGCCATTTCCTCCTCCAGGGGATTTTCCCAACCTAGGAATCTTCAAGTCCCCTGCATTAGCAGGCGATTCTTTACCACTGAGCCACCAGGGAAGCCCAGAGACATTTGTACCCTGTAATTAATAACTTATATATCTTTAAAAAAAACTGAAAGTTATGTTAAAAGTTATGTTTTTAAGTAATATTTAAAGTTGAACTGATGCTGAAGCTGAAACTCCAATACTTTGGCCACCTCATGCGAAGAGTTGACTCATTGGAAAAGACCCTGATGCTGGGAGGGATTGGGGGCAGGAGGAGAAGGGGACGACAGAGAATGAGTTGGCTGGATGGCATCACCGACTCGATGGGCATGAGTTTGAGTAAACTCTGGGAGTTGGTGATGGACAGGGAGGCCTGGCGTGCTGCGATTCATGGGGTCGCAAAGAGTCGGACACGACTGAGCGACTGAACTGAACTGAACTGAAAGTTGAACTAAAGTTCTTTTCTGGACAACCAGCTATCACCAGGCTTATAAGGCTTACTAGCTCTACTCATAAATCATAGGATGATTTTGTTCCTGTAAACTGCCCATAAGCAGCTCCTCTGGCTCCAGGATATTTAACTTCTTTCATTATCCTTTATGGTACTTTATCCATAGCACCAGCTTTAGATTTCTATCTTCTACACACAAATGCTAGTGAAAGTCGATCAGTCGTGTCCGACTCTTTGGGACCCCAAGGGCTATACAGTCCATGGAATTCTCTAGCCCAGAATACTGGAGTGGGTGGCCTTTCCCTTCTCCAGGAAATCTTCCCAACCCAGAAATCGAACCAGGGTCTCCTGCATTGCAGGTGGATTCTTTATCAGCTGAGAGATGCTAAGTGATTCTTTTATTTACTTAGGAGAGTTGAATCTGGTGGGAAGTTTGGTCTGGTTTTAGCACAAAGTGTTCTGAGGTTAACATCTCCTCTGGGCTTCACTCTGATCCCTCCAAGCACACTTTCCAGGATGCTCATCTTGCAGGGCTTGTCCCCACTTGTATGTTAGGAGCGTATTAATGGGTTTGAAGTTATTGATATTGGAGGGGATGACTGTGTGCGCTTCACGACTCAGTCAAGCTCTCTATTCTTTGTTTACCACTAGACTCTCCTTTGGTTTTTTTATTTCATAGAAGCTTTAATTTCAGTTATGTTCCTGAGGTACAAAGTGTAGCCTACATCTCCCCCTCCCATGGGCTATGCCTTGATCGAACATCGGATAATTCTGGTAATCGTGCTTTCTTCTGCTCCTCGCCAGGGTTTCCTGAGGATGGGGTTTACCAGAGTCTTGTCAGTTATCAACTCCTCCTCTAGAGGAGTGGGAATAATATATCAACTTCTCTGACTTTTAGGCTGATGCTCATCCTGTTCTGGTGAATAATTTTGTTGTTATAATTATGTGAATGTAGGGCTAAGCTAGAGGGGTATCTTATCCCAGTGTGGATCTTCGTTGTGGTGTCATCAGAAGTGTTAAAGTCAGCTTCATAGCTTATTTATATTTTTTATTATTTTATTTTTTTAACTTAAAAACTTGTCTTCCACTTTTATTGATATGTAATTGACATATAGAGACTGTGTAATTGTAAAATATACACCGTAATAAGTTGATTTACACACATGATGAAATGATTACCACCAAAAACTTCAGTGAACTTCCACTCTTGTATAAATACAACATTAAATAAATAGGAAAAAGATTTTTTTCTTTGTGTTAAGAACTCTTAAGATTCTCTTAACTTTTGTTTGTAACATGAAGTGAAGTGAAATGAAGTGAAGTCGCTCAGTCGTGTCTAATTCTTTGCGACCCCATGGACTGTAGACTACCAGGCTCCTCTGTCCATGGGATTTTCCAGGCAAGAATACTGGAGTGGGTTGCCATTCCCTTCTCCAGGAGATCTTCCCGACCCAGGGATTGAACCCAGGTCTCCTGCATTGTAGGCAGATGCTTTAACCTCTGAGCCACCAGGGAAGCTCTCCATATGTAACATACACAGTGTTAATTTTATTTCATAGCTATGGATTCTTATAGCTTCACTAGTACTTAACTTTACTTTGAGGCAATCCTTAACATGCTTTACACTGGATTTCTACTGATATGAGTTAGTATTAGGACCAAAGTGGCTGATATACAACGTGCCAACCCTAAACAGTTAATTCACTCACTCAGACTTCCTCTTGTGCATGCTTGTTCTCTCAGTCGTGTCGGACTCTTCATGACCCCATGGACTGTAGCCGGCCAGGCTCCTCTGTCCATGGGGATTCTCCAGGCAAGAACACTGGAGTGGGTTGCCATGCCCTCCTCCAGGGGATCTTCACAACCTGGGGATCGAACCTGTATCTCCTGAACTGGCAGGCAGATTCTTTACCACTGCGCCACCAGGGAAGTCCATTTTCAATAATAAACTACTGCAATTACTGTGCATTTTTGAGCTGAACAAGGTAACACCGAATCAAATTTTTATATTTTTTCTATTAATGAAACAATAGTTAATGTGATGAACTAAGGGTAAAGTCATCTTTGAAACTGTGTATCAGAGAAGAAATATCTAATTAAATTAACTTTTAACACAAGAAGTCCCTGCAGTGGTGATCTGACATTGATTAAATTTGTGTTAAAACTACAAAGTGTTTGCACAAAGTGTTTCAGAATAGAGAAAAAGTTGTAACTGTGTATCTAGGTATATCTTCCCTTCTTGAAGTTGCAGTGCCTTTCAGAAATGCACCTGAAAATTTACCCTTGTCCCAGAATCAATTTTCAAGTGTGCACAGTTTCAATCATTAATTAGTATGGAATCATGGGAAATAAATCCTTTCTTAGAGATGCACTCATCTTAACCAATAACATTGTCCTTGACTTTAGTACATCCAAACATCAACCTTTCACTTCACTGTCATCTATCTTTGGATCCACATACATTTCTGATATTTTCTGAGACCAGAAAAGCCTAAGAAAGAAGAAAGCCCAGCAAATAAGTAATTACATTGTTTTCTCCATGTGCACTTGTGAATTGGCAGCAATTTTTCATTTTTCCCATGACGTGAGTTTAGTTTTCCCTTGGTGACTTTTTCTTCACACCTTTAATATGTGCTGAGTTTGATCACAGAAAATGCTTTTTTCAATGAACTCCAATCTCTTCTTTGAAAACGCTCAGAAATGTTTGGCCTTGGGTCAACAAAAGAACACAGACCACTGAGAACAAGTCTGAAACTGTAATACCTGAATGCTGTTCTCCACAAAGAAATAAACAAGTGCCTTAGAACAAGAAAAATGGTAATACAATAAAAATTAGATTTGGAGTCACAAAAGGATAAAGCAATAAAGTTAAAAGACACTTTTTAGCTCAGGAAAGCAAACATAAGTCATGGATAATCCAATGTCTGTGCTCAGACAAATTAGTTAGTGCACTTTCAGGGTGAAATGCAGATTGCTTTGTTTAAAGATCCTCCTTTTTGTCTACACAGATATCTTGATGCTGAATCCAAGTGGAAGATATCTAAAATTCTCATTATGTGTGCACTATAATGGTATCATCCCCATAGTTTGAATAATTCTGGGTTTGTATATTTACATAAAAAGTTTCACTGGAAATCCAGAGCCACAACTAAATTTGTCATAAAGGTCGATGGTGTTGATGAGTAAGAAGCAAAGTCAAGTGAATTAGCTGGAAAAGAGAGCAGAAACTATGTTACAATAAACACCAGTTTATGGTCAACCACTTGTAAAAGAATGAAACTGGAACATTTTCTAACACCATACACAAAAATAAACTCAAAATGGATTAAAGAAACTATAAACCATATAAACAGAAACTATAAAACTTCGAGGAGAACATAGGCAAAACACTCTCTGACACAAATCACAGCAAGATCCTCTATGACCCACCTCCCAGAATACTGGAAATAAAAACAAAACTAAACAAATGGGGCCTAATTAAACTTAGAAGCTTTTGCACAACGAAGGAAACTACAAGCAAGGTGAAAAGACAAGCTTCAGAATGGGAGAAAATAATAGCAAACGAAGCAACTGACAAAGAATTTATCTCAAAAATATACAAGCCAACTCATGTAGCTCAATACCAAAAAAATAAACAACCCAGTCAAAAAAGGGCCAAAGAACTAAGCAGACATTTCTCCAAAGAAGACATACAGATGGCTAACAAACACATGAAAAGATGCTCAACATCACTCATTATCAGAGAAATGCAAATCAAAACCACAATGAGGTACCATCTCACTCCAGTCAGAATGACTGCTATCCAAAAGTCTACAAACTAAATGCTGAAGAGGGTGTGGAGAAAAGGGAACCCTCTTCCCTGTTGGTGGGAATGCAACCTAGTACAGTCACTAGAGAATAGTGTGGAGATTCCTTAAAAAAGTGGAGATAGAACTGCCATACGACATAGCAATCCCACTGCTGGGCATACACACCAAGGAAACCAGATCTGAAAGAGACACGTGTACCCCAATGTTCATCGCAGCACTGTTTATAATAGCCAGGACATGGAAGCAACCTAGATGCCCATCAGCAGACAAATGGATAAGAAAGCTGTGGTACATATACATGATGGAATATTACTTAGCTATTAAAAAGAACACATTTGAATCTGTCCTACTGAGGTGGATGAAACTGGAGCCTATTATATAGAGTGAAGTAAGTCAGAAAGAAAAACACCAATACAGTATATTAACATATATATATATATATATACATGGAATTTAGAAAGATGGTAACAATAACCCTATATACAAGACAGAAAAAGAGACACAGATATAAAAAACAGACTTTTGGACTCTGTGAGAGAAGGCGAGGGTGGGATGATTTAGAGAATAGCACTGAAACATGTATATTACCATATGTGAAGTAGATGGCCAGTCCAAGCTCAATGCATGAAATAGGGCACTCAAAGCCGGTGCACTGGGACAACCCGAAAGGATGGGGTGGGGAGGGAAGTGGGAGGGGGGTTCAGGATGGGGGACACATGTACACCCATGGCTAATTCATGTCAATATTTGGCAAAAACCACCACAATATTCTAAAGCAATTAACCTCCAATTAAAATAAATAACTAAAAAATAAATAAATAGACACCAGTTTAAACTGTTTGACTGTGGCATTTGGTTTGCATCAGTTCAGTCACTCAGTCATGTCCAACTCTGCAACCCCATCAACAGCAGCATGCCAGGCTTCCCTGTCCATCACCAACTCCTAGAGCTTGCTCAAACTCATGTCCATCTATTTGGTGATGCCATCTAACAATTTCATCCTCTGTCATCCCCTTCTCCTCCTGCCTTCAATCTTTCCCAGCATCAGGGTCTTTTCTATAGAGTCAATTCTTTGCATCAGGTGGCCAAAGTATTGGAGTTTCAGCATCAGTCCTTCCAATGAATATTCAGGACTGATTTCCTTTAGGATGGACTGGTTGGATCTCCTTGCAGTCCAAGGGACTCTCAAGAGTCTTCTCCAACACCACAGTTTAAAAGCATCAATTCTTTGGTGCTCAGCTTTCTTTATAGTCCACCCTCACATCCATATATGACTACTGGAAAAAACACAGCTTTGACTAGACAGACCTTTGTGGGCAAAGTAATGTTTCTTTTTTTTAATATGCTGTCTAGATTGGTCATAGTTTTTCTTCCAAGGAGCAAGCATCTTTTAATTTCATGGCTGTAGTCATGAAATCTTCAGTGATTTTGGAGACAGAGAAAACAAAATCTGTCACTATTTCCACTGTTTTTCCCATTTGTTTGCCATGAAGTGATAGGACAGATGCCATGATCTTAGTTTTTTGAATGTTGAGTTTTAAGCCAGCTCTTTCACTCTCATCAAGAGGCTCTTTACTTCCTCTTCACTTTCTGCCATAAGGATGGTATCATCTGTGTATCTGAGGTTATTGATATTTCTCCTGGCAATCTTGATCCCAGCTTGTGCTTCATCCAGCCTGGCATTTCACATGATGTACTCTGCACAGAAGTTAAATAAGCAGGGTGACAATATACAAACTTGATGTACTCTTTTCCCGATTTGGAATCAGTCAGTTGTTCCAGGTCCAGTTCTAACTGTTGCTTCTTGACCTGCCTACAGATTTCTCAGGAGGCAGGTAAGGTGGTTCCCATCTCTTAAAGAATTTTCCAGAGTTTATTGTGATCCACATAGTCAAAGGCTTTGGCATAGTCAATAAAGCAGAAGTAGATGTTTTCCTGGAACTCTCTTGCTTTTTCAATGATCCAACAGATGTTGGAAATTTGATGTCTAGTTCCTCTGCCTTTTCTAAATCCATCTTGAACATCTGGAAGTGCACGGTTCATGTACTATTGAAGCCTGGCTTGGAGAATTTTGACCATTACTTTGCTAGCATATGAGATGAGTGCAATTGTGTGGTAGTTTGAATATTCTTTGGCATTGCCTTTCCTTGGGATTCGAATGAAAACTGACATTTTCCAGTCCTGTGGCCACTGCTGAGTTTTCCAAATTTGCTGGCATATTGAGTGCAGCACTTTCACAGAATCATCTTTTAGGATTTGAAATAGCTCAACTGGAATTCCATCACCTCCACTAGCTTTGTTCATAGTGATGCTTCCTAAGGCCCACATGACTTCGAATTCCAGAATGTCTGGCTCTAGGTGAGTGATCACACCATAGTGGTTATCTGGTTCATTAGGATCTTCTTTGTGTAGTCTTTCTGTGTATTCTTGCCACCTCCTCTTCTTAATATCTTCTACTTCTGTTAGATCCATACCTTTTCTGTTCTTTATTGTGCCCATCTTTGCATGAAATGTTCCCTTGATATCTCTAATTTTCTTGAAGAGATCTCTAGTCTTTCCCATTCTGTTGTTTTCCTCTATTTCTTTGTATTGATCACTGAGGAAGGCTTTCTCATCTCTTCTTGCTATTCTTTGGAACTCTGCATTCAAATGGGAATATCTTTCCTTTTCTCCTTTGCCTTTAGCCTCTCTTTTTTTCTCAGCTATTTGTAAGGCCTCCTCAGATGACCATCTTGCCTTTTTGCATTTCTTTTTCTTGGGGATGTTCTTGATCACTGTCTCCTGTACATTCGTCTGGAGAACAGGACAGAAAATATTGTAAAATAAGCACCAGTTTAAACTGTTTGACTATGGTATTGGGTTTGCATGAATAAACATGATATTGTTTCATAAGACAATCTAAAAACAACATGAAAAAGAGAACAGCCTTCCAAATAAATGGCTTAAAGTCCATTGATATGAAATAAGGACAAAGACTGAAAAAGAGAAGAATCAATAGAAACGTGTTTGTGAGGAGATGAGAGGACCCACTTTTTGTTTAAATACTGTATTGATTGAATATTGTTTCTGATTACCGCATTCAGCCTTTGAAACAGTTCCATCCACAGCACTGATGCTCTCAATGTAATGTCAGGGCCGAGTCACCAGAATTGGGTGGTGGAATTTTACTCATAAGGCTTTGCGCCCATTTCAGTGTGGACCACAGGAGAATGTGGGAGACATTCAGAGCCTCGGGCAGAATAGCGTTAGGATGAGCATGGCCGCTCTAAGTTGATGTGCTGGTGATAACTCACATTCTAAGATGCGACTACAGAGGCAGATAGTATTGAATGGTAAAAAAAAAAAAAATAAATAAAGATATTTCCTTCGGTGTGAAATTACCAAAGGGTAAGTTAATGAGGGTGATGAAATCAGCCCCATTACTATGCATAGAATAGACAACTAATGAGAACCTAGGTAGAGCACAGGGGATTCCTCTCAGTTCCCCTCGGCGGTTTAAACGGGACGGAAATCCAGGAGTGAGGACATTTATGTGTACATGTAGCTGATTCACCGTGCCGTACGGTAGAAATGAACACAACATTGTAAAGCATCTATATCCCATTAAAAAAAACTGATTGCATACGAGGCGCTTGCGTAGGCTCTAGATTTGCAAGCATTGGGTAAGCAATAAAAACCTGTCCTCATGGAGCTCAAGGTCTAGTGGGGAGAAGGAGAAGATGCAGGATTAATAAACCCGTAAACACAGGAAACTGAAGAGATACATGCCATTAAGTGCTGTGAACAAAGCAAGCAAGGAAGCGATTTAGGGAATTTCTGGTGATGATATAGTTTGTGAAGATGGCTAAGGGTATCTCTGTAAGAAGGTAACATTTGAACAACAGCCTGAGAGTGCAGGAGCTTCGTGTGTGCCAGAGACCAGGGGACACTTGTGGAAGCGTGTTCTCAGGAGAGGGAACAGAACCTGCAAAGACCCCGAGGCAGGGGTGCAGTGAGGAAGCCTGCCTGTCTGGAGCCAAGGAGAGGGAGCAGGACCGAGGAGACGCAGGGCCCACAGGTTATTTATTGTGACGACTGCGGCTCCTGCTCCAGTGACAGGATGGCTTTGGAGGCAGTGGTTAAGAGAGGCTTTGTCGCCTTAGTGTGAACATCCGTTAGATTTACATTTAGCCTCCTATTCTATTACACCGGAGATTTGTTTTCAAGTTTCCAGTATAATATTAAGGCTCCTATTGGTGCAATAGTAAAGGATCCACTTGCCAGTGCAAGAGATGGAGGAGACACGGGCCAGATTCCTGGGTTGGGAAGATTCCCTGGAGAAGAAAATGACAACCCACTCCAGTATTCTTGCCTGGAGAATCCCAGGGACAGAGGAACCTGGCAGGCTACAGTCCATGGAGTCACAAAGAGTCAGACATGACTGAGCATATTGTCAAATGAAAAAAAGCATTAGAAATGCCCAGGAATCCAGTGGCAGCCAGAGAATGAGATGTTGACTGTCTCATGAATGTGAAACCATCCTAGGAGATGATACACACTTTCTCTAGTATACAAATCCTTCTACAACCATAGCACTCTTAAAAAGGCACTTTCCCACTTGCAAATATGGGATGTATTTGGGATGTATATGTATTCTTTCTGTTGTAAAGAATATAAGTTAGTACTTATATTCAATAGAAAATATTGATCAATAGATCAATATTTATTGATCAATAGAAAATATTTGGTTAACAGAAAGTTGTTTTTAAAAAGCAGATAAACACTCAGCAAAGACCTTTAAATGGTTTATTGTTAAACTCCCTTCTTAGAGTATGTCACTGGAGTCAATAAATGTGTTATTCATACTTTTCAGCACAGTTACAGTCTTGCTCTTTAAGACTTGCAGCATGGACCACTCGCTAGTCTTACTTTTTGAGCTTTGATCTTGACTTTGGCTGTGCTGGGCCTCCGTCACTGCACTGAGGCTTTGTCTGGGTGCTGCGTCGGGGGCCGCTCTCTAGTTCCCATGCGTCAGGGGCTTCTCATTGCGGTGGCTTCTCTCTTGTTGTTGTGGGGCATGTGTGGGCTCTTCACGCACAGGCTTCATTAGTTGTGGTACTCAGACTCAGCTGCCCCGCAGCACATGGGATCTTCTCAGACCAGGGGTTGAAGCCATGTCCCCTGCGCTGACAGGTGGATGCTTACCCAGGGAAGTCCCACTTGTTAGTCTTGATGCTTGACACTGTGCCCCTGGATCTTGGAGTATTGGTTTTAGGCTCACAAATGCTTCATGCCCCTGACTCCATGCAGGTGTGATGGAGGGCGTGTCGTTGCAGAGGGGCGGTCTCCACCCCCAGGGAGGTGGAGATGCCCATCATGCGTGGAGAACTCGGATGCTCCACTGGGTCCCTGAATGAGAGAGCGCATCCGTGCATAGTCGGGAGCCGGGGGTGGGGCAGGCTAATCCAGGCTTACCTGGGTTAAGTTGGGTCCTGCTGGGGACCCAGCTGCAGCAGGAACTCCAAGTGTCAAATGTGGTTTTGTACAAAGGAGACAGACATTCTTGCCTGAGGGCAGATGACTCGGGACATAAGGACTCCTTGCTCCTCCTCTTCACCTCAGGCCTTTGGTCCCAGGGCTGGGTGATCTCACAGCCCAGGTCTTGCTGAGGCTGTAAACGCTGGTGGTTGTGGACGTGATTCAATGCCTCCCTTTGACTGTGGTTGCTCATTCAAAGTGAAAACGTTTGTCGCTCAGTTGTGTCTGACTCTTTGGGGCCCCATGGACTGTAGCCCACCAGGCTCCTCTGTCCATGGCATTTCCCAGGCAAGAATGCTGGAGTGGATTGCCATTCCCTTCTCCAGGGGATTTCCTGACCCAGGGCTCGGACATGTGTCTTCTGCTTGGCAGGCAGATCCCTTAGCACTGAGCCACCTGGAAAGTCCAAACCGCTCCTCAGGAGAGAGCAAAGCCAGGGAGTGGAGGTCAGCCCCCCAGTCATCCAAGCAAGCAGAGCGCTTCTTCCTTCATCAGAGAAGGCACCTCGGCCTCATCTCCAAGTGTGTCTCCCTGGAAATAAGGCTGTGATGATCATCAGTCTACTTACTCCTGAGAAACAGCCATCCGAAACCTTAGTCTAGCTTTTATTGATGTTAACACGCTATTTTTCACAGTGAGCCACAGCAGATGCTGGAATGTTTCTGTCGTCCTTGATACTTGAGGAGAATAAGCTTTCCTTTGTTTTGTTTGCGATTACTAGTCATGAGTAAACAAGTGTAACCTTTTTTTTTTTCTTGACACACCTGGGTAAATAATTCAAATGTAATCCTTTCTTATAAATCATAAGAAATTTTAAATTGTCTAATATGTGCTTAACTGACTTTGTGCTTAAGATCACAAACAGCATGTTCAAGGTCAGGAGGGGCGGCCATGAGAAGATACCCCTCGTCCAAGATAAGGTGCGGCGGCTGCACTTTGCTGGAGCAGCTGTGAAGAGATACCCCACATCCGAGGTAAGAGGAACCCAAGTGAGACAGTAGGTGTTGCGAGAGGGCATCAGAGGGCAGCACACTGAAACCATAATCACAGAAAACTAGCCAATCTGTTCACAGGACCACAGCCTTGTCTAACTCAATAAAACTAAACCATGCCGTGTGGAGCCACCCAAGACGGTAGGGTCATGGTGGAGAGGTCTGACAGAATGTGGTCCGCTGGAGAAGGGACTGGCAAATCACTTCAGTATTCTTGCCTTGAGAACCCCATGAACAGTAGGAAAAGGAAAATTGATAGGATACTGAAAGAGGAACTCTCCAGGTCGGTAGGTGCCCAATATGCTACTGGAGATCAGTGGAGAAATAACTCCAGAAAGAATGAAGGGACTGAGCCAAAGCAAAAACAATACCCAGTTGTGAATGGGACTGGTGGTAGAAGCAAGGTCCAATGCTGTAAAGAGCAATATTGCATAGGAACCTGGAATGTTAGGTCCATGAATCAAGGCAAATTGGAAGTGATCAAACAGGAGATCACAGGCAAGAGTGAATGTCGACATTCTAGGAATCAGCGAACTAAAATGGACTGGAAAGGGTGAATTTAACTTAAATGACCATTATATCTACTACTGTGGGCAGGAATCCCTTAGAAGAAGTAGAGTAGCCATCATGGTCAACAAAAGAGTCTGAAATGCAGTACTTGGATGCAATCTCAAAAACGACAGAATGATCTCTTTTCATTTCCAAGGCAAACCATTCAATATCGCAGTAATCCAAGCCTATGCCCCAACCAGTAACACTGAAGAGGCTGAAGTTGAACAGTTCTATGAAGACCTACAAGACCTTTTAGAACTAACACCCAAAGAAGATGTCCTTCTCATTATAGGGGACTGGAATGCAAAAGTAGGAAGTCAAGAAACACCTGGAGTAACGGGCAAGTTTGGCCTTGGAGTACAGAAAGAAGCAGGACAAAGGCTAACAGAGTTTTGCCAAGAGAACGCACTGGTCATAGCAAACACCCTCTTCCAACAACACAAGAGTAGACTCTACACATGGACATCACCAGATGGTCAACACTGAAATAGATTGATTATATTCTTTGCAGCCAAAGATGGAGAAGCTCTATACAGCCAGCAAAAACAAGACTGGGAGCTGACTGTGGCTCAGATCATGAACTCCTTATTGCCAAATTCAAACTTAAACTGAAGAAAGTAGGGAAAACCACTAGACCATTAAGGTATGACCTAAATCAAATCCCTTATGATTGTACAGTGGAAGTGAGAAATAGATTTAAGGGACTAGATCTGATAGACAGAGAGCCTGATGAACTATGGACGGAGGTTCATGACATTGTACAGGAGGCAGTGATCAAGACCATCCCCAAGAAAAAGAAATGCAAAAAGGCAAGATGGCTGTCTGAGAAGGCCTTACAAATACCTGTGAAAAGAAGAGAAGCAAAAAGCAAAGGAGAAAAGGAAAGATATTCCCATTTGAATGCAGAGATCCAAAGAATAGCAAGGAGAGATAAGAAAGCCTTCCTCAGCAGTCAATGCAAAGAAATAGAGGAAAACAGCAGAATGGGAAAGACTAGAGATCTATTCAAGAAAATTAGAGATACCAAGGGAACATTTCAATCAAAGATGGGTTTGATAAAGGACAGAAATGGTATGGACCTAACAGAAGCAGAAGATATTAAGAAGAGGTGGCAAGAATACACAGAAGAACTGTACAAAAAAATATCTTCATGACCCAGATAATCACAATGGTGCGATCACTCACCTAGAGCCAGACATCCTGGAATGTGAAATCAGGTGGGCCTTAGAAAGCATCACTACGAACAAAGCTAGTGGAGGTGATGGAATTCCAATTGAGCTATTTCAAATCCTGAAAGATGATGTGTGAAAGTGCTGCACTCAATATGCCAGCAAATTTGGAAAACTCAGCAGTGGCCACAGGACTGGAAAAGGTCAGTTTTCATTACAGTCCCTAAGAAAGGCAATGCCAAAGAATGCTCAAACTACCACACAATTGCACTCATCTCGCACGCTAGTAAAGTAATGCTCAAAATTCTCCAAGCCAGGCTTCAGCAATACATGAACCGTGAACTTCCAGATGTTCAAGCTGCTTTTAGAAAAGACAGAGGAACCAGAGATCAAATTGCCAACATCCGCCGGATCATCAAAAAAGCAAGAGAGTTCCAGAAAAACATCTATTTCTGCTTTATTGACTATGCCAAAGCCTTCAACTGTGTGGATCACAATAAACTGTGGAAAATTCTGAAAGAGGTGGGAATACCAGACCACCTGACCTGCCTCTTGAGAAACCTGTATGCAGGTCAGGAAGCAACAGTTAGAACTGGACGTGGATCAACAGACTGGTTCCAAATAGGAAAAGGAGTACATCAAGGCTGTATATTGTCACTCTGCTTATTTAACTTCTATGCAGAGTACATCTTGAGAAACACTGAGCTGGATGAAGCACAAGCTGGAATCAAGATTGCCAGGAGAAATATCAATAACCTCAGATATGCAGATGACTCCACCCTTATGGCAGAAAGTGAAGAGGAAATAAAAAGCCTCTTGATGAAAGTGAAAGAGGAGAGGGAAAAAGTTGGCTTAAAGCTTAACATTCAGAAAACTCAGATCATGGCATCTGGTCCCATCACTTCATGGGAAATAGATGGGGAAACAGTGGAAACAGTATCAGACTTTATTTTGGGGGGCTCCAAAATCACTGCAGATGGTGACTGCAGCCATGAAATTAAAAGACGCTTACTCCTTGGAAAGAAAGTGATGACTAACCTAGACAGCATATTAAAAAGCAGAGACATTACTTTGCCAACAAAGGTCCGTCTGGTCAAGGCTATGGTTTTTCCAGTGGTCATGTATGGATGTGAGAGTTGGACTGTGAGGAAAGCTGAGTGCTGAAAAATTGATGCATTTGAGCTGTGGTGTTGGAGAAGACTCTTGAGAGTCCCTTGGACTGCAAGGAGATCCAACCAGTCCATCCTAAAGGAGATGAGTCCTGGGTGTTCATTGGAAGGACTGATGCTGAAGCTGAAACTCTAGTACTTTGGCCACCTCATGCGAAGAGTTGACTCATTGGAAAAGATCCTGATGTTGGGAAAGATTGGGAGCAGGAGGAGAAGGGGACGACAGAGGATGAGATGGCTGGATGGCATCACCGACTCGATGGGCATGAGTTTGAGTAAACTCCGGGAGTTGGTGATGGACAGGGAGGCCTGGCGTGCTGCGCTTCATGGGGTCGCAAAGAGTCGGACACGACTGAGCAACTGAACTGAACTGAACTGAAGGAAATACAGCCATTCATTTTGCTGCTGATGAATTTATAATAATAGTTAAGTACAGAGCTGAACCTCTATTATTCTCTTGCCATTTATGTAACATGAACCAAAACATTTCCATTGTAGATCCCATTACATTGTATTATAACTGTGGGAATTGTCACAGTTCCCTGCTCTACACTTTAGGAATGTGTTGTAATAAATTTTTATAAGTCAAGATTTATAAGTCAAGCAAGTTGTTTCCACTTGGAAAAATAACCTGGCTCTGGAAGTACACACTCAGTCTGCTGCAGACCTTCAGGCAGCATCTCAGTGGGCTTCTTTAGCTGGCAGAATAGCATAAAAAAATAGAGCCAATCACATGAGAAAAATAAGGGCCACTTTTGTCAGCCATAGCATGCATAGTTTTCTTGCAATAAAATGATGGTTATATTCCTTGTTTATCTGAAGTGTTTAAATGTTGTGTTACAATAATATTTTCCTTCAGCACATTTCACCATCATGTAACATTACCTTCCAATCATATAACATCACTCAATATTCTTACTTAGTAAAAATAGACTCAATTTTTTTTTTCTTAACACTCATTTAAAAATTTATTTGGCTGCCTTAGGTCTTAGTTGTAGCATGTGGGATGTTTCATCTTCATTGCAGCCGAACTATTTAGTGGTGGCATGTGGGATCTAGTTCCCTGACCAGGTATCGAACCCACATCCCCTGAATTGAGAGCGTGAAGTCTTAACCACTGGACCACCAGGGAAGTCTCTGGACTCAGTATTTTTGATTCATCTAATTGCCACTGTCCTTCATTTTATGATACATTTGGTCTTATTCTTGAGCATTTACTATTTGAAATAAATTCACTATGGTTCCTTTTTTTATATACTTTTCTCTACTGCAACATAGTATCTTAGATTCCATCTGCTTTAGGTCATGGAGATAAGACTGAGTGATGAAGTGTGTGTGGAGCTAACAGTACCATCAGTTTTCCTAAACATGAATTTAGAAAGGCCCTTCCCTCCTCCATCTCTGTGTCACTCTGGTCCGTGGCACACACCAGACACAGCTGATCAAACAGAGCTTGAGTTTTCCTTCAATCCGTTGTCGTTTGATGGGCTTCCAGGAGGCTCAGATAGTAAAGAATCCGCCTGCAATGACAGAGACCTGGGTTTGATCCTTGGGTTGGGAAGATGCCCTGGAGGAGGGCATGGCAACCCACTCCAGTATTCTTGCCTGGAGAATCCGCATGGACAGAGGAGCCTGGCAGGCTACAGTCCATGGGATCACAAAAAGTAGGACACGACAAAAGTACACACCCTTGAATATGGCAATTACACTTCAGTACTTCAATGAAAGAGTTTAAGAAACTACCAGTAATCTACCAGTAATCTAGATATTTCCACTGTACTTCTATAAAAGTAACAGGAAATACTTTTTTAGTTTTGGACTCTGTGGGAGAAGGCGAGGGTGGGATGATCTGAGAGAACAGCAGTGAAACATGTATATTACCATGTGTGAAACAGATGACCAGTCCCAGTTCAAGGCATCAGACAGGGCACTCAAAGCCGGTGCCCTGGGACAACCCAGAGGGATGGGATGGGGAGGGAGGTGGGAGGGGGGTTCGGGATGGGGGGACACATGTACACCCGTGGCTGATTCATGTCCACGTATGGCAAAAACCACCACAATACCGTAAAGTTATTATCCTCCAATTTAAATAAATTAATTTTTAAAAATTGGGTCTTATATTCACTTTGTTGTTCAGTTGCTAAGTGGTGTCCAACTCTGCGATCCCATGGACTGTGGCCGTTTCATACTATTCATGGGGTTTTCCAGCAAGAATACTGGAGTGGGTTGGCATTTCCTTCTCCAGCGGACCACGTTTTGTCAGGACTCTTCACCACGACCTGTCTGTCTTGGGTGGCCCTGCATGGCATGGCTCATAGCTTCACTGAGTTAGGCAAGCCCCTTCGCCAGGACAAGGCTGTGATGTATAAAGTAGATAACTAATGAGAACCCACTATATAGCACAGGAAACCCTACTAAGTGTTCCATGGGAACTTAAATGGGAAGCAAATCCAAACAAGAGGGGATATATGTTTATATGTGGCTGATTCACTTTGCCGTACAGCAGACATTAACACAGCTGGGTTCAGTAACTAACTACAATCCAATAAAAAAAGTAAAGAAAAACAATGAGACTGTTACAATTCTGTTTGAAGGTATTAGAATGAGCATAGCTCAGCTAGACATACATGAATCTTCTAAAGCCTTATGAATTACTCAAAGCATAATTCATGAGATAAGAGAATGATGAATGAGAAGATGGGTGTTAGCTGAGCCTACTGTGGTAATCATTTCACAATACATATCAATCAAAACTGTCATGCTGTATGCCTTAAACCTATACAGTGATGTATGTCAATTATTTCCTAATAAAGCAGGAAAAGTAATAAAAATAAATTTTAAAATTAAAAAACAAAAAAAAATCATGTTGAGGTTTTACAGAAAATAGCAAAATTCTGTAATGCAATTATCCTTCAATTTAAAAAAAAGTTAATTTTTAAAAAATAGGTCTTATTGGCGTCACTTAGATCAGCCCCATGAGAAGCCTTCTGTCTTCAGGGGGTCCACCTTCAAACACCAATCTCCCCTTCCAAAGTTTCAGTGTCTCCTGAGTTTATGTGTGAAACATTCAAAGCCTGTGAAATGCTACACAGAAGTGCTCCTAATCTGAGCCTTGTAAATCTCCCTCGCCTTCTTTATGCCCAAACACTTCTTCATCTTAGTATGCGCAGACATTTGTGATTATTTCTGTTCATCACCTCTGCACACGTTGTTCTTTCCTGACTGCCTGGAAAACTCCCAGTATCCTGTAAGAGGTAACCTGAGTGTTAACTTCTCTAAATTGAATCCTATTCAGGCAGTGCACTTGAGCACCTCCCCTGAAAGGCTCTCTTCTGAACCCTGGACCTGCTTTCGCTGCCCTGGATCCTGGCCCAGCCTGACGGCCCACTACGCCGAAGCCCCACAGTGAGCTGTATGTGCCGCGAATAATTTGTGTCATAACGTCGGACACCACTGAGCAGCTGAAAAAAGACTCGCAAGCAAGACTTCTACGGTTGCTATTGCAGGGAATGGCCACAAGGCGGCAGGTTTGTCTCAAACCCAATTGTGATAACCTGCGAAATGAAAGCTTTAGAGAGTTTTAATTCAGGGCTGTAATTTAATGTGGAATGTACCTGAACAAACACTCGAAATCTTTTGTGTTTTTCCTGAGTGTTCTTTAAATCAACCTTTATCCAATATTATAGTTACATTGATAGACAATGTGTTGTTTGTGGCAGGTGAACTGAATATATTTTCTATTTTGCTACTACATTATTTCTGCTTTCTCACCATTGTACACTGAGTAAATTCTAGAGACATAATTTCTGTTACTTTTTAATTTACCATCTACGCCACTGGGGAGGCCCCTCATCTGTATTAGCAGAACAAAAATAATACCACCAAAGTTAGAAATCTGATTATGAAATAACATGTTCTAAATTATTTGGAAGTAGTTAGGTCTTTCTTTTTGAAAGGAATGATTTTGAAATAACCCAAACTTTGGTCGATCTTGCATTTCTGTGTGAAAATAGCAGAGGTATTTGAAACATTCTTTCCATTTATTTTGAACTCTTCTCTGAGAAACTAAACCACACAGTGCTTTTGCCCATGAGGCTCAGACAGTTTGATAAAACAGAATGAGAAAAACAAGACACCTCACATGTTGTAAGACAGTCTGATAAGAGATTTGTCTCCCAAGAAACTGGGAGGCTTGAGCTCACTGCTGTTAACGTTTAATACAGTTCATAAGCCTGGAAGATGTGCATACACATCACTCCGCATAATCTTCTAGCAACCAGAGACTGAAGGTTTCAGGAGCTGTGACAGGAAGCTCTCACCTCCCACTGACTCTCAATGTCTGTGGCTCCCTGAGCTCCTTGAAAGTGAAAGTCGCTCAGTCGTGTCCGACTCTTTGTGACCCTATGCACTACACTGTCCATGGAATTCTCCAGGCCAGAATACTGGAGTGGGGAGCCATTCACTTCTCCAGGGGATCTTCCCAACCCAGGGATCAAACCCAGGTCTCCCGCACTGCGGGTGGATTCTTTACCAGCTGAGCCAGCAGGGAAGCCCAAGATACTGGAGTGGCTAGCCTATCCCTTCTCCAGGGGATCCTCCTGACCCAGGAGTCGAACCAGGGTCTCCTGCATTGCAGGCAGATTCTGAGCTCCTTACTTCAATGAATTCTAACCCCTTGCCCTTCCTCCTTGTTGACTGATGGTGACAACAACCCAGAGAGCAGAAGGTCTGGTACAATAACTGACTACGGGCTCTTCTCTTGCCTTTTCAGTCGTGCCTTTTCACCTTTCTTCTCTGCTCGTTGCTCACCTTTGCCATTATTGGGAGGTGGTTCAGTTCAGTTCAGCCCCTCAGTCGTGTCCAACTCTTTGCGACCCCATGGACTGCGGCACACCAGGCTTCCCTGTGTATCACCAACTCCCGGAGCTTGCTCAAACTCATGTCCATCAACTTGGTGATGCCATCCAACCATCTCATCCTTTGTCATCCCCTTCTCCTCCTGCCTTCAATCTTTTCCAGGATCAGGGTCTTTTCCAAAAGTCAGTTCTTCAGATCAGATGGCCTAAGTATTGGAGTATCAGCTTCACCATCAGTCCTTCCAATGAATTTTCAGGACTGATTTCCCTTAGGATAGAACTGGTTTGATCTCCTTGCAGTCTGAGGGACTCTCAAGAGTCTTCTCCAACACCACAGTTCAAAAGCATGAATACTTCAACACTCAGCTTTCTTTATGGTCCAACTCTCACATACATACATGACTATGGGAAAAACCATAGCTTTGACTAGACCGACCTTTGCTGGCAAAGTAATGTCTCTGCTTTTTAATATGCTGTTTAGGTTGGTCATAGCTCTTCTTCAAAGGAGCAAGCATCTTTTAATTTCACGGCTGCAGTCACCATCTGCAGTAATTTTGGAGCCCAAGAAAATAAAGTTTCTCACTGTTTCCATTATTTCCCCATCTATTTGCCATGAAGTGATGGCACTGGATGTCATAATCTTCATTTTTTGAATGTTGATTTTTAAGCCAGCTTTTCTACTCTCCTCTTTCAGTTTCATCAAGAGGCTCTTTAATTCCTCCTGTCTTTCTGCCATAAGGGTGGTGTCACCGGCATATCTGAGGTTATTCGTATTTCTCCCAGCAATCTTGATTCCAGCTTGTGCTTCATCCAGCCCAGCGTTTCGCTGATGTGCTCTGCATAGAAGTTGATAAGCAAGGCGACAATACACAGCCTTGACTATTCTTTGCCTCCTGTTGGGGAGAAGTATCTGCCACCTGGGGGGACACAGGTCTGGACCACACGGAGCCGGATGCCCCAGCCGGAAGCCAAGCCTTCCGAGGTCTGCAGCGTCCATGACCCTCCCCCTGCATCCCTCAGACACCGAGCTCCCAGATAGCCTGCTCCAAGTGTCTCATAAAGAGACTGGAGAGAGAGAGAGACTCTTTCCTAATCTTCTAAACTCTGCCACGAAGCAGACGGTGATAAGGGTGGCATCCTCACAGCTGAGCGTCCATCCTCAGCCGCTCGTCTCCGCGGTCTGGTCCAGCCACCCCCACCCGCGTGCCTCTGGCCGCAGTGGCCTTCTCTCAACCCCGTGTGTTTCCCGTAGCTCCCACTCTCTCGGAACTTTAAACAGCCCTCTCGTGTGGTGCAAGGAAATCGTCTCTTTCAGAAATGTATTAACTCATATAGATTTCAAATGTATTATTCTTCCAAATGGATGAAAATGTTCACCGTTTTACAGAATGTGTTTGTTTATTGTGTTTATTTGGCTGCATCAGGTCTTAGTTGGGGCACGCGGGATCTGCGCTGCGTTTCTGTGGGACCTTATGAGTCGCTGTGCAAACTCCAGTTGTGGCTCTGCGGCTCCGTAGCCGCAGCACCGGAGCTCTGTTGCCCCTTGGTATGTGAGATTTCAGTTCTCCGATCAGCGATTGAACCCGAGTCCCCCTGCATTGCAAGGTGGATTCTTAACACTGGACCCCCAGCGATGTCCCTGAAATTTTCACTTTTAAAAACTGAGATAGCCAGTTTGATTTGTGGCATTCCCTAAGTGTACAGTTGAATGGATATGCCAAGTCACGCAGTAATTTCAGCAGGTTTTAGACACACACAGCCAGAGCAGAAAGCGTTTCTTCATAGATCTGCAGAAAGCATGCACTCTTGCCAAAACTGGCTTACAATTTTCAAAGTGATGGCGTAAAAGTGCAGTCACCGTCGTGAGAACCGCTAACAGATTCCCAGCTGCACTTTGACGACATCTTCGTTGTTGCCCTGGGGCTCTTGCTGATGCCGAGCACAGGCACGGTCTAGCTCTCCAGCAGACAGTTCTCTCCGGCAGACAGTTCTCTCCAGGAGACAGTTCTCTCTGGCAGTTCTCTCCGGCAGACAGTTCTCTCCAGGAGACAGTTCTCTCCAGCAGACAGTTCTCTCCGGCAGACAGACAGTTCTCTCCAGCAGACAGACAGTTCTCTCCAGCAGACAGACAGTTCTCTCCGGCAGACAGTTCTCTCCGGCAGACAGTTCTCTCCGGCAGACAGTTCCAGCAGACAGTATGTGCTGAGGCCCGTCTCCGCGGTGCTGGGCAGACAGCGGCGCGGGAGCGCAGAACTCTTCTTACTTCTCTGAAAGTCATTTTTACAGCCTTTCTCAACTGTGTCCTGATTTAAAATAATCCAAACTAATATTTCTCAAAATAAAGCCATAATACAATTACCTGAAGATGACGAATTTTTTTTCAAAAACAAACATTACATAACTCTATTAAGTCACCCTATTTATGGGTCAGTTGGTGAAAGTTCTTGTGAGATACATAAACAGTAACTATGAGCTAAAACTTATTTATTAATACTTCAAATTCAAAACTGTGTACATTAGCTCTATTTGTGATTTGGAGCAAATCAGCTTGAAGAAATCAGATCATTCGTCATCAGACTGAAGAAATTACTAGACCTAAAGAGAAAGGATGTTTTTAACCTACTCTCTCAGATTCTTACCTTTAGTTCTGGTGTTGTAAGGAAATACTTTCTGTATTAGCCAAAACAATTCTTCATATTCCAGACTCTAGCTTTTTGAGGACATGGGTAGAACCCATTTAAGTGAGAAAGAAGCAACAGAAAACGGATGTTCAGGAAAACTTCAAACAGCATAAATGACTGTTGCATTTTGCTCTGCTCTGTTCTCCATAATTGTTTTCTGGGCTTTTGATTTCCTATTGGGAAATGTGGATTTTGAAAATAAGGAGACTTTCCTTTTCTAATTGATTAAATGGAGTGGAAAAGGAGAAAGAACTGACTCTGAAGGCAGAAATCTGTGAAAACCCCTGGCAACTCCCAAGGGTGGTGGTCTTTTATTTGTTAATAATAACACTTGATTTGTTTGTTAACGTCAGAACAATTAGGTTTCATTTTAATGGAATTGCACAGTGTTCTTTGTACTTAATCCACACAGAATATATGAAAATGGCCTGTTCAGGGGTCCCAATGGAAAAAAGCTGGCCAGAGGATGCTTGGTGAGTCATGATTGGGGGGTGTGGTGAGGGGTGAACTGCCCACTTGGCTGGTGAGCTGAGGAGGGGCAGGGAGCTGGCCGTGGTTTCCATCTCAGCTTCCACGGAATAAACAGAGAGCAGGCCAGTAACCTTGGCCCAAAGGACTTCGGGGGCTTCCCAGGTAGCTCAGTGGTAAAGAATCCACGTGCCAGTGTAGGAGATGTGAGTTTAATCCCTGGGTCGGGAAGGTCCCCTGGAAAAGGGAATGGCAACACACTCCATACTCTTGCCTGGAGAAGCCCAGGGACAGAGGACCCTGGTGGGCTACAGACCGTGGGGTCACAAAGAGCCAGACACGACTGAACAACAAGAGCTCTCAGCTCAGAGGCACTCACTCCGTACCTGACAGCTGACGTGTGGATTCAGCCAACATCATGAACACTAGCTTATCACTTTTACATATTTCAGTGTTCACATAGTTAATTTATCAAAGACATTTCACCTTTCGTTTAGCTTTTTGTTAAATTATAAACATTTATCTTTGGAGATTGAGATACAAATGTAACTTTTAGAAAGTTTCCATGAAAGATTATATGTTTATTATAAAAAATATTGCACTTTCTTTTAGCCCCACCTTTTTTCAACATTGTTCTGTGTAGCTGTTGGCAACTCTTGTCAGTAGTAAAATGGTCTAACTTACTTTTGAGGCCATAAATGAATCAGAGTGAAAGCAATTTTAGAATTACCTTGAGAAGAAGGAAACTGAAGAGCACCACTCATTTTCCGTTGAGGCCTACTCAGATATATGTAAGACATCCGCAAGCAGAACGCTCTGGGGCGAACCTGAAAGCAGAAATCGTGATGTTAACGGCCGTGTGCTCACACAGCCGGGTAATGGACTGCGACCCAGCATGCTCCTGGGTCCATGGGATTCTCCAGGCAGGATTACTGGAGTAGGTTACCATGTCCTCCTCCAGGGGATCTTCCCAGCCCAGGGGTCAAACCCAGGTCTCCTGCATTGCAACAGATTCTTTACCATCTCCGCCACCAGGGAAGCTGCAAGATTATCTCAGGCTGTCATTAATTTGTAGAGGGCCCCCATCTGTGTCTCCTGAGGATCTGTGATCAAGGGGAAAGGTGCATACAGCTCACGGCTTCTTGGTGCTCCCCCATGGGTTTAAACCCTCTGTCTTGTGATGGGACCAGAGACTTGCATTCGTGATTTGTCCTTCTTGCATGTCAGTTGTTATGAGAAACCAGTACAGCTGTCCTTTAGTGCAGACTCTGTCTTTACATTTCAACAATTAGGACTTTATTTTATCTCCGCTATTTTATTGTTCTTCTTAATTTCAGTATGCTCTTATTTCTCTGCATGACTGTGTAATTATAAAAAATGTAATTGCCACTAGTTAGTCAGAGGTAACTGGTGCATTTTCAAAAACCTTCCCATGCAACTAGTACACTTTTTAGAACTTTTTTTTTAATCATAAATGAAGTTTTTGCTCATCAGCAGTGAAGATGACAGTGATAATAACTTGAGGACTTGGGATTTAATTTTAAGCATGCTACTTTACAACGTAAGTTGAAAATATGGAAATGGAGATGGAAATGAAGGGTTTTGTTTTATTTTAAGCACATCATTACTCAGATTGTTTTCAAAGTACTCTTGTGACTCATAAAGTACTTCCATAAAGAAGACTATCTGCTGTGAAATGGTCAAGTGTTCAGTAGTTATGTTTGTGCTAAGACATAAGACATTTTCAAATGTCAGTCATTCGAGGTTAGCATCTAAGGACCACCTGGCTTTTATCCTTTATTTTTGTATTTCTCTACAATTGTGTCACTGGACTAATGCAAGGACATTCCCTGATGACCATTATCATTATCAAAGCACTTTACATCCATCTTAGCAATGAGTTGCTTAGCAACTGACTGGTTGATGAAACCTATTGGTTCTCCTCTCTGCCTTTTGGAGTATGTCGGGAACTAAATGGAATAGGTTTGATTTTTTACAATATTTTAGCCTTCTACCATCTCTGTAGGTTTATAAGCAGTTTTATTTATTTGTTTTTGAATAGGTTTTATTTTTGTTCTTCAAACCCAGACTTTCTTGAATAGGTTTTATTTTTGTTCTTCAACCTCAGACTTCCTTGTGACTTCCATTACTTGGAAGTTAATTATAACTTTGACTATTTCTTCAAGAGATATTATTCCTAATATTTGAAGATTTGTTTCCTATTTTAGAGTTAGAGAGCTCAGTCTTTATCAGTCTTCATAACTAGTCAATTAAATTATGCTATGTCCAAAATATAATGTTAGATTGTTGGTAAATAGGCTTGATTTCTACCTCCAGCAAAATGGTTTAAAATTTATCTGGAACCACACAGCTCTATACTACACTTTGCGTCTCAGTTGGTAAAGAATCTGCCTGCAGTGTGGGAGATCCAGGTTTGATCCCTGGTTCGGAAAAGTCCCCTGGAGAAGGGAATGGCAACCCACTCCAGTATTCTTCCCTGGAGAATCCCATGGGGAGGGAAACCTGGGGGGCTACAGTCCATGGGGTCACAAAGAGTCAGACATGACTGAGCAAGTAATATGTTGATTTTCTAACAAAGAAACGCAGTGTTTGATAAGTGACCAGCAAGTACAGAGAATACAGAAGTTCAGGAAGGAAGTGAAAATCATATCCCTGATGCTCTCAGGAAAGGATAACTATGAAAGATTTCTTGGATATCATAGAGGGATAAGAGAATGCAGACCTTTCTAGGTGGAGAAAATACAGCATTCCTGAATTCATTGTAGGTGTACAGAAACGCATAAAGATGACAACATTTGTAAAGACATTGATGTTTTTCTCTTAAGCCATTCTAATGCGATAATTTAAAGTAGAATGTCTATCTTTCCCAACTGTTACATCAATGGATGGCTTACTTCATTAAATACCACACAGTAAAGATGTCTATAGCACAAAGACTAATAATGTTATAGTTGGAGTTATATTTTCTACAAAGGAAGAATGCGATACTCCAATTCATATTTTGAGTTAAACCACTGTTTCATTCAGTTAACAAATAGTTAGTAAGGTCCTCAAAGAGTCAGACATGACTGAGCACCCATGCACACATCATAAACAGAAATGGGGAAGCAATGTAATGCAACAGTGTTTATGGCATATTTAATATTCCCAGGCAGTTAGTCACGTGATTCCATGTTTCACTTTTACACCTGGAATACATTGGACATTGACATTTTTTTATGCTGGGTTTCAAGGCATTTTGTTTCCCTGTAGTGAGCCAGTCAACCCAGAAGCACCATTAAAAAGTCACTCTCTCCATTACACTGTCCCTATTATCATAAACCAGGCAATTCTCTGTGTGTATTTCCTTCTAAATTCTCAATTCTGTTCTCTGGAGTGGGGTTTTCTCTCTGTGGATCAATTTCCTACTGTGTTAATTTATAATAAAAATTCTCCGTAGATGGTGATGTGAATTCTCCAGGTTTGTTCTTCTTGCTTGAACATGCTAAACCCTTTGACTTGCCATATGATTTTACAGCCATCTTGATAATTTCCACAACTTCTACTGTGATTAAAAAAAATATATATTGGAGTATTCTACTGGGATTTTAATTAAGATTAAATCCATGAATCAATCTGGGGAGAACTGATAGCTTTACAATATTGAAATTTTAATCCACAAATCTGATATATCCTCTATTTAGGTCTTTAATTTTCTTCAATAATATTTTGTAGTTTGCAGTCTAACTTGTACTAGATTTATTCCTAGGTATTTGGTCTTTTATACATTTTTGGTAAATCATATTTAAAATTCTTTTGTTTTCAATTTCTTTTTTTTTAATAAAGGAATACAATGGGTTACTGACCTATGTCCAGTGATCATCTTAAATTCAAATTTATTTTTAAAAGTGTTTAGATTTTTGACACAATCATATTGTATACAATACATGATAGTTGTATATTTCTTGCTTTCCAATTCCTATGACTTTCTTCTCTTCTTTGTAGCCTAATTACACTGGTTCAATTGTAATTCTTAATAGAGATTACAGTGGTTTCCCCCTCTGATCTTTCCTGTGATAAATCGCACTGGTTGCATTCCTAAAGATAAGCCAGTTTTACTTGCAGAAATTGAAGAGGAACTAAAGAACCTCTTGATGAAGGTGAAAGAGGAGAGTGGAAAAGCTGGCTTAAAACTCAACGTTCAAAAAACCAAGATCATGGCATCTGGTCCCATGACTTCATGACAAATAGAAGGGGGAAAAGTGGAAGCAGTGACAGATTTTATTTTCTTGGGCTCCCAAATCACTGCAGATGGTGACTGAAACCATAAAATTAAAAGATGCTTGCCTCTTGGAAGAAAAGCTCTGATAAACCTAGCCAGCATATTAAAAGCAGAGACACCACTTTGTGGTGAACAGAGTGAGATGGGACTCAATAAAATCTCTTTGGCTTGTCAATTCTTTTTTTCACTTTCTTTTTATTTGGCCTAGAAAGGACATCTTTAGTTATTGCCTTGCTCTGTCTGGCTGACTTCCCCTAGTGTATGAGTACTCTAGATCCATCACTGTGGCTACTGTAGGGTGAGTGTGGAGAAAAGAGAGCAAGCTGGGCAGTCAGGCAAGAAAAGGGAAATCTATTAGAGGGAAACAGGAGGGTGACTGGCCCGTAAGGAGAACCAGAGTCCTCCCTTTCTGGCAGGGTCTTTCGTATACCCCATCAATGAAAAATTCTCTGAGGTGATGGTTAATTTTTAGCCTGTAGTTGAGTCCTGTGGACGTGTAGCCAGAGGTCTGAAGGTAGGCGCCAGCTGGAAAACAGAATATTGTTTGGGCAATTTGGTCAGTCTCAAGGGGCACTGTGGTTTTGTTCTTTGTTTGCGAGATCAACCCAATGAACCATTTCTGCCATGAGCCCCCATGTAGACCCTGGCATTCAGCCTCTTTGATCTGAGGTAAGGGCTGAAGGTCAGGCTTCTGTGACTGCTTCCTGCCGGACAGGGACATCGCGGGGCTGAGATGAGAAAAGCCTGCAATGTGGGTCAAGGGGATTTGTGTGAGGTTGAAGATTTTGATAATTTGAGCGAGTTAGTTGGATAGTTCGGTTGGAGCTTGTAAGCGGTCCTGAAGAAATTTTGAAAACAGACGCATTAAACATGGGCAGAAAGTTAGAATAAGGGTAAGTAGAAGATGAGGGCCTAGAAGGGATAGGACACAGGGCACCCAATTCCAGTTGCTTAACCAGTTTTCCCATGAATGACTGAAGTGGTGACGTATTCTCGAGGCCCTGTTTGCCAGATTTCTTGCTGCTTCCTTTACAACCTGGTGGCTCAGCTGGTAAAGAATCCGTCTGCAATGTGGGAGACCTGGGTTTGATCCCTGGGGGAAGATCCCCTGGAGAAGTGAAAGGCTACCCACTCCAGTATTCTGGCCTGGAAAACTCCATGGGCTATATAGTGGGTAACCAGGTTGTAAAGGAAGCAGCAAGAAATCTGACAAACAGGGCCTCAAGAGTACATCAACACTTAAGTCATTCATGGGAAAACTGGTTAAGCAAAGAGTCGGACGCGACTGAGCGGCTTCCACTTTCTTCCTTTACAACGTCTGATGTGTTGGCCTAGAAGCAGCAAGCTTCCTCCAAAAATAGACATAGGCCCCCTTTTTCTGACATGAGGAGGTCCAATCCTCTTCTGTTTTGGAGGACCACAACTGCCAAGGAATCTAGCTGGTTTTGGATAGTGATAAGGCTGGTAGCTATTTCTTCCAGGCTCTCAGTGAGGTCTCTGGAAAGGCTCTGGTGATAATTTAAAGAGGCTGTGAGTCCTGCTGTCCCTGTTCCAATCCCAGCCACTATTCCTATACTTACTAATAGAGGAATGAATTGAATTGCCCTTTTGGGTCGGTTATGAATTAGTGGGATAGGGAGGATCTGTTAGGAATATGTATTTTCCAGGTTATGCCAAGGGATTGGGCTACTTGTTGAGTGATTTGGGAGATAAAAGCTGGCCCACTATTGGATTGGAGAGAGAGGGAGGCCAAGGCGAGAGATGATTTCTCTTATGAGAAACTGTGTTACTCAGTTTCTGGGGCAGTTTCTGATCTCGAAGGAAAAGCTTCAATCCACCCTGAAAAAGTGTCTCTGAGAGTGAGCATGAGTTTTAAGTTTCGTGTTGGAGGCATGTGAGTGAAGGCAATTGGCCAGTACTCTCCTGGGATATGCCCTCTAGCCTGAAGTGTTGGGAATGAGGGACTAGGCTTTAGGGCTCCCTGCAGTGAGACTGAGGAGCAGATAATGCAACAGGCAGTGATCTGTTGTAGGAGTGAAAGAAGGTTAGGAGAGGTGATAAGAGGTCTTCGGTTCAGTTCAGTCGCTCAGTCGTGTCTGACTCTTTGCAACCCCATGGACTGCAGCACACCCGGCTTCCCTGTCCATCACCAACTCTCAGAGCTTGCTCAAACTCATGTTCATCGAGTCGCTGATGCCATAAGAGGTCTTAAGTGCCCACATGTAGGGCCTGATGAATGTCTGTAAGAACCTGTGTGGCCTGAGATTGGGGAAGGACAGAGCAGCCCTGTTTTTGTAACCAGTCCCTTGTGGTTGCACTCCCTCTTGTAATAGTCGTGTGTTCTCTGCGGGAGGTGAAGGGGCTGTATGCGGGGATTACTGTCAGTTGTTGAGCTGGTGATCAGAGTGAGGTTTGGTTTGCTTCTGCGTCCACGGTGTTGTTGCCCCATGAAATGAGATCTGAGGCTGCCTGGCGACCTCGGCAGTGTATGATGCCTGCTTCAGTTGGCATGTCAGCTGCCTTTAAAAGCTGGAGTATAAGCGAGGCGTTAGTTACGGGAGAGCCTTTAGCAGATAGGAGCCCTCCTTATTCCTTCCAGATGGCAGCACCTGAGTGTGTGATGTGGAAAGCATATTTGGATCAGTGTATATGTTTGCTCTCTCGTTAGCTGCGAGGGTAAGGGCTCTAGTTAGTGCAAGAAGTTCTGCCTTTTGGGAAGAGTTTCCTGAGGGGAGAGGTTGGGATTCAATAATTTCAGTGTCAGAGACAATTGCACATCCAGCTACCTTTTTTCCTTCTGATGTCATAGAGGAGCTGCCATCAATATACCAAGCAAAGGCAGGGTCATTTCAAGGGGTTGAGGAAACGTGGGAGAGATGGGGCATCAGGTCTTCTAAAGCCTCTGTGCAAGTGTGGATGGGGGCTCAGAAGATAAGCGTGGCTGGGTTGAGAGTAGGACAGTGTTCAAAGGAGAACTCAGGAGATTCAAGAAGGGTGGCGTGATGCATGAAGGTTGGATGCATGAAGAAGATAGAAGGGTCATGGATTTGTGAGAAAGTAAGTCCTTAAAGTCATGTGGTGAAAGAATGACAGTGGGTGCTCCCAAAGTGAGTTTTTTACTTTCCTGAGCGAGGAGCACAGCTGCTGCCAGAGCACGTTGGCAGGCTGGCCGACCTCGAATTGTGGGATCTAGTTGCTTTGATAGATAAGCAACAGGGGTGAAGGCGGGGCCCTGATTTTGTCCCAGAACTCCCAGGGCAATTCCGTGGCTCTCAGCAGTGCAGAGTGTAAAGAGGAGAGAAGGGTCAGGAAGTGTGAGAGCTGGGACTGAGAGAATGGCTTGCTTACAGTTGTTAAGGCCTGAACGGATATTTGGTTTTAGCTCTAGGGGTTCTGAAAGAGCTCCTCAGGTGCCTTGATACAGGGTTTCTGCCAAGAGAGTGAAATTAGGAATTCAGAGGTGTAGATATCCAAGAAGGACAGGATCTCTGTTTCTGATGTAGGGAGTGGTAGGGTGGATATAAGGGACTTTCTATCAGTAGTAATATACTTTTTGGTTGGTAATGAACTCTAAGATAGGTGACTCTAGGAAGAGAGAACTGAACCTTAGTGGGAGATACTCAATAGCCTCGATTGGTTAGAAAATTGAGGAGGTGTATAGTGTGTTTGTTGAGGGTGTGTGAGCGAAGGACTCCAAGGGAGGTCATCCACATGTTGGAGGACAGTACTCGGAGTAAGATCAAAGAGGTTAGGTCTGATGCCCGAGCCTGGCCAAAGAAATGAGGGCTATCACAAAAGCCTTGTGTCCCTGTCCCTGTCAGCTGTTGGCAGCGATGATTGTCTGGATCAGTCCAGATAAAGGCAAAGAGGTCTTGAGAGTTTGGCTGTAAAGGGATGGTAAAGAAGGCATCCTTGAGATGCAGAACGGTGGAGTGGGTGGTGGAAGAGGGACTGAGAGAGAAGAGGATAGGGATTTGGAACTACTGGGCGTATGGGGATAACAGCTGCACTGATGAGTCTCAGGTCCTGGGCCAGGTGAGACGAGCTGTTTGGCTTTTTGACAGGTGAGACTGGGTGTTATAGGGTGAGTGACTTGGGCGCAAGAGGCCCTAACACAGGAGTTTAGTGACAATAGGCTTTAACCCTTGTTGATATTTTTGGGAGATTGGGTATTGTCATCAATTGGGGAATTTAGAGGGGTCTTTGAGGCAGATATGATTTGAAGCATGATGAGAAGTGACAGATAGGTTGTCTGTACCCCACACTATGGAGTTATGGACGAGGAGGGCAATGGGGTGGGGGAAGAGAAGGTGGGGTTGAGGAGCAGTAGCCAGACTAGATCAGAGGGTGGGCTTGGGATAGCAATAGAGGCTTTGAATTTTGAGTGAATGTCTCTCCAAGAATAGGAGGGGAGCATTTTGGGAGTATGAGAAAAGAATGGGAAAATGGGGTATCTTGAAATGTGCAAAGTAGAGGATCAGTTATACGTGTAGATATTAAACCATCAATCCCCATCACAGAGGCCTGACAGACCTTAGTTTTTCCGGAGTAGGCAGGCACAGCAGAGTGAGTGGCCTCTGTGTCGATGAGGAAAGAGATCGGCTTAACCGCCACTGAGAGAGTCACCCTGGGGCCCTGGGCACCCTCAGCCCTTAGCGGCGAGTCCAAGGACGCTGGGCAGAGCGGGGTCGGAGGACTGCTGCTCGGGACCAGGAGGGGATGTCTGGATCCCTGGAGGGGATTTGGGCAGTTGACCTTCCAGTGTCCCTTTATGCCACAGCTGGGACACGGGCCTGGAGAGGGCCTTGGCTTCAGGCATGACCGGGCCCAATGACCTTCTTTGTGGCATCTTCTGCCTTTTTTAGTTTCTTTCGAATATCTGGGGATGATTGGGAGATAAAATGGGTGTTAAGGACTATGGCGCCCTCTGTTGAAGTGGGGTCTAATCTTGTATGTTTTTGTAGGGCTTCCGTTAAGCTGGTTAGAAATTGTGCTCAGTTTTCATCCAGTCCTTGAGTTATTAGCCAGAGCTTACTGAACAAGATAAACAGAAAGTTGACAGCTTCTGTTCTGCCTTTTGAAGGTCCACAGTGAGACAAGCGACCGCAGGATTACGGGCTACTCGTTCCGGTCTCCCTGCCCGATAATCCCAGTCGGGATCATCTCGGGGAAGCCGTGGCCCCTACGGGTTTGGCGTCGCCTGTCCTGTGTATCTCATCAGCGTGTGCCTGAGAGGCTTGCCACACTCGTTCCTTCTCTTCTGGGAAAAGAGTGGAGCAAAGGCTGATGCAAATATCATGCCAGGTTAAGTGGCAAGACTGGGTAAGATACTTGAGTTCTTTTAGATGATTATCAGGGTCTGAAGAGATGGGTGAGGGAGAATGGGGTGTGAACCCAAACAATGCCTTCTGCTCCAGCGGCTTCCCTTAAACGGAGGCGTGGGGCAGGGGAAGGAGTGGGGCTTTGCTGGGAAGCTTCCTGCTTTAAAGTTGTTCACGCCCGGTATCGGGAGGGGATCTAGGGAGGTCATCTCGGAGCCTTGGAACCCTCCCGGCACAGGGTGGGGCTGAGGCCTCCGAGCTTGCCCCCAGAAAAGGCAGGGGATGGGGGTTGGGAGCAGAGGGCGGCCTTGAGAAGGAGGGAGGGAGGAGGGGGCGCAAGGTGGAGGTTGTCGAACTGGATCTGCAGCGGCTGCGAGGGGATTGGGAGCGGTAGGGGGTGGGTGGGCTGTGGTCAGAGGGGCCGAAGGAAGAAGAAGAGTCTGAACAGGGATCAGGAGACTTCGTATGAGGAGGATGTGGCCCAGGGTGGGCTAAGGGTATTTCAGATGTAGAGCAGGATTTGCCAGGGGAAGCACCCTGACTGAAACCGCCCGCCCTGGCCGGCACCATGGTAACCATCTGCATGAGTTGTTTTACGACAGGAGGTCCTGGTAAGGAACATGGAACTAATAAGCTGCCGGGAGCCAACACACGAGACCCTACCCATGACAAGGCCATGAGGGAGAAAACCTGACAGGCAAGGCGGAGCAGGTTTTCAGGAGTTTCGAAAAGCTGCCCCCGGCGCTCACCTTAAAGATGATCTCTGTCTTTCTGATGCTTGCTTCAGTAGACTACTCCCTAATTTCTGTGACGCAGGCAAAAGGCCTTCCCCGATCTCTTCCCAAATAAGAATCAACTTAGAACTTTAATCAATAAGTTTCCCAGGTGGTGGTATTTTGTGAGATTATCCAGGATGAAAGGAGTGTTTTAATTTAAACTCCTTTGCTGTGCTCACTTCGGCAGCACATGTACTAAAGTTGGAACGATGCAGAGAAGATTAGCATGGCCCCTGCGCGAGGATGACACGCAAATTCGTGAAGAAAAATAAAATAAAATAAAATAAAATAAACTCCTTTGCTGGTAGTTTGTTAGCCAAATGCATTTATGCCCTTGGTACTAATATGCATTCTTGCTTATAATATCCTAATCATAAAATAGCATAAAGAACCTGATTATATAAAAGCCCTAATAGACATAGAGCCTTTTTAAGGGGTAAAGGAGTCCTATTAAAAAACATAAGAAAAATTATTCTATAGGTGGTTATTGGGTTGACGTTTGCTTGCTGTGTTTTGCTTGCTGTGTTTTTGCTTTTAATGTGCTAAGGTTGTGTTATATGAAACTACTGTTAATATAGTTAAAGATCTAGAGAAATAAGGACTTAGCCCTAGTGTGGTAACAATGAGATGGTTGTTAATTGTCAGCCAGGAGTGCTCGGCAGAAGCTGCCTCACCAAAGTCGCAGAGTCAGGATGGGGTAAACTTCTTAGACAAACGCAACTGATAACTTTTGCAGAAGGATTAATTTTTGTATTAACAAGGATATAATTCTACTCTCTACTATTTCCCTATGAGACTGCTACCTTTCAGTTAAGGTCACCATAAAAACAGAAAATAGGTTTACATTCACCTGACCTGCATAAAATGTTAATAGCCCCAAGGCCAGAAGATCATGTGCTAAGAATTACTATAGAATGAGAAAGCAAAAAACATCCTGCTTTTCCTAAAAAACAAAATGATGTAATACTAATCCTGTGTAATCATGAGTAAGCATCTTGTACCCCTGGATTCTGCCGAGGCTGGACCCCGGCAATAAGCCACCACCAACCGGAAGAGTTCGGGAAAGGTCAAAGGGAGACGCCACGGGTCCTTCCACCTCCCAGAATCCTTCTCTCTGGCATCCATCTTGGCTGAACAAGCGTGCACCATCAGGAAGGACTCTGAGTCAGATGATTGGCTAAAGAGAACCCGGAAACTAATCCCATCACCATAAAACTCAAGACTGTGAGCCACGCAGCAGAGCAGTTCTCCTGGGTTCCCTACCCTACTGCTCTCCACCCGGGTGCCCTTTCCCAATAAAGTCTCTTGCTTTGTCTGCAGATGTGTCTCCTTGGACAATTCATTTCCGAGTGTTAGACAGGAGCCCAGTTTCGGGCCCGGAAGGGGTCTCCCTTCCTGCACCAGATTCACAGAGGAAGGGTTGAGAGCGGAGAGCAAAGAAAGCCTGGACACACAGCTGAACAGGAAGGGTAGACAAGGGCAAGGGAAAGCGAGGAGAAAGTGCTGAGAGAAAGACTCTCTCAGAGAGTAGTAATAGTCTGCTTTGAAAGGGGAGTCCCCTATTTCAGACAGGGCCCCAGGGCCGCAGGGAGCCTCCTGCCTAGCGCTAGGACTTGGAAGCGAGGCGAGAGAGCGCGGACCCGCGAGGAGGGGATTTCACTCACCCTTGTGACTATGGATGAGATGTGGGCCTGTGTGTGGATGTCAGTCCAGCAAGGCAAGTGGAGAGCTCTGTCTCAGTTTCTTGGCAAGGTCCGGGGGAGGGGACCACCGGAGGGAGTCTTGTGGTGAAGAGGAAAAGTTAAAATTTTACCTCCTGCTCCTTCTGCCTCCGTAACTCAGCTTGCTCCTTGCCAAGTCTAGACCACGTAGGTCTCAGAAAGTGGGGATCACGATACTAGGAACTGGAGCTTATCTCACTCACCCTTGTCCTGCTCTTTGCAATTGCCTAGGCCCTGCAAACCCGCAAACCCACTTAATCATGCCTGTCCGTGTATAAAAAGTCTGTAATCCCTTTATTTGGGGCTCAGAGCTTGGAGTGTTAGCTCCTCTGGACCCGCAGGCGTAACAAACCTGAGTGTGGGGGTTGTTTTCTGCAGCAGTGAGAGGAGCCCACCCTCTCAGTTGTGGTAGATCTCCCCTCCTGGGTTTCCAGAATGTAAGGTGAGCACAGAGAAAAGAGAATGAGTGAGCCGGGCATTCAGACAAGGAAAGGAAGTTTATTAGAGGGAAATGAGAGGGTGACTGGCCCTTTAGGTGAACCGGTGTCCTCCCTTTCTGACAGGGTCTTTCTTACACTCCGCCAATGAAAAATTCTCTGAAGGCATGGTTAATTTTCAGCCTGTAGAGTCCTGTGGTCCTATAGCCGGAGGTCTGAAATGCTGTGGTCTCATAGCCTTGAGAAGTTGGGCGCCTGTGGGAAAACAGAATGTCATTTGGGCAATTTGGTCAGTCTCAAGGGTCACTGTGATTTTATTCTTTGTTTGCAGGGTCAACGTCATGAGCCATTCCTACCAGGAGCACCCGTGTAGGCCCGATCAGCTCCCAGGGGCACGATTTCCTCGTTAGCGTTGTTTTGACATGACCGAGTCCATCGTAGGCATGCAGCACAGCTTGCTGAAGCTTTAACCTGTCGGTGAGGATTTGCTGTCTATCGGTGTTGCTCTTGTAGGGGGTGCTGCAGTGATCGTTGGGTGCGTGTGTCTTTTGAATGATGGATTTCTTGGGATCTAAGACCAGATGGGGGGAATGTTAGATCCTAGGCTTAGCCTCTCTTGGTAGTTTATTTTCAGGCATTCAGAGACTATCAATTACCCTTCGTGTTGCCAGACTACCTTCCCACCCACTCTGTAGGGGGTTATTTTTACTCAAGGCTCTCTCCCACATTTATTGTTTGTAGATTCATGAGGATATCCAACCTAAAGGGTGGGGTTTCATTTCTGGTTGTCATTTTTGATTGGCATTCCTGCAGTAATTAGGGGTGCAGAGCATCTTGGACTGTGGTGGAAATTTGGGGTTTGTATTGTTTTGTTTATACCTTAAAGGGTGTGCGGAAATTTTCCCTTTGCTGTTGGCTTCCTGAAAGTCCACTGTGCTTGGAATTTCTGCCAGGCCCACACCAGTAAATGGCCTGAGGGTAGCTGTCATTAACAAACCCCCCAGGACATTTGAATGTTGGCTTAAAATTCAACATTCAAAAAACAAGATCATGGCATCTGGTCCCATCACTTCATGGCAAATAGATGGGGAAATAACGGAAACAGTGACAGACTTTATTTTCTTGGGCTCCAAAATCACTGTAGATGGTGACTGCAGCCATGAAATTAAAAGGCACTTGCTTGGAGAAGGCAATGGCAACCCATTCCAGTACTCTTTCCTGGAAAATCCCATGGATGAAGGAGCCTGGTAGGCTACAGTCCATGGGGTCTCAAAGAGTTGGCCATGACTGAGAGCATTTTCTTTAAGAAAAATAAATAAATAAATAAATAAAAGACTCTTGCTCCTTGCAAGAAAAGCTATGACCAATCTAGACAGCGTATTAAAAAGCAGAGACGTTACTTTACTGACAAAGGCCCGTCTAGCCAAAGGTATGGTTTTGCCAGTAGTCATGTATGGATGTGAGAGTTGGACCGTAAAGAAGGCTAAGTCCCGAAGAACTGATGCTTTTGAACTGTGGTGTTGAAGACTCTTGAGAGTCCCTTGGACTGCAAGGAGACCAGACTGTTAGGGGAAGCACACTGACTGAAACCGCCCACGTGGCCAGGCTCTCTAGTAGGCATTCCCCTGAGTTGTTTAACAACAGGAGGTCCTGGTGAGCAACACGGAACTAATAAGCCGCCACCAACCGGAAGAGTTCGGGAAAGGTCAAGAGGAGACGCTGTATCCGTCCACCTCCCAGAATCCCTCTGCTGGCGTCCGTCTTGGCTGAGTGATGCGTGCGCCACCAGGAAGGACTGTAAGTCAGGATGATCAGCCAGAGACAGCCCAGAAACTAACCCCACCACCATAAAACCCAAGACTGCGAGCCACGTGGCAGAGCAGTTCTCCTGGGTTCCGTACCCTCTTGCTCTCCGCCCGGCGCCCTTCCCAATAAAGTCTCTTGCTTTGTCAGCACGTGTCTCCTCGGACAATTCTTTTCTGAGTGTTAGACAAGAGGCCTGGAGGGGGCCCCTCTCTTTCCTACAACAAAACCAGTCAATCCTAAAGGAAAGTAGTCCTGAGTACTCATTGGAAGGACTGATGCTGAAGCTGAAGCTCCAACACTTGGCCACCTGGTGTGAATGGCTGACTCATTAGAGAAGACCCTGATGCTAGGAAAGATGCAAGGAAGGCAGGAGGAGAAGGGGACGACAGAGGATGAGATGGTTGGATGGCACCACTGACTCAATGGACATGAGTCTGAGCAAACTCCGGGAGATGGTGAAGGACAGGGAAGCCTGGCGTGCTGCAGTCCGTGGGGTCGCAGAGAGTCCGCCGCTGTTGAGCGATTGAGCGATTGAACCAGGACTTTTGAAGTCAAGTGCGGGTAGGCACCGGTGGGGCGGCTGTCATTACAGGAAGCCTCCACAAGGCGGCGGCAGCACTCTCCCCTGCCTGCCTTTCTCCTCAGACAGCCGAGCCTCAGGGAAAGCGGGCTTCCTGGGCTGTGGATTGGAGTGGACTGTGTCACGGCAAAATCCTGCAGCCTTGCATCTCACTGCTTCTCACCCCTAAAGCGTCACACACCCGACCCCCAGACTAATCCCAACGAGGGCCACAGCCCCAGCGCAGGGTCCGTGGGTGCTAGGAGGCTGCACTTTCTGAGGGTCGGTGGAGGCTGGGAGGCTGCACTCTCAGGAAAGGGGCTTGAGCTGGCAACAACAGCCCCAGGAGATGCGCAGGCTAGGTGACTATTGCCTCCATGATCCTCCAGGCTTTGAGCCCACTCGGAGCTCTGGTCCCACCCAAGACAAGCAGACAGTCGTGATTTTCAAAGGGGCTCAGAAATAATAATAACTAAAAAGGAGCTCAATGAAGGGCAGCCTGCTAGGCTGTCTGGACCCCACCCCAGTCCAACCTTGGGGCTCCAGCCTACTCAGGCTCCTGGGATGCCATACGAGCTCAAATGAGTGAGATTGGAAGGAATAAAACTGGCGTTGGTTTTCTCCCCTTTCCTTTGGCTTCATGCCGATGCTCTGTAGGAATATAGTCAATCTGCCGCCCTTTGCTTGTCGGTGTAGAGCGGGCTGATTCAGGTATGACGTATCTATGGAGTTTATCTAGTCTTTTTTTTTTTTTTTGGTTCTTTTGCCATAGGGTTTATTGCAAAAGGTCAAGCAACGTGCTGAGCATCTGGTCCTTGTGGTTATCTGTCTCACATACAGTGTTCTGTGTATACGAGGAAGGAAGGAAGAAAATAGGCTATGTGGAGTATCTCTTAGAGATGCACATTGCTGTGTAGGTGAGAGAGAGATTCCTGTGTGTATATGAAAGGGAGGAAGGAAGCTGATAATCCCAGTGGATTTATTACAGATTTCTGTGTCTATATTAGTTCCAACCTTCTAACTCATCCCAGGCCCTTCACTTTTTTCTTGAGCTCTTGGTTTGAATTTGAGTTCTCAGTCTGTTTTCGGGTTGTAAATTCTTTCTTTTGTTTCACTTCTTTTTATTTTGCCTAGAAGGGACATCTTGTGTTATATTGCCTTCCTTTGTCTGGCTGAATTTCTTTAGGGTATGATCCTTCTAGATCTATCCCTGTGGCTACCAGTGGCATAATTTCCTTACTTCGGTTTTGTTTTTTATGGCTAATAGTCCATCGTATATATGTAGCCCATCTTGTTGTTTAATCTGTCGGTGAAGATTTTGCTGTCTCTCTGCGTCGGTTATTGTGAGTTACTGCGGCGCTAGTTGGGGTGCATGTGCCTTTTTGAATGACGGACTTCCCGGGACCTGGGAATGTCGGATCCTAGACTCAGCCTCTCTTGATAGTGTATTTTCAGGCGTTCGGAGACTGGCCACTATACTGGGTGTTGTCAGTATGCCCTCCCACCTACTGTGTAGGGGCGTTCCCTTTACTCAGGCTCTGCTGTCTTCAGTGTTTGTGGCCTCCTGAGGATGCTCTGACGGGGCTTGATTTCTTGTTTCACGTCGACTGGCATTCCCGCAGTAATTGGGGAAGCTGAGCTTCTTGTCCTGTGCTGGAGGTTTGGGTCTTTTTTTCCCTGAACGGTGTGAGGAAGGTTTACCTGTGGCAGTTGGCTTCCTGAAAGCCGGTTGTGTTTGGAATTTATTTCAGCAATTCCTGCCCCAGGACATGTCCTGAGGACAGCTGTCATCAGAACCCAACGCTTGAGAAATTGAGGCGCCAGTAAGCGCCGGAGGTGCAGGTGTAGTTATAGACAGCGTCCACAAGGGGGAAGCACTTTCCCCTGGCCTCCAGGTGAGGCCTCCCGAGCTTCAGGGCAACTTGGCTTCCTGGGCTGTGAACTGGGGTGGAAGGTGCCTGAGCAACAACTTAAGGGGTGGTTCTTCCCCCTAAAGCTTCACCCCTCCCGTGCAGACTCATTCCAGCCGGGGCCACAGCACCCTGCTGAGGGGCCTAGAAGGCTGCACTCCCAAGAAGGAAGCTTGAGTTGCGGACCCCAGCACCAGAGGTCCTGGGGGCTAGGTAACTGTTCCAAGGTCCTGGAAGATAGAGGGCCGGGCCCCCACCGTTCGGGAGCAGTAGGACTCTGGTCTCAGTCAGGGGAACCGCACAGAAGACGTTTAAGAGACGTCTCAATTAAGCGTTCGTTGCTCGGCTGTCTCGACTCCACCCCAAGCCAGCGATGGGGCCCAAGCCTGCTCAGGCTCCAGGGATGGCACAGCAGCGCAAGTCATGAAGGTTGGAGGGAATAACCAAGGCAATGCTTTTATTTTCTTTAATTTCATGCCTGTGCTGTGTCGGAGTATATTAATTTTGCGGCTTTCTGTTTGTCATCAGTGTACAGCTGCCTGATTCATTTGTGAGATATACATACAGCAGATGCTCGATTTGTATTCTTTTGCCGTAGAGGTTTTTGCAGAAGGTCAGCATAGCTCCCTGTGTTGATCATCAGGTCCTTGTGGAGTATCTAGTAGAGACACAAATTTCTGTGGATGTGTTATTCCCAACCTCCTAATTCATTCCTTGGCCTCTCCTTTTTTAATTTTTTTTAAAATTCTTGTGTTTGAATTCTCAGAGCCAATTTTTGTGTTGTAATTTAGTTCCTTTGTATGTTTTTAAAAATTTTGCCTAGAAGGGACATCACACGCTCTTGTCTTCCTCTGTCCGGCTGATTTCGCTTAGTGTGGGACCCTCCAGCGTCCGTTTCTATGGCTACAAGTGGATTAATTTCATAATTTCAGGGCCAGTTTTTCATGGCTGAGTAACAGTCCATTGTCTGTGAGTGCCAGGTCTTCTCCAATCTTTACTCTATCAGTGGACATTTTGCCGGGTCTGTGTCTTGGCTCTTGTAAGTAGTGCTGAAGTGAATGTTGGGGTGCATGTGACTTTTTGAATAATGGTTTTCTCAGGATGTAGACCGAGATGTGGGAATGTCAGATCCTAGGATTAGCTCTCTTGCCTTTTTTTTTTCTGCCGTGCAGAGGCCGTGCAGTTCTAGTGTCTGTTGCCAGTGTTCCTTCCGCTGACCGTGTGGGGGGTCCCCCATCCCTGCTCTCTCCCACATATGCCGTTCGTAGACTTGTGAGAATGGCCATTCTGACTGGTGGGATTTGATTTCTTGTTGTCGTTTGGATTAGCATTCCTCCTGCAATAATTAGGGATGCTGAGCATCTTGTGGGGGTTAGGGTGTTTTTTTTCTTTTAGACATGTGTGGGAAATTTACGTTTCGATTGGCCTCTTGCAAGTTGGGTGTGTTTGTAGTTTATTTCTCTAATATTTACCCCAGGACCTTTCTTGAGGTGAGCAGTCATTGGGGCACATCCCGTCCCCTTGCGAACTGGAGGTGCCAGGAAAAGCCTTTGGTCAAGTTGTAGTTACAGAAAGTGTCCACAAGGCGGCAGCACGCTTTGATGACCACCTCTGGTTCCTGGGGGCAAACAGCGCATCAGGGAAAGTCAGCTTCCAGGGCTGTGAAATAGAGTGGAATGGACCTGAGCGAACATTTAAGGCCCTGTGTCTCACTACTTATTTCCCCTAAAGTATCTCTCTCTCACACACATGCCGGGGTCCAGCCCCGGCGGAGTCCAGGGGTTCCCTTCGGATGAGCGGCGCCGGCGAAGAAAAGAAAGCGAGTCGAGTCTTGGTTGAGTGCAGAATCAAGACAACTTTATTCTTTTACATCAATGCTTATATACCCTAAATCCAATGATCCTTTAAAGAGGTTTAAGGAGGGGGGAATGATAAGATTGTACCAGGTGCATAATCATGGGTTACATCATAAATAACTTTCCAGAACAGTCAATACCTACACATAACTTTTAAACAATTCAGTGGCAGCAGCTAGTCAACTGTGAAAAGCCATCTACAAACCTTATCTTGGGAAGCTCAGCCCAGGCAGGCGGACTTAGCTCTGGTATGTAATCCTAAGGGTCAGAGGTCTCATGAATTCCCTCCTGATCACACCCTAAGGAATCTTCTCAGTCTCATAATGGACTCTATCTACTTTTGCTTATGGGATAGAGAGGCCTGTTTATTGGGACCCATGTGCCCCCAGGGACTGTCTTGCTGCCATGCAAAGGTTTCAAGGAGGGATTTTAGGTAAGAGTCTGACTAGTTTTTAGGGAACATAGAGCAACGCCAAGCATCAGAGGATGAAAGGACGAAGGCCTGGGAGTGGATGGTGGGGTGGTCCCAAGAAACCCCCAGAGGTCCGGACACCTTTGCGTGCCAGCTCCTTGAACCCAGACCTTGTCACAGGCGTGGTTTCTCTCGCCGGCTCCCGACACACACACACACACACACACACACACCTTGCAGACTAACCGCAATGGGAGCCGCAGCACCTTGCTGACTGTGCTTCAGTGCCCGGGGGTCTGCACTCTCTGGAAGAGGCTTGAGCTGGAGACTACAGCACCGGGAGACGTGGAGGTTAGGGGACTGCTGCCCCCAAGGTCTTCGAGGACTTGATCCCACTCGGGTCTCTGGTCCCAACCAGAGCACAGTGGACTATATAGGCTTAAAAGGGGCTCAAGGAACAGCCTGCTAGGCTGTCTCAAAAACACAGCAGTCTGGCCTGGAGACCCGTCTGCACAGGCTCCAGGATGGATCTCGCCAAGCCAGGGAGATCAGAGGGAATAAAGCCGGCGTTGCTTCTCTTTCTTCTTCTTTAACATCATGCCGACACCATGCTGGAGTGGTGTCGGTGTGAAGAGCTGTGCTTGTCCTCAGCGGGCAGCTGCCGGATGCAGGTGTAACGTGTCCACGGTGCATCTCTATCGCACTTTTGGACTTTTTACCGTAGAAGGTCAAGAAGAGTGCCAAGCATCAGGTCCTTGTGAATTATATCTCTCAGATACATTTTTCTGTGTACATAAAGAAGTTAGGAGATCATTTTTGTGGATTATCTCTCAGAGATACAGATTTCTGTTACTAGAGATACAGATTGCTGTCTGTATATGGAAGGTAGAAAGGAAGGAAGGGGATAATCTCTGTAGTTATCTGTTACAATACAAATTTCTTGTGTATGTAGGCACAGACATCCTAATTCATTCCTGGGCCATCACTTACGTTTCTCCAGAACGCTTCTTTTGACTTTGAATTCTCAGAGTCTCTTTTTGGGTTCTAAGTTTGTTGCCTTGTGTATCTACTTTTATTTTGCCTGGAAGGTACCTCATATAGCATGGTCTTCCTTTCCTGACAGACTTCCCTTGGTGTTTGATCCTTCAAGGACCATCCCTGTGGCTCCTACTGTCATAATTACCTAATTTTAGTGAAGGTTTTTTAATGAGAAATAGCCTACTGTATACACGTGCCACACCTTGTTTCAGCTTTAACCCCTCTTTGGAGATGTTGCTGGTAGTGTGTCTTGGCTGTCGGAAGCAGGGCTGAAGCTTTGTTGGGGTGCTGTGCCTTTTGATCAATGGTTTTCTCAGGATATGGGCCAAGGTGTGGAAATGTCAGATCCTAGTTTTAATCTCTCTGAGAGCTTTTTTTTTACAGGCATTCAGAAAATGTCTGTGATGCTGACTGTTGCCCGTGTATATTCCCAGAGACAGCTTAGGGGGATTCTTTTTCCTCCAGGCTTTCCTGCATTTATTGGTTGTAGATTGGTGACGATGACCACTGTGAATGGTAGGATTTGATTTTCCATTGTCGCTTTGAACGGCACTCTTCCAGCAATTAGGGACCCTTACTACCTTGTCCTGTTGTGGAGGTTTGATTTTATTTTTGCTTTTTTTTTTTCTTCCCTGGTGGCTCAGAGGGTAAAGTGTCTGCCCACAATATGGGGCTGGGATCCCTGGGTCGGGAAGATCCCCTGGAGAGGAGAGGAGAGGACATGGCAACCCCACTCCAGTATTCCTGCCTGGAGAATCCCATGGATGGAGGAGCCTGGTGGTCTATATATATAGTCCATGGGGTCGCAGAGTCGGACACGACTGAGCGACTTCACTTTCACTTTCAAAAGGTTGTCAGGAGAATTTGCCTTTGACAGTTGGGTTACTGAGAGTCAGCTGTGTTTGGAATTTATTTCTCCATTACCCGCCCCTGGACATTTCCTGAGGCAGGTGTTAATTTCTGTCATTAACAGAAATCCAGCCCTTGGGATTTGAGCTGCCAGAGAACACGGGAGAAATGGTGTAGTTACAGAAAATGTCCACAAGGCGGCAGCATTGTTCAGTGTACCTTTGGTTCCTGGGGTAACCAAAACCTCGGGGAAAGTGCTTCCTGGGCAGTGAACTAGGGAGGAGTGTGCCTGAGCTAACCCGGAAGGGCTTGAGTCTCAGTAATGTTTCCCCCTAACGCATCACACAAACTGCCAGCCCTGGCTAATCTTCCCAGGGCCACAGTACTTCGCTGAGGGCGCTTAGGAGCTAGTGCTAGGAGGCTGCACCCCCAGGAAGGAGGCTTGAGCTGGGACCCGCAGCACCAGGAGAGGTCGGGGCTATCTGAGCCTTGCCTTCAAACCCCTTGAGGCCTTGATGCCACGCGGGACTCTGGTCCCAGCCAGAACGTGGGAGACAGTAGACCTTTAAAAGGGTCAGCCGAGCGCACCCTGCCGGGCTGTGTCGGCCACCCCCAGTTCAGCAGTGGGACCCAAGCCTGTCCAGGCTCCAGGGACGTGATAGCTCCCCAGGCCAGGGAGGGCGGAGCCCAGAGGGTGGGCCCTGCCCTTCCCTCTCTGTCCGTCTGGTCGACCCCGCGGTGCAGCACACCCGGCCTGCCGTCTTGTGGCTGCGGTCAGCGTACAGCCTCCTGCCCCAGGCACACGTAGTTATGGGGTGGGCTAGCTCCTTTATTTTTTTTAAGAAGAGTGCCGAACATCAGGTCCTTCTGAATTATCTGTCTCAGTTACACTTTTCTGTGTGTACATAGAAAAAACTTAGGAGAAAATCATTGTGGATTCTCTTAGAGTTACAGATGTCTGTGTGTCTCTGCAAGGAAGGAAGGAAGGCTGGAGGAGAGAAAAGAATACTCCTTGTGGCTTATCTATTACAGATTCACAGTTCTTGTCTGTGAGTGTAGGGACTTCCTAATTCATTCAAGGCCATTCACATTTTTTTTTTTTTTTTCTGGAATCCTTTGTTTGTATTTGAATTCTCTGGATTGTAAATTTTTTGCCTTCATTCTGCTGGGAAGGCACATCCTATACCATAATCTCCCTCTTCTTGACTGACCTCCCTTTGCCTGTGATCCTTCACGGGCTGTCCCTGGGGCTCACAGTGTCCTAATCCCCTAACTTCACTAGCTGTTTTCAATGGGAAAGAAACAGTCTACTCTGTATGTGTACCACACCTTGTTTCAGCTTTAACCTCTCACTGGAGATTTTTCTGTTTGTGTGTCTTTGCTCTTGGAAGTGTAACCCAGAAGGGTTAACTTTAAATTTACACTGGATCTGCTTCTGTGACTTTAACCTTTCTTGTTACTGTTAACATACAAAATGGCCTGCAACCTGACCCAACCTGAGCCACCCACCTGTGAAGGACAATAGGAAGTGAAACTAATACATTTCCCTGCCTGAGTTTGCCATTCTAGGGAACATTTGCAAGGACTTAACCGTCTTTTTTCTTTATTACCTCACCTTCCCGCTGTCTCTGATCCATAAAAGGACCTGGCAACCAGGCCCTGACAAAATGGTTATTTGGGGGTGCTAGCCTGCCTTCTTCTCAGTCAGCTGGCTCCTCCATTAAAGTCTCTTCCTTGCCTCAACACCTCATCTCTCAACGAATTCATTGGCCGGTAGTGCAGCAAACAGAGCAAGCTTGGACTCAGTAAGCATTTGGCATCTCCTCCAGAAGCCTTGCTACTCGTGACTAGCCGCCCCCAATCAGGGAATATTGGGGCGAGACCCTAGAAGCTGCTGGGACCATTTGTTGTCCTGAGGCTCTTTCCTTCAAGATTACCTGAAGCGCCGCCAGCTGCCCCCAGCGCTTGGCAGTTGAGACAAGGAGCGGACAAACTTCTAGAGTCAGGCTCTGTAAGGTAGGTCTGCCCGGCCCCACAGCCAGCTCAGCCAGTTCGTTTGTTTGGGTCCTTCTGTGTTAAGCACCTGTGGGCTTGGTTCTGGAGGGTAAGTCGCTCCGCTGTGCACATCAGGAACATTTTTTTCTCCTCAATCTGGGCTTTTCTTTACAGGACAAGCCAATCTGGTTGGGGTACCCATTTGCAGAGAGGAGGTCTTGTTGGACTCTACCCTGAACTGGTTCATTGGGAATGAGTTCTCATGCAGCCATCCTACCCTCAGTTCAGCTCAGTTAAATCGCTCACTCGTGTCCCACTCTGCGACGCCCTGGACTGCAGAGCCCCCAGGCTTCCCTTTCCATCACCAACTCCTGCAGCTTCCTCAAATTCACATACATCCAGTCGGTGATGCCAACCAACCGTCTCATCCTCTATCATCTCCTTCTTCTGCCTTCAGTCTTTCCCAGCATCGTGGTCTTTTCCAGTGAGTCAGTTCTTTGCATCAGGTGGCCAAAGTATTAGAGTGTCAGCTCCAGCATCAGTCCTTCCAATATTCAGGAGTGATTTCCTTTAGGATTGACTGGTTTGATCTCCTTGCAGTCCAAGGGACTCTCAAGAGTCTTCTCCAACACCACAGTTCAAAAGCATCAATTCTTCAGCACTCAGCTCTCTTTATGGTCCAACTCTCACATCTATATATGACTACTGGAAAAACCGTAGCTTTGACTAGGTGAGCCTTTGTTGGCAAAGTAACGTCTTTGCTTCATAATATGCTGTCTAGATTGGTCATAGCTTTTCTTCCAAGAAGCAAGTGTCTTTTAATTTCATAGCTGCAGTCACCAGCTACAAAAAAATAAAGTCTCTCACTGTTTCCATTGATTCCCCATCTATTTGCCATGAAATGATGGGACCAGATGCCATGATCTTCGTTCTTTGAATGTTGAGTTTTAAGCCAGCTTTTTCACTCTCCTCTTTCATTTTCTTGAAGAAGTCTTCAGTTCCCCTTTGCTTTCCACCATAAGGGTGGTGTCATCTGAATATCTGAGGCTACTGATATTTCTCCTGGCAATCTTGATTCCAGCTCATGTGTCATCTGGCCTGGCATTTTGCCTGATGTCCTCTGCATAGAAGTTAAATAAACAGGGTGACAATATACAACATTGACGTACTCCTTTCCCAATTTGGAGCCAGTCCATTTTTCCATGTCCAGTTATAACTGTTGCTTCTTGACCTGCATACAGTTTTCTCAGGAGACAGCATTTCAGACTCTTTTGTTGACTATGAGAGCTACTCAATTTCTTCTAAGGGATTCTTGCCCACAGTAGTAGATACAATCATCTTCTGAATTAAATTCGCCCATTCTGGACCATTTTAGCTCATTGATTCTTAAAATATCGATGTTGACTCTTGCCATCTCCTGTTTGACCACTTCTAGTTGTCGACTAAAAAAGATATACAACTTGAGAGTTGCCAGTTACATTTTCTTGGGGGCAAAATGACGACTGCAGCCCAAGAGGCAGCATCTCAGCTCTGAGAGATTGCTCCAAAGTTGCAGTGGAGGAAGGTCAATACGTAAGGTTTTGGTGAAGGGGGAGTTCAATACCATGAAGTACTCATTTTACAAAAGATTTTTTGTTAGTCATGAGGATCTGATGTCACCATGAAGGGATTTAGTGCTTGTCTAGATATGAGGAGATGAAAAGATGGAGATCATAAAATCTGTTCCTAAAAACATCCAACCATTTAAAGCCCTGTCCCACCAGCTTCCGTGGAGCACAGAGTGCCTCACTCCATCCTGAACGCCCTCCGGAGTTGTTGAAGGTCAACAGCTATAGCAGCGTGGGGTTCAGTCTCCATAGAGGCAGATGGCAAAGGCCTTTGTTGTTCAGTCATTGGCAATGCTCTTGGTAAGTGCCAATTTGTAGTTGACACAGTTTACCTTGGCTCATGGACCTAACATTCCAGGTTCCCATGCAGTATTGTTCTTTACAGCATCAGACTTCACTTCCACCACCAGACACATGGACATCACCAATGGCCAATACCGAAATCAAATTGATTGCATTCTTTGTAGTCGAAGATAAAGAAACTGTACACAGTCAGGAAAAACAAGACCTGGAGCTGACTGTGGCCCAGATCATCAGCTTCTCATAGAAAAATTCAGGCTTAAACTAAAGAAAGTGGGGAAAACCACTAGGCCAGCCAGGTATGACATAAATCAAATCCCCTATGAATATGCAGTATAGCTACAAAATAGATTCAAGACCTTAGATCTCGTTAGCAGTGTGTCCAAAGAACTATGGGTGGAGGTCCATGATATTGTATAGGAGGCAGCAAACAAGGCCATCCCAAAGAAAAAGAAAGCAAGACAGCAAAGCAGTTATCTAAGGTGGACTTAAAATAGCTAAAGATGGAAGAGGAGTGAAAAGCAAGGGAGAAAGGAAAACGTTTATCCAACTAAACGCAGATTTCCAAAGAACAGCACAGAGAGACGAGAAGGCCTTCAGTGAACAGTGTATAAAATTAGAAGAAAACAACAGAAGTGGAAAGACCAGAGATCTTTTCAGGAAAATTGGAGATATAAAAGGAATATTTTGCCCAAAGATGGACACAATAAAGGACATAAATGGTAGAGACCTAGTAGATGCAAAAGAGATCAAGAAGAGATGGAAAGAATACACAGAAGGACTGTATAAAAAAGATCCAAATGAACCACAGGGTATGGTCCACCACTCAGAGCCAGAAATTCTGGAGAGTGAAGTCAAGTGGCCTTTAGGAAGCACTGCTGCTATTAAAGCTAGTGGATGTGACGGAATTCCACTAGAACTATTCAAAACCCTAAAGAAGGATGCCATCAAGGTGTTATATTCAATATGTCAGCAAATCTGGAACACCCAGCAATGGCCATAGGACTGGAAAAGGTCAAATCCTCATCCCAATTCCCAAGAAGCGTAGTACTAAAGAATGTGCTCACCATCAGACAACTGCACTCATCTCCCATGAAAGTATGGTCATGCTTAAAATCTTGCATGCTAGGCTTCAGCATTATGCAAACCAAGAACTTCCAGCAATCTAAGCTGGATTTAGAAAAGGAAGAGGAACCAGAGACCAAGTTGTCAACATTCACTGGATTGTAGACAAAGCTAGGGAACTGAGAAAATCATTTACCTCTGGTTCATCGACTACACCAAAGCCTTTGACTGTGTAGACCATAATAAGCTGTGGAAAGCTCTTAAAGAGATGGGAATAGCAGACCATCTTACCTGTCTACTGAGAAACCTGTATGCAGGTGATGAAACAATAGTTAGAACCCTGTATGGAACAACTGATTGGTTCAGGATTTCAAAAGGAGTACAATAGGGCTGTCTGCTGTCACCCTGTTTGTTTAATCTATGTGCTGAGCACATCATGAGAAATGCCAGGCTGGAGGAGTTACAAGCTGGAATGAAGATAGGCGGGAGAAACAACAACCTCAGCTATGTGGATGACACCACTCTAATGGCAGAAAGTGAAGAAGAACTGAAGAGCCTCCTGATGAGGGTGAAGGAGACTGAAAGAACCGGCTTAAAATTAATTATTAAACAACTAAGATCACGGTGAACACAATGCCCAGCTATGGATGGGACTGGTGATGGAAGCAAGGTCAGATGCTATGAAGAACAATATTGCAAAGGAACCTGGAATGTTAGGTCCATGAATCAAGGCAAATTGGAAGTGGTCAAACAGGAGATGGCAAGAGTGAACACTGACATTTTAGGAATCAGTGAACTAAAATGGACTGGAACTGGTGAATTTAACTCAGATGATCATTATATCCACTACTGTGAGCAAGAAACCCTTAGAAGAAATGGAGTAGCCCTCATAGTCAATAAAAGAGTCTGAAATGCAGGACTTGGTTGTAATCTCCAAAGTGACAGAATGATCTCTGTTTGTTTCCAAGGCAAACCATTCAATATCACAGTAACCCAAGTCTATTCCCCAATCACTAATGCCAAAGAAGCTGAAGTTCAACAGTTCTATGATGAGCTACAAGACCTTTTAGAATTAACACCAAAGAAACTATGCCCTTTTCATCATTGGGGACTAGAATGTAAAAGTAGGAAGTCATACTGGGAGTAACAGGCAAGCTAGGTCTTGGAGCACAAAATGAAGCAGGGCAAAGGCCAACAGAGCTTTGCCAAGAGATCGCACTGGTCATAGCAAACACCCTCTTCCAACAACACAAGAGAAGACTCTACACATGGACATCACCAGATGGTCAACACCAAAATCAGATTGATTATATTCTTTGCAGCCAAAGATGGAGAAGCTCTATGCAGTCAGCAAAAACAAGACCGGGAGCTGACTGTGACTCAGATCATGAACTTCTTGCCAAATTCAGACTTAAATTCCTTATTGCCAAATTCAGACTTAAATTGAAGAAAGTAGGGAAAACCACTAGGCCATGCATTTATGACCTAAATCAAATCCCTAATGATTATACAATGGAAGTCCCAAATATATTCAAGGGATTAGATCTGATAGAGTGCCTGAAGAACTATGGATGGAGGTTCATAATATTGTACAGGAGGCAGTGATCAAGACCATCCCCAAGGAAAAGAGATGCAAAAAAGCAAAATGGTTGTGTGAGGAGGCCTTACAAATAGCTGAGAAAAGAAGAGAAGCTAAAGGCAAATGAGAAAAGGAAAGATATACCCATATGAATGCAGAGTTCCAAAGAATAGCAAAGAGTGATAAGAAAGCCTTCCTCAGTGATCAATGCAAAGAAATAGAGGAAAACAATAGAATGGGAGAGACTAGAGATTTCTTCAAGAAAATTAGAGATATTAAGGAAACATTTCATGCAAAGACAAGCATAATATAGGACAAAAATCATGTGGACCTAACAGAAGCAGAGTCAGAAGATGTTAAGAAGAGGTGGCAAGAATACACAGAAGAATTATACAAAAAAATCCTAATGACCCAGATACCTGCGATGGTGTGATCACTCACCAAAGCCAGACATCCTGGAGTCTGAAGTCAAGTGGATCTTAGGAAGCATCACTAAGAACAAAGCTAGTGGAGGTGATGAAATTCCAGCTGAGCTATTTGAAGTCCTAAAGATGATGCTGTTAAAGTGCTGCACTCAATATGCCAGCAGATTTGGAAAACTCAGCAGTGGCCACGGGACTAGAAAAGGTCAGTTTTCATTCCAATCTCAAAGAAAGGCAACGTCAAAGAATGTTCCTAAAGGAAATCAGTCCTAAATATTCATCGGAAGGACTGATCCTGAAGCTGAAACTCCATTACTTTGGCCACCTGATGTGAAGAACTGACTCACTAGAAAAGACCCTGATGCTGGGAAAGATTGAAGGTGGGAGAAGAAGGGGACAACAGCAGATGAGATGACTGAATGGCATCACCAACTCAATGGATGTGAGTTTGAGTAAGTTCTGGGGGTTGGTGATGGACAGGGAGGCCTGGTGTGCTGCAGTCCATGAAGTCACAAAGAGTTGGGCACAACTGAGCAACTGGACTGAACTGAAAGAATGTTCAAACTACCACACAGCTGCACTCATCTCACACGCTAGCAAAGTAATTCTCAAAATCCTCCAAGACAGGTTTCAATAGTACATGAACCGAGAGCTTCCAGATGTTCAAGCTGGATTTAGAAAAGGCAGAGGAGCCAGAGATCAAATTGCCAACATATACTGGATCATCAAAAAGGCAAGAGAGTTCCAGAAAAACATCTACTTCTGCTTTATGCCAAAGCCTTTGACTGTGTGGATCACAACAATCTGTAGAAAATTCTTAAGGAGATGGGAATACTAGACCAGACCACCTTACCTGCCTCCTGAGAAATCTTTATGCAGATCAAGAAGCGATAGTCAGAACTGGACATGGAACAACGGACTGGTTCCAAATTGGGAAAGGAGTATATCAACATTGTATATTGTCACCCTGCTCATTTAACATCATCATCATGCAAAATGCCGGGATGGATGGAAGCAAAAGCTGGAATCAAGATTGCCAGGAGAAATATCAATAACCTCAGATAGGCAGATGACATCACCCTTATGGCAGAAAGCAAAGAGGAACTGAAGAGCCTCTTAATAAAAGTAAAAGAGGAGAGTGAAAAAGCTGGCTAAAAATTCAACATTCAAAAAACAAAGATCATGGCATCTGGTCCCATCATTTCATGGCAAATAAATGAGGAAACAATGAAAACAGTGAGAGACTTTTACTTTCTCAGAGTCCAAAATCACTTCAGATGGTGACTGCAGGCATGAGATTAAAAGATGTTTGCTCAAAATAAACAAATGGGACCTAATGAAACTTAAAAGCTTTTGCACAACAAAGGAAACTATAAGCAAGGTGAAAAGACAGCCCTCAGATTGGGAGAAAATAATAGCAAATGAAGCAACAGACAAAGGATTAATCTCAAAAATATACAAGCAACTCCTCCAGCTCAACTCCAGAAAAATAAATGACCCAATCAAAAAATGGGCCAAAGAACTAAACAGACATTTCTCCAAGGAAGACATACAGATGGCAAAAAAAAACACATGAAAAGATGCTCAACATCACTCATTATCAGAGAAATGCAAATCAAAACCACAATGAGGTACCATTACACGCCAGTCAGGATGGCTGCTATCCAAAAGTCTACAAGCAATAAATGCTGGAGAGGGTGTGGAGAAAAGGGAACCCTCTTACACTGTTGGTGGGAACACAAATTAGTACAGCCACTATGGAAAACAGTGTGGAGATTTCTTAAAAAGCTGGAAATAGAACTGCCATATGACCCAGCAATCCCACTTCTGGGCATACACACCAAGGAAACCAGATCTGAAAGAGACACGTGCACCCCAATGTTCATCGCAGCACTGTTTATAATAGCCAGGACATGGAAGCAACCCAGATGCCCATCAGCAGACGAATGGATGAGGAAGCTGTGGTACATATACACCATGGAATATTACTCAGCCATTAAAAAGAATTCATTTGAATCAGTTCTAATGAGATGGATGAAACTGGAGCCCATTATACAGAGCGAAGTAAGCCAGAAAGATAAAGACCATTACAGTATACTAACACATATATATGGAATTTAGAAAGATGGTAACGATAACCCTATATGCAAAACAGAAAAAGAGACTCAGATGTATAGAACAGACTTGTGGACTCTGTGGGAGAAGGCGAGGGTGGGATGTTTCAAGAGAACAGCATCAAAACATGTATATTATCTAGGGTGAAACAGTTCACCAGCCCAGGTTGGATGCATGAGACAAGTGCTCAGGCCTGGTGCACTGGGAAGACCCAGAGGGATCGGGTGGAGAGGGAGGTGGGAGGGGGGACTGGGATGGGGAATACATGTAAATCCATGGCTAATTCATTTCAATGTATGACAAAAACCACTGCAATTCTGTAAAGTAATTAGCCTCCAACTAATAAAAATAAATGGAAAAATAAATAAAAGGAATCCAACAACAACAACAAAAAAAAGATGTTTGCTCATTGGAAGAAAAGCTATGACCAACCTAGAGAGCATATTATAAAGCAGAAACATTACTTTGCCAACAAAGGCCCATCTAGTCACAGCTATGATTTTTCCAGTAGTCATATATGGATATGGGAGTTGGACTATAAAGAGAGCTGAGCACTGAAGAATTGATGCTTTTGAACTGTGGTGTTGGAGAAGACTCCTGAGAGTTTCTTGGACTGCAAGGAGATCAAAGCAGTCCATCCTAAAGGAAATCACTCCTGAATATTCATCGGAAGGACTGATGCTGAAGTTGAAGTTCCAATACTTTGGCCACCTGATATGAAGAACTGACTCATTGGAAAAGATCCTGATGCTGGGAGAGATTGAAAGCAGGAGGAGAAGGGGACGACTGAGGATGAGATGGTTGGATGGCATCACTGACTCATCATGGACATGAGTTTGAGCAGGCTCCAGGACTTGGTGATGGGCAGGAAGGCCTGGCATGCTATAATCCTTGGGGTTGCAAAGAGTTGGAGACAACTGAGTGACTGAACTAAACTGAACTGAACTAAGATCATGGCCCCATCCCCAGTAATTCATGGCAAATAGTGGGTGCAAAGGTGGAACTAGTGACAGATTCCACTTCTTGTCTCTAAAATCACTGTGGATGGTGACTGCGGCCATGAAATCAGAAGACATTTACTTATTGGCAGGAAAGTTATGACAAACCTAGACAGTGTGTTGAAAAGCAGAGACATTCCTCTGCCAACAAAGCAGGAGGAGAAGGGGACGACAGAGGATGAGATGGTTGGATGGCATCACCAACTCAATGGACATGAGTTTGAGCTCATGGGAGTTGGTGATGGACAGGGAAGCCGGGCATGCTGAGGTCCATGAAGTCTCAAAGTGTCGGACTGTCTGAGGATCTGAACTGAACTGAACAACAGAAGGATGCAGTATTTTTATGGAATCCACTTTATTGAACTATTACCACATTGTGAGATTTTGTTGGTTTTGGAGATGACTTGCTGTGGTTATCTTGGTTTGCAAATATTTCTTTGCATTCTAGGTTGCCTTCATTCCTGAAGGTTTCCTTTTTTGGACACCTGCTTTGAAATTGAAGTAGGTCGCATTTTCCTGGTTTTGGCTTATTTCTCATTGCTCTAGGAGATGGATTCCAAAAGACCTTGCAAAGAAATCATCCAAACCCAAAAAGACCTCTTAGTTTATATCCTCACATGTTCTATGTTTTCCTTAAGACTTTCATCGGATCCCTCCTGACCTTTAGATATTTATGATTTGGAGTTCATTTCGTGTATGGTGTTAGAGAGTACTCTTACCTGATTCTCGTTTTCTTTGTTTTAATAAGCCTCCTATGATCCTTCATAGTGTCTCTTACCAGTGTCTATTACCAGCATCAGGGGAGGAATGTTCCCTTTTCTCCCTGCCTTTTCCATCAGTTAGTGTTTATCAAGTTTCTGACAATGGCCATTCTGAGTGCTGTGAAGTGATTCCTTCCTGTGGTTTTGATTTGCATTTCTTATATTTAGCAAAATTGGCCTCTTTTCATATGCTTTCTTTTCAAAGGTGAGTTCACGTTACTTCTCGATGCGGCTTCCTGTGACTCGGCCCTGTTTTAAATTCTTTTCTGATGACTACCCCTAGGATGTTTGTTGAGATCAGCTGTTTTTGACTTCAGACACTTTCAGTTCAGTTCAGTCACTCAGTTGTGTCCAGCTCTTTGCGACCCCATGAACTGCAGCACGCCAGGCCTCCCTGTCCATCACCAACTCCCGGAGTCCACCCAAACCCATGTCCACCGAGTCGATGATGCCATCCAACCATCTCATTCTCTGTTGTCCCCTTCTCCTCTTGTCCTCAATCTTTTCCAGCATCAGGGTCTTTTCCAATGAGTCAACTCTTCACATGAGGTGGCTGAAGTGTTGGAGTTTCAGCTTCAACATCAGTCCTTCCAATGAACACCCAGGACTCATCTCCTTTAGGATGGACTGGTTGGATCTCCTTGCAGTCCAGGGGACTCTCAAGAGTCTTCTCCAACACCACAGTTCAAAAGCATCAATTTTTCGGCACTCAGCTTTCTTCACAGTCCAACTCTCACATCTGTACATGACTACTGGAAAAACCATAGCCTTGGCCAGACAGACCTTTGTTGGCAAAGTAATGTCTCTGTTTTTTAATGTGCTGTCATAACTTTCCTTCTAAGGAGTAAGTGTCTTTTAATTTCATGGCTACAGACACCATCTGCAGTGATTCTGGAGCCCAGAAAAATAAAGTCACCGACTATTTCCACTGTTTCCCCATCTATCTGCCATGAAGTGATGGGACCGGATGCCATGACCTTAGTTTTCTGAATGTTGAGCTTTAAGCCAACTTTTTCACTCTCCTCTTTCACTTTCATCAAGAGGCTCTTTAATTCTTCTTCACTCTCTGCCATAAGGGTGGTGTCATCTGCATATCTGAGGTTATTGATATTTCTCCTGGCAATCGAGTCCAGGTTGTGCTTCTTCCAGCCCAGCGTTTCTTATGATGTACTCTGCATATAAGTTAAATAAGCAGGGTGACAATATACGGCCTTGAGGTACTCCTTTTCCTATTTGGAACCAGTCTGTTGTTCCATGTCCAGTTCTAACTGTTGCTTCCTAACCGGCATATAGGTTTCTCAACAGGCAGGTTAGGTGGTCTGGTATGCCCTGAGAATACTCAATGCCCTTCTGCACAGCTTTTCAAGCTGTTGTTCCCAAAATGGCCACAAGGCGGCAGCACTACCCACCCTCACAGACACACCTATTTCCCCCCACCCCACCCTGTCATTTCAGTGTGATTTTATGTTGGAATAGAAGTGATTTCTGATTTTATGTGTGTTTCAGTCATACAGGAACTTGATACACTCATGGATGAACAGTTTTCTATTCTCTTTCAAGTTCTTGTTCCCATCTAGGTGATTACAGTGTGTTCAGTAGGTCGTTTGGGGTCATCTATTGGATACATGTGTGAGGGTCTATTCAAATCTCCTCCTTCACCAAAGATTGAGGGCTTTGCAGAGGGCAAGAGGCACTCCAGGAACGTCGTGGGGCGCACTGCCTGCCTGCCACATCCTCCCAGGACCCCGAGCCCCAGAACAATCCAGCCTGGGACTCAAACCTGCCCAGTCTCCAGAGATATGATTCCAGCCAAGATAACCATGGGATGAGGGGAATAGAGTCAGCGTATGTTTCTATGTTTATTGTGTTTATCCAGGTATTTGAACTTGAGTATATTGGTGAATTACAAGTCAGTGGGTGGGTTTTGTTGGGTTTTTTGTTTGTTTGCTTGCTTAATTCATAGTCACTTGATTCACTCACACATTGCTGTATTGCAGGGACTGGTCCTGTATAGATTATGACAGAAAGAGGAGTATCATTCCTAGTGTTACCCAGTAGGTCCTTGGAGTTTATTTTCTAAATAGCAGTGTGCACATGTTAGACAAGGAGCTTATTTCTCTGTGCCCAACACCTTTTCTTCTCTGCTGACAGGAAGAGAGATGAGTTTTTTCTAAGTCTGGGAACTGTTTATCTTGCCTCGAAGAGCTCCTACGTATCCATTTTTAGATTCCACCTACAGGTGACATCGTATCCTATCTGTCGCCCCCTCTGTGTCTTATTTCACTTGCTGTGATCATCTCTACCTCCTTACCTGTGCCTGAACATGGTACTGTTCCGATCTTCCTTATGGCTAATTCATATGCCATTATGTATACAGAACCCATTTTCTTTATTCATTTCTGTGTGCTTGTCCACTTAGGTTGCGGCAGTGTCCTTCACTTGGAAACCGGTCCGGCGGGGATGGCAGGGTACCCGTCTTTGGAAATGTCTTTTCCCTGCCTGTGTGCCTGGCACGTGGCTGCTGCTTCCCCGAGCACGTCCATGTCTCATTTTCTAAAGACCCTCCAATTGTGCTTTCTAGTGGACAGACCAATGCAGGTTTTTACTAATCCCATCCAAATTAATTTCTTGATGGGAGTTTCTATTCCTAAACTTTTCCCATTTTTATTTTGTGAACCTTCATTCTTGATTATTTCATGTGTTTGTAGCCATCCATCCGCTCTTTCTTTTTCAATTGAGATATATTACTCTGTATGCTTTGGGATACAACAGAGTGATTCAATATTTTCATGGAATATATACCATTTAAAGATAATGCAAAATCATGTCTATATTTCTCTCTGCTGCATACAATATACTATTATTTTTCTTAAATTATACATAGTGATTTTTATTTCTTAATTTCTACCTCAATCTGGCAACACCCACATCCAAATCCCCACAGGAATCCATTAGTTTCTGGATTTGTGAGTTTCTTTCTCTTTCATAGATAAGACCATTTGTGTCTTATTTTAGATGGAAATTAAATGTGATTTCCTATGGCAGTTTTCTCTGAGTTTCTGACAACCTTGCCTTAGATGAGAGTATGTAAATAAATTCTCCTGAAAGGAGTATAATTTTCAGGAAGAGTATAATGTGAAAGGGACTTCTGTTCACCTTTCAGCCTGCCAGTTGCAGTCCTAAAATAGAAACTTTTCCCTATTTCAGCCCAGGAACTTGAGGGGCAGAGTTGCCAGCCTGAAATGCAGGAGTAGGCACTCTTGCCTCTTGCTGCCACAGGGGACCCCGGGGGCACCTCCTCCCCCAGGTCAGTAAGAGGAGGCGTTCGTCCGCTGGTCCATGATGGACCATCATGGAAGTCCCTACTTATTCATTTTAAATTGGAATTGCAAAGTTAACCTGTTAGATGCTCTAATTTGCCAAATTTTCTTATCATTACAAATACTTTAAATACCAAGCATATACAGATTGTTCCATATGACAGATAGACCCTAATGTGAGCCCCAATGATTTCCCGTCTCCCAGTATCCATACTTTTGTGTGATTCCCTCTTCTTGAGTGAGGGCAGGACCTGTGACTTGCTTCTAACCATAGGATATGGCAAAGGTGGTGTGAAGTCAGTGCCTTGGCTACGTTGTGTTATATGGAAAAGATGATGAGATGTCACACACACGATTATGTTGTGTTGTAAATGACTCTGTGTCAGCAAACTGGGGTGAAAATTTCTCCTTGGGCTTTTGAAGTGAGCAGCAGCATTGGAAAAAACTGCTGCAGGCTGATTATTTGCATTCCTCCAGCTCAGCTGGTAAAGAATCCACCTGCAATGCAGGAAACCTGGGTTTGATCCCTGGGTTGGGAAGATCCCAACCTGGAGAAGGGAACACCTACTCACTCCAATATTCTTGCCTGGAGAATTCGATGAACAGAGGATCCTGACAGGCTTCAGACCATGGGGTCACAAAGAATCAGACACAACTGAGCAACTTTAACTTTCAAAATCCATATGTGGAAATCCTAACCCAAAAGGGATGGTATTAGGAGGTGGGGCCTTTGGAGGTAATTAGGTCATAATGGTGATGATTTCAGGTCTTACTACCCTAATAGAAAAGGCCCCAGAGAGCTCTGGTGCCCTTTTTCTGCCATGTGAAGACACGAGTACAAACTGACAGTCTGCAACCCAAAAGAAGGCTCTCACTGGAACCTGGCTATGCTGCTATCTGACTTCCAGCCTCCAAAACTGGGAGAAATAAGTTGCTGTTGTTTATAAGCCACATCCGCTTACAAGAGAGTGGAGGAGAAGGACATGCGCTCATCTTCTCCTGTGAGAAATCCAAAATTACAACTCACTGCCAAACAACCATCGCCAGCAGAATGTTGGGTCACACCAAAAAAAGATACCCCATGTCCAGGGGCAAAGGAAAGCCACAGCGAGACGGTAGGAGGGGCGAAATCACGTTTAGAATCAAACCCCGTCCCCACCAGAGACGCTTGGAGGGCTCAGACAAAACCTGTGTGCAGGAGAAGACCCCACGAAAACTGAGCCAGACCCGCCTTTGAGTGTCTCCTGCGGAGGTACGGGTCAGCAGTGGCCTGCGGCAGGCCTGCGTGTGGCCCAAGCCCTGTTGGAGGAGGTCGCCATTAACCCCGCCATAGAGCCGCCAGACAGACCCTGGGAGGGCACAGACAAAACCTTGTGCGCGGCAGGACTCAGGAGAAAGGAGCCCTGACCCCACTAGCGACTGACCCAGACTTGCCCGTGAGTTTCCAGGAGTCTCCAGGAGGCCTGGGTTGGCGGTGGCCTGCTGCAGGGTCTGGGGCAGAGTGTGGCAGTGCATGAATGGGACCTTTTGAAGTGGCCTGCGGCAGGCCTGCGTGTGGCCTAAGCCCTGTTGGAGGAGGTCGCCATTAACCCCGCCATAGAGCCGCCAGAACAGACTCTGGGAGAGCACAGACAGGACTGTGCGCGGCAGGACTCAGGAGAAAGGAGCCCTGACCCCACTAGCGACTGACCCAGACTTGCCCGTGAGTTTCCAGGAGTCTCCGGGGGAGGCCTGGGTTGGCGGTGGCCTGCTGCAGGATCTGGGGCAGAGTGTGGCAGTGCATGAAGGGGACCTTTTGAAGGAGGTCACCATTATCTTCACTACCTCCACCATAGTTTGGCTTCAGGTCAAACAACAGGGAGGGAACACAGCCCCGCCCAGCAACAGAAAATGGGATTAAGGATTTAGGAGCATGGCCCCACCCATCAGAACTAGATCTACTTTCCCCCTCTGTCAGTCTCTCCCATCAGGAATCTTCCATAAGTCTCTTATCCTTCTCCATCAGAGGGCAGACAGAATGAAAACCACAGTCACAGAAAACTAATCAAACTGATCACAAGGACCACAGCCTTGTGTAACTCAATGAAACTGTGAGCCAGGCCGTGTAGAGCCACCCAAGATGGACAAATAATGGTGGAGAGTTCTGGCAAAACATGGTCCACTGGAGAAGGGAATGGCAAACCACTTCAGTATTCTTGCCTTGAGAACCCCATGAACAGTAGGAAAAGGTAAAAAGATAGAACACTGAAAGATGAACTCCCCAGGTCGGTAGGTGCCCAATATGCTACTGGAGATCAGAGGAGAGATAACTCCAGAAAGAATGAAGAGACGAAGCCAAAGAAAAACAACACCCAGCTGTGGATGTGACTGGTGATGAAAGTAAAGTCCAATGCTGTAAAGAGCAATATTGCATAGGAACCTGGGATGTTAGGTCCATGAATCAAGGCAAATTGGAAGTGGTCAAACAGGAGATGACAACAGTGAACATTGACATTTTAGGAATCAGTGGACTAAAATGGACTGGAATGGGTGAATTTAACTCAGATGACCATTATATCTACTACTATAGGCAGGAATTCTTTAGAAGAAATGGAGTACCCATCTTAGTCAACAAAAGTGTCTGAAATGCAGTCTGGATGCAGTCTCAAAAATGACAGAATGATCTTTGTTCATTTCCAAGGCAAACCATTCAATATCGCAGTAATCCAAGTCTATGCCCTGACTAGTAATGCTGAAGAAGCAGAAGTTGAATGGTTCTATGAAGACCTACAAGACCTTCTAGAACTAACACCAAAAAAAGATGTTCTTTTCATCATAGGAGACTGGAATGCAAAAGTAGGAAGTCAAGAAATACCTGGAGTAACAGGAAAATTTGGCCTTGGAGTACAGGATGAAGCAGGGCAAAGGCTAACAGTTTTGCCAAGAGAACGCACTGGTCATAGCAAACACCCTCTTCCAACAACACAAGAGAAGACTCTACACATGGACGTAACCAGATGGTCAACACCGAAATCAGATTGATTATATTCTTTGCAGCCAAAATGGAGAAGCTCTATACAGTTAGCAAAAACAGGACTGGGAGCTGACTGTGGCTCAGATTATGAACTTCTTATTGCCAAATTCAGACTTAAATTGAAGAAAGTAGGGAAAACCACTAGACCATTCAGGTGTGACCTAAATCAAATCCCTTATGATTATAAGTGGAAGTGACAGATTCAAGGGATTAGATCTGATAGAGTGCCTGAAGAACTATGGACAGAGGTTGGTGACATTGTACAGGAGGCAGTGATCAAAACCATCTCCAAGAAAAAGAAATGCAAAAAGGCAAAATGGTTGTCTGAGGAGGCCCTACAAATAGTTGAGAAAAGAAGAGAAGCAAAAAGCTAAAGAGAAAAGGAAAGATATACCCATTTGAAGCAGAGTTTCAAAGAATAGCAAGGAGAGATAAGAAAACCTTCCTCAGCGATCAAACCAAAGAAATAGAGGAAAACAATAGAATGGGAAAGAATAGAGCTAGCTCTCTTTAAGAAAATTAGAGATACCAAGGGAAATTTTCATGCAAAGATGAGCACAGTAAAGGACAGAAATAGCATGGACCTAACAGACAGAAGATATTAAGAAGAGGTTGCAAGAATACACAGAAGAACTATACAAAAAAGATCTTCCTGTCCCAGATGACCACGATAGTGTGATCACTCACTTAGAGCCAGACATCCTGGAGTGCCAAGTCATGTGGGCCTTTAGGAAGCATCACTACTGACAAAGGTAGTGGAGGTGAAGGAATTCCAGTTGATCTATTTCATATCCTAAAAGATGCTGCTGTGAAAGTGCAGCACTCAATCTGCCAGCAAATTTGGAAAACTCAGCAGTGGCCACAGGACTGGAAAAGGTCAGTTTTCATTCCAGTCCCAAGGAAAGGCAGTGCCAAAGAATGTTCAAACTACCACACAATTGTACTCATCTCACACACTAGCAAAGTAATGCTCGAAATTCTCCAAGCCAGGCTTCAGTAGTACGTTGCCCTTCCAAATGTTCAAGCTGGATTTAGAAAAGGCAGAGGAACCAGGGATAAAATTGCCAACATCCATTGGATCATTGAAAAAGCCGGAGAGTTCCAGAAAAACATCTACTTCTGCTTTATTGACTATGCCAAAACCTTTGACTGTGAGGATCATAACAATCTGTGGGTAATTCTTCAAGACATGGGAATACCAGACAACCTGACCTGCCTCCTGAGAAATCTGTATAGCAACAGTTAGAACTGGACATGGAACAACAGAATTGTTCCAAACCAGGAAAGGAGTACGTCAAGGTTGTATGTTGTCACCCTGTTTATTTAACTTCTATGCAGAGAACATCATTCGAAATGCCGGGCTGGATGAAGCACAAGCTGGAATCAAGATTGCTGGGAGAAATATCAATAACTTCAGATATGCAGATGACACCACCCTTATGGCAGAAAGCAAAGAGAAACTAAAGAGCTTTTTGATCAAAGTGAAAGAGGAGAGTGAAAAAGTTGACTTAAAACTCAACATTTAGAAAACCAAGATCATGGCATCCCGTCCCATCACTTCATGGCAAATAGATGGGGAAACAATGGAAACAGTGAAATACTTTATTTTGGGGGGCTCCAAAATCACTGCAGATGGTGACTGCAGCCATGAAGTTAAAAGACACTTGCTCCTGGGAAGAAAAGCTATGACCAACCTAGACAGCATATTAAAAAGCAGAGACATTACTCTGCCAACAAAGGTCCATCTAGTCAAAGCTATGGTTTTTCCAGTAGTCATGTATGGATGTGAGAGTTGAACTATAAAGAAATCTGAGTCCCAAAGAATTGATGCTTTTGAACTGTGGTGTTGGAGAAGACTCTTGAGAGTCCCTTGGACTGCAAGGAGATCCAACCAGTCCATCCTAAAGGAAATCCATCCTGAACATTCGTTGGAAAGACTGATGCTGAAGCTGAAGCTCCAATACTTTGGCCACCTGATTGAAGAACTGACACAATTGGACACAGTTTACTGACTAAACAACAAATGAGACATCATGAGACACTTAATAGAGTTCTGTACCTTAAAAGGAATCATCTTTGGGCTAGCATATCCCCTAGATTCAAATTCCATATTACCTATTCTATCTGATTTGGGTCGGCTGCTCTACCCTGCCCTCCCCATAAGTTATAGTCCATTATTTGTTCCTTGTTTAGATGTGTGTTTCTTTGGCTTTTGAAAGCTATTATAGTGTTTTCTACATGACTTAAAGATTATTTTAATGACATTGCATATGATTCTTCCTACATATATCTTATTCCTATTAATCCTCTTTGAATTTGATCATTCTTTTCCTCTTTGTCGGGTCAAATTCATATAGATACTTAAATGACATTTGTCTGGATCTTGCATATTGCATACTCTCAGTAGAAACATTTGATTTAAAACAAACCCAACATGAAAAGATAGAACAAAACAAACAAAAAAAAGGAAACTGATGGAAGTGAACAAGAACAGAAGAAAACCAACCAATAAATAATATCCTTGGGAAAATAATACAAGATTCTGCATCCATAAAGCAAGGGTAGCATATTGTGAAAAACTAAATATTAGTGAATATTTGGAAATTTGGAAAATACCCAAGATGAAATAAAGCATTATGATAGGACAGTTGCAAAGTCAAGTCCAAGTTATTGTCCAGCAAGCAGAACAAAAAGACAAAAAACAACAGAAAGCGACTGGTGGTTTAGATATAGAGCCTCAGTCTAAGAGATCAGAAATCATAGAAAGAAAAGAATACGGAAGACAGGAAATTTCCAAGGAAAGGTACAAGAAAATTTTGCACACATGAAGGACACAGAGCCTCCAGACCGGAAGGACCCTCAATGCTAGCTTGATGAATAGCAGAACATCCACGAGAGGGCACGTCTCTGACATTTCAGAACGTTTGACGTAAAGAGGCAACCTTAAAAGCTTTCAGAGAGACAAAATAGGTTACATATAAAATAATGACAGTCAGAGTGCCCTGAGACTTCTCATCATTGCCAGATAGTAGATGGAGTAATGCCTTTAAAATTACCCAACCAATCCATGCAACAAGCATGGGGATTGGGTAAGACACCCTCCTTACTTCGAGCCTGCTGAAAGCTGTGCTTTAGCAGATGCACAGAGCAAGCAAACCCAGAGAAGGAAGACCGCTGGATTCAGCGAAGGGAAACCCAAGAGCAACAGCTTGCCGGGGAAGAGAGTTCTCAGGATGACAGCTGTGCCCGGGCTAAAGAGCAACCCATCCAGACAGCAGTAGAAAGTGGCGTGCTGTGAGAGGGAGGCCGCTGAGCAAATGAGGGAAGTAGGTTATTAATATGCTCGAGCACTGCGGGGAAGGGAAAACCTACAGAGAGGATTTGACGGAGCAGATGGACCTCTTGGGAAAATATTTAAGATTGATACAGAGAAAATGGGATTTTAAAAATTATTAATTCCAGGAAAATTAAAAATTTGTACAAGATACAATTTATCACAAACTGGATCATCACTAGACTGTATTTCAATAGCCAAAAAGTATATTGACTACTGATTTAGCTGGAATTTTTTTTGCTGGAGGAGAGAGGAAGTTGGAGGTGATAATACAACAGGCTAGTTTATCATTTACTTGATAGAAGGTTAGTAGTTTCAAATTGATAAAATCAAGAAATTATAGTATAAATATATTACTTAGAAATATGAAGATAAATGCCAGGTTTATGGGGTGGGGGGAAGCTAAATTTGTTCAAAGTAGTTGCCTCCAGGGAGTAGGGGACACACATTTTAATGAAGACTTTTCAATATTATTTTGACCACCTACTATATACCAGACACATACCTTTCTCCTCAAGATCTCAATCGCTAGAGTCAGTCTACTTTCAAAGAGCCATATGGCGATCTGTTTCATCGCCTCCCCCGGGACTCTGCTCCATCCATCACTGTTTTTTTTAATTTCCCATCATCAGTCAGTCTCTCCCTCTCCACTGGCTTCTTGCCTTTTGCTTATAACTGTGTCCAAGAACTTCCAGCTTGGCAAACTGACTGGCCAACTTTGGCTTCATTCCCTGGACTCTGATCTTGTAACTTGGCACAGAATATCGTTGGCATGATAGCCACTACTAATGAGCCCTCACTGGGCCCAGTTCCAGAACCTCCCACATATGGATACTTGCAAGGCACCTAATGTCAGCCCTACCTGCAGCAATGGGCACTGAGAAGTCAAAAGTACTGTAACTGCAGATAAACAAGGGAGCAAAGAAGAGTAAAGCCTGACAGTAAAAGCTGGCAGGGTCATTACTGACACTGGGAACTCAAAAGCTGGACAATGGTGAGAGAGATACAGAATACAATAAATTTGACTTTAAACAAATTGAGTTTGTAGCTTATAGAATGCCCACTCCAGTGTTCTTGCCTGGAGAATCCCAGGGATGGCGGAGCCTGGTGGGCTGCTGTCTTTGGGGTCGCACAGAGTCGGACACGACTGAAGGAACTTAGTAGCAGCAGCAGCTTATAGAATTGGGTAGTAATCAGGGTAAAGTAGACAGTTAATCATGTCCCAAAATAGTGAAATATAATGGGGAAGGTTTTGGAATTAATATATACTAGATTCATATTCTGGCTCTGTGTGCATGCTTAGTCACTCAGTCGTGTCCAAGTCTTTGCAACCCCATGGACTGTAGCCTGCCAGGCTCCTCTCTCCATGGGGATTCTCCAGGCAAGGATACTGGAGTGGGTTGCCACACCCTCCCCCAGAGGATCTTCCCAACCCAGGGATCAAATCCAGGTCTCCCGCATCGCAGGCGAATTTTTTACCAGCTGAACCACCAGGGAAACCCATTCTGGCTCTACCAACTATTTTTCTGAGGCTCAATTTTCTCATCTGCAAATAGGGATTGTATCTTGATTAGAAAGCATGCATGACACATTTGAGGTGTCACCAGGGAATCAGAAAGTGATTCTTTGTGGCTGTAGTGTGACATCTAGTTTGGAGATGTCAGGACTGCAGGTAACACTCTGATTCTAATAGTGTAGAAGATCAAGGATAATGGGCTCCAGGTGTACTCAAGGGAGGGACCAACCAAAGGTAGAAAAAGATGGGACAATTTAGGAAATACTTGGGACGCAGAACCATTAGGATGCTGTGATTTATTGGTTTGGGGCGGTGGGGGGTGTGTGGCCGATGAGGTCAATGCTCGACCTGTGGATCCTTCTACCATTTTCCTGCTGTTTTCCCTTCAGACACCCAGCATCTGTGAGGGGAGCCAGACATAGCTAGGATTTCATCTCCCCAGGGAGAACCCAAGGAAATGACTCCTGGTGCAGAAGTGTACCTCCTCCAGCCTCCTCACCCCTGGGCCAGACTGCTCTCAAGTAGGACAGTCTCCAGGCTCTTCCGTGGAGTCGAGCCTATATTGTCCTCCAAGGGACTTGGTTTGATACCAGATCTTGCTTCTCTTCCTTCTCTGCTATGACTCTCATCCTCACTGACTGACTGTTTTTTTTTCCTAGCAGCACTTCCCGTGAATCCTCATCCCAGGGTCTGCTTCTGGGGAGTCCACCCTAAGACGGTGTGGTAGATATAAATGTTGCTTGTTATTTTTTCTGCCCGCTGCCTTCTGGGCCTGTGGTAGGGCTGTACTTCCTGGCCTTCTGTGATGGGGCCCAGTCGTCAGCTCTAGCAGACGTGATATTTGTTGCTTCTGGGCTGAGCACCAGATAAATCAGCAGGATGAAACCCTTCAGAGTTCTTTTCTTTCCAACGCGGTGACCAGGAGTGTTCCGGATAGTGGCCTCTCCCTCAGCCTGGGACCTGCAGGCAGTGTGACGGTTTGGGGCAGAGCCCCCACTCGGCCTCAGAAGTCAGGGGAGAAGCAAACTTCCATTGTGTGAAGCCACTCAGAGCAGGAAGTTACTTGCTATACAGCAGTACAAACCAGTATACCCTGATGGATGCGGAGAGGGAGGAGAAGAGAAGAACCAAGGGTGGCTGAGATTTCTGCCTTGGCTAGGGATGGATGGAGTTAACATTCTTTGGGGCTGGGGAAAGCAAGGAGGAAGAGCTGGATTTGTTTGTTGTTTCAGGTGGGGAATTAAGTGCCATTTTAGACATTTTTGAGTTTGAAATTCTTGTGGCAATCTAAACAGAAGTAGAGAAGACAGCTGGTTCTGAATCTCTGGAAAGTGATCTGAGCTGGAGACATATTTGAGATATAGGTAGTAATTTAAGAAAATAGGGGGAAAAAGAAAATAGGGATAGAAAATCAGGATTAAGGGAAAAATAGAATGCATAGGTGCTAATGACAAATGACACAGATGCTATGATTGAAATTTATTTTAAAATGTTGTATTGAAATATAGTTGATTTTTAGTGTTGTGTTAGCAAAATGATTCACTTATTCATGTATATATTATTTCTCATATTTTCCATTAGGATTTATTTTGGGCCATTGAATATAATTCCCTGTGCTATACAGTAAGACCTTAATTTTCTATAGATTAATTTGTATCTGCTAATCCCAAACTCTTACTTTTATCCCTCTATGTCTGTGAGTCTTTTTCTGTTTCATAAATAACTTTAGTTGTGTCATATTTTAGATTCTACATATAAATGATATCAATGGCATCTGTCTTTCTCTTTCTGACCTATACAGTAAGACCTTATTTTCTATAGAGTAATTTGTATCTGCTAATCCCAAACTCTTATTTTTATCCCTCTATGTCTGTGAGTCTGTTTCTGTTCCATAAATAACTTTATTTGTGTCATATTTTAGATTCTACACATAAATGATATCAATGGCATCTGTCTTTCTCTTTCTGACTTACTTCACAAAGTATGATCATCTCTAGCTTCATTTTGTTGCTGCAAATGGCATTATCTCATTGTTTTTATGGCCAGATAGTATTCCACTGTGTGTATATACCACATCTTCTTTGTCTACTCATCTGTGGACATTTAGGTTTTCTCCATGTCTTAGCTAATGTGACTAGTGCTGCTGTGAACATAAGGGTGTGTGTATCTTTTCAAATTATAGTTTTGTCCAGATGTATGCCCTGGAGTGAGACTGCTGGATCATATGGCCTGTCTACTTTTAGTTTTCTAAGGAGCCTCCATGCTGTTTTCCATAGTGACTGCATCAGTTTAATTCCCACCAACAGGAGGACTCCCTTTTCTCCATACCCTCTGCGGCATTTATTATTTGTAGACTTTTTACTGATGGCCATTCTGGCCACTGTGAGGTGGTACCTCTTTGTAGTTTTGATTTGCATTTCTCTAATAATTAGTGATGTTGAAAATCTTTTCAATGTGCCTATTATCCATCTGTATACCTTATTTGGAGGAATGCCTATTTAGATCTTCTGCCCATTTTTGGATAGGGTTGTTTGTTCTTTGTTACTGATCTGTATGAGCTGTTTGTATGTTTTGGAAACTAAGCCCTTGTTGGTTGCATTGTTTGCAGATATTTTCTCCCAGGTTGACTTCTTGCTTTGTTTATGGTTTCCTTTGCTGTGCAAAACATTATCAAGTTTGATTATTTTGTTTCTTTAAACGTTTGTATTTAATTTATTGATTTGGCTGCGTCAGGTCTCGTGCCTTAGTTGTGGCGTGTGGGATCTTTGCTGCATCATGCAGGATCTTTTGAGGCAGCACATGGACCCTGCAGCACTTCAGTAGTTGTGACACTCAAACTCTCTGGTTGCAGCACACGGGCTTTGGAGTGTACAAGCTCAGTAGTCGTAGCTCTCAGGCTCAGTTGCTCCACAGCATGTGGAATCTTAGTTCCCTGACCAGGGATTGAACCCGAGTCCCCTGCATTGCAAGGCAGATTCTCAGTCACCGGACAGACCGCCAGGGAAGTCCCCTGTTTTTATTTTTGTTTCTATCACCTTGGGAGACTGACCTAAGAAAACACTGCTGCAGTGTATGTCAGAGACTGTTTAGACTGTGTTCTCTGGTAGAAATTTTATGGTGTCATATTTTATATTTAAATCTTTAAGCCATACTGAGTTTCTTTTTTTGTGTATGGTTTGAGGGTGTATTCTAACTTCATTAATTCACTTGCTGAAGGGACTGTCTTTTGTCCATTATATATTCTTGCCTACGTTGTCAAAGATTAATTGACCATAGGTGTATGAGTTCATTTCTGCGTTTTCTATTCTGTTCTATTGAGCCATTTGGCTGTTTTTGTGCCAATACCACCCTGTTTTGATTACTGTAACTTCATAGTATTGTCCAAAGTCTAAGAGCATTGTGCCTCCAGCTTTCTTGTTTTTCCTCAGGTTTACTGTGGGAATTCTGGGTCTTTCGTGGTTTGATATAAATTTTAGGGATATTTGTTCTAGTTCTGTGAAAATGTCATGGATAATTTGTTAGGGATTACATTCAATCTGTAGATTGCTTAGGGTAGTATGGCCATTTTAATATATGACTGAAGTTTAAATTGGGCATTAAGCTTCCTGGCTAGGGAAACAAAAGACACTTGTTCTAATATATGCCTCTCACTATTAGGAAGAAATAAGTATATCAGTTCCTTCAAGAAAATAAAAGTTCTAATGTTCTCCTCCTACTTCAACCAGAATAGCATCTGAATAATATGGTCTTAGAGGAAGAATTTCATGACTCTTGCCCCCACATACAAAACTTGTAAAACTATAGGTGATCTTCCCTGAGTATCGTTTCTTTGGGCTAGATTTCTGATACAAAGTGAAGAGCAGAAAATTCAATATATATTCTCTGAGGAACTCAGAGAACTCTAAGCAGAAGGGAATCCCAGGGGCACCTAGGCAAACAAAGCAGGCTTTTCTCCCGGAAAAGCAGTTTTGGAATGTTCCCAGCATTTGTTTTCACTATCTGAGTTGTCTTGCGAAGTTTCATTTTGTGGCTTCTAGCCCATCTTGATCACGAGTCTGGACACTGCTCCTCTGTGTTTGCCAGCATCTCCGCTGAATAGTGACCGCTACTGCTTTTGTAGCCATGAAACTTTCCCAACAAGTATTACAATGTCTTCAATAGAGCAGAAAGGAATGATCAACATAAAGGGACCTGGAAGTGATTTTAATCATGAAGAATGACTCTGCAAGATGACTACAGTACTTAGCTAATGTGACGTGCAGGTTTTTCTATCCCAGAACAGCCAATCAACTCAGTTCACTGAACAGACGTGATCATTGGTAAAGAATTCATGTATTTGTTGGAGTCTAGTAAGTTTTATGAGAGTGAAAGAATAGTTCTGGCATATATGTAAAATATCAGCATTTGTGGGGGAAAGCAACCATAGGAAACAAAATGGAAAAAAACACACAAAAAGTAAAATTTTAAAAGTTAAATACCATTCAAGAACCACTAATACATCCTCAATAAGATGCCATGATAAAAGCCTTCTCTTATAGAGTTAACTAAGTGAACTAAAGCATATTTTTGGTATTCATGATAGTGTCTAAAGGAAAAAGCCACCATCCTTTAACACACAAAGGTAATAATTTAAGTGTCCTCCTTATTCTCCCAATATAATGGGTTTCAGAGTGTTTTAGGGAAAACTTCAATTGTAAAAATACCCATAGAATGGAAAAAACAGAGAACAGGTATAAAAAGGCAGTTGGTAGGCACAAAAAGCACAAACTATAGAAGAAAAGATTAATAAATTTAGACGTTAAAAATAAAAATGTCTATTCATCAAAAGATGCTATAGCAATAATTAAAACTTCTTTTCATTGAAAGACACTGATAATAAATATTACATAGTGCTTCCTAGGATTGAGGCACTGTTCTATATATGTTACATTTTTGCTTAGTAATATTTAATATTTACTTAATAATAATAATGCATACTTGCTTAATAATATTGCCTCTGTTTAACAGATGAGGAAATTGAGGCACAGAAGATTTTTTAAGTGAAAAAACAAGCCATGGACCAGGAGAATATATCCAACACACACACAGAACTCCTGCAAAACAATAAACAGGATAAAAATAACTGAACGGAAAAATGGGCAAAGGGAATGAACAGAAGAGAAAACTCTAGTGGTCAATAAAATGTAAAAGATGCACAATCTCAGTAGGAATCAGAGAAATGCATAGTAGAACAGTGCATGAGACAGCATTCCCGGTGCATCCAACCTGCAAATAAGACTGAGTATGGTAAGAATGTAGAAGAACGGGAACATATTACACTGGTGGCAGCAGAAATGGGCACACCATTTTGAAGAACAATTTGACATTATCTAGTAAAGCTGAGGGCTTTCCAGATGGCTCAGTGGCAAAGAATCTGCCTGCCAATGCAGGAGACACAGGTTCGACCCCTGGGTCAGGAAGATCCTTGGAGAAGGAAATGGCAACCCACTCAGGTATTCTTGCCCAGGAAATCCCGTGAACAGAGGAGCCTGGTGGGCTGCCGTCCATGGGGTTGCAGAAGGGCCAGGCACGACTGAGCAACTAAAGAGCATCAACAGCAAAGCTGAACAAGCTCGTCCCTTACGATTCAGTAATACCACTCGTAAACAAGCATTCTCAAAAGTACCAGCTCGTGAGCATAAGGAGACATGAGCAATAACGCCCACTGGGCAGCGTTTATAATGGCTAGTCATTGGAAGCTGTCTTTCTTTCTACCAATAGAAGATAAAACGTAGTTGATTTGGTGCTAGACTGACACGCAGCCGTGAAGATTAATGACGAGGACCTGTCAGCTTGTGTCTCTGTGAACCTTCTTCCCCACCCCTGCCCTCTTCTCACTGTTTCCTGGGTTTACTGGACACTTCTCTTCACATGGTCTTACTGTGAAAAAGGCAAGAAAATGAACTTTCTGTTAATTGAATTACAGTGAAGTAATATGGAGTTTCTCCATATTTTTCTCTCTCAGATTACCCAACATTTTTTTAAGTTGGAAAGTCTCTAAATCCTTTAGTCACATATTTATTCACAATTCTTGCTCTCCTTCCAGAGAGCTAACCACATCCACATGTTGGTTTGTTTTATTCTATGGCAGCCTTATTTCAAAATCACCAAGTAAGGGACACCTCACTGTGGCCTCCAGATAGAAATAACACTTTTCAATGCGCTGAGTTTTGAGAGTTAATTAGAGTTTGCCTGGCAGAGTGTGGCAGGTAAGGGAGTTCCAGCTGGAAGAATAAAAATGTATGAAAGTCCCGAGACGGGAAGCAGCTGGGTGGTTGAAAAACCTCTGGGCAATTTGCAGAGCTCTCAGCATGACTGCAGCAGGGTCAAGGCCAAGCCCGCCTGAATAGGGGGGTGACAGATGGGAGGGGAAGGGCTTTGCATTTGGGGAGGAGCTAAGGCCCACGTTAAACATGTTGGGACTTCCCTGTGTTCCTGTGGTTAAGACTCTGTGCTTCCAATCCTGTGGTCTAGGAGCTAAGATCCCATCTTCCACGTGGTGTGGCTCCCTCCCACCCCCAAAAAGATAAATAAAAATAAATTAAGGGAAAAAGCAAGCGTAGTTTCCTCTTTGTACTTTCACCCCTCTGCTTTCGTACTGCTTCCCCTGAACTTTTTTCATCATAACCATAACAAATCATGTCAGTGCCTTGATTTTGAAAAATAATTGCTGAAATGACCCCAGTTTTGAAGAAGGTGCTCAGGAGGAGCACTCTTTCTTTTGCTCTCCAATGTATATCCTTCTGAAAAGTGGCTGGACATGGATGGAGGTAGTGGCCTGACTACATGGAGCTTGGGACAACATGCTAAAAGCTGGGACTTGACCTGGTCTGTGATGTGCCCAGTAAAAGGTTTTAGGAAGGGATTAATCCCCCAAAACCCTACATTTTTTAGAGCAAACTCACACTCCTATACACACATAAACATATATGTGCATGAATAGGTAGATACACTGTATTTAGAGGCATTAGATAGATTCTCTACAAATGTATCAAGCATGTATGTAAATATATACACAATTGCTTAGTTTACTATATTCACACACATATAGTGTGTTTTATATATATGTGTGTGTGTATATATATATATACACACACATATAAATATGTAGGTGGCAAGAATACACAGAAGAAGTATACAAAAAAGATCTTCACGACCCAGATAATCACGATGGTGTGATTACTCGCCTAGAGCCAGACATCCTGCAATGTGAAGTTAAGTGGGCCTTAGGAAGCATCACTACGAACAAAGCTAGTGTAGGTAATGGAATTCCAGCTGAGCTATTTCAAATCCTAAAAGATGATGCTGTGAAAGTGCTGCACTCAGTCTGCCAGCAAATTTGGAAAACTCAGCAGTGGCCACAGGATTGGAAAAGGTGAGTTTTCATTCCAATACCAAAGAAAGGCAATGCCAAAGAATGCTCAAACTACCACACAGTTGCACTCGTCTCACATGCTAGCAAAGTAATGCTCAAAATTCTCCAAGCCAGGCTTCAACACTACATGAACCATGAACTTCCAGATGTTCAAGCTGGATTTAGAAAAGGCAGAGGAACCAGAGATCAAATTGCCAACATCTGCTGGTTCATCAAAAAAGTGAGAGAGTTCCAGAGAAGCATCTACTTCTGCTTTATTGACTATACCAAAGCCTTTAACTGTGTGCATCACAATAGACTGGAAAATTCAAGAGTTGGGAATACCAGACCACCTGACCTGCCTCCTGAGAGATATGTATGCAGGTCAAGAAGCAACAGTTAGAACTGGTCATGGAACAACAGACTGGTTCCAAATCGGGAAAGGAGTATGTCAAGGTGGTATATTGTCACCCTGCTTATTTAACTTATATGCAAAGTACATTATGAGAAATGCTGGACTGGATGAAGCACAAACTGGAATCAAGATTGCCGGGAGAAATATCAATAACCTCAGATATGCAGATGACACCACCCTTAGGGCAGAAAGTGAAGAACTAAAGGGCCTCTTGATGAAAGTGAAAGAGGAGAGTGAAAAAAATGGCTTAAATCTCAGCATTCAGAAAACGAAGATCATGGCCTCCAGTCCCATCACTTCATGGCAAATAGATGGGGAAACAATGGAAACAGTGAGAGACTTTATTTTGGGGGGCTCCAAAATCACTGCAGATGGTAACTGCAGCCATGAAATTAAAAGATGCTTCCTCCTTGGAAGAAAAGCTATGACCAACCTAGACAGCGTATTAAAAAGCAGAGACATTACTTTGCCAACAAAGGTCCATCTAGTCAAAGCTATGGTTTTTCAAGTAGTCAAGTATGGATGTGAGAGTTGGACTATAAAGAAAGCAGAGTGCCAAAGAATTGATGCTTTTGAACTGTAGTGTTGGAGAAGACTCTTGAGAGTCCCTTGGACTGCAAGGAGATCCAACCAGTCCATCCTAAAGGAAATCAGTCCTGGGTGTTCATTGGAAGGACTGATGCTGAAGCTGAAACTCCCAACTCTAACACCTGATATATGAAGAACGGACTCATTAGAAAAGGCCTGATGCTGGGAAAGATTGAAGGCAGAAGGAGAAGGGGACGACAGAGGAAGAAATGGTTGGATGGCATCACTGACGCGACTGACATGAGTTTGAGTAAACTCCTGGAGTTAGCAATGGACAGCGAAGCCTGGTGTGCTGCAGTCCATGGGGTCGCAAAGAGTCGGACACGACTGAGCAACTGAACTGAACTGATACATGTATACAGTGGAGAGTGTATATATTTATAAAGAGTATGACATTGTATATGTGTATGTAATATGTGTATATGTATATCTATATTCTGTATAAAGGGAGAAACAAACAGCTGGAGAGAGAGAGGCAGAGACATGGAGAAACTGGATGGATACCTACTCACAGTGCTAACAATAGCTACCTCTGAAGGCAGATTAGAGAGAGGACTTTCACTTCCTATTTATACCTTACAGGAGTATTTGAATTTGATGCAAGAGCATACATTGATTTTGTAATACAGAAATCTCAAAAGCATAAAAATTTAGGGAATATTGTGTAGATATGGGAACTTCCTCAGTGGCTCAGGGGTAAAGAATCTGCAGGAGATGCAGGAGACCTGGGTTTGATCCCTGGGTTGGGAAGTTCCCCTGGAGAAAGGAATGGCTACTCACTCCAGTATTCTTGCCTGGAGAATCCCCATGGACAGAGGAGCCTGGTGGGCTAGTCCATGGGGTCACAAAGAGTCAGACATGACCGAGTGACTAAGTGCACTACACAGTGCTAGACAGTATGACAGAGCCTTGTTGTTTATCCATTCAATATATAAAAGCTTGCATCTGCTAATCGAAAACTCCCAATCCATCCCTCCCCACCTCTCTTGGCAACCGCAAGTTTCTGTTTCATAGATAAGTTCATTATTATCATATTTTAGATTCTGCATGTAAGTGATATCATATAGGATTTGCCTTTCTCTTTCTGATTTATTTCACTTTCTATGATAATCTCTAGGTCCATCTATGTTGCTGCAAATGGTATAATTTCATTCTTTTAATGGCTGAGTAGTATTCCATTGTATATATGTACCACATATTCTTCATCCATTCATCCATCAATGAACAGTTATGTTTCTTCCATGTCTTGGCCACTGTGAATAGTGCTGTTCTGAATACAGGAATGCAAGTAAGTTTTCAAATTATAGTTTTCTCTGGATACATGTCCAGGCATGGAATTGCAAAATCACATTGGCAACTCTGGGCTTCCCTGGTGACTCAGATGGTAAAGAACACGCCTGCAAATTAGGAGACCTAGGTTCAGTCCCTGGGTTGGGACAATCCCCTGGAGGAGGCATGGGAACCCACTCCAATATTCTGGCCTGGAGAATCCCCATGGACAGAGGAGCCTGGCAGGGCTACAGTCCTTGGGGTCCCAAAGAGTCAGACACGACTGAACGACTAAGCACAGCCCAGCAATGTCAATTTTATTTTTAGTTTTTGAGGAACCCCCATACTGTTTTCCATAGTAGCTGCACTAGTTTACACTCCCGCCAATGCTGCAGGAGGATTCCCTTTTCCCCACACCCTCTTCAGCATGCTATTTGTAGACTTTTTAATGTTGACCATTCTGATCAGTGTAGGTGGCACCTCACTGTAGTTTTGATTTGTATTTCTCTAATAATAATACTGAACATCTTTTCATGTGCCTCTAAACAATATAATTTGGTGTTCTGCATGTCAGTGTCTACTTCATGAAATTTCAACCTTGGTGACTACCAGGGGAAATTTCAAAAAATTATAGTTCCCATGTACTGTATATTTGACAGTTACTTGGATCTTAAAAGTAGATCTTAAAAGTTTTCATCACAAAAAATGAAAATGTGTAACTGTGTATGGTAAATGATGTTAACTACACTTACTGTGGTGCTCATTTCTCAATATATTGAATTCTTGTTGTACACCTGAAACCAACATAATGTTATATGTCAATTATGCATCAATTTAAAAAAACCAAAAAGAACCCCCAAAACAAACAAACAAGAAGAACAGTTTTTAGAGCTACTTGCAGAGATTTTGTTTCAATTGTTCCAAGTTGGAGCGTAGGCCCTTTATTTTAAAAGCTCCTCTGGTGAACTTAGCATGCAGCCAGGATTGAAGTTTTACAGAGCTTGTCCTTCCTGCAAGAGATTTCCTTTGAACTCCTTCATGAGAGAGATCAAAGACTTCACATGGATTCACTTGAGATTGAGTTCTCTTGGCCATCTGGCTGACTTTCTGGGTCTTCCTCATTTCCACCAAGATTCTAATAATATTTAAACCCCATCACTCCCATCCCTTTATGCCCTTTCCTTACACACGGGTCAGGAGCTTTATTCTTATCTCAGTTTTCTCACATTTTAAAAAACTTTGGAATAAGTTTGACGAATTATAGTGCACTTGTCATTTTGCTTTTACAGTTCACTGTAAATGTCTTTATAATACTTCTTTATTTATCGCTCTTTTATTTTTCAAAAATATTTATATAAAAACATACTGGGGGAATTTCCTGACATTTTAGTGTTTAGGACTCCAAGCTCTCATTGCTGAGGGCCCAAGTTCAATCCTTGGTCAGATAACTAAGAATCCATATGCTGCATGGCCAAACAAAACAAACAAAAATACAGATATATGTGTATTGCATACATATAAGTACATACACACACGTGTGTATATCCATGTATCTATTGTTATGAACATTCCTTTTTTTTTCTTCTGCTTGTTCTGGGATCTTCCAAACATACAGAAGAATATATATAAGAAGTAAATAGTCAATAAATATAAGCATAAATCCAAATGGCCAATAAACACATGAAAGTATTCTAAATCTCATTTTACTTAGGAAAATGCATAGTATATATATAATGACTGACTCACATTGTTGTATGACAGAAACCAAAACAACATTATAAAGCAGTTATCTTTCAATTAAAAGATAAAAATAAATGGTCACACACACAGAAAAAGCCCAGAATTCACTGCTGAATTCTAAAAAACATTTAATGAATTAACAAAAATCCTTCCCACACACTGTCAAAAAATAGGAGAGACAACTTATAATTCATTCTGTGAGTTCAGTATTACTCTGATAACAAAGCCAGACAAAGACATCACAAGAAAAGAAAACTGCAGACCAGTATCACCTATGATCGTGGGTGCAAAAATCCTCTACAAATGTTGGAGAGTCAAGTCCAGCAGCACATAAGAAGGAATATACACCATGACCAAGTGGGATTTATCGCATGAATGTGAGGACTGGTTCAACATATGAAAGTCAATCAATGTAATACATGATATTAATAAAATAAGAGATCATCTCAACAGACCAAAAAAAACCTACATTTGACAAAATCCAACACCCTTTCATGATAAAAACACTCAACAAAGTAGGAGGGAATTTCCTCAGCCTGATAAAGGGCACCCATGAAAAGCCTGCAGCTTATATCATACTTAATGGTAAAAGACTGAAAATATTTCTCATAAAATCAGGAACAAGATAGAAATATCTGGTGTCATTATTTCTCTTCAGCGTTGTACTGGAGGTTCTAGCCAGGGCAACTAGGTGAGAAAAAGAAAAAAGGGAAATTGAGGTTGGAAGGGAGAAAATAAACCTGTTTTTATTTGTAGATGACATGATCTTGCACATAGAAAACCCTAAAAAAAAAAAAAAATGATTAGAGTTGATAAACAAGTTAACCAAAGTTGTAAGAGGGAATTCTCTGATGGTCCTCTGATTAGGACTCCAAGCTTCCGTTGGGGGAGCAGGTTCCATCCTGGTTGGGGAACTCAGATTCAGCAAGCTACATAGCAAAAAAAACAGAAAAAAAAGTTGCAGAATACAAGATCAGTATACCAACATCAGCTTTATTTCTGTGTACTAATAGTAAACAAACTGAAAATTGAATTAAGAAAACAATTTCATGTGTAATAGCATATGAAAGAACAAATAAATTTAACTAAGGATTTGCACACTGCAAACTATAATAATGGAGTAAAAAAAAAGGATTTAAAGAAGCAAAAAGATATTTTGTGCTTACATACTAAAGCACATAATATTAAGATGACAGTATTCCTCAAAGGTAATCTGTATCAAGAATTCAATTGTTTTTTTTAATAGAAATGGACAAACTGATTCTAAAGTCCATATGTATTTTGCACATAGGGTGGTTGGCAGACTGTGCTCAGAGACTGAGATTGTCCTTGCCCAGTATTTACTTGTGTTTTTGACATAGGTTTATTGCAGCAATTATAATAATTTCACAAGCCAACAACATATAGGATAATATCTCTTAATAAGTCAATAAAGAAATAACATACTCCAAACAAATGATAGATTAATGACACTGTTGTTCCAGGCAAGGAAGGTAAAAGAAAGTCCAAATGTAGTTCACAGTTTACCTTTATGCAAATTGGTTCTCAGGAGAGGCAGCTTAATCAACAGCAAGCTGACATGCAGCTGCCCGCAGAATAAAAGTGAAAAGTTCCCTGTTGCTAGAACATATTGCTAGGAACCGTGGCACAGATGTTGGGGGCAAGATGATCTCCTTTGGGCCTCTGCGTGGCGTTTGGCCACTGTGGATAAAAGAGTTACCTTTCCCATGGCAGGGGCTAATGCCCTAAGCTCTTCAGAGGGCTATTTAGATCAGTAAAGGGTGGCCTTACCCATACCTAGCCCTCTTGGATAGTCCTCACCCTAGGTATTTATGGTCTAAATGTCCTCTCATCATAGTTGCTTTTTCATATGTACTTATCAGCAACTCCAGACATGGATGATGACATCCTAACATACAATTTCACTTCAATATCAAAACAACAGCTCCACTCAGGCTTCCCTGGTGGTCCAGAGTTTCCAATGCAGGGGGCACAGCTTCCTCCCCTGGCTGGGGAGCTAAGATCCCACATGCGCCATGGCATGACAAAAAAAACCCCAAAACAAAAAAATTCACTCTTAAAAACAACTTCATTTTTGTCAGAAATAAGTGGATTTAAAATCGTGTCAAGGGACTTCCCTGGTGGTCCAGTGGTTAAGACTCTGTCCGCCAAAAATGCAACCAGCATAGATGGGTCCTGGTCAGGGAACTAGGATCCCACGTGCCGCGGAGCAGCTAAGCCACAGCTACCGAAACCTGAATGCTCTAGAGCCCAAGGTCCACAGCGAGAGAGGCCACCACAGTGAGAAGCCCCAGCACTGCAACGAGAGAGAAGCCTCCATTTGCTGCACCTAGAGAAAGCCTGGGGCTTCCCTGATAGCTCGGCTGGTAACAAGTCTGCCTGCAGTGTAGGAGACCTGGGCTTGATCCCTGGGTGGGGAAGGTCCCCTGGAGAAGGGACAGGATGCCCACTCCAGTATTCTTGGGCTTCCCTCGTGGCTCAGATTGAAAAGAATCTGGCTGTAATGCAGAAGACCTGAGTTGGGAAATCCCCTGGAGGAGGGCATGGCTACCCACCCCAGTATTCTGGCCTGGAGAATCCCCATGGACAGACGAGCCTGGCGGGCTCCAGTCCTTGGGGTTGCAAAGAGTCAGACACGACTGAGCGACTAAGCACAGCCCAGCACAGAGGAAGCCTGGGCACAGCAACGAAGAGCCTGTGCACCCTGCCGCCAAAAGGAAAAAATGATTATGCCAAACCCCTACACCACAAGATGGAGATGTCAAACAATCTTTAAATGACTGGTGTCCAATAGTAGGAGAAGGCAACTATATTATGGCATTTTTATACAGTGAAATGATACACAGAAACCCAAAGGAAGAAGCTACTACCATACTCAACAACACAGATGAGTCTCACAACACATAATGCTGAGCAAAAATGTCAGACAAAAAAAGTTCATACTGCATTATTCTGTTTAAATGAAATTCAAAATGAAGTTCAAAACATCTATGATGTCAGGTGTCAAAATGATGGTTACCTCTTGGGAGAGGTATGGTTTGGGACAGGGAATGGGGGAGCTTGGTGACACGCTGGAAATGTTTCCTATCTTGCTTTGGGTGGTAGCTATCTAGGTGTCCACATATTAAAAATTCACTGAACTGTGCAATTAATCTTAGACCTCTTATTCACTTTCCCATAAAAGTGATCCGTTAGTTCAAAATTAAGTATCAGAATTATATTAAAAAATTTTTTTTCCTTTTATTGAATGCCTACTTTGTGTCATTGTGCTGCCTCTTTTAACTTATTTCTCTATTTGGTTGCCCTGGGTCTTCACTGGTGTGGTGGGCTTTCTCTAGTAGTGGTGAGCGGGGGCTACTCCTTGTTGCAGTGCCCGGGCTTCTCACTGGGGTGGCCTCCCCAGTTGTGGAGTGTGGGCTCTAGGTGCATGAACTTCAGTAGTTGTGGTGCCCTGGCTTCAGTAGTTCTGGCTCTTGGGCTTTGTTGCGCCATAGCATGTGTAATCTTCCTGGACCAGGGATCAAACCTGTGTCCCCTACATTGGCAGGCAGATTCTTATCACTGTGCCACTGGGGAAGTCCAAAACCAGAAGTTTAAATCCCTTCACTTTGTCTCATCTGAGTTTCTCTATCTGTAAATTATCTCACTCTCTTAATAAAGGTGATGCGTGCGTGCATGCTATGCTGCTTCAGTCATGTCTGACTCTTTGCGATGCTATGGACTGTATAGCCTGCCTGGCTCCTCTGTCCGTGGAATTCTCCAGGCAAGAATACTGCCATACTCTCCTCCAGGGATCTTTCCAACTCAGGGATCCAAACTGTGTCTTTTACGTCTCCTGTATTGGCAAGTGGATTCTTTACCATTAGCACCACCTGGGAAGCCTCAGTAAAGGTGATACCTATGGTGCTTATTTTGGAGAAGGCAACGGCACCCCACTCCAGTACTCTTGCCTGGAAAATCCCATGGATGGAGGAGCCTGGTAGGCTGCAGTCCATGGGGTCGCAAAGAGTCTGACACAACTGAGCAGCTTCACTTTCACTTTTCACTTTCATGCATTGGAGAAGGAAATGGCAGCCCACTCCAGTGTTCTTGCCTGGAGAATCCCAGGGAAGGGAGCCTGGTGGGCTGCTGTCTATGGGGTCGCACAGAGTCGGACACGACTGAAGCGACTTAGCAATGGTGCTTGTTTAAAATGCAAGTTGGCCCCACTGCAGCTGTGCTGGATTGGAATATCTAGAGAGGAGAGACTCGGGGCTGCACATGTCTAACCTTGAAACTGAAGCACATGAGGAGCCTGCACACTGAAGGCCTGGTCCCAGCCCAGCCCCCGCCCCGCATTTAGCTCCACTGTAGCATTTTCAAACCAAGGCCAAGCTGAAAAATTGAGAGACATTGTGTATTGTTTCCACTTGACGTGGGGGAAGCAGAAGACTGTCCCTCTTCTAAGCCTTGGCAGGACATGCCTTTCATTGCTGGATGTGCCTTTGTTTGGACTGAAAGTTCATCTCTTTTTGTTCCTTTCTAATATAAAAGAAATCAAGTGTTTTGCCTGGTCTTTTTTTATTTTCCCCTAGTTATCCTAGTTGAGCTGGAGTATTGAGAGTTTCATAGGTTTTTATTTGTTTTACTGCTTGACTTTTGGTTTTGAAGTTGGGGTAAAGGAGTCTTTGCTTTATGTTTTCTTGAGTACAATATCTACTGCTTCCACATGGAAAGCATTTTTAGTTCCAGCATTATCTGCAGAACAAAATTTAGTTGTTAATCAGATCTCTCCTCTCTGTCTCCCTGAAAGCAGGAAATAAATCTTCCCTGTGAAAGGTGCCTTCCCTGCGCTGGGAGGTAGAAAGACATCTTTAACAGCAGAAGTAGAGAATTTGGGGCTTGAGTTGTTGCTATTGTTGTTCTGTCGCTCAGCGGTGTCTGACTCTTTGCGATGCCATGGACAGCAGCACACCAGGCTTCCCTGTCCTTCACCATCTCCCGGAGCTTGCTCAAACTCATGTCCATCGAGTCAGTGATGCCATCCAAGCATCTCATCCTCTGTCATCCCCTTCTCCTCCTGCCTTCAATCTTTCCCAGCATCAGGGTCTTTTCCAATGCTCTTCGCATCAGGTGGCCAAAGTATTGGAGTTTCAGCTTCAGCATTAGTACTTCCAATGAATATTCAGGATTGATTTGCTTTAGGATTGACTAGTTTTATCTCCTTGATGTCCAAGGGATAATCAAGAGTCTTCTTTAGCACCACAGTTTAAAAGCATCGATTCTTCGGCGCTCAGCCTTCTTTATGGTCCTACTCTCACATCTGTACATGACTACTGGAAAAACCGTAGCTTTCACTATATGGACCTTATGACAGTCTTGCAAAGTGCATAAAATTGGTTGAAAACAGGGAAATTGCCCTCCCTATCCTCGACAACCCTGAGCTCCAGTTCCTAAAGATCTCGTTATTTCAGATGTCCCCACTTGTAGGTCTCACAGCATGGAAAGCTTAACGTAGTTGAAATGAAATTAATGATTTTACCTCCTAAACTCTCATTCCCTAAGTGATGCCTATTTTAGTCAGCAGAATCAGCATCTACCCTGGTTCAAGCCAGAAGCCTGGTGATCTTGCTTGTCTTCTCTATTACTTTGTACATTTTGCCAAGTCCTGTTGATTTCACGTCCCACCTTTGAGCTTTAGAAATTCATTTACAACTCTTCATCCTCATTATGACCTCTCGACCAGACTGCCGTCTCCCACCTGGATAAATTAATCAGTTCCATAGCTGGCTTCCAGTCTGCAGACTCACTTTCTTCATTTTCCCAATTGCAGCCTGAGAAAATTTGCTAACATGTGTCACTCTGAAACTTAAACCTTTTTTCTTATAGCAAATTTTAATATGTATTTGTTGTTATTTAGTTGCTAAGTCACATCCCACTCTTTTGGGACCCTATGGACTGTAGCCTGCCAGGCTCCGCTGTCCGTGGGATTTCCCAGGCAAGAATACTGGGGTGGGTTGCCATTTCCTCCTCCAGGGGATCTTCCCCACCCAGGGGTCAAAAATGTGTCTCCTTCATTGCAAGCAGATTCTTTATCTGAGCCACAGGGAAGCCCTGAAACGTAAATTTTTTAAATGGCTCTCCCTTGCCTTTGGAAGGCAGTCCATACTGACCATCGATAACAAGGGCTTTTTAGAGGAATAACTGGTCTTGCCTGTTTCTCTGGTGTCATTTCTTGACACTCTGCACTCTTCTAAAAGCACAAGTTGACTTCTCAGGTCTACCAGAAAACCACAGTTCTACAGGCACGTCCACATTTCCTGTTGGCTCTGCCTGACCCATGTCTCTGTCACACTACAGGGGCTATACAGCACAGTGCCTGGTATAAGTGTATCTTTTTGAAAGATACATGTTGAGTTAATAAAATATAATAATGAGTGAGAGGGTGTTAATATAAATGTTATGGGAAACACACTGACTGAAACCACCCACCCTGGCTAGGCACCATTAACCACTTTCGTGAGTTATTTTACAACAGGAGGTCCTGGTAAGGAACCCAAAACTAACAAGCCACCACCAACCAGAAGAGTTCGGGGAAGGTCAAAAGGAGACGCCACGTGTCCTCCCACCTCCCAGAATCCTTCTCGCTGGCATCCATCTTGGTTGAGCGATATGTGCACCACCAGGAAGGACCCTGAGTCAGAATGATCAGCTAGAGACAGCCCAGAAACGAATCCCATCACCATAAAAGCCAAGACTGTGAGCCATGGGGCAGAGCAGCTCTCCTGGCTTCCCTTACCCTCCTGCTCTCCGCCTAGGGTCCCCTTCCCAACAGCACATGTGTCTCCTTGGACCATTCATTTCTGAGTGTCAGACAAGAGCCCCCTTTAGGCCCTGGAAGGGGTCCCCCTCCCTGCAGCTAAGTATGTACTGAAAGTGAAAGTCACTCAGTTGTGTCCGACTCTTTGCGACCCCATGGATAGTCCATGGAATTCTCCAGGCTAGAATACTGGAGTGGGTACCTGTTTCTTTCTCCAGGGGATCTTCCCAACCCAGAGATCAAACCCAGATCTCCCTCTCCTGCATTGCGGGCAGATTCTTTACCAGTTGAGCCGCCAGAGAAGTCCAAGAATACTGGAGTGGGTGGCCAATCCCTTCTCCAGCTGATCTTCCCAACCCAGGAATCGAACCAGAGTCTCCTGCACTGCAGGCAGATTCTTTACCAGCTGAGCTACCAGGGAAGCCCAAACTAAACATGAAGGGTTTCAAAGCCTTAAACTTCTGATCCGAAGTCAGATGCTTTATCCATTAGGCCAACGTGGTTCTAGAAGCTTGTATATATACTAATTGAGAAATAGTACAATTGAGTTTATAGTTTAGTGTTTAAAGTCTAGTGTAACTCAGGACAATGGTCAAATTTCTGCTCTAGCACTTGAGGTCAGTTTCTTCACCTCTCTAAACCTCAGTTTACTCATCTCTGAAATAAGGATATAGTATCTACCTCAAATAGATAGTGTGAGGATTAAACAAGACAACTTAAGTAAAACACTTAGTATAATGTCTGGTACATAAGTGATTAAAAAATGTAACCCAACAACAATAACAATGATGATCATGCTACTTTCCTCCAGATGGGTGATCTATTTTGTATCTATTATAGAGTGAGTAGCTGTTTCAATAAGCTTTGTGGCTGCTATTAGCACTTAAAAATAATACCTCTTATTGACTGCAATAAGATAGGCAAATGTTTTGTATTTCTTTGAGTAACAGCAGTTTACCTCTTTACACATTCATGGTATTATTTCTACATTTTGGCTTTAAAAAAATGCTTTAGTGACATCTTCATACACATACCTTTTTTCTGTTTTTTTCACTGCTTTGAAAATTTTACTTATATTGTTGTCATTTAACTCTTCAATAGCCATTTCGGGAAATACACACAATAAAAAAACATCAGATTGTAGTTAATTTTTTCTTCTTTTTAAAAGGTTCCTTATGTATTAAGGAGAACATTCATCACTTTTGATACATATCAACAGGTAGCTTTTTATGAAGTACAGACTGCTTATTCTCAATTTAGGATCCTTCTTGACATCTTGATTCTTCTACTTGTTTTTAATTAAAAAATGAAAAGCATAATTATAATTTTCTATATGTTCTTTATGTACTTGGCATGGCAATTACTTTGGCCAGTAACTTGTTTCCAGACTAAAACAGCCATTTGTTATCCTTCTCACAGTGGTATTTGAGACTTACTGAGGTCATGTATGAAATGTGTAAAACCAAATGAATAATCAAGTATAAGTTTATTTATTTTTGACCTTCACTGCAGCATGCAAACCTGTAGCTGCGGCATGTGGGTTCCTATTCGCTGACCAGGGATCAAACCTGGGGCCCGTGGTGGGAACGGGGAGCTTTTGCCACTGGACCACCAGTGAAGTCCCAAGATGCTCATTTCAAGGTCAGGAAGCAGTGTGTTTTCTTCATCAAATATCGGATAGGTAAATCACAGGGAGCACTGATTTCTTCAGAACGCTGTTCCTTAAGACAGCAGCAAAATCAAAGAAAAGCATCTATTTGTACTGTATACATAGTATAGAAGAGTGTTCTCTGCTTCTAGCCATAGCAAGGAGATAGTGTTTAACTTTGAATTTTAGTGAGGACTGCATTTGTTGTCGAGTAACCGAGAAGACTAGAGCAGTCTGGGATTGCTGTGGTAGCTCTCGATGTCATCATTATCCCGTGTCCCTATCTCTTGGCTCTGGCACAGGTAATACACGGGTTTCATTCTCTTGGTTACAAGATGGCTGCTCTCAGCCCAGGGATAAGTCCTTGTTCCAAGCAGGAAGAATAAAAAGTACAAATGGCAAAAAGCAAAGGGATCACTTGGTGTGTCTTTTACCACTAAAACAAAACCTTTCTTGGAAGCCATACCAAGTAATCTTCTGTTACATTTCATTGGCCAAAATGATCATAAGCTGCAAGAGGAGTCTGGAAAGGAAAATAGCTTTGGCTGGACACATGACCACCCTGAACAAAATTAGACCTGACAGAGAAAAAGGGAAAATAGATATTGACTAGGCAACTTGTTGTATATGCCACGAGTATAAATGTGTAATTTTTCTTTAGTGAAAGCACTGGGTTAAAACTCAGCATTCAAAAAACTAAGATCATGGCATCCAGTCCCATCACTTCATGGCAAATAGGTGGGGAAACGATGGAAACAGCAACAGACTTTATTTTCTTGGGTTCCAACATCTTGCGGACAGTAAGTGCAGCCATGAAATTAAAAAACACTTTTGCTCCTTGGAAGAAAAGCTATGACAAACCTAGACAGGGTATTAAAAATCAGAGACATTATTTTGCTTAAAAAGTTATTCAAAGTTAAGGTTTATACAGTAGTCATGTATAGATGTGAGAGTTGGACCATAAAGAAGGCTGAACAGTGAAGGATTGATGCTTTCAAACTGTGATGTTCCTGGAGAAGATTCTTCAGATCCCCTGGACAGCAAGGGGATAAACCTTGCTTTAAGATCCTAAAGGAAATCAACCTTGAATTTTCATGGGAAGGACTAGTGCTGAAGCTCCAATATTTTGGCCACCTGATGCGAAGAGCCAACTCATCGGAAAAGACCCTGATGCTGGGAAAGATTGAAGGCAGGGGGAGAAGGGGATGATAGGGGATGAGGTGGTTGGAGGGCATCACCGACTAGATGGACATGAGTTTGAGCAAGCTCTGGGAGATGGTGAAGGACAGGGAAACCTAGCTGTCCATGGGGTCATAAGAGTAGGATATGATTGAGTGACTTAGCAACAACAATATGAAAAATATCACATTTTCTTTCTCTTAAACTGAGCCTAAACTTACCAAATACTCCGAGCTTTAACTTATATATCATGTTAAATTAAACTGAACCAAAAGAACAAATTAACTGGTCTTCTCAAACTTGTTATTACTCTTGTTCTTCAAGTTCGTTTTTCCTCAATGCATAGTATCATTCAGGAATTTGAAATCTGCAAATAGTAGTAGTGTTTGACAAAGAAAACCCGGACAAAATAGTGCTTTTAATCCTGAAAGCATTCCTGTGACATACTTTATATACCTGGGTAAGAAATAAAGCATTCTTCTAGGGTGAGTAGGAAAGATGAATAGATTACCTTTCCACTTCCCCTTTTCCATGGCTGTCACTATTAGCTAACTGGTTAACTAGTTGGCTAGTATTTTAGATCTAGAGGTTCCTAGGCTACCTTAGTCATGAGAGCTTTTTCACTGTAATTTTATGAATTTAAAACATGTATATTGTATATACTGGACCCTAATTCTGTTGCAGGGAGGAAGCCAATTCTGACTCTATGTTGGAACTGTTTCTTTAACTTGCTTTTCCTTGTTTTTGTTATTATAATCATACAGAATGGTTTGCTCAGGGAATCCTGCCCCTCTGCCTGACTGTTAAAGTACCCCCGTTCAGAACCCTGTTCACCTTTGGATGGCAGGAAGGAAGAAATTAACACATCCCCTGTCTGAGGCTTGCCATTCTAGATGTTTACAAGATTAATGGCCTTTTCCCTTTGCTTCCTCACCTCCCCTCATCTCTGATCTATAACAGAACCTGGTATCCAGATGCCATAAGATGGTTATTTTCAGGCGCTAGCCTGCCTTCTTCTTGGTCTCCAGGCTCCCTGATTAAAGTCTTTTCCTTTCCTCAATACCTCCTCTCTCGGATTCATTGGCCTATGGAGTTGCAAGCAGAGCGAACTTGGACTTGGTAACAATTCTGCCAATTAAGCCTAGTGGAGGGTCAGAGATGGTGGTGAATCTTTTCTTCCATTCACTAAATAAATATATAAATCAAAAGTATAACTGTTCTCAGGAATTTGGGGAAAAAAAAACTTGGAGAGCAATTACCCTTAAAAGATGTGGAAAGTTGGTTTTTTTTTTTTTTTTTGCTTTTCAAAAACTAACAGATTATATAATTTTGCTTAATATATATGTGAGGAAGTCTTACAAGTTTTCTAACTAAGGATTTAATTTCCTCTTCATGTCCAGGAAAATACTACTGCATCTAAGTATGGTATGTTTTAGGGCTTCAAAAGCAAAATTCAATCATATGGCATAAGATTTTATATCCATGAAAGGTGGTATGAAACACTGATTAAGGGAGTGTGCTCTGGAGCCAACTGCCAGGATTATTAGCTATGTGACCCTGAGGAAATTACTTAACTTCTTTGTGTGCCTCAATTTTCCTGTCGATAAACTGGGGATAACATTAGTATGTCCCTCAAAGGATGGTTATGAGAATTAAATGAGCTGATTTCTACAAAAAAGTTAGTAGAGTGCCTTGCAGCTTGCTAACAATTAAAAACATTCGCCATTATTTCAGCCATTAGGAATTTCTCTTTTCTAATACAATTTAAGGGCCCTTTTCTGAGTCGTTTATATCAGCAACCTCTAAGTCTGGAGGTGTTGCAAGTTTCTCTTACCATGGTTTTATTTCCCTTTTGACATATACTAACAATGCAATGAGAACTCTGAACATATTTCTTTCTGCTTATAACTTAACAAAATAATAATTAAAGCAAGCATGAAAGTGTTAATTGCTTAGTCGTGTCCGACTCTTTGCGACCCCATAGATTGTAGTGCACCAGGCTCCTCTGTCCATGTCCATGGAATTCTCCAGGCAAGAATATTGGAATGGGTAAGCCATTCTCTGCTCCAGGGGATCTTCCTGACCCAGGGATTGAACCCTGGTCTCCTGCATTGTGGGCTTCCCTGGTGGCTCAGATGGTAAAGCGTCTGCCTGCAATGCAGCAGACCTGGGTTTGATCCCTCGGTCAGGAAGATCCCCTGGAGAAGGAAATGGCAACCCAATCCAGCATTCTTGCCTGGAAAATCCCATGGTCAGAGTAACCTGATAGGTTACAATCCATGGGGTCGCAAAGAGTCAGACAGGACTAAGAGACTTCACTTTCACTCTTGCATTGCAGGCAGATTTGTTACCCTCAGAGTTACCAGGGAAGCAAGCATATGCAACAACAAGAATCAAAGCTATAGAACTCTTATTCCCTACAAAACTTTTTAAGACGAAAGCTTCAAAGCATATTTTAAAATATTTTGGTAGCGATTTATAGCATGTATTAATCTGATAGACTCATTTTTTCAGTTCTTTATCCACTTAGAACCCATGGATCTTCAGAATATGGGTAAAAACAGAAGCAAGGTATCTGTATCTCAGCCAAAGAGGGAAGTAAATGATTTTTCCCCTTAAAACACTCAGAGCTTTATCTTGTTGCAAGTAAAGAGAATGAAGCCAGAGTTTCCTCACTTGACACTCCTCATGAGAAGGAGACAGTGCTTCTCCACCAGGGCTCAGCAGGAAAGATCCTTGCCACAGAAAGCTGAGTTTAGCTGCTTGAATGAGGGACCACTGGACTCTCTCTTTTAGGGGCTAGGTGAGTGTGACTTTGATTACTAAAGCATGGTCAGACACCTGAAAGATAGCTTCCCATGCATAAGTGGCCACCGAATACAGTTAACAGCTGAAATCCAACCACACTCATGCATTTCAAACATAAAAAGTTGTATTGGCTAGCTTTACTCTAAGGCCCAAGCCTTCAACACCTGTTGCCTGGTAGCCAAAAGGACATCTTGCCAAAGCGGCAATCGTTTGGAATTGCCCTGGGGACTCCGCTTTACAAATAGCCCTAGAAATACAAATTCAAGAGTTATATAACTTCATTCATTTCAGATTTGCTGTGAATAAAACCCTGTTATTCAAAATTCCTGCTCAATTAAATCTTATTCAGTGTTAAGGGCCAGAAAAATGGTAAATACTTTATAATATTTAAGATTTCTGTTAATTAAATATTACAAATAAAACATTAGAGATGTGAAATTGATTTTTATGAGCAACTAGAAAAGTCTATTTGGTGAAAAACATCTAGATGAGTTAAATATCTATCAACAAGTGTTCTTTAAAGTATTTATTGGCTTCGTGGATCATTAGTAAATTCATGAAAGGCTGGAACTGCGATTGCTTAATATTTCCGAGGAATTAAAGAAGCAATTTCAAACCTATTGGATGAGATGAAAACAATGCCGCAGCTCTTGAATGGTGAGCTTATTTTCCAGAGATTACGGATTGACACAATACTATTCCTCAATTCATTTACTAAACATATTTAAACCATGGCCTGCATTACTTTAAAGAAATGTATCATGTTTTAAATACTTGAGCGCTCATCTCCCTTCCATGAGAGTGTAATTAGTAAAAGGGCCCTGGGCGCTAAGGCAGATGAACTACGTCGGGAGAGGAAGGGGAGGAGAGGAGGGTGGAGCCGCCGTTCGCCTGGGGGTAGTTTGCGTGTGCTAGGCTGAGAAAAGAGAAAAGGTCAACGCAGGAATCTGGTGGTTCCTGGTAATCTCAAAATGGAAGTCTTGTCTTGTCCAGATTGGGCTTTTTCAGATTGTGAATGGGGCTCTCTACCTCCTTTCTGCTTCCATCTTCCAGCGTGGCAGTGGATTTAAGAGGGAGGTGCCGGACGGATGCCAGTGGTCCTCACCCGCACTCTCTGCATCCCGGCCCGAGGTCGACTGGCCTCGCCCACCCTGGGTAAATTCCCGGAGGTCCCGCCCCTCGCTGGAGGAAAACTCCCCGGGGAGTGCAGACGGGCGTCCGCGAATGTTGACAGTCAAGGAGTACGCACATTCAGCGTCCAGGTCCCCGCGGCTTACCCTCACCTATTTTTATAGCTAAGCCAAGGTCACTCTTTAATACCGGGCCAGCGCCTGAGCTGCGGCGTCGCTCTCTGCCTAGCGACGGCAGCCGGGGCGGGGAGAGGGGCCGCGGGGGCGGGGCGGGGGCCGCGGCGCGCCCCCCGGCCGGCCGAGCCCACACCTGCCCGGCGCCCGCGAGACTCGCGAGCCGAGCCGGAGGCAGGGCGGCGTCCCGGGCGCCGAGGAGGGGCCGCGCGTCGCGGGCGGGCGGGGGGATTCGTGGTGGGCGCGGGCGCGGCGCGGCCGCAGAGGCTGGAGGCGCTGCGGCGCGAGTGCGTCACGCCGGCGGAGGGCACGGTGGGCTGCGGCCGGCCCGCCGACCAGGAGCCTGGTGTCCCGGGCGGCGGGCAGGCGGCTGCACTCGCCCCGGCAGCCGCGAGCGGCGCGGCCCGGGCCCGGCCGGGGGTCGCCGGCGAGCCGCCGCCGGCTCCATTCATTCCCGCGGCTCCGCCTCCTTTTCCGGGCTCCTCCGGCGGCTCCGGCGGCGCGTCCGAGGTGAGTGCGCGGCCCGTCCCGGGCGGGTGGTCCCGGGCCCAGGCCGAAGCTGCTGGGTCCGGCCTCGCGCCCCGCCGGCTTGGCCCCGCACAGCCGCGGGTTGTGACGCGGGCACGAGCTGCGGGCCTCCCCGAGGGCTCGGGCGCGGCGCAGGCCCACGGCGGCCGCCTGGGCTCGGGGCGCGCGTCCAGCTGCGGGCGACTGGCCGGCTCCTCCGAGGGGCGTGTGGTGCGCCCCCAGGTGCTTCGGCCTCCGCGCCAGCGCCACCATTTTGTGTGAGGGAATGCCTCCTTCTCCTTCCCCCGCCCGCCTCGGCCCGATCCCCAGCTGCTGCCTGCCTAGCCCACTCCCTTCCAGCCTTCCCACCTGGAGCCTTTCAGTCTGGGTCGCTGGCCTCGGCCTGGGGGAAGCGGACCTGGTGGCGAGTGGGGGTGGGGGAGGGGGCGGCGGAAGCGTTACGGTTCCGCCACGCAGGTGGCCTCCATGGATGCTCTGACCATCTCCCTTACCTGTAACCACTTTGGACTAGTTATTGTATAGATTCCCTTCTAAAATACAGGTCGTGGCAATTTTGTTCTAGTTTATAGCTGCCCATTGTGCAATTTTCGAGGCCTGTGCCCTAAGAAATCAGTGGGTGAAGCTTTGGCTTGTTTATGGCTCAGGGCTTTGGGTTCCATTTACTTAAGATGAAGTATCTCACTGGCTTTTCAGCTTCTGGAAGTTGGTCTGACTGTCTTATCTGGGGTAGTTTCACAATTAACCGCGACCCCTTCCTCTTTTGGGATATCCTTTCAAAACCTCAAACAAAACGTTCTCGTGTGAGGATTCTTGAGTGGGATAGGGACAGGTTGCTAAAAGATTACCCAAAGGAAAAGTTGTATTGTGATTCAGAACTGTTACACATACCGTCTTTTTCAAGGGTTATGAGAATTTGGTAGTTCTTGTTTTTAATTTATCTCCTCACAAATACACTTAAGTTCCTAGTAGGGTATACTCTGGCCATTTGTATTTTATCACTGCATCACAGACAGGGATTAAAGCCTGGAATGGTGGCTGTTGCATAATACACACAGTTGGGCCCTGGAGGGAATTTGCCAAAATGGATCTGGGTTTGTCGTGCCTTGTATGTCTGCTTGCATGTACAAAGGATGTACAGGTTATCTTTGCAAGCTATGTTTTGGTTTTCTACAAGAGGAACGATTTTTAATTTATTATTATTTATTATGCACAAGGTTAAGTTTTTGGTATATGGACAAGACTAAGTTTTGGGTTTTAAAACTTTGCTTGTCTCTTTTGTTTTGTTTTATGGGGTGGGGGGCAATGTGGGTGTGAGCCCAGGGGATGTGGTGAGAGGAATCTGGGAAGAGTCCATTTGTAATAAGACTTCCAGCGCAAACAATGATAAAATATCAGTCTTTCATGGAAAGCTTGTAGGCTGTCATACTGGACTCCTCTGAATTTATGATGAGAATTGGTTTAGGGAACTTAGCTTGTATGAGTAGCAACATTGCCTGCTCTTTGAGTGATTGTAATCTAAGATGCTTTACCTGTGGATTTTAGATTCTAACAAGTTCCAGATTAGTCTGATCTTTTAAGTAGTATTCAGATCATTACACATTTCTTTAATAACTATATAATATACCTTAAGCAAAAGACTTAACTTTGATTTGGAGAAAAAATATTTTATAATTAGATGCTTTTGAGAGTCATCTCTTTAAATTTTTTAAACCCTTCCACTCAACTTTTTTCTGATTAGTTGAAGGCTCTTTCACTTATTCTGTCTGAAAATAAATGATCCCGTATCATGTACCATCCCTAGCAGAAGTGTCATGCCTCTCCCTGCTGACATGTTTTTTGGGGGAGAATTAGGTGAAAGGGACCTTGGACCTTGAGAGATGAGTCTTGTTTTAGAAAACTTAAGGATTGCCTGTGCACTGAGTGGACCTGTTTTAGGTCCCTGGGGATTGAGAAGGTGGTTCCTGCCAGGAAGTTCAGCACAGAGTAAAAAGAGAAAAAAAGAGCTTGATTTTAGTTACTAGCTCCTCCAATGAGACGTTAGTTTTAGGTTTAGTTTTAGGTTACACCAGAGGTAGCTTTCATTTATTCAGCAAACACTGAGTGTTTTATGCTGTGGAGTGCAAAAATAGACGAACTCTACTCATGATGCTTATAGTCTAGCATTGTGGATTAAAATGTTAAAAATCCCTTAATCTAAATGCACAGAGGTTTTTGCTAATATGTATTGGGAACAAATCAATTTAGTAAATCCCTTTTTAAAAAAAGTCCAGATTGCATGTGGGGGGACCCCTGCATTTATGGATTCAGGAGAGGAGAAAGAGGGTTCAGTTGCTGAAAGAAACCGAGAAAGGAAAGAAACTAATAAAATTGAGAGTGTTGTCCAAGGAAAGAGAAACTACAGTAGTCAGTTGGGTCTGATCTGTCATAAGGACAAGAAAGGTAAAATGAAAATAATCCTTTGGATTTAGAAATTGAGAGTTTATTATTGGAGGCGTTAACAGGGGTGATACCAGTATAGTGATAATGGAGAAGCCATTTCAGTGAATAGCTACAGAGAAAAAGTCAACTTGACTTTTTGTTGTACAATGATAAAGTAATAAACTGTATTGATAAGGAATTTAGTCTATAAAGTCTTTTATACATATTACTAATGCTTTCAAGTTTGCATCAGCCAGCTGTTCAATACCAGATTAACTTATTCTCATTCTTAACAGTAGTTATTATTCAGATGCAGTGTAATTTCACAATTTAAGCCAAATAGATATGTTTAAACCTTGGCTTGTAAGAGTAGTTATAATAGAGCTTATCTCAAAGTGTTAGCAGAATTAAATGTGATAACATTCCTAAAGGTGAACTACTACTAGTATCGTCATCAATGAAATTAGAATTTTTTTTAAGTATCTAGTTGGGTGTTCCTCAACTTTTTCTCCTTTTTATTATCTTCTCCCCACAGTCATGCAGTGTACAGCACATTTTTGAGGTACATTTCAAAACAATGACTTTTTCTTTTTTAAAATTGTGATTTCTCTACCACTTGTCAGTGAGAGCTTTTGCTCTTCATGAGATAAAGTATAACCAAAATGAGTTGAGTTGGTAGAGTTCAAATTAAAACCAAGAAAATCTTTGGTTTTAGTGAAAACTAATGAGTTTGTGTATTAATGTGGGGAAATGAGTCTTGTTTTGAAAAATTGAATACAATTTATATAGTCCCCCATATAGCTCTTGTGGATCCCAGAATAAGAATCTATCTTCTCATTTTAGATCTGGATACTTCCCTGGAGGTTCAGTAATTAAGACTCTGCACTTCCACTGCAGGGGGCATGGGTTCGATCCTTGGTCAGGGATCTACTATCCCACATGCTGTGTGGTAGGACCGAAAAATAAAAGAAAAACAAATTTTTTTAAATATCTGGTCCTGTTTTCTATTAATTACTGCATACGAGTGGCAAATATAGCTATATTTAGCAAAAAGCAAACACATGTTCAAAGTATTGATATTTAGCTTTGTAATTTAATGCATATTTAAAAGTATTTGAAATTAATTTCAAGGCTGAGGAGATTTATTGATAAAATTTTCTAGACCATTAAAAAAGAAACCGAAGTGATTCTGAATGAAGTGAAATTTTGTGAAACGGGTGAATGCTAACTTTTTGTATCTGAGCAGCTTTTCAGAATGGCAACAACAACAAAAGGCATAGTTCTATAAAATGATCCCCGTGATTTTTCAATTGCATATGCAAACAATCACTCAGCTGAATTCCGTGGACTCTTGGCTCTCCTTTCTAGAACTGGCTTAGATGAAGACGGATGTCCTTGTGCCTTGGGTGGAGAGGTGTTTCTCCAGTCAGAACTGGAATGTGTCCGAAGTCACTAACGGTGCTCTCTGATGAGCTCATTAGTCATCTGTGTTTTCAGGAGGTGTGATACATTTGTGGACAGAATTTACTGAAGGGAAGTTTCTTCCCTTGTAAGACTTGTCCACCAAGATTTGCCCTCACTGATTTCTCCCCCGTTCCTTTTCCTCATCTTCTGTACTGTTGTTTCCAGATCCTTTGCCGTCCTGATTGTTTTCCATTGGAGGCATTCCAGTTTTTCAGTGTTCAGTTCAGTTCAGTCGCTCAGTCATGTCCGACTCTTTGTGACCCGGTGAACCGCAGCACCCCAGGCCTCCCTGTTCATCACCCACTCCCGGAGTTTACCCAAACCCATGTCCATCGAGTCGGTGATGCCATTTCAGTGTAGTGTTCTTAAAATGTGATCCTCAGGATGGAATAAAAGACTAAATGCTGTGTGACTTATGAAGAGACCGGGGGTCCTTTTCCATTTCTGTATCTCCTAATTGTTGTTCAGTCGCTCAGTCGTATCTGACTCTTTTTGACCCCATGGACTGCAGCATGCCAGGCTTCCCTGTCCTTCACCATCTCCCAGAGTTTACTCAAACACATGACCACTCAGGCAGTGATGCTATCCGACCTATCTAAAGGAAAGGGTTGATTTCCTTTAGGATTGACTGGTTTAATCTCCTTGCTGTCCCAGGGACTCTCAAGAGTCTTCTCCAGCACCACAGTTTGAAAGAGTCAGTTCTTCGGTGCTCAGCCTTCTTTATGGTCCAGCTCTCACATTGGTGCATGACTGCTGGAAAAACCATAGCTTTGACTAGATGGACCTTTGTCAGCAAAGTGATGTCTCTGCTTTTTAATATGCTGGGTTTGTCATAGCTTTCCTTGCAAGGAGCAAGCATCTTTTAATTTCATGGCTGCAGTCGCCATCCACGGTGATTTTGGAGCCGAAGAACATAAAGTCTGTCACTGTTCCCCCATCTATTTGCCACGAAGTGATGGGACCAGATGCCATGATTTTAGTTTTTTGAGTGTTGAGTTTTAAGTCAGTTTTTTCACTTCTCTTCCACTTTCATGAAGAGGCTCTTTAGTTTTTCTTTGCTTTCTGCCGTAAGGGTGGTGGTATCTGCATATTTGAGGTTATTGACATTTCTCCTGGCAGTCTTGATTCCAGCTTGTGCTTCATCCAGTCCAACATTTTTCATGGTGTACTCTGCATAAAAGTTAAATAAGTGTGGTGAGAGTATACATCCTTGAGGTACACCTTTCCTAATTTTGAATGAAGCCCTATTGTGGGATCATTTTGCTTTAACTTAGGGGAAAAAAAACACTTGCTATAATTCATATTGAGTGTAGTACCAGCTGAATCTCATTTTGTCAGCTTTTAAGTTTCCCTTTCATTTTAAAACAGTTGGCTTTGTATTCATTGTGTCATAAACATTTAAAAATTCTGAAGGTGGATCATAGTGATTAGAACAAGTATCTAAAGTCTGAAGAGAGGATACTGCAAGATTAAAAGAAATCTAACACTTAACGAGTGACTGAACAATATGCTTGATATATGATATTTGTATGATCAGGTACATTATGGGTTATATTGACTTTTGTCTTGATCTAGGAACCTGACCAAATCCCTCTGGAGAGAGATTGCCTAGGTTTAGAGACTGACTCTTCCACTTAACAGCTGTGTGAACTTGGGAAACTTGACCTGTTCACACTTGAGGCTCCTCATTGGAAGAATGTGTGTAAGAATAGTTAACCTCATAGAATCATTTTGAGGAATAAATGATTTATTATGTGTAGAATGTTGAGCATAATGCCTCGTGCAAGGTAAGCAAGCAATGAATGATAGTTCTTTCATCATCAGAAAACATTTTGAGTTAGAATAAATGATCATTCATTAGATGGTACCAATCTTTTGTAAATTAAGTGCTTTTTTCCCTGTCTTCTTTCTTTTAAGTGGTCGTGCATGACCTAAGGTATTAGTTAGAAAGGACATCAGAGATCATTTGACCCATCCCTACTTTTTATATATTTGGAAAAGTTATGTTTCTCTGGAGTTCTGAGCCTGGTTGAATAGATGAAGAAAAGGTAGAATAGGTAAAACACACTCTCGTGTGATAAGTATGTTAAAAGAAGTATGCATGAGGAACTTGCAAGAAACTCGTGAGTTTCTCAAGTTGTCTCCCTTCATTTTTACCTATTAATCCATCCTACACGCAGTTGCTGGGTAAATTGTCTTAAACCATAGCCTTGGGTATTTCTCTTCTGCTCAGGATCTTTAAATTACCTCCTTCTGTGTGCAAAATAAAGTCCAAACTCTTTAATCTAGTGTTCTTGGCCTGTTATTTCTATCCTCAATTTATTTTCCTGGTGTACATGCCACTGCTTTTTATATACCTTAACTCTCTTGATGAATCCAACTACTTGCTAGTCTCAGTATGCTTTCTGGCTTCCTTTTAGCATTCCCATCCTAGAGGGTCTCCCCTTCTATCTGCCTGTTGAGAGACCATCTATTGCTCTTCCTCTAGCCGCAGAACTTCACATGGATTTTATCTGTGGCAGTTCTTTGTTCTAGCACCAGTGTGTGGTTTATTGATGCAGACTTGTTCAGTCATTCGTCATTCATTTATATAGTAATATGTGTTGAAGCCAGGTGGCTCAATGGTGAAGAATCTGCCTGCAAAGCAGGAGATGCAGGTTCAATTCCTAGGTTGGGAAGACCCCTGGAGAAGGAAATGGCAACCCACTGCAGTATTCATTGCCTGGGAAATCCCATGGACAGAGGAGCCGGTAGGCTACAGTCCTTAGGGTTGCGAAGAGTTGGACATGACTTAGTGATTAAACAACAAATATATTGAAGCCAGAGAGGAAGGCTATTACTACTCTTTTTTTCCCCTGGGCCTGCTGCCGGTGAAATGTAAGAAAGCAATTTTACTTGATCTGGGTAAGCATACATACCTGAGTTTGCAGGAAGATTGTAAGAGCAGGTGTATGAGGCTGTGGCTCACAGTGCAGAGTGGGAGAAGCCTGGAAGGGGAAGGGGCATGTTTAAACTGTGTTGGGCGGCTGCTTGTGTTGGCCAACTTGAAAGTTGGCGTGGCAAGTAGCAGCAACCCTTGGTTACATTAGGAAATGGGGAGAGGTCGTGGTGATGCTGGTAGTGGTGATTGCGACTCAGCAGAATATTTCCTAAGTTGTAAGCCAAAGTTAAGTACCAAGTTTTGTTTTTGTTTTAGTATTTCCTTTAAAACGAAAATATCCATCTTCATAGTTCTAATGAGACATATCTCTGTGATATTATATGGTAAAGATATGTACAACAATATGCATATTGTTTAGACTCCTATTTTTTAAAATTGCCCATGTCCTTGAGATTTACTATGCCAAACTCGTATTTACTTTAAGCAGTATAAAATTGAATCTATTTCATGGTAAAGAAAAGGTTTTTAAAAAAAAGACTGTATAATGTTGAAGGACAAAACTTCGTGGTGTATTCATTTAAATAGTTCTTATTTTGCCCCTCTTGAGGTTTATAAACTGCTCCTGTGAGATTATAAACAGTGTTTAATAATCTGGGTCATGACGGGCTCAGGTAGCTGACATGTTCTAGAGGCAAAGGTATTCTTTTCAGCAGAACCACATGTGGTTGATCAGTGGAAGCTTCAGTTACAAGCACATGTCTGTTTCACATATTGCCTATTAATTTATTGTTAAGCTTTTGCATATGTATCTGAGAAATGTAAGTAGCTCACTCTGTCTTCCTCCAAGCATATAGACAGGATGATGAGGATTTAGCTCCATCCCTGGTTGTGGTCATTTTAGTATTTATGGTCTGACTCATTTTGCTTAGGAGTCCCATGTCGGCTCTATGAGCCTTGCTTGTCTTCCCAAGATAGAACCTCCCAAATCACTCTTCTCCCTGGGAAGTTGGATGCAGGCATGTAATCTAAATTTTGTCAGAGTTGCATCCAAGAGAGCCTACACTACACAGTGAGTGATTGAGGAAGGAGGCTCCATGTGTAATCTCCTTTCTTCCCTTGGTTCTTCCTCCTTCACCAGGAATATCTACTGTTAATAATATAATGTGAGCCCTTCCAGATCATTTTCTGCACAAACATATAAATATATACCAATATTTTTCATAAATTAGTTTTAAAAATACATGGAATAGGCTTTTTAAAAAAAATTTGAGTTGAGCATTTTTTATGTTTGTTCTTGTTTTATGAATTGCCTGTTCATGCCACTTGCTTATTTATTTGCTTAGTTTAAAAACTTTTGTATTAAGGAAGCTAATTCTTATGGGTCATCTTGGTTATATAAAGTTTGCCCCTGAGTTTTTGATGTAAATTTTTTTCATGTAAAATTTTTAATGTATTATTAGTTTTTACTTTGAACTTTAGTCCTTATTCAGAGGTCCTTTTCCTCTCCGTTCAGCTCATTTGCTTATGGCCGCACAGCTAGTCTGGTGGCTCAGATGGTAAAGAATCCACCTGCAGTGCAAGAGGCACAGGTTCGATCCCTGGGTCGGGAAGATCCTCTGGAGAAGGAAATGACAATCCACCGCAGCATTCTTGCCTGGAGAATTCCATGGACGGAGGAGCCTGGTGGGCCACAGTCCATGAGGTCGCAAAGAGTCAGACACAACTGAGCGACCAACACTTTCACTTTCACCCGGCTATTAATCCTGGCAGTTTTGGCTTGAGAACACACTCCCTTAACTAGTATTCTACACATTCTGCCTTTCAAGTGCATCAGCTTCTATGCCGTGTGCCTGGATGTTGCTTTTGTAAGTCCTGAAACATGCCAAGTACCCATTGCCTCCATGTTTAAATGATTTCTTAGATGTAGGACCGTTTTTTGTAGAAATGAAGAAGGAATTAAACTGTTAGAAAACTGATAAGATTTCTCTTGGTATGTGTGAGCAGTCTTATACCATCTTAGGATCCTACTGTGCTTTCCGGCCTAGTATGGTGACTAAAAGGATCAGTCTCACAGCCAGACTGCCTGGGGTCAGATCCTAGCTTTGCTGCTTATTATAGGTTGGGCAGTTGGTAAAGAAACTGCTTGTAATGCACAAAGACTTGAGATGTGGGTTGGGAAGATGCCCTGGAGAAGGAAATGGCAACCCACTTCAGTATTCTCGCCTGGGAAATTCCATGGACAGAGGAGCCTGGTGGCTGCAGTGCACGCAGCTGCAAAGATCAGACAGGGATTGAGTCTGCACACACAGACATAGTGTGCCGTGGACAGGTTACACTGTTGCTGTGTGGTTTAGTTTCCTCCTCTGACAAAAGATGATTAAATCTCCGGCTTCATGGGCTGGGGATAAAAACTGTCTCAGGGATACATGTGAAATGTTTAAAATAGAATCAGGTGCATAGTCCATGTGGGCTCAGTGATTATTACTTCAAAAGTTGATTTTTGTTCTCTACTTGAAATAAAAAAGGTAACGAATATAAACCACGTTTGTAGGACTTCCCTGTAGCTCAGACAGTAAAGAAAATGCCTGCAACACAGGAGACCCGGGTTTGATCCCTGGGTCCGTAAGATCCCCTGGAGAAGGTAATGGCAACCCACTCCAGTATTCTTTCCTGGAGAATCCCATGGACAGAGGAGCCTGGCGGACTACAGTCCGTGGGATCACAAAGAGTCAGACACAACTGACGCTGCTACTACTGTGAACCACATTTAACTTCCTGTCCCATTACCCACACATTTATAGGCATCTTTACCTGTATATGGACTTCCTGGTGGCTCAAACCATAAAGCATCTGTCTACAATGAGGGGTTCGATCCCTGCGTGAGGAAGATCACCTGGAGAAGGCAGTGGCACCCCACTCGAGTACTATTGCCTGGAAAATCCCATGGATGGAGGAGCCTGATGGACTATGGTCCACGGGGTCACAAAGAGTCGGACACGACTGAGCGACTTCACTTTCACTTTGACTTGCTTATATGTAATCAAATCTTTTTCCTCTCTCAGAGGATAGAAAAGGATTTCTGAGCATTGTTGAGCCCACCTAAGTGTTGATAACTGTAGCAGTCTGTTCAGTGGTTTCATTTTTGTCATACTCAAAAACTCAGTTCTAGGAGTGGAAACAGACTCATCTTGGATTTAGGGCCTTATGTAGGATAGGAGGATAGAAGGATAAAAGGTGAGTAGAATAAAAGTTGAGCTGATATAATACAGGACCTAGGTTAGTCAGAGAAGGATATGATGGTGGGGAGAAAAGAGACAAAGGGAGAATAACAATGAGGTCCAGGAACAGGCCTTTTGTGTAAAAGGTTGAGAGCATCACAGATTTTATGTTACTTGGATACCCAACCCATTTTCGGTCTTGGGAAGACAATCAGCGGAGGTAGGATCAAGGCTTGGACTGGTTGAGATAACTTTTTTTTTCCTAAGAACTCTTTCAGCTCTAAAATCTCCATAATCCTTTGGATCTTCTCCTCCTCCTAAAGCCCCCAATAATAGCGACACTCTTGAAGTAACTTAGGAACTCAAGTTAAAAATACGTATTTTTTCCTGCTTTAAGAGTATATTTGATGGGAGGGAGTCAGGGAGGGGATATATGTTTAAAAAAAATAAATTAAAAAAGGTTCTGATATGCAGGAAATAAAATAAGAGAGAACATTAAATAATCATACAAAAAGTTCCACATACTTTCAAAGAGGATTCTTATTTTCAGGTATATTTTTAATACTTTGTAAATTATAATGCATAGCCTCAGAGTGATAATAAAATATTATAGAATAAAAAATATATTTGATATCCAGTAATTAACCTTAAAAAGGAGGGGAAATCACAGTAATAATTTGATTTTTAGCTCTTTCTCATAGTTTCTTTCTTAAAGAACATTCATTCTTGCAAACAGTTACATAATTTTTCAGGAAAAGGGGATGGAAGTATTAAAAGATGGGTATAAAATAGCTGGTGGGCCTCTTGTGTTCTTATGTAAGAGGTGTATTATGTTTTTATACAGGTTATCCAGGATTAATGAGCATGCCATTTACTTAATTTATAAATTAATTTGGACACTTTCTACACTTCATTGTCCATTCTGCATAAAATTTTTGATGAGTTAGTTTGCTTAAGGGGACATTAAGCTTTCTCATTCATGTAGAATCTAGTTAGGCCTTTGGTTCATCTCATGGGCAGAGCATAAAGTACTTGACACAATTTGATCTGACAGCTTTACAGTTATATAACATTGAACCGAAGCTTAAAAACAACAAAAAAAGAAGTCACTGATGTTTTTCATAGCAAGCTATATTTCTCTCTAAAACCTTCCTAACCCTCTCTGTCTCCCTAAACCTAGCAGAACCAGCTTAAGGCTAGTAATTTACACAGTCTTAAGCTAACCGCTATTTTTTAAAATAAACAATTACAAACATTTAGAGGTGAAAAGGTCCTTAGGATTATCCTGTCTAGTTGCATCACGTTACCAATGAGAATACAGAAGGCTTAAGATGGTAAGTAACTTGCCTAGGGCCACGAAGCTGGCTAGTGGCAAAACTGACCTGGGCATCTGCACAGGGTTCCAATACAAGTATTCTTTCTGGTGTAATGTGTGAATACAATGTTTAATAACAAGGTGTAGTTGTGACATTTTACAGAAGTAAGTTTCTTGTGACAAAGAGTATGATATTTGATTTTGCATATTGAGTAAAAAATAATTACATTGGAATGTCTGCTTGTCTGGATTCATATTCTAGCTCCACTAGTGCTGTGACATTGATTGTGTCTTAATCTCATCTGTAGAATGGGGCTGATAGAAGTACTTCATTCTATGTTACATGCAGCATTCTCTTTAAAGTCTGGTATGTCCTCATTTCTCAGTAAATGTTACCTGCTGCTCTTACTGATTTATAATAATTTCTAGTTCTTTCATCTTTTTAAAATACTGATCAGTGATTGTTTAGCCAATAAAATTTAGCACTGAGAGTGACCAGTAATGAAAGTAATAGATTTAAGGACAGATTTGAAAACCTAGAAATATTTTAGAAGGGGTGTATGTTTGGGCCTTTGGAATTGGGGAAATATTTTCTAATTTTTTTCATATTAAAAGCTATGATGCTATAGTTGTTTTTAAACTATATTCAAAAATAACAACTTTTAAGTTTGTTGGGAGATGCCCTGGAGGTGAAATGAGAGAGAAAATAGTGAAATAATTTCTTCTATAGTGAAGAAGAAATACATTTATTTTGAACTTGCTTTGTTGCCACAGAAATGATCGATTTAAGGACATTTAGTCATGCTTCCCCCCTGCAGAAGAAAGTGGCAACCCACTTAAGTATTCTTGCCGGGAGAATCCCCATGGACAGAGGAGCCTGGAGGCTACAGTCCATGGGGTTGCAAAAGTCAGACACGATTTAGCAACTAACCCACCAGTCATGCTTCCATATCTCCAAAAAAGATTTAAAAAAAAATCCTTTCAATGTTAGTTGCTCAGTTGTGCCTGACTCTGCAACCCCATGGACTGTAGCCCACCAGGCTTCTCCGTCCGTGGGATTTCCCAGGCAAGAATACCGGAGTGGGTTGCCATGTCCTTCTCCAGGGCATCTTCCTAACCCAGGGATCAAACCTGGGTCTCCTGCATTAGACAGACTCTTTACCATCTGAACCACCAGGAAAATGAACAATATGAAAATTAAGTCAGATGCATCTGGAAATGGCCACATTTCTAGTGCTCCAAGTCTAAAGGTTTTCACTATAAAATAATGAGTCATAAATGTGACACAGAACCCAGTGTTTTACTCACTCTGGAGGATGGGCTTGGGTGTCAGGTCCATGCCTGCATCTGAGATTTGCCACCTACTCTCTCTTTGTGACTCTGGGGAAATGATTAACATCTCCAAGGTGGCTTACTTTCCTATAAAATAAGAATATTAATTGGGTCCACCACATATCTTTGCCTCAAGGCTTGAATGAGAGCTTTTGGCATTCTTTTAGCACAGTTCTCACACATTCTGGCACTTAATAAAAGTTAGTTATTAAAAAAGAAAGGAAATCACAACCCTTCTAACCATATTTTTTCCCTCTGGTAATGCTCATTATGCAAATTTCAGAGTATTTACATGATTGAATTTCAGGAAAACAGGATCGTTTCATTTTGTGTTTTTATTAAAATCTTTAACTAAAAATGCAGATAAACCCAGAAGACGTTATTTTTTGTATTTAAAAACCTCAGTTTAAAAAGGCTTAAGAATAAAGGATAACAAACTTCTCTTTTTACAACTAGTCATGTTCTGCTTGCCTTTGATCTGAATCGGTGTCTTCTGAATGGTGAGCAAAAGTGTTCTTACATACTACAGGAGATTTAGGAGACGTTTTTAATTGATATTCAAGTGAATGTTTAAGTTATAGAAATTTGAATGCTGATTAGGAAAATGTATAATCTCATGTATCAAGGTGAGGATTTCATAGGCTTTATAGTTTAGGATGAATAAATTTTTTTTTAAAGTAAGCTTCAAATACTAATTTATATTTTATCCTTTACATCATGGTTACTCTTAGGAAATAAAAATTTTAAATGCTTCATTCATGCCATGTTTTGGTAGTTAATATTTTAGAGAGTCTTTTGAGTTGGCTTAAGAGGGATACTTTTTTTTAATTGACCTTGGCATGTGGGATCTTAGTTCTCCTGACCAGGGATCTAACCTGCCTCCCCCCTGTGGTTGTAGCATGGAGTCTTAGCCACTGGACCTCCAGGGGAAGTCCCAGGAATACTTTTATTCTTCCTTGAACTTCTGTAGCATATTAAGTGCCTTTGAATGTTTTACTTGGGCACAAAGTTGGGATTTTGTCTACAGGAAAGCAAAAACGGTTACTGTACTACGTGCTTTTAACCAGTGTCCTCCTTGTGCTGCTTTCAGTTGCTGTTGACTGTGTTTTCTTTCACTCATGTTTTTAGTTTTTGTAAGAAAAAAAATATTTTTGTTTGGCTGCATCGAGTCTTAATTGGAGCATGTGGGATCTAGTTCCCTGACCAGGGGTTGAACCTGGGCCCCCTGCATTGGGAATGTGGAGTCTTAACCATTGGACCACTAGGGAAGTCCCATTTCTTCATTCGAGTTGACGGTTTGACTATAGAACATAATGTTGTATTTGCTTAGATTGCTTTTTCATATTGACTTTGATAGAGATACAGAGATTTGCCAAACTAACAAATAAGCTTCCTTCAATGTAGAGCTACTGTTTTATTTTAGGATCCCTTTCTAACTATAACATCTTATTTAGATAAGCTCCTGATGGTTCTCTGTTTTTTTTATTTTTTGGTTCTCTCTTGAAATTTGGTTTTTATTTTCCTCCTTTTCACAAGCTGTCTGGAAGTCCTATGGTATCGCTTTCATAAATAGTGTCACAAGTTTTTCTTACTTTCTCTTTTTATTTAGACATTTGCTAGCAGATGGGTTGATTTAAGTGTTCTATTTCTAGGTTTTGATTTTTAAAAATTAAAAAAAGTCAGCTTAATTTAAAAAATTGTATATATATTTACAAATTAAGGTCCCAGTCGTATGTACATCAGGTTTTAAAGTTCTTAGGACCAGTATTTCAGATTATGGTTAAAAAAAAAAGAACTTCCTCTCACTAACATATCTTCAGAATTCAGAAAAATATGTTTAATTGTATGTATAACAGTATATGTCTTTTTTGTGTTTATCTCATATTTCTATTAGATATTCAGTTCCTTATCTAATGATGCTTTTGTTGTATTAAAATAGATTTGAAGGTCACTTTAAAGAAAAGTAACTTATTTTTTCAGTGACTTTTCCCCTAGATTAAAAAAAAACTTTTTGGGACTTCAATGGCTAAGACTCTTGAGTTCCCATGAAGGGCCCAGGGTTCAATCCCTCGCCAGGGAACTAGATCCCACATGCTGCAGCGAAGACCCAGCACAGTCAAATAAATAAATATTTTTTTAATGGGAAAAATTAATTTCTCATTTCAATATATTGTAAGACAGACCAGTGAAACAGTAGTACCTATTAAAAAGTCCTGGACTTTCCATTTATTGTTTCTTCTTACTGGTTATTACTATATATATGAGGGCTTGATTTCTCTATGTAATTTTATATCTCACATTTTACTACATTTTCTTAATTGTTTGAAATAATTTTTCCATTGATTTTTGTTTTTGTTTTTTTGTTTTTCAGTTAAATGTATTATTTGCAAATTGGAGTAGAGATAGTCTCCCTTTCCCCCTAACCCATGCACCTGTCCCCAATTGTTATGCCTCTAATTGCTTTTCTCTTTAATTTTTTAGTTAATTAATTAATTATCTTATGGCTGTTCTGGGTCTTTGTTGCAGTGCATGAGCTTTCTCTAGTTGAGGCGGGTGGGGGCTCCTCTCTAGTTGCTGTGCTTGGGATTCTCATTGCAGTGGCTTCTCTTGTTGTGGAGCATGGGCTCCGGGGTGTGTGGATCTTAGCAGCTGTGGCTCGGGCTCTAGAGCTCAGGCTCAGTACTTGCAGCATGTGGGCTTAGTTGTCCCTCGGCATGTGGAATCATCCTGGACCAGGGATTGAACCTCTGTTTCTGCATTGGCAAGTGGGTTCTTAACCACTGGGCCACTAGGGAAGTCTTAATTTTCTCGACTAATGGCATTAGCAAGTACCTATATAATATTATTTATTAGGTAAGTCCTTATTTTTCTTGACTTTAGTGAAAAATCTTTAGTGTTCCCCACCCCCTCTAGGTTGTTGGCTTCCTTTTTTAACAGCTGTATTCATAAGAGATACAGTTTACAAACTGTAAATTCTTAAAGAGATGGGAATACCAGACCACCTTACCTGCCTTCTGAGAAACCTGTATGCAGGTCAAGAAGCAACAGTTAGAACTATACATGGAACAATAGACTGGTTCCACGTTGGGAAAGGAGTACATCAAGTCTGTATGTTGTCACCCTGCTTATTTAGCTTCTGTGCAGAGTATGTCATGTGAAATGCCAGGCTGGATAAAGCACAAGCTGGAATCAAGATTGCTGGGAGAAATATCAGTAATTTCAGATATGCAAATGACACTACCCTTATGGCAGAAAGTGAAGAGGAACTAAAGAACCTCTTGATGAAGGTGACAGAGGAGAATGAAAAAGCTGGCTTAAAACTCAGCATTAAAAAAAACTAAGATCATGACATCTGGTCCCATTACTTCATGGCAAATAGATGTAGAAAAAATGGAAATAGTGACAGATTTTATATTCTCGGGCTCCAAAATCACTGCGGATGGTGACTGCAGCCATGAAATTAAAAGACATTTGCTCCTTGGAAGAAAAGCCATGACAAACGTAAACAGTGTATTAAAAAGTAGAGACATTGCTTTGACAAAGGTCTGTAAAGTCAAAGCTATGGTTTTCCCAGTAGTAATGTGCAGGTATGAGAGTTAGACCATAAAGAAGGCTGAGCACGGAAGACTTGATGCTTTTGAGCTGTGGTGTTGGAGAAGACGCCTGAGAGTCCCTTGGACTGCAAGGAGATCAAACCAGTCAATCCTAAAGGAAATCAACCCTGAATATTCATTGGAAGGACTGATGCTGAAGCTTCAATACTTTGGCCACCTGATGTGAAGAGCTGAGACATTGGAAAAGACCCTGATGCTGGAAAAGATTGAGGGCAAGAGGAGAAGGGGGCGACAGAGGGTGAGATGGTTGGATGACATTATCAACTTGATGGACATGAGTCTGAGCAAGCTCCGAGACATAGTGAAGGACAGGGAAGCCTGGCGTGCTGCGGTCCGTGGGGTTGCAAAGAGTGAGAAACAACTGAGTGACTGAACGACATTTACCCGTTACGGCTGTACTTCAGAGATTTTTTTTAAAAAGTAAATTTATAAGGTTGTTCAACCATCACCAAAACTTATTTGTAAATGTTTCTTTGATTCTGAAAAGTTCCTGTGTCCTTTTATAGCAACTCTTATGTTGAGAGGTATATGATGATTTATTTGTATGCATGTGTGTTTATATCCTATACCTTGTAAATATTTAGTTTTATCATTTAAGGAATTATTCATTTTTTAAAAAATGAAGTATAGTGGATTTACAGTATTAGTTTCAGATGTGTAAAACAGCGATTCAGTGTTTTTATAGGTTATATTCCATTTATGGTACGGTGGTAAAGAATATACCTGCCAGTGCAGGAGATGCAAGAGACTCAGGTTCAGTCCCTGGGTCGGGCAGATCCTCTGGAGGAGGGCATGGCAATCCACTCTAGTGTTCTTGGGTGGAAAATTCCATAGACAGAGAAGCCTGATGGGCTACAGTCCATGGGGTCAAAAAGTAGGACATGACTGAGTGTGTGTGTGCCTGTGTGCACACACGCACAGAGACACACATGCAATTTGAAGTTATTATAAACTAATCATACATTTCCCTGTAGGAACAGTGGACCCTTGTAGCTTGTTTGATGCATGGTCATCTGTACTCCTTAATTCCCCAACTTGCCCCTTCCTGCTGCTTCCCACTGGTAAACACCAGCGTGTTCTCTGTATCCGTGAATTTTTTTTGCTATGTTCATTTTTTTGTTTTATTTTTTAGATTTCACATATAACTAATATGTAATATTTGTCTTTCTCTGAGTTAATTCAGTAAGCATATTACCTTCTAGGTCCATCCATGTTATTCTTTAAAAGAAAAAATTTCCTTCTTTTTTTAATGACTGAGTAGTATTCCATTATATATATATATATATATATATATATATATATATGTATGTGTATGTATATATACACACCATGTTAAAAAAAGATCTGATCTTCTTAATCCATTCATCTGTTTATGGAAACAGGTTACTTCTGTATCTTAGCTATTGTAAATAGTGCTGCTATGAATATTGGGTGGCATGTATCTTTTTGAATTACTATTTTTGTTTTCTTCAGGTATATATCCAGGTATTCACTTGCAGGATCTCAGTTCCCCAACCAGAGACTGAACCCAGGCCCAGCACAGTGAAAGTGCTGTGTCCTAACCTTTGGACCACCAGGAATTCCTTATTTTAGCTTCTTAAGGGTCCTCCATATTGTTTTCCGCAGTGGCTGTACCATTTTACACTCCCACCAACAGTGTAGGAGGGTTCCCTTTCCCTTTTCTCCACACCTCTCACATTTGTTATTCATGTTCTTTCTGATGATGGCCATTCTTACAGATGTGAGATAATATATTGTTGTGGTTTTGACTTGCATTTCTTTGATGGTTAGCGATATTGAGCATGTTTTCCTGTGCCTGTTGTCCAATCTGTATGTATGACTTCTTTGGAAAAATGCTTATTCAGGTCTTCTGCTTGTATTTTAACTGGTTTGTTTTTTGATATAGAGTTGTATGAGCTGTTCATATATTTTGGATATTAATTCCTTATTGGTCATATCATTTGCGAATAGTTCCTCCTATTCAGTAGGTTGTTTCTTTATTTTATTGATGATTTCCTTTGCTGTGAAAAAGCTTTTCAGTTTAATTAAGTACCATTTGTTTATTTTTGCTTTTGTTTCCTTTGCACTCGTAGACAGATCCAGAAAAGTATTGCTGGGCTCTAGGTCAAAGCGTATTCTGTGTATGTTTTCTTCTAGGACTGTTATGGTTTCTGGTCTTAAGTTCAGGTCTTTAATCCATTTGGAGTTTATTTTTGTAAATGGTATAAGGAAATGTTTTAAATGGTGTAAGAAAAATGTTCTTTCATTCTTTTGCATATAGTTGTCCAGTTTTTCCAGCACTGCTTATTGAAGAGACTGTCTTTTGTCCATTGTATATTCTTATCTCCTTTGTCATAGATTAATTGACCAAAGGTGCATGGGCATTAATTCTTATTTCATTGCTTGTTTTTAATATGAGTGTTTAAGTTTTCTTTTTGACATACATTTAAATCAGCAGGCTCAAGTTGTAGTCTTTCTTGGCGTAGTAAAAAAAGAAGTCTCTCTACAATAAAATGCTGTGCTGTTACAAGAGAAAGTTTTCTCAGTACAGGAAGATAGCATTTCTTTTTTTTTTGAAAACAGTATTTCATACTCTGAAACATTTTGTCCCATGTTGTTTGTTAAAGAGGATGGCATTCCCTGTGGATATGTTGGATAATTGCAGTCATGAGGAACTGGTAAATTCTGCTGAAGATTACATGTCAGATCTGAGGTGTGGGGACCCTGAAAATCCGGAATGTTTTTCTCTTCTCAATATTACGGTAAGGCATCCTGCTGTGATTTTTACCAGCCTTTTCCACTGAGTTTATATTGAAGTCAGTATCCTTTCATTATCTTTTAAAGTGTTAACTAATCACCTTTGAAAATTTTATCAGAACACTTTTCAGTAAAATGGATAAATATTGATTTGTTAGCATGATCAAATGGCTAGTTAGCCATATTTGAGCTAACCCAGTTAAATCTACTTTAGATTTGGAAATTGTTGGTTTACAAACATTTTTTTATAAAAATCAGCAAAAAAAATTAATTAAAAAATGAAAGAAAAAAAATCAGCAAAACACTACATTACACTTTTTTGTGTCACAAGCCTTCCTTTCTCCAAAATATTAAAAATTTCTGAATATATTTTGATAGATCATTAGACATAAAATTAAGAATTCTGGTGTGAATTTGATGACAAATTCTCTAACCTCTTTAGGCCTCAGGTTTTTCTTTTGGCAAATGATGTTTATTTAATGAATTCTCAGCTTCTTCCAACATCACTATTTTACAGTTTTTTGAATGGCAATATTATGTGTAAATAGGGAATTAGCATTCCAGACTGTGAAGAATCTGACTACAATGCCGGAGGCCCGGGTTCGATCCCTGGGTTGGGAATATCCTCCGGAGAAGGGAATACCCACTCCAGTATTCTTGCCTGGAGAATTCCATGAACACAGAAGCCTGGCAGTTTACAGTCCATGGGGTCACAAAGAGTCAGACTAGACTGAACAACTTTAATTCGTTGAAGGCAGAAAAGGTTTAAAGTATTGTATATATCTCAGGGGAAAAATACCCTAGTGTCTTTTACTAGAAAATGAAATTTTTCCCTCAAGTGACCTAAATAACAGATGATAAAATTTTAAAATCATTTTATAGAGCATATCATGCCTTTGTTTTTATTCAGATGCATAGCTACAGCACAGTGATACTTATTGAAATACTTAATTTTTCTCCCAAGTTGATAAAATTCCTGCAAAAGTAAAGCCTATCTCATGTGGTCTTTTTTTTTTTTTTTTTTTTTTCTGGAGACTAGAAATATCCTCTGTGAGAAGAAACTACAATTAGTGTTAGTGTATGTTTAAAATTTTGGTAGAAACATGGTGTTTTTGATATTTTCTTTACCAACTCTTCACTAATGTTTAATCAATTGTCATTTCAGATTCCTATTAGCCTGTCAAATGTAGGCTTTGTACTTCTCTATGGTGGAGATCAGACCCAGAAAGTTCTTGCTCTTTTTGCACCTGAGGACTCACTCACAGGTCTCTGTTTTGCTTAACCTTTATAAATTGAGGAATTTTTTCCCCCAAACAATTAGAAATTTATTAAAAGATAGCTACATGAAGGAATTTTGAAAAAAAAAAAAACAACTTATTTCAAACTGTAAATTTAGGAAAATAAAATTTCTCTGTTAAATATTTAGTGAGTGAAATATAATAAGATAGTATAAATGGGGCTGCCACACTGTATTGTAAAGTATGGATGTATTTAAGAGTATCCTTAAAAACCTACAAAATAGTAATATCATGTACTTTAAGACTTCGATGTTAACCATCATTTATTCTCTTTTAGCTGTGGCACTTTACCTTGCTGATCAGTGGTGGGCTATTGATGATATTGTGAAAACATCTGTCCCTTCAAGAGAGGGGCTTAAGCAGGTAACAAGACCCTGTCGTTTTAAAAGTGTTTAAGAGACCATTTCACAATGTGTTTCCCATAAACAGTGATAATTTTTGAAGTTACTGGGCTATTCTCCATTTTAGTATTCCTGGTGATAGTAAACCCTTTCATTGTTCCATTATTATGGTGAAACTGGCAATTAGATTGGGCTTCCTTGATTTTAATGTGAGGGTCTGAGTATTGAGGGAGGAGGAATGAGAACCTGTGGTTTAATTGATCTGTAGTTACCCACATCAACTTCAGGTTCTGATTTTTCCTTTTGGGTGGGAAAAAGCTTATTCTCTCTGTGTGGTTGCTTAGGTTCTCTGTCTCTAGGAGAGACTGATCAGGAAACTTGCTTATCAGTAGGGCCATTTTGGATGGTCCATTCAGTGTTCCAAACAGTGTAGTGGAAAGGAGGTCCTCAGTAGCATACTGTAAAACTTAGTCTTTTTTCTGTCCCAGTCATCATTTTATCAATTGCTTAGAAGATGACATAGTTGGCATGCTTATCAGTTCTTCATGCCACAGTGCTGGAAGAGAGAACTCATCTGTAAAGGCAGAATTAAGAAACAAAAGAGAAGGATCTAACATGAAAATAAACTAGTGAAAAAGGTAAAATAATATCTATGGGTTCAAAAAATTAACTGTACACCATGAAGATCAAACTAAAACAGCAGCACATATGAAAAAGATTGGGCTTTAGTTAATTAGAAGTAAAATCAAGGAAAGAAAGAAAGCTGATAAAAACCCTAAGTTTATACAGAAAAGCCCCATTATCTTATCAGTATCTTCCGTTTATATCTGTAGTAGCTGCATCTGCTGACATGCAGAGAGACATTCGGGATCTGAAGCCATTTCAAGGGAAAAGACTGGAATGGCAGGAGTACCCAAAATCATATTAGATGAGTCTTTTTCTACATTCAGCTTTGATAGGAAATTTAGGAGAATATAAGGGCTGTTTTCAAATATTTGTAGACTCTGTGGTCCAGAATATCAGGCAAAGTATAGTTTTTGGAAAAGAGATTTCAGCTCAGTGTGAGAAGGAATTTTATGCTGGTCAGAGCTGTTCAAGGAAGGCATGGGTTACTTTGTAAGCTGGTGAGCATGGTCGTTTCATGTGGTGGTTGGTATTGGAAATCTCTTTCCAGGGAGGTTTTTGGTGGTAGTGTGTGTGTGCCTAATGTTTTTTTCTCCCCCTTCCCCTAATTAGACATTCTTGTTTTTCTTTAAGGAAAGTTGGAGCGGGCGTGTAGATTTCACGGCTAGACTCTTGTTTTTAGCAGTGACAAATATCTGTGGGGAAAACCCCACTGTTCAGTGTCAGGCAGTTGATGAAGGGGTCCCAGTGACTATGGAGCCCTCCCTGTAGGAGTGAGGTTCTGTTTCCATTCTGTGATTGACCCAAGTTTTGTTTTCATCACACTGCCCTGGTGCCACTGTCATTGCCCATCTGATCTGATGGAGGCGTGTATGTGTATGAGGGGAGACAGGTATTCCTGAGAGTTGCATAACAAACACATGACTGTCAAATGACCATTTTACCTGGAAAAGATAAGACAGATGCTTTTCCCAAGGGCATAATTACGGCTTTCCTCATCAAATGAGTTGATTGTTTTTCAAGTCTTCAGAGTAACACTAAGCTTTTGTCCCTTTTATTTTATTTCCTTTTTTTTTTTAATTGTGTAGGCTGGAATGGGTGGAAAGAGCTGAAGCACTAGAGATGTTGGGGGCTGCAGTTAGAGTTTGGGGAGACCTGGGATCTGGGCAGTTGGAAGCCAGAAGAGAACACTGACTGCTGAAGTGGAGATGCTGGAAACCTGCTTGCCTATTTTAGAATTTTGCTGAGAGGCATTATTTCATGCATAACTTGTATCCACAGAAATGGATTGTTATTGGTGTGAATGACTTGGTCTCATCTTTGTGATAATAAAATGGTTTACAAATCATTTTGAATGTATTCAAAATGCTTTGAATGTCAGTATGAGATGGAAGCAGGGAGTCAGGTAAATTGCATCTCTCAGTTGATGCGTATTATAACTTGTGCCTGGTGTCTGACTCTCTTTGTAGGTGAGAACTCTTGGGGAGAGAGTGGTTCTGTATGTTCTGAATCGAATTATTTATAGAAAGCAGGAAATGGAGAGAAATGAGATCCCATTCCTGTGTCATAGCAGTACTGATTATGCTAAGATTCTGTGGAAGAAAGGAGAGGCCATTGGGTTTTATTCAGTTAAGCCTACAGGTGAGTCTTTAAAAGTTATTTAAAATATGTATTATGTAAACTCACTTTCTGGACCCCACCTATATCAATGTCCCTTTTACATTAGTATCTAAAGTACAAATTGAAATGATTTTACTCAGTATTTCTTGTGAGTGCTTTGATTCTATGTAAGTGAGGATTGTTAGGAAAAGTCGTGAAAAAAAGATTGAACATTTGACAGGAAAATTTTGCCACGTGTGTGATCAAAGTTGTATGTTGAGGCTCAAATTTGTCTTCTTTCCCTCTCATTTCCTTCCCTTTATTTAAAGGTCCTTGTTCTACTTCGATTCCTATTGCTGTCACTATTACAGACTTTTTCAAAGCCTCTTTCTACCTGTGGACCAGATGCATAGCCTTTCTCTTCTAGTTTTAGCTGATTCGGCCTGATAGATTAAAGGCAGCTTTGCTAATTACCATGAAAAACAAAGTGCCTTAATATATTTAGCGAATCCAAGCAGCTTTGACATCATTAATCTAGTCAAGTTTGGATTTCTGATCCCAGGACCCAACTACACCCTGTTCTGAAAGACTAGAGCAGCTTCATCTTGCTGTATGTGTGCTCCTGTTCTTTTGGTTCCCTGGAGCTACTGGAGCCAGAAAAATCAAACCTGCTTAGTCCATGTGCATACCTACTCCACACCTGACAACCACCGAGCAGCAAAGGCAGCCTTGTTCTGCGCCTCGGCCAAAGACCATTCTCAGAGAACACATATTATTTTTCTATCTTTTTTATATTTCAGACTTGCCAAATTTAGCTCTTGTGATCAAGTGCCCTCTAAAGATCTTACCAAATTCCCTGCTGAATTGAAGGACAGTTGTGACTAATAACCTTAATCATATAATTAGTGGACATTTATGATGAGAATAAGTATACGTAGTCAACAAAAGGGAGGTCAGTTTTTCTCAAGAATAAATAAAACTGTGATCTATAGTTTTAAATGGTTTGGTATAGTAAATAAGTCTCCGTTAGTATGCTGTTTTATTCTTGTAGAAATTTGAAGCAGAACCAGTAATTATGTAACTCCAGAAAGATACCATCGTTTAGAGGCAGAATAGTGATGTTTGTTTAGTGGAAGCCTAGTGCTGCATTGCATAAAGACATCACTTAATTGGTTTAACATGTTCTCATACATTTGGGGCTGGAGTCTGGTTCACTATATGCTTTATTTTATACAAGGTAATTCCTATGGGGATTAGAGGCTTGTTGCTGCTACACTGGCTATAGCAGGGTTTCCTACTTGAAACTAGCTTATAGACATTTGAAGTACAGAAGAGTTTATGCTTCTCCATTTAGAGCATCTGTAGATGAAAGACACACAGTACAGGGCGCAGCATTCCCTTCTCGGTATTTCTGATCGGTACTTGATTGCAGGCGTTGGTCCCTCGTTGATGTGAGTTTGGGGCTCCTCCTCTCCTTTGGGGCCTGGCTTTTGTTTCCTCTTTCTGGTATTTAACTAGTTTTATACGCTCCAGCTTCCAAGTACTACTTGTCTGCCCCTCTTAGCACCTTCCATTCTTTCCTGCTAACTGCATGGCCTGTTGATTTGTCTTTTTCCACTCTAAGCTCTGGCTCTCATCAGCCAGAGAACAGTGGACTTAGATGTGCTTATGCTAGCCTTTGAACCCTTAACCATCTAATTCAGTGTGGAAGTAGTTTTCTACAAAGGAAACCCAAATGTAAAATGATTTTAAAAAATTGCCTGGGACAAATACTGAAACACTTTGTGATAGAACTGTTCTTAATGTATTGATATGTATCAGAAAAAAACTGTACCAGTAGCAAAAAGATGAAGTCTTTATTAAATACATTTGTAGTTGAATAAAAGTCTGTGATTATTTATGATTTTTTAAATAGCAAATCAGTATATAGGGTTATTAGTAGGAACATAAAAGGAACATATATTATCTTGATATATAAGAGGAGACTTTGTTTATGAGGTCAAATCTATTTACAGGAAATGAAGTTCAAGAAAATATGTAATTTTGGGGGGCCTGAAATAAATTATCATGACAGATTTATAGTTTATCTTTTGGGTTAGGTAGATGTCAGATCATTAAAAATAATTTTTAACAGTAAATCACTGTATAATATCTGATACATAACTCTAAAGGGAGCTTGCAGAGCGTAACATCATTGTAATAAGATTTTCTGGTCCCTCCTATGGTTATTAAGCATTTTTATCTATAAAAATAAAAGATACAGGATTAATACTTGTTGCGTTTTGATAGTAAATAATATTTGTTCCTGGTCTCATAAAATGAAAAGAAAAAGGTAAGCTCTATATATTTAATTAAGAGATTTTCAGTAAAATTTTATTTTTTGCTGAATAGGTTTCCAAATGTATAATATACTTGTGTTTTGATCTGTCATATGCTAATATTAATTATAATGAAAACTCAGAATTACTTTTGAATTGGTACTTAGAACCTTATGGTTGCAAGGCATTTTAAAAATTTATATTTAAAAAAATTTATATAGAGATAATGTATTTACAGAGAAGAATAATTAGATAATCAACATATAACTCAAATATAAAAATATATTACATCAAGATAACGGTATGTAGAATAAATAGAAGGCAGGATGGGGAGGAACAATGTAGACTTTTACTCTTAATGGTTAGTTCAGTAGTAAGGAACAGTTTGTTCAGTGTATGATGACAGTTATCAAATCAAATTGATAATAGTTTTTAGGGTCCATTTGATACATTTAAAAGAGTAGTGATATAGTTTTTTTCTTTAATCAATGTTGTTTGTTTGAGAAGTGATGGGGCGACTTCCCTGGCAGTCCAGTGGTTAAGACTACGCACTTAAATTACAGGGGGCGTGGGTTCAGTACCTGGTCAGGGAACTGAGATCCCCCACATGCCCTAAGGCCAAAAAACAAAAAGGAAACATAGTAAATTTATATAGAGAATCCTGGCAGACACCATGTTAATTAATAGATTCTGGTTAACATTACCAAGAATAAAACACATCACTATTAGAGACCCCAGTATTGTATACTGAGAAGGATATCACATCTTTTCTGTACTATTTTTCACCAAAATGCATAATCTCAATTTTATCATGAGAAAACATTCAGTTCAGTTCAGTTGCTCAGTTGTGTCTGACTATTTACGACCCCATGAATTGCAACACGCCAGGCCTCCCTGTCGATCACCAACTCCTGGAGTTACTCAAACTCTTGTCCATCGAGTCGGTGACCCCATCCAACCATCTCATCTTCTGTCGTCCCCTTCTCCTCCTGCCCCCAATCCCTCCCAGCATCAGGGTCTCTCCAAATGAGTCACTTCTTCACATCAGGTGGCCAAAGTACTGGAGTTTCAGCTTCAACATCAGTCCTTCCAGTGAACACCCAGGACTGATCTCCTTTAGGATGGACTGGTTGGATCTCCTTGCAGTCTAAGGGACTCTTAAGAGTCTTCTCCAACACCACAGTTCAAAAGCATCAATTCTTTGGCACTCAGCTTTTTTCACAGTCCAACTCAACATCCATGCACGACCACTGGAAAAACCATAGCCTTGACTAGATGTACCTTTGTTGGCAAAGTAATGTCTCTGCTTTTTTTTTTTTTTTTTCACGAGGAAAAATATGGAACGCTTCACGAATTTGTGTGTCATCCTTGCGCAGGGGCCATGCTAATCTTCTCTGTATCGTTCCACTTTTAGTATATGTGCTGCCGAAGCGAGCACACGTCTCTGCTTTTTAATATGCTATCTAGGTCGGTCATAACATTCCTTCCAAGGAGTAAGCGTCTTTTAATTTCATGGCTGCAGTCACCATCTGCAGTGATTTTGGAGCCCCCAAAAATAAAATCTGACACTGCTTCCACTGTTTCTCTTATTTCCCATGAAGTGATGGGACCAGATGCCATGATCTTAGTTTTCTGAATGTTGAGCTTTAAGCCAGCTTTCTCACTCTCCTCTTTCAATTTCATCAAGAGGCTTTTTAGTTCCTCTTCACTTTCTTCCATAAGGGTGGTGTCATCTGCATATCTGAGGTTATTGATGTTTCTCCTGGCAATCTTGATTCCAGCTTGTTCTTTTTCCAACCCAGTGTTTCTCATGATGTGCTCTGCATATAAGTTAAACAAGCAGGGTGACAATATACAGTCTTGAGTACTCCTTTTCCTATTTATAAAGCCAAATTGGAGGTTATTTTACAAAGTAACTGATCAGTAACCTCCAAAAGTATCAAGATGAAAGACAAGGAAGGGTGGAGGAAGTGTCAAGACCAGAGTTTAGGAGACATGAAACTTAAATACCATATGGAATCTTGGATTGGTTTAGAAGTTGAATAAGGTCTGCAGTTTCCACTGATAGTCTTTTATCAGTTTTGATGTCCTGGGTTTTGATAATAGTATTCTGGCTATGTAAGATGTTACCATTAGGAGCATTTGGATGAAGGGTGTGTGGGAACTCTGCATATTTTTGAAACTTTTTGCTAAGTCTGACATTATTTTTAAGATAAATAGTTGTTAAGAGTGAAGTTGCTCAATTGTGTCCAACTCTTTGTGACCCTATGGACTGTAGCGTACCGGCTCTTCTGTCCATGGGATTTTACAGGCAAGAGTACAGGAGTGGGTTGCCACTTCCTTCTCCAGAGGATCTTCCCGACCCAGGAATCAAACCCAGGTCTCCTGCATTGTAGGCAGATGCTTTACCATCTGAGCCACCAGGGAAGTCTTGCGAAAAATTACAGTCTTTATAATTGAAACTTATGATGAAAATTTTAGATGTTACCAAAGATGTGTGAATACATGTTCTGTATTTCGAAATTATTTAATGGTTACATTAACAAAAAAGTTTCCTTTGAGGAATTTGACTTGTCCAAGAGAAAAAAATATTCTAAAAGTGCCAGTTTAAATAGTTCCCCTTTGAAAGGTCCCAGATCATTGTCAGCAGCCCCCATCATGTACACTAGTTGACTTCTTAATGTCCCATTCTTAACTATGAACAAATAGCTTAGTTAGCATAAGTCACTAATATGAAAGATGAAGATCAAAACCAAAACAGAATAAAACCAGTTTGGAAGAGACATAATGCAAAAACAGAGTAACTCTTAATATTTTTTGAATGTAAGAGTAGTTGTTACATTTGTGGAATGAGAACAATATCTATTAAAAAAAAATGCCCAAGGCTTTGTGCTGGTACAGTGGATAAGAATCTGCCTGCCAGTGCAGGGGACGTGGGTTCAGTATCTGGTCAGGGGACTAAGATCCCACATGCCTTATGGCCAAAAAAAAAAGGGAACAGTAAATTTATGTAGAGCAATAATTTACGTAGAGCAGTACCATGTTAATTAAGAGATCGTGGTCTGGGAAGATTCCACATGGCTCGGAGTAACTAAGCCCGAGACCCTCAACTGCTAAGTCAGTGAGCTGCAGCTCCTGAAGCCCCGTGTGCCTAGAGTGTGCTCCGCAACAAGAGGAGCTGGTACAGTGAGAAGCCAGGGCCCTGCAGCAGAGAGCAGCCCCCGCTCACCGCAGCTGTTGCTGTGCGCAGCACACAGCCCCAGTGCAGCCATGAACAAGTAGGTTACTTTAAAAAATAAAAGAATGTCCATAGAGCACAACGTAAGGAAGATAAAACTGATGTTGATTATAAAGGCGAGCAATCATAGCAACAAAAGCAGCAAAAACTCCTTAATAAAGGAAAATACAAAAGGAAGAAAAGATAGAATTAGGAGAACAATCTGAATAATGAATGTTTCAGAAGGAGAGAACAGAGGAACTGAAGGGGAGGAAGTCACCAATGAAGTAGTTCAAGAAAACATCTCAGGATTATAGAACATGCATATCCAAGTTAAAAAGGCCCTTTGAGCAGCCATCACAGTGAATTAAAGTAGACTCATACTGGAGATAGATTATTGTGAAATTTCAGAACATCTTGGATAGAAAAAAGATTTTGTGAGACTCTGCAAAGAGGGGGATTTATACTACATAGGATCAAGAATCAGAATGATTTAGATTTTTCAGTAGCAACACAGAATACTCTTTTAAGTGGAATAATGCCTTTAAGATATTGGGAGAAAGTGATTTTCAATGTAATTCTATACCCAGATTATAAATGAAGTATAAGAGAGAAAGAAATTTCTACATAGTTAATTTAAAAAAAATTTTTTAAATCTCTCATGGATCGTTTTTCAGGAAGCTAGAATTTATGCTCTGTTAAAATAAGGAAGAAAATCAAGAAAGAGATTAGGAAATTAAGGTGAGAAATATCCTCAGATCACAACTCTGATCATTCTGGGGCTTCTCTGTCCTGATTGGTAGCCATTAGCTTTATGTAACTGTTTAAATGAAAATTAGTTAAGATGAAATAAAATTGAAAATTGTTTCTCAGTCCTACTAGCCACAGTGTAAGTGTCCCATAACTGCATGTGGCTACTACACTGAAGAGAAGAGATATAGAACATTTCCATTATTGCAGAAAGTTCTTTTGGACAGCACTTTTCTAGAGATTCACTAATCTAGGTTGTAGTAGGTCAGAAAACTCTGGGTCATTGATTCAAAAATATGGAATACCTGATGAGTTTGCACTTATCAAGATGAGTTTTATAGTTAAGGGAGACTTTCTTAAGGGAGAAGTTAGAGGTAAACACTAATTAATGAGTGATAAATCACTGTAAGGAAAGATATTCCCATTTGAATGCAGAGTTCCAAAGAATAGCCAGGAGAGATAAGCCTTCCTCAGCGATCAATGCAAAGAAATAGAGGAAAACAACAGAATGGGAAAGACTAGAGATCTATTCAAGAAAATTAGAGATACCAAGGGAACATTTCATGCAAAAATGGGCTCAATAAAGGACAGAAATGGTATGGACCTAACAGAAGCAGAAGATACTAAGAAGAGGTGGCAAGAATACACAGAAGAACTCTACAAAAAAGATCTTCATGACCCAGATAATTACAATGGTGTGATCACTCACCTAGAGCCAGACATCCTGGAATGTGAAGTCAAGTTGGCCTTAGAAAGCATCACTACGAACAAAGCTAGTGGAGGTGATGGAATTCCAGTTGAGCTATTTCAAATCCTGAAAGATGATGCTGTGAAAGTGCTGGACTCAATATGCCAGCAAATTTGGAAAACTCAGCAGTGGCCACAGGACTGGAAAAGGTCAGTTTTCACTCCAATCCCTAAGAAAGGCAATCCCAAAGAATGCTCAAACTACTGCACAATTGCACTCATCTCACATGCTAGTAAAGTAATGCTCAAAATTCTCCAAGCCAGGATTCAGCAATACGTGAACCGAGAACTTCCAGATGTTCAAGCTGCTTTTAGAAAAGGCAGAGGAACCAGAGATCAAATTGCCAATATCCGCTGGATCATCAAAAAAGCAAGAGAGTTCCAGAAAAACATCTATTTCTGCTCTATTGACTACGCCAAAGCTTTTGACTGTGGATCACAATAAACTGTGGAAAATTCTGAAGGAGATGGGAATACCAGACCACCTGACCTGCCTCTTGAAAAACCTGTGTGCAGGTCAGGAAGCAATAGTTAGAACTGGACACGGAACAGACTGGTTCCAAATAGGAAAAGGAGTACATCAAGGCTGTATATTGTCACCCTGCTTATTTAACTTATATGCGGAGTACATCATGAGAAACACTGGGCTGGAAGAAGCACAAGCTGGAATCAAGATTGCCGGGAGAAATATCAATAACCTCAGATATGCAGATGACACCACCCTTATGGCAGAAAGTGAAGAGGAACTAAAAAGCCTCTTGATGAAAGTGAAAGAGGAGAGTGAGAAAGCTGGCTTAAAGCCCAACATTCAGAAAACTAAGATCATGGCATCTGGTCCCATCACTTCATGGGAAATAGATGGGGAGACAGTGGAAACAGTGTCAGACTTAAATTTTTTGGGCTCCAAAATCACTGCAGATGGTGACTGCAGCCATGAAATTAAAAGACGCTTACTCCTTGGAAGGAAAGTTATGACCAACCTAGATAGCATATTAAAAAGCAGAGACATTACTTTGGCAACAAAGGTCCATCTAGTCAAGGCTATGGTTTTTCCAGTGGTCATGTATGGATGTGAGAGTTGGACTGTGAAGAAAGCTGAGTGCCGAAAAATTGATGCTTTTGAACTGTGGTGTTGGAGAAGACTCTTGAGAGTCCTTTGGACTGCAAGGAGATCCAACCAGTCCATCCTAAAGGAGATAAGTCCTGGGTGTTCATTGGAAGGACTGATTTTGAAGCTGAACCTCCAGTACTTTGGCGACCTCATGCGAAGAGTTGACTCATTGGAAAAGACCCTGATGCTGGGAGGGATTGGGGGCAGGAGGAGAAGGGATGAGATGGTTGGATGGTGTCACCCACTCGATGGACATGGGTTTGAGTAAACTCACAGGGAGGCCTGGTGTGCTGCAATTCATGGACTTGTAAAGAGTCGGACACGACTGAGCGATTGAACTGAACTGAACTGAGTGATTCCAAAGAATGTCTGGAGGTTGTAAAGACCTCACCAGACCTACTCCCATAATTTAAGATAACAGGATTAGCCAGAAGGTTTAATCCAGAGACTGTACATTATTGTTCTATAATCCTAAGGAATGTAGAGGAAAAGAGGTTTGTCCTTTCTTCCTACTTGAGAATTCCAGACCCCTCTCTCCTCTGGAACCCCTAGACTTTAGGGCAAGGCGTGTATAAGATGTGTGGTTATGGTATAGTGGGAATTGTTGTTGTTCAGTCCCTAACTGGTGTCTGACTTTGCAACCCTGTGGCCTGCAGCATGTCAGGCTCCTCTGTCCTTCACTGTCTCCTGAAGTTTGCTCAGATTCATGTCCATTGAGTTGATGATGCTGTCTAACTATCTCATCTCGTCACTGCTGTATTGGGAGCCAGGTGTGTGAATGTGTCAATATATAAAAGAATTCTCATCGTCCATACTGGGAAGTCAGTATCATGCCTAAAATGGAAAAATCAAGAAGTAGTAAGTTATTTAGAGATGTCAAAGTAAGTACTGAAAAAATCAAAGTGCTTGTTTCTGGGGGATGGATAGTGTGTTGGTGTGTGTGTGTTTTCCCCAACAAGTGTTAGGGGACTGTTGTGCGCTGACAGTGTATGTGTGAAACTTGGATGAAGAGTTAAAAGTGAGCATTATCAAAAGGACTATTCCCAGGGTCTAATCGGTGTCTACCACAAAACCAGGTGAAGTTTCTAGATCTCACAGGGTCTGTGATGATCAGGTCGACCTATTAAAAGTGCTATACTAAACAAACTGCTCAGGAAAAAAATTTCATACAGGTATGAAAAATAAAACAAAACCACTTGTTAATTCAGTGAAAGTTCTGTTATCTGTCCTATGTCAAGAAAGATAAAAGATAATAAGTGTGTATAAATCAGATGTCACATTTTAGTATAGAAAAACTGAGGGGAAAAAGTTTGAAGACATATGCTATTTTGGAAATACTCCTTATTTGGCTTCAACTGTAAATTTCCTTGATCCAATTTGAAGACTCTTGTTTTGGAAAAACATAAGCCTATGAGGGAAGCACAATCTAATCAACACCTTTAAAATCAGTTTGTTAACTCGCTTCCAAAGGGATTTATTTATGATTGATATCAGGAGATGTATTTTTGGTTTTTGAAATTTCCATTTGAAATAATATTTAGTGGAAGTGTTTTTTCCTCTCTTCATTTGCTATTAGCTTTTGTTACAACTTTCTAACTCCTTTTTACTTGGAGCTATAGCTATGATCTTACCTCCTTTTTTGGACAGGTCACTTACTTTCTGTTCACTAAAATTTAGATTTCTGGCCCTTCTGTTTCAAGATTTTTTGAGGAATAACAAAAATGTGATATAAAATAATAACTATTGATAGTATATATTATTTTTGTTGTTCAGTTGCTCAGTCATATCTGACTCTTGGTGACCCCATGGACTGCAGCACACCAGGCTTCCCTGTCCTTCACCATCTCCCGGAGCCTGCTCAAACTCATGTCCATTGAGTTGGTGATGCCATCCAACCATCTCACCCTCCGTTGCCCCCTTCTCCTCCTGCCTTCGATCTTTGCCAGCATCAGGGTCTTTACCTACATTGAAGTGAGGTGCCCGGCTGCGATTCCTACTGCTGTGGGAGTAGAGGCATTTGGACCTTTAGCTGTTCCAGTGGCCCATCTAATAGAGTATGAGAGTTGTGAAAAATAACGAAATTATAAATTCTGTTTTAAGCAAGTACATTTGGGGATGGTTTGTGAGGCAGTAATAGGTAACTGAAGGACTGTGAGTCAGAAAGTCATCCACTACCCAGAAACAACTATGTGGCATTGTTATTTAAAAATGAAACTTTTTAATGTTAAGCTTTCCAGATTTGGTTTATTATAACAGCTCACGTTACCCTAACTGATTTACAAAGCATGAAGACTAATGAGAATACCTCTCTAGTAGTATATGACGAGGTCTCATGTAAAGATATCTAATAGCATAATTTCCTTAGGATTCACTTTATGATGTGTGTCTGTGGAGACAGTCACACACTGGTGGCTTCATAAGGTATTAAGGCAGGTTTTATAAAGGTGAGAAGAAACAAATTCCTGGTTAGACAAAGAAATGGTCATTCCATGAAAAGAGAGAGTCATTCAATTGTGACAGAATAGTTGTTCTTGAATTTGATACATAGATCCTGAATGGTATTCTGAAAATTTATTCATTTACTTAGAAGTTATTTGTATTTGCTATATTGATATGGAAGGAAAAGGGGAAGGGGAGGAGGGTGAATAGGAGAAAGAGCAAGCAGCAGAAATTGAGAGATAGTAATAAAATGTTTGCAAACTCTATCCTCATGGAGCTTACATTTAAGAGAAGGAGATAGCAATGGATAGACAAATAACTGATATGCTCTCAGGTGCTGTGAAGAAAAACTAGATTAAAAGAATAGAGTGTTGTTACTATTTTAAATAGATGTACTATTTAAATAGACTAGTCAAGGCAAGCGTCTCTGAAGGAAGTGAGGGAACAATGAGGGAAGAACTTCTTTTGAAGTTTCCAGAGAAGAGGTTTTTAGAGGTCTGAGTTTCATTTTGGGTGATAGGAATCTGGTGGAGGATTTTGAGCATGGAAGTAACACAATCTGGTTAGCCTTCTATGAAAGTAGCTGAGTTGTGTGGAAAACCAGAAAGAGAGATGGCAGGGTTAAGAGTGAAGTTAGTTAAGAGGCTGTTGCAGAAAACTCTGGGAGAGGTGAAGAAAGGGGTAGAAGTCTTCATAATTAAGATAAATGATGAAGACATTGCTGCAGTGTTTCTAATAGATTATGCGTGGGCTGTGAAGGAAGAGACAAGGATGGGATCTCAGGTTTTGCTCTGAGCCCCTGGTAGAATGATGGTGAAATTTCTGGAAAAATTAGAAAACAGGAGAAGGAGCAGGTTTGGGTAATATATGAAAAATCTGATTATAAACAATTTATTAGAGTCACATGTACAAATTTGTTGTTCCGTTTACAGTTTTAAACTTTATTAAGGTTCATTTACATGCTGTGCAATTTACCCATTGTCATTGTTCAGTTGCTCCATCTGGTCTGACCCTGTGCGACCCCATGGCCTGCAGGACACCAGGCTTCCCTGGCCTTTACCATCTCCCGGAGCTTGCTCAAATTCTTATCTATTGAGTTGGTAATACCATCCGACCATCTTGTCCTCTGTCGCCCCCTTCTCCTCCTGCCTTCAATCTTTCCCAGTGTCAGGGTCTTTTCTAGGCTCTTTGCATCAGGTGGCCAAAGTATAGAGCTTCAGGGTCAGTCCTTCCAATGAATATTCAGGGTTGATTTCCTGGTTTGATTTCTAGGATTGATTGACTGGTTAGATCTCCTTGCAGTGCAAGGGACTCTCAAGAGTCTTCTCCAACACCACAGTTCAGAAGCATCAGTTCTTCGACGCTCAGCCTTCTTTATTGTCCATCTCTCACATCCATACATGACTGCTGGAAAAACCATAGCTTTGAATATGCAGACCTCTGTCTGCAAAGTAACGTCTCTGCTTTTTAATACCATGTAGGTTTGTCATAGCTGTTCTTCAAGGAGCAGGTGTCTTTTAACTTCATGGCTGCTGTCACTGTCTACAGTGATTTTGGAGCCCAAGAAAATAAAATCTGTCACTGTTTCTATTGTTTCCCCATCTGTTTGCCGTTAAGTGATGGGACCTGATGCCATGATCTTGGTTTTTTTGAATGTTGGGTTTTAAGCCAGCTTTTTCACTCTCTTCTTTCACTCTCATCAAGAGGCTCTTGAGTTCCTCTTCACTTTCTCCCATAAGGTGGTGTCATCTGCATATCTGAGGTTACTGATATTTCTCCCAGCAATCTTGATTCCAGCTTGTGCTTTATCCGGCCTGGCATTTCTCATAATGCATGCTGAATAGAAGTTAAATAAGCAGGGTGACAATACAGCCTTGACGTACTCCTGTCTCGATTTGAAACCAGTCTGTTGTTCCATGTCCGATTTTAACTGTTGCTTCTTGACCTGCCTACAGGTTTCTCAGGAGGCCGGTAAGTTGGTCTGGTATTCCCATCGCTATTTTTATCTGTCTTCTTGACTGTAGCCAACATGGTAGGTGTGAAGTGGCATGGCCCTGTCATTTTGACTCGCATTTACTAAATGGCTAAGGATGTTGGGCGTCTTTTCACGTGTGTTTTTTTCATTATTGTGTCTTCTTCAAGATATCTGTTCAAATCCTTTACCTGTTTTTAAATTGAGTTGTCTTTTTTTTTTCTCTCTTCTTGCTTTATTGTGGTATAACCAACTTACAAAAATTTAACCATGTTGAAAGTTTACAGTTTGTTCTGTTTTTGACTTACGTAAACAGCTGTGATACTATCACTACAATCAAGAGAGTAAACAGATCTCTTATTCCCAAAAGTTTCTTTGTGCCTCTTTGTAACCATCCTTCCTTCCTCAATTTGTCCTCAAGGAAACACTTATCTGCTGTCTGTTATTATATATTAGCCTGCTTTCTAGATTTAGAATCATATAGTACCTTTTTTTTTAAAATTCTGAGTTTTCTTTCAGTATGATTTTTTTTGAGGGCCATCCTGTTATAATTCACATATCATTGAGTTGCCCTTAAGTGATTTTCAGCATGTTCACAGAGTCGTGCAAGCATCAGTATTAATTAAAAAATATCTTCATCACCTCAAGAATTCCTGTACCCTTTAGCTGTCACTTCTCATTTCCTTTATCTTGGAATTCCTGGAAGCCACTAATCTCCTTTCTGTCTAGATTATCTATCTTAAAATATGTTTTTTAATCTTATTTTATTGTGGTAAGAACACTTAACAGAAGATCTACTGTCTTCACAGATTTTTAACTATAGATTACAATATTGTTGACTATAGATATAGTGTTATAAAAAGCACATCTCTAGAACTTGGCATTACTGAAACTTTAAATCCATTGACAACTGCCCAGTTTTCCCTCACTCGGCCCTTGACACCCATTGTCCTGCTCTCTGCTTCTATGAATTTGACTGTTTAAAATGTCTCATGTAATTGGAATCATTCAGTGTTTGTCCTGTGGCTGACTTAGTTTACTTAGCATAATGTCCTCAAGGTTCATCCATGTTGTTGTATATTGCAGATTTACATTTTTTTTGAAGCTGTAGGTATGTATCTCTCTCACTCACACACACACACACACACACACACACACACACCACACACACACACCCTCCCGTATTTTCTTTATCCATTCATTAACCAGTGGACACACACACACACCCCCTCCCGTATTTTCTTTATCCATTCATTAACCAGTGGGCCTTTAGGTTGTTACACACCTTGGCTATTGTTAATAATGCTGCAGTGAACATTAAATTACTAATCTCTTTGAGATACTGGTTTCAGTTATTTTGGATTTATACCCAGGAGTGGGATAGCTGGATCTGTGATAGTTCTATTTTTAATACTTTGAGGAACCCTGTGGTTTTTTTCATAGTGGCTACACCATTTTGCATTCCCAATAATAGAATACAAGTGTTCCAATTTTCCATATCCTTGTTAGCATTTGTTGTCTTTTGTTTTGCTGGTAGCAATCCTGATATGTGTGAGGTGATACTCATTTGATTTGCTGTTATCCTGATGATTTGAGACATTGAACATGTTTTATATACCTGTTGGCCATTTGTATGTCTTTGGAGAAATGTCTGTTAAATCCTTAGCTCGTTTTTAGGGTTTTATTTGTCTTTTTATTAGTGAGTTGTAAGCATTTTTCATATATTCTAGATAGAAGTCCCATATCAAATACATAATTTGAAAGGATTTTCTCTCATTTTGTGGATTGTCTTTTACTTTATTGTTGATGTCCTTTGAAGCTCTAGTTTTTATAAAGTCCAGTTATCTTTTTATGTGTCACTTTTGCTTTTGGTGTTTCAGCTAAGAAGACTTTTCCTGATCTAAGGTGATGAAGATTTACTGCGTATTATGCTAAGATTCTTGTAGTTTTAGCACGTAAAGTTATGTTTATGTTCCATTTGCAGTTAATTTTTGTATGTGGTCTAAAAAAGTGGAGTGGGGCCCAACATTATTCTTTTGCATATGTGGATATCCAGTTGGCCCACCCCCATTCATTTTAAAAAGACTGTTGTGTTTCCAGAGAAATGCCTTGGGACTCCTGTCAAAAATCAGTTGACCAAAAATAAGAGGTTTTGTTTCTGCAGCTTCTATTCTGTTGATTGCTATTTATTCTTGTGCCAGTACCACACTGGCTTGATTACTGTAGCTTTGTAACTTTTAAAATGGGAAGTCTTTAAATTGGGAGTCTTCCAACTTTGTTCTTCTTTGTTAAGATTATTTGGGTCATTTGTGTTTTTTTGCATTTCCATATGAGTTTTAGGATTACTTTGTCAATTTCTGCAAAAATTCCAGCTTGAATTTTGAACCTATGGGTCAGTTTGGGGTGTGCTGACACCAATGTTGTCTTCTGAATCATGAACAATGGGATGTCTTTCCAGTTATTTAACTGTTCTTTAATTCCTTTGGTTTTTTGAAAAACTAATTACTTAGTTTTGGCTGTGATGGGTCTTCACTGCATCCCAGGGGCTCTTCGTTGCTGTGCATGGGCTTTCTCTAGTCGGGGTGAGCGGGGCTACTCTCTAGTTGTGGTGTGCGGGCTTCTCATTGCAGTGACCTCTCGTTGCAGAGCAGGGATTCAAGAGTGCGTGGGCTTCAGTAGTTGTGGCATATGGCCTTAGTTGCTCTGCGGCATGTGGGATGTTCCCTAACCAGGGATGGAACCTGTGTCCTCTGCGTTGCCGGGCAAATTCTTAACCCCTGGACCACCAGGGAGGTCCCTAATTTCTTTTAAATGTTTGTAGTTTTCACTTTTGTATTCTTGCCAAATTTATTCCTGAGTATTTTATTATTGGTGATGCTCTTGTTAGTGGAATTGTTTTCTTAATTTCATTTAAAGATTGTTCATTGCTGGTGTCTAGAAATACAATTGAATTTTCTTTTTTTTTTGGCCACTCTGCAAGGCACGTGAGGGTCTAGATCCTAGTTCCCCAACCAGGGATCAAACCCACGCACCCTGTAGTGGATGCCCAAGGTGTTAAGCACTGGACTGCCAGGAAAGTCCTTAATTGATTTTTGTATATTGATCTTATAGCCTGTAACCTTGCTGAACTTTATACTAAACTTTACCAGTTTTAGTAATTTTTTAGTGAATTTCTTAAGATGAAAATCTTAAGGTCTATATACAAGGTTTTATTTCTTTCTAGGTGCTTTTCATTTCCTTTTCTTGCCTAATTGCCCTGCTAGAACCTCCTTAAGATATTGAATAAAAGTGGTGAGAATTAACATTTTTATCTTGTTCTTAATCTTAGGGGAAAATATCTGGTCTTTCACCATTAAATGTGGTTTTTATTAGCTGCGGGGTTTTTCATAGATCCCTTTATCAGATTGAAGACCTTGAGTATTTTTATCATGAATGTGCTGGATTTTGTCTAATGCTTTTTCTCTGTATTTGGAGATGACTGTGTGTTTTTTGTTGTATTTACATTTATATGAGCTCTTCCATTCATCCTGGAGTAAGTTTCATGCATTACAGAAATAAAAGGTTGTTATCATAAGCATTTGAATAAATGGTAGAAACTGTGAGAGTAGGTGAGATTACCTAGAGAGAGCATATAGAAAAAGGTGGCCAAAGGTGAAATTCTGAGGAGTATAAATATCCAAGCTGCCTCTTGTGCAATGCTAAATTAAATTTCATTTCAACTAGATTTTTAATGAAAAGTTCATCTAAGGTTGTAGGTTTTTTTTTTTTCCTTTACTAATTACTAAGTAATTTTGCTGTTGATGTATCTGAAGAATCTCTGGTAACTTGGGAAGTTTTTCTGCCCTTTATTTAATTTCTCTTATATCTGGGTAGAATCTGATAGAAATATAAAAATAAGAATTTAAGGTATAGTCGCAAGAAGATAATTAGCATGGTTTTTTGAAATGAATATGTACATGGTGAGTAAGTAGAACTTTAGACTTTGTGAAAACTGTTAGTTCCATAAATTGACCTTGTTAACACTATTAGATGCTAGACTCTACCTTTTCTCTATTTAAAGGAATGTTTGTGTAAAGATAGAAAAAAATCAATTTGTGGGAAATTTACTTCATATGTTTGGTATTCTGAGACATGTACAACAGTAAAAGCAATAGATCTTCAGACAGTGTTACGAACTAGATACGATTCTTTTCTCATTTTTGCTTTGTTCTTTGAATTAATGTTACTTTTAAAGTAATGTCTCTTGACTTCTTTATCACTTCTAGCAGTTACTATGCGAGAACCCTAATTTTAAGACATTAAAAAAGCTAGTCACAGTAGCTTGTTGGTGAGGCTACCCGTTAGACTGATGAAAATTGTATGTATTTATTTTGGATTTATTGAGTGTAATTGATAAGTTGAGTTGTGATTTGATACACATGGCAGCATATTCACCATAATCATTATATTAACTGCCTGACATGGTTGCCGTTTTCTTTCTCCCTTCTTTTCCTTTCTGTGTGTAGTGTGTGTGTGTAACTGGACGTATTTTTGTCCGTGTTGTGCCTCTGTTTCGGTGCAGGGCCTCCTCTAGCTGCAGCGCGGGGTGCCCTCTGGGTGGCTGTGCAGGCTTCTCACTGCGCAGCTTCTCGTGGTGCGGAGCACGGGCTCCCGGGTGCTCAGGGTTAACTAGCTGTGGCTCCGTGTTTCTAGAACACAAGCGCTGTGGTTCCTGCACACGGGCTCAGCTGCTCCGTGGCATGTGAGATCTTCCTGGACCAGGGATCGAACCCCTGTCACCTGCATTGGGTTTCACGTATACATATTTACAACTGAGCCACCAAAGAAGCCCTCTTCCTTTCTTTTTTGAGATGCTAATGCTTAAGATCTACTTTTTTTTTTTTTTTTTGGTTTGCATACTCGGTTCTGTCCAACTCTTTTCTACTCCATGTACTGTAGCCTGCCAGGCTCCTCTGTCATGGAATTTTCTAGACAAGAGTACTGGAGCGGGTTGCCCTTTCCTCCTCCAGGAGATCTTCCCTACCCAGAGATCAAACCCGAGTCTTCTGCGGCTCCCGCATTGGCAGGTGGATTCCTTGTCACTGAGTCACCTGGGAAGCCTGAGATCTACCTTTTTAATAAATTTAACGTGTATAGAGCAGCGTTGTTAATTACAGCCACTATGTGAGACACTTGGACCCTTCCTGGCGTCCTAACTGAAGAACAGCGGTTCAGATCTAAGCGTGTAACAGCATGCCACCGGTTTTGAATTTAAATTCATTGTCTTAGTGTGTGTGCCTAGTCGCTCAGTCGTGTCTGACTGTTTGTGACACCATGGACTGTATAGCCCACCGGGCTTCTCTGTCCATGGCGATTCTCCAGGCAAGAATCCTGGAGTGGATAATCTCTTGCAGAGATTATTGAAAAAAGTTATTGAAGTTCTCCAGTTTAATAATAAGTAATTAATTATTTGGTTGAACTTAAAAAGCCTTGCTATATTGACCATCTCATTAAAAGATATGATTGGTTAAAAGTTAATTTGTGAAAGGTTTGGTGCTTGAAGTTTTGTTTCTTTCTTGAACTACATCATTATAAGTATCCAAAATCACATGAATAATATAACTGAGAATAATTGTTTTACTGGAAGTACTAAAAGAGTGGAAAACTGACTGATACCTAACTTAGAACGTGGGATACTCCACCATGATGTCCTCTACTTATAAACTATCTTAAGTTACATTATAGAAGCTTATACATCTATTTGATGGGTCAAAACCCAAATCAGGGTTCTCAAAAGACAAATCAGTGTAGCTCTGTAATATAATAAGGGGAGGCATATTTAGTTACTACTACAAACATTTCTCCTATTAAACCTTAAATTTTCAGGCTAGTTTAAAAAGTGTATTCACAGAGGAAAGATTGCTGATTTAGCTGTTTCTAAAACCAATGTTTCCATTTAGTCCTAATCCATAGTCCTTAAAAATCTGGAGAACTAATTCACTTCTTTGCCGTCATTAAGTAGATAAAAATGAAACTGTACTCACTAGGGAAAAAGTAAAGGGAAAAGATGAATATTCACATATTAAGGTTGAAATTAGTTACTTCGTGTACTTATGCAATCACCAGATGCTCTTTAAATTTTAATAGTTGATGAGCTTTGAAGTTGTACAGGTCTGGAAAGAAATATGTATTCAAGCATACAGTTCATCAAATGGTAACAGTTAATTTGCATGAGATACTGTTTGCAGCTGTAAAATACACAGTTCTCATCATCTCAGGTATACATTATGATATGTAATAGTTGGAAAGCATTTTATATTGTAAAATTTATGCATTTTCTCTAAATATATATACCTACATGGTCTTTTAAATGTGAAAAATTGTTGGATTTCTGTTTTATGACTGCAGGAAGCACGTGTGCCTCATTTCTTACCCAAAGCTACCAACTGCCAGTTCTGGATACAATGTTTGTAAGAAAGAAATATCGAGGCAAAGACTGTGGGCTTCACATGCTGGAGGACTTTGTTGATTCCTTCACAGAAGATGCACTTGGCTTGCGGTATCCTCTGACCTCGCTCATGTACATAGGTAATCGGATTAAATTTTTAGAACGTTAAACTTGTGTCAGTGTCACTTTGGACTTGTTTCTGCACTTTATCTTAAATGTGTGTATGTCAGTATTAAGTAAATTACATTCTTGACTCTCCAGGGTCAAGAGAGTCTATGTGCCCTTTCCTCACATAAATGGCATTTTGCAGATGTGCCCTTAACCTCACATAAATGACATTTTGAGGTTATGGTAGCTTTTTTAAAGAAATTGAAATAGAATTCACATACCATTAAATCCACCCGCATAAAGTGTAGAGTTCAGTGGTTTTATTATTTCACAGCTTGCAACCATAACCAGTATCTGATTTTAGAACATTCTCAACATCCCCCAAAGCTCTGTACCAGTTAGCAGTCACTCTTCCGTTCCTCCTTTCCTTCATCCCCTAGCAGCCAATGACTGATCTGTTTTCTGTGTCTATGGATTTACCTGTTCTGGAGATTTCATAATTTATATGAAATTGTATGTAATTGTAATTGTATGATGTATTGTAACTTCTTTGTGTCTAACTTCTTTCATTTTGCATAAATGTTTTCAAGGTTCATCCATGTTGTAGTCTGACTCAGTGCTTCATTTTTTTTTTAATGGCTGAGATATATTCTGTTGTGTGGATATAACATCATCAGTTGATAGACTTGGATTGTTTCTACTTTTTAGATATTAGGAATAACGCTACTGTGAACATTTGTGCAGTTTTTGTGCGAACATTACACTGGTGTATATCTAGGTGTGGATGAAATAGCTTGTTCATAACCTTGCCAAACTGTTCTGAAAGCAGCTGCACCATTTTACATTCTCGTAAACATTGTATGAGGGTTGCAGTTTCTCTGCATCCTCACCAATACGTACTATTACTTGTCCTTTTAACTTTTTAAGTTTTGATCACACTGCAAGGCTTATGGGGTCTTAGTTGCCGGATGGGATTGAACCCTCACTCTTGGCAGTGAAAGCGCCGAGCCCTAACCACTGGACTGCCGGAAAACTCCCATTATTTGTCTTTTTACTGTAGCCCTCTCAGTGGATGTGGAGTGGCGTCTCATTGTCTTGATGTGCATTTGGTGTTGAACATATTTTCATGTGCTTATTAGTCATATATGTATCATCTTTGGAAAAATGTATATTTAGATCCTTTAACCATTCTTTCTTTGGGTTATTTGTTATTTGTCTGTGGTAGGCTTTTTTTCTTTTTGGTCGTGCTGCAACGCATGTGGGAACTCATTTCCCTGACCAGAGATCAGACCCTCACCCCTCGCGTTAGAGGTGCAGAGTCTTAACCACTGGACCACCAGGGGAGTCCCTGTGGTAGCTTTTTAAATTAAAAAATTCATATATACAAAAAAAAGTAGGAGGTAACAAAATACTCATGTATCGTCCAGCATGTAGCATCCATGAGAAGTGGATTGTTGCCAATGTAGTTGTACTCCTGTCCTATCCAATTAGCTTATTCCCTCCCTCCCTTGGTATAAGCACTGTAGGGCACGGAGTTAGAGAAGGCGAGGTTCAGGAAATGAATGAGACCGGCCCTGTGCAGGAACAGGTCACCTTTAATGAGGCGAGAAGGGGCAGCAGTCAGATTAGTGAGCCGCTGCACCACCCAAGAAAAGAGTAAGTATACACAGGCATGTATGTGGAAATCTACTGTCTTAAGGGGGCCTGTTTTCCAAGGTTGTTCAGAGTGGTTCTCTCTTAAACGGCTGGGGCAAGGAATTCTGGAGATCAGCCAGAGGCTGGACAGGCTGGAAGCTGGGCAAATCAACCTTAGTGTCCATTTGTTTTTCTTCGGGTGAGAGAGTTCTTTGTTTTGCATAGAATGGTGGGGAGGACCCGGAGGGGAGTTTAACTCCAGGCTATTTTGGGCAGTGTAACTTTCCTTCAAGCACTGTCCTTAATTTGGCATTTCTTTTCCCCATGCATTTATTCGACTTTTTTTTTTAAATTTTTATTTTATTTTATTTTTTTAAATTTATTTGACTTTATACACACACACACACACACACACACACACACACACACACTCTCCAACAGTGTCATGTTTTTTTAATCGTCTTTTTCATGTGTGGCTTCGTTGGGTTTTAGTTGCACTGGGTGGGCTCTTTAGCTGTGGCATGTGGGCTTAGTTGCCCCAAGGCATGTGGGATCTTGGTTCTCCAACCAGGGATCACACCCGACTGCCCTGCATTGGAGGACATATTCTTAACCACTGAACCACCAGGAAGTCTCGGTGTCATATTGTTTTACATGTTTAAGAACTTCAGGGAATTCCCTGGTAGTCCAGTGGTTAGGACTCTGCTTTCCATGCCAAAGCCCTAAATGCAGTCCTTGAAAATCAATTTAAAAAAAAACTTTATATGAATAATATGTACTGTATGAATTCTGCAGTTTGCTTTTTCTACTCATCTTTATAAGATTTATTCCTATGGATTCATGTAGCTCAATTTATTCTTTTTTAATGCTGTTTCTATTGTGTGGATGTATCTTGCTGTCGTGCTTTAAAAGCCGTTAGTGGGTTTATATTTGTATTTGTATGAAGCCTGTAGTATTGCTCTTTTCTTAATGAAGTAAGATTTGATACTGAAGAGTGATTTGTGTGAAAACTTTTATAGTATATAATTTACCATTGATTTTAATCTAGAATCAGATATTCACTGAAAAAATATTTTTGATTTTTAATGTCAAAAATCCAGAAAACAAAAACCAAGCATTGCATGCTCATCTTGATTCACAGTTTCTCTCTAGGCCCGTACATGAGAGTGGAGTGAGTCCTGTATGCCCTGGGTAATCTGAACATGGATTTTCCTCTTAAAGTCTTAATTATTGCTTCACTAAATTTGGGGAGGGATACAACACATCTCGGAGAAGGCAGTGGCACCCCACTCCAGTACTCTTGCCTGGAAAATCCCATGGACAGAGGAGCCTGGTAGGCTGCAGTCCATGGGTCACTACAAGTCGGACACGACTGACCGACTTCACTTTCACTTTTCACTTTCATGCACTGGAGAACGAAATGGCAACCCACTCCAGTGTTCTTACCTGGAGAATCCCAGGGACGGCGGAGTCTGGTGGGCTGCCGTCTATGGGGTCGCACAGAGTCAGACACGACTGAAGCAACTTAGCAGCAGCAGCAGCAGCAAACAAATCTACTGTAGGCAGAGTCTCCTATTACTTACCCTTTTTAAGGATTCTAATGATAAATAAATTGAATCCTAAGTGAACTGCAGGTGCTTATATATTACGTAATGCATGCTCTACTATTTTAGTTATTTTAATTGAGACAGAGGACTCAGTGTGGCCTACTGGTTTTCTCCAGCTTTTCACTTCCTAATAGGTGTGGGAACTACAATCAAAGAACCTGAGAAATATTGTCAAATATATGGGGGGAAAGTGAGCAAATGGTATCCTGGTGTCCACATATTCAGTGTCCAGATTAACAGATGTTAAGATCTTGCCATATTTTCATTTATTTTCACTTATTTTAAGAGAATTAAACTAGATGGAGACTTAAACAAGATGTAGATACAGTTGATGTTCTCTTTGAACCTGGCCCTAGTCCCATCCCCCTTTCACCTTTTTCTCCCCAGAGATAATTGTGTTCCTCAAGTTGAGTGTATCCTTCCTGCCCATGGTTTCACACTTAAGTCTCTGTCTATACACACTATAAAACATTATTTTGTGTGCTTATTTAAAAATTTTTTAAGTTTTTTAAAAAATAATTTCAGACTAATTTTTTATGTATTCATATTTACAGAATTACTTTAGATTTTCACACTTCCCAAAATATAGATATAATTTAAAAAGCACAGAAGTTCTCCTCATTTGCCCTATTAGAGGTCTTGCCTGAAAACTGGGTTCACCTCTTGATGAGTTTTGAGCCAAAAGACACAGCCAAACCAAAGAGTAGGAGAACTTACCAAATGCATTAAGTGAGGAAAACACCAGGCATTTTTCCCAGAGCAGTGTCCTCTAAACAGTTTTTTGGTGATAAAATACACATTACACAGCATTTAACTGTTCATTCCAATTGACTGCTGGGATTTCTAGAAAAATTTCAATGTGTTTTTCAGCTTGCAACCAGTACTTTGAAAAATATCCAGGAGACCATGAACTCCTTTGGGAAGTTGAAGGTGTTGGACACTGGTACCAGAGAATACCAATCACCAGAGCATTACAAAGAGAAACACTTAAAATTACAGGTAAGACTGTTTTCAGTTTGGACATAAGGCTAGTGTAAAAGCATTGCCTAATGATGGTCTTATAGTCCAGAATAGTCGAATGTGTTGTAATGTGATCTCTCTAGTAATAGACCTTCTTTTCTGGAGTTTGAATTTTTGTTATATTTAAACATTTGTGTCATTATTAGTAAGAAGACCTAGAGTAGCCCAATAGAATATGGCTCAGTAGTCCAGTGGAGAAGGCAATGGCACCCTGCTCCAGTATTCTTGCCTGGAGAATCCCATGGCCAGAGGAGCCTGGTAGGCTGCAGTCCATGGGATTGCTGAGAGTCGGGCACAACTGAGCGACTTCACTTTCTGTTTTCACTTTCATGCATTGGAGAAGGAAATGGCAACCCACTCCAGTGTTCTTGCCTGGAGAATCCCAGGGACGGGGGAGCCTGATGGGCTGACGTCTGTGGGGTCTCACAGAGTCAGACACAACTGAAGCGACTTAGCATCAGCATCAGCAGTAGTCCAGTAGAAATTGGTGGGTAAGAAATGAACACAGATTACTCAGCACAGAATAGGCATCAGGGGATCAAAGGTAGTACTCAGTCTTATGAAGTTGCTAAATAACAGATAAACTATTTAAAACTCTTTTAAGGTTTCATTGTAAGATATTGGTGAAGGGATATCCCACATCTGAATATTTAACACCCTTCTTTAGGGCTTTTGTAAAAATTCGTACAAAGAATGTGACAATTAAAACCAAATACTAACTGGGTTAAAATTTTAAAAATTCTTTTTCACACAGCAGTTTCTCAAAATGAAGCTAAAAGATCTACATCTGGAGAATACGGTCTTGCCTCTGTTCCAGAATATGAAGCACGAACTGAAGACAGTCAGTCTAGTGAGATGCAGCTAACTGTAGGTACACTGTGTATTTACCATAGGAAATACCAAGTGTGTTGTTTTTAAAAAAGAGGTTCAGCTGATATTTAACTTTATAAATGTTATTGTTCATTCAGCAAACTTATGTAACTTCTACTGTGTTACTTGGCATTTTTTGTTAATTGGTTTCTAAGATTTAATTTTCTTTGAAAAATAATTTGGAATACACAAAGTAGTACAGAGAAAATAAAGATCTATAATTCTGTTACCCTAGGTCTAGCAACTAACATTTTTGTATATGTCCTTAATATATATTATGAAACATGTATGTGCATATGTTTCATTTCTGTTTTTATTCTTTTATGCTTCTAACTGGGCTTCCCTTGTGGCTGCAATGCGGGAGAGCTGTGTTCAGTCCCTGGGTTGGGAAGATCCCCTGGAGAAGGGAACAGCAAGCCACTCCAGTGTTCTGGTCTGGAGAATTCCATTGACTGTACAGTCCATGGGGTCATAAAGAGCCGGACATGACTGAGCGACTTTCATTCACTTTCATACATGCTTCTAATCGCTTTTCTCCATTGACATAGTGTTGTAAGCATTTTCTGTGTCATTACTTTTTTAAAATTTTATTTATTTATTTACGGCTCTGCTGGTCTTCGTTGCTGGGTGGGCTTTTCTCCAGGTGCAGCGAGTGGGAGCTGCTCTTCGTTGCATGCGAGGACTTCTTATTCACTGGCTTCTCTTGTTGCAGAGCTTGGGCTCTAGGGCGCACAGGCTTCAGTAGTTGTGGCTCCCGGGTTCTAGAGCACAGGGTCAGTAGTTGTGAAGCATGGGTTTAGTTGCTGTGTGGCATGTGGGATCTTCCTGGACCAGGGATCTAACCCATGTCTCCTGTATTGGCAGGCAGATTCTTTACCAATGAATCACCAGAGAACCCTGTCATTACTGTATTAAATCATTGTTGTTAGGTAGCACACTCTTCTATGTAAATACCAGCATTTATTTTCTTAACATATTATACTTACTTTTTATAAATGGCCCAACCATGAACACAATTATACATGCATCTTTGTTCAAATGTAATTATTTCCTTGCACAGATAAATTTCTTGAAGTGAAATAGGTCAAAGGTTATGAAGTTATTTGGGGGAAGTTTGAGGCCATATGTTGAAGTCACCGTAGAATGTAATACACTTTGCAAATACTAGGTAACCTGAAAGTAGAAGGGCAATTCCCCTTACTGAATTCCAGAGGACTTACCAGGTACTTTTCTGAAACCTACTTGATATTACTTAAAGTACCAGTTCATTGGTGGGATCCTAGAGGTTTATTTTTTGCAGCGTTTTGTTGTGGTAGCTTTTACATTATTATTACATTGGTTCATCACTCACTCATGTCCGACTCCGGCAACCCCATATCTGTAGCCTGCCAGGCTCCTCTGTCCATGGGATTCTCCACGCAAGAATACTGGAATGGTTTGCTATTCCTTTCTCCAGGGGATCTTCCTGACCCAAAGTTCAAACCTGGGTCTTCCTGTGTTGCAGGTGGATTCTTTACCAGCTTAGTCACCAGGGAAGGTTTTAATATAGTCATAATTATTTTGTATGTGGGTATCTGAATATATTTTTAGTGAGTGTTGAATATGTCTCTGTAAATGCATATGCATTTCAACAAGTGCTTTGGGGAATTATTTGTGCCTCTCTTCTTCTGTCTTAATTAGCATGAGTGATGACTATTTGAGTAAAAATTTTGAAAAGCATTTTTAAGGATAATATAAATAATACAATAACTGTATAAGGAGTTCAGTTTTTTTTCCTACCTTTGGAATTTCAGGCTTCAAAATAAGCCCTTCTATTAGGTTGCATTCAAATTCCTCAGATATATTCAAATTCTTTTATTACTGATCAGATATCATAAAACAAGGGAAAGTAGAAAAATCTATGTTTCATACATGTAGTGATAGCAATGATTTACTTGAATATTAAGCCAAATAATTTGTGTCATTTTAATGAGAACATTAAAATTTCACTGTACTATGAAGGTTGGCGATATAAATTAGATTTTCTTTCATTTTAGAAATTCATATTCTTCATATTACTATAATATTTTAATCAAGGAAGATATTTCTTATATTAAACTCTTTTTATTAGTAACCACATAGGGAAGTGATTTTGTTTAACTACATAATATTTTAGCTTTATTGAGGTATAATTGACAAAAATTATACATATTTAAGGTGTACACCTTCATGTTAAGGATGATAAATGCCCAAATTGAAGCATTGGTAATACCAAAGAGGGGGCAGTTTTGAGAGATTCTTCAGCGTCCTAATGGACAGGCTTGTGGTTGGTTGAATGAAGGACAAGAAGTCATTACTGCCCCACAGGTCTTTGATTGGAATAGCATACTGAATTGTTATTGCCAATAGCCAAGATAGAGAATAATACTGATTAAATATGAGAGTTTAGTTTGGGACAGATTGGATAGGAAATTGGGTTGGAGTATTAACTGGAGAGAGATTTCATTGGAAAAAGAGCTTTGGAAATCAGGAAAAAAGTTGGGGAAATTAAGTTGCATGTTTGGATTCATCAGCAAGGAGATGTTAAAGTAAAGGTGGTAGATACAGTTACACAGAGGGAGTATTTGGACTGAGAAAGGAGCTGAGGACAGAGCACTTGGAAACCCCAGTGTATATCAGTATTGCATATTAGGTGATTTCACAAGTTCTTGGGCTAATAATAAACTGAAGCTATAATATAGCCTTTTTACTTCTTAAGTGAAAGTGAAAGTTAAGTCGCTCAGTCGTATCCGACTCTTTGCAACCCCGTGGACTGTAGCCCACCAGGCTCCTCCATCCATGGGATTCTCCAGGCAAGAATACTGGAGTGGGTTGCCATTTGTGAATCTTCTTAATTGATGGATAGTGAATACAAAAGGTGTTATTTGAAAAAGTTTTTAAAAGATTTTCTTTGAAACTGAATGAAGTAGATGCATAGGAAGGAAAAAGGGTCTAAAACTTTTGGTTTTGATATGTATCTCTGTTTTAGATTGATTCTCTAAAAGATGCCTTTGCAAGTACTTCTGAAGGTAAGAAATTCAGCTGGTCTATTAGTAAATCTTTGAGAGTGTAAGAATTAAGTGTGTGTGTGTGTGTCCCTCAGTATAAATAAAGACTTACCCACCTCTAATATCTAGGTCGGAGTTGTGGTGTGTGAACAGATGAGCTACGTACCTCTGTTTTCTCAGTCCCTTACCTGTAAAATAGGGACCATAATGTCTGCCTTGTTTACTTCCCAAGATTATTGGAAGAGAATCTAAGTGAAAATGCACAAATACTTTGCAAAGCTCAAGGTAACATAGACATGTGAGGAATGAATATTGACTTTAAGGTTACTTCATAATTTAAAATATGTCACTGACATGGTTTCCTAGCCTGATGTGATAGAAAGGAAGTGTGTAATGGTGGTGATATAGTTAAATTGGCTTAGTTCTTGCATTTCTGTGTATAATTAATGGGTAATTCTTTGAATACACAGTCAATTAATTATGGGCTTGCTATTTTTTTCTCAGGTCACGATAAAACACCTGTTTCCACTCGTACTCGAAGTAGCCATCTAAAGCGGCCAAAGATTGGAAAGCGGTTTCAGGATTCTGAGTTTAGTAGTTCTCAAGGGGAAGATGAAAAGACTCCTCAGACTTCTCCCACAGCTTCAGTGAACAAGTAAAGCATTGTTTATTTCACTGTCATTATTTTGTGTCCTCTTATTTTCATAGTATTTAGTTTTTAAGGTGACTTTTTTATATTATTTGTGTAGTAAATGACCTTGGTGTAGAAGTTGGTATTTGACTTCTTCAACAAGATTATTGATTACACTTAATAAGTGTCACATTGACAGTATTATAGGGAGAGGTTGCTAGTAAGAGAGTAGAATAAACTGAAGTTTTAGTCTCTTGTGTGAAAATCCAGAAGAATCTTCTAGTGGTTATTTTATCTCAAATGAGTCACTTATTGTCAGCTTTGAATTTGACAGTAACTGTGGTTTTTAATAATCCTGAAGTTTAGTCAATTTAAGAAACCCTCAATTTTACTTTATAATGGACTTATCTGGACTCATCTTACTAGATTATAGAACCTAACATAAATTAGTAATTGCCATAAATGATATCATCAGCTCCTCCAGAAACTTAATAGTCTGCTGAATCAACAGATACCTTGGATCAAAACCTTATTTTCTTATTTAAAGAAAGCAAGATTTTGAATATTATAGTTAAATTAAGCTTTTGCTCTGATAGTCCTACTAACTGTTCTTGAGTCAACCATTCATAGCTTTGCCATCTTGACTATAAAATTATTCTCAGGTGAAGTATTCTGTAGCTATGCTAATTTTATTATGTATATAATTTTAAAGTTGGATAATTATGTAAATTTTATATTTCAATGAAAAATCCACCATTTTAAAGAAAAATCTAAGTATTTAACTTGTGAAAAGAGTAATAAGAGTTTAGATAATTATGGTTTTTTTCCACTGAGTAACATTTTGATGTAATACCCTTTTTAGAAGGGAATGTAATAGCTCATTTTAAATTACACATCACAGAAATGTTGTGGAATTTTTCTTCAGCTTTTCGTAAAATAGTAGCAGTAAGACTAGATGCTTAAATGCTCAGACACCATGAGGAACCAAACTTCACCTTTGCTGTTGACTAGTAGTTTCTAATACACGTGTCTGTTCCTAGGATGCAGGTTGAGAGAGCTGCAAGGTGGTTTGTGATGTGAAAATAGAAGTGAAAGTGCTGTAGATACAAAGGAGAGCGTGATTGACTCTTAACGGAGGGGATGGAGAAATTTGACATTTGGGCCAGGGCTTCAGGGATGAGTAGAAACTCAACAAGTATATTTGGGAAAGAAGACTTTTCTGGTTTGAAGGTTCACAAACTATGGTCTATAGGCCAGTCTGGCCCACCACCTCTTGTAAATAAAATGTTACTGTGCCACGTCCATGTTTATTAGTTTACATGTTTACTGTGGTTGCTTTTGCTTTGCAGTGGTGGAGTGAGTGAGTGTTCAGAGACCATGTGTCCCACAAAACCTAAAAGAAAAGTTTGCCAGGCCTTGGTCTACGCCAGGGCTGTTAGAGAGCTTCCTGTCATGGTGGGTGTGTTCAGTGCCTTGCCTCTGCTCCGTGTGCCTGTCACTGAGCCCTGAAGTGTGGCTCGGGCGATTGAGGAGCTGAGTCCTTTATTTCACTTAGTTTATTACCATATTATAAATAATTGCAAGTGTTCTGTGGTTACTGTATTGTACCATGCAGTTCTAGACTGCAGGAATAATGTGAGCAAAGGCACAAAACTGGGAGGGGTGTTGGTAAGGAAAACTGATGCACAGGTAAGTAGCATCACGGTCAGTTCAGTCACTCAGTCCTGTCCGACTCTTTGTGACCCCATGGACTGCCGCACACCAGGCTTCCCTGTCCATCACCAACTCCCGGAGCTTGCTCAGACTTATGTCCATCAAGTCAGTGATGCCATCCAGCCACCTCATCCTCTGTCATCCCCTTCTCCTCCTGCCCCCAGTCCCTCCCAGCATCAGGGTCTTTTCCAATGAGTCAACTCTTCGCATGAGGTCGCCAAAGTACTGGAGTTTCAGCTTCAACATCAGTCCTTCCAGTGAACACCCAGGACTGATCTCCTTTAGGATGGACTGGTTGGATCTCCTTGCAGTCCAAGGGACTCAAGAGTCTTCTCCAACACCACAGCTCAAAAGCGTCAATTTTTCGACATTCAGCTTTCTTCACAGTCCAACTCTCACATCCATACATGACCACTGAAAAAACCATAGCCTTGACCAGATGGATCTTTGTTGGCAAAGTAACGTCTCTGCTTTTTAATATGCTATCTAGGTTGATCATCACTTTCCTTCCAAGGAGTAAGCGTCTTTTAATTTCATGGCTGCAGTCACCATCTGCAATGATTTTGGAGCCCGTCAAAAATAAAGTCTGACACTGTTTCCACTGTCTCCCCATCTATTTCCCATGAGGTGATGGGACCAGATGCCATGATCTTAGTTTTCTGAATGTTAAGCTTTAAGCCAACTTTCTCACTCTCCTCTTTCACTTTCATCAAGAGGCTTTTTAGTTCCTCTTCACTTTCTGCCATAAGGGTGGTGTCATCTGCATATCTGAGGTTGTTGGTATTTCTCCTGGCAATCTTGATTCCAGCTTGTGCTTCTTCCAGCCCAGCATTTCTCATGATGTACTCTACATATAAGTTAAATAAGCAGAGTGACAACATACAGCCTTGATGTACTCCTTTTCCTATTTGGGACCAGTCTGTTGTTCCATGTCCAGTTCTAACTGTTGCTTCCTGACCTGCATACAGGTTTCTTAAGGCAGGCCAGGTAGTCTGGTATTCCCATCTCTTTCAGAATTTTCCACAGTTTATTGTGATCCACACAGTCAAAGGCTTTGGCATAGTCAATAAAGCAGAAATAGATGTTTTTTTTGGAACTCTCTTGCTTTTTCGATGATCCAGCAGGTGTTGGCAATTTGATCTCTGGTTCCTCTGCCTTTTCTAAAACCAGCTTGAACATCTGGAAGTTCATGGTTCATGTATTGCTAAAGCCTGGCCTGGAGAATTTTGAGCATTACTTTACTAGCGTGTGAGATGAGGGCAGTTGTGCCGTAGTTTGAGCTTTCTTTGTATTGCCTTTCTTAAACCTTACTAAAGAACGTATGTAGTGCTAGTCTGAACATGAGTTGGGAAGAAGTTACAGTGTCCAGAGAGAATAGGGCTTGAAGAAGGAAGATGAGAATGGGAATAGAAAGTTGTGGATTTGTTTGAAAAGCATTTCAGAAGTAGAGCTAAGCCATATCATTTATTGCCCCAAATGGTATTTTTGAGAATGAAAGGGACATTATATATAGGCGTACTCCAGAGATGTAGGTTCAGTTCCGCGGTACCACAGTAAAGCAGTTATCACAATAAGGCAGGTCACACAAATTTTTGAGTTTTCCAGTGCACATAAAAGTTATGTTTACACTCTACTATAATATATGTCTTTAAAGAAAAAGTATATAATTTAAAAATACTTTATTAGTTAAAAAAAATGATAACCATTGTGAGCCTTTAATGAGTCATAATCTTTTTGGTGGTGTAGAGTCATACCTCAGTGTTGGTGGCTGCTGACTGACCAGGGGGGTGGTTGCTGAATGTTGGGGTGACTTTGGCCATTTCTTTATTTAGACAGCCATAAACTTTGCCATGTAGATTGGCTGACTTCTTCCTTTCACTAATGATTTCTCTGTAACATGCAGTGCTGCTTGATCGCATTTTTCCCACAGTAGAAATTCTTGCAAAATTGGAGTCAGTCCTCTCAAACCCTGATGCAGCTTCTTCAACTAAGTTTATGTCATAGTCTTTGTTATTTCACCGATCTTCATAGCGTCTTCAAGAGTGGATTTCATCTCAAGATGGAATCACTTTCTTTGCTCATCCACAATAAGCAGCTCCTCATCCATTACAAACATCCATTTGCCAACAAAAGTCTGTCTAGTCAAGGCTATGGTTTTTCCAGTAGTCATGTATGGATGTGAGAGTTGGACTGTGAAGAAAGCTGAGCACCGAAGAATTGAAGCTTTTGAACTGTGGTGTTGGAGAAGACTCTTGAGAGTCCCTTGGACTGCAAGAAGATCCAACCAGTCCATCCTAAAGGAGATCACTTCTGGGTATTCATTGGAAGGACTGATGTTGAAACTGAAACTCCAGTAGTTTGGCCACCTCATGCAAAGAGTTGAGTCATTGGAAAAGACCCTGATGCTGGGAGGGATTGGGGGCAGGAGGAGAAGGGGACGACAGAGGATGAGATGGCTGGATGGCATCACCGACTCGATGGACATGGGTTTGAGTAAACTCTGGGAGTTGGTGATGGCCAGGGAGGCCTGGTGTGCTGCGATTCATGGGGTTGCAAAGAGTCAGACAGAACTGAGCAACTGAACAGAACATCCATTACAGTTTTATCTTGAGATTGCAGCAATTCAATCACATTTTCAGGCTCCACTTCTCATTATAGTTCTCTGTTTCTGCCACATCTGCAGTGACTTCCACCACTGAAGTCTTGAACTTGTCACAGTCATCCATGATAGTTGGAATCCGCTTCTTCCAAACTCCTTGTAATGTTGATATTTTGACCTCTTCCGATGAATCATAAGTGTTCATAGTGGCATCTAGAATGGTGAATCCTTCCCAGAGGGTTTTCAATTGACTTTGCCTGGATTAATAAGAGGAATCTGTATCTTTGACAGCTGTAGCCCTATGAACTGTAATTCTTAAGAAATTGAATTGAAATGATTCCTTGATCCTTGGATTGCAGAATGGATGTTGTGTTAGCAGACATGAAAACAACATGAACTTCATTATACATCTCCATCAGAGCTCTTGGGTGACCACTTACATTGTCAATGAGCAGTCACATGTTGAAAGGAAATTTGTTTTTTTCCCTGAGTAATAGGTCTTAACAGTGGGCTTAAAATATTCAGTAATCCGTGTCTTCAGCAGGTGTGCTGTCAGCCAAGCTTTGTTTTTCCCTTTATAGAGGACAGGCAGAGTAGGTAATTCTGAGGGGCCCTAGGATTTTCAGAATGGTAAATGAGCATTGGTGTCAAGTGCAAGTCACTAGCTGCATTAGTGCCTAACAGGAGTCAGCTTGTCCTTTGAAACTTTAAAGCCGGGCATTGACTACTCTTTTCTTGCTATGAAAGTCTTAGATGACTTCTTCTTTTTGTCTACATTGAGAAGTCTGTTGTTTATTGTCTGTTTATTGTAGCCACTTTCATTCATTATCTTAGCTCTATGTCTTCTAGCTAACTTGATAGAGCTTCTGTATCAGCACTGGTTGCTTCACTGGGCACTCTCATGGAGATAACTTCTTTCCTTAAATCTCTTGGACCAGCCTCTCCACTACCTTCATGCTTTTTTCTGCAGCATCCTCACCTCTCTCAGCCTTCCTGGGAATGAATAGATTTAGGGCCTTGTTCTGGATTAGGCGTTGGCTTAAGGGAATGTTGAGGTTGGTTTGATCTTCTGTCCAGACCACTACAACTTTTTCTCTAGACCAGCAATAAGGTTGTTTTGCTTTCTTATCATTGGTGTGTTCACTTAGAGTAGCACTGTTGGTTTTTTTTTTTCCAAGAACTTTTGGTTTGCATTCACAGCTTGGCTATTTGGCACAAGAGATCTAGCTTTCTGCCTGTCTCAGCTTTCAACATGCCTTTATAAATTTAGTCACTTCTAGCAAGCTTTCGATTTAAAGTAAGAATATGTGACTCTTCCTTTCATTTGAACACTTAGAGCCATTTCAGGGTTATTAACTGGCCTAATTTCAATATTGTTGTGTCTCAAGGAATAGGGAGACCCAAAGAAAGAGAGAGAGATGGGTAATGGCCAATCAGTTGTAATAGTCAGAACACATGCAACATTTATCAGTGAAGTTTGCCATCTTAGGAGTGCACATATGTGTATGTATAACTGACTCACTGTTCTGTATAGCAGAAACTAACACAACATTGTCAGTCAGCTGTACTCCAATAGAATCATTCATTGAAGTTTGCCATTTTGTATGAGTGTAACCTGTGGCATCTTTAATAAAGTAAGTAAAAATGTTTTTCTTTGGTTTCCTAGATTGGAGTCTACTGCACGCACATCAGAGAGCTCGGAAGAATTCTTGGAAGAAGAACCCGCACAGAGTGTGATTGAATTTGAGGATGAAAGTAGTGATAAAGATGTTCAACCAGCACCAGAAACCCAGCCAGGCCTGGAAAAGCAAGAAGGTGAAAAGGTGAGTGATTTGCTTTTTTTTTAATTAATTTTTATTGGAATGTAGTTGCTTTACAATGTTGTGTTATTTTCCTGTACAGCAAAGTGAATCAGCTATATGTATACATATATCCCCTCCTTTTTGGATTTCTGAGATTCATTTATTTAATAGAATGAATGGACGTAAATTTCAACTTAGTCATATATTGTTGGAAAAGCATAAAGACTCTTAGTAGAAATTGTAATGTTAAAAAGCATATATGTCTAAAGCAAAGTCAGGTAGCGGAAGATAAAGTTTTAAGTATTTTATGTTTCAAACTGAATTTATAAAGTTTGACATATTACAGAGATAAAATAGAAGATGTTTAGATAGTAATGTCCTCTCTGTGTTTAAAATTCAAATCAATTTGTGGAATTAAACATAAACTTTAAGAAGTGATGCAAATTATGTGACTGATCGAAGCCTATCTTAAAAAACCAATTAGAATACCTTAAGGTCCAACAAGCCCTAAATTCACCTGATTTTGGATGTAAAGATAGAATTAGTTGTCCAGAAAAAAATAAGGTATTTTTACTTAACAGTTGATTTACAAATTCCTAAAAAATAACTAAATTCTTTTTTTGTTTAATTACTAGAAAACAGGCAAGAAAATAACTTTTTGACCAAGTAAAAAATCTCTTTATCTGTCTTGATTTCTGCAGCTCCTCAATTATTTTTCTCTTTCTTTTTTCATCTTCTCTATTTCCTGTCCTTCTCTTCTTTTTCTTTAATATCTTTAGTCTTTTACAGGTTCCTTATTTCTCCTTTCAGACGTGCTTAAGTTTCTTTAAAAATATTTTACCTGTTTGTCAAGTCCAACCAGGAGCTAAGAAAGTGAAACTGCATTACTGATTTAAATTGGAGAAATACATATTTTAAAAACAAAATTTATCTGCTTCTAGATGACTATGGGAATGTATATTTATGTGGTTTTTTCCTTTATTAAAAACTTAAGATTATGCTGTACATACTACCTGTAACGTGTTTCTTCTGTCCCGCGAAACCTCTGAGTACCTACGTGGTGGGTCACCAGTGACAGTTTCACTCAGTCGCAGTGGCTTTCCTTACTGAGGCTGTCTATTCTCCCTTCCTCTCGATTTTCTGATCGCCTGGCTTTATAACACTACTGTGTTTTGGTTTCTAGGTTTATCTCTTTTCTGGAGTTTTCATTTGGTTTTATGCATTTGGTTTTTGACTGTTCTGTTTCCTGTTGTTGTTGTTTTTTCCTTTTTCCCCTGTGTTTGTGGACATTTTAGAAGACTCAGTTCTTGACCTTCTGCTCTTTTGTTCATTTTTTGGGGGGGGGGATACATCTAGTCTTATGACAGAATGTTTGTCTCTGTGGGGGTGACCAGTAGCTCTAGACTTTGAAGATTGATCCAGACTATGATCTCATAGTATTACCTGCCTTCTGAGTATTTCTGTTTAGACAGATGTCTTTTATCATCTTAAATTTAATCTCTGTTCTTGCCTATCACTTCTCTACTGGGCTTCTTTTCCTATTTCCTATTTTTCATTCTATTCCCAAACCTAGAACTTGAAGGACATGAATTTTTCTCTTTTGTTTCTCTCTTGTAGTTACTCACCAAAATTCAATTTTTTTTATAAAAACCTTTGCTATCTCTTTCTCATTTTCATCTTTTTAACATTTCTTCTACCCCAGTTGGTTCTTTTGTGAGTTTTATTTTAATTACCTTCTGTGCGCAGTTTATTCTTTGTACTCCGGCCTGATTAATTTTTCTTTTTTTTAAGTCTATGTGGTTTTTTAGATTAATTAATTAATTTGGCTGTACTCGGTCTTCGTTGTGGCATGTGGGACCTTTAGTTGAGGCATGTAGGATCTGATTCCCTGACCTCCAGATCAAACCTGGGCTCCTGCATTGGGAGCACTGAGTCTTAGCCACTGGACCACTAGGGAATTCCCCAGATTAATTTTTCTAAGTCTCTGATTTAAATATCCCTTAGGAAAATACTCATTATATGTTTTCAGGGATTCTATATAATCCAGCCAAGTCTATTTTTTAAAATTCAAGTGTATCATTATTCTAATTTTTAAATATAAAATGTCAGTGGTATTAATTAGAAATATTAGACATTAATGGCAGTCTTGTAGATTGATTAAACATGAGAGGAAGAGTTTCAGAAATTGGAGACCTTGTGTTGTCAAATCACTTTTCCATATTTTCATGTGATTTAAGGGGCAGGATTGTTTGGAGACAACCCTTTATTGACTGTACAGTCAGGTCACTGAGGTTGGGGACTCTCTTCTCCCAGCGGGAAGCTTTACCCAAACTCAACCTGCCACAGATCTGGTAGTGCTTCCTTCCCAGGCACGCTGAACTGTGACTTCCCTCAGACCCCAAAGATTCCAGCTACTGAACAGCTGATGTTCTGTAAAGAGCCAGCGCCAAATTTAGACTTTCTCTGGTAACTTTTTACCGAACAGTTTCTTTCTGTGACTGCCCTGTAATGAGGAAGAGGAAGAAGGAGGTAGGGTCTCTCCATTGCATGGTTCTCCATGAACACAGAGGGAAACTGGGCTGCTTAGGGGTGCTGTTCTCTTCCTGACTCTGCTGTTGCGTAACCTATGCCCAGTAATGTGGTAGAATGTATCTTGAGTTCTAGTGCATGATAGGGAGGTACTGAGAATGACCACGTTGCATGACAAGTAAGTTAATCTGTAATTTGGTCCCTTTTTTTTGCTCAATTGTGTAGGAATCTGCACTAGAGCCTATGAATGGTGAGATAGTAGATGATACTCTTAAGACTTCACTCGTAACAGAAGAGGAGGACTCCACTAGTGAAGTTTTAGATGAAGAATTAAAATTGCAGTCTTTTAGTTCCAATGAAGACTCTACAAATCTTGCGCCACTGGTGGTAGACTCTTCACAATCCCTTGAGGGTGTTGCCCCGGATAAGGTAATAGAAAAATAACCTAACTTTTTACAGTCACAGTGTCCAGCCTTGGCGACTCAGCTGGGGCAGTGCAGGATATATATTTTCCTCTACTTTAACGTGGACATTCCTTTAGGAAAAATAAATTATACTACACTGGATATTTTGAGCAGATGCGATCAGTAATATAAATTCAAATCTTTGTAACTTCATTCATATCTGACTTATGATAACAACATGAGTTTTACTTTGTAAATTTAGGAAATGCTTAGAAAAATGGATAAAGCATTACTGACCTAAATATTTGGAAATGGCAACCCAGTCCAGTATTCTTGTCTGGAGAATTTCATGAACAGGGGAACCTGGAGGGCACCAGTCCATGGGGTCATGAAGAGTCAGACACGGCTGAGTGACTGACACACCTAAATATTATTCACCAGGTGGCGCTAGTGGTAAAGAACCCAGTTGCCAGTGCAGGAGACATAAGAGGCCTGGGTGACTCTTTCCTGACCCCTGGGTCGGGAAATTGCCCTGGACGAGGGAATGGCAGCCCACTCCAGGATTCTTGCCTGGAGAATCCCATGGACAGAGGAGCCTGGTGGACCTACAGTACATAGGGTCACAAAGAGTCGGACTCAACTGAGGCGACTTAGCAGGCATGCAGAAATATTTGAATTAACCTATTGCTGGTCTGTGACCAGTACAGTCATTTAATTTGTTTTAATTAGAGAGATTTATTAGTGGGGAAAAGTTGATATAATATTTTAAAGAAATATTTTTATTGAAATATAGTTGATGTACAGCATTAATTTCATGTGTACTACATAGTGATTTGATTTTGCATATGTTATAAAATCATCACCTAAATGTAAAATGTAAGTCTGTTAACTCTCTGTCCCCATACAAAATTATTACAATATTATTGACATATTCCTTATGCCGTATCATACATCCCTGTGGTTTGGTCTATGACTGGGAGTTTGTGCCTCTTAATCCCCTTTACCGTTTCAGTCCCTTCACTGCCTCCCCTCTGGCAACCACCAGTTTGGTGTCCTAATCTGAGTTTGTTTTCAGTTTCTTTTGTCTTTTAGATTCCACATATAAATGAGATCGTATGGGTTCTGTCTTTGTCTGACTTATTTTACTTGGCCTAATACCATGTAGATCCATCCATGTTGTTACAAATGACAAGATTTTATTCCTTTTCTTATGGCTGAGTAACACTCCATTGTTTGTGTGTGTGTGTATGCCACGTCTGAAAGGACATTTAATTTCTAGTTTTGAATATCCAATTTAAATCTAAAAAACTATTATATAGCATTATTTTATTGGTGTCTCCTGTAATTACCTGAGTAGAATTTTCACTGCCTTTCTGCCTGCTAAGTCCATTCAGTTGTGTCTGACTCTTTGAGACCCTATGGACCGTAGCCCATTGGGGTCCTCGGATCATGGGATTCTCCAGGCAAGTATATTGGAGTGGGTTGCCAGGCCCTCTTCCAGATCTTCCTGACTCAGGGATCGAACCTGCATCTCTTACATCTCCTGCACAGGCTGGTGTGGTCTTTATGGTTAGCACCACCTGGGAAACCCCACCTATCAACTAATAATCAAACCCAGTGGGGTAGCACAGTGTCAAGTCCCAGGATACTTGGTTCTGGCTCCAGTAACACCAAGAAACTAAACACTTGAATTGATTCACGGTTTTAAAGAATCTTGATGGATAGTTTAAGAGCCTTAAATACTTTCTGAGGTAAAATCATTACTTTTATAGTATCTTTAAAGCAAGCACTTAATGAATACAAAGTATCATGTAAGACAGTTTTTAAGAAACTGAGCTATATTCAGAGAATATGTGCACATGATTGACAAAAGTAGTGAGTCCTGAATTCTTTAAAATGTGTTCAGGGTCTTTGCATGTTAGTGCCTGAGAATAATCTATGTAAGAACTTGGTTGCAAACGTTGTTCACTGGAGTTTCTGTTTTTAGGTTTCACATGCCACTGACTCAGAAACGTTGCTGGACGAAGGTCCGTCTGATGATAAGGGGCACACCGAGGAGAAGCTGCCTCTGGCTTCAAGGAAGAAGGCACATTTTGGGAGTTCAGACAGTGTGGCTACTCTCCCAAATGAAGAAAGGTCCGACAGTGCTTTTCCAAACTCTGTGATTGCTGAATTTTCTGAGGAATCGATCCCTGAAAATGTGTCACCCAACACTACCGCCTCATTGGAAGACCAGGGTGAGGAGGGGGTGGCCGAGCCCCAGGAATCATCTGCAGCTCTGCCTCAGAGCTCTCTGATAGAGGTTGAACTTGAAGATGTGCCGTTTTCACAGAATGCAGGACAGAAGAACCTGTCAGAGGAGCAGTCTGAAGCGTCTTCTGAGCAGCTGGATCAGTTGACACAGTCAACAGAAAAGACGGTGGACAGCAGCTCCGAGGAGATAGAAGTGGAGGTGCCTGTGGTTGACAGGCGGAATTTAAGGAGAAAGGCCAAAGGGCACAAGGGGCCTGCAAAGAAGAAAGCCAAGCTGACCTGAGTGAGGAAGACGTGCAGATGATAAAACCTCTTCTTTGCAAACAAGTTGTTTTTACAATATGGCGATGAATAAATGGCATGGGGCCCAGGACAAAAATTCCAAATTTTCAAGTTGAACTTATTTATGATGCTGCTTTCCCTCCCCGGTAGATCTTAGGATTCACTGTTCTTTTTAATTTTTCAGGCTATTTTTGTGTAAATACAATTTTTTTTATTTCTATTAACCATGTTTCAATTTTGGGAAACCAGATCATACTATATTTTCTTTAGCAGTTGGAGATACCTGACCATTATAATTTCAGAAAATAGAAATTTAAAAACTATGAAAGTAGTAGGGCTTCCATCAATTGTAAGGATCACAGACATCTTTTATACTAAGGGTTTTAATAGTAATCTTGGTGAAGGTTCTAAAAGTTTTAAATTTTGAAACTAATCATGATTTTTTAAAATGTAGGCTTGATTAAACAAAAATGATAGTAAATTAGGGTCAAAGTAATTTCAACCAAATGAGAGCACAGATTCAGAAATTTATGGTCAAAGGTTTACGAAGGTGGTATTTTTAATCTCTTAGTTGCAGGTGCAGTTTCTTCCTTTGACTTCTGTATCTGTTGAAAAATACAAACATAATCTGTTTCCACTTCACTCTTGATAATATCTGATGTTAACAGTACTGCTTGGGATTTAACTCTAGTGTGTAGGCACTAGCATATTTAAAATTTCTTTTGAAGCTGGGGGTTGTATTTTCGTTCTCACCCGATTAACATGTATACTTCAGAAGTATGAGAACCCTTCTTAAAGGGTTCTCCTTAATCCTGACACTGCCTTTATTCTAGAATCTTGTTTATATTCCCCTCAGCTTTTGTCCACTTCCCTAACTGACGGAGTGATTCCTGTCAAAAGATCTCTCTGCCTGCCTTCCAGCTTGTGCCCTTGGCTTCCATTTTTGGTAAGTTTAGAACCGCGCCCCAGTCTTAGGCCTAGATGGCAGGAGTAGGTGGCCCTAGGAGCTGTAGTTGCAAGAGTCTTGTCCCTTTGAGCTTGCTCACCCTTGATTTGTTCTGTGCAGAGAAGCGACAGGCTAACCTGTGTAGACATTGTGTGGCCACAGCAAAGGCCTTTGCCTGGGAAAACTAGAAACAAAAAATTGAAAAACACACCCTCAATTGTTTATTTTTGTTTAGTAATTTATTTAAAAGTGAACAAAATGGTCATTCAAGTCCAAAGAGAATTTTAAAACAGTCCTATTCTTTGAAAGTATTATGTGTGCTCAAATTTTCATTTAAGTTTGAGAATGCTTTGAGACTAGATTCTTTTTAAAACTGCTTGGTCCTTACATGAAAAAAAAATGTGTTATGATTTTGTGTCATTATTTGAGGAGTTAAGGATTGATGTTGAAGGTTTATTCAGTCTATAGTCAGGTGATACTAAATTTTATTTTGGGCTGTTGGCATTTTAGGAAGATTTAAAGTTGAGGTAAAATCATTAGTAGGCAAAATAGCAAACCCTCCTTACTCATGTAAAAATTTAAATACTGTGTCCCCTACATTTTCTTTCATTATGTTCAGAGTTAGCCTAGATTATTCCATTCTAAATGAAAATTAAGCACTTTGGCCATTTGTTTTCTCAACAAATGCTAGTCAAGTGAAAGGATAAGTTACTAATACTAGTGTATGTATTGAACGTTTATGCTGTTTTATACTTTTTGTGAGAAATTTTTGTTAATACCACAGTGAGGGAAATAGATTCAGTAAATTCTTTAACGTTTCCATTTTTAATTTCTTAAAAGATTTAAAAACCTAACATTTACTTTTTTTACTTGGATTCTTCTTTGTTCTTTAAAATACTTTTCTTTAAAAAGATGTAGTTTAAGACTGAGCTCACTGACATCTTTTGATGTGTGAATGTAGTTGCTGAGTTCACAGAAAAGAAATGGATATTCGTATGTGATCACTAAGGACTCGCTATATAAATTTATACTTAAATTTGTTTGGCTTATTCTTAAACCATAAGTGCATTTTAATCAAGTTTCAAAACTTTTTGTTCACACAAGAAAGATTTTGTCACATATTATCTCTAACAGAAAATGTTATTTTGGAGTTTATAGGTAGCAGAGGGAAAAAGTTAAATCGCATGGAAAAAATCTAACTCATATGGAAAAAACCTAACTTTCATGTTCAGTAACAATGAGTTTCTATGCTCAGTGAGTGAGTATAGAATTTATAACAAAATTTATCCTCAGTTAGGACTCTAAATAAAACTTAATAAGATTACTTGTACTTTTTGCAAAAGGCATTAGAAAAACAGAATTACAGAGGACTGAAATCTGATTTCAACCAGGTAGTTGAGTGTCCAGTCACATTCTATAGTTCTTTGTGAAATGCTTTTTTCTGTTTAGAAGTCTTTATTTGTGAAGGGAGTTCACTGCAGTTTGTGTAAATACATATATATTTCCTTGTGTAATATAAAGCAGACAGTTATTAGCAAAGTTTTAGTCCTACTTTCAAGTTTATTCAATTGCTAGACATCACAGAAATATATTAAAGAGTTTATTATAAAGTTCCTCTACAACTTTGAAGTGAGAGGGTCTATTATGATTTTTTTATAAAATCAAAAATAGCATGACAGAATGTCAATCTTCTACTACTTAAAAATGTGTCTATATTCATGGTGTTTCCACTCAGTGCAGAGAATTATCATGGCAAGGATAAAAACTACTAGTGATTAATGGTTCACTTTTAGCTGACCACCAGAACACCACCTAAAATGGTTTCAGTGACTTTAGAAAACTATTTTGAAAGCTTATGACTGCATCAAGTTGAGTGTTTTATCTGGCACCTAAATATCTGCTCTTACACTCTGCTTTACCCATAGGGACTACCTTCTAAGGTTTGGTCACACCAGCAAACTGAGACAGATCTTAATGTAAATAAAGAATTTATACTAATATTCCTCAGCTGTTTAACAGTGTTTTAGAAATTTCTGCCTTGTTTGTCCACTAGTAGCAATACTGTGTTTAAAGTGTTAATCCAGTCTTTCATGGGTGTGATTAGTTAGTAATGTTTATGCTTCTGTTCACATACTTAGTATCAAGCTTTATTTGTACAAGATAGTTAACTTGCTTATTTTTGGTTGTGAAAAATAAGCAAACTTCACCTCTGTATCCAGTGCTTACCTTTAGTTGATTTTGTTTCACCCTCCAAAACTTGTCACTCACTCATTCCCCATTTCTATTAGTGGCAAAATCATTGGTTAAAATCTGATTGTAAGGTAGGTTCCACTTATGTTATCTTGAAGTAATTGTATCATACTGGATAGTCATTCCCAAGAAACTAGCCTTTCTTTTCCTAAGTGTTTGTGTGTTCCAAAACTTCTACCTACTGTTTATATAACTTAGAAAAGATGTTACATTATTCAGAATAGCAAGACTTATTACTCAAGTACTTATGTTTGTTTTCTTAGTAGTTTTTTTTTTTTTTTCAATTTTAACAGTAGTAACTAAACCTATATTTTGTGATTGTTTATGTTTTGAAATTCCTTCCCTTTTCCCTAATTTCATTGGTGAAGATGTGTTTAGATACTGGATTTGTTTACACTGATTTTGTTAAAGCCACAATTAATCACATTGGTTGTACTTTCAAGACAGACTTTAAAAAAAATAAACAGAATTGAAAACAATTAACGTGATTATAAATTAATACAATATATAAACACCCTAAAGCTCAGTCACAAACATACTCAGATCACAGATGTGCTTTTGACTAAAACATGACCTTCTTAATGTAATCTAAGTAACTGCAAACACTTATTTGCCTTTAAGGGCATTAGTGCAGTCTTTTTACCATTCTAAAAATATAAATATACTACCCTAAGTTTAGAATATAGAAAACGCTAAAAGTATAAACATTTTGGTTTATTTTTTTCATGTGTCTGAGTAGAAAATATAGTTCCAAGTATATGGCATTATATATTATGAATGAGAAGGGAAAAATGTTTACGATACTAATTTCCCTGACTTACTATTGTTCTTTTGAACTTTATAGTGTAATGTGCCATCTCTTGTACACTTTTAAAGTATTTGAATTAAAATGTGTTAATGCTACTTTCCTTTGGAGTACTATCTACAGTGAGGAGGAGAAGACCTAAGGTAAGGTCTTAGACGTGAGTTTCTTGGCTTATTCTTCACATTTAAGTGTGCATTAAACCTTTATGATAAAAGGTATTAACTACACTGGCTTTTCCTTTTTTTAAATGACAGGTCTGCACTGCGTAGTACCATTCATTAATGCAAATACTGGTGAAGTAAGATATTTCTATAATTGATTTTTTAATCATTTGATTTTTATGAACATTTAAATGCTAAACACGGAAAAGATCAATTTGTAAAATGAGATCATTTTAATGTTGGCTTTTTTCTTTTTTAAAACAGAATAAATAGTTTTCTTTGACTGAAGACAACATGTAAGGTTGATTGGTAGTATTCAGAAATATCAGAGTAATGGTTTCCCGATTGGTGTGTAGTCTTCAGTAATTATAAGGAGTTACTTGTATGTAACTGCTGTCAAACCAGTAAGACTGCATTTATGCATCCATCATTTTCAGGATTATTGGTAACCTGGGCATATTTTCCTAAGGGAAACAAAACAGAACAATTAGAGATATTAGCTAATAAAAAAGAATACATACAACCTTTGCTTAAAATATTTACAATCACCACTTTAAGAAAGAAAAAAGTGAGCAACAGTAGTACTACATGTGATTTTATAAAACGAAATCACTTAACATGCCTTTGTGGGTTGACCCTAGCACCGCTCCTTTTCCACACAATTCTTACTGGAAAAAGTATCAAGTATTATTAACTAGGTTTCAAATCAACTTAACAACCTTTTTTTTTTTTTTTAATCCCTTCTCCCTCTGGGAGCTTATTTTTATTTTTATTTTTCCATTTATTTTTATTAGTTGGAGGCTAATTGCTTTACAACATTGCAGTGGTTTTTGTCATACATTGAAATGAATTAGCCATGGATTTACATGTATTCCCCATCCTGGTCCCCACTCCCACCTCCCTCTCCACCCGATCCCTCTGGGTCTTCCCAGTGCACCAGGCCCGAGCACTTGTACAAGTGGCAGCCTGCAGGCTGCAGTTTACTGGCACCCGGTCTATACCACAAACAAGGTAGGAAATCATCCAAGTTTTCAAATCCATTAGCAAAACCTCCAGAAGTGATCCTTTTAGTTTTCAAAAAATTTTCTCTCAACCACAGAAAGAGAAAACTATCTTGGTTCTTTTCTCTGACCTAGCATTATACAGACACAAAAACCTGACTAAGATAACAGAAAATAAAGCAAAGTATCTTACTTAAAAACACAGAAAAGATAATCCTAAATTAAACTCGGAAAGTTGAATCATTTGAGTATTAAAAGAATAATGCATCATGATCAAGGAAGGTACATTCTAGAAATACATTATGGTTTATTACTAGGAAGACTATTAATAAATCAATTAATTCCATAAATATTTCAGAGGAAAAAGTATGATCACCTTCACAGATGCCAAAAAAGCATTTGTTAAAACTTCAATATTAATTTTGGGTAAAAACTATTGGAAAAAGAACAAAATAAAAATATACTTTCTCAGCATAATACTATGGCCAATCACTAGCCCCAAAAAAAGGCTTAGTTTTATTAACCTATTTTAAAATCTAGGTCAATGTGAAGTACGTGTCAATGACTCATATGAAGATTCAATCAATAAGCTATACACTGTATTCTTTCCTTTCAAAGAACATTAAAGTTTAGAAATACCTGGGTACTGAAAGCAGAAAACTAAGAAAATGAGGAAAAATGAATTTAAAATTGTTATATATATTTTAGTTTGTAATTGTCACTTCAGTAGTGTAGCTACATGTTTGCTCTATGCCTCCCTTCCCCCGTTTGTAATTTATTTTCTTCCAGTATTTTTCAATTGTAACTTCCCATCTTTTCTAATAATACCTATTAAAATAAAAAGCAACCAAAAATATCTAGCAATGTACTTTATATAACTGAAACCAGTAAACTAAATTAAGAACATTCACATTTTCTAAGTCTTATTCACATCAAGTTTAACTGCATTAAAATCTGCTACATACGTCACATCAACTTAAAAACATCTACTTTAGGATTATAACACCAAGAATCCCATATTCAGCTGGGACTTACCCCAGATGACTTTGCCTCCTTGTGTTACAAGGCCCAACTCGCTCACGTTCACCTCAATGACGGTTCCTTTGGTAATAACACCCAAAGTTGTATACAGTGGGGATGAGGGATTCTTCTTTACACCAAGTATTGGCAAGCAAAAGGTGGCTTTCAGTTCAGGATGTGTTACATGAGCCTTCTTGAAACGTAATCCCTAGTAAGCCAAACACAAGAATGTTCTGAGTTAAAGATGTTAATGAAGAATATTGATTCTTTTTGCTTATTTTTTCCAATCATCTCCCCACCCTGCTCCAAAAAGGACTGAATATTATCTCATCTTAAGGCACTGGAGAAAATACAATTAATTCTACAGACAACTTATCTGACAGTTACAGAAAAATATGTGAGGAAGAACTCAAACACATACTCCTAAAAAGTTTTCACCATGGAACAGCGGTCCAGTTGTCTGTACTTCCCGAGGGCTCTCGACATGCCAGGCACTGTGCCAGAGCTCACAGGCAGTGCATTTCAGCATGATAGCCTTAAAAACTCCCGCTACTTTAAAAAAAAAAAAAAAAGGATAAAACAAGGACCAGCAGGTTAAATAACTTGTTCCCAGGCTAAATAGTGTGAGGATGGAATCAAACTTAAGTATCTCGATTCCAAGTCTATATACCTCAGCCACCTTCCTTGGTGAAAAGACTGTCAGCTCTCTGCATTGATGGTTAATACTGGTCAAAAACTGTAGACAGCCCAGAGAAGTTTCTGTTACAAAGACCAGATTCCCCTAGGCACCTAGAGCCGTAGACAACATGTAAATAAATGGGCATGGCTATATTCCAATAGAACTTTATAGAAGCAGGCTGTTGGGCAACATTTTAATTCATTGAAAATGATTCAGGTTGAGAGAGTAATACTGCCAACTTTCCCCTCTGATTATTTGTTTTTCTAAGCAGGCTGGTGTCTAGTTGGGAGATGAATTCATTCTGTTTAAAGGCATTCTGCAAAAATATATTAGGGGAGGAGAGAAGGAGATTGGGTTTGGCCATTACTGCTGTCAACAGAAATTGAAGGCCCATTTTAATCTCTTGTCAATGACTACATATTAAGTAAATATTTTCAAAGGCACTTATACTTCTCATACTAAACTGGAATTGACTCTTCAAAAAGCAATTCTCCAGTTTTCTAACTGTTCTCAAAGATAAGTGTCAGGCATATAGTAGATCACTTGATGAATGAGTAAAATGGCTGTGTGGAAATGAAGATTCTAATTTTTTTTTTTTTTGCCACACCATGTAGCTTGTGGGATTTCAGTTCCCCAACCAGGGATCCAACCTGTGTCCCCTGCATTGCAAGCACCAAGTCTTAACCACTGGACATCCAGGGAAGTCTCTGTCATGTTTACAAGTCCAGATTCACTGACAATCTCTGTAATGAGAATTCTTTCATTTCAAATCTCCTACGAAGCCAAAGATTCTTGACAGTAGTGAAAAAGTGCTAAACAATACCTATCATCAGCTTAAAAACGGCCTAAAAACATTTTTCAACCTGTTTTTTTTTTATACCAGTATTAGGAATTTTAGGAAATTGTCAATTACTTTATCTGGTTTACCACAGGAACTGATCTTTAAGCCACTGCACTCTAACAGGGTCTTACCATTGGCCTAATGAATCTTTCATACTTAGGTGGTTTTCGAGTAAAGCCATCTCCAACAAAGCAGACTTTAGTAACCATCCTCTTCCAGGCTTTCTTCTTTCTCTTTCCTGTTCGAATAACTTTTAATACTTCTGTTTCTCCCTGGGCACGAACTTTGGGCAGAGGGACCTCCCATTTTCCCTAAAACAGATCACAATTAAAATTTATATTGTTAGTAAAAGAGAATGAGAATAAAAAGTCTAGTATTTTTTATTTGTACAAAGTTGTAGACTCACTTTTTTTGCTTTAGCAATGATATTTTGGCTTAAGCAACGATATTTTGGCTCAATTGTTTTCTAGAGATCTACACTGTGTCCTCAACAAGCCTGAAATGAATTGGAACTAGTTAAGTTTATTGCTAAATAGTTCATTGTGTAAAACTAGAAGACTGTCTCCATCTCTCATCTCTATACTTCTACCCTGAATGGATTTTTAGATATTATTGGTAAGACAAATCATCACTCCATGTTTTGTACCTTCTTAGAATGTAGATTCTGTGGGGGAAAAAAAATGGAAGCAGCGCAAGGCAGCAGAAAGAATTCTGGACCTATGTATGAAGGACAAACCCTACAGCATTTCATAAATAAGTGCCTGTGAAAACTGATTCACAAAACTCCTGGACTCCAGTCTCATCTGTAAAATGTAGAGAGGTTAAGTAGATAATCTCTAAAATTTGGTGCTGAAGTTCTACCATTCCAATTTTGATACATACCAAAAAAGCAGTAAGATTTTACAGATCAAATCTGTGGACTGTCAGTTCTTTAAATACAGATAGTGCATATTCTGCTGCTACCTAGATTTGTCACTCTATCCACAGGTGTTTAAAAATAGTATCTGTCTTTCCCTCAGCTTTTAGCAAAAGGTAACCAAATTTGACACTAAGGGCAAGCCAGAAACTTTTTTTTTCTTTTTAATTTCTGAATTTTTATCTGAGTCAAATCACTTAGGATGCTTTCCACTATGCTACTTTTTTAACTACTTTTGGCACTGCAAAGCAACAAAAACAAGCAGTTGTATCCCTCTCTACAACACCACATTAGGAGCTGTCAAGTATAAGAAGCTGTTTTAAACAATTTCTTTTTTCTGCCCATGATATGCGGGATCTTAGTTCCCTGACCAGGGACTGAACTTGTGCCCCTTGCAGTGGAAGTGCAGAGTCCTAACAATAATTTTTGAAAACTAAAGATGCATGACATTCTTTAAAAAAAAAAATTAAATCCTGCTGAATGTTCTCATGGTAAGAAAGCAAACCTTTTTTTATTACTAAAACATTTTATATGAAAGACTTCAACATCTAAAAAATGGTAACAATTGGACTTTATTTTTCCATTTAACTGAAGAAACTAAGAACCTCAAATATGAATTTAAGTAATTCTCGTGTACAACAACAACAAAATAAAGACCAGTTTTTTACTGCTTACCGCTTTCTCTTTTCGTTTCTGTTTAATCATATTGGAAAGTACTTTAGCTCGAGACTGTCCCTCTCGGTCCAGTAGATATGCAGGTACTGCTCCTTGTGGAGTCTTTTCATCATTCTTCTGTTTGGTGTTTCTCTTTTCATGCATCTTAATACTACCAAGAAGGAGGAAGACTCAAGATTATCAGTTTTAACAACTAATACTCAAAAGACATTAACTTGGTACAACAAACGGTACTTACGTCTTTTTCATTTGTATTTTCTCAGCATGGCGCTGTTTATGGTAGAGCTTAGCTTTCAGACCAATCATCTTTTTTGCCTTCTTTGAACGTTCATGAGCCTCTCGACCTTCCTTCTTTCTCTTTTTCTCATGGTAATCCAAACGATATCCATAGCGCTTACGGTGTAACTCGATATATTCATTTTGTGGCTGTAACAATGCAAGAAGTGTTTAATTTAAAAAAAACTGAAAGAATTACTTTAAAATACTTTCTTGTGAGCAGCATGTGAAGTATAGATTGTCGTATATCATCCACTGCTCACTTGATTAACTCTTGCCCCATTAAGTCTAATCATGTGATGTAAGTTAAATAAATTTTAATCCTGTATGACATAAGGTGTCAGGATTTACTTCGGTAATAACCTCAATGAAAGTTACTGTTCACTGAAGAGAACTGTCCAAAATCCACTAGACCACAAAAGAGATGATCTGATTCTAGAATCACTCTTTTCTGAACATCAATATCTGGTTTTTCAATATAATCATCATTCATACTTTAAAAAAATTTTTAAATTTATCCAGTTTTATTAAAGTATGATTACATACATACAAAGATATGTGCATGTAGGTAAAGAGTTGTAAGTTTTCACAAGCTATACCACAGTCAAAATTAAGAATATTTCCAACACCCCAGAAAGTTCTGTGTCACTTTGAAGTAAATCATCTTTTTCCACCTCCAACCTGGCATCTGTTGTTCTAGTTTTGCCTTTCCCAGAATGAAAAGTAAATGGAATCTGCAGTATGCAGCCCTTTGCATCTAGCTTTCACTTAGCATAAGGCTTTAGAGATTCCCCTACATTGCTGTATGAATGCATACTTCAGTTCTTTTGATAAGTCATTTTATTTTTACCACCGTTTGTTTACTCATTTACCAGGTGACGAATATTTAGCTTGTTTCCAGTCTTCGGTGAATAAACATGTACCCAGTCTTTGTTCCAACATATGCCAAACTGTTTTCAAGGCGGCTGTACTATTTTTCGTTTCATTAGTAATGTATGGGATCCTCTTTTGCTTCTTAAGCGCCTGTTTTCTTTTATATGCCAGTTTTATTTATAAACGTGTGGCCCAAGTCTAGTGAAGTCACTCAGTCGTGTCCAACTCTTTGCAATCCCGTGCACTAGCCCACCAGGCTCCTCCGTCCATGGGATTCTCCAGGCAAGAATACTGGAGTGGGTTGCCATTTCTTTCCCCAGGGGATCTTCCCGACCCAGGGATCGAACCCAGGTGTCCCGCATTGCAGGCAGACGCTTTAACCTCCGAGCCACCAGGGAAGCCCGTTAATTTGTATTTTAAGATTACAAAAATAAAACAATGGTGTGAGGCTAACTCCAACAACACGGAAAATAATTCTAAGTGTAACAATCAACAAGATGCTTTGTATTGTGTGGTGTTTTCAACTGCTGTCACATAAATTTGGCAGCAACCGTGAAAAGGGTATGTGGATTTGACACCTTGCAGAGAGACACAGATTAGGTACTTAGTAGAAAGACAAAAGATCTGGCAGTCAGATCTGGGCTATAAATCCAGCTGCTTGGCCGTCGGCAGGGCATACCTTCAGTTTACTCGGTAGAGATGAGGACTGATGTGGGATTAAAGACTAGTGTACAGAGTTATCACTACGATCTGGAACTGATGGCCACACAACTTTAGGTGAAGTCAGGAATTCAGCAGAGTGAAACTTGTCTGACTCCAAAAGCCTGTGCTCAGGCAAATACTCCACTCCACCGACCAAAAGTGAGGTTATTTTGACTCCAGGGTATGAATGTGAGAGCTGGACCATAAAGAAGGCTAAGCGCCGAAAAATTAATGATTTTCAACTGTGGTGTTGGAGAGTCTCTCGGATAGCAAGGAGACCCAACAAGTCCATCCTGAAGGAAATCAGTCCTGAATATTCACTGGAAAGCCTGATGCTGAAGCTGAAACTCCAATACTTTGGTCACCTGATGCGAAGAACGGACTCATTGGAAAAGACCCTGATGCTAGGAAAGGTTGAAGGCAGGAGGAGAAGAGGGCGACAGAGGACGAGACGGTTGGATGGCATCGCCGACTCAAGGGGAAGGAATTTGACCAAGCTTCAGGAGTTGGTGGACAGGGAAGCCTGGCGAACTGCAGTCCACGGGGTCGCAAAGAGTCGGACACGACTGAGCAAGAGCGCACCCCACGGAGTCCACCCTCATTCCCTCAGCAGCACCTTACTTCCGCCTATCACCCCTCACCGCCAGGCCCAGCGCCTATGGGACCCCAGGCCCCGCCACCCCCGACGCCCTAGGTCCCGAGCGCCCGAGGCGACTTCCTCACCATGGTGACGGCTGCCGAGCCGCCGGGTGCAGCCGGCGCGGCGCGAAGGTCTCAATTTTCGGCTCTCAGAGAACCACGAGCCGACTCCGCACCACCCGCGACAGGAAAGGGTCTCTTCTAACTCGACGGACTCCAGAAAAACCGCGACGCTACCGTTCCGAGCTTCCTTTCTCCACTTTCAGCTAAGAGGGCGGAAGTTGCTAGCCGGCAGCCTTTGAGTGGGGCGCTGCCGGAAGTGGCGAAGTGCGGTGCCGACGGAGGCGAAGCGAAATAGTTTTAGGTTCAGCTCGCCGGTAGGGCGTCCTCGGAGACAGAGCGTAGGGACGTAAAGCCTTTGCACCCTTGGTTGCAGCCGGCACCTCGGCTCTCACCAGCAGGGCGGGAAAAAGACGGCCTCCGAATGCGACCGAGTGCCGGGTAGGTACCGGCCGCTCCGTGCGGCTCCCGCGTACCTTGGTCCACGCAGTTCACTGGAGGCCTTCTAGGATGCTACAGCCAGGCAGACACGAGAACCTCAATCTCTCGCCGCCCTCACCTCGGTGTTCGCCCAGGTGTAGGCCTTTCTTTCCCTCTGGCGAGAGCGACTAGTCTTTATTCCTGTCACCGTGTGTAATGTGTGCACGATTGAGAAGGATGCGGAGGCATGAAAACTTACTGTAGAGGAAAGTAAAATTACTGGGTCTTAATGACTGCCAGAAAAGAAAGACAGCCTCCTGTTTTTTCGGACTAATTTCTGAAATTCCTGAGGCCTTTTGGTGCCGCAAGTGGCACACAGGCGGTGTGAATTTGCATTTCGTCGTTCTCTAGTGGTACCGAAGAAAGCTGTCCGTTTTACCCTTTAAAGCACGGTCGCTGAAATTTCTTTAATTACGTCTGGAAAGTTATTCAGTTATTCGTCTCCCAAAGTCTTAGAGCATGGGTTTGAGGCAGCTTTTTAAGCCTTCATCTTCTAATGTGACTTATTTTCTTTAGAACCTGAACTCATTCTAATTTGCATTTGTATATTTCCAAGTGCAGTAAATTATGTAGACTCTAAGTGGGATACATTTACTCCTGGTATTGCCTTCCCCACCTGATTCAGGTCACTGTTATATTGAGGCCTTCCATGAGCTCCTTGGGCTTCCCTGGTAGCTCAGCTGGTAAAGAATCTGCCTGCAGTGCAGGAGATCCCAGTTGTATTCCTGGGTCGGGAAGATCCCCTGGAGAAAGAATAGTCTACACACTACGTTTTCTTGGGCTTCCCTGGTGGCTCAGTAGGTAAAAAATCCGCCTGCAGTGCGGTAGACCTGGGTTCGATCGCTGGGTTGGGAAGATCCCCTGGAGGAGGGCATGGCAACCCACTCCAGTATTCTGGCCTGGAGAATCCCCATGCACAGAGGAGCCTGGTGGACTACAGTCCATGGAGTTGCAAAGAGTCAGACACGACTGAGCGACTAAGCACAGCACAGCATATGAGCTCCTTATTTACAGTTATTGCTGCCTCAGTTCCCCTTTCCTGCTTAATTCTTTGCTGTAGCACCTGTCACCATAGGAGATGCTGTGTTTTATTCCTTTTATTTCTTGTTTGTGTCCACTGATAAGGATAGAGACAGCATGAAGCAGGGATTGTCGGTTTTTTGCTCACTGCTTTTCACCCCATTACCTAGAAGACAGTCGTAGACAATAAATTCTTGTTAATTGAATTGAATTCTCATGTGGATCATGTGATGTGATGGATGAAAAGACAGGCTCAGAGATTCGAAGTTAGTCATTAAAGGTCATAGAAGACTTGGGACTCAGGCAAGTCCTCTGACTAAAGTCCAGTTGGCTTTTTCCCACAAGTGAAAAGCCCACTTGACATTTCTAGTATAATTGAAAGTTTATGGAGAGTTTTTAAAAGGCTTTATTGATGTGTAATAATTGTGGCACGAAGACAAATGTGTACTGTAGATGAACGATCTTAGTGAATTCTTCAAAACCTGAATATACCCATATAAGCAGCACCCAAATCAAGAAATGACCTGCATATGAGAAGCCCTCCTCATGCCTTTTTCACTTCTAAGAGTACCTACTATCCTGACTTAGAACAGAATGGATTAGTTTTGTTTTTTAAATTGACTGATTGGAATCATACAGTATAAACTTTTATGTGTTGGTTTCTTTTGCTTCCTGCCAGTTCATGGAAGTATTTAATAGGTTTGTTTAAATTGTGAACTCCTGATTTTTTTTTTTTCATTTGTATTTCTCAAAGCCATATGCCCTTTTCCCTTCTGAATCGGAAATAGAAAATATTTTAGATGTTAAGCAATAGTCACATCTTGATTTGTGTGAAGAAGAGGAGGCAAAGTTGTTGCTATGTTGTTTATCATGTGTTCTTACTTTCACCTGGGATTGTGGGATAGAAATGGCCTAATCATGTTAGCAAAAAGCTCTCTTAAAAAAATTTCTTCCTATCTAACTGGCAGTAGCCAAGAAGGGTATCATCACTACTTTAGTGCATCTCCCAAAAGTATATACTAGATACACACTCTTTACATTTTGGCTGTCAGAAGTTTGACAATGTATTCCTCTGACCTGTATGATACTGTGATAGTATTTATTGGTATAGATAAGGTTAGAAGAATAAGCCAGGAGGAAGTGAGAGCTGCTTTGTAAATTGATTTGTTAAAGAGGAGGAACAGGTACAGTAGTAAAAGCCATGCAGAAGGTGTTATGAAGGAAATGTTTGTTGTTTTGATATGCAGGGTCGTTAAAGGTCACAATTTTCCTGAGGCTGGGGATCTTGTGTTACCCATTGTCATGTTTCCAATAGCCAGTTCCTTGTGTTGCTTCACTAAATGTTAGTAGAACAAGGAATTGGAAGGTACTTTTCCAGTTGACCTTTAAGAGTATCTTTATTTACTGAGCATTTTTTTCTAGCAAGCTTTTTTTTTTTTTTGCCAAGCTTTTTTCTTGATGAAGTTAAACGCTAGACGAATTTTAAAAACTTAGATAAATAGCTCACCTTAGAACTTGTGACGGAAATCTTGTGGTAGAAATGAGTGTTTAGATAGATAGCCTGAGGTGATCTATTCAATATAAAGAGAAAAAAGCAAAAATGACTGTAGGGACTGACATTAATCAATGATGAACATATTGACCTGATTCATATTTGATACTTTTCTGAGAATATTGAATATGACACAAATCTGAATTGATGTTTCTAATTCAGGAAAAATTACTAAGTATGGTAACAAATACCATATTCAAACAGACTATTTTAACTTGATGCTGTAGAATCTCTTTTCCTATTAATACATTACTTCATCCTCAGGAACAGCATCTTCATTTATGCTTGCATACTAATGTATTTTGTGATTGTATTTTAGTGTCCCATGATTCCTGTTTTTGTGTATTAAACCTTACAGACATGATAGTCCAGATTTTTTTTTTTAAATAGTCTTTGGATTTGCCAAATCGTCTTTTGTCTATAGATTGTGTAACTTGTTGATAATGTAGAATGGATATTTAGCTTTTTTCCCCTCGTTACTTTCCCTTTTCATAACATAAGGTGACACACCTTTTAGTGAGTACTTGTTACCAAAACAAGCTTGGGTCTACACAATAAAGTCCATCTCCTGACACAGGTTGTGGTGAAGGAAAGTGCAGTGTTTACTGCAGGGTACCAAGCAAAGCTTCCCTGCTGGCTCAGATGGTAAAGAATCTGCCTGCAATGTAGGAGACTCAGGTTTGATCCCCTGGAGAAGGGAATGGCTACCCACTCCAGTATTCTTGCCTGGAGAATTTCATGGACAGAGGTGCCTAGCATGCTACAGTCCATGGGGTCCCAAAACATCGGAGAGGACTGAGGACTAACACACACAAGCAAGGAGCCTAGGTAGCTAGTGCTTAAAAGGCCTCAACTCTCCAGAGGCTTTCAAGGAAAGGTTTTAAGGAAAGGACGAGGGAGGGGGATTGTGGGTGTGTGATCTCCTCATGGACAGTCATTCCAGTCAGTTGGAGTCTACCTGCTTGTCGGCATCGTGTAGTTAACTTCCCCCTGGTGGAGGTTTCAGTACCTGCAAAACAGCTCAAAAAACATGGTTCAGAATCGGTAGACTGTTATTTTATCGTTTGGCTGTTTTATTTCTGCACTTTCTCACTTCTCTTATTAAATTAGTTCTTTGGAACTTGGGGAAGACCTAGAGAATAAAGTTTTTCTACAGACAACAGGCAGGTGAAGGACATGGGAGGGGTCTCTGTTCTGGAAGGCCCTGTAGGGCTTTGCTCACTTACGTTTTTTTTGTTTGTTTTTACTTTTTGGCCACTCCCTGTTATCCTGTGGGATCTTAGTTTCTGGTGAGGGATTGAACCTGCATCCCCTGCATTGGAAGTGTGGAGTCTTAAAAAACACTGGATCACCAGGGAAAGTGCCTCAGTTGTACTTATGTGTTGTCTAAGCCTGAGGAGGTCTGGACCTTGTATGAAGAATCATCTGATAGTGCTAGTAGGAAACCATTTTCATTGAAAGTCATTGAGCCAAGAGGAAGAAGAATTTCAGTGGCAGGCCCTAAATGACTTCGTAGGTCAAAAAAATGTTTGAGGCATGGTGCTAGGCTGCTGATAGAAGATCCCTCCTTTTGAGTCAGTAGTGGAGATAACGTGGAAATATCATGTTTGTCATGAGGAAATATAAGTTCCAGGTATTATGAAAACAGAGAGAAGGCAGTATGAAAACTTTGCAGGAGATTAGGAAAGGCTTCCAAGCTGAGGCTTGAAGGTTGAATAGAAATTTGCCAGGTGTGTGGCTTTGGGGATTTGAGGACTTCTTTCAGACAGCGGCACCATTACACGCCAAGGTGCGAAGGTGTCAGAGCTGGTGTTTCAGAGGAATTTTGGCTAGAGCTCCTGGAATAGAGTAGGAGTAGGAGAGTACAAAGAATGCTCAAACTACGGCACAATTGCACTCATCTCACACGCTAGTAAAGTAATGCTCAGAATTCTCCAAGCCAGGCTTCAGCAATATGTGAACCGTGAACTTCCAGATGTTCAAGTTGGTTTTAGAAAAGGCAGAGGAACCAGAGATCAAATTGCCAACACCTGCTGGATCATCGAAAAAGCAAGAGAGTTCCAGAAAAACATCTATTTCTGCTTTATTGACTATGCCAAAGCCTTCAACTGTGTGGATCACAATAAACTGTGGAAAATTCTGAAAGAGATGGGAATACCAGACCACCTGACCTGGCTCTTGAGAAACCTGTATGCAGGTCAGGAAGCAGCAGTTAGAACTGGCCATGGGACAACAGACTGGTTCCAAATAGGAAAAGGAGTACATCAAGGCTGTATATGGTCACCCTGCTTATTTAACTTATATGCAGAGTACATCATGAGAAACGCTGGGCTGGAAGAAGCACAACCTGGAATCAAGATTGCCGGGAGAAATATCAGTAACCTTAGATAGGCAGGTGACACCACCCTTATGGCAGAAAGTGAAGAGGAAATAAAAAGCCTCTTGATGAAAGTGAAAGAGGAGAGTGAAAAAGTTGGCTTAAAGCTTAACATTCAGAAAACTAAGATCATGGCATCTGGTCCCATCACTTCATGGGAAATAGATGGGGAGACAGTGGAAACTGTCAGACTTAAATTTTTGGGGCGCCAAAATCACTGCAGATGGTGACTGCAGCCATGAAATTAAAAGATGCTTACTCCTTGGAAGGAAAGTTATGACCAACCTAGATAGCATATTAAAAAGCAGAGACATTACTTTGGCAACAAAAGTCCATTTGGTCAAGGCTATGGTTTTTCCAGTGGTCATGTATGGATGTGAGAGTTGGACTGTGAAGAAAACTGAGCGCCGAAAAATTTATGCTTTTGAGCTGTGGTGTTGGAGAAGACTCTTGAGAGTCCCTTGGACTGCAAGGAGATCCAACCAGTCCATCCTAAAGGAGATCAGTCCTGGGTGTTCTTTGGAAGGACTGATGCTGAAGCTGAAACTCCAGTACTTTGGCCACCTCATGCGAAGAGTTGAGTCATTGGAAAAGACCCTGATGCTGGGAGGGATTGCGGGCAGGAGGAGAAGGGGATGACAGAGGATGAGATGGTTGAATGGCATCACCGACTCGATGGACATGGGTTTGAATAAACTCCAGGAGTTGGTGATGGACAGGGAGGCCTGGCGTGCTGCGATTCATGAGGTCGCAGAGTCGGACACAACTGAGCAACTGAACTGAGGAGAGTACAAGGCTGTGAAGGTAGTTAAGGGCAAATTTGTCATATTAAAAGACTTTTAAAGTTTTTAAGTAAGAAATTGACAAGATGATGGATTCAAGCAGTATTTCCCACTTAAACGATCTGAGTACTACCTTTTTAAGTCTGACAACTGAATGTCACCTGAGCTATTAATTAATATTTTTCCTTAAATTGAAATTTTTACATAAATGATTTCATGAAAGCAATACTGCAAAATCCCAGGTGGCCCAGCGGTAAAGAATCCGCTTGTAATGCAGGAGAACACAGGAGACTCAGGTTTGATCCCTGGGTCAGGAAGATCCCCTGGAGGAGAGCATGGCAACCCATTGCCTGGAGAATCCCATGGACAGAGGAGCCTGGTGGGCTGCAGTCCATAAGGTTGCAACAAAGAGTTGGATACAAGCACGCACAAACTCATAGATTTTGTTGGCTATTGTTTGTAACATTTGTTTATTGAATTATTTTCCCCTCTGTAACCTAAAATAATAATCATGGGCATTTACTTTGGGAAACACAGTGGTGGAATAAGTTAAAAACTTTGGTCTATAGGAACCTTTTGTTCTTAAAAATGAGTCAGAACTCAGAACAGTTTTGTTTATATGGGTTATAATTGATAACTCAGATATTAGAAATGAAAGCAAAACTTTAAAATGTTTTAATAATTCATTAAACTAATAAATCTATTAGATATTAATGTCATTAATACACTGTAATGAAAATACCTATTTTTCAGAAACAAAAATGATATAGTTTGAAGGGTGTTTTATATTGTTTTATAATTTGGCAAGTCTTAAATGTCTGGCTTAACAGAAAACAGCTTACATCTGCTTCTCTACTGTGTTACTACGCATTGTGCTGCTACTACTATGGATTGTGCTAAGGTGACTCTGCGGCCATACGGACTGCAGCCCGCCAGGCTCCTCTGCCCGTGAGAGTCTCCAGGCAGGAGTACTGAGTGGGTTGCCATGCCCTCCTCCAGGGGCTCTTCCTGAGACATACATATATGTAGATATATATATATCTAGCTTCCCGATAGATATATGCATATTTTCCTGATATATATATACACACACATACATACACATATGTATTTTAAAATTTTTTTTGGTTGAAGTGTCTGAAGAAAATCTAGCAGAATACGTACATGTGGTTGGGCAAAGGAGGAGTCTTTTAGTAGTCTTTTCAGAAAATTATGTATCAGCTTATATACTGGGTTTTGACAGGTGACAGTTTCTTAAAGGTTGCAATGTGGGAACCAGCCATATTAGTGAGCTTTTTGTATTCTGTTATGGGAGAATTCTGAAATTGTTCTATTTCAGAATAAATCTAACATGTTATTTTGCAAATATTCTGAAGTTTGATATTGGAAATGAAGAGGGAATGGATTCAAGATATACTTGGGAAATAAAATCAGAAGGACTGGTGGCTTCCTAACTTAGGGTAGTGTATGTTTCTGTCACAAGAAATGGGAGATTTAGAAAGGATGATCAAGAGTTCTGACATGACTTCTTCCGTAACAGGTTCCAAGGGAGTTTAACCTTATCTGTTTACTTGGTGCCCACCCCCTCATCTCATTTGCTTCTGGGCATTTTTCTCATTGCTTTGAGAGTGTACCTGATGCATGGTGAATATTTAGATAAAGATACTAAAGATACTAACTTTCCATGATCACAGAAGAGGACTTGCTTCTATATATTTCTGGTTGAAAATCAGAATATACAGATAAACCAAAAAGTTATACTGTCAGTGAGAAATTACCAACTTAACATGTAGATGCTTACCTTTCTGTACTTCTGGTTTTTTTTTTTTTTAACATAAAAATGCTTTTTTGCTTGGTGTATTTTTGTAATTTCAGTGTATCTTCTTCTGCAGTATCTTCACATCTTTCTTGAAGAGTTAAAGGATGCTGAAAAAAATATGGGAGTTGAGAACCATGTTTCTCATGTTTAGTTTGAGTTTTCATTTTCTGAATTATGTGTTGACTTTTGATAGCTAAAAGTATTGTAACAGTAATACATTTTTACTTAATATACTGCATTTGCCTTACATATGTCTTACATGTAATACATAAGCTTAGTTTTGCAATTCTGTTATTTCTTTTTCAGAGAATAACAGTTTAGAAGGTCAAGATGTCCAATCTAAGGATATTTGCAGTGAATCGGAAGAAAATATCCAGCTTGCACTACTTTAATGTAAGGTTTTCTTGTAAAGTTAAATGTACTTTGACAACTTCAGTTACTTGACTTCCCCAAAGGTCTAGTGTATTTCTTATACTAGTATAAGAATTTTATATTTCTTATACTAGTATATCAGCAATTTATTAACAGGGAGTATGGAAGAATCTGTAGGCAACAAGAAGCATGCCTTATCGTTAATCTATAAATTCATTTTGCTACTTTAAAATTACCTGTGCAGCATATTGAGACTATATTCCATTTTGAGGTCATTAGTGGCCCAAGGAGTTACACAGATTTTCTTCAGTGTTTCCATTTCTGATGCTTTCAGAATGTACACCCTTTGATAGATGGTACTTTCTTACCCTGGTCATTATGAAGTAGAAATTTAATTAATTGAGTCTTTTCTCTACTCTTAATCTATTTTCTTATAATGATAGTGTTTTATTGCCAGCAACTTGGTAACTAATGTAGAAATAACACAGAAGTCACAGGTGTGCATTCCTTGACATCATGAAAGGCAGATTGTGCAGCCCAGAATCATTACATACACTAACTGCAACAATACCCAATATACTGACAGCCATTAAATGTGGTGGTCTAGGGACCACCTAGTGCTCGTCTTGTGATGCAGGGATAAATTATTGGAGAACATTCAACCTCTATGTGGGAACATTACAAGAAGATACTTGGGAGCTTTTAAAAATGTTAGTTTTTTTCCCCTCCCTTCCCTGTCCCCTGAATGTATTTTAAAAGCTTTCTAGCTGTCAGAGTCACCTGGGGGGCTTGGTTTTTTTTTGTTTGTTTTGTTTTTGCTTTATTTATTTTTAACTGAAGGCTGGTTGCTTTATAACACTGTGTGGTTTCTGCCGTAGGTGAGCATGAATCAGCCACAGGTATGCATGTGTCCTCTTTCTCGAGCCTTCCTCCCCCTCACACCCCATCCCACCCCTCTGGGTTGTTACAGAGCCTGGTCTGAATTCCCTGAGCCATACAGCAGACTCCCTTTGGCCGTCTGTTTTACCTGTAGTAGTTTTCATGTTTCCATGTCATTTTCTCCACTTGTCCCACCCTCTCCTTCCTACTCCCATCTCCATTGCTGCCCTGCAAATAGGTTCATCAGTACTGTCTTTCTAGATTCCATATACATGCATTTGTGAGGCTGTCACGGCTAACGCCGTGACAGGCAGCCTAGATTAGGAGTGGGCCTAGTTTCCCGGGGTAACATAATTATCAGGCCTCCTGGAGCTAGCCAATCAACATGTGCCTAGCAAGAAAAAGGGAACCTATCAAGGGAAAGCTGAAAGCCCCATGTTGGGCCAACAAAAATTGCCTTGCAACTGTGTAACCAATCTGCTTGCGCCAACTACCCGCTGTGTAACCAATCTGCTTGCGCGAACTACCTGCTGCTTTTTTGACCTAATAAATACCCGAGAGGACTGTGGCTCGGGGCCTTTTCGTCCTCACACCCTTGGTGAGGGCGGGAGGCCCTGGCTCGAGTCAGTAATAAATTCCCCTATTGCAAGTTGCATTGTTTCGAGGAGTCTTCTTTCCTGACCCCCCGGACTGACTCGGACTACGGGCAGAACAGCATTAATATGCAATATTTGTTTTACTCTTTCTGACTTACTTTACTCTGTGTAATAGACTCTAGGTTCATCCACGTCATTAGAACTGATTCAAATGTGTTCCTTTTATGACTGAGTGATATTCCACTGTATATATGTACCACAGCTTTTTTATTCATTCATCTGTCGATGGATATCTAGATTGCTTCCATGTCCTAGTTATTGGGCTGACAACCCTCAGAATGGGAGAAAATAATAATAAATGAAAAAACTGACAAAGGATTAATTTCCAAAATATACAAGCAGCTCATACAACCCAATACCAGAAAAACAAACAGCCCAGTCAAAAAGTGGTTGAAAAAACCTAAACAGATATTTCTCCAAAGAAGATACACAGATGGCTAATAAATGCATGAAAAGATGCTCAACATCACTCATTTTCAGAGAAATGCAAATCAAAACTATAATGAGATATCACCTCACACTGGTCAGAATGGCCATCATAAATAAGTCTACCAACAAAAAATGCCGGAGAGGGTGGGGAGAAAAGGGAACCCTCTTGCAGTGTTGGTGGGAATATAAATAGATAAAGCCACTGTGAAAGACAGTATGGAGATTCCTTAAAAAACTAGGAATAAAACTACCATATCACCCAGCAATCCCAGTACTAGGCAAATACCCTGAGAAAACCAGAATTGAAAGAGATAACGTGTACCCCAATGTTCACTGAAGCACTATTTACAATAGCTAGGACATGGAAGCAACCTAGATGTCCGTCTACAGATGAATGGAGGGCTTGTTAAGATGCATTATTTGATCCTATCTGTAGACTTTGATTCTCTTGAATGGAATGGGTCCTGAGAATTTATATTTCACATAAGATCCCTGTGATGTTAAGGCTGCAGATCTAGAAGAGCCATCATATAAGGTCAGCTCAAAGGGGCAAGCAGTATTAACTTTAGCCTTATTTTTTTCTTGTATAATTTTGTGTTGTCACTTTGTAGAAGAGCTGGAGTTAATAAACTGGGACTACTATCTGAAGATTCAACACATATTCTGAAGATTCAACATTATGATGTTAAAGCTACAGTAATAAGTTATGCTAAAATAAAGTTAACATTTCTTTTTCTCCTCTCCAGAATATGTGTTCCTCTAAAATAAGAGCAAGTCTAAAAAGAGTAAAGCTACATGTGCTTCTTGGAAGAAATTACAGTTCCCTACCAGGTACAGATGTTAGATTCTTCTCATCTTTCTTAAACTGCTTGCTTTCTCCTTTTTCTCTGTCTCTTTCTCTCTCATTTGCAAGCATCTCTGTTATTAGGGATCTCCAACCATTTTTAAAACAGCGGCTCTCTTTTACTTCTTGGCTATTTCTTTGAGATTATTAGGAATTGAAGTATTCTGGTAGATGGTAGGTGGTAGTATAAGTCGACTTACACTTCTCATATGCTCTCCATCCTCATGAGCTGAGCAAAGGGGAAGGTTGGTGGCTTGAGTAGCTGGCTCAGAGGTGTGGCAGGTGGATCAGCACACTGCATCTGCAGTTGCACATGTGCGGATTCATCCAGCTGCAGATTGTATAGTACTGTGGCATGCACGTATTGAAAAAAATCCTTGGATAAGTGGACCTACACACTTCAAACCTCTGTAGTTCAAGGTTCACCTGTAACTTCATTCTGTAGCAGTTCTCACTACCATCTTTGTCATGTGAGAATACTGGTGTAAAAACACCAGTTGGCTGTGTAACTTGTGACACATGTGAATTTAACGGCCTGCCTTATTGGTGAATCTGGGGCTTCTGTGTTTTGCCCATGCAGATTTATCCATAGCAGTGCAGATTATCATCCAGTCTTCAGACTGCCATCAGGTTTTCAAAATATAATAGAAGTCTTCATAATTTATTATAGAAGTTTGGGAGAACTGGTTTAAATAGCAGAAAGGTGTAGATTAAATTTATAAATGTAACTGCATTATTTCTTTAGTATTAATAGAGTAAATGGTAAGTGTGGAATAAGTCATCATGGACTTTTTTATTCCAGAAATACTATTTGGCCTTCTATAAGTATTAGATTATTATAGCTTTCCTATTCAGTGACACCTCCCAGGCCAACTTTAAAGGTATCCTGTCCTTGGAATTGCTGAGGCATGGTAGGTTCCAAGTTGTACAAAAACCATTGTCAGATGATATGAGTATCGCTCTTTGCTCTTCAAGCCTTGAGAATGTCAGTTTACAGGATTGTGTAGTGTTTTTTGTTTTGGTTTTGGTCTTAAGTTATTTATATGGCTGTGCTGGATCTTAGTCATGGCCTACAATCTCGTGGTTGTGGTATGAGATCCAGGTCCCTGACTAGGGGTTGAACCTGGGCCCCCTACACTAGGAATGCAGAGCCCCAGCCCCTGGACCACCAGGAAAGTCCTTGTGCATTTTTTGTTGTTTGTTTGGTTCAAGACCAAACTTTCTTAGTGCAAGAAAATAAATTTAGGTAAATGAGTGTTACATTTAGTTTGAATTTTACTTTAATTGGCATTATACTATTTGCTTAAAATTCTTTTAATTTCTTTAATTTATAAATTAAGGACATTTTCTTTAACAGTTTGATTTTAACACTCTTTCCATTAGGTTTAATAGGAAATGATATCAAGTCCCTTCATTCCATCATCAGTCCTCCTATTGCTAAGTAAGTCTCATCATTGATACTGTCTTTTCCATAGGCTGCCATGAAACTTTACAGATGTCTCACAGGCTTACTTCAGCATTTAGTGAGTGCTCTAATTTCTATAACTTCCTGCCCTACCTAATTAACTATAAATAGACGTTGGTTTGTCTCTTAAAAGCTGTTGTTTCAGTTCAGTGCTTGGAATTTTTAATGTAGCAGCAGCACACTTTTCATAGAAATATAAGATATTCACAGAATTGCGGTTAGCTTTTTGGTTACTTAGCTGTTTTGTCAGAATACTGTGAGAGTGATACGTTATCCATTTTTCTAGTTTTTACACTTTTATATAAAATGTTGAAATACTAACCAGTTTTGAAAATTGCACAGCATAGATATTTTGGTTTTACAGTTTCAGTAATGTCCACCTTATAATACATGTCTTTTTTTTTTCTTCCCTTTTAAACAGAATTCGTAACATTGGAATTATGGCTCATATTGATGCAGGAAAGACTACCACCACAGAAAGAATTTTATATTATTCTGGATACACAAGATCACTGGGAGGTTAGATTGGATTCCTCCTCTCCCTCCCCGTCCCTATTAGAAAACACATTATTGGGAAATATTTTTATTAAGAAGTCAACCCAGAGATCTTGAGTATGGCATGGAGGCAGTACTATTTAAGCCACAACATAAAGTTAAGGTAGTTAGAGTACTCACCGAAGGATGTTTTTAGTTTCAGTTCAGCATTCAGACTCATGTGTCGGGCTCCAGTTGGCACTGGTCTACTCAGAAGTCTTTGGGGTAGGAAACATAGCTTACAAGCAGAGCAGCCGTAGGTGTTTCTTCCTACAGAGTTTCTTAGAGCAGTCTACAGAGCTCTGTGGAAACTGTCTTCTCTGGCCACCCAAAAGTGATAGCTTAGGTACAAGATAACAAGATTCACAGGAGCTGCTCTAGCTTGGAAAGCTCCTGCCTTGGAGGAGTGAGTCTCTTTCGTTACAGCTCTGTGGGCCACCTTCCAGGTTTCTCACAAAGGTCATGCCATACCCCACTCAGGAAACCTAGAGCTGCGTATCTTCATCAGGCATTTATAATTCACTGTTAATCCTTCCCGAGTCAGATGTAGTTTACCAGTCAGAAATTATTTTTTCTGTAAGTATGTTGCCTAGCAGTGTGTTTGACATACTTGTTTTCTGGGCTGTAGGAGAAAAGAGCTGGAAAGTTAACCAGAAGTCAAATTCTCATGCAGAACAAGGAAGGACTTTTGTTAATCTTTAACCCCTAGTAATAGTATTATTTACCTAAGTTTGAATTTACTGTTTTTATTATAATATGTCAAAAACTGTGATTCTTTTTTTCTACCTTGCCCCTTATCTCTGGTGAAACAGTTTTTTTCTTGTTTTTTGACACGGAGGGCATCATGTCCTTTTAACTTTTTTTTTTCTGGTTGCACTAAGTCTTCATTGCTGCTTACAGGCTTCCCCTAGTTGCGGTGACCAGGGGCTCCTCTTTGTTGTGGTGCATAAGCTTCTCACTGAAGTGGCTTCTCCTGTTGTGGAGCACAAGCTCTAGACCCAGGGGCTTCAGTAGGTGCAGCACACAGGCTGTGTGGGCACCACAACATCGGCTAAGTAGTTTGGGTGCATGGCCTTTAGTTGCCCGTGGCATGTGGAATCTTCCTGAACCAGAGATTGAACCTGTGTTTCCTGCGTAGGCAGGTAGATTCTAATCCACTGTACCACCAGAGGAGTCCCCCACAGTGATTTTGAAATGTGCTTCATTGAGAACATTTCTCTAGGTCCTTGGAATTGGCTGAGACTTTTATAAAGGATAAAACCATTCAAGATGAGAATCTTCATGATGATAGGTCTCTATCATCATGAATTTCTCATGGAATTTTTTGCTGTGTAAATGGGAAAATGGGGCTTCCCAGGTTGCTCAGTGGTAAAAAATCCACTTGCCAATGCAGGAGACTTGGGCTTGATCCCTGGGTTGGGAAGATCCCCTGGAGAAGGAAATGGCAACCCACTCCAGTATTCTTGCCTGGAAAATCCATGGACAGAGGAGCCTGGCAGACTATAGTCCATGGGATTGCAAAAGAGTCTTTTGTCCAACACGCAAAAGAGTTAGCTGATTCACTTTGCTGTACAGTAGAAACTAACAACACTGGAAAGCAACTATATTCCAATAAAAATTTTAAAAATATTGTAGAGAAGTGATTAGGTTGGAATTAAAGTTTGGTTTGTCTGTGGTCTTTTATGGCATTTAATCTCTGCCCCCTGTCAAGGAATCAGGTGTGAGGAATATCAGGTAAAGATGGGATAATGAAAGTTAAACTAGGGAAAAAAAATGAAAGAAGTATATGATTCAGTAAAATTAAAGAGGTTAATCTTTGTTATTATAGAAAAAAATGTTTTTATGGAATAATTACTCATCTGCTAAAAAAACTTTTTCTAGGATGATGTTTGATTTAGAAAAAGATTAATAAGGGTCTTAAATCAATTATTTTATGAGCAGTTGTTTTTAAAGCAAATTAAACTATGTCAGGTAGACATCAAAGGCCTATAAAATATACTTGCTTTTAAGCCTAACTGTGTCATTTCTTTTCCTGGCTAGATGTTGATGATGGAGACACGGTGACAGATTTCATGGCTCAAGAGCGAGAACGAGGCATAACTATTCAGTCAGCTGCTGTCACATTTGATTGGAAGGGGTATAGAATTAATCTTATTGATACACCAGGTACAGTGCTGTTTCAGCACTGCAGAGGTGCTATATTATTTTGAGGTTTTTTTATTTGTGTGTGTGTGTGTTTTTAATTGTGGTAAAAAGCATGTAAAATTCACCATCTTAATAATTTTTAAGTGTACCGTTCAGTAGAGTAAGATTGTTCACATTATTGTGAAATAGATCTCCAGAACTTTTTCATTTTGTTGAACTGAAACTCTGTACCCTTAAACAGCATCTCTTCTTTGTCCCCTTGACTGACCGCTGGTAGCCACCATTCTGCGTTCTAGATCTGTGAGACTGACTGCTTTAGATACTGCTTATAATAGGATTGTACACTAGTTGTCCTTTTGTGACAGGCTTATTTCACTTAGCAAAACTTTTCAGGGTTCATCTGTATTGTAACCTGTGCCAGTATTTCCTTCCTTTTTAAGGCTATGTAATATTCCATTGCCCATAAGTAACACATTATGGTATACATATAAGATCTTGTGTATATACAGAAATATATGGTGAATATTTGAATACAAAAAAATGATGAATATTTGGGTTGCTTCCACCTCTTGGTTATTGTGAATAGTGCCCTTCTGAACGTGGAGGTGTAAATATCTCTTTGAAATTATCCTTTCAGTTCTTTTGGGTGTATACCCAAAAGTGGGATTGCTGGATCATGTGGTGGTTGTGGTTGTGGTTTAAAGATTTTAGGTGTTATATTTTTCATCTTTTTCTTAGGTCATGTGGATTTTACCTTGGAGGTTGAGCGCTGCCTGAGAGTATTAGATGGTGCAGTGGCCGTGTTTGATGCCTCTGCCGGTGTAGAGGTAAAAAATATTGCCAAAGTAAAGGTAGAAAGCATGATTTTTTTTTAAAAAGTAGAATGCATCAGATTGATTTAACTATAACCCTTTATTTAGTAAGCTGAAATTGATATTATTATAGCCCTTTATTTCATAAGCTCAAATTGGTGGTATTATAACCCTTTATTTGGTAAGCTCATATAAGTCCAATTATGATGAAAAGAATTTGGAATAATTTGGAATTTAATATTGAGATGTAATCTGTATATGATTTCATGTACTTCAGAGTAAAAGGAAAATAAAATTTAGTTTTCTGTAGGAAATAATGAAAGTTGGTTTTGAGAAGAGCTGGATTCTTACTTTCATGCTAACAAGTTAGTCTGCCATAGCTTTATGGATTCTGGCAGAAGACACAAGATTCCTGAGTCAAGGATGAAGGACTATCCAAAATAGCAATATCCAGAGTATCAACATTTTCTTGTGCTGGTTCCTCAAGCCCTAATTCCCTTAGGGTGACAAAAGAGAGATCAGGTGACGGCTGCACATGCAGTGGAATCCTGTGCTTAGAGAATGCAGGTATTTTATAATGGACAGTAGACATGCCTGCTCTCTGCTCTTCCAGGGTTGTAAACCTGCCTACCTTTTGCTCTGGAAGGAGACACTAGCTGCTCTGTCTAAACTGTTCACTGTACAAACATCTTTGAGAAGATAGTCCAGAACAAAGGCAGTCAGTGCCTCTCCTGATAAAACATGCAGAAATATGAGCAACACATGAAGGATTTTCTCCTAAAACTTAATGTAAATCTCCTTGAATAAATCCTGAAAATGATAGCAATAATCCTTAAATTATTGCTCCCGGGGTCCGCTATGTTCTCTTTAGCTGTTATTTTGTTTTGTAATCTCAAGATTGGCTTTACCTTGAATATAGAACCATATTAGTTCTTCTTATCTTAAGATTATTAAAAGTGGTATCTTAATTAAGGGATCAAAATCAGCATCCCCCAAAATGAGACAAATCAATACCATGGGACTCCTGATATGAAGCACTAAGAAGGATATTGTTTTCTGGCAAAAATGTTTGGCTCGTATTGTGAGAAAACAGACTAACGAATCTAAATTGAAAGGCATTCTACAAAACAGTGGGCCAAGGCTTTTCAGAAATTGAGAGAAAAATGTAAGGAAAAAAAACATAAGGAAAATGAATGGGGTTGGGGGGTTTGCTGGGAAACTGTTCTAGATTACAGAATTCTAAAGAGACAAGAAGACTAAATGTAACATATCCTCTTCAGTGGAACCCTGGATCAAAAAGAAAAGGTTACAAAGGACATCTTCGGGAAAATCAGAATTTTGAATATGAAGTATATATATTAGAGTATTATATCAGGGGACTTCCCTGGTGGTCCAGTGGTTAAGACTGCCATTCCAATGCAGGGAGCATGGGTTCTATCCCTGGTGGAAACTAAGATCCCCCATGCCACAAGGTGCAGCCAGAATTTTTTAAAAATGTCAACTTAAATTTCCCTGAATGTGATCTTTGTAACTGATTATGTAGGAGAATGTCCTTATCCTTAGGAAGTGCATGCTGAGAGACTTCCCTGGTAGCTTAGGCGGTAAAGCTTTCCACCTACATTGCGGGAGATCTGGGTTCCATCCCTGGCTCAGGAAGATCTCCTGGAGAAGGGAATGGTATTCTTGCCCCCCCATCCCCCTACCCCCCCCCAAAAAAAAGAGGTTCAAAGGAAATGTAAGCTGAGGTATTTAGGATTGAAATGTCATGGTACCTGCAACGTGATCTCATGGCTCAGCTCCCATCCACCCTCAGATACACACGTGGTTTTAGTTTGGGTGCCAAGACGGGATTAGATGTAGAAGAGATTTATTGGGGGGAATAAAAAGGGAGAAAGAGAAGTGGCAGAGGGTGTTCAGACCACAGGGCAGGCCACCTGTGAAGGAGAGGGTTAGGAAGGGGGATTCGGGAGGAAGAGTCTCAGGCTACAGCACAGTTACCAGAGTTTGACTACGCTCTGGGGATTCTTCAAGCCAAAGTCACCTGTTAGAGGAACCCATTTTTTGTGGGGATAGACCTATGTTATTACTCTGCTGAACTCAGTCATTAGCTGGGAACAGTCCCCTGGAAGGGGGCTCTTGAAAGAACATGGTGTTGATCTAGAAGGCTGACAGTTTGGACCATCAGTTCATCGTGCTCAGCACAGTAGTTTCAAGGGGCACACTTTCACAGCCACCGTACACATAATGTGTACAGAGGCACATGTTTATACATAGAAAAAAGGCAGGTGTAACAAAATGTTAACATTTGGTAAATCTAGGTGAATGAAGAGTACATGGATATTTACTGTACTGTTCTCTCCCCTTTGTTAGAGATTTGAAGTGTTTCAAATGAAAAGTTGGAGGGGAAATAAAACAGTTATTGAAAGGCCCACCTGAGGACCCCTGACAGACAGTGATATTTGCTTGATATAAAGCCTGACACTGAGATCTGAGGTTGATTATACACTATTATTTGTATTTCTTTGAGTCACTTCATTTCCTAATGGTTGCATCCTTCCTATCGTTATAATTCTTTACAGGCATTTGACACTTAATCATTCAGACAGATTACATTATTTACAAGATTGAAATATGCTTAGTAGGAAGTTTCTGAATTTGTGATACAGAAGGCTATTATTTGCTAAAATAGTAGATGAGCTTTTAGCTGGCAGGTGGCATGATGGGAGTTTTATTTTTTAATATGTTTTGTTTGTTGGGAAATTTATAATGTATATTCCCCCCCCCCCAACCCACATAAAAATTAGTGGGGCCACTAGGTAACAGTTTCTTAGAGAAGACACAGGAAACAAAAAACAAAATTGATTCATTGGACCTCATCAAAATTACATGTTTCAAACTTAAAAAAAAAGCAAGCCTTAGACTGTGAAAAAGATGTATAATGCTAGATAAAATACTGTAAGAATGCTAAACTTCCAGAGCGCAATAACATCTGATTATGTAGAGAATATTATTGTCTTCTAAGTATGTACTGAAGTTTTCACAGTACATGTATATGACCGAGGACTTGTATCTAGAATATGTGAAGAACTGTGTGTCAGTATTAACCCAATAAAACCTAACAACCCAATTAAAAAAAGACAAAGGACTTAAATCAAGGATACTTCACCAAAGAAGCAGGTGAATGGCTAGTAAGCACATGAAAAGATGCTGAGTTTCATTGGTCATTAGGGAAATGCAAATTAAAGTTAGAAAAGGAGACCATTTCGTATCCATAAAAATGGCTAAAATTAAAAAGAATGATGGCAGATCTTGGTTGAGGATGTGTAGTAATTGGGACTTTTATACTTTGTTGGTGGGACTATAAAGTACTATACTCACAGTGAAAGACTATTGGCAGTTTCTTGTAAAATTAAGTGTACACTTGTCCTTGTTGTTCAGTCACCCAGTCGTGTTCAACTCTGTGACCCCGTGGACTGTTGTAGCATGCCAGGCTTTATACAGAGGAATTTAGCAGTAAAAATTAACCAGTATATGCAACAATGGGAATGAATGTCGAAAACATTATATAGGGTGAAAGATGCTGTGCTATTCATTTGAGGTTAACAACAGGCAGAATGAATCTTGGGACATAAAAATCTCTAATGTTCTATGTATTCTATCTCTTCATTGGGGTAGTAGTTACGTAAGTATACACACTTACCAAAATTCATTGAACTGTACTCTTAAAATCTGTATACAGTTGACCCTCAAACAGCATGGGTTTGAACTTCATGGGTCTGCTTACAAGTGGATTTTTTCCACTAAATAGGGGCTTCAGACTCCATAAGCCATGGTTGGTTGAATCTGCAGATGCAGAACTGCAAATAGGGAAGGCCAACTGTAAAGTTATAAGTGAACTTTTGACTTTGCAGAGGTTTGCACCCTAATCCCTGTGTTGTTCAGGGGGCAGCTGTATTTTATTTTATATTCAGTTTTACCTAATAAAACAAATGACAAACTGGTTTCTATTTTAACAATGTCAGCACTTTAGGTTTTTAAAAGTCTAGACTCTGCTAGGCAAACTGTTTATATTTAACACGTACAGAAAGTAGAATTAAAAGAAGCCAAATAAAAAAGCATATGAAAATTGTGACTTAGAAATACAGGTGTTGGCTTCCTTTCCCTTCCTTAAATTTTCTCCAGTTTACATGAGTATTCAAACATTCACAGTAAAAATACTTGATTTTTGTCATAGTAGCATTTTATAGTACATTCCTATTTGTTCTTTTTACATTACAATTGTCTGAATTAATTAAGGCAAAAGTCCATATTGCACAGATCAGAAAACTGATGAGTTCGGTATTGTATGATGTTACCAAGTGTGATTGTTACTAAGTAAGGTGAAGCCGGACAAAGAAGTTCTTCTAATTCTTGGTTAAGTCCTCTTTCTGTGACTCCCAGTACTTCTCAGTTGTTCATTTCCTTTGTCTTGCATCCTGGTTCACCCAAAGTATTCTCAGTTAGAAGCATAATCTGCAGTCATACTTTATCATTTTCTTAGCTGTTTTAATCTGACAACATTAGAGTGGGTCCAGAGATATATGTGCAGTGGTACTAGCTATGTTAGAATAGGGCCCAGTTCCATTATAATACAGGCTGAGTCTGCTTATTTAATGTGTAGTAACAGTTGTTTTTGTCAGATGTGTGTTTTTTCCCTTATCTTTGCTTTAGGCACAAACTCTTACAGTATGGAGGCAAGCTGATAAGCACAAGGTACCTCGAATCTGTTTTTTAAACAAGATGGACAAAACTGGAGCAAGGTATTTAAAATGTGTTTCTTTGGCTTATCAAAGTAAGAATATCATTTGACTTTTTAATGCACTATAACTTAAATTTAGAAACAGCTATTCCCTGTAAAGTATAATCTATTCCATGGTATCCCAGTTCAATCCATGATATCCCAGTTCAATCCCATTTAAAAAAAATTCAAAGCAGCTAATAGATAAAGTAAAAATGTGGGATTAATAGCTGATAGATGATGAAGGGCTCTGATTCTAAGGTAGAGAGGCTTATCCTGTTTTTTAGGCTCCTGACAGAGTGCTGTCTTGCTGATTCCACTGTCTCTATTTGGAGCTGTATGGCTGAGTCCTTGTGTTGCTGAATGGTGCTCTTGTCGTTGCTAACGGTAGAGGGTAGAGAATTGTTTCCTGTAGTTGCCTCAGTGAATGATGTTCTTCCTTGTCCCCTGATTTTCTTTAGCTACTGGGTAAAATGCTGTCAATGAAAAGAAACTAGGAAGGAGAACATAGGTGTTTTGAGACCTGCATATAGTGCAAACAAGTTAATGCTGAGATGTAGTGGTAATTCTGCAGACTTAGAGTGGTAATCCTAAATGGATACGTTATTCTGAGAACAGAACTCAGGACAGTCAAGAATGTATGAAGGATTTGGAGAAAATGTGAAAGGGCGAGAATTAGGAATTCTGATGATTCTGGGGAAATGTGAAAGGGAGCAATCCTGATCTGTGGTTTGAGAGTGACAGTAATAAACCGTGTCTCTTCTAATACCACACAGGTATGCTTCGTGTTTCTGTAACTCTGCATAGTAATTCTAAGGCTTCTGGTTTAAAGGACTTGTGTCTTGATTAGTAAAAGCACAGCAACCTTCAAAATGTGCGAGACTAAAGTTCTGACCATTTTCTGTTTGGAGTTCCTTGAGATTGATAGGATACTGCCTGTACTGACTGACCGAACCTGTAGTGATGGGAGGGAGATACTGGATACTAGGTTGCTGCTTAAAGACATCGGGACCAGAATGATTTGCATGTGTGTATGAATCAGCCCACATGCCAAAGATGGCATGAGTTTCATAGGTAGCCAGCCCTAGTGTTAGCACAAAAATGAACAGTATAGCATATGATATGAAGAATGCTTGAGATAAAAGTGTAGAAAAATTAGGCTGGCTCTTGGAAGAAAGTGGGTAGTCATGTGTGATAACAAATGTGTTGATATTTGTTAGAAGAATCTTTGACTTGTAATCATAAATCTTGCATTTGAATCTTAACTCCAGTTTATTATATGTGACTTTGATCAGTTCATTTAACCTTAACCTCAAACTTTATTTAAACAAAGCTCACAATAATAAAATACCCTAAATACATGTGTGGCAGAATTATGATAGATTCTCAATCACTTTTATCTGAAAAGTGAAAGTGTTAGTCACTTAGTCGTGTCCGAGTCTTTGTGATCCCATGGATTGTAGCCTGCCAGGCTCCTCTGTCCATGGAATTCTCCAGGCAAGAGTACTGGAGTGGGTTGCCATTCCCTTCTCCAGGGACTGTTAATCTGAAATTACCATTAAAAGATTAGACAAAATGTCCTGTGGAAAAATGGTAAATGGTAAACATTAGGAGCAATTTAGGGTTATAATAGGGTTAGGTTCTTAAATCCTATTTTAAGAATCTTAACATTTTAAATTATTTTACAGTTTTAACTATGCAGTTGAAAGCATCAGAGAGAAGTTGAAGGCAAAACCTTTGCTTTTACAGGTTGGTTGATTAATATTTGGTTTAATCAATATGAACAGATCCTTCTTAGTTTCCTTATCAGTTTATTGTGGTGTTATTATATACACTTTTGAAGCTATCTCAAATCCTTTTGGAAGCAGTTAGGATATAAGTAAAACTAGATGTAGATTATGATAATGATGCTAAGAGACATTTGGGAGTGAGTGGGGGAGTTTTACCCCCAGTATAGTTTTAATTGAGCTCTGATGATTGTTTACTGTTTGTCTCACTCTCACTTACAGTTACCAATTGGTGAAGGCAAAGCTTTCAAAGGAGGGAAGTTTTACCCCCAGTATAGTTTTAATTGAGCTCTGATGATCGTTTACTGTTTGTCTCACTCTCACTTACAGTTACCAATTGGTGAAGGCAAAGCTTTCAAAGGAGTGGTGGATGTAGTAGGTAAAGAAAAACTTCTTTGGAATCCCAATTCAGATGATGGAAAAGACTTTGAGAGAAAACCCCTCTTGGAAACAAGGGATCCTAAATTGCTGAAAGAAACAACGGAAGCAAGGAATGCCTTAATTGAACAAGTAAAGTAAATACTCTGAGCTTGAAATTGCTTAAATATTTAGAAACTTTAAAAAATGTTTACTGTGACATTTCATCTAAATTTACATATAGAATATATAAAGTATAATACTGGGAACACCAGTGTAATCACCTCCCAGCTTAAGAAGTAGAATATTGGCAATAGTCTTGAATCTCTGTGTGCTATTTCCTGTTCTTTCTCCCTCCCACTAGTCATCTACCCCACCACCACCATCTTGATTGCAGTGTTTGTCTTTCCCTTGCTTTACTTTATAGTTTACTACAGATATATACCTCATTTTCCATGTTTTTGAATTTTACTTAAATGAAATGGGGCATCCCTGGTAGCTGAGCTGGTAAAGAATCTGCCTGTAATGCGGGAGACCTGGGTTTGAACCTTGCCTGGAGAATCCCCGTGGACAGAGGTGCCTGGCGGACTACAGTTCGTGGAGTTGCAAAGAGTCAGACACGACTGAGTGACTAAGGGCCCACGCGCGCGCGCACACACCTCTACCTATCAGTACACATACACACGTACACCTCTGCCTATCAGTACACACACACACACACCCCTCTCTACCTATCAGTACACACACACACACCCCTCTCTACCTATCAGTACACACACGCACACCTCTCTACCTATCAGTACACACACACACGCACACCTCTCTACCTATCAGTACACACACCCCTCTACCTATCAGTACACACACACACCTCTGCCTATCAGTACACACACACACACCTCTCTACCTATCAGTACACACACACGCACACCTCTGCCTATCAGTACACACACACACCTCTCTACCTATCAGTACACACACACACACGCACACCTCTCTACCTATCAGTACACACACCCCTCTACCTATCAGTACACACACACACTCTGCCTATCAGTACACACACACACACACCTCTCTACCTATCAGTACACACACACGCACACCTCTGCCTATCAGTACACACACACACCTCACTACCTATCAGTACACACACACACACGCACACCTCTCTACCTATCAGTACACACACCCCTCTACCTATCAGTACACACACACACCTCTGCCTATCAGTACACACACACGCACACCTCTGCCTATCAGTACACACACACACACCTCTCTACCTATCAGTACACACACACACACGCACACCTCTCTACCTATCAGTACACACACCCCTCTACCTATCAGTACATACACCTCTGCCTATCAGTACACACACACACACACCTCTCTACCTATCAGTACACACACACACACACCTCTCTACCTATCAGTACACACACACACCCCTCTGCCTATCAGTACACACACACACGTACACCCCTGTATCTATTAGTACAGACATACACACCTCTCTCCCTATCAGTACACACACACACACACACACACACACCTCTCTACCTATCAGTACACACACACACACACACCTCTCTACCTATCAGTACACACACACACCCCTCTGCCTATCAGTACACACACACACGTACACCCCTCTATCTATTAGTACAGACATACACACCTCTCTCCCTATCAGTACACACACACACACACACACACACACACACACACACACCTCTACCTATCAATAATCCTAAGAAGGATTTTGTAATACAGTTGAGGAGCCAAATTACATTTGCATGTATATCTCTCAATGTTCCAGAACATGGTCCTATATAATGAAAATAAGGAGAATTTGAGATGACTATCAGTAGATAGTAATAAAGTATTCATTACAAGGAATACGTATATATGTATAGAATTAGAGAATAACAGCATATCACACCAGCTAGGATAGCTACGATCAAAAAAAAGGAAGAGTTGGCAAGAATGGGGAGAAATTGTAACCCTTGTGTACTGTTTGGGGAATGAAAATGATGCAACTACTCTAGAAAACACTATTGTGGTTCCTCTGAAAATTGAAAATAGAATTACCATATGATTTAGCAATTCCTCTTCTGGGTATATGTCCAAACAAATTGAAAGCAAGATCTTGAGCTATTTGTACATCCTTCTTCATATCAGCATTTTTCTCACAGCCAAAAAGTGGGAGCAATCCAAGTATTCTTCAGCAAATGAGTGGATAAAATGTACTATATACACAGTGGAATATTATTCAGCCTTAATAAGGAAATTCTGACATGCTACAACATGGATGAACTTTGAGGCCATTATGCTAATTGAAATAAGCCAATCACAAAAAGACAAATACTGTAGAATATCACTTATATGAAGTATCTAGAGTCCTCAGTGTTATAGAGACAGGAAGTAGAATGATAATTAACCAGGAGCTGGGGGGAAGGGAGAATGAGAAAAAGTTTGTTTCATGGATATAGAGTTTTGGTTTTGTGACATGAAAATGTTATGGAGGTTAGTTTTATGACAGTGTGGAATATACTTAACACTATTCACTTAGAGATGGTTAAGATGGTAATTTTATGTTTGTTATATTTTACCACAGTTAAAAAGTTTTTAATTAGAGAATAAGATTAGTGCAACTAGAATCAACCTCATGTATTCCAAAGGTGAACAGCAATGAAAAGAATATTGTATACTTACTGTATGTTCTGGAAGCATAGTTTGAATTGGTTATTTAAATTTCACAGTAGCCTCATGGAATAAGTCCTAGTATTATCTCCACAGGTAACCAAGAGAGAGAGAGAGGTGACATAACTGTTCTCTTTTCTTTTTTTAAATCTGTGTTTGCCGGCACTGCGTCTCCGTTGTTGCATGCAGGCTTTCTCTAGTTGGGTGAGCAGGGGGCCACTCTTCATTGCAGTGCAGAGGCTTCTCATTGAAACTCTTTTGTTAATTTTATTATCAGCTGATTTCTCCTGGCACATAGGCAAATGATTAGGAACAAATATGAATGAGATTATTTATGTTTTTATTATTGAAATGATACCATGACCCTCTCAACTTAAATTTATTCCCTCAGTGAAGAATTATAAACAGGATGTGTTCTTTTACTTAGGAGATATGATGAACATTCAAAATATTAGAGGATTACCAAATGAAACTTTTCTTACGAACTAAGACCCCAAATCTATTTATTAATTTACTTATTTTGGTCACACGGCATAGCATGTGGTATATTATTTCCCCAACCAGGGATCAAACCCATGCCCTCTGGATTGTAATAACAGAGTCTTACCACTGGACTGCCAGGGACGTCCCCTCCAGATCTATTTTAAAACAGCAGTCCATTGTGTATGTTATCTTTGGCTATCAACTGTAAATTTTCTCTTATTCCTCTTGAGTACTCTGAATAGGTAGTACTGTATTGAGGTGCTTTATCAAAAGGCTCTGGCTTCCCATGAGTTTAGGAAACTCATGAGATCATATATTCAGTTTTCAGTCTCTTTCCTTTGAAAGAAAATCTCTAAAAGTTGTGATGAGTTCCTTAGCCTGGATAAGTTGGATTGTGTAACTGTCTTGAAATATGTAGGTAACGGATGTTTATGGTGTGTAGACCTATAGTTGTAATAATGAATGCAAGTTATAGAACTAAAGCCTTTCCTTACAGGTTGCAGATTTGGATGATGAATTTGCTGACTTGGTTTTAGGAGAATTTAGTGAGAACTTTGATTTGCTACCAGCTGAAAAGGTAAATTTTATTAATCATTTACTTTTGATCAAGTTTTACTACTTGGATGTGGTTTGATGACTATTGTAGATTTTTTTTTTTTTCAACTTTGGATGTCATTAGAAAATGCCGACTTAAAAATTAGAACACTGTTAAAAATAGAGAACATTGTTCATTTTCTGCATCCTTTTTCCTTCACTATGATCATTTCACTAAGTAGTAGTAGGAAAACCACAGATAGAAATTTTTCTTTTTTTTTTAATTTACTGATTTTTCAGACTACTATAATGGTCATTTTTCTCAGAACATTTTTTTCTTTTTTATTTTTAGAACATTTTTTTCTGAATCTGTTTTAATTGTTAGTGGGAACTTATTCTAGATCTTCCCAGGTTTTTTTTTTTTTTCTTTCTGGCTTTCTTATGAAATACATCAAACCAGAGAATTGTATTTGAATTATGACAGATTTATTCAAGGTCTTTTTGGTTTTTTTCTGACAGGAACCTTCTCCCATGAACAGTGTTTAAGTGGTAATGTGTTTTAAGTTGACTTCAAGATGAGCCCAGCAAATTGGCTTGGTTATTTTTCATGGAAAGAATTAATGAAAAACACAAGATCTGTAGATTAATTTTGAGCCATTTGAAATTAGAGGTGTAAAAATTTTTTTTCTTTTGCATGAAATGCTGTAAGTTTGAGTTTTTTTCTTCTTTAGTATTTGAATGGTTAGATGTGATATTTACTATACCCTATAGTCACATAATATGATTTCTGTTTTCAAAGAGCTTACAATATAAAATGAACTTGACCCACCATTCCTCTTATCAATAGCTTGCAAACACATCTAAGCTTTTCTTGATTTTTGTGATCTTTCAAAAGTTGTTTCTAGCTTTGGTACACCTCATTTTGCCTTGGATTTTATTTAATGTGGATTTAATTCATTTGAAGAAACTGAAATTCATATTTCTAATTTCTAACAAGTTCTTCTAGTAGACTATCAAGGTTAAATCACAAGTAATTAACTTTTTCAAGAAATATTTTTATTCAACTACTTTATTTTAGTAGTTTTCGGTGATTTAGTGGTGTTTTATGGGATTTGCTATAATGCTTTTATAGATTTTACATTCTAGTGGATGGGTGGACAGACAGTAAACTAAATATATATTTAATATACCAGATAGTGATTAATGTTATTTACAGTGAAAAATAGAATAAGGCCATAAAAAGAATGATGGTAGTGTGCTAAGGAGTGATATTTTACATGCTTGGTTAGAAAAATCATCTGAGATATTTTGGTGGAGACCAAAATACTACACATAAAACATTTATATCTCTGCTTTATAGCTACAAACCGCAATACACAGAGTAACACTGGCTCAGACTGCAGTGCCAGTGCTTTGTGGAAGTGCCCTGAAAAACAAAGGGGTCCAGCCCTTATTAGATGCTGTTACTCTGTACTTGCCTTCACCTGAAGAACGCAACTGTGAATTTCTGTAAGTATAAGTACATAGATTAAAATTTTACAGGCTTGAAAAGAGAGGTAGACAGATAGGTCTTATTTTTCAAAAGTGGTAGTTGAATCACAATTTTTGAATAACACTGATGAAGAATATTACTCTAAACAATATAATATAGAGTCATTGTAATTTTTACTTGAAAAGGATGTTTGTCATCATCTCTTGTAACCTGCTGTCTTTAAGATGGAGCTAAGAATGTGTGACTTCTTTGTTGTGTAAAAGTATAAGTGTTGACCCTTCCATCTTAGTCTGAAAAAAAGAAGTAGTAAACTGGGGGTGTTTGATAAATATGCTATAGATATATTTATTCTGGATTTCAAGATTTTTCATAAGCTCAAAATATTTTGTGACCATACGGAAAGGTTTGTTGTTTTACCCCTCTTGTGCCTAGCAGCTTTGTCCTTGGTTAAAAATCCTCTAAAATCTAAGTGAGCTTTGTGCATTAATGGCAGACAGAGGTGGACTTGAACCCTCTTAACTGGAACCTGAGTCGCTTCTCATCCCTCTCTATTGGAGAGGCATTATGGCAGTGTGATGACGAGCATGGACTGTGTACTACCTGAATTTAAATCTCAACTCTTCCAAGTTGCTTAACCTCTTATCTGTAAAATGCAGAGAATGGGATTGATCTCATAAGGTTGACACTAGAATAAGTGAGCTAATATTTATAAAGCACAAAGAACAGTGTCCAGTATATGATCAACTCTCTATATAAGGACTTGTTATATAAAATTTGGAGAGAATAGGAATAAGATTAGAGAAGCTCAATAATAGAAGTGTCTCATCTCCTGAGTCATGGACTCCTTTAAAACTAGTGAAATACGGAGCTTTTTTCTCAGAAAAATGTACCTATGCACAAAATTTGGCAATTTGAGACAAATTCAAACTTTCTGAAACCTCTCAGTGAATACCAGTTTAAGGACATCATTCTGTAAGTGTTGGTATTGTAAACAAGTTCAAGTTTATAGTGTAGATTTATATGGCTATGCAGCTGAAGAAGAAGTGGGAGGAGAGCGTGAAAGCAGTAATTGAAAAGTACCTTCTTGTTTATTCTTTATGGGGTTTTAAGAAGTGGTGTGATATTCCTAGGTGTAGTTTTTGAGGAGGGATGTCCCGGCAAGAATTATTTGCTAATAGAGGTAATATTTGGAAGAGAATCCGTTTTTTTGTTTGTTTGGTTTTTTCCAGTTTTGAAGCATTATGGTAAGATCTCCAATAAGTAATATAGTCCAGTGGAGGAACAGAGGTAGGTAATACATTATTTAATTGTCCTGGGTTGCTAAATTAGAAGATAAGAGTAATCTTTGGAGGACATGAAGGTAAAGTTTATGAAGTAATTATGATCTTACCTATATAGATATATAGGAGGCATATTTTAAAGGCTTTTCTGGAATTTCTCCTTAATTTTTAGGCAGTGGTATAAGGGTGACTTATGTGCCCTGGCATTTAAAGTCCTCCATGACAAGCAGCGAGGCCCACTGGTTTTTATGCGCATATACTCAGGCATGTTAAAACCCCAAACGGCCATCCATAATATTAATGGAAACTGCACGTAAGTAGAAGCCTAGGTTATTTTCTAAAACTCCTCATTTCTGAGCTCATTTCTTTGTACTTTTACTAATATGAACTGTGGTTTTACAGGGAGAGGATAAGTCGTCTGCTTTTGCCATTTGCTGACCAACACATAGAAATCCCTTTACTGACTGCTGGTAACATTGCTTTGACTGTTGGGCTTAAACATGTAAGTGACCAAATGGTTTCTGTAGGAAATCACAGCTTAAATGTTTAATTAAAAGTACGTGTTTTATCATAGCAAAAACCCGTAAACAATCCAAAAGCTATCAGTAGTGGAATGATGAATATTGTAGTACATTCATCAGCAAAGTCAAATCTCAAATATTTAATACTGAGAAAAATAAATTATGGAATGCTATAAACACTATGGATTGTCTTCATATAAATTTCAAATCCAAGTTAAATAAATATATTATTTATGGATACACACTTATGGTTTATGTTTATATTAGATACTGTTATTCTCATTAGGTTTTTTCCTATCTTGATAACTTCAGAAAATTTAACTTTATAACTGATTATGTTAAAAGTGAAGATATTTTCCCAGTGAAGTCTTGTAAGGGCAGGAATTTTTGTCTCTTTTTCTCAAAGATAAATTTGATTTGCCAGATGAATTTTCAATGTATTTTTTGTGTGTATGTGTGTTTTATTGTTGTCCTCCTCCAGGAGTGTTTATTGTTAGAATTTACTACATCAGTGTTTTGGATAGAATTCGTCTATAAGTTAAATTAGCTTTACGAATGTACAGTTATAATAAGCTTAGTGAATTTGTCTCTTTTAGGTTTTGATGAAGAGAAAGTGCTGTGGTAAATTTTTCTTTGGTTTCCGTGATTTTGGTGGAAGCTGAGTGCTTGCCTGTTGTGTTCATGCGTCTTGTTTGCTTGCAGACTGCCACTGGAGACACCGTTGTCTCATCAGAGTCCAGTGCATTGGCTGCATCTCGTCGAGCCAGGAGGGAGGGAGCAAAGAAGCAGAAAGGAAACAGTGAAGCAGAGAGACTTCTATTGGCTGGCGTGGAGATTCCAGAACCTGTGTTCTTCTGTACCATAGAACCTCCATCAATGGCTAAGCAGCCAGGTACAAATAATCTTGGTGCATCAATTAATTAGTGCTCTGAAAATTTAGATAAAATAGTTACATTTCACTTCAAAAGGTTTTTTATGTCATTTTATGTCATTGAGTTAAGCATTTCAGTTCAGTTGCTCAGTCATGTCCAACTGTTTGTGACCCCATGGACTGCAGCACGTCAGGCTTCCCTGTTCATCACCAACTCCTGGAGCTTGCCCAAACTCATGTCCATCGAATTGTGATTCCATCCAACCATCTCATCCTCTGTTGTCCCCTTCTCCTCCTGCTTTCCATCGTTCCCAGCATCAGGGTCTTTTCCAGTGAGTCAGTTCTTCATATCAGGTGGCCAAAGTATTGGAGTTTCAGCTTCAGCATCAGTCCTTCCAGTGGATATTCAGGACTGATTTCCTTTAGGATGGACTGGTTTATCTCCTTGCTGCTCATGGGACTCTCAAGTGTCCTCTCCAACACCACAGTTCAAAAGCATCAGTTCTTTGGTGCTCAGCTTTCTCTATAGTCCAACTCTCACATCCATACATGACTACTGGAAAAACTATAGCTTTGACTAGATGGACCTTTGTTGGCAAAGTAATGTCTCTGCTTTTTAATATTATGCTGTCTAGGTTGGTCATAGCTTTTCTTCCAAGGAGCAAGTGTCTTCTAATTTCATGGCTGCAGTCACCATCTGATTTTGGAGTCCAAGAAAATAAAGTCTGCCACTGTTTCCCTTGTCTCCCCATCTATTTGCCATGAAGTGATGGGACCAGATGCCATGATTTTAGTTTTCTGAATGTTGAAGTTATAGTCGGCACTCTACTATAGTTGGTTCCTCCATATCTGATTCTGTATATAAGAAGACCACATCAAATCCATGTTATTCAAGGGTCAGCTGTATTCTTACTTCTTTGGTGTGATCATTCATCGTAGAGTAGGCACATTAGCATCTCTTTATTCATGATATAATTTAGCTTCCTTCATATTTGTTTTTGAAGGCTTTTTTGTTAGCTTCTTAACCTTTGCAGAGTATAATCAGATGATGTTACTGTCCCATGTAAAACCTTTCAGTGGCTGCCAAGCGTAAATCCAGACTTCACCATGGCCTCCAAACCTTGTATGATGTGACTGATCTCATCACACATCTCCCTCATCTGATGCTACTCTTTCTTTTGTCTACCAATATCCAACTACACTGGCCTTCTTGTTTCTTCCATAGAAACCATTCCTTGCACAGCCATTTCCTCTATCTGGAATTCTTTTTCTTTGGGATTTTACTTACGACATCATTCTTTTTGGTTTATGTCTTTATCTAAATCATCCTGAACAGGTCTTTCCAGGTCACTCAAATCTCAAGTAACCGCCTATCACTGTCTTGTCACTTTTTTTAATTCTCTACAAAACATTCTGGCCATGTGAAATAACTATTATTGTAGTACCTTATCTTAAAAAATAAAATGTAAAGGTAACAGTTATTGTTTATCCTCTAGATTTGGATCATGCATTGAAATGCCTTCAGCGTGAAGATCCCAGTTTGAAAGTGAAGCTAGATCCTGATTCTGGACAAGTACGCATATTATTATTTGATTCCCTAAATCTTTCAATAATAATGTTTGTGTGCAGGAGTGTTTTAAGTCCATTTGTCTAAAACATTGATTTGTTCATGCACCTAAAAGAAAAGGCCTTCTACTTTGGCTCTCTCATAATATAAATTTCTGATTATTATCTTTACTGTCAAGCTAAATTCTTAATTCCTCAGCATGATTATATCTTACTTATATATATACTACTCTCCAACATTTTTATCTTCCAGAACACCTTTTGTGAAATTTTGAAATAAATCTTTCAACCCCAAGACAACACTTTGAACCTCTTATGCTAAAACTTACAGAAACAGTTTACTAAAGGGAGGATGCACAGATACTTTCAGTGATGATAACACACACAGCATGGGTGAGAAGTGAGAGACCGCGGCCAACAGTGTGGGAAGTAGAGTCTAGAGTGGGCACAGGACCGCACTGTGTGTTATGGTACAGTGGGAGAATGCCTGTTCATTCTACGTCATCTTTTCAGGGAGGCAGTGTAGAGTTTATGTCAAATATCGAGAAAAGGGGCCTTTAAAAGATTATAAATTTGCCTGTAAAAAGGATAAACTCATTTTAGTTAATCTCAAAAATGTGGAGTACTTTTTTTTCCTAAATGCCAACTCAATGATGTAGCAGCTTAATTTAATTGATTCTGAAGGCTACAACAGCAATTGCAATAGAAACTTTTTATTTAAAAACCACCAATACATATTTTTTTAAAAATAGCAGATAACATGCAAGTGGACAAAGGAAAGAATTAAAGTTCTCCCTTTCAGTCTTTCCATCCTGTTCTAGACAGATAATCAGTGAATAGCCTTTCACACTTTTCCAAACATCCATTTTTCTGCTGTGCTATGTTATAAAACATAGTATATATATATACATATTTCTAAATGTATATATACAGATATATAGCAAATCGTTCTATTTGTATTATTCAACAACTTGCTTCTTTCCAAATAATTTACTTTTTTAACTTAATGTTAACGTATCACAGTCATACACCAAATAGTCTTTTGTTGTTGTTTCTTACAGTTTTTTTTACACTGAAAGGAAACAGATCAGAAACACCCAAGGAAGAGACACATAGGGCAAAGTCTGGGAGAGTTCTAAATGCAAAGCTTTCTTCATCTTGACTCTTCGGAGTACTGCCAGCCAGGGAAGCTCACCTAAACCTTTGGTGTCCAGAGATTTTGTTGGAACATAATCACATACTGCATATGTGGTTGACATTTAATCTCTCGTGTCTCCTGTAGGTTTGGGCTACTACCTTCACCCTCTAGGTTGTGAATGGGTATGGCTATTCCATAGCCTGTTTCATAAGTCACATTGTTAGACTGTCTGGCGGACAAAGGCACCAGACAAGCAAAGACACTTCTATCAGGGAGCGTTTTGGCCTAGAGAGAACTTTCCAGTAGCTGAAGGCAAGGGCCAGATCTCTTTTGGGGTTAAAATTAATGCTTTACTATACAGATGGTATATGAATAAAATGGGGCAAATAGGATTACTTGCACTGTACTCTCCCATACAAAGACCTTCAGGAGTAACTGTTTTTGTGTTATTTTGTTTTTTGGTTTTTTTTTTTTTTAATGTTTTAATGCAAATTTGACTGTTCTAACAAGGACCTAAAATGACATTGGTTCAGAAAAGATAAAAATCAGTTTCTCTGTCACTTAAAGGTTCAAGCTACTCTAGTAGTTTTGACTGCCCACAAAACTGTAAGGTTAAGGTGTCCAGGATGATTGGGAAATAGCCATGTGATTGGGAGTGTGTGGGAGAGGGGTTATTTCCCTCATTCACATTTCAAGATAGTTACCTACATCTTCATTAAGAGAATGGTTTTATTTATCCTTAAAGACATAACCTAGAAGCTAACAACATCATTGATACTTATGTTCCATTGGCCAGAACTTAGCTTTGTGGCTGGGAAGCATGGTTCTGGTTAGAATGCCACTTGGCCAGCTAATAACCCAACTAGCACAGAGTAAGAGACTGGCTGCACTGGCTCTTAGTTGTAGCACATGGGATCTTCACTGTGGCATGAGCACTGACTAGTTACCGACCAGGGATCAAACCCAGGCCCCCTGCATTGGGATTGTGGAATCTTAGCCATGCATTGGGATTGTGGAATCTTGGCCACTGGACCACCCCTTGTGATTCACTTCTAATTGATTTATTATTATAGTCAGAGAAGTTAAAAGCAGTGTTTTGATGTAGGAGCCAAAAAAAGTTTACAGGAGAAATTTTGTTTGTAAGTAATGGGAAATAAAATATATTGATATCATATGCTTATTTAGTTTTATTTAGTTTATTTAGTGTTTTGTGATAAACAATTTTTCTTTGACCTTTGTTTTGTTTTCTTCCTCTTTTACCCAGACTATCCTTTGTGGCATGGGGGAGTTACATATTGAAATTATTCATGACCGAATCAAGAGGGAATATGGACTAGAAACCTATCTCGGGCCCCTCCAGGTGGCATACCGAGAGGCCATCCTAAATTCAGTTCACGCCACAGGTAAATACAACATTTAGAATTTGCTGGTTCTATTACTCTCCTTCTCTCCAAGATCTGTTTGCTGCATCTCTTAGTTTAGTTGCATAAAGCAGGGTTTATATTCACTAGTGTCTTCCATCAGTGAGGACAGGTTTTATGTGTGTTTTCTTGTTTTTTGGAATTTGTTTGCTTTAGGCACGGCCCTATTTCATTGCCACTCATTTATTACATATACCTGGCTGAGCCACTCGTCAAGCAGTTGCGCAGTGGGATTAGCTATTGAAGTAGACAGCTTGTCCTGGTCCTCAATACCAGAATGAGTATGAGTTTGAAGTTGGTGTGCTATTTTTTACTCCATAAAATAGTGGAAATGGGGAGTGGGGAAGGTAGAATTAGATGAAGGCAGTCAAATGGTACTGACTTCCAGTTATAAGATAAATAAGTATTAGGGATGTGATGTACACCATGATAAAGATAATTAATACTGCTGTACATTATAAGTGAAAGTTAAGAGAGTATATCCTAAGATTTCTCATCACAAAGGAAAAAATCTTTTTTATTTCTTTAGTGTTATATCTATATGAGATGTTAGATGTTCACCAAACTAATTGTGGTTATTATTTCATGATCTATATAAGTTAAATACTTATGTTGTACACCTTAAACTCCTACAGTGCTGTATGTCAATTATATCTCAGTAAAACTACAGATAATTTTAAAATTTAAAAAAGAAAAAAAATAGAGTGGAAAATAATTTCCACTATTTAATAAACATGGTAATCTTGTGCTGATGGTATTCTTGAGAAACTGATGTTTTTATATTTCTGTGCCAAAATGTAAGAATTTGTGCTTTTTCTACATACGATATTTTCAGTTTGGTTCCCTTAAGTAAAAGAACATGACAGTTATTCCCATCCCCACAGTAAGGAAACTTGGACAGATTTGGGAAAAAATATAGAAAAGAGATGTGTAGCATAACTAGGAACTTTTAAGCACTTCAGCAGTTTATAAATAAGCCAGGTGATTACTTTTCATTGAAACTTGAAAAATTAAACAGGATATAGGGGCATGATGACAAATGACATGATGATTTCTTTTTCTAGACTTTATATCTGGAAAAACAAGATGCTTGGAAAATATAAATAACCCCTTTCAAATTAATGTCTGAAGTGGTTAGAATATGATGGAAACTTCCAGAGGTTAAAAAAAGGAAGGTGGAACAGGAATGTTGGAAGATAACTCAGCACCTAAGCCACTAGCTATTCTGGAGAAATCTGTGGTCATATTTAACCTACTCCTTGAGAGCCACATTCTCATGGAAACAATATGGAAAGTCTTCTCCATAAAAGAAGGTGACAGAGAAACTTATCTGACTGGCTTTTGGCAAAGGGGCAGAATTTCTGAGGATTTGTAACCATAGGCATTTTCAGCCTAAGTTCATAGAACCAGTGTAATCTATAAAACTCCAAACCAAGAGGAACTTAGTGTGAAGTCCTCTTCATTGGTGATAGACCAAGGAGCCTGGAGAAAGCAAACATAGGGCTCTTTAGGTAAATGTACCCTCAATCCGGGCCTCAAAGATCCCACAAAGGAAAATGAACTCAATATTTTTTTTTTTTAAGTTTTAAAATCATAAAGCCTTGAGAAAAGGCATAATGAGCAAAAAAAAGCAGTAGAAACAATAAACCTCACAGGCAGCAAAGCCTTCTGATACTAGAATTACTATGTACAGCGTATATAAAATAAATATTATTTTTGAAGAAATAAGAAAGGGGATTAAAAAGTATTAGTAAGAAATAGGAAACTTTCAAAAATAAGCGATGGAATGTTATCTGAGAAAGAAAGGAAATGCTCAAAAAAATGATGGGATTGTGTCATAAGGACATAGGAACCAACCTGAAGAGGCTACACTGGCTATATCTGGGTTAATTTGAGCTCCAGAATAGCTAAGAACAATAATTAAGCCATTGACAAAAAGCTAGAATTCCTGAGGCCATACTGATAATAGATCAACAAGAAGAGACTGTTTTTCCTTACACTGAAATGGCAAGTGCTGACTGTTAGATATTGAGGAGGAGGGTTGGAATAGAAAATCGTCATTTTGCAAATACTTAATATTGTTTACATTGTTGAATAACATATTTGCATAGTCTTCAAGTGTCTCCCTCTAAATTGCTTGCTAGTTACAAAGTGAAAAGCTAGTAACCAGATGCTGCAGCAGTCAGACCACACCTTAACTGAACAGTCAGACCACCAGTGATCACATGCTGTTGAGGCACAGGTTACATTTGTGTACATCTAGAAAATTCTCAAAATGTACAGGTATTAAGACTGGAGTTCAGTGGGAAACCATACTATTCATGAGACTTCCCTGGTGGTCCAGGGGCTGAGATTGTCCTCCTAATGCCTGAGGCCAGGGTTCTGATCCCTGGGCGGGGAACTGTTAATAGATCCCAGGTACCACAGCTAAGAGTTCACATGCCACAACTAAAGATTGTGCATGCCACAATTAAGACCTGGTGCAGCCAAATAAATTTTTTGAAAAAAGAGAACGAAAGAAAACTATAGCTAAGAACCATACTATTCATAGATAAGAGGACTGAACAGCACGAAGGTACCAATTCTACCCAAAGAAGTGTATCAGACATTAATACTTATTATAAAAGCAGTCATTATGATACTGATCAACTAGGAATAGACAGATATACCAGGGGAACAAACCAGAGCGCTTAGAAACACACTCATATCTAATGAAAATGCAGCTTTCACAGAGTGATATTGAAGCTCAGTGGGAAAGGGCAGACTGAATTTAAATAAATGGGCCTGGAAAAACTAATCAGATGGGAAAAGATTTATTTTCCTCCCACATACTGTATCTAAACCTCAATTCCAGTTGAATTTAAAAGCCTAAATAAGAGGAAAGAGTTGGAAAGTCTCCCTTTGAGGACAGAAGAATAAAAAGAATAAACGCTAATGTATGCAAAAGAGGAAAGAAAGAAAACCCCAGTGCTTTATGAAAGTTTTTAAACTTTCAAATTTTTGGAAGACAGTATAGGAGAACTTAACCAGGTAAAGCTGAAACTGAACTAAAAGATGAGTAAATTTGATGGTATTGAAATTAAGAATGTATTAGAATATAATGAAAGCAAAAAGACAGGCTGAGAGAAGATACTTGCCTCATATAAAACTGACAGATAAAAATCCAAAAATCACTAAAAACATGACAACCAACCAAGTATAAAAGTGAGCAAAAAAGGTTGAACAGACATTTCACAAAAGAGGCCGAAGGCCCATGAACACATTAAAAGATTGTCAGTGATTAGGGTCATGCTAGTTAAAAGACAAGATGCCCTTTTACACCAATGAGATTGGCGAGAAAACAGTTTGGCAACTTTGTTATGAAGTTGGCTATGTGTAGACCTTAGTTCTCAGCAGTTCCTTTAGTAGGTATCAGTAGGTATCAGTCCTGGGTGTTCATTGGAAGGACTCATGTTGAAGCTGAAACTCCAATACTTTGGCCACCTGATGCAAAGAGCTGATTCATTTGAAAAGACCCTGATGCTGGGAAAGATTGAGGGCAGGAGGAGAAGGGGATGACGGAGGATGAGATGGTTGGATGGCATCACCGACTCAATGGACATGAGTTTGGGCGAACTCCGGGAGTTGGTGATGGACAGGCAGGCCTGGCATGCTGCGGTTCATGGGGTCACAAAGAGTCGGACACGGCTGAGCAACTGAACTGAGCAGGTGGTTTCTTGACTGCTTCTCCCGTGCTTAGCAGCGGTTCCAGATCTGCCCTGTGGAGCTCAGGGAAGGTCGTAGAGGCTGGAGTCTTGCCTACAAGAAATGGGGGACAAAAGCCCTCCATGCCAGAGAGCCCCAACAGGGCCCCACTCAGTTTCACTGACCACTGTTGCTGTTGACAAATGAGGGATACCATTTTCATTTTAACAAATAGATCAGTAGTTTTGGAGGAAAGAAATCATGAACATTAAAAAAAGAATATATTGCTGGAACAGTATGAAATTTAACTGTTTGTTGTCAAGGTTAAAAACCTTTTAATTTTCATTAGATAACCTTTTGTACTCAATAAGTGTTTTAAGTAAAAATTTTGTGCTTAAAAGAATTTCAGTCACATAAATGTTGAAACGTATGATCTGCATGTCAGAACTTGTGTGTTCATCTGCCTCAACACACCCTAACACTGAAGCAACATTAATAGGTGATTCAGAGCAGGTGTTGATAAACACAGAATATGCTTTCTTGATAGAACTATTTACTCTGACATTTTTATACTATGCTTATTGTCTTTATTGGTATTCTCTTCCATGAGACCTTGAATTTGTTGACTGTAATCAACTTGTTCGACTTGTTGATTTTGCCAGTTGTGGCACCTTGACACCTTTCCAGAACAAATCTCTGAGGTACTATATTCAATTTGTTTACAGATACCTTAGATAGAACTTTAGGAGACAAACGGCATCTTGTGACTGTAGAACTGGAAGCAAAACCCATGGAAACATCATCTCTTCTGCCCGTTATTGAGTACGCAGCAAGCGTCTCTGGAGACCTCTCGCAAGCCTCCCGAGAGGCCTTTGAAAATGGCGTTCACAGTGCATGCCTCCAAGGTGAGGTAGTCAAACCGGAGTAAGCATGGGTATCACTTTCAACCCCTTCTAATAATAGAAATTATTTCTTCTTCTTTTCTAACTTTGGGAGTATTTTCTCCCTGTTTCTCCCCATGCATATGTCATACCTTGTAGTTGTCCCACAGTATTGCATATTCTGTTTTGTTGTTTTCAGTCTTTTGTTCACTTTGCTTTTCAGTTTTGGAGGTGTCTGCTGATAAATCTTCTCACTCAGACTTTGCTCAGCCATGTCCCGTCTGAGCGTGTCAGTGGTCTTCTTCCTTTCTGTTAGCCTTTTTGTTTCTGTCTCTGTACCATCATGATCATCTGTTCTTTGTGGCCTTCACTTTGTCTGTCACAGCCCTTAGCACGTTAATCACAGTTTATATTCTCAGTCTGACCATTCAGCATCCCTGCCATGTCTGGTTCTGATGCTTGCTCTCTCTGTTCAGATTGTGCTCTTTTTTGCCCTTCAACATTTTTCTTGATAGCCAGCTGTGATACACTGGGTGAAAGGGACTGCTCTAAACTGGCCTTTAGTGCTGTGGTGGGGAGGGGAGGGAGAAGGGAGTGTCTGTGCCCCTAAGATTGGGTCTTAGCCGATGCCCTTGGCCTCTGAGCTGCACAGCCGTTTCTCAGACCTTCCATCCCGCCATAGGTGGGACAGGACAGCTGGAGTAGACTGCCGTTGGGTGCTTCCCTCAAGTCACCTAGGCTCTGATACCCCTTCAAGTTTGGCTCTGATATACTAGTTGCCTCTGAGGGCGGACCTTGTTAAGAATAGAGTGCTTTGGGGTATTTCAGAAAGAATTCCTCCTCACTGCCACCCTCATGAATCTCTGATATTTACTGTGAGAGCCTGCTTGAGATCACAAAATTGTGCCCCTCCCCACCCCCAAGACGGGGTCCTCCTGGAGTTTTTGACTTTGACTGGGCCACACTGAGCCTCAGACAGTTCATCAATTACAGTTCAGTGCAACTCCCTGCACTGACCTCTCTCTCCAGTCTTAGGGACAGTGGTTTGCCCTTTGTCCTCCCCTCTCCAGTCAACCCAATAAGAGTTGTTGCTGTTTATTTATTATTTAGAACAGTGTGATGACTTCAAAGCTCCTTACATGCAGGACACTGAAGTTCTCTGCCTCTCTACACATTTCAGGTACCCCTCACTGAATACAGTACAGTCCTAATATACTTTTCCCCATTACCTAGGACCATTGCTTGGATCCCCAGTTCAAGACCTAGCAGTTACTTTACATTCTTTGGTAATTCATCCCGGTACCTCCACAACTATGATTTCTGCCTGTGTCTCAAGATGCCTACAAAAGGTATGGAAGTGTCCTAATCCTTTTTGCTGTAATTGTGATTGTGGTTTTCATTGCATTCATTTCATTAGTCTGCCCTCTAAGGGATAAGAATAAGAGGCTTATGGAAGCTTCCTGATTGGAGAAGCTGCTGTAACAGTGCTTCCTATTAAAGTGCTGCACTCAATATGCCAGCAAATCTGGAAAACTCAGCAGTGGCTACAGGACTGGAAAAGGTCAATTTTCATTCCAGTCCCAAAGAAAGACAATACCAAAGAATGTTCAAACTACCACACAGTTGTACTCATCTCACATGCTAGTAAAGTAATGCTCAAAATTCTCCAAGCAAGGCTTCAACAGTATGTGAACTGAGAACTTCCAGATGTTCATGCTGGATTTAGAAAAGGAAGAGGAACCAGAGGTCAAATTGCCAATATCTGTTGTATCATCGAAAAACCAAGAGTGTCCAGAAAAACATCTTCTGCTTTATTGACTACACCAAAGCCTCTGACTGTGTGGATCACAGCAGACTATGGAAAATTCTTAGAGTTGGGAATACCAGACCACCTTACCTGCCTCCTGAGAAATCTATACTCAGATCAACAGTTAGAACTGGACATGGAACAACAGACTGGTTCCAAAATGGGAAAGGAGTATGTCAAGGCTGTATATTGTACCCTGCTTACTTAACTTATATGCAGAGTACATCATGCAAAATGCAGGGCTGGATGAAGCACAAGATGGAATCAAGATTGCTGGGAGAAATATCAACAACCTCAGATACGCAGATGACACCAACCTTATGGTAGAAAGTGAAGAGGAACTAAAGAGCCTCCAGGTGAAAGTGAAAAAGTTGGCTTAAAACTCAACATTCAAAAAACTAAGATCATGGTATCTGGTCCCATCACTTCATGGCAAATAGATGGGGAAGCAATGGAAAGAGTGAGATTTTGTTTTTTGGGGGTTCCAAAATCACTGCAGATGGTGACTGCAGCCATGAAGTTAAAAGACGCTTGCTCCTTGGAAGAAAAGCTATGACCACCCCAGACAGCATAATAAAAAGCAGAGACCTTTCTTTGCCAACAAATGTCCATCTAGTCAAAGCTATGGTTTTTCCAGTAGTCATGTATGGGTGTGAGAGTTGGACTCTATAAAGAAACCTGAGGACCGAAGAATTGATGTTTTTGAACTGTGGTGTTGGAGAAGACTCCTGAGAGTTCCTCAGACTACAAGGAGATCCAACCAGTCAATCCTAAAGGAAGTGAGTCCTGAATATCCATTGGAAGGACTGATACTGAAGCTGAAACTCCAATACTTTGACCACCTGATGCGAAGAACTGACTCATTGGAAAAGACCCTGAGGCTGAGAAAGATTGAAGGCAGGAGGAGAAGGGGATGACAGAGGATGAGATGGTTGGACGGTATCACTGACTCAATGGACATGAGTTTGAGCAAACTCCGGGAGTTGGTGATGGACAGGGGCGCCTGGCGTGCTGCAGTCCATGGGGTCACAAAGAACAAGTCAGACACAACTGAGCAACTGAACTGAATCCGTTTTGCTCTAAGGCACTCTGGCCAGCCATGCACCACTGATCCGCAGACAGCTGTGCTGCCAGGGCCTGACCTTGTGTCCTTGCATTCTGAACCCTATAATCAAGAGTTTCTAGTCCTGGAGAAACTTTGATTTCTTAATCACTGGAGTTTTATTCAAAATAGGATCTAGGATATTGGTATTCAACACAGATAGTGACTGAACATCCTCTGATTCTGCCGAAGAGGCAAGTTGTTTTAGTGGCATCTCTCCTTTCCCTGCCTTCCCAGGTGGCACTGGAGTAAAGAACCTGCCTGCCAATGAAGGAGACGTAAGAGATGCAGCTTCGACCCCTGGGTCAGGAAGATACCTTGGAGGGGAGAAGGAAATGGCAATTCACTCTATTGTTCTTGCCTGGGAAATCCCATGGGCAAAGGAGCCTGGTGGGCTACAGTCCATAGGGTTACAACGAGTCGGACTTGACTTAAGCGACTGAGCATGCATGCTGCTTTTCCTATACCAGATACACAGCCATAGAGGCAGGCTTGGCAGCTCTGAGTAAAAGACACTCTTTGGGTCAGCTCTGCCCAAAATGGACTGTAATGTAAAGGACACTGAAGGTCTAATATTGGTTCCAGTATTGGAGTTCATGTTTATTCTACTAAGATTAATCAAGGATCACTAAAATCAGATAAGTCCTGTTGAGTTACAGATCAGATAAGTGAAGTTCCTTCTCAGAGCATAAAGCAGTTTCCTCTTCTTGTCGTTGCCTGGGGATATGCCCTTGAGCTAGTGGAGGTGATGGAATTCCAGTTGAGCTATTTCAAATCCTAAAAGATGATGCTGTGAAAGTGCTGCACTCAATATGCCAGCAAATTTGGAAAACAGCAGTGGCCACAGGACTGGAAAAGGTCAGCTTTCATTTTAATGCTAAAGAATGTTCAGACTACCACACAGTTGCACTCATCTCACATGCTAGCAAAATAATGCTCAAAATTCTCCAAGCCAGGTTTCAATAGTATGTGAACTGAGAACTTCAAGCTGAATGTAGAAAAGGCAGAGGAACCAGAGATGAAATTGCCAACATTCGTTGGATCATCGAAAAAGCAAGAGAGTTCCAGAAAAACATCTCCTCCTTTATTGACTACGCCAAAGCCTTTGACTGTGTGGATCACAACAAACTGAAAAATTCTTAAAGCATTGGGAATACCAGACCACTTTACCTGCCTCCTAAGAATTCTGTATGCAGGTCAAGAAGCAACAGTTAGAACCGGACTTGGAACAACAGACTGGTTCCAAATTGTTAAGGGCTGTATGTTGTCACTCGGCTTATTTAACTTCTATGCAGAGTACATCATGCGAAATGCCAGGTTGGATGAAGCACAAGCTGGAATCAAGATTGCCGAGAGAAATACAAATAACCTCAGATACGCAGATGACACCACCCTTATGGCAGAAAGAGAAGAGGAACTAAAGAGGCTCTTGGTGAAAGTGAAAGAGGAGAGTGAAAAAGCTGTCTTAAAACTCAGCATTCGCCAGTCAGGATGGCTGCTATCCAAGTCTACAAGCAATAAATGCTGGAGAGGGTGTGGAGAAAAGGGAACCCTCTTACACTGTTGGTGGGAATGCAAATTAGTGCAGCCACTATGGAAAACAGTGTGGAGATTTCTTAAAAAGCTGGAAATAGAACTGCCATATGACCCAGCAATCCCACTTCTGGGCATACACACCAAGGAAACCAGATCTGAAAGAGACACGTGCACCCCAGTGTTCATTGCAGCACTGTTTATAATAGCCAGGACACGGAAGCAACCTAGATGCCCATCAGCAGACGAATGGATGAGGAAGCTGTGGTACATATACACCATGGAATATTACTCAGCCATTAAAAAGAATTCATTTGAATCAGTTCTGATGAGATGGATGAAACTGGAGCCCATTATACAGAGTGAAGTAAGCCAGAAAGATAAAGACCATTACAGTATACTAACACATATATATGGACTTTAGAAAGATGGTAACGATAACCCTATATGCAAAACAGAAAAAGAGACTCAGATGTATAGAACAGACTTGTGGACTCTGTGGGAGAAGGCGAGGGTGGGATGTTTCAAGAGAACAGCATCAAAACATGTATATTATCTAGGGTGAAACAGATCACCAGCCCAGGTTGGATGCATGAGACAAGTGCTCGGGCCTGGTGCACTGGGAAGACCCAGAGGGATGGGGTGGAGAGGGATGTGGGAGGGGGGACCGGGATGGGGAATACATGTAAATCCATGGCTAATTCATTTCATGTATGACAAAAACCACTGCAATGTTGTAAAGTAATTAGCCTCCAACTAATAAAAATAAATGGAAAATAAGTAATTAATTAAAAAAAAAAAAACCTCAGCATTCAAAAAAGATCATGGCATCCAGTCCATCACTTCTCATGGCAAATAGATGGGGAGACAATGGAAACAGTAAGAGACTTTATTTTTTTAGGCTCCAAAATCACTGCAGATGGTGACTGCAGACATGAAATTAAAAGATGCACTTCTTGGAAGAAAAGCTATGAACAACCTAGACAGCATATTTAAAAGCAGAGAAATTACTTTGCTGACAAAGATCTATCTAGTCAAAGCTATGGTTTTTCCAGTAGTCATGTGTGGGTGTGAGAGTTGGACTCTAAAGAAACCTGAGGACCGAAGAATTGATGCTTTTGAACTGTGGTGTTGGAGAAGACTCCTGAGAGTTCCTCGGACTGCAAGGAGATCCAACCAGTCAATTCTAAAGGAAATCAGTTCTGAATATTCATTGGAAGAACTGATGCTGAAGCTCCAGTACTTTGGCCACCTGTGCAAAGGACTGACTCATTGGAAAAGACCCTGATGCTGGGAAAGATTGAAGGCAGGAGGAGAAGGGGATGACAGAAGATGTGAAGGTTGGATGGCATCACTGACTAAATGGACATGAATTTGAGTGGGCTCCAGGAGTTAGTGATGGACAGGGAAGCCTGGTGTGCTGCAGTCCATCGGGTCAGCCGCCAGGACCTTAGTGTGCTGAATGGTGATTCCATGCATTCATTCAGTGTGGGAATACTCTTAGTTTTGTAGGTGACTGATGTGCATTAAAACACTTGCTTTTATCACCATTTTCTAATATTTTGGACTGGGTTTGGGATGTGGTTTTCTAGTCTTATTTGAATCCATAATTACAAAGTTAATTTAAATATCCTAAGTCCCTGACTTAGGAAGGCTGAACTTGAAAGACTTTTTCATGTGAGTTCAAATTCATACTTCTTAAGAATTTTCATTTTAAAAAATACCCTCTTATATTTTCAAAAATAACATTATTTAAATATTGTTTTCTGGAGCATATAGTTATAAATATTGCCTGTAAAGTGGTCATGATGAAATTGTTGAAAACATTTACCTTCCAGTAATTCTTAAACGTTCCACCTGACTTTGGTTTTAGTATTCAAATTACCATAACCTGAAAGATGATACAGTGCTTCTAAGTTAACCTCAAGCCCCAGTATTTTGGCCAGTCCTTCAGAATCTAATACCCCTTGGTTAACCTTCCATTAAGACCATAGTAGAGAATAAGAATTAACTTTATGAGGCCTCCACTTAATATTTAGTTTTAATTCATTACTTTAAATACTACTAATGGAAGTACTCTGAGCCTTGTGAAACTTCATCTGGTGGGGAAACTCCTTGCCTCTGCTGATAAGTTAATGATGCCTCGTATAGTTTG